>NW_026775574.1:35117250-36449750 GCF_030987335.1 Cornus florida | reverse complement strand
TGGGCAATAAGGCTTGATGTGCCCCGGCTGCTGACAATGGTAACAAACCACTCCCTGGGCTAATCCCGAAGATACAAGAACTGTGGGTGCAGAACGATTCTGCTATGGTGCCCCCTGTGAGTGGGTATTGTTCCCTGCCCTAGCCTTCTTCCACTGACTCCCGGAAGATGATGAATTATCTCCACGAGGCTGCTTGTGTGAATCCCTGATCCGTAACTGATCCCGTTCCTCTGCTTCAGCTAGCATAGCCCTCTGAACCACTTCTCTGTAAGTCTTCAAATCAAGAATTGAGACCCGTGGCCTAATGTCAAGATGTAACCCATCCTGAAACTTTATTGCCCTGGCCTCGTCTGTTGCTACCATATCCTCCGCATAACATGAGAGAGAAGTAAATCGTGTCTCATACTCAATGACACTCATAGTGCCCTGATAAAGACCTACGAATTGTGTCCTCATCTCCCGCCTCATAGCCCTAGGAAAGAAGCACTCGAAGAACAAATCTCTGAACTCGTTCCAAGTCATTAACTCAATGTTGTGGACATTGGTCATAGACCTCGACCAGATATCTGCATCCCCCATGAATAAAGAAACAGTCAAGGAAATCCTCAACCTGTCCGTGGGTACCGCCATACTGTCTAACTTGCGAACCATATGGTCCAACCAAGCTTCTGAGACTAGCGGATCTGAACTCCCCGCAAATGGATCAATCTTGACCCTCTGTAGTCGCACGAAGTACTCCAATGCCTCATTGACTATCGGGGCTGGTGCCGGTGCTGGAATCTGTACTCCTGCCACCTGCCTAAGTATCAACTCCTGTAGAGATTTAGCGATCCCCTAATTGATTCCCTGAGCCACTCGCTCCTCATAAGTTGGTGCTCGTGGTGGATTAGCATCCCCGCCACGAACTGGAATCCTGGGCCTTCCTGGCCCTCGTGTGAACTCGGTGTCAGCCACCTGCTCCTCAGTGCCCTGTCGTGAAGACTCTCCACGCGTGACAAACATGGTGCTAAACGTATAAAAGAAAGGAGGTCAACAATAACATAAGTTATTATGACCAAGTGCAACTCACACTATGAATGCACAAGACACAAAGCAAGACAAGATATGCAACATACTGTCATGCTAAAGCAATCAAAGAAAGCTCTTAAAATAGTTAAGCACTTAAAGCAAATAAGTATACATGTTAAACTAAAATGCTCTTAACCACATAGGCATATAAGCACAAAGGCATGTCATACTATCAAACGTGCAATCAAGAAACACTTAAAAATGTTATAAAGACAAAACATGTTATCAAAAGCATGTGAATATGTCAAAGTAGATCAACAAAAGCATGATATGCACCCAAAATCCATCGTCCTAAGGTGTTCAAACCGAGGAGCTCTGATACCACTTGTGACGGCCCAAGTTTTTATAAACCCGGTGCGTCAATGATGACCAAAAGATGACCTGATAATGGATCTGAAATGCGTAAGTGAAAGGTGAAACAACGGTCTCTAGAGATACAATGCATTTATAAGACACCAATGTGACCCTCAATGAGGTCACGGAACCCAAAGGAAACAAATGCTCGTTTCAAAAACGGACAAAAAGAACCTAGGGGCAAAATGGTCATTTTGTAAAAAGTGGATTCAGGTGCTATCGAGCACACCGCTGGAAAGACAATGACAAATTAGTGAATTTTTAAAAAAAGTTTACTCAATTTGGAGTCCGGACGGGGGAGAAAGGTCAAAAACAAAAATGATGTCGTGGCGGCCCGACGGGGACAACCCACCATTGCTACAACTGAGAGTAAAAACGGGCATCTAAACGGACTTTTTTGGAAAAACCCAAAGAAGAAACCCCCCCTAAAATCAAGTTTCCTACCCCGATAGCAGACGGAAACAAAAAAAACGCATTGTAAAATGCCCAGAATGCCCCCAAGAAAATCAAGTCAAGAGGAAAAAAATGAATCCGAGCTACTGCCCAAGTTTTGGAAATGGGGCTTCAGGAGGTTTTTAAATTGCCTAAATTGAAAATTCAATCTTAAAATACACCCACAAGACCTCCGGAAGTTTTGGATCAGTCGTGACGATTTTTTTAACAAAAGTCGATGAATAGTACCAACTACATTTGTACTAAAAATTTGCAAAACTTGGTAGCAAGGATTTTCTGGATCAATATGGATTTTTGAGGGCCAAGTTGATGTTTTCTAGAAAAACACAAAAAATAAACCCCCCTCAAAATCAAGTTTTCTAAGTGACACGTGAGGAAAAATAAAAAAAAACTCATTGTAAAATACCCGAAATGCCACTGTAACATAATAGGGTCAAAACACAAAAATATGTAACTTTAGGTTTTTGTTTCATCAAGGAAGGTATTTTTTGCCAAAGTGAGTATGCAAGTGCATGCAATATAATAAAATAGATGTACCAACATGGATTAAATCCTCTTTACATTCCATTAACAAGTTTAGCATACAAAACTTACATTTCTCACAAATAAGCTACAATGGCAATACTTGAGTTTTAAAGAGAACATGCTTGTATTCTTTCATGTTAATGGCTCTTGGCCTCATGCTGCACATACAAAACAAGCATCAAAGAGAGTTCTTAGATACACATTACATGAAGGAAGCCATCTTAGCTTCTAAAATACCATACATCCATGGTATACAAAAGTATTACATCCAAAAGATAAAACATGCTAAACAAGTGCATGCTAATATACAAAAATGCTTCAACTAGTTCAAAAGCTTCTAAGGATGATGAGTTTCCATGAACATGGTCTCTTTACCTGAAAAACAACCCAAACCACTAGGGTAAGTAACCAAGTTACTCGTAGGAGAAGCATATGCGTATACCCTAAAGTTTCAATATCATTGCGAGATCAATATAGACGAGTACAAGGGAGCATTTCACTAACGTCTATGTTCAAGGTGTGCTAAAGGATCATCTTAAGCTAACTTAAATGATTCTTAAACAACACATAACAATGTCAATGTACTTAACAACATCAATTCGCAATCAACCAAAAATTACAAGTTACAATTAAACATTGGTTGTCAACTTGAAATTTAATGCGAAATCACATAATGGAAAACTTGGACATCTCGTCTTAGACTAAACCAAGATCAATATGGTTATTCCGGGTATTAACCCGCTGGGAAGACCACCCTAGTGCACACTATCTCAATTGGGGAGAACTTATACCTCTCACACTAAAGCCAAACTTTAGCCATATCACTTGTAACACAATATCCCAAGAGAATCCAAAATATATCAAGTTCAAAACTTATATATCATAATTTAAGGCATATAAACCACCTTCCATGCACAAGTATCTTTGAAACCACACAAACCATGTCTTAGGGTTCCAAATCTAGAATGGCATAATAAATGGCAAGCTCTTAACATGATATAATGTGCAATATAATACCACAAACTCATCAATTTAAACCATGTCTCAACAATAAGCTTTATATACTAGATTACAACATTTATAGTATTAAGCTTCTAAAATAATTACAATCACCAATAGTAATCAACTTGAATGTAGAATTATCATCACAATAGTATAGTAATTCAAATCAATAAGAGTTATATACAACATCAATAATCCTACACAAGATACATACACAATATACATGCTTGAATCAAATAAACCCTAAGTCAATCATAAGGATTTCCTATAATATGCAAGACTATCATATTAGAAGCATTTACACAATATATATTAAACCCCAAAGGATTATAAAACACTTAAAATATAAACATACTACCACCCCTACCTTAATAGAGAATTGAATCTCTATAATCCAAGCAACCAAGCACTAAATGGAAACAAGCTTAGGGTTAAAGAAGAGGAGAATGAGAGGAAACTTTTACTACTTAAGGTTCTTAGTCTAAGATAAATGGAAGGGCACCAAAATTGAAGAAGAAAGCTATTAACCAAGCTTTTCTCCAATGGTGGCTAGGTTAGAACTTTGAAGAACTAAGGAAAATGAAGAGGATAAGTGAAAAATGGTGAGTGGAAGGGCTAGAGATCCTCCACTCACTATGTGCTCTTACACTACCTCTCACACACATACTTGCAAGACTAAATCTTGATCCTACACTTGTCACAAATCAAAGGCTCTATCCTTAGGCTTAATCTCAAGCCTACACTTGTCAATAATCAATGGTTACATGTGCACCAATCTAAGGCCAACACATGGATGAATCTCCACCCACCAAATGTCAAGAAGTCATGGTGTCAAGTTTCTTCACCTAAATGCCAACAAATGGCTCCATGAGAGTGTGACACTTGTCACACTTTCTAAAAATTACAAAATGGTCCTTTTTCAAAATATCCTCCAAAATAAATTGCAAAAAGGTCCCCAAAACGAAAAATAATTATTTTACATAATTACACTAAAACCCAAAAGTTATGAATAATTACACTAAAGTATGCATTCATGCCCTTTACAAGAAAAATACTAATATAGCATGCTTTTCAAAAAAAGTAAAAATACAAATGTCATGGAAATCAAATATCATGAATGCATGCAAAATCGGAATCAAAACCGAGCACAACAAGTGAGATTATGCACGGAAAAATGAAAAACAACTAAAAGACGAAAAATGGAAAAGACAAAATAGGAAAAAGACAAAAAAAAAAATCGCTGAAAATGGAAAAGGAGGAAAAAGACCGGGTCATTACATTTACTCTTCTAAACAATCTTCGGGACGTCAAAGGAAACTCGAATAAGTTTAATTGAAAACCCTCATTTTCTTTTGAAGATTCTATCTTTACTCATTAAAAAGGTCTAGTGACATAATTGATACCTTAATTAAGGTATTTTCATTTAAAGATTCAATCTGTAGTCACTAAAACACTCTTCGCAACTTCATAAGGAACTCAAATAGGTTTTACACAAACTCTTATTTTCGTTCAAAGATTTAATCTTTATTGATTAAAATGGTCCAGTCACATAACTGGTACCTTGATTGAGGTAATTTCATTCAAAGATTCAATCTTTTGTCCCAAAAACACACTTCACGACTTCATAGGGAATTCGAATAAGTTACACTCAAAACTCTCATTTTTTTTTTTCAAAGATTCAATCTTCATACATTAAAAATGTCTAGAGTCATAATTGGTACCTTGCTAGAAGTAATTTCATTCAAAGATTCAACATTTACTCATTAAAACACTCTTCGGGCCGTCAAGGGAAACTCGAATAAGTTTAACTCAAAACTCTAATTTTCTTTCAACGATTCAATCTTTATACTTTTAAAAGGTCTAGTGATATAATAGGTACCTTGATTGAGAATTTTTCATTCGAAGATTCAATTTTTTCTCATTAAAATACTCTTTGGGACGTCAAAGGGAATTCAAACAAGTTTAACTAAAAAATCTCTTTCTCTTTCAAAGATTAAATATTTATACATTAAAAAGGTCTAGTGACATAATAGGTACCATGATTGAGGTATTTTCATTCAAAGATTCAATCTTTAGTTATTAAAACACTTTTCGCGACTTCATAGGGAACTCGAATAAGTTAAACCTCTCATTTTATTCCAAAAATTCAATCTTTATAACTTAAAAAGGTCTACAGATATAGTAGGTACCTTGATTGAGGTATTTCCATTTTAAAAATTCAGTCTTTAGTCATTAAAACACTCGTCACGACTTCATAAGGAAGTCAAATAAGTTTAACTCAAAACTTTCATTTTCTTTCAAAGATTCAATCTTTATACATTAAAAAGGTCTTATGACATAATAGGTACCGTGATTGAGGTTATTTCGCTCAAAGATTTAACATTTCCTCATTAATACACTCTTCGTGACGTCAAAGTGAACTATTATAAGTTTAACTTAAAACTCTCATTTTCTTCTAAAGATTTAATCTTTATACATTAAAAAGGTCAAATGACATAATAGGTACCTTGATTAAGGTATTTTCATTCATGGATTCAATCTTTAGTCATTAAAGCACTCTAAGAGATTACATTGGGAACTCGAATAAGTTACACTCAAAACTCTCTTTCTCTTTCAAAGATTCATTCTTTATCCATTAAAAAGGTCTTGTGACATAATAGGTACCGTGATTGAGGTAATTTCTTTCAGATATTCAATCTTTACTAATTCAAACACTCTTCGTGATGTTAAAGAGAACTCGAATAAGTTTAACTCAAAACTCTCATTTTCGTTCAATGATTTAATCTTTATACATTAATAAGGTCTAGTGATATAATAGCTACCTTGATTGAGATAATTTTATTCAATAATTCAATCTTTACTCATCAAAATAGTCTTCATGACCTCAAAGGGAACTCGAATAAGTTTAACTCAAAACTCTCATTTTCTTGTAAAGATTTAAATCTTTCAACATTAAAATGGTTTAGTGACATAATAGGTACCTTGATTGAGGTATTTTCATTCAAATATTCAATCTTTACTCATTAAAATACTCTTTGAGACATCTAAGGGAATTCGAATTAGTTTAACTCAAAACTCTCATTTTCTTTCAAAGATTCAATCTTTATACATAAAGAAGCTCTAATGAAATAATAGGTACATTGATTGAGGTATTTTCATTTAAAGATTCAATATTTAGTCATTAAAACATTCTTAGCGACTTCAAAGGGAACTCGAATAAGATAAACTCAAAACTCTCATTTTCTTTCAAAGATTCAACCTTTATACATTAAAAAGGTCTTGTGACATAATAGGTACCGTGATTGAGGTAATTTCGCTCAAAGATTTAATATTTACTCATTAATACACTCTTCGTGACGTCAAAGTGAACTATTATAAGTTTAACTTAAAACTCTAATTTTCTTCCAAAGATTTAATCTTTATACATTAAGAAGGTCAAATGACATAATAGGTACCTTGATTGAGGTATTTTCATTCACGGATTCAATCTTTAGTCATTAAAGCACTCATGAGATTACATTGGGAACTCGAATAAGTTACACTCAAAACTCTCTTTCTCTTTCAAAGATTCATTCTTTATCCATTAAAAAGGTCTTGTGACATAATAGGTGCCGTGATTGAGGTAATTTCTTTCAAATATTCAATCTTTACTAATTCAAACACTCTTTGTGATGTTAAAGGGAACTCGAATAAGTTTAACTCAAAACTCTCATTTTCGTTCAATGATTTAATCTTTATACATTAAAACGGTCTAGTGACATAACAGGTACCTTAAGTGAGGAATTTTCATTTAAACATTCAATCTTTACTCATTTAAACACATTTCGGGACGTAAAAGGAAACTCAAATAAGTTTAACACAAAACTCTCATTCTCATTTAAAGATTCAATCTTTATTCATTAAAAAGGTCTAGTGACAAAATTGGTACCTTGATTGAGGTATTTTCATTCAAAGATTTAATATGTGGTCATTAAAACACTCTTTGCGACTTCATAGGGAACTCGAATAAGTTAAACTTAAAACTCTCATTTTAAATCTAAGATTAAATCTTTATACATTAAAAAGGTCCATTGACATAATAGGTACCTTGATTAAGGAAATTTCATTCAAAGATTCAATCTTTACACATTAAAACACTCTCTGTGACATCCAAGGGAACTCGAACAAGTTTAACTCAAAACTCTCATTCTCTTTAAATGATTTAATCTTTATACATTAAAATGGTTTAATGACATAATAGGTACCTTGATTGAAGTATTTCCATTCAAAGATTCAATCTTTAGTTATAAAAACACTCTTCGAGACGACAAAGGGAACTCGAATAAGTTTAACTCAAAACTCTCATTTTCTTTCAAAGATTCAATCTTTATAGATTAGAAAGGTCTAGTGACATTATAGGAACCTTGATTAAGGTATTTTCATTCAAAGATTCAATCATTTGTCATTAGAACACTCTTCGGGAGTTCATCGGGAATTCGAATAAACTAAACTCAAACTCAAAACTCTCATTTTCTTTCAAAGATTCAGTCTTTATATATTAAAAAGGTCTAGTGATAGAATAGGTACCTTGATTGTATTTTTTTCATTCAAAGATTCAATCTTTAGGCATTAAAATACTCTTCTCGACTTTATAGGGAAATCCAATAAGTTAAACTCAAAATTCTCATTTTCTTACAAAGATTAATCTTTATTTATTAAAATGGTCTACTAACATAATTGGTACCTTGATTGAGCAATTTTTATTCAAAGATTCAATTTTTACTCTTTTAAACACTCTTTGGGACGTCAAAGGGAACTCGAATAAGTTTAACTCAAAACTCTCATTTTCTTTTAAAGATTCAATCTTTATTCATTAAAAAGGTCTAGTGAAAAAATTAGTACATTGATTGAGGTATTTTCATTCAAAGATTCAATCTGTGGTCATTAAAACACTCTTCGCGACTTCATAGGGAACTCGAATAAGTTAAACTAAAAACTCTCATTTTAAATCAAAGACTAAATCTTTATACATTAAAAAGGCTCATTGACATAATAGGTACCTTGATTGAGGAAATTTCATTCAAAGACTCAATCTTTACACATAAAAAATACTTTCCGTGACGTCAAAGGGAACTCGAATAAGTTTAACTCAAAACTCTCATTTTCTTTCAATGATTTAATCTTTATACATTAAAATAGTCTGGTGACATAATAGGTACTCTAATTGTGGTATTATCATTCAAAGATTCAATCTTTGAGACGACAAAGGGAACTCGAATAAGTTTAACTCAAAACTCTCATTTTCTTTTAAAGATTCAATCTCTATACATTAGAAAGGTCTAGTGACATTATACGAACCTTGATTAAGGTATTTTCATTCAAAGATTCAATCATTTGTCATTGGAACACTCTTCGGGACTTCATAGGAAACTCGAATAAACTAAACTCAAAACTCTCATTTTCTTTTAAAGATTCAATCTTTATATATTAAAAAAGCCTAGGGATAGAATAGGTTCCTTGAATGTGTTATTTTCATTTAAAGATTCAATATTTAGTCATTAAAACACTCTTCGCGACTATATAGGAACTCTAATAAGTTAAACTCAAAATTCTCATTTTCTTTCAAAGATTCAATCTTTATACATTAAAAAGGTTTAGTAACATAATAGGTACCTTGATTAAGGTAATTTTATTCAAAGATTCAATCTTTACTCATTAAAACACTCTTCGTGACGTCAAAGGGAACTCGAATAAGTTTAACTCAAAACTCTCATTTTCTTTCATATATTTATTCTTTATACATTAAAATGGTCTAGTGACATAGTTGGTACCTTGATTAAGGCATTTTCATTCAAATATTCAATCTTTACTCATTAAAATACTCTTCAGGACGTCAAAGGGAACTCGTATAAGTTAAACTCTAAACTCTAATTTTCTTTCAAAGATTCAATCTTTATTTATTAAAAAGGTCTAGTGACATAATAAATACTTTGATTGGGTTATTTTCTTTCAAAGATTTAATCTTTAGTCATTAAAACACTCATCGCCACTACATAGGGAACTCGAATATGTTAAACTCAAAACTCTCATTTTCTTTCAAAGATTCAATCTTTATTCAGTAAAAAGGTATACTGACTTGATAGGTACCTTTATTAAGGTATTTTCATTAAAATATTCAATCTTTAGTCATTAAAATACTCATCACGACTTCATAGGGAACTCAAATAAGTTAAAATTAAAACTCTTATTTTCTTTGGAAAATTCAATCTTTATACATTAAAAAAGTCTAGTGACATAATAGGTACCGTAATTAAGGTAATTTAATTCAAAGATTCAATCTTTACACTCAGAAACACTCTTAATTTCGTCAAAGGCTACTCGAACAAATTTAACCAAAAACTCTAATTTTCTTTCAAAGATTTACTCTTTATACAATTAAATAGTCTAGCGACACAATAGGTACCTTCGTTGAGGTGTTTTCATTCAAACATTCAATTTTTACTCATTAAAACACTCTTTGAGACGTCAAAGGGAACTCGAACAAGTTTAACTCAAAACTCTTATTTTCTTTGTAAGATTTAATATTTATACATTAAAAAGGTCTAGCGACATAATAAATACCTTGATTAAGGTATTTTCATTCAGAGATTCAATATTTACTAATTAAAACACTCTTCGGGACGTTAATGGGAACTTGAATAAGTTTAACTCAAAACTCTCATTATAAGTTTAACTTAAAACTCTTATTTTCTTCCAAAGATTTAATCTTTATACATTAAAAAGGTCAAGTGACATAATAGGTACCTTGATTGAGGAATTTTCAATCATGGATTCAATCTTTAGTTATTAAAGTACTCTATGAGATTACATTGGGAACTCGAATAGGTTACACTCAAAACTCTCTTTCTCTTTCAAAGATTCATTCTTTATCTATTAAAAAGGTCTTGTGACAAAATAGGTACCGTGATTGAGGTAATTTCTTTCAGATATTCAATCTTTACTAATTCAAACACTCTTCGTGATGTTAAAGGGAACTCGAATAAGTCTAACTCAAAACTCTCATTTTCGTTTAATGATTTAATCTTTATACATTAAAACGGTCTAGTGACATAATAGGTACCTTAAGTGAGGAATTTTCATTTAAACATTTAATCTTTACTTATTTAAATACACTTCGGGATATAAAAGGGAACTCGAATAAGTTTAACTCAAAACTCTCATTTTCATTTAAATATTCAATCTTTATTCATTAAAAAGGTCTAGTGACAAAATTGGTACCTTGATTGAGGTATTTTCGTTTAAAGATTCAATATGTGGTCATTAAAACACTCTTCGCGACTTCATAGGGAACTCGAATAAGTTAAACTAAAAACTCTCATTTTAAATTAAAGACTAAATCTGTATACATTAAAAAGGTTCAATGACACAATAGGTACCTTGATTGAGGAAATTTGATTCAAAGACTCAATCTTTACACATAAAAAACACTCTCAGTGACGTTAAAGGGAACTCGAATAATTTTAACTCAAAACTCTCATTTTCTTTCAATGATTTAATCTTTATACATTAAAATGGTCTGGTGACATAATAGGTACTCTAATTGAGGTATTTTCATTCAAAGATTCAATCTTCGAGACGACAAAGGGAACTCGAATAAGTTTAACTGAAAACTCTTCATTTCTTTCAAAGATTCAATCTCTATACATTAGAAAGGTCTAGTGACATTATAGGAACCTTGATTAAGGTATTTTCATTCAAAGATTCAATCATTTGTCATTGGAACACTCTTCGGAACTTCATAGGGAACTCGAATACACTAAACTCAAAACTCTCATTTTCGTTCAATGATTTAATCTTTATACATTAAAACGGTCTGGTGACATAATAGGTACCTTGATTGTGGAAATATCATTCAAAGATTTAATCTTTACACATTAAAACACTCTCCGTGACGTCAAAGGGAACTCAAACAAGTTTAACTCAAAACTCTCATTTTCTTTCAATGATTTAATCTTTATACATTAAAATGGTTTGGTGACATAATAGGTACCCTGATTGAGGTATTTTCATTCAAGGATTCAATCTTTACTTATAAAAACACTCTTCGAGACGACAAAGGGAACTCGAATAAGTTTAACTCAAAACTCTCATTTTCTTTCAAAGATTCAATCTTTTTATATTAGAAAGGTCTAGTGACATTATAGGAACCTTGATTAAGGTATTTTCATTCAAAGATTCAATCATTTGTCATTAGAACACTCTTCGGGACTTCTTAGGGAACTCGAATAAACTAAACTCAAAACTCTCATTTTCTTTCAAAGATTCAGTCTTTATACATTAAAAAGATGTAGTGATAGAATAGGTACCTTGATTGTGTTATTTTCATTCAAAGATTCAATCTCTAGGCATTAAAATACTCTTCGCGACTTTATAGGGAAATCCAATAAGTTAAACTCAAATTTCTCATTTTCTTTCAAAGATTCAATCTTTGCTAATTAAAACACTATTCGGGACGTTATTTGGAACACGAATAAGTTTAACTCAAAACTCTCATTTTCTTTCAAAGATTTAATCTTTATACAATAAAATGGCTTCCTACCATAATTGGTACCTTGATTGAGCAATTTTTATTCAAAGATTCAATCTTTACTCTTTTAAACACTCTTCGGGACGTCAAAAGGAACTCGAATAAGTTTAACTCAAAACTCTCATTTTCTTTTAAAGATTCAATCTTTATTCATTAAAAAGGTCTAGTGACAAAATTGGTACCATGATTGAGGTATTTTCATTCAAAGATTCAATCTGTGATCATTAAAACACTTTTCGCAACTTCATAGGGAACTCGAATAAGTTAAACTAAAAACTCTCATTTTAAATCAAAGACTAAATCTTTATACATTAAAAAGGCTCATTGACATAATAGGTACCTTGATTGAGGAAATTTCATTCAAAGACTCAATCTTTACACATAAAAAACACTCTCCGTGATGCCAAAGGGAACTCGAATAAGTTTAACTCAAAACTCTCATTTTCTTTCAATGATTTAATCTTTACATATTAAAATTGTCTGGTGACATAATAGGTACTCTAATTGAGGTATTTTCATTCAAAGATTCAATCTTCGAGACGACAAAGGAAACTCGAACAAGTTTAACTTAAAACTCTCATTTTCTTTGTAAGATTTAGTCTTTATACATTAAAAAGGTCTAGTGACATAATAAATATCTTGATTAAGGTATTTTCATTTAAAGATTCAATCATTTGTCATTGGAACACTCTTCGGGACTTCATAGGGAACTCGAATAAACTAAACTCAAAACTCTCATTTTCTTTCAAAGATTCAATCTTTATATATTAAAAAGGTCTAGGGATAGAATAGGTACCTCGATTGTGTTATTTTCAAATAAAGATTCAATATGTAGTCATTAAAACACTCTACACGACTTTATAGGGAACTCTAATAAGTTAAACTCAAAATTTTCATTTTCTTTCAAAGATTCAATCTTTACTTATAAAAACACTCTTCGAGACGACAAAGGGAACTCGAATAAGTTTAACTCAAAACTCTCATTTTCTTTCAAAGATTCAATCTTTTTATATTAGAAAGGTCTAGTGACATTATAGGAACCTTGATTAAGGTATTTTCATTCAAAGATTCAATCATTTATCATTAGAACACTCTTCGGGACTTCTTAGGGAACTCGAATAAACTAAACTCAAAACTCTCATTTTCTTTCAAAGATTCAGTCTTTATACATTAAAAAGATGTAGTGATAGAATAGGTACCTTGATTGTGTTATTTTCATTCAAAGATTCAATCTCTAGGCATTAAAATACTCTTCGCGACTTTATAGGGAAATCCAATAAGTTAAACTCAAATTTCTCATTTTCTTTCAAAGATTCAATCTTTGCTAATTAAAACACTCTTCGGGACGTTATTTGGAACACGAATAAGTTTAACTCAAAACTCTCATTTTCTTTCAAAGATTTAATCTTTATACAATAAAATGGCTTACTACCATAATTGGTACCTTGATTGAGCAATTTTTATTCAAAGATTCAATCTTTACTCTTTTAAACACTCTTCGGGACGTCAAAAGGAACTCGAATAAGTTTAACTCAAAACTCTCATTTTCTTTTAAAGATTCAATCTTTATTCATTAAAAAGGTCTAGTGACAAAATTGGTACCATGATTGAGGTATTTTCATTCAAAGATTCAATCTGTGATCATTAAAACACTTTTCGCAACTTCATAGGGAACTCGAATAAGTTAAACTAAAAACTCTCATTTTAAATCAAAGACTAAATCTTTATACATTAAAAAGGCTCATTGACATAATAGGTACCTTGATTGAGGAAATTTCATTCAAAGACTCAATCTTTACACATAAAAAACACTCTCCGTGATGTCAAAGGGAACTCGAATAAGTTTAACTCAAAACTCTCATTTTCTTTCAATGATTTAATCTTTACATATTAAAATTGTCTGGTGACATAATAGGTACTCTAATTGAGGTATTTTCATTCAAAGATTCAATCTTCGAGACGACAAAGGAAACTCGAACAAGTTTAACTTAAAACTCTCATTTTCTTTGTAAGATTTAGTCTTTATACATTAAAAAGGTCTAGTGACATAATAAATATCTTGATTAAGGTATTTTCATTTAAAGATTCAATCATTTGTCATTGGAACACTCTTCGGGACTTCATAGGGAACTCGAATAAACTAAACTCAAAACTCTCATTTTCTTTCAAAGATTCAATCTTTATATATTAAAAAGGTCTAGGGATAGAATAGGTACCTCGATTGTGTTATTTTCAAATAAAGATTCAATATTTAGTCATTAAAACACTCTACACGACTTTATAGGGAACTCTAATAAGTTAAACTCAAAATTTTCATTTTCTTTCAAAGATTCAATCTTTATACATTAAAAAGGTTTAGTAACATAATAGGTACCTTGATTGAGGTAATTTTATTCAGCGATTCAATCCTTACTCATTAAAACACTCTTCGTGACGTCAATGCGAACTCGAATAAGTTTAACTCAAAACTCTCATTTTCTTTCATATATTTATTCTTTATACATTAAAATGGTCTAGTAACATAATTGGTACCTTGATTAAGGCATTTTCATTCAAATATTCAATCTTTACTCATTAAAATACACTTTGGGACGTCAAAGGGAACTCAAATAAGTTAAACTCTAAACTATAATTTTCTTTCAAAGATTCAATCTTTATTTATTAAAAAGGTCTAGTGATATAATAAATACTTTGATTGAGTTATTTTCTTTCAAAGATTTAATCTTTAGTCATTAAAACACTCTTCGCCACATCATAGGGAACTCGAATATGTTAAACTCAAAACTCTCATTTTCTTTCAAAGATTCAATCTTTATTCATTAAAAAGGTTTACTGACATGATAAGTACCTTGATTGAGGTATTTTCATTAAAATATTTAATCTTTAGTCATTAAAACACTCATCGCGACTCATAGGGAACTCAAATAAGTTAAACTCAAAACTCTTATTTTATTTGAAAAATTCAATCTTTATAAATTAAAAAGGTCTAGTGACATAATAGGTACCTTAATTGAGGTAATTTTATTCAAAAATTCCATCTTTACACAAAAAACACACTCTTAATTTCGTCAAAGGCTGCTCGAATAAATTTAACAGAAAACTCTCATTTTCTTTCAAAGATTTAATCTTTATACGTTTAAATGGTCTAGTGACATAATAGGTACCTTTGTTGAGGTATTTTCATTCAAACATTCAATTTTTAGTCATTAAAACACTCGTCAAGACGTCAAAGGGAACTCGAACAAGTTTAACTCAAAACTCTCATTTTCTTTGTAAGATTTAATCTTTATACATTAAAAAGGTCTAATGACATACTAAATACCTTGATTAAGGTATTTTCACTCAAAGATTCAATCTTTACTAATTAAAACACTCTTCGGGACGTTAACGGGAACTCAAATAAGTTTAACTCAAAACTCTCATTTTCTTTCAAAGATTTAATTTTTATACATTAAGATGGTCTAGCAACATAATTGGTACCATGATTGAGCAATTTTCATTCAAAGATTCAATCTTTACTCTGCTAAACAATCTTTGGGACGTCAAAGGGAACTTGAATAAGTTTAACTGAAAACCCTCATTTTCTTTTAAAGATTCTATCTTTACTCATTAAAAAGGTCTAGTGACATAATTGATATCTTAATTGAGGTATTTTTATTCAAAGATTCAATCTGTATTCACTAAAACACTCTTCACGACTTCATAGGGAACTCGAATAGGTTTCACACAAACTCTCATTTTCGTTCAAAGATTCAATCTTTATAGATTAAAATGGTCTAGTCACATAACTGGTACCTTAATTGAAGTAATTTCATTCAAAGATTCAATCTTTTGTCTCAAAAACACACTTCACGACTTCATAGGGAACTCGAATAACTTAAACTCAAAACTCTCATTTTCTTACAAAGATTCGATCTTCATACATTAAAAAGGTCTAGACACATAATTGGTACCTTGTTAGAAGTAATTTCATTCAAAGATTCAACATTTACTCATTAAAACACTATTCGGGACGTCAAAGGAAACTTGAAAAAGTTTAACTCAAAACTCTAATTTTCTTTCAACGATTTAATCTTTATACTTTAAAAAGGTCTAGTGATATAATTGGTACCTTGATTGAGAATTTTTCATTCAAAGATTCATTCTTTTCTCATTAAAATATTCTTTGGGACGTCAAAGGGAATTCAAACAAGTTTAACTAAAAAATCTCTTTTTCTTTCAAAGATTAAATATTTATACATTAAAAAGGTCTAGTGACATAATAGGTACCTTGATTGAGATATTTTCATTCAAAGATTCAATCTTTAGTTATTAAAACACTCTTCGCGACTTCATAGGGAACTCGAATAAGTTAAACCTCTTATTTTCTTCCAAAAATTAAATCTTTATAACTTAAAAAGGTCTACAGATATAGTAGGTACCTTGATTGAGGTATTTCCATTTAAAAAATTCAGTCTTTAGTCATTAAAACACTCGTCACGACTTCATAAGGAAGTTAAATATGTTTATCTCAAAACATTCATTTTCTTTCAAAGAATCAATCTTAATACATTAACAAGGTCTAGTGACAGAATAGCTACCTTGATTGAGATAATTTTATTCAATGATTCAATCTTTACTCATTAAAACACTCTTCGTGACCTCAAAGGGAACTCGAATAAGTTTAACCCAAAACTCTCATTTTCTTGCAAACATTTAATCTTTAAACATTAAAATGGTTTAGTAACATAATAGGTACCTTAATTGAGGTATTTTCATTCAAATATTCAATCTTTACTCATTAAAACACTCTTTGGGACATCAAAGGGAATTCGAATTAGTTTAGCTCAAAACTCTCATTTTCTTTCAAAGATTCTATCTTTATACATTAAGAAGCTCTAATGACATTATAGGTACCTTGATTGAGGTATTTTAATTCAAAGATTCAATTTTTAGTCATTAAAACACTCTTCGCGACTTCAAAGGGAACTCGAATAAGATAAACTCAAAACTCTCATTTTTTTTTTTCAAAGATTCAACCTTTATACATTAAAAAGGTCCTGTGACATAATAGGTACCGTGATTGAGGTAATTTCGCTCAAAGATTTAATATTTGCTCATTAATACACTCTTCGTGACGTCAAAGTAAACTATTATAAGTTTAACTTAAAACTCTTATTTTTTTTCAAATATTTAATCTTTATAAATTGAAAAGGTCAAGTGATATAATAGGTACCTTGATTGAGGTATTTTCATTCAAAGATTCAATCTTTAGTCATTAAAGCACTCTATGAGATTACATTGGGAACTCGATTAAGTTACACTCAAAACTCTCTTTCTCTTTCAAAGATTCATTCTTTATCCATTAAAAAGGTCTTGTGACATAATAGGTACCATGATTGAGGTAATTTGTTTTAGATATTCTATCTTTACTAATTCAAGCACTCTTCGTGATGTTAAAGGGAACCTGAATAAGTTTAACTCAAAACTCTCATTTTCGTTCAATAATTTAATCTTTATACATTAAAATGGTCTAGTGACATAATAGGTACCTTAAGTGAGGAATTTTCATTTAAACATTCAATCTTTACTCATTTAAATACACTTCGGGACGTAAAAGGGAACTCGAATAAGTTTAACTCAAAACTCTCATTTTCATTTAAATATTCAATCTTTATTCATTAAAAAGGTCTAGTGACAAAATTGGTACCTTGATTGAGGTATTTTCATTCAAAGATTCAATATGAGGTCATTAAAACACTTTTTGCGACTTCATAGGGAAATCGAATAAGTTAAACTAAAAACTCTCATTTTAAATCAAAGACTAAATCTGTATACATTAAAAAGGTCCATTGACACAATAGGTACCTTTATTACGGAAATTTCATTCAAAGACTCAATCTTTACACATAAAAAACACTCTCCGTGACGTCAAAGGGAACTCGAATAATTTTAACTTAAAACTCTCATTTTCTTTCAATGATTTAATCTTTATACATTAAAATAGTCTGGTAACATAATAGGTACTCTAATTGAGGTATTTTCATTCAAATATTCAATCTTCGAGACGATAAAGGGAACTCGAATAAGTTTAACTCAAAACTCTCATTTTCTTTCAAAGAGTCAATCTCTATACATTAGAAAGGTCTAGTGACATTATAGGAACCTTGATTAAGGTATTTTCATTCAAAGATTCGATCATTTGTCATTAGAACACTCTTTGGAACTTCATAGGGAACTCGAATAAACTAAACTCAAAACTCCCATTTTTTTTTAAAGATTCAATCTTCATACATTAAAAAGGTCTCGGGATAGAATAGGTACCTTGATTATGTTATTTTCATTTAAAGATTCAATCTATAGGCATTAAAATACTCTTCACGACTTTATAGGGAAATCCAATAAGTTAAACTCAAATTTTTCATTTCTTTCAACGATTCAATCTTTACTAATTAAAACACTGTTCGGGACGTTATTTGGAACTCGAATAAGTTTAACCCAAAACTCTCATTTTCTTTCAAAGATTTAATCTTTATACATTAAAATGGTCTACTAACATAATTGGTACCCTGATTGAGCAATTTTTATTCGAAGATTCAATCTTTACTCTTTTAAATACTCTTCGGGACGTCAAATGGAACTCGAATAAGTTTAACTCAAAACTCTCATTTTCTTTTAAAGATTCAATCTTTATTCATTAAAAATGTCTAGTGACAAAATTGGTGCCTTGATTGAGGTATTTTCATTCAAAGATTCAATCTGTGGTCATTAAAACACTCTTCGCGACTTAATAGGGAACTCGAATAAGTTAAACTAAAAACTCTCATTTTAAATCAAAGACTAAACCTTTATACATTAAAAAGGTCCATTGACTTAATAGGTACCTTGATTGAGGAAATTTCATTCAAAGACTTAATCTTTACACATAAAAAACACTTTTCGTGACGTCAAAGGTAACTCGAATAAGTTTAACTCAAAACTTTCATTTTCTTTCAATGATTTAATCTTTATACATTAAAATGGTCTGGTGACATAATAGGTTCTCTTATTGAGGTATTTTCATCCAAAGATTCAATCTTCGACACGATAAAGGGAACTCGAATAAGTTTAACTCAAAACTCTCATTTTCTTTCAAAGATTCAATCTCTATACATTAGAAAGGTCTAGTGACATTAAAGGAACCTTGATTAAGGTATCTTCATTCAAAGATTCAATCATTTGTCATTGGAACACTCTTCTGGACTTCATAGGGAACTCGAATAAACTAAACTCAAAACTCTCATTTTCTTTCAAAGATTCAATCTTTATATGTTAAAAAGCAGTAGGGATCGAATAGGTACCTTGATTGTGTTATTTTTATTTAAAGATTCAATATTTAGTCATTAAAACACTCTTCGCGACTTTATAAGGAAATCCAATAAGTTAAACTTAAAATTCTCATTTTCTTTCAAAAATTCAATCTTTATACATTAAAAAGGTTTAGTAATATAATAGGTACCTTGATTGATGTAATTTTATTCAAATATTCAATCTTTACTCATTAAAACACTCTTCGTGACGTCAATTCGAACTCGAATAAGTTTAACTCAAAACTCTCATTTTCTTTCATATATTTATTCTTTATACATTAAAATAGTTTAGTGACATAATTGGTACCTTGATTAAGGCATTTTCATTCAAATATTCAATCTTTACTCATTAAAATACTCTTCGGGACGTCAAAAGGAACTCGTATAAGTTAAACTCTAAACTCTAATTTTCTTTCAAAGATTCAATCTTTATTTATTAAAAAGGTGTAGTGACATAATAAATACTTTGATTGAGTTATTTTCTTTCAAAGATTTAATCTTTAGTCATTAAAATACTCTTCGCCACTTCATAGGGAGCTCGAATATGTTCAACTCAAAATTCTCATTTTCTTTCAAAAGATTCAATCTTTAATCATTAAAAAGGTTTACTAACATGATAGGTATCTTGATTGAGGTATTTTTATTAAAATATTCAATCTTTAGTCATTAAAACATACATCGCGACTTTATAGGGAACTCAAATAACTGAAACTCAAAACTCTTATTTTATTTGAAAAATTCAATCTTTATACATTAAAAAGGTCTAGTAACATAATAGGTACCTTAATTGAGGTAATTTTATTCAAAGATTCAATATTTACAAAGAAAAGCATTCTTAATTTCGTCAAAGGCTACTCGAATAAATTTAACAGAAAACTCTCATTTTCTTTCAAAGATTTAATCTTTATACATTTAAATGGTCTAGTGACATAATAGGTACCTTCGTTGAGGTGTTTTCATTCAAACATTCAATTTTTACTCATTAAAACACTCTTTGAGACGTCAAAGGGAACTCGAACAAGTTTAACTCAAAACTCTCATTTTCTTTGTAAGATTTAATCTTTATACATTAAAAAGATCTAGCGACGTAATAAATACCTTGATTAAAGTATTTTTATTCAAAGATTTAATCTTTACTAATTAAAACACTCTTTGGGACGTTAATGGGAAGTCGAATAAGTTTAACTCAAAACTCTCATTTTCTTTGAAAGATTTAATCTTTATACATTAAAATGGTCTAGCAACATAATTGGTACCATGATTGAGCAATTTTCATTCAAAGATTCAATCTTTACTTTTCTAAACAATCTTTGGGACGTCAAAGGTAACTCGAATAAGTTTAACTGAAAACCCTCATTTTCTTTTGAAGATTCTATCTTTACTCATTAAAAAGGTCTAGTGACATAATTGATACCTTAATTGAGGTATTTTCATTCAAAGATTCAATCTGTAGTCACTAAAACACTCTTCGCGACTTCATAGGGAACTCGAATAGGTTTTACATAAACTCTCATTTTCGTTCAAAGATTCAATCTTTATGGATTAAAATAGTCTAGTCACATAACTGGTACCTTGATTGAAGTAATTTCATTCAAAGACTCAATCTTTTGTCCCAAAAGCACACTTTACGACTTCATAGAGAACTCAAATAAGTTAAACTCAAAACTCTCATTTTCTTTCAAAGATTCAATCTTCATACATTAAAACGGTCTAGAGACATAATTGGTACCTTGTTAGAAGTAATTTCATTCAAAGATTCAACCTTTACTCATTAAAACACTCTTCGAGACGTCAAAGGAAACTCGAATAAGTTTAACTCAAAACTCTAATTTTCTTTCAACGATTTAATCTTTATACTTTAAAAAGGTCTAGTGATATAATAGGTACCTTGATTGAAAATTTTTCATTCAAAGATTCAATCTTTTCTCATTAAAATACTCTTTGGGACGTCAAAGGGAATTCAAACAAGTTTAACTAAAAAATCTCATTCTCTTCCAAAGATTAAATATTTATACGTTAAAAAGGTCTAGTGACATAATAGGTACCTTGATTGAGGTATTTTCATTCAAAGATACAATTTTTAGTTATTAAAACACTCTTCATGACTTCATAGGGAACTTGAATAAGTTAAACTCCAAACTCTAATTTTTCTTTCAAAGATTCAATCTTTATACATTAAAAAGGTCTAGTGATAGAATAGGTACCTTGATTATGTTATTTTCATTCAAAGATTGAATCGTTAGTCATTAAAACACTCTTCGTGACTTTATAGGGAACTCCAATAAGTTAAACTCAAATTTCTTATTTTCTGTCAAAGATTCAATCTTTATATATTAAAACAGTTTAGTAACATAATAGTTACCTGGATTGAGGTAATTTTATTAAAAGATTCAATCTTTACTCATTAGAACACTCTTCATGACGTGAAAGGCTACTCGAATAAATTTAACCGAAAACTTCCATTTTATTTCAAAGATTTAATCTTTATACATTTAAATGGTCTAGTGACATAATAGGGACCTCCATTGAGGTGTTTTCATTTTTAATGAATAAAGATTAAATTTTAATCTTTATGCATTAAAAGGGAACTCGTATAAGTTTAACTCAAAACTCTCATTTTCATTTAAAGATTCAATCTTTATTCATTAAAAAGGTCTAGTGATAAAACTGGTACCTTGATTGAAGTATTTTCATTCAAAGATTCACTATGTGGTCATTAAAACACTCTTTGTGACTTCATACGGAACTCGAATAAGTTAAATTAAAAACTCTAATTTTAAATCAAAGACTAAATATTTATACATTAAAAAGGTCCATTGACATAATATGTACCTTGATTGAGAAAATTTCATTCAAAGACTCAATCTTTACACATAAAAAATACTCTCCGTGACGTCAAAGGGAACTCGAATAAGTTTAACTCAAAACTCTCATTTTCTTTCAATGATTTAATCTTTATACATTAAAATGGTTTGGTGACATAATAGGTACTCTAATTGAGGTATTTTCATTCAAAGATTCAATCTTCGAAATGACAAAGGGAACTCGAATAAATTTAACACAAAACTCTCATTTTCTTTCAAAGATTTAATCTCTATACATTAGAAAGGTCTAGTGACATTATAGGAACCATGATTAAGGTGTTTTCATTCAAAGATTCAATCATTTGTCATTGGAACATGCTTCGGGACTTCATAGGGAACTCAAATAAACTAAACTCAAAACTCTCATTTTCTTTCAAAGATTCAATCTTTATACATTAAAAAGGTCTAGTGATAGAATAGGTAACTTGACTGTGTTATTTTCATCCAAAGATTCAATCTTTAATCATTAAAATACACTTCGCGAGTTTATACGGAAATCCAATAAGTTAAACTCAAATTTCTCATTTTCTTTCAAAGATTTAATCTTTACTAATTAAAACACTCTTCGGGACGTTAATGGGAACTCGAATAAGTTTAACTCAAAACTCTCATTTTCTTTCAAAGATTTAATCTTTATACATTAAAATGGTCTAGTAACATAATTAGTACCTTGATTGAGCAATTTTTATTCTAAGATTGAATCTTTACTCTTTTAAACACTCTTCGGGACGTCAAAGGGAACTCGAATAAGTTTAACTGAAAACCCTCATTTTCTTTTAAAGATTTAATCTTTACTTATTAAAAAGTTCTAGTGACATAATTGATACCCTAATTGAGGTATTTTCATTCAAAGATTCAATCTGTAGTCACTAAAACCTCTTCGCGACTACATAGGGAACTTGAATTGGTTTTTCACAAAACTCTCATTTTTGTTCAAAGATTCAATCTTTATAGATTAAAATGGTCTAGTGACATAACTGGTTTCTTGATTGAAGTAATTTCATTCAAAGATTCAATCTTTTATCCAAAAACCACACTTCATGACTTCATAGGGAACTCGAATTAGTTAAATTCAAAACTCTCATTTTCTTTCAAAAATTCAATTTTCATACATTAAAAAGGTCTAAAGACATAATTGGTACCTTGTTAGAAGTAATTTCTTTCAAAGATTCAACCTTTACTCATTAAAACACTCTTCCGGACGTCAAAGGAAACTCGAATAAGTTTAACTCAAAACTCTAATTTTCTTTCAGCAATTCAATCTTTATACTTTTGAAAAGTCTAGTGACATAATAGGTACCTTGATTGAGAATTTTTCATTCAAAGATTCAATCTTTTCTCATTAAAATACTCTTTGGGACGTCAAAGGGAATTCAAACAAGTTCAACTCAAAAATCTCCTTCTCTTTCAAAGATTAAATATTTATACATTAAAAAGGTCAAGTGACATAATATGTACCTTGATTGAGGTATTTTCATTAAAAAGGTTTAGTGATATAATTGATACCTTAATTGAGGTATTTTTATTCACAGATTCAATCTGTAGTCACTAAAACACATTTCGTGACTTCATAGGGAACTCGAATAGGTTTTACACAAAACTCTCATTTTCATTCAAAGAATCAATCTTTATAGATTAAAATGGTCTACTGACATAACTGGTACCTTGATTGAAGTAATTTCTATCAAAGATTCAATCTTTTGTCCCAAAAATAAACATCACGGCTTCATAGGGAACTCGAATAAGTTAAACTCAGAACTCTCATTTTCTTTCAAAGATTCAATCTTCATATATTAAAAAGGTCTAAAGACATAATTGGTACCTTGTTAAAAGTAATTTTATTCAAAGATTCAACCTTTACTCGTTAAAACACTCTTCGGGACGTCACAGGAAACTCGAATAAATTTAACTCAAAACTCTAATTTTCTTTCAAAGATTCAATCTTTATACTTTAAAATGGTCTAGTGAGATAATAGGTACTTTGATTGAGAATTTTTCATTCAAAGATTCAATATTTTCTCATTAAAATACTCTTTGGGACGTCAAAGGGAATTCAAACAAGTTTAACTCAAAAATCATTTTCTCTTTCAAAGATATATTAAAAACAGGTGCCTTGATTGAGGTATTTTCATTCAAAGATTCAGTCTTTGGTCATTAAAACACTTGTCATGACTTCATAGGTAAGTAAAATAAGTTTAACTCAAAACTCTCATTTTCTTTCAAAGATTTAATCTTTATACATTAAAAAGGTCTAGTGACTTAATAGCTACCTTGATTGAGATAATTTTATTCAAGGATTCAATTTTTACTCATTAAAACACTTTTCGTGGCCTCAAAGGGAATTCGAATAAATTTAGCTCAAAACTCTCATTTTCTTTCAAAGACTCAATCTTTATACATTAAAATGGTTTAGTAACATAAATGGTACCTTGATTGAGGTGTTTTCATTCAAATATTCAATCTTTACTCATTAAAATACTCTTTGGGACTTCAAAGGGAACTCGAATTAGTTTAACTCAAAACTCTCATTTTCTTTCAAAGATTCAATCTTTATATATTAAGAAACTCTAATGGCATAATAGGTACCTTGATTGAGGTATTTTCATTCAAAGATTCAATTTTTAGTCATTAAAACACTCTTCGTGGCTTCAAAGGGAATTCGAATAAGTTAAATTCAAAACTCTCATTTTCTTTCAAAGATTCAACCTTTATTCATTAAAAAGGTCTTGTGACATAATAGGTACTGTGATTAAGGTAATTTCGCTCAAAGATTCAATCTTTACTCATTAACACACTCTTCGTGACGTCAAAGGGAACTATTATAAGTTTAATTTAAAACTCGCATTTTCTTCCAAAGATTTAATCTTTATACATTAAAAAGGTCAAGTGACATAATAGGTACCTTGATTGAGGTATTTTCATTCAAGGATTCAATCTTTAGTCGTTAAAGCACCCTACGAGATTACATTTGGAACTCGAATAAGTTACATTCAAAACTCTCTTTTTCTTTCAAAGGTTCAATTTTTATACATTAAAAAGGTCTTCTGACATAATAGGTACCGTGATTGGGGTAATTTCTTTCAGATATTCAATCTTTACTAATTAAAACACTTTTCGTGATGTTAAAGGGAACTCGAATAAGTTTAACTCAAAAACTCTCAATTTCGTTCAAAGATTTAATCTTTATACATTAAAATGGTCTAGTGACGTAATAGGTACCTTGAGTGAGGAATTTTCATTCAAAGATTCAATCTTTACTCATTTAAACAGACTTCGGGACGTAAAAGGGAACTCGAATAAGTTTAACTCAAAACTCTGATTTTCTTTGTAAGATTTAATCTTTATACATTAAAAAGGTCAAGTGACAAAATTGGTACCTTGATTGAGGTATTTTCATTCAAAGATTCAATCTCTGGTCATTAAAATACTCTTTGCGACTTCATAGGGAACTCAAATAAGTTAAACTAAAAATTCTCATTTTAAATCAACAATTAAATCTTTATACATTAAAATGGTCCATTGACATAATAGGTACCTTGATTGAGGCAATTTCATTTAAAGATTCAATCTTTACACATTAAAACACCCTTCGTGACGTCAAAGGGAACTCGAGTAAGTTTACCTCTAAACTCTCATTTTCTTTCAAGGATTTAATTTTTATACATTAAAATGGTCTGGTGACATAATAGGTACCCATGATTGAGGTATTTTGATTCAAAGATTCAATCTTTACTTATAAAAACACTCTTCGAGATGACAAAGGGAACTCGAATAAGTTTGACTCAAAACTCTTATTTTCTTTCAAAGATTCAATCTTTATACATTAGAAAGATCTAGTGACATTATAGGAACCTTGATTAAGGTATTTTCATTCAAAAATTCAATCATTTGTAATTAGAACACTCTTCGCGACTTCATAGGCAACTCAAATAAGTTAAACTTAAAACTCTAATTTTTTTTCTTCAAAGATTCAATCTTTATACATTAAAAAGGTCTAGTGATAGAATAGGTACCTTAATTGTGTTATTTTCATTCAAAGATTGAATCGTTAATCAATAAAACACTCTTCATGACTTTATAGGGAACTCCAATAAGTTGAACTCAAATTTCTCATTTTCTTTCAAAGATTCAATATTTATATTTTGAAAAAGTTTAGTAACATAATAGTTACCTGGATTGAGGTAATTTTATTAAAAGATTCAATCTTTACTCATTAAAATACTCTTCGTGACGTGAAAGGCTACTCGAATAAATTTAACAGAAAACTTCCATTTTCTTTCACAGATTTAATCTTTATACATTTAAATGATCTAGTGACATAATAGGGACCTTCATTGAGGTATAGGGACCATCATTGAGGTAACTTTTTTTTTGGCTAGTGGCAGCCCTTGGCTGCTGCTACATTTTTTTTGATCTGCCCAAAACTGAGGCTTGAAACGGAGGTCAAGACGAGTTTTTCTGGAAAAATACGAAGAAGAAACCCCCCCTAAAATCGAGTTTTCTACCCGACCTAGCAAACGGAATAAAAAAAAACTCACTGTGAAATCCCCAAAATGCCCCTAGATCAGAACTGAACAAGAGGGTCATAAAGCTACTAAATGAAAACTGGAAGCTAAAACTTCACGAGGGATTTCCGGTACCAAGACGACATTTTCTGGAAAAACACGAAGAAGAAACCCCCCCTAAAATCAGGTTTTCTATTCAACCATGACAAAAGAAGAAAATAAAACTGATGTGAAAGGTCCATAATCCCCCTAAATCAGAATATGCAAAAAAAATGCGAAATGAATTCACAAGAGGCTCAAAACACAAACGATAAGGTTTTGCCCGGAAAAGACCATGCACATAAACGTAACATACCTATTTAGATGCGTTACAATGGTTCATGGCTTAAAAATATAGCTGATACAAAATCCGACCCCCCAACGGGCAAAAAGGCAAAAATGGACTTGGAATAGAGAACATGGAATCCAAAAATGTAAAATGGAGTCAAATGACCATTTGGCCCTTGGTCACACTTCATACAAGATTAATAAGACCCTATGAAAGAATGAAAATGGAATTTCCACACCCGATGCAACCATGGTGAAGCAATGACTTGCGATTTTTCAAGGTTTTCATAATATTTCATGAAGTTAAAAAGTTATATAGAATACAATACACATGTCATTGGCCTCCAGCCTCATCTCATACATGTCAAATACATTGAAAGGAGTGCACTTATCTACACATTACATACATGGAATCAAATATACATATTTTGACATATAAGTCTACAAAATGACATTTCATGCTAACATTTGCTTGAAATGGAAACTTGAAAGGTACACGATATCCAAGGAATGCTAGGCTTCACGAACCAAGTCTTCGTACCTGAAATATGCCCCAGTATCGTAGGGGTGAGTAACATAAAGCTACTCGTAGGAGATGAGCATGCATCGACCTAGCATTTTACAAATTTATCACCTTAAGGTGAAACACGTTAAAGCGGCTCATGCCACCTAACATCTATGTCCAAGTGAGACTCGGGGAGCATCCTAAGCTACCTTAGAGTCTAAGCAACAAGAATCATGATATACATACGTGTATGAAACGAATCATGGTTGGGATAATCCAAAGAACACAACAAGAAAAATGCTTGAGCATAAATTAACATGAATTGCATTTTCAATACAATTGAACTAGGTCTAACATGACAAAAGCATATTTTAATACAAGTTAACAAGAATCACATTATCCATGCAATTCAACAACAAAAGAGCATGTTATACAATGTAACAAGGTTTAAGTTCTCAAAGCCATCAACTTAGAATCTAAAGCACAAAATAACAGTAGTGGTTCATACCACCTAACGTCTATGTTATAAATAAATCAATAGGATCAATCCTAAGCTTTATTAGAACGTTAAAACACGATTTTCAATATCGATGCAATTTAACCAACATTGAAACTTCCAATACAACACATAAAGCATAATTTCGTAAAGTTAACATCCTGTAACTTAAAATGGAACATCAAATAAGAAACAACAAGTTACAACATCATCTAGTTATCAACTTGAAAATGAAATGCGAAATTAAACAAAGTGGATACTCGGACGTCACGCCGGATCAGACCGACAACATAGTTACTTTAGGGTTACTAGCCCATGGGTAACCTCCCTATGTACGCACTAGACCATATAGAGGGACTATCCCCCGTACTAGAACCACGTCCTAGCCATAGTCAAATAACGACATCCCCAAGTTTCCAAAATCAACAAGTTGTGCAACAACGCATATATCAACAAGAATATGCAAGATAATCAACTATCTACTAAGCACAACCAAATTTGGAAACCTACACAATACATGCTCTAAATCCACAACAAATATGATATGATGAATGTCGAATCTTCAGTGTGCAATTCGTTACACGCTATGCATGAAAGATGTTAAACACGAAGTGTGCAAATCATTACACAAGGCAACAATATATTCAATAAGGAAAACATATTATCACGAATATAAACATAGCAACTATGTTATCCAATGTTCAAAACATAACCAAATGAATATACAACAAGTCTAAGTCCATGATTTGAATATAGAAACCACTTCTAAAACACAACTAGATCATGGAGCAAATTGAAAGAATTTAAATAGATAAACACAATTCAATTCTCTAGATTCCGATTCAATTCCAAATAACCTCAATTTAATACATGTTAAAGGACATGGTATGGTCATCACCTATATTCATTCTAAAACTCAATTAGGTTGTTGGAACAACAAAGTAGAACTTTAATTAAATCATGCTAATTTAATTACCAATGTTCTAAAACAACTTCTAATAGTCCCAAATTAATATATACTAGTAAACAAGTCATGACCAATACAAATATCAAGTTAAAACCTTAATTAAGCTAATGGGACTACAAAATAGATTTTAATTAATTCTTTTAATTAAAATCTCTAGATTTTTAAACTTAACCAAATGCTCTCAATTTAACATATCTTAGAGAATATGCCAAGGACTAAAGTAATATCACATTACAAGTTTATTTCATTCAATTTAAGACCATGTGACTTAACCTTTCACTAAGTTAAATATAAATTAAAAGTTGCTATTCTCATGCAATTAATCCCAATTTAATATATGTGAACAACTATAGCTAAGCTTAATTTTCTAGCATGCCACAATACAATCCCAAGTTGTATATCACCATGAGGATTAAATCTTAAACATGGAATTTAATTAAATAAAAGGTTTCAAAACCCAACCGAATATTTTAAATCAAATATATGTGAAACTATATGGCATGTAAATCAAGAATATCAAGTCGGAATTTAAATAGAGTGAATAGTGCACTCGGGGCAAA
This sequence comes from Cornus florida, assembly GCF_030987335.1. Classification (NCBI taxonomy): domain Eukaryota; kingdom Viridiplantae; phylum Streptophyta; class Magnoliopsida; order Cornales; family Cornaceae; genus Cornus; species Cornus florida. The sequence goes on along the minus strand of NW_026775574.1, from coordinate 36,420,230 downwards.
TTAATTAATCAAATTAATTAATAATTACTAATTTTCAAAACACCTCCAATCACTTTCAAATTCAACTATGTTGGAGAGCATGCTAAGGCCTAATTTAGTATGCTAACACATATTGATTTTAAGCTAGTTAAGGCCATGTGAATTAATCTTTCACCTAAGATAAATATTAAATAAAATCTTTAAAACTTATTCAAATGTTCCAATTTTAATACACGACAATAAGCATTTCAAGGGGCAATATAAAATCATGCTACATGTTTAAACCAAGTCATGAGCAACCGGGAAAATTAGATCCCGTACAAGAAAAATAAATAATAAAATCTCTAGATTTTATATTTAATCATGCAAACAAGTAGTATAAGCATCACAAGCATGTTATATAACAAGAATTTAAACCTAGAACATCTCCTACCTCAATTTGAGATGAAAATCCCAAAGGTCCACCAAAATAAAAGTGCTCTGAATTCGACGATACCGAGAGGTTTTGTCGGGGACAACACCGTGAACATAACCCCCATCAAAGCCCCATCAAAATCATAACTTGGCCTAAAAATCAAACTCAAGAAATTGTCAAAACTGAATTCTAATAAGGGGGAAAGGTAGAGCACGGCGAGGGGAACAACAAACGTTAAGGCCGAAGACTTTCCATCAAGGAAAAGTGAACCAAAAGAGAAGAGAGAAGATGGCAGCACCCCTTGAGCTACCATGGGAGCTCCAGGTCGTGCATAAAGAGGGGAGAAGATGAAAAATGAAATATCTCACCCCCCTTTTATAGAAATCTCAAAAAGTGCCCCGAACGGGCCCCGCCGGGTCCGAAAAAGTAAAATTTGAGTAAACGAGCTCAAATGGCAAAACTTTGTGAACAAAAAAGATTCAAAATGATAAAATATGAATAACGGAAGAAATAGCGTCAAAAATCGAGTCCCAAGCAGAAAGTTATGCCTAAAACAAGTTTGGCGAAAACTGGGGCCAGAAACCCTGAAACTGGAAAACATCGACCAGGAGGAAATTCCAAGAGTTCACAACTCGACAAAATGTGAAAATGAGTCCCGTATGAGGATCCAGGCTAAAAACAAGACATTTTGCAATAACTTTCATTAATTGCACAATGGCCCCTCCAAAAAGTGAAAACTGCACTTATGGCCCAGAATGAAAATATATTCCAAAAATATTTTCTTAAAAACCCCTGAAATAAAATATCTTCAAAACATATTTACGAAAAACACCCCAAGAAAAGAAAATAATTTCAAAGAACTTTGCATTCATGCCCCCTATGGACACCGGGAGCAACCAGAGTACTTTTTTACAAAAGTAAAGATACGTATTTCGTGGAAACCACTCAAGATGAAGGGACATGAAGTCAAAAACCAACTCCGAGCATGAGAAGTGAGGTTGTGCCAACAATGTGACAAATGGGGAAAAGACAAAATAGGGAAAAAGACGAAATAGGGAAAAGGACGAAAGATGCATCGTGTCCGAAAAGTGAAAATGCAGAAATGACTCGGTCCTTAAAGGAAGTTGTCAATCCATGGAAAAGAGTCTCAGGAACCAATTCTGAGCACTTGAGATGACACTAAGCGACACGAAATAGAGCTCAGAAAAGAAAATTAAACGAAAAAAAAAAAATTCATTCGCAAAATTTCAGGAAAAAGGAAAGGAAGGCAAATGATCGGGTCGTTACAACATACCCTCCTTAAAGGAATTTCGTCCCCGAAATTAGGAACATACCAGAGAGAACAAAATAATGACTGAACAAAAGGTCAAATCAAAGGATAGCTCACAACGTACTAAAGGACAAATCCCGAAGTCTACAGATCAATTGAAGGAATGTGAAACCAAGAACTGAGGCAACACCTCATACGAATCGGCATGTTAACTCAACGTCAACTACCAAGAGAATCCCAAGACAACGAAACGTTGAAACATGATGAAGAAGAGAGTGACAAGGCAGTACGAATAGTGACCAGAACCCGCCCACACTTACTCGTCAGCAAGGTAGCATGACAGTATAAGGCACTAGTTCGTAACATGCCCTAGAAGGGAACTTTTCGGTACCAATGACATCAATGTCGAAAATGGTCATTACCAAAGGCACTACGGAAACCAGGCATCTGCGAGAGTTGGGGTAGCTAATCCCAAAACTCTGATAACAACGACACTGGCACCATTACGCTTAAGGCCTTAGATATAGAAGGCACGAAGAAAATGGAAATGAAACGGTGCCTCCCTGGCCCACGTCTCAATCCACCAGATAAGGAAAAAAAAGTGAATCGCAGTCCTCTACGCTCGCATGAGCCTTACTCGCATCAATCGACAGAACAGACAAGAAGGTTCCCGACATAGGTCCTTACAGAATGAATTTCTCCTATCTAAGGAAGAAACTCGTGAAACAAGAATGCATCCAAAGGATAAGACAGATCCTAAGAGACAATGCCAAAAACAGACATAAAAGGGGACAGCTAGCATGCATCATAGCAATGGACTATCTACTCAAGGTGCCACATAAGCAAACAGACATGTTATCAAATCAAAATATGTTATCAAGAGCATATATAGACATAAAGTATGCTTAACAAATAATAGATGTCTCAAAGCACCTAAGCATGTGAACATGTTATCATACAAGACATGTTATCAAAGAAGGCATGATATCAAGATATAAATGACATATCAAAGCAAAACAACGTGAACATGATATGCACCTAAAACCCGTCGTCTAAGGTATTTGAACCCGGATGCTCTGATACCACCTCTGACGACCCTGGTTTTTAGGCCAGCGTGTCCTGTGATGAACCGTAAGGATGATCCTATAACGGATTCGAATGCGGAAGCAAAAACAGAAAACAAGACTCTAAGAAGTCAAAGTGACCTTCCATGAGGTCGTGGAACTCAACAGGAATTGATGCAGAAGCAAAAGATCGAAAATATGACAAATAAGCCCCAGGGGTAAAATAGTCATTTCTAAAAATTGTAGATTCGGGTGCCACCGAGCACACCGCTGGAAGGATAATGAAAAACTAAGCAAGATGGACTCAAGAATCGCATGATTCGGAGTCCGAACGAAGGAGAAACGGCATGACGAAGAAAAATGAGCACTTAAAGCAGAAAGGGTAAACTGGTAATTATCTAGGAAGAACCGGATGCAACCGAGTACACCGTTGGAAAGATAGCGAAAAATTAGTCAAGTTAAAAAAAAAAATCACTTGAATCGGTGTCCGGATGAAAAAGAAAAGCCCAAAAGAAGAATTGACGTCGCGGCGGCCCGATGAGGGGCCATGGCTCACACGGCGCCCATGCGCGAGCCCACCGGTGTGCGTGCCGGCACCCAAAGGCATGGCTAGTGGCAACCCTTCGCTGCTGCTACATTTTTTTTGATCTGCCCAAAACTAAGGCTTGAAACGGAGGTCCAGACAAGTTTTTCTGTAAAATACGAAGAAGAACCCCCCCTAAAATCGAGTTTTCTACCAGACCTCGTAGACGGAATCGAAAAAAACTCACTGTGAAATCCCCAAAATGCCCCTAGATCAGAACTGAACAAGAGGGTCATAAAGCTGCTAAATGAAAACTGGAAGCTGAAACTTCACGAGGGATTTCCGGTACCAAGACGACATTTTCTGGAAAAACATGAAGAAGAAACCCCCCCTAAAATCATGTTTTCTATTCGATCATGTCAAAAGAAAAAAATAAAATAGATGTGAAAGGTCCATAATGCCCCTAGATCAGAATATGTAAAAAAAATGCGAAATGAATTCACAAGAGGCTCAAAACACAAACGATAAAGTTTTGCCCGGAAACGACCATGCACGTAAACGTAACTTACCTATTTAGATGCGCTACAATGGTCCATGGCTTAAAAATATAGTCGATACAAAATCCAACCCCCCAACGGGCAAAAAGGCAAAAATGGACTTGGAATGGAAAACATGGAATCCAAAAATGTAAAATGGAGTCAAATAACCATTTGGCCCTTGGTCACACTTCATACAAGATTAATAAGACCCTATGAAAGAATGAAAATGGAATTCCCACACCCGATGCAACCATGGTGAAGCAATGACTTGCGATTTTTCAAGGTTTTCATAATATTTCATGAAGTTAAAAAGTCGTATTGAATACAATACACATGTCATTGGCCTCCGGCCTCATCTCATACATGTCAAATACATTGAAAGGAGTGCACTTATCTACACATTACATACATGGATTTTATATTAGATCCCGTATAAGAAAAATAAATAATAAAATCTCTAGATTTTATATTTAATCATGCAAACAAGTAGTATAAGCATCACAAGCAAGCTATATAACAAGAATTTAAATCTAGAACATCTCCTACCTCAATTTGAGATGAAAATCCCAAAGACCCACCAAAATAAAAGTGCTCCGAATTCGACGATACCGAGAGGTTCTGTCGGGGACAACACCTTGAACATAACCCCCATCAAAGCCCCATCAAAATCATAACTTGACCTCAAAATCAAACTCAAGAAATGGTCAAAACTGAATTCTAATAAGGGGGAAAGGTAGAGCACGGTGAGGGGAACAACAAACGTTAAGGCCGAAGACTTTCCATCAAGGAAAAGTGAACCAAAAGAAGAGAGAGAAGATGGTAGCACCCCTTGAGCTGCCATGGGAGCTCCAGGTCATGCATGAAGAGGGGAGAAGATGAAAAATGAAATATCTCACCCCCCTTTTATAGAAATCTCAAAAAGTGCCCCGAACGGGCCCCGCCGGGTCCGAAAAAGTAAAATTTGAGCAAACGCGCTCAAATGGCAAAACTTTGTGAACGAAAAGGATTCAAAATGATAAAATAGGAACAACGGAAGAAACGCTGTTAAAAACTGAGTCCCGAGCAGAAAGTTATGCCCAAAACAAGTTTGGTAAAAACTAGGGCCAGAAACCCTGAAACTGGAAAACATCGACCAGGAGGAAATTCCAAGAGTACACAACTCGACGAAATGTGAAAATAAATCTTGTACGAGGATCCAGGCTCAAAACAAGACATTTTGCAATAACTTTCATTAATTGCACAATGGCCCCTCCAAAAAGTGAAAACTGCACTTATGGCCCAGAATGAAAATATCTTCCAAAAATATTTTCTTAAAAACCCCTGAAATAAAATATCTTCAAAAGATATTTACGAAAAACACCCCAAGAAAAGAAAATAATTTCAAAGAACTTTGCATCCATGCCCCCTATGGACACCGGGAGCAACCAGAATACTTTCTTACAAAAGTAAAGATACGTATTTCGTGGAAACCACTCAAGATGAAGGCACGTGAAGTCAAAAACCAACTCCGAGCATGGGAAGTGAGGTTGTGCCAACAATGTGACAAATGGGGAAACGACAGAATAGGGAAAAAGACGAAATAGGGAAAAGGACGAAAGACGCATAGTGTCCGAAAAGTGAAAATGCAGAAATGACTCCGTCCTCAAAGGAAGTTGTCAATCCACACGAAAAGAGTCTCAGGAACCAATTCCGAGCACCTGAGATGACAATAAGCGACACGAAATAGAGCTCAGAAAAGAAAATTAAACGAAAAAAAAAAAATCATTTGTAAAATTTCAGGAAAAAGGAAAAGAAGGCAAATGACCGGGTCGTTACAACCTACCCTTCTTAAAGGAATTTCGTCCCCGAAATTAGGAACATACCAGAGAGAACAGAATAATGACCAAACAAAAGGTTAAATCAAAAGACAGCTCACAACGCACTGAAGGACAAATCCCGAAGTCTACAGATCAATTGAAGGAACGCGAAACCAATAACTGAGGCAACACCTCATACGAATCGGCACGTTAACTCAACGTCAACTACCGAGAGAATCCCAAGGCAACGAAACTTTGAAACATGATAGAAGAATAGAGTGACAAGGCAGCACGAATAGTGACCAGAACCCGCCCACACTTACTCGTCAGCAAGGTAGCATGACAGTATAAGGCACTAGTTTGTAACATGCCCCAGAAGGGAACTTTTCGATACCAATGACATGAATGTCGAAAATGGTCATTACCAAAGGCACTACGGAAACCAGGCATCTGCGAGAGTTGGGGTAGCTAATCCCAAAACTCTGACAACAATGACACTGGCACCATTACGCTTAAGGCCTTAGATATAGAAGGCACGAAGAAAAAGGAAATGAAACGGTGCCTCCCTGGCCCACGTCTCAATCCACCAGACAAGGAAAAAAAAGTGAATCGCAGTCCTCTACGCTCGCATGAGCCTTACTCACATCAATCGACAGAACAGACAAGAAGGTTCCCGACATAAGTCCTTACAGAATGAATTTCTCCTATCTAAGGAAGAAACTCGTGAAACAAGAATGCATCCAAGGGATACGACAAATCCTAAGAGACAATGCCAAAAATAGACATAAAAGGGGACAGCTACCATGCATCATAGCAATGGACTATCTACTCAAGGTGCCACATAAGCAAACAGACATGTTATCAAATCAAAACATGTTATCAAGAGCATATATACACATAAAGTATGCTTAACAAATAATAGATGTCTCAAAGCACCTAAGCATGTGAACATGTTATCATACAAGACATGTTATCAAAGAGGGCATGTTATTAAGATATAAATGACATATCAAAGCAAAACAACGTGAGCATGATATGCACCCAAAACCCGTCGCCCAAGGTATTCGAACCCGGACGCTCTGATACCACCTGTGATGACCCTGGTTTTTAGGCCAGCGTGTCCTGTGATGAATAGTAAGGATGATCCTATAACGGATTCGAATGCGGAAGTGAAAACAGAAAACAAGACTCTAAGAAGTCAAAGTGACCTTCCATGAGGTCGTGGAACTCAACAAGAATTGATGTAGAAGCAAAAGATCGAAAATATGACAAATAAGCCCCAGGGGCAAAATAGACATTGCTAAAAACTGTAGATTCGGGTGCCACCGAGCACACCACTGGAAGGACAATGAAAAACTAATCAAGATGAACTCAAGAATCGCATGATTCGGAGTCCGAACAAAGGAGAAACGGCATGACGAAGGAAAATGAGCACTTAAAGCAAAAAGGGTAAACTGGTAATTATCCAGGAAGAACCAGGTGCAACCGAGCACACCGTTGGAAAGACAGCAAAAAATTAGTCAAGTTAAAAAAAAAATTCACTTGAATCGGAATCCGGACGAAGGAGAAAAGCCCAAAAGAAGAATTGACGTCGCGGCAGCCCGACGAGGGGCGATGGCGCACACAGCGCCCATGCGCGAGCCCACCGGCGTGCATGCCGGCACCCAAAGACATGGCTAGTGGCAGCCCTTGGCTGCTGCTACATTTTTTTTGATCTGCCCAAAATTGAGGCTTGAAACGGAGGTCAAGACGAGTTTTTCTGGAAAAATACGAAGAAGAAACCCCCCCCTAAAATCGAGTTTTCTACCCGAACTCGCAAACGGAATCGAAAAAAACTCACTATGAAATCCCCAAAATGCCCCTAGATCAGAACTGAACAAGAGGGTCATAAAGCTGCTAAATGAAAACTGGAAGCTAAAACTTCACGAGGGATTTCCGGTACCAAGACGACATTTTCTGGAAAAACACGAAGAAGAAACCCCCCTAAAATCATGTTTTCTATTCGATCATGTCAAAAGAAGAAAATAAAACTGATGTGAAATGTTCATAATGCCCCTAGATCAGAATATGCAAAAAAAATGCGAAATGAATTCACAAGAGGCTCAAAACACAAATGATAAGGTTTTGCCCAGAAATGGCCTTGCACGCAAACGTAACTTACCTATTTAGATGCGCTACAATGGTCCATGGCTTAAAAATATAGCCGATACAAAATCCGACCCCCCAACGGGCAAAAAGGCAAAAAGGCAAAAAGGCAAAAAGGCAAAAAGGCAAAAATGGACTTGGAATGGAAAACATGGAATCCAAAAATGTAAAATGGAGTCAAATGACCATTTGGCCATTGGTCACACTTCATACAAGATTAATAAGACCCTATGAAATAATGAAAATGGAATTCCCACACCCGATGCAACCATGGTGAAGCAATGACTTGCGATTTTTTAAGGTTTTCATAATATTTCATGAAGTTAAAAAGTTGTATAGAATACAATACACATGTCATTGGCCTCCAGCCTCATCTCATACATGTCAAATACATTGAAAGGAGTGCACATATCTACACATTATATACATGGAATCAAATATACATATTTTGATATTTAAGTCTACAAAATGACATTTTATGCTAACATTTGCATGAAATGGAAACTTGAAAGCTACACGACATCCAAGGAATGCTAGGCTTCATGAACCAAGTCTTCGTACTTGAAATATGCCCCAGTATCGTAGGGGTGAGTAACATAAAGCTACTCGTAGGAGATGAGCATGCATCGACCTAGCATTTTACAAATTTATCACCTTAAGGTGAAACATGTTAAAGGGGCTCATGCCACCTAACGTCTATGTCCAAGTGAGACTCGGGGAGCATCCTAAGCTACCTTAGAGTCTAACCAACAAGAATCATGATATACATACGTGTATGAAACGAATCATGGTTGGGATAATCCAAAGAACACGACAAGAAGAATGCTTGAGCATAGATTAACATGAATTGCATTTTCAATACAATTGAACTAGGTCTAGAGTAATTTATACAACATGACAAAAGCATATTTGAATACAAGTTAACAAGAATCACATTATCCATGCAATTCAACAACAAAAGAGCATGTTATACAATGCAACAAGGTTTAAGTTCTCATAGCCATCAACTTAGAATCTAAAGCACAAAATAACAGTAGTGGTTCATGCCACCTAACGTCTATGTTATAAATGAATCAATAGGATCAATCCCAAGCTTTATTAGAACGTTAATACACGATTTTCAATATCGATGCAATTTAACCAACATTGGAACTTCCAATACAACGCATAAAGCATAATTTCGCAAAATTAACATCTTGTAACTTAAAATGGAACGACAAATAAGAAACAACAAGTTACAACATCATCTAGTTATCAACTTGAAAATGAAATGCGAAATCAAACAAAGTGGATACTTGGAAGTCACACCGGATCAAACCGACAACATAGTTACTTTAGGGTTACTAGCCCATGGGTAACCTCCCTATGTGCGCACTAGACCATATAGAGGGACTATCCCCCGTACTAGAATCACGTCCTAGCCATAGTCAAACAACGACATCCCCAAGTTTCCAAAATCAACAAGTTGTGCAACAACGCATATATCAACAGGAATATGCAAGATAATCAACTATCTACTAAGCACAACCAAATTTGGAAACCTATACAATACATGCTCTAAATCCACAACTAATATGATATGATGAATGTCGAATCTTCAGTGTGCGATTCGTTACACGCTATGCATGAAAGATGTTAAACACGAAGTATGCAAATCATTACACAAGGCAACAATATATTCAATAAGGAAAACATATTATCACGAATACAAACATAGTAACTATGTTATCCAATGTTCAAAACATAACCAAATGAATATACAACAAGTCTAAGTCCATGATTTGAATATAGAAACCACTTCTAAAACACAACTAGATCATGGAGCAAATTGAAAGAATTTAAATAGATAAACCCAATTAATTCTCTAGATTACGATTCAATTCCAAATAACCTCAATTTAATACATGTTAAAGGACATGGTATGGTCATCACCTATATTCATTCTAAAACTCAATTAGGTTGTTGGAACAACAAAGTAGAACTTTAATTAAATCATGCTAATTTAATTACCAAGGTTCTAAAACAACTTCTAATAGTCTCAAATTAATATATACTAGTAAACAAGTCATGGCCAATACAAATATCAAGTTAAAACCTTAATTAAGCTAATGGGACCACAAAATAGATTTTAATTAATTCTTTTAATTAAAATCTCTAGATTTTTAAACTTAACTAAATGCTGTCAATTTAACATATCTTAGAGAACATGCCAAGGACTAAAGTAATATCACATTACAAGTTTATTTCATTCAATTTAAGACCATGTGACTTAACCTTTCACTAAAGTTAAATATAAATTAAAAGTTGCAATTCTCATGCAATTAATCCCAATTTAATATATGTGAACAACTATACCTAAGCTTAATTTTCTAGCATACCACAATACAATTCCAAGTTGTATATCACCATGAGGATTAAATCTTAAACATGGAATTTAATTAAATAAAAGGTTTCAAAACCTAACCGAATATTCTAAATCAAATATATGTGAAACTATATGGCATGTAAATCAAGAAGATCAAGTCGGAATTCAAATAGAGTGAATAGTGCACTCGGGGCAAATTAATTAATCAAATTAATTAATAATTACTAATTTTCAAAACAACTCCAATAACTTTCAAATTCAACTATGTTGGAGAGCATGCTAAGGCCTAATTTAGTATGCTAACACATATTGATTTTAAGCTAGTTAAGGCCATGTGAATTAATCTTTCACCTAAGATAAATATTAAATAAAATCTTTAAAACTTATTCAAATGTTCCAATTTTAATACACGACAATGAGCATATCAAGGGGCAATATAAAATCCTGCTACATGTTTAAAACAAGTCATGAGCAACCAGGATAATTAGATCCCGTACAAGAAAAATAAATAATAAAATCTCTAGATATTATATTTAATCATGCAAACAAGTAGTATAAGCATCACAAGCATGTTATATAACAAGAATTTAAACGTAGAACATCTCCTACCTCAATTTGAGATGAAAATCCCAAAGGCCCACCAAAATAAAAGTGCTCCGAATTCGACGATACCGAGAGGTCGGGGACAACACTGTGAACACAACCCCCATCAAAGCTCCATCAAAATCATAACTTGACCTCAAAATCAAACTCATGAAATGGTCAAAACTGAATTCTAATATGGGGGAAAGGTAGAGCACGGTGAAGGGAACAACAAACGTTAAGGCCGAAGACTTTGCATCAAGGAAAAGTGAACCAAAAGAGGAGAGAGAAGATGGCAGCACCCCTTGAGCTGCCATGGGAGCTCCAGGTCATGCATGAAGAGGGGAGAAGATGAAAAATGAAATATCTCACCCCCCTTTTATAGAAATCTCAAAAAGTGCCCCGAACGGGCCCCGCCTGGTCCGAAAAAGTAAAATTTGAGTAAACGCGCTCAAATGGCAAAACTTTGTGAACAAAAAAGATTCAAAATGATAAAATATGAACAAAAAAAGAAACGGCGTCAAAAATTGAGTCCCGAACAGAAAGTTATGCCTAAAACAAGTTTGGCAAAAACTGGGGCCAGAAACCCTGAAACTGGAAAACATCGACCAGGAGGAAATTCCAAGAGTACACAACTCGATGAAATTTGAAAATGAATCCCGTACGAGGATCCAGGCTCAAAACAAGACATTTTGCAATAACTTTCATTAATTGCACAATGGCCCCTCCAAAAAGTGAAAACTGCACTTATGGCCCAGAATGAAAATATCTTCCAAAAATATTTTATTAAAAACCCCTGAAATTAAATATTTTCAAAAGATATTTACGAAAAACACCCCAAGAAAAGAAAATAATTTCAAAGAACTTTGTATCCATGCCCCCTATGGACAACGAGAGCAACCAGAGTACTTTCTTGCAAAAGTAAAGATACGTATTTTGTGGAAACCACTCAAGATGAAGGCATGTGAATTCAAAAACTAACTCTGAGCATGAGAAGTGAGGTTGTGCCAACAATGTGACAAATGGGGAAAAGATAGAATAGGGAAAAAGATGAAATAGGGAAAAGGAGGAAAGACGCATAGTGTCCGAAAAGTGAAAATGCAGAAATGACTCGGTCCTCAAAGGAAGTTGTCAATCCACGAAAAAGAGTCTCAGGAACCAATTCCGAGCACTTGAAATAGAGCTCAGAAAAGAAAATTAAACAAAAAAAAAAAATTCATTCGTAAAATTTCAGGAAAAAGGAAAGGAAGGCAAATGACCGGGTCGTTACACATTTTCTTTGTAAGATTTAATCTTTATACATTTAAAAGGTCTCGTGACATAATAAATACCTTGATTAAGGTATTTTCATTCAAAGATTCAATCTTAAGTGATTAAAATACTCTACGCCACTTCATAAGGAATTCGATTAAGTTAAACTCAAAACTCTCGTTTTCTTTCAAAGATTCAATCTTTATACATTAGTAAGGTCTAGTGACATAATAGTTACCTTGATTGAGTTAATTTCATTCAAAGATTCAATCTTTACTAATTAAAACACTCTTCAGGACATTAATGGGAACTCGAATAAGTTTAACTCAAAACTCTCATTTTCTTTCAAAGATTTAATCTTTATACATTAAAATGGTCTAATAACATAATTGGTACCTTGAATGAGCAATTTTCATTTAAAGATTCAATTTTTACTCTTTTAAACACTCTTCGGCACGTCAAAGGGAACTCGAATAAGTTTAACTGAAAACCCTCATTTTCTTTTAAAGATTCAATCTTTACTCATTAATAAGTTCTAATGATATAATTGGTACCTTAATTGAGGTATTTTTATTCAAAGATTCAATTTGTAGTCACTAAAACACTTTTCGCGACTTTATAGGGAACTCGAATAGGTTTTACATAAAACTCTCTTTTTCGTTCAAAGATTTAATCTTTATAGATTCAAATGGTCTAGTGACATAACTGGTACCTTGATTGAAGTAATTTCATTCAAAGATTCAATCTTTTGTCCTAAAATCATACTTCACGACTTCATAGGGAACTCAAATAAGTTAAACTCAAAACTCTCATTTTCTTTCAAATATTTAATCTTCATACATTAAAAAGGTCTAGAGACATAATTGGTACCTTGTTAAAGTAATTTCATTCAAAGATTCAACCTTTACTCATTAAAACACTCTTTGGGACGTCAAACGAAACTCGAATAAGTTTAACTCAAAACTCTAATTTTCTTTCAACAATTCAATCTTTATACTTTAAAAGGTCTAGTGACATAATTGGTACCTTGATTGAGAATTTTTCATTCAAAGATTCAATCTTTTCACATTAAAATACTCTTTGGGACGTCAAAGGGAATTGAAACAAGTTTAACTCAAAAATCTCTTTCTCTTTCAAAGATTAAATATTTATACATTAAAAAGGTCTAGTGATATAATAGGTACCTTGATTGTGGTATTTTCATTCAAAGATTCAATCTTCAATTATTAAAACACTCTTCGCAACTTCATAGGGAACTCGAATATGCTAAACCTCTCATTTTCTTCCAAAAATTCAATCTTTATACCTTAAAAAGGTCTAGTGATACAATAGGTACCTTGATTGATGTATTTTGATTCAAAGATTTAGTCTTTGGTTATTAAAACATTCGTCATGACTTTATAGGGTAGTCAAATAAGTTTGAGTCAAAACTTTTCTTTCATTGATTCAATCTTTATACATTAAAAAGGTCTAGTGACATAATAGCTACCTTGATTGAGATAATTTTATTCAATGATTCAATCTTTACTTATTAAAACACTCTTCATGACCTCAAAGGGAACTCGAATAAGTTTAACTCAAAACTATCATTTTCTTGCAAAGATTTAATCTTTATACATTAAAATGGTGTAGTGAAATAATAGGTACCTTGATTGAGTTGTATTCATTCAAATATTCAATATTTGCTCATTAAAACACTCTTTGGGACATCAAAGGGAATTCGAATTAGTTTAACGCAAAACTCTTATTTTCTTTCAAAGATTTAATAGTTATACATTAAGAAACTCTAATGACATAATTGGCACCTTGATTGAGGTATTTTCATTCAAAGATTCAATTTTTAGTCATTAATACACTTTTCGCGACTTCAAAGAGAACTCAAATAAGTTAAACTCAAAACTCTCATTTTCTTTCAAAGATTCAACCTTTATACATTAAAAAGGTCTTGTGACATAATAGGTGCCATGATTGAGGTAATTTCGCTTAAAGATTCAATCTTTACTCATTAATACACTATTCGTGACGTCAAAAGAAACTATTATAAGTTTAGCTTAGAACTCTTATTTTCTTCTAAAGATTAAATCTTTAAACATTAAAAAGGTTAAGTAACATAATAGGTACCTTAATTAAGGTATTTTCATTCAAGAATTCAATCTTTAGTCATTAAAGCACTCTAAGAGATTACATTGGGAACTCGAATAAGTTACACTCAAAACTCTCTTTTTCTTTCAAAGATTTAATCTTTATACATTAAAAAGGTCTTGTGACATAATAGGTACCATGATTGAGTTAATTTCTTTCAGATATTCAATCTTTACTAATTAAAACACTCTTCGTGATGTTAAAGGGAACTCGAATAAGCTTAACTCAAAACACTTATTTTCATTCAAAGATTTAATCTTTATACATTAAAATAGTCTAGTGACATAATAGGTACCTTGAGTGAGGAATTTTCATTCGAAGATTCAATCTTTACTCATTTAAACACACTTTGGGACGTAAAAGGGAACTCGAATAAGATTAACTCAAAACTCTCATTTTCTTTTAAAGATTTAATCTTTATTCATGTAAAAGGTCTAGTGACAAAATTGGTACCTTGATTGAGGTATTTTCATTTAATGATTCAATATGTGGTCATTAAAACACTCTTTGCAACTTCGTATGGAACTCGAATAAGTTAAACACAAAACTCTCATTTTAAATCAAAGATTAAATCTTTATACCTTAAAAAGATTCATTGACATAATAGGTACCTTGATTGAGGTAATTTCATTCAAAGATTCAATCTTTAGACATTCAAGCACTCTCCGTGACGTCAAAGGCAACTCGAATAAGTTTAACTCAAAACTCTCATTTTCTTTCAATGATTTAATTTTTATACATTAAAATGGTCTGGTGACTTAATAGGTACCTTGATTGAGGTATTTTCATTCAAAGATTCATTCTTTACTTACAAAAACACTCTTCGAGACGACAAAGGGAACTCGACTAAGTTTAACTCAAAACTCTCATTTTCTTTCAATGGTTCAATCTTTATACATTAGAAACATCTAGTGACATTATAGGAACCTTGATTAAGGTATTTTCATTCAAAGATTCTATCATTTGTCATTAGACCACTCTTCGCGACTTCATAGGGAACTCGAATAAGTTAAACTCAAAACTCTCATTTTTTTCAAAGATTCAATCTTTATACATTAAAAAAGTCTATTGATAGAATAGGTACCTTGATGGTGTTATTTTCATTCAAAGATTCAATCTTTAGTCATTAAAATACTCTTCGCGACTTTATAGAGAACTCCAATAAGTTAAACTCAAATTTCTCATTTTCTTTCAAAGATTTAATCTTTACACATTAAAAAGGTTTAGTAACATAATAGGTACCTTGATTGAGGTAATTTTATTCAAAGATTCAATCTTTACTCATTAAAACACTCTTCGTGACGTCAAAGGGAACTCGAATAAGTTTAACTCAAAACTCTCATTTTCTTTCATATATTTATTCTTTATACATTTAAATGGTTTAGTGACGTACCTTAATTAAGGTATTTTCATTCAAATATTCAATCTTTACTCATTAAAATACTCTTCGGGATGTCAAAGGGAACTCGTATAAGTTAAACTCTAAACTCTAATTTTCTTTTAATGATTCAATTTTTATTTATTAAAAGGTCTAGTGACATAATAAATACCTTGATTGAGTTATTTTCATTCAAAGATTCAATTTTTTGTCATTGAAACACTCTTCGCCACTTCAGAGGGAACTCGAATATATTAAACTCAAAACTCATATTTTCTTTCAAAGATTCAATCTTTATTCATTAAAAAGGTTTAGTGACATGATAGATACCTTGATTGAGGTATTTTCATTAAAATATTGAATCTTTAGTCATTAAAACACTCTTCGCGATTTCATAGGGAACTCAACTAAGTTAAACTCAAAACTCTTATTTTCTTTGAAAAATTCTATCTTTTTACATTGAAAAGGTCTACAAACATAATACGTACCTTGATTGAGGTAATTTTATTCAAAGATTCAATCTTTACACATAAAAACACTCTTCATGTCGCCAAAGGCAACTCGAACAAATTTAACTGGAAAACGCCCATTTTCTTTGAAAGATTTCATCTTTATACATCTAAATGGTCTAGAGACATAATAGGTACTTTCACTGAGGTTTTTTCATTCAAACATTCAAGTTTTACTCATTAAAACACTCTCTGAGATGTCAAAGGGAACTCGAATAAGTTTAATTCAAAACTTTCATTTTCTTTGTAAGATTTAATCTTTATATATTAAAATGGTCGAGTGACATAAGAAATACTATGATTAAGGTATTTTCATTCAAAGATTCAATCTTTAGTCATTAAAACAGTCTTCGCCACTTCATAAGGAATTCGATTAAGTTAAACTCAAAAATCTTATTTTCTTTCAAAGATTCAATCTTTATACATTAATAAGGTCTAGTGACATAATAGTTACCTTGATTAAGTTAATTTCATTCAAAGATTCAATCTTTATTAATTAAAACACTCATCGGGAAGTTAATGGGAACTTGAATAAGTTTAACTCAAAACTCTCATTTTTTTTCTAAGATTTAATCTTTATACATTAAAATGGGCTAGTAACGTAATTGGTACCTTGATTGAGAAATTTTCATTCAAAGATTCAATCTTTACTCTTTTAAACACTCTTCGGGATGTCAAAGGGAACTCGAATAAGTTTAACTGAAAACCCTTATTTTCTTTTAAAGATTCAATCTTTTCTAATTAAAAAGATCTAGTGATATAATTGGTACCTTAATTGAGGTATATTTATTCAAATATTCAATCTGTAGTCACTAAAACACTCTTCGTGACTTCATAGGGAACTCGAATAGGTTTTACATAAAACTCTTATTTTCATTCAAAGATTCAATCTTTATAGATTCAAATGGTCTAGTGACATAACTGGTACCTTGATTGAAGTAATTTTATTCAAAGATTCAATCTTTTGTCCCAAAATCACACTTCACAACTTCATAGGGAACTCGAATAAGTTAAACCCAAAACTCTCATTTTCGTTCAAAGATTTAATCTTCATACATTAAAAAGATCTAGAGACATAATTGGTACCTTGTTAGAAGTAATTTCATTCAAAGATTCAACATTTACTCATTAAAACACTCTTCGGGACGTCAAAGGAAACTCGAATAAGTTTAACTCAAAACTCTAATTTTCTTTCAACGATTCAATCTTTATACTTTAAAAAGGTCTAGTGACATAATAGGTACCATGATTGAGAATTTTTCATTCAAAGATTTAATCTTTTCTCATTAAAATACTCTTTGGGATGTCGAAGGAAATTCAAACAAGTTTAACTCAAAAATTCTTTCTCTTTCAAAGAGTAAATATTTATACATTAAAAAGGTCTACTGATATAATAGGTACCTTGATTGAGGCATTTTCATTCAAAGATTCATTATTTTTACACTCAAAATTCTATTTTTCCTTCAAAGATTAATTCTTTAAACATTAAAAAGGTCTTGTGACATAATAGGTACCGTGATTAAGGTAACTTCTTTCAGATATTCAATCTTTACTAATTAAAACACTCTTCGTGATGTTAAAGGGAACTCGAATAAGTTTATCTCAAAACACTCATTTTTGTTCAAATATTTTAATCTTTATACATTAAAATGGTCGAGTGACATAATAGGTACCTTGAGTGAGGAATTTTCATTCAAAGATTCAATCTTTACTCATTTAAACACACTTCGGGACGTAAAAGGGAACTTGAATAAGTTTAACTCAAAACTCTCATTTTCTTTTGAAGATTCATTCTTCATTCATTAAAACTGTCTACTAACAAAATTGGTACCTTGATTGAGGTATTTTCATCCAAAGATTCAATCTGTGGTCATTAAAATACTCTTCGCGACTTCATAGGGAACTCGAATAAGTTAAACTCAAAATTCTCATTTTAAATTAAAGATTAAATCTTTATACATTAAAAAGGTCCATTGACATACTAAGTACCTTGATTGAGTTAATTTCATTCAAAGATTCAATCTTTACATATTAAAACACTTTCCGTGACGTCAAAGGGAACTCGTATAAGTTAAACTCTAAACTCTAATTTCCTTTCAACGATTCAATCTTTATTTATTAAAAAGGTTTAGTGACATAATAAATACCTTGATTAAGTTATTTTTATTCAAAGATGCAATATTTAGTCATTAAAACACTCTTCGCCACTTCAGTGGGAACTCGAATATGTTAAACTCAAAACTCATATTTTCTTTCAAAGATTCAATTTTTATTTATTAAAAAGGTCTAGTGATATGATAGGTATCTTGATTGAGGTATTTTCATTAAAATATTCAATCTTTACTAATTAAAATAGTCTTCGTGATGTTAAAGGGAACTCGAATAAGTTTAACTAAAAACTCTCATTTTCGTTCAAAGATTTAATCTTTATACATTAAAATGGTCTTGTGATATAATAGGTACCTTGAGTAAGGAATTCAATCTTTACTCATTTAAACACACATCGGGTCGTAAAAGGGAACTCGAATAAGTTTAACTCAAAACTCTTATTTTCTTCTAAAAATTTCAATCTTTATTCATTAAAAAGGTCTAGTAACAAAATTGGTATCTTGATTAGGGTATTTTTATTCAAAGATTCAATCTGTGGTCATTAAAACACTCTTCGCAACTTCATAGGGAAATCGAATAAGTTAAACTCAAAACTATCATTTTAAATCAACGATTAAATCTTTATACATCAAAAAAGTCCACTGACATAATAGATACCTCGATTGAGGTAATTTCATTCAAAGATTCAATCTTTACATATTAAAACACTCTCCGTGACATCAAAGGGAACTCGAATAAATTTAACTCAAAACTCTCATTTTCTTTGAATGATTTAATCTTTATACATTAAAATAGTCTGGTGACATAATAGCTACCCTGATTGAGGTATTTTCTTTCAAAGATTCAATTTTGACTTATAAAAACAATCTTCGAGATGACAATGGGAACTCGAATAAGTTTAACTGAAAACTCTCATTTTCTTTCAAAGATTCAATCTTTATACATTAGAAAGGTCCAGTGACAATATAGGAACCTTGATTAAGTTATTTTCATTCAAAGATTCAATCATTTTTCATTAGAACACATTTCGCGACTTCATTGGGAACTCGAATAAGTTAAACTCAAAACTCTAATTTTCTTTCAAAAATTCAATCTTTATACCTTAAAAAGGTCTAGTGATAGAATAGGTACCTCGATTGTGTATTTTCATTTAAAGATTCAATCTTTAGTCATTAAAACACTCTTCGCGACTTTATAGGGAACTCCAATAAGTTAAACTCAGATTTCTCATTTTCTTTCAAAGATTCAATCTTTATAAATTAAAAAGGTTGAGTAATATAATAGGTATTTTGATTGAGGTAATTTTATTCAAAGATTCAATCTTTACTCATTAAAACACTTTTCGTGATGTCAAAGGGAACTCGAATAAATTTAACTCAAAACTATCTTTTTCCTTTATATATTTATTCTTTATACATTAAAATGGTTTAGTGACATAATTGGTACCCTGATTAAGGTATTTTCATTCAAATATTTAATCTTTACTTATTAAAATACTCTTCGGAACGTCAAAAGGAATTCGTATAAGTTAAACTCTAAACTCTAATTTTCGTTCAAAGATTCAATCTTTATTTATTAAAAAGGTCTAGTGACATAATAAATACCTTGATTGAGTTATTTTCATTCAAATATTCAATCTTTAGTCATTAAAATACTCTTCGCCACTTCGTAGCGAACTCGAATATGTTAAACTCAAAACTCTCATTTTCTTTCAAAGATTCAATCTTTATTCATTAAAAAGGTCTAGTGATATGATAAGTACCTTGATTGAGGTATTTTCATTAAAATATTCAATTTTTGGTCATTAAAACACTCGTTGTGACTTCATAGGGAACTCAAATACGTTAAACTCAAAACTCTTATTTTCATTGAAAAATTCAATTTTTATACATTAAAAAGGGCTAATGACATAATAGGTACCTTGATTGAGGTAATTTTATTCAAGGATTCAATCTTTAGACATTAAAACACTCTTCATTTCGTCTAAGGCTACTCGAATAAATTTAACAGAAAACACTCATTTTCTTTCAAAGATTTAATCTTTATACATTTAAATGGTCTAGTGACATAAAAGGTACCTTCATTGAGGTGTTTGTATTCAATTTTTACTCATTAAAACACTCTTCGAGATGTCAAAGGGAATTTTAACAAGTTTAACTCAAAACTCTCATTTTCTTTGTAAGATTTAATCTTTATACATTAAAAAGGTCTAGTGACATAATAATACCTTGATTAAGGTATTTTCATTCAAAGATTCAATCTTTAGTTATTAAAACACTCTTCGACACTTCATATGGAATTCGATTAAGTTAAACTCAAAACTCTCATTTTCTTTCAAAGATTCAATCTTTATACATTAATAAGGTCTGGTGACATAATAGTTACCTTGATTGAGTTAATTTCATTCAAAGATTCAATCTTTACTAATTAAAACACTCTTCGGAACGTTAATGGAAACTCGAATAAGTTTAACTCAAAACTCTCATTTTCTTGCAAAGATTTAATCGTTTTACATTAAAATGGTCTAGCAACATAGTTATTACCTTGATCGAGTAATTTTCATCCAAAGATTCAATCTTTACTCTTTTAAACACTCTTCGGGACGTTAAAGGAAAATCGAATAAGTTTAACTGTAAAACCCTCATTTTCTTTTAAAGATTCAATCTTTACTCATAAAAAATGTCTAGTGACATAATTGGTACCTTAATTGAGGTATTTTCATTCAAAGATTCAATCTGTAGTCACTGAAACACTCTTCGCGACTTCATTGGGAACTCGAATAGGTTTTACACAAAACTCTCATTTTCGTTCAAAGATTCAATCTTTATAGATTAAAATGGTCTAGTGATGTAACTGGTACCTTGATTGAAGTAATTTCATTCAAAGATTCAATCTTTTGTCCCAAAATCACACTTCACGACTTCATAGGGAACTCGAATAAGTTAAACTCAAAACTCTCATTTTCTTTCAAAGATTCAATCTTCATACATTTAAAAGGTCTAGAGACATAAATGGTACCTTTTAAAAGTAATTTAATTCAATGATTCAACATTTACTCATTAAAACACTCTTCGGGACGTCAAAGGAAACTTGAATAAGTTTGACTCAAAACTATAATTTTCTTCCAACGATTCAATCTTTATACTTTAAAAAGGTCTAGTGACATAATAGGTATCTTGATTGAGAATTTTTCATTCGAAGATTCAATCTTTTCTCATTAAAATACTCTTTGGGACGTCTAAGGGCATGCAAACAAGTTTAACGGAAAAATCTCTTTCTCTTTCAAAGATTAATTATTTATACATTAAAAAGGTCTAGTGACATAAAAGGTACCTTGATCAAGGTATTTTCATTCAAAGATTCAATCTTTAGTTATTAAAACACTCTTCGCGACTTCATCGGGAACTCGAATAAGTTAAACATCTCATTTTCTTCCAAAAATTCAATCTTTATACCTTCAAAAGGTCTAGTGATATAATAGGTACCTTGATTGAGGTATTTTCATTCAAAGATTCAGTCTATAGTCTTGAAAATACTTGTTACGACTTCATAGCAAAGTCAAATAAGTTTAACTCAAAACTCTCATTTTCTTTCAAAGATTCAATCTTTATACATTAAAAAGGTCTAGTGACATAATAGCTACCTTGATTGAGATAATTTTATTCAATGATTCAATCTTTACTCACTAAAATGGTTTGGTGACATAATAGGTACCTTGATTGAGGTGTATTCATTCAAATATTCAATCTTTACTCATTAAAAAACTCTTTGGGGCATCAAAGGGAATTCGAATTAGTTTAACTCAAAACTCTCATTTTCTTGCAAAGACTCAATCTTTATACATTAAGATGCTTTAATGACATAATTGGTACCTTGATTGAGGTATTTTCATTCAAAGATTCAATTTTTAGTCATTAAAACATTCTTCGCGACTTCAAAGGGAACTCGAATAAGTTAAACTCAAAACTCTCATTTTCTTTTAAAGATTCCACCTTTATACATTAAAAAGGTCTTGTGACGTAATAGGTACCGTGATTGAGGTAATTTCGCTCAAAAATTCAATCTTTACTCATTAATACACTCTTTGTGACGTCAAAGGAAACTATTATAAGTTTAACTTAGACTTCTTATTTTCTTCCAAAGATATAATCTTTAAACAAAAAAAAAGGTTAAGTGACATAATAGGTACCTTTATTAAGGTATTTTCATTCAAGGATTCAATCTTTAGTCATTAAAGCACTCTACGAGATTACATTGGGAACTCGAATAAGTTACACTAAAAACTGTCTTTTTCTTTTAAAGATTCATTCTTTATACATTAAAAAGGTCTTGTGACATAATAGGTACCGTGATTGAGGTAATTTCTTTCAGATATTAAATCTTCACTAATTAAAACACTCTTCGTGATGTTAAAGGGAACTCCAATAAGTTTAACTCAAAGCACTCATTTTCGTTCAAAAATTTAATGGTCTAGTGACATAATAGGTACTTTGAGTGAGGAATTTTCCTTCAAAGATTCAATCTTTACTCATTTAAACACACTTCGGGACGTAAAAGGGAACTCAAATAAGTTTAACTAAAAACTCTCATTTTCTTTTAAAGATTCAATCTTTATTCATTAAAATGGTCTAGTGACAAAATTGGTACCTTGATTGAGGTATTTTTATTCAAAGATTCAATCTTTGGTCATTAAAACACTCTTCGTGACTTCATAGAGAACTGGAATAAGTTAAACTCAAAACTCTCATTTTAAATCAAAGATTGAATCTTTATACATTAAAAAGGTCCATTGACATAATAGGTACCATGATTGAGGTAATTTTATTCAAAGATTCAATCTTTACACATTAAAACATTCTCCGTGACGTCAAAGGGAACTCGAATAAGTTTAACTCAAAACTCTCAATTTCTTTCAATGATTTAATCTTTATACATTAAAATGGTCTGGTGACATAATAGGTACCCAGATTGAGGTATTTTCATTCAAAGATTCAATCTTTACTTATAAAAACACTCTTCGAGACGACAAAGGGAACTCGACTAAGTTTAACTCAAAACTCTCATTTCTTTCAAATATTCAATCTTTATACATTGAAAAGGTCTAGTGACATTATAGGAACCTTGATTAAGGTATTTTCATTCAAATATTCAATCATTTGTCATTTGAACACTCTTCGCGACTTCATAGGGAACTCGAATAAGTTAAACTCAAAGCTCTCATTTTTTTTTTCAAAGATTCAATCTTTATACAGTAAAAAGGTCTGGTGATAGAATAGGTACCTAGATTGTGTTATTTTCATTCAAAGATTCAATCTTTAGTCGTTAAAACACTCTTTGCGACTTTATAGGGAACTCCAATAAGTTAAACTCAAATTTCTCATTTTCTTTCAACTATTCAATCTTTATACATTAAAAAGGTTTAGTAACATAATAGGTACCTTGATTGAGGTAATTTTATTCAAAGATTCTATCTTTACTCATTCATTTTCCTTCATATATTTATTTTTTATACATTAAAATAGTCTAGTGACATAATTGGTACCTTGATTAAGGTATTTTCATTCAAATATTCAATATTTACTCATTAAAATACTCTTCGGGACGTCAAAGGGAACTCGTATAAGTTAAACTCTAAACTCTAATTTTCTTTCAAAGTTTCAATCTTTATTTATTAAAAAGGTCTAGTGACATAATAAATACCTTCATTGAGTTATTTTCATTCAAAGATTCAATCTTTAGTCATTAAAACACTCTTCGCCACTTCAGAGGGAACTCGAATATGTTAAACTCAAAACCCACATTTTTTTTAAAAAAATTCAATCTTTATTCATTAAAAAGGTCTAGTGACATGATATGTACCATGATTGAAGTATTTTCATTAAAATATTCAATCTTTAGTCATTAAAACACTCTTCGCGACTTCATAGGAAACTCAAATAAGTTAAACTCAAAAATCTTATTTTCTTTGAAAAATTCACTCTTTAAACATTAAAAAGGTCTTATAACATAATAGGTACATTGATTGAGGTAATTTTATTCAAAGAATCGATTTTTACACATAAAAACACTATTTATATCGTCAAAGGCTACTCGAATAAATTTAACAGAAAACTCCCATTTTCTTTTAAAGATTTAATCTTTATACATTTAAATGGTCGAGTGACATAATAGGTACCTTCATTGAGGTATTTTCATTCAAACATTCAATTTTACTCTTTAAAACACTATTCGAGACGTTAAATGGAACTCGAACAAGTTTAAGTCAAAACTCTCATTTTCTTTGTAAGATTTAATATTTATACATTAAAAAGGTCTAGTGACATAATAAATACCTTGATTAAGGTATTTTTATTCAAAGATTCAATCTTTAGTCATTAAAACACTCTTCGCCACTTCATAAGGAATTCGATTAAGTTAAACTCAAAACTTTTCTTTTCTTTCAAAGATTCAATATTTATACATTAATAAGGTCTAGTGACATAATAGTTACCTTGATTTAGTTAACTTCATTCAAAGATTAAATTTTTACTAATTAAAACACTCTTCGGGACGTTAATGGGAACTCAAATAAGTTTAACTCAAAACTCTCATTTTCTTTCAAAGATTTAATCTTTATACATTAAAATGGTCTAGTAACATAATTGGTACCTTGATTGAGCAATTTTCATTCAAAGATTCAATCTTTACTCTTTCAAACACTTTTAGGGACGTCTAAGGTAACTCGAATAAGTTTAACTAAAAATCCTCATTTTCTTTTAAAGATTCAATCTTTACTCATTAAAATACTCTTCGCCACTTCATAGGGAACTCAAATATGTTAAACTCAAAACTCTCATTTTTTTTCAAAGATTTAATCTTTATTCATTAAAAAGGTCTAGTGACATGATAGGTAACTTGATTGAGGTATTTTCATTAAAATATTCAATCTTAGTCATTAAAACACTCTTCATGACTTTATTGGGAACTCAAATAAGTTAAACTCAAAACTCTTATTTTCTTTGAAAAATTCAATCTTTATACATTAGAAAGGTCTAGTGACATAATAGGTACCTTGATTGAGGTAATTTTATTCAAAGATTCAATCTATGGTCATTAAAACACTCTTCGCGACTTCATAGGGAACTCAAATAAGTTAAACTCAAAATTTAAATTTTCTTTCAAAGATTCAATCTTTATACATTAAAAAGGTCTAGTGATAGAATAGGTACCTTGATTGTGTTATTTTCATTCAAAGATTCAATCTTTAGTCATTGAAACACTCATAACATAACAGGTACATTGATTGATGTATTTTTATTCAAAGATTAATCTATACTCATTAAAACACTCTTCGTGACGTCACAAGGAACTCGAATAAATTTAACTCAAAACTCTCGTTTTCTTTTATATATTTATTCTTTATATATTAAAATGGTCTAGTGACTCGTATAAGTTAAACTCTAAACTCTAATTTTCCTTCAAAGATTTCATCTTTATTTATTAAAAAGGTCTAGTGACATAATAAATACCTTGATTGAGTTATTTTCATTTAAATATTTAATCTTTACTCATTAAAACACTTTTCGCCACTTCATAGGGAACTCGAAAATGTTAAACTCAAAACCCTCATTTTCTTTCAACGATTCAATCTTTATTCATTAAAAAGGTCTAGTGACATGATAGGTATCTTGATTGAGGTATTTCATTAAAATATTCAATCTTTAGTCATTAAAACACTCTTCGCGACTTCATAGGGAACTCAAATAAGTTAAACTCTAAATTCTTATTTTCTTTGAAAAACTCAATCTTCATACATTAGAAAGGTCTAGTGACATAACAGGTACCTTGATTGAGGTAATTTTATTCAAAGATTCAATCTTTACACATAAAAACACTCTTCATGTCGTCAAGGGCTACTCGAATAAATTTAACAAGAAAACTCTCATATTTCTGTCAAAGATTTAATCTTTATACATTTAAATGGTCTAGTGACATAACAGGTACCTTCATTGAGTTGTTTTATTCAAACATTCAATTTTTACTCATTAGAACCCTCTTTGAGACGTCAAAGGGAACACGAACAAGTTTAACTCAAAACTCTCATTTTCTTAGTAAGATTTAATATTTATACATTAAAAAGGTCTAGTAATATAATAAATACCTTGATTAAGGTATTTTCATTCAAAGATTCAATCTTTAGTCACTAAAACACTTTTCGCCACTTCATAAGGAATTCGATTAAGTTAAACTCAAAACTCTTATTTTCTTTCAAAGATTCCATCTCTATACATTAATAAGGTCTAGTGACATAATAGCTACCTTGATTGAGTTAATTTCATTCAAAGATTCAATCTTTACTAATTAAAACACTCTTCGGGACGTTAATGGGAACACGAATAAGTTTAACTCAAACTCTCATTTTCTTTCAAAGATTTAATCTTTATATTTTAAAATGGTCTAGTGACATAATAGGTACCATGATTGAGGTAATTTTATTCAAAGATTCAATCTTTACACATAAAAACACTCTTCATGTCGTCAAGGGCTACTCGAATAAATTTAACTGAAAACTCTCATATTTCTGTCAAAGATTTAATCTTTATACATTTAAATGGTCTGGTGACATAATAGGTACCTTCATTGAGGTGTTTTTATTCAAACATTCAATTTTTACTCATTAAAAACTTTTGTCCCAAAATCACGCTTCACGACTTCATAGGGAACTCGATTAAGTTAACTCAAAACTCTCATTTTCTTTCAAAGATTCAATCTTCATACATTAAAAAGGTCTAGAGACATAATTGGTACCTTGTTAGAAGTAATTTCATTCAAAGATTCAACCTTTACTCATTAAAACACTCTTCGGGATATCAAAGGAAAATCGAATAAGTTTAACTCAAAACTCTAATTTTGTTTCAACGATTCAATCTTTATACTTTAAAAAGGTCTAGTGACATAATATGTCACATCCCAACCCAATTTACACTATGTAATAAATTGAACAACTTGGGATGCATCTAACCATTTATATTAACCTCATTCAAATATAACGTCATCCTACATCAGTGTAACTGTTTAATAGTTTACAATAAAAACATAAACTATAAATCCACCTTTTAAGTTCTAAAAACTAAACAAGTAACTACAAGTCACAATATTAAGGTCTATTACAATATTTACATTTTATACAAAAGACGTTCCATTGTTCTTTTCCCCATTTACACATAAGATTCTAGACTTGGCAGTAGCAACCCAAACTGATACCTGAAAAATATCAATATGGAAGGAGTGAGCTTAAAGCCCAGTGAATGCAACACTACTACATCAAAGTAATATAAACAGATATTATCTGATTGCTTCAATTACACTTCATTAACATATTACATGCTTTAAAATATAGTACTCTCCTTCTAGGCCAGAGTATAGACCTTATATAATATAGTACTCTCTTTCTAGGCCAGAGTATGGACCTTATTTAAATATAGTACTCTCCTTCGTGGCCAGAGCATGGACCTTATTTAATATAGTACTCTCCTTCCAGGCCAAAGTATGGACCTTATATAATATAATCAAGTTATATATATTCATCTTCATTTCACATAAACAGTTTCAATATTTCAATTAAATACATCCAAGTATAAACTTCTAGTGAGTACACTCACCTTGGTTACTTTTCTAATTATTTATTTTTCCTTCGGCATCGTCGATGTGGTCCGTTCTGTCTCTTTGCCTGAACAATATTATAACCATGTTATATTCATTTCTAAAGAGAAATAAATAATTATTGTCACCTTCCTATAAATCTCAACTTTTCTATACAATTGTAATGGAAATTCCAATTTTAACCATTTTGGATTAAATTCCCACACAATACTTACTACCCAGCATGATATATATAACTTAAAAGAAATTTACAACTCAATTGAACTAGAACAATTGAACAATTAGAATTTCTTCAAGAACAGCTTCTAATATCAACTATAGAAAATTCCGATAATAAACCTTTACTCACCAACTTCATAATTACACTAAAATAATCATGATAACAATTCACATAAGGTAGCCTTTCATGATAAAGAGATGGTGTCTATGCTGCAACAGTTAATTGAATTAAATACGAAAAGATTAAATAACAAACTTTCAATATATAATTTAAAATCTACAACCCCTTACCTATCTTTGAGTTTACTAATACTTTAGAGAGGAAAATCATTCTCTTTCTATACTCCTTTTCTTCTTACACTTCCTTTTTCCTTTGTTCTTCTATGGCGAAAACTCTCCTCTGTTTCTATCTATTTTCTTCTTCCTTTTCGGACTCAGTATAACTCTTGTTTTAAATTATTCAACTCATACGTGTATAGGTGTATTGTGTGTGTGTGGTGTTGGCAGCCACACCCATGTGCATGTATACACCTACCACTGCTTCATGCTAAGCTTCTAGAAGAAACTTTAACATGCCAATGTTATCCTATTTTATACACCAGCAGCAGCCCTCAAAATACACTTATTACCGAAGCTTCAATATCATGTATATAACATACCCAACATAAGTAAATAAATGCTTAAGTACTTCCTGGATGTGCTGAAATAAAAATGTAGTTATTAACATGAGATTCACATATAATCTCAGTGTATGACACATGTAACATTAACTCAATTAATAAAACTTCCCAGGGAAACTTTAATGTATATAATTAATAATATAGATATGAAACTTCTTCATATATTAATCACTGTATACATTCAATATCACTTGCACCCACTTTATCAATGAAAACAGTAGTATTATTCTTATTACTTGTTTTCTTATCATGGGCTGCCACCAACTTTCCAATCTCAATCCTCTCTTAATACAAAATACCATTTATATGAAAGGCTACCAGCATGTTCTAAAGCACACAATACACCCACGACATCATCATACATGCATTTTAGTACATGTACCCACTTCATATATTTTAATTATCTAATTTCTTCCATTAGTTACCACAAACTATATCAACTTTTGTTTTTTTTTTTTTTAATTGATACCACACACATGAATATAACAATATATGAAATTACCTCTAGGTACCACGTACCATGCATTTTTGAACAATTTTCATACTTTTAATTAATTGTTTAAAACAAAACTGAAATTTCTTATTTTGTTTTTCAACGCAATTAAAGATAAGTATTTAAGCCCAAACAAATATTAACAGGCTCATAATAAGAATTAAAGAGCTAATAAAATTCAGGATATAACAATCTACCCCTCTTAAAATAAATTTCGTCCTCGAAATTAAAATGTATGGAACATACCGAACAAGTGAGCATATTGCATTCTCATAACCTCGTCACTTTCCCAAGTCGCTTCTTCAGCCGTATGACCTCTCCACAATACCTTTACCAGTGATATAGTTTTATTCTGTAACACCTGCTTCCGGCGATCCAAAATCTGTACCAGTTTCTCTACATACGTCAAATCTTCCTTCAACTCTATCAGTTCCATAACTAAAACATGAGATGGATCTGATATATACTTCCGAAGCATAGACACTTGGAAAACGTTATGTAATCTTGATAACTCTTCTGGTAATTCTAACCGATACGCTACTGCTCCTATCCTTCCAGAATTTTGTAAGGTCCAATGTACCTGGGACTTAATTTACCTTTCTTTCCAAACCTCATTATACCCTTCCAAGAAGAAATACGAAGAGAAACAAAATCACCAACTTCAAACTCCAAATCCCTTCTTTTTTCGCACATTCACGTAACATTTTTGTCTATCCTGTGCTACTTTCATACGCTGCTGAATTATCTTCACTTTTTCTGTTGTAAGTTCAATCAATTCTGGACCCAATAACTTTCTTTCACCCACTTCACCCCAACACAATGGAGTTCTACATTTCCTCCCATACAATGCTTCATATGGTGACATCCCAATAGTAGACTGATAACTATTATTATAAGCAAATTCAATTAACGGTAAATAATCATCCCAACTACCTTTGAAATCCAGCACACAAGCTCTCAACATATCTTCCAAAATCTGAATAGTTCGTTCTGACTGCCCATCCGTCTGTGGGTGAAAAGCTGTACTGAACTTCAAAGAAGTTTTCATGGCTTCTTGCAAACTACACCAAAATCTAGAAGTGAACTTCGGATCCTTATCACAAATAATAGAAACTGGAGCCCCATGCAAACATATGATCTCATCAACATACAAATGAGCATATTCCTTTGTCGAATTAGTAGTTTTTACTGCCAAAAAATGAGCTGATTTCGTTAATCTATCAACTATCACCCAAATGGAGTCATGTCCCCGTTTTGATCTTGGAAGTCCCGTCACAAAATCCATTGTTACATGCTCCCATTTCCACTGTAGAACTGGTAACGGCTGCAACAACCTCACTGGTTTCTGATGTTCAGCTTTCACTCGTTGACATATCAGACACTTTGCTACAAATTCTACAATTTCACGCTTCATATTGTTTCACCAATAGTATTCTTTGAAATCCCTATACATTTTAGTACTCCCCGGATGCATAGCATATATAGAACTGTGGGCTTCATCTAAAATATCTTTCTTCAAGGAAACATCATTTGGAACACAAATTTGACTTTTAAAATACAAAATCCCATCATCCCTAACTGTAAATTCAGTTTGCATACCCTCTTGAGCTTCTTTTCTTTTCTTATCTAGGAATACATTATGAATTTGCAACTCTTTAATCCTATCCAGCAACAAAGGTCTCACTGTAATATGTGCAAACAATGCTCCTTTGTTAGTAATTGTCAATTCAACTCCCATCAGTCTCAATTCCATCATATTTGCCACCCGTGCACACTGTACACAAGATAGTCTCCCTGAAGACTTCTTACTCAAGTCATCTGCTACTACATTGGCTTTTCCAGGATGATGGTGGATATTACAATCATAATCTTTGATTAACTCCATCTAACGCCTCTATCTCAAATTTAAGTCCTTCTGTGTAAACAAATACTTCAAACTCTGATGATCTGTAAATATTTCACAAATTTCACCATACAGATAATGCCTCCACAATTTTAAAGCAAAAACAGTAGCAGCTAACTCCAAGTCATGTGTAGGATAATTCAATTCATGATTCTTCAATTGTCTAGAAGCATGTGTAATTACTTTGCCATTTTGCATCAAAACACATCCCAGACCCTGATGCGAAGCATTAGTGTAAATCACAAAACCTTCACCACCACACAGAATAGTTAACACTGGGGCTGACGTTAACTTTTTCTTCAATTCTTCAAAACTTCTTTGGCATTCCTCACCCCACACAAACTTTACTTCTTTCTGGATCAACTTTGTTAATGGCATTGCGATACTAGAAAACCCTTGGATGAACCTCCGGTAATAACCTGCTAATCCTAGAAAACTTCTGACTTCTATCACATTAGTAGGCCTTTCCCATTTCACCACTGCTTCCACTTTTGATGGGTCAACATAAATACCATCCCCAAATACTGCATGCCCCAAAAAGACAACTTGATCAAGCCAAAACTTACATTTGCTGAACTTAACAAAGAGTTGTTTTCCCCGTAAAATCTGTAACACAATTCTTAAGTGCTTTTCATGTTCATCCACACTCCGAGAATATATCAAAATATCATCAATGAAGACAATAACAAAAGAATCAACATACGGATGAAATACTCGATTCATTAAATCCATAAACACCGTTGGAGCATTAGTTAACCCAAAAGGCATTACCAAAAACTCATAATGACCATATCGAGTTCGAAAAGCAGTTTTTGAAATATCACTATCCTTTACCTTTAACTGGTGATATCCTGACCTCAAATTAATCTTAGAAAACACCTTTGCCCCTTGCAACTGATCAAATAGATCATCAATTCGTGGCAATGGATACTTGTTTCTGATGGTCACTGTATTTAATTGTCTGTAGTTAATACACAACCGCATAGTACCATCCTTCTTCTTAACAAATAACACCGGTGCACCCCACGATGAAATACTAGGTCAAATGAAGCCTTTATCCAGTAAATCTTGCAACTGTATCTTCAACTCTTTCTGTGACGGCCTAAGTTTTGTAAACACGGTGCGTCAGTAATGACCAAAAGATGACCCGATAATGGATCCGAAATGCGGAAGCGAAAGGTGAAACAATGGTCTCTAGAGATACAATGCATCTCTAAGACACCAAAAGTGACCCTCAATGAGGTCACGGAACCCAAAGGAAACAAATGCAGAAGTGTCGTTTCAAAAACGGACAAAAAGAACCTAGGGGCAAAATGGTCATTTTGCAAAAAGTGGATTCAAGTGCTATCGAGCACACTGCTGGAAAGACAACAAAAAATTAATTACAATGGACTTAAGAATTTCATCATTCAGAGTCCGGATAAAGGAGAAAGATCAAAAACAAAAATGATGTCGTGGCGGCCCAATGAGGATAACCCACCACTGCTGCAACTGAGAGTAAAAGGGGGCTTCTAAACGGACTTTTTTTGAAAAACTCAAAGAAGAAATCCCCCCTAAAATCAAGTTTTCTACCTCACACACGGACGAAAACAAAAAAATGCATTGTAAAATGCCCAGAATGCCCCCAAGAAAATCAGGTCAAGAGGAAAAAAACTAATCCGAGCTACTGCCCAAGTTTTGGAAATAGGGCTTCGCGAGGTTTTTAAATTGCCTAAATTGAAAATGCAATCTTAAAATACACCCACAAGACCTCCGGAAGTTTTGGATCAGTCGTGACGATTTTCAAAAAAAAGTCGATGAATAGTATCAACTACATTTGTACTAAAAATTTGCAAAACCTGGCAGCAAGGATTTTCTGGAAAAATATGGATTTTTGAGGGCTAGGATGATGTTTTCTAGAAAAGCACAAAATAGAAACCCCCTTGAAAATCAAGATTTATAAGTGACTTGCGAGGAAAAATTAAAAAAACTCATTTTGAAATACCCGAAATGCCCCTGTAACAGTATGGTCAAACAAAAAAAAAATGCAACTTTAGGTTTTTGTTTCATCAAGGAAGGTATTGTTTGCCAAAGTGAGCATGCAAGTGTATGTAATATGATAAAATAGATGTGTTACAATGGCCTATGGCCTCATTACAATACATTTACAACATTTGACATGTCAAACCTCCAAGTTAGAAAAATTACATTTCATAGACAAATCATGAACATGCTAGCACTTGCATGTGAACAAGAATGCTTCTAAAGAAGCTCAACTCAACAAATCACCCAACCAATTGTAATCTCCAATCTTGTATCCTGTACCTAAAATATGCCCCAGTATCGTAGGGGCGAGTAACATAAAGCTACTCGTAGGAAATGAGCATGCATCGACCTACGTTTTACAAGTTGCATGATTTAATTATTGTGGTTCATTCCACCTAACGCCTATGTCAAGGTGAGACTCAGGGAGCATCCTAGCTACCTAAGATCATTTCTAGCATCAATCACCTCATTCATGTAATTTTAACAACATAGGGTCATGCTTACACAAAGCAACAACATAGAAGCATGCTTACACAAAACAACAACATAGGAGCATGCTTACACAAAGCAACAACATAGTGGTTCTCAAGGCTATCAACTTGAAGTTTAAAATGCAACATCAACTAAATATAACAATTTAGCATAATTAGAATATCTAACACCACACATCAAGACATAGATTCTCTAGGTTATCAACTAGCAATCTAAAAGTGTGAAATCAACTAAATATATCAATTTAGTATGGATGTACTTAACAACATCAAATCGCAAATAGTCAAAACCACAGTCACAATATAAATATGATTGATAACTTGGAATTGAATGCGAAAACATATAGTGGAAGACTTGGACATCACATCTCGGGCTAAACCAAGAACAAATTTGTTATTCCGGGCATTAACCCGCTGGGAAGACCACCCTAGTGTGCACTATCTCAATTGGGGAGAACTCATACCTCCCGCACTAAAGCCGAACTTTAGCCATATCACAGTAACAATGTCCCAAGACTCCAAAATAAATAAGTAAACAACTTATATACGTATTAAACAATACACGAAACTACATTCATGCACAAGTAGGTTGTAACAACACAACAGATGCTCTAAATCCACAATAACTATAGGATGACAATGTCGAATCTTCAGAGCGCGATTCGTTACGCGCTATAATAACATCACATGTCGAATCTTCAGAGCGCGATTCATTACCGCTATAACAATATAATCCAATATTGAAACATAACTCATAAATTCTTTATAAGTCAAAAGTCATGCTTTAAACATACTATCAATGTCAAATACATGAGTTAATCAATAATACAATAGAAATGGAATTTAATCAATAAACTAATTAAATTCCCTAGGTTTCAAATCTCAATCAAATGACCTCCAATTAATACATGATAAACAATATAGCATGGTCATTACATACACCACATCAAAACTCGATTAGGCCACAAGAACAATAAAGTGGAATTTAATTAAATCATGATAATCAAATCCCTAACTTTTAAAACAACTTCAAATAGTTCCAAATTAACATATGCTAGAACAAAAGTCTTAGTTATCACAAATATCAAGTTAAACACTTAATTAGGCCAATGGAACCCTTAATTCGATTTTAATTGATCATTTTAATTAAAATCTCTAGATTTTCATACTTGTCCAAATGCTCTCAAATTAAAGTAAGTTAAACAACATGCCAAGACATAATTTAAAAGCTTATCACAAGTCAATTTCATGCAAGGTACGGCCATGGGATTTAATCTTTCACAAAAGATAAATATTAAATAAAATATGCAATTTTTATTCAATCCATTCTAATTCAATATATGTTAACAAACATATTAATACATGATTTTCTAGTATGCCACAATTCAAATCAAAGTTATATATCATCATGAATTTTAAATCTTATACAAAGAAATAAAAATTACTAACTTTTTAAATTTGATACAAGGCATACTTATAAGTTGTATAATCATGCTAAACACTCAATACAACACACACAAAAGTGTAAAACATCTCCTACCTCAATTTAAGATGAAAATCTCAAAAGCCACCAAATGGAAACCGCTCCGAATCTGACGAAACTTCTAGGTTTTGTCGGGGACTACACCGTGCACATAACCCCCAAGGAAGCCCCATCAAAATCACAACTTGACTTCAAACTCAAACTCAAAGAATGGTCAGAAATGGGTTCTAATAAGGGTGAAGGAAGCGCGTAGTCAACACGAACACTAAACGCAGAGGCCCTTCTATGTTCTGACGAAGGAATGAAGCTCAAAAGAGGAGAGAGAAGGTGGTAGCACCCCTTGGGCTGCCATTGGAGCTCCAGGTCGTGCATGAAGAGGGGAGAAGATGAAAAAAGAAATATCTCACCCCTCTTTTATAGAAATCTCAAAAAGTGCCCCGAACGGGCCCCGCCGGGTCCGAAAAAGTAAAATTTGAGCAAACGCGCTCAAATAGAAAAACTTTGTGAATGAAAAAGATTTAAAATGATAAAATATGAACAAAGGAAGAAATAGCGTTGAAAACTGAGTCTCGATCAGAAAGTTATGCCCAAAACAAGTTTGGCGCAAACCGGGGTGAGAAACCCTGAAACTGGAAAACATCGACCAGGAGGAAATTCCAAGAGTACACAACTTAACGAAATGTGAAAATGAATCCTGTACGAGGATCCAGGCTCAAAACAAGACATTTTGCAATAACTTTCATTAATTGCATAATGGCCCCTCCAAAAAGTGAAAACTGCACTTATGGCCCAGAATGAAAATATCTTCCAAAAATATTTTCTTAAAAACCCCTAAAATGAAATATCTTCAAAAGATATTTACGAAAAACCCCCCAAGAAAAGAAAATAATTTCAAAGAACTTTGCATCCATGCCCCTATGGACATCGGAAGCAACCAGAGTACTTTCTTGCGAAAGTAAAGATACGTATTTCATGGAAACCACTCAAGATGGAGATACATGAAGTCAAAAATGAACTCCGAACACAAAAAGTGTGGTTACGCCAACAAAGTGTCAAACGGGGAAAAGACAAAATAGAGAAAAGGACGAAATAGGGAAAATGACGAAAAGTGAATAGTGTCGATAAACGAAAAATGTGAAAACGACTCGGTCCCCAAAGGAAGTTGTCAATCCACATAAAAGAGTCTCGGAAATCACTCCAGAGCACTAGAGACGACACTAAGCGAAGAGGAACTGAGAAAATCCGTGAAAATTCGGGTCATTACAACCTTCCCACCTTAAAGGGATTTCGTCCCCGAAATCCAGCCTAACCAAAACAAAAAGGCGAAACTAGGATAACTACGGAGTACATCTCCGAGTATCCCACACAACGCCATACAAAAGCAATCCCAAAGCTGAAATACAATGCACAGACAATTGTTATTCGCACCCACGTGCTAATGACAGGACAATCTCTCAAAAAGAAAGTGACTAAATGGCCACCCAAAAAGTCGGAACTCTCACACAGAACCTAAGGTGAGACAAAGGAACGGAAGACAACAACCGTAAACATCCCTCTAGATGAACCATCATACCGATCCAACAACAACCACCAAAAGATCTCCAAGATAACCACGTATCATATCAGGGTACCGAATAAGACGATGCGGCAGTACGAATAGCGACCAGAACCCGCCCACGACGTACTCAAATGTGTGGTAGCAATGACAGTTCCTAGTGCCCGCCTACACTTACTCATCAGTAAGGTAGCATCGACGGCAACTAGTACTCGCCCACAACACACAACTTTGTACGGTAGCATGGCAGTATAAGGCACTAATTCATAACCTACCCCCCACTAGGTCTACCCAAGAAACCTCTCGATACAAATGACATCAATGTCAAAAATGATCATTGCCAAAAGCACTATGGAGACCAACATTTTGTGAGAGTTGAGATATGGTCCAAAGATATTTGGCCAGACCATCCTAGCCAATCCCAAAACTCTGACAACAATGCCATAGGTACCGCTATGCTTAAGGCCTTAAATCCTCAATACAACAAAGCCAACATCTCCAACTCAAAATACCCCTACTAACAACATTAATCAGGAATCCAAAACCTGACCAGCAAATCAACGCCTACAGAAATCAAAACGAACCTCACAATAAGACATTTCATCGAAAGTCCTTCACATCTCTCTGAAATAGATGAACTACAAGACCAATCACCATGATCAAACATCAGATCCACATCCCCATCACGGATAACTAAATCCTCAAAATACAAATCCACCAAGTGGCACACACATCAAAATGCCAATAACTAAGGTCACAAGATGAATCTCTCAAAACCATGCTTGGCAACACCAAGCTAAATCAAAATTCCTCAATTTCTATCGATCCATAAACAACCACTGGAACTACGATTCCTCAAAACCATGCTTAGTTATAACTAGGACGAGAAACTCCACAACAAGCCATATCCAACAGCGATCCTCCAAAATTCTTCCTAAGAGTCAACCACATTAAGGCCTCCAAAATGAAAACAAGTCTTCGGAAGACAGTCTCAAAAGTGCATCGAGCTCACCTCACGAATCAAATAAATCCTCAATGATATGGACATAAGTCCCCATAAAATGATCTCACACCAATCAACTCACTCCGAGCACCACAATTCCATCAACAACCACA
The DNA here is from genome assembly GCF_030987335.1 of Cornus florida. Taxonomy (NCBI): domain Eukaryota; kingdom Viridiplantae; phylum Streptophyta; class Magnoliopsida; order Cornales; family Cornaceae; genus Cornus; species Cornus florida. The sequence goes on along the minus strand of NW_026775574.1, from coordinate 36,382,556 downwards.
GCAAAACTCCCCAAGGAAGACACGAAAGAAAGGGAACCATCAGTCCTAAAAAGGACAACACCACAACCCCATCTCTGAAATGAAAGACAACAAGGTTAAAGACTTCACCCCCTACATGGAAGTAAGTTGACCAAAATCCATCAAATCCTCACCAAGGACTCAAAACAACGATGGTGGTCCTCACGGACTAACCAACCAAGAACTGTGCACAATGCAACGAAAAGAAGAGACTCACTCCTTGTAAAGTCCTTAACACGAACCAAGAAAAGAGAAGAAACCCTATCCTCCTACAAGTGTTGATATGACAACAAAAAATGGAGCATCTTTCCCACCTTAGGGAAGTGGACAGCTCAAGATGGAACAAATGTGACAACTCCTCTACAAGGAATCTCATAACGAAACTCTTACGGAAACCCACATACACACTACGTGCGACTGAGGAGAAACAAAAGGGAACCCAAACCTGGAAATCATGCATGTGACAAGGATTGCAACTACTAGAAAGAAATCTACTCACATAGATAAAAATCAAAGGTACATGCAACACGTCTCCACGTAAGCACAAAAGCATGCCATTAAAACGTAATAACAGTATGGCATCTCTAAGCAAATAAGGAAGGCATGCTAATGCCACACAACAAGAAGACAACTATATCACAATATCATAAATCATACTACTAACATGGTAGTAAATGAAACTGCAAAAGATAAAATAATGCAACAATGAACCCTATCGACATCGTGTCCTAGAGTGTTTAAGCAAAAGGAAGGATGTGTCCTAGCCATACACTGACTCCAAAAACCAATACAACAACAACCTGTCTCAAAATAAATGTGAGCCCTTACCACAATGGTAAGACTCTAACAATCTAACTCCAAATCTAGAGGTGACACTACAAGTGACGCTAATAATGCAATGTTCTCTCTACCCGGAACATCAATCAATCGACTTGATCCTAAAAGCATCATCACTCAAGGAGAACTCCAAAGAAAATGGCAATTATAGCCATGCCAACAACAACCAAATCAATCACCACGACTGATCCCCAAAACAAACACCATCATTATCGATCAAAAGGATAACGCCTATCAAAACAAAATCGACACTGATTCCATCCGAACCGCAAATGTAGCATGCTAGCATGGTAGCATGATAGTGCCATGCACCAGCCCACAACGTACCCGCCCATGAAAAACGCAAGTTTTAGAAGAATCATGTCGAATAATGAAGGATCCTAAGAGGTCCATAACCTCATAATGGTCCCAAACCAAAAAATCCAACACTATGGTAAAGCCAAACAACTCATTTCACGAGAGCCTAAACAAAAGGTGACCATCCACCTACCTTAAAAAGGTCGACAAGAACCTATACTACCACGAAATTGTGACTACAATCACCATCAACCTCAACTCGTGCCTCAATGACCAATCCCGTGTCATGCCAAATATGCAACATAATTATGCATATACAATTCTAATCTAGCATACGTCACATGTCATGCTCTTTACACTAGAATAAAACAATGCTAAACGAACGGCATACAATATGTAGCACGTAAGCACATAAACATCTTATCAACCAAAACATGTTATCATAAATCATATAAACACATAGAGCATGGCAACAAAAGCATGATATGCACCCAAAACCCATCATCCTAAGGTTTTCAAACTTAGGAGCTCTGATACCACTTGTGACGGCCCAAGTTTTGTAAACCCGGTGCGTCAGTGATGACCAAAAGATGACCCGATAATGGATTCGAAATGCGGAAGTGAAAGGTGAAACAATGGTCTCTAGAGATACAATGCATCTCTAAGACACCAATGTGACCCTCAATGAGGTCACGGAATCCAAAGGAAACAAATGCAGAAGTGTCGTTTCAAAAACGGACAAAAAGAACCTAGGGGCAAAATGGTCATTTTGCAAAAAGTGGATTCAAGTGCTATCGAGCACACCGCTGGAAAGACAAAAAAAAAAATAATCATAATGGACTCAAGAATTTCGTCATTCAGAGTCCAGATGAAGGAGAAAGATCAAAAACAAAAATGATGTCGTGGCGGCCTGACGAGGACAACCCACCACTGCTGCAACTGAGAGTAAAAACGGGCTTCTAAACGGACTTTTTTGGAAAAACTCAAAGAAGAAACCCTCCCCCCCAAAAATCAAGTTTTCTACCTTAATCATGCACGGAAACAAAAAAAAATGCGTTGTAAAATGCCCAGAATGGCCCCAAAAAAATTAGGTCAAGAGGAAAAAAACTAATTCGAGCTACTTCCCAAGTTTTGGAAATAGGGCTTCGGGAGGTTTTTAAATTGCCTAAATTGAAAATTCAATCTTAAAATACACGCACAAGACCTCCGGAAGTTTCAGATCGGTCGTGACGATTTTCAAAAAAAAGTCAATGAATAGTACCAACTACATTTGTACTAAAAATTTGCAAAACCTGGCAGCAAGGATTTTCTGGAAAAATATGGATTTTTGAGGTCTAGGATGATGTTTTCTGGAAAAACACAAAAAAAGAAACCCCCCTCAAAATCAAGTTTTATACGTGACTTACGAAGAAAAATGAAAAAAAATTATTTTGAAATACCCGAAATGCCCCTGTAACAGAATAGGGTCAAACAAAAAAATATGCAACTTTAGGTTTTTGTTTCATCAAGGAAGGTATTGTTTGCCAAAGTGAGCATGCAAGTGTATGTAATATGATAAAATAGATGTGCTACAATGGCCTATGGCCTCATTACAATACATTTACAACATTTGACATGTCAAACCTCCAAGTTAGAAAAATTACATTTCATAGACAAATCATGAACATGCTAGCACTTGCATGTGAACAAGAATACTTCTAAAGAAGCTCAACTCATCAAATCACCCAAGCAATTGCAATCTCCAATCTTGTATCCTGTACCTGAAATATGCCTCAGTATCGTAGGGGTGAATAACATAAAGCTACTCATAGGAAATGAGCATGCATCGACCTACGTTTTACAAGTTGCATGATTTAATTATTGTGGTTCATTCCACCTAACGCCTATGTCAAGGTGAGACTCAGGGACCATCCTAGATACCTAAGATTATTTCTAGCATCAATCCCCTCATTCATGTAATTTTAACAACATAGGAGCATGCTTACACAAAGCAACAACATAGGAGCATGCTTACACAAAGTAACAACATAGTGGTTCTCAAGGTTATCAACTTGAAGTTTAAAATGCAACATCAACTAAATATAAAAATTTAGCATAATTAGAATATCTAACACCACACATCAAGACATAGATTCTCTAGGTTATCAACTAGCAATCTAAAAGTGTGAAATCAACTAAATATATCAATTTAGTATGGATGTACTTAACAACATCAAATCGCCAATAGTCAAAACCACAGTCACAATATAAACATGATTGATAACTTAGAATTGAATGCGAAAACAAATAGTGGAAGACTTGGACATCACGTTTCGGACTAAACCAAGAAGAAATTGGTTATTCTGGGCGTTAACCCGCTGGGAAGACCACCCTAGTGCGCACTATCTCAATTGGGGAGAACTCATACCTCCCGCACTAAAGCCGAACTTTAGCCATATCACAGTAACAATGTCCCAAGACTCCAAAATAAATAAGTTAACAACTTATATACGTATTAGACAGTACACGAAACTACATTCATGCACAAGTAGGTTGTAACCACACAACACATGCTCTAAATGCACAATAACTATAGGATGACAATGTCGAATCTTCAGAGCGCGATTCGTTACGCGCTATAATAACATCACATGTCGAATCTTCAGAGCGCGATTCGTTACGCGCTATAATAATATAATCCAATATTGAAACATAACTCATAAATCCATTATAAGTCAAAAGTCATGCTTTAAACATACTATCAATGTCAAATACATGAGTTAATAAATAATACAATAGAAATGGGATTTAAACAACATGCCAAGACATAATTTAAAAGCATATCACAAGTCAATTTCATGCAAGGTACGGCCATGGGATTTAATCTTTCACAAAAGATAAATATTAAATAAAATATGCAATTTTTTTTCAATCCATTCCAATTCAATATATGTTAACAAACATATTAACACATGATTTTCTAGCATGCCACAATTCAAATCAAAGTTATATTTCATCATGAATTTTAAATCTTATACAAAGAAATAAAAATTACTAACTTTTTAAATTTGATACAAGGCATACATATAAGTTGTATAATCATGATAAACACTCAATACAACACACACAAAAGCGTAAAACATCACCTACCTCAATTTGAGATGAAAATCTCAAAAGCCACCAAATCAAAACCGCTCCGAATCCGACGAAACTTCTTGGTTTTGTCGGGGACTACACCGTGCACACAACCTCCAAGGAAGCCCCATCAAAATCACAACTTGACTTCAAACCCAAACTCAAAGAATGGTTAGAAATGGGTTCTAAAAAGGGTGAAAGAAGCGCGTAGTCAACACGAACACTAAACGTAAAGGCCCTTCTATGTTCTGACGAAGGAATGAAGTTCAAAAGAGGAGAGAGAAGGTGGCAGCACCCCTTGGGCTGCCATGGGAGCTCCAGGTCGTGCATGAAGAGTGGAGAAGATTAAAAATGAAATATCTCACCCCCCTTTTATAGAAATCTCAAAAAGTGCCCCGTACGGGCCCCGCCGGGTCCAAAAAAGTAAAATTTGAGCAGACGCGCTCAAATGGCAAAACTTTGTGAACAAAAAAGATTCAAAATGATAAAATATGAACAAAGGGAGAAACAACGTTGAAAACTAAATCCCGAGCAGAAAGTTATACCCAAAACAAGTTTGGCGCAAACTAGGGCCAGAAACCCTAAAACTGGAAAACATCGACCAAGAGGAAATTCCAAGAGTACACAACTCAACGAAATGGGGAAATGAATCCCATACGAAGATCCTGGCTCAAAACAAGACATTTTGCAATAACTTTCATTAATTGCACAATGGCCCCTCCAAAAAGTGAAAACTGCACTTATGGCCCAGAATAAAAATATCTTCCAAAAATATTTTCTTAAAAACCCCTAAAATAAAATATCTTCAAAAGATATTTATGAAAAATACCCCAAGAAAAGAAAATAATTTCAAAGAACTTTGCATCCTCGCCCCTATGGACACCGGGAGCAACCAGAGTACTTTCTTGCGGAAGTAACAATAGTATTTTGTGGAAACCACTTAAGATGGAGATACATGAAGTCAAAAACCAACTCCGAACACAAGAAGTGTGGTTACGCCAACAAAGTGTCAATCGGGGAAAAGACAAAATAGGGAAAAGGACGAAATAGGGAAAATGACGAAAAGTAAATAGTGTCGAAAAACGAAAAATGTGGAAACGACTCGGTCCTCAAAGGAAGTTATCAATCCACAGAAAAGAGTCTCAGAAATCACTTCAGAGCACTCGAGATGACAACAAGCGAAGAGGAACTGAACTCAGAAAGGAAAGACAACGGAAAAAAAAAAAATCCGTGAAAATTCGGGTCATTAAAACCTTCCCACCTTAATGGGATTTCGTCCCCAAAATCCAGCCTAACCAAAACAAAAAGGCGAAATCAAGATAACTATAGAGTACATCTCCGAGTATCCCACACAACGCCATACAAAAGCAATCCCAAAGCTGAAAGACAATGCACAGACAATTGTTATTCGCACCCACGTGCTAATGACTGGACAACCTCTCAAAAGGAAAATGACTAAATGGCCACCCAACAAGTCAGAACTCACACACAGAACCCAAGGTGAGACAAAGGAACGGAAGACAACAACCGTAAACATCCCTCTAGATGAACCATCATACCGATCCAACAACAACCACCAAAAGATCTCCAAGATAACCACGTATCATATCAGGGTGCCGAACAAGACGATGCGGCAGTACGAATAGCGACCAGAACCCGCCCACGACGTACTCAAATGTGTGGTAGCAATGATAGAGCCTAGTGCCCGCCCATACTTACTCATCAGTAAGGTAGCATCGACGGCAACTAGTACTCGCCCACAACACACAACTTTGTACGGTAGCATGGCAGTATAAGGCACTAATTCATAACCTGCCCCCCACTAGGTCTACCCAAGAAACCTCTCGATACAAATGACATCAATATCAAAAATGATCATTGTCAAAAGCACTATGGAGACCAACATTTTGTGAGAGTTGAGATATAGTCCAAAGATGTCTGGCCAGACCATCCTAGCCAATCCCAAAACTCTGACAACAATGCCATAGGTACCGCTATGCTTAAGGCCTTAAATCCTCAATACAACAAAGCCAACATCTCCAATGTCTCAAAATACCCCTATTAACAACATTAATCAGGAATCTAAAACCTGACAAGCAAATTAACGCCTACAGAAATCAAAACGAACCTCACAATACGACATTTCATCGAAAGTCCTTCACATCTCCCTGAAATAGATGAACTACAAGACCAATCACCAGGATTAAACATCAGATCCACATCCCCATCACGGATAACTAAATCCTCAAAATACAACCACTATAATTACGATTCCTCAAAACCATGCCTAGTTATAACTAGGACGAGAAACTCCACAACAAGCCATATCCAACAGCGATCCTCTAAAATTCTTCCTAAGAGTCAACCACATCAAGGCCTCTAAAATGAAAACAAGTCTCCGGAAGACATTCTCAAAAGTGAATCAAGCTCACCTCATGAATCAAATAAATCCTCAATGATATGGACATAAGTCCCCATAAAATGATCTCACACCAATCAACTCACTCCGAGCACCACAATACCGTCAACAACCACAGCAAAACTCCTCAAGGAAGACACGAAAGAAAGGGAACCACTAATCCTAAAAAGGACAACACCACAACCCCATCTCTGAAATGAAAGACAACAAGGTCAAAGACTTCACCCCCTACAAGGAAGTAAGTCGACAAAAATCCATCAAATCCTCACCAAGGACTCAAAACAACAATGGTGGTCCTCACGGCCCAACCAACCAAGAACTGTGCACAATGCAACGAAAAGAAAAGACTCACTCCTTGTAAAGTCCTTAACACGAACCAAGAAAAGAGAAGAAACCCTATCCTCCTACAAGTGTTGATATGATAACAAAAAATGGAGCATCCTTCCCACCTTAGGGAAGTGGACAGCTCAAGATGGAACAAATGTGACAACTCCTCTACAAGGAATCTCACAACGAAACTCTTACGGAAACCCACATACACACTACATGCGACTGTGGAGAAACAAAAGGGAACCCAAACCTGGAAATCAAGCATGTGACAAGGATTGCAACTACCAGAAAGAAATCTACTCATATAGATAAAAATCAAAGGTACATGCAACACGTCTCCACTTAAGCACAAAAGCATGTCATTAAAGCGTAATAACAGTATGGCATCTCTAAGCATATAAGGAAGGCATGCTAATACCACACAACAAGAAGGCAACTATATCACAACATCATAAATCATACTACTAACATGGTAGTAAATGAAACTGTAAAAGACAAAATGATGCAACAAAGAACCCTATGGACATCGTGTCCTAGAGTGATTAAGCAAAAGGAAGGACGAGTCCTAGCCATACACTGAGTCCAAAAACCAATACAACAACAACCTGTCTCAAAATAAATGTGAGCCCTTACCACAATGGTAAAACTCTAACAATCTAACTCCAAATCTAGAGGTGACACTACAAGTGACCCTAACAATGCAATGTTCTCTCTACCCGAAACATCAATCAATCAACTTAATCTTAAAAGCATCATCACTTAAGAAGAACTCCAAAGAAAATGGCAATTATAGCCATGCCAACAACAACCAAATCAATCACCACGATTGATCCCCGAAACAAACACCATCATCATCGATCAAAAGGACAACGCCTATCAAAACAAAATTGACACTGATTCCATCCGAACTGCACATGTAGCATGCAAGTACGGTAGCATGACAATGCCATGCACCAGCCCACAACGTACCCGCCCATGAAAAACGCAAGTTTCAGAGGAATCATCTTGAACAATCAAGGATCCTAAGAGGTCCATAACGTCATAATGGTCCCAAACCAACAAATCCAGCACTAGGGTAACGCCAAACAACTCATCTCACGAGAGCCTAAACAAAAGGTGACCATCCACCTACCTTAAAAAGGTCGATAACAACCTATACTACCATGAAACTGTGACTACAGTCACCATCAACCTCAACTCGTGCCTCAATGACCAATCCCGTGTCATGCCAAATATGCAACATAATTATGCATATACAATTCTAATCTAGCATACGTCACATGTCATACTCTTTACACTAGAATAAAACAATGCTAAACGAACGGCATACAACATGTAGCATGTAAGCACATAAACATGTTATCAACGAAAACATGTTATCATAAATCATATAAACATATACAGCATGGCAACAAAAGCATGATATGCACCCTAAACCCGTCGTCCTAAGGTTTTCAAACCTAGGAGCTCTGATACCACTTGTGACGGCCCAAGTTTTGTAAACTCGGTGCGTCAGTGATGACCAAAAGATGACCCGATAATGGATCCGAAATGCGGAAGCGAAAGGTGAAACAATGGTCTCTAAAGATACAATGTGTCTCTAAGACACCAATGTGACCCTCAATGAGGTCACAGAATCCAAAGGAAACAAATGCAGAAGTGTCGTTTCAAAAACAGACAAAAAGAACCTAGGGGCAAAATGGTTATTTTGTAAAAAGTGGATTCAAGTGCTATCGAGCACCCCGCTGGAAAGACAATAAGAAATTAATCATAATGGACTCAAGAATTTCATCATTCAGAGTCCGGATGAAGGAGAAAGATCAAAAACAAAAATGATGTCGTAGTGGCCCGACGAGGACAACCCACCACTGTTGCAACTGAGAGTAAAAACGGGCTTCTAAACAGACTTTTTGGAAAAAATCAAAGAAGAAACCCCCCTAAAATCAAGTTTTCTACCTCGAACGCGAATGGAAACAAAAAAAATGCTTTGCAAAATGCCTAGAATGCCCCCTAAGAAAATCAGGTCAAGAGGAAAAAAACTAATCTGAGCTACTGCCCAAGTTTTGGAAATAGGGCTTCGGGAGCTTTTTAAATTGCCTAAATTGAAAATGCAATCTTAAAATACACCCACAAGACCTCCGAAAGTTTCGGATCGGTCGTGACGATTTTCAAAAAAAAAGTCGATGAATAGTACCAACTACATTTGTACTAAAAATTTGCGAAACCTGGCAGCAAGGATTTTCTGGAAAAATATTAATTTTTGAAGGCTAGGATAATGTTTTCTGGAAAAACACAAAAAAGAAACCCCCTTCAAAATCAAGTTTTATACGTGACTTGCGTGGAAAAATGAAAAAAACTCATTTTAAAATACCTAAAATACCCCTGTTACAGAATAGGGTCAAACAAAAAAAATATGCAACTTTAGGTTTTTGTTTCATCAAGGATGGTATTGTTTGCCAAAGTGAGCATGCAAGTGTATGTAATATGATAAAATAGATGTGCTACAATGGCCTATGGCCTCATTACAATACATTTACAACATTTGACATGTCAAACCTCCAAGTTAGAAAAATTACATTTCATAGACAAATCATGAACATGCTAGCACTTGCATGTGAACAAGAATGCTTCTAAAGACGCTCAACTCAGCAAATCACCCAAGCAATTTCAATCTCCAATCTTGTATCCTGTACCTGAGATATGCCCCAGTATCGTAGGGGTGAGTAACATAAAGCTACTCGTAGGAAATGAGCATACATCGACCTACGTTTTACAAGTTGCATGATTTAATTATTGTGGTTCATTCCACTTAACGCCTATGTCAAGGTGAGACTCAGGGAGCATCATAGCTACCTAAGATCATTTCTAGCATCAATCACCTCATTCATGTAATTTTAATAACATAGGAGCATGCTTACACAAAGCAACAACATAGTGGTTCTCAAGGTTATCAACTTGAAGTTTAAAATGCAACATCAACTAAATATAACAATTTAGCATAATTAGAATATCTAACACCACACATCAAGACATAGATTCTCTAGATTATCAACTAGCAATCTAAAAGTGCGAAATCAACTAAATATATCAATTTAGTATGGATGTACTTAACAACATCAAATCGCCAATAGTCAAAACCACAGTCACAATATAAACATGATTGATAACTTGGAATTGAATGCGAAAACAAATAGTGGAAGACTTGGACATCATGTCACGGACTAAACCAAGAACAAATTGGTTATTCCGGGCATTAACCCGCTGGGAAGACCACTCTATTGCGCACTATCTCAATTGGGGAGAACTCATACCTCCTGCACTAAAGCCGAACTTTAGCCATATCATAGTAACAATGTCGCAAGACAGCAAAATAAATAAGTTAACAACTTATATACGTATTAGATAGTACACGAAACTACATTCATGCACAAGTTGGTTGTAACCACACAACACATGCTCTAAATCCACAATAACTATAGGATGACAATGTCGAATCTTCAGAGCGCGATTCGTTACGCGCTATAACAATATAATCTAATATTGAAACATAACTCATAAATCCATTATAAGTCAAAGGTCATGCTTTAAACATACTATCAATGTCAAATACATGAGTTAATCAATAATACAATAGAAATGGAATTTAATCAATAAACTAATTAAATTCCCTAGGTTTCAAATCTCAATCAAATGGCCTCCAATTAATACATGATAAACAACATAGCATAGTCATTACATACACCACATCAAAACTCGATTAGGCCATAAGAACAATAAAGTGGAATTTAATTAAATCATGATAATAAAATCCCTAACTTCTAAAACAACTTCAAATGGTTCCAAATTAACATATGCTAGAACATAAGTCATAGTTATTACAAATATCAACTTAAACACTTAAATAGGCCAATGGAACCCTTAATTCGATTTTAATTAATCATTTTAATTAAAATCTCTAGATTTTCATACTTGTCCAAATGCTCTCAAATTAAAGTATGTTAAACAACATGCGAAGACATAATTTAAAAGCATATCACAAGTCAATTTCATGCAAGGTACGTCCATGGGATTTAATCTTTCACAAAAGATAAATATTAAATAAAATATGCAATTTTTATTCAATCCATTCCAATTCAATATATGTTAACAAATATATTAAAACATGATTTTCTAGCATGCTGTCAAATCAAAGTTATATATCATCATGAATTTTAAATCTTATACAAAGAAATAAAAATTACTAACTTTTTAAATTTAATACAAGGCATACATATAAGTTGTGTAATCATGCTAAACACTCAATACAATACACACAAAAGACTAAAACATCCCCTACCTCAATTTGAGATGAAAATCTCAAAAGCCACCAAATGGAAATAGCTCCGAATCCGACGAAACTTCTAGGTTTTGTCGGGGACTACACCGTGCACATAACCCCCAAGGAAGCCCCATCAAAATCACAACTTGACTTTAAACCCAAACTCAAAGAATGGTCAGAAATGGGTTCTAATAAGGGTGAAAGAAGCGCGTAGTCAACACGAACACTAAACGCAAAGGCCCTTCTATGTTCTGACGAAAGAATGAAGCTTAAAAGAGGAGAGAGAAGGTGGCAGCACCCCTTGGGCTGCCATGGGAGCTCCAGGTCGTTGATGAAGAGGGGAGAAGATGAAAAATGAAATATCTCACCCCCCTTTTATAGAAATCTAAAAAAGTGCCCCGAACGGGCCCTGCCAGGTCATAAAGTAAAATTTGAGCAGACGCGCTCAAATGGCAAATCTTTATGAATAAAAAAGATTCAAAATGATAAAATATGAACATAAGAAGAAACGGCGTTAAAAATTGACTCTTGAGCAGAGAGTTATGCCCAAAATAAGTTTGGCGCAAACTGGCACCAGAAACTGGAAAACATCGATCAGGAGGAAATTCCAAGAGTACACAACTCAACGAAATGTGAAAATGAATCCCGTACGAGGATCCAGGCTCAAAACAAGGCATTTTGCAATAACTGTCATTAATTGCACAATGGCCCCTCCAAAAAGTGAAAACTGCACTTATGGCCCAGAATGAAAATATCTTCCAAAAATATTTTCTTAAAAACCCCTGAAATAAAATATCTTCAAAAGATATTTACGAAAAATACCACAAGAAAAGAAAATAATTTCAAAGAACTTTGCATCCATGCCCCTTTGGACACTGGGAGCAACCAGAGTACTTTCTTGCGAAAGTAAAGATACGTATTTTGTGGAAACCACTCAAGATGGAGATACATGAAGTCAAAAACCAACTCCAAACACAAGAAGTGTGGTTACGCCAACAAACTGTTAAACAGGGAAAAGACAAAATAGGGAAAATGACGAAATAGGGAAAATAACGAAAAGTGAATACTGTCAAAAAACGAAAAATGTGGAAACGACTCGGTCCTCAAAGGAAGTTATCAATCCACAGAAAAGAGTCTCGGAAATCACTCCAGAGCACTCGAGATGACACTAAGCGAAGAGGAACTAAATTCAGAAAGGAAAGACAACGGAAAAAAAAAAATCCGTGAAAATTCGGGTCATTACAACCTTCCCACCTTAAAGGGATTGCGTCCCTGAAATCCAGGCTAACCAAAACAAAAAGGCGAAACCAGGATAACTACGGAGTACATCTCCGAGTATCCCACACAACGCCAAACAAAAGCAATCCAAAAGCTGAAAGACAATGCACAGACAATTGTTATTCACACCCACGTGCTAATGACAGGACTACCTCTCAAACGGAAAGTGACTAAATGGCAACCCAACAAGTCAGAACTCACACACAAAACCCAAGGTGAGACAAAGGTACGGAAGACAACAACCGTAAACATCCTTCTAGATGAACCATCATACCGATCCAACAACAACCACCAAAAGATCTCCAAGATAACCACGTATCATATCAGGGTACCGAAGAAGACGATGCGACAGTACGAATAGCGACCAGAACCCAACCACGATGTACTCAAATGTGTGGTAGCAATGACAACGCCTAGTTCCCACCCAAACTTACTCGTCAGTAAGGTAGCATCGACGGCAACTAGTACTCGCCCACAACACACAACTTTGTAAGGTAGCATGGCAGTATAAGGCACTAATTCATAACCGGCCCCCCACTAGGTCTACCTAAGAAACCTCTCGATACAAATGACATCAATGTAAAAAATGATCATTGTCAAAAACACTATGGAGACCAAAATTTTGTGAGAGTTGAGATATGGTCCAAAGATGTCTGGCTAGACCATCCTTGCCAATCCCAAAACTCGGACAACAATGCCACAGGTACCGCTACGCTTAAGGCCTTAAATCCTCAATACAACAAAGCCAACATCTCCAATGTCTCAAAATACCCCTATTAACAACATTAATTAGGAATCCAAAACCTGACAAGCAAATCAACGCCTACAGAAATCAAAATGAACCTCACAATAAGATATTTCATCGAAAGTCCTTCACATCTCCCTGAAATAGATGAACTACAAGACCAATCACCATGATCAAACATCATATCCACATCCTTATCACGGATAACTAAATCCTCAAAATACAAATCCACCAAGTGGCACACACATCAAAATGCCAATAACTAAGGTCACAAGATGAATCTCTCAAAACCATGCTTGGCAACACCAAGCTAAATCAAAATTCCTCAATTTATATCGATCCATAAATAACTACTGGAACTACGATTCCTCAAAACCATGCCTAGTTATAACTAGTACGAGAAACTCCACGACAAGCCATATCCAACAACGATCCTCCAAAATTCTTCTTAAGAGTCAATCACATCAAGGCCTCCAAAATGAAAACAAGTCTCCGGAAGACATTCTCAAAAGTGCATCGAGCTCACCTCACAAATCAAATAAATCCTCAATGATATGGACATAAGTCCCCATAAAATGATCTCACACCAATCAACTCACTCCGAGCACCACAATTCCATCAACAACCACAGCAAAACTCCCCAAGGAAGACACGAAAGAAAGGGAACCACCAGTCCTAAAAAGGATAACACCACAACCCTATCTCTGAAATGAAAGACAACAAGGTCAAAGACTTCACCCCTTACATGGAAGTAAGTCGACCAAAATCCATCAAATCTTCACCAAGGACTCAAAACAACAATGGTGGTCCTCAAGGACCAACCAACCAAGAACTGTGCACAATGCAACAAAAAGAAAAGACTCACTCCTTGTAAAGTCCTTAACACGAACCAAGAAAAGAGAAGAAACCCTATCCTCCTACAAGTGTTGATATGACAACAAAAAATGGAGCATCCTTCCCACCTTAGGGAAGTGGACAGCTCAAGATGGAACAAATGTGACAACTCCTCTACAAGGAATCTCACAATGAAACTCTTACGGAAACCCACATACACATTACATGCGATTGAGGAGAAACAAATGGGAACGCAAACCTGGAAATCATGCATGTGACAAGGATTGCAACTATTAGAAAGAAATCTACTCCCATAGATAAAAATCAAAGGTACATGCAACACGTCTCCATGTAAGCACAAAAGAAAGTCATTAAAGCGTAATAACAGTATGGCATCTCTAAGCATATAAGGAATGCATGCTAATGCCACACAACAAGAAGGCAACTATATCACAACATCATAAATCATACTACTAACATGGTAGTAAATGAAACTGCAAAAGACAAAATGTTGCAACAATGAACCCTATGGACATCGTGTCCTAGAGTGTTTAAGCAAAAGGAAGGACGAGTCCTAGCCATACACTGACTCCAAAAACCAATACAACAACAACCTGTCTCAAAATAAATGTGAGCCCTTACCACAATGGTAAAACTCTAACAAACTAACTCCAAATCTAGAGGTGACACTACAAGTGACGCTAACAATGCAATGTTCTCTCTACCAGAAACATCAATCAATCGACTTGATCCTAAAAGCATCATCCCTCAAGGAGAACTCCACAGAAAATGGCAATTATAGCCATGCCAACAACAACCAAATCAATCACCACGACTGATCCCCAAAACAAACACCATCATCATCGATCAAAAGGACAACGCCTATCAAAACAAAATCGACACTGATTCCATCCGAACTGCACATGTAGCATGCCATTACGGTAGGATGACAGTGCCATGCACCAGCCCACAACGTACCCGCCTACGAAAAACGCAAGTTTCAGAGGAATCATCTTGAACAATCAAGGATCCAAAGAGGTCCATAACCTCATAATGGTCCCAAACCAACAAATCTAGCACTATGGTAATGCCAAACAACTCATCTCATAAGAGCCTAAACAAAAGCTGACCATCCACTTACCTTAAAAAGGTCGACAACAACCTATACTATCATGAAACTGTGACTACAATCACCATCAACCTCAACTCGTGCCTCAATGGCCAATCCCGTGTCATGCCTAATATGCAACATAATTATGCATATACAATTCTAATCTAGCATACGTCACATGTCATGCTCTTTACACTAGAATAAAACAATGCTAAACGAACGGCATACAACATGTAGCACGTATGCACATAAACATGTTATCATAAATCATATAAACACATAGAGCATGGCAACAAAAGCATGATATGCACCCAAAACCCGTCGTCCTAAGGTTTTCAAACCTAGGAGCACTGACGGCCCAAGTTTTGTAAACTCGGTGCGTCCGTGATAACCAAAAGATGACCCGATAATGAATCTGAAATGCGGCAGCGAATGGTGAAACAATGGTCTCTAGAGATACAATGCATCTTTAAGACACCAATGTGATGCTCAATGAGATCATGGAACCCAAAGGAAATAAATGTAGAAGTGTCGTTTCAAAAACGGACAAAAAGAACCTAGGGGCAAAAATGTTATTTTGCAAAAAGTGGATTCAAGTGCTATCGAGCACACCGCTAGAAAGACAATAAAAAATTAATCATAATGGACTCAAGAATTTCATCATTCAGAGTCCGGATGAAGGAGAAAGATCAAAAACAAAAATGATGTCGTGGCGGCCTGACGAGAACAACCCATTACTACTGCAACAGAGAGTAAAAACGGGCTTTTAAACGGACTTTTTTGGAAAAAATAAAAGAAGAAACCCCCCCTAAAATCAAGTTTTCTACCTCATTCATAGACGGAAACAAAAAAAATGCATTGTAAAATGCCCAGAATGCTCCTAAGAAAATTAGGTCAAGAGGTAAAAAACTAATCCGAGCTACTGCCCAAGTTTTGGAAATAGGGTTTCGGGAGGTTTTTAAATTGCCTAAATTGAAAATACAATCTTAAAATACACCCACAAGACCTCCGGAAGTTTCGGATCGGTCGTGACGATTTAAAAAAAAAAGTCAATGAATAGTAAAAAGTCAACTACATCTGTACTAAAAATTTGCAAAACCTGGCAGCAAGGATTTTCTGCAAAAATATGGATTTTTGAGGGCTAGGATGATGTTTTCTGGAAAAATACAAAAAAGAAACCCCCCACAAAATCACGTTTTATACATGACACATAAGGAAAAATGAAAAAAACTTATTTTAAAATACCCGAAATGCCCCTGTAACAGAATAGGGTCAAACAAAAAAATATGCAACTTTAGGTTTTTGTTTCATCAAGGAAGGTATTATTTGCCAAAGTGAGCATGCAAGTGTACGTAATATGATAAAATAGATGTGCTACAATGGCCTATGGCCTCATTACAATACATTTACAACATTTGACATGTCAAACCTCCAAGTTAGAAAAATTACATTTTATAGACAAATCATGAACATGCTAGCACTTGCATGTGAACAAGAATGCTTCTAAAGAAGCTCAGCTCAGCAAATCACCCAAGCAATTGCAATCTCCAATCTTGTATCCTATACCTGAAATATGCCCCAGTATCGTAGGGGTGAGTAACATAAAGCTACTCATAGGAAATGAGCATGCATCGACCTACGTTTTACAAGTTGCATGATTTAATTATTGTGGTTCATTATACCTAACACCTATGTCAAGGTGAGACTCAGGGAGCATCATAGCTACCTAAGATCATTTCTAGCATCAATCACCTCATTCATGTAATTTTAACAACATAGGGTCATGCTTACACAAAGCAACAACATAGGAGCATGCTTACACAAAGCAACAACATAGTGGTTCTCAAGGTTATCAACTTGAAGTTTAAAATGCAATATCAACTAAATATAACAATTTAGCATAATTAGAATATCTAACACCACACATCAAGACATAGATTCTCTAGGTTATCAACTAACAATCTAAAAGTGTGAAAACAACTAAATATATCAATTTAGTATGGATGTACTTAACAACATCAAATCACCAATAGTTAAAACCACAGTCACAATATAAATATGATTGATAACTTGGAATTTAATGCGAAAACAAATAGTAGAAGACATGGACTTCACGTCTCGGACTAAACCAAGAACAAATTGGTTATTCCGGGCATTAACCCGCTGGGAAGACCACCCTAGTGCGCACTATCTCAATTGGGGAGAACTCATACCTCCCGCACTATAGCTGAACTTTAGCCATATCACAGTAACAATGTCCGAAGACTCCAAAACAAATAAGTTAACAACTTATATACGTATTAGACAGTACACGAAACTATATTCATGCACAAGTAGGTTGTAACCACACAACATATGCTCTAAATCCACAATAACTATAGGATGACAATGTCGAATCTTCAGAGCGCGATTCATTACGCGCTATAACAATATAATCCAATATTGAAACATAACTCATAAATCCATTATAAGTCAAAAGTCATGCTTTAAACACACTATCAATGTCAAATACATGAGTTAATCAATAATACAATAGAAATGGAATTTAATCAATAAACTAATTAAATTCCCTAGGTTTCAAATCTCAATCAAATGGCCTCTAATTAATACATGATAAACAATATAGCATGGTCATTATATACACCACATCAAAACTCGATTAGGCCATAAGAACAAGAAAGTGGAATTTAATTAAATCGTGATAAGCAAATCCCTAACTTCTAAAACAACTTCAAATGGATCCAAATTAACAAATGCTAGAACATAAGTCATAGTTATCACAAATATCAAGTTAAACACTTAATTAGGCCAATGGAACCCTTAATTCGATTTTAATTAATCATTTTAATTAAAATCTCTAGATTTTCATACTTGTCTAAATGCTCTCAAATTAAAGTATGTTAAACAACATGCCAAGATATAATTTAAAAGCATATCACAAGTCAATTTCATGCAAGGTACGGCCATGGGATTTAATCTTTCACAAAAGATAAATATTAAATAAAATATGCAATTTTTAATCAATCCATTCCAATTCAATATATGTTAACAAACATAATAAAACATGATTTTCTAGCATGCCGCAATTCAAATCAAAGTTATATTTCATCATGAATTTTAAATCTTCTACAAAGAAATAAAAATTACTAACTTTTTAAATTTGATACAAGGCATACATATAAGTTATATAATCATGCTAAACACTCAATACAACATACACAAAAGCCTAAACATCCCCTACCTCAATTTGAGATGAAAATCTCAAAAGCCACCAAATGGAAACCGCTCCGAATCCGACGAAACTTCTAGGTTTTGTCGGGGACTACACCGTGCACATAACCCCCAAGGAAGCCCCATCAAAATCACAACTTGACTTCAAACCCAAACTCAAAGAATGGTTAGAAATGGTTTCTAATAAGGGTGAAAGAAGCGCGTAGTCAACACGAACACTAAACGCAAAGGCCCTTCTATGTTCTGACGAAGGAATGAAGATCAAAAGAGGAGAGAGAAGGTGGCAGCACCCCTTGGGCTACCATGGGGCTCCAGGTCGTGCATGAAGAGGGGAGAAGATGAAAAATGAAATATCTCACCCCCCTTTATAGAAATCTCAAAAAGTGCCCCGAACGGGCCACGCCGGGTCCGAAAAAGTAAAATTTGTGCAGACGCGCTCAAATAGCAAAACTTTGTGAATGAAAAAGATTCAAAATGATAAACTATGAACAAAGGAATAAACGGCGTTAAAAACTGAGTCCCGAACAGAAAGTTATGTCGAAAACAAGTTTGGCGCAAACCGGGGCAAGAAACCCTGAAACTGGAAAACATCGACCAGGAGGAAATTCCAAGAGTACACAACTCAACGAAATGTGAAAATGAATCCCGTATAAGGATCCAGGCTCAAAATAAGATATTTTGCAATAACTTTCATTAATTGCACAATGGCCCCTCCAAAAAGTGAAAACTGCACTTATGGCCCAGAATGAAAATATCTTCCAAAAATATTTTCATAAAAACCCCTGAAATAAAATATCTTCAAGAGATATTTATGAAAAACACCCCAAGAAAAGAAAATAATTTCAAAGAACTTTGCATCCATGCCCCTATGGACACCGGGAGCAACCAGAGTACTTTCTTGCGAAAGTAAAGATATGTATTTCGTGGAAACCACTTAAGATAGAGATACATGAAGTCAAAAACCAACTCCGACCACAAGAAGTGTGGTTACGCAAACAAAGTGTCGAACGGGGAAAAGACAAAATAGGGAAAACGACGAAATAGGGAAAATGACGAAAAGTGAATAGAGTCGAAAAACGAAAAATGTGGAAACGACTCGGTCCTCAAAGGAAGTTATCAATCCACAGAAAAGAGTCTCGGAAATCACTCCAGAGCACTCGAGACGACACTAAGTGAAGAGGAACTGAACTCAGAAAGGAAAGACAACGGAAAAAAAAAAATCTGTGAAAATTCGGGTCATTACAACCTTCCTACCTTAAAGGCGAAACTAGGATAACTACGGAGTACATCTCCGAGTATCCCACACAACGCCATACAAAACCAATCCAAAAGCTAAAAGACAATGCACAGACAATTGTTATTCGCACCCACGTGCTAATGACAGGACAACCTCTCAAAAGGAAAGTGACTAAATGGCCACCCAACAAGTCAGAACTCACACACAGAACCCAAGGTGAAACAAAGGAATTGAAGACAACAACCGTAAACATCCCTCAAGATGAACCATCATACCGATCTAACAACAACCACCAAAAGATCTCCAAGATAACCACGTATCATATCAGGGTACCGAATAAGAAGTTGCGGCAACACGAATAGCGACCAGAACCTGCCCACGATGTACTCAAATGTGTGGTAGCAATGACAGTGCCTAGTGCCCGCCCACACTTGCTCGTCAGTAAGGTAGCATCGATGGTAACTAGTACTCGCCCACAACACACAACTTTGTACAGTAGCTTGGCAGTATAAGGCACTAATTCATAACCTGCCCCCTATTAGGTCTACCCAAGAAACCTCTCAATACAAATGACATTAATGTCAAAAATGATCATTGCCAAAAGCACTATGGAGACCAACATTTTGTGAGAGTTGAGATATGGTCCAAAGATGTCTGGCCAGACCATCCTAACCAATCCCAAAACTCTGACAACAATGCCATAGGTAACGCTATGCTTCAAGCCTTAAAACCTCAATATAACAAAGCCAATATCTCCAATGTCTCAAAATACCCTTATTCACAACATTAATCAGGAATCCAAAACCTGACCAGCAAATCAACGCCAACAGAAATCAAAACGAACCTCACAATAAGACATTTCATCGAAAGTCCTTCACATCTCCCTGAAATAGATGAACTACAAGACCAATCACCATGATCAAACATCAGATCCACATCCCTGTCACAGATAACTAAATCCTCAAAATACAAATCCACCAAGTGGCACACACATCAAAATGCCAATAACTAAGGTCACAAGATGAATCTCTCAAAACCATGTTTGGCAATACCAAGCAAAATCAAAATTCCTCAATTTCTATCGATCCATAAACAACCACTAGAACTACGATTCCTCAAAACCATGCCTAGTTATAACTAGGACGAGAAACTCCACAACAAGCCATATCCAACAACGATCCTCCAGAATTCTTCCTAAGAGTCAACCACATCAAGGCCTCCAAAATGAAAACAAGTCTCCGGAAGACATTCTCAAAAGTGCATCGAGCTCACCTCACGAATCAAATAAATCCTCAATGATATGGACATAAGTCCCCATAAAATGATCTCACACCAATCAACTCACTCCGAGCACCACAATTCCGTCAACAACCACAGCAAAACTCCTCAAGGAAGACACGAAAGAAAGGGAACCACCAGTCCTAAAAAGGACAACACCACAACCCCATCTCTGAAATGAAAGACAACAAGGTCAAAGACTTCACCCCCTACATGGAAATAAGTCGACCAAAATTCATCAAATCCACACCAAGGACTCAAAACAACAATGGTGGTCCTCACGAACCAACCAACCAAGAACTGTGCACAATGCAACAAAAAGAAGAGACTCACTCCTTGTAAAGTCCTTAACACGAACCAAGAAATGAGAAGAAACCCTATCCTCCTACAGGTGTTGATATGACAACAAAAAATGGAGCATCATTCCCACCTTAGGGAAGTGGACAGCTCAAGATGGAACAAATGTGACAACTCCTCTACAAGGAATCTCACAATGAAACTCTTACAGAAACCCACATACACATTACATGCGATTGAGGAGAAACAAATGGGTACGCAAACCTGGAAATCATGCATGTGACAAGGATTGCAACTACTAGAAAGAAATCTACTCACATAGATAAAAATCAAAGGTACATGCAACACGTCTCCACGTAAGCACAAAAGCATGTCATTAAAGCGTAATAACAGTATGGCATCTCTAAGCATATAAGGAAGGCATGCTAATGCCACACAACAAGAAGGCAATTATATCACAACATCATAAATCATACTACTAACATGGTAGTAAATGAAACTGCAAAAGGCAAAATGATGCAACAATGAACCCTATGGACATCGTGTCCTAGAGTGTTTAAGCAAAAGGAAGGACGAGTCCTAGCCATACACTGACTCCAAAAACCAATACAACAACAACCTGTCTCAAAATAAATGTGAGCCCTTACTACAATGGTAAAACTCTAACAAACTAACTCCAAATCTAGAGGTGACACTACAAGTGACGCTAATAATGCAATGTTCTCTCTACCCGAAACATCAATCAATCGACTTGATCCTAAAAGCATCATCACTCAAGGAGAACTCCAAAGAAAATGGCAATTATAGCCATGCCAATAACAACCAAATCAATCACCACGACTGATCCCCCAAACAAACACCATCATCAACGATCAAAAGGACAACGCCTATCAAAACAAAATCGACACTGATTCCATCCGAACTGCACATGTAGCATGCCAGTACAGTAGCATGACAGTGCCATGCACCAGCCCACAACGTACCCGCCCATGAAAAATGCAAGTTTCAGAGGAATCATCTTGAACAATCAAGGATCCTAAGAGGTACATAACCTCATAATGGTTCCAAACCAACAAATCCAGCACTATGGTAACCCCAAACAACTCATCTCACGAGAGCCTAAACAAAAGGTGACCATCCACCTATCTTAAAAAGGTCTACAACAACCTATACTACCACGAAACTGTGACTACAATCACCATCAACCTCAACTCGTGCATCAATGACCAATCCCGTGTCATGCCAAATATGCAACATAATTATGCATATACAATTCTAATCTAGTATACGTCACATGTCATGCTCTTTACACTAGAATAAAACAATGCTAAACGAACGGCATACAACATGTAGCACATAAGCACATAAACCTGTTATAAACCAAAACATGTTATCATAAATCATATAAACACATAGAGCATGGTAAAAAAAGCATGATATGCACCCAAAACCCGTCGTCCTAAGGTTTTCAAACCTAGGAGCTCTGACGGCCCAAGTTTTATAAACCCGGTGCGTCAGTGATGACCAAAAGATGACCCGATAATGGATTCGAAATGCGAAAGCGAAAGCTGAAACAATGGTCTCTAAAGATACAATGCGTCTCTAAGACACCAACGTGACCCTCAATGAGGTCACGGAATGCAAAGGAAACAAATACAGAAGTGTCATTTCAAAAACGGACAAAAAGAACCTAAGGGCAAAATGGTCATTTTGCAAAAAGTGGATTCAAGTGCTATCGAGCACACCGCTGGAAAGACAACAAAAAATTAATCATAATGGACTCAGGAATTTCATCATTCAAAGTCCGGATAAAGGAGAAAGATCAAAAACAAAAATGATGTCGTGGCGGCCCAACGAGGACAACCCACCACTGCTGCAACTGAGAGTAAAAACGGGCTTCTAAACGGACTTTTTTGGAAAAAATCAAAGAAGAAACCCCCCCTAAAATCAAGTTTTCTACCTTGAGCGGGAATGGAAACAAAAAAAATGCTTTGCAAAATGCCTAGAATGCCCCCTAAGAAAATCAGGTCAAGAGGAAAAAAACTAATCCGAGCTACTGCCCAAGTTTTGGAAATAGGGCTTCGGGAGCTTTTTAAATTGCCTAAATTGAAAATGCAATCTTAAAATACACCCATAAGACCTCCGGAAGTTTCGGATCAGTCGTGACAATTTTTAAAAAAAGGTCGATGAATTGTACCAACTACATTTGTACTATAAATTTGCAAAACCTGGCAGCATGGATTTTCTGGAAAAATATGGATTTTTGAGGGCTAGGATGATGTTTTCTGGAAAAACACAAAAAAGAAACCCCCCTCAAAATCACGTTTTGTACGTGATTAGCGATGAAAAATTAAAAAAACTCATTTGAAAATACCCAAAATGCCCCTGTAACAGAATAGGGTCAAACAAAAAAATATGCAACTTTAGGTTTTTGTTTCATCAAGGATGGTATTGTTTGCCAAAGTGAGCAAGCAAGTGTATGTAATATGATAAAATAGATGTGCTACAATGGCCTATGGCCTCATTACAATACATTTACAACATTTGACATGTCAAACCTCCAAGTTAGAAAAATTACATTTCATAGACAAATCATGAACATGCTAGCACTTGCATGTGAACAATAATGCTTCTAAAGAAGCTCAACTCAGCAAATCACCCAAGCAATTGCAATCTCCAATCTTGTATCCTGTACCTGAAATATGCCCCAGCATCGTAGGGGTGAGTAACATAAAGCTACTCGTAGGAAATGAGTATGCATCGACCTACGTTTTACAAGTTGCATGATTTAATTATTGTGGTTCATTCCACCTAACGCCTATGTCAGTGTGAGACTTAGGGAGCATCCTAGCTACCTAAGATTATTTCTAGCATCAATCACCTCATTCATGTAACAATGTCCCAAGACTCCAAAATAATTAAGTTAACAACTTATATACATATTAGACAGTGCACGAAACTACATTCATGCACAAGTAGGTTATAACCACACAACACATGCTCTAAATCCAGAATAACTATAGGATGACAATGTCGAATCTTCAGAGCGCGATTCGTTACGCGCTATAATAACATCACATGTCGAATCTTCAGAGCACGATTCGTTACGCGCTATAACAATATAATCCAATATTGAAACATAACTCATAAATCCATTATAAGTCAAAAGTCATGCTTTAAACATACTATCAATGTCAAATACATGAGTTAACCAATAATACAATAGAAATGGAATTTAATCAATAAACTAATTAAATTCCCTAGGTTTCAAATCTCAATCAAATGGCCTCCAATTAATACATGATAAACAATATAGTATGGTCATTACATACACCACATCAAAACTCGATTAGGCCATAAGAACAATAAAGTGGAATTTAATTAAATCATGATAATCAAATCCCTAACTTCTAAAACAACTTAAAATGGTTCCAAATTAACATATGCTAGAACATAAGTCATAGTTATCGCAAATATCAAGTTAAACACTTAATTAGGCCAATGGAACCCTTAATTCGATTTTAATTAACCATTTTAATTAAAATCACTAGATTTTCATACTTGTCCAAATGCTCTCAAATTAAAGTATGTTAAACAACATGCCAAGATATAATTTAAAAGCATATCACAAGTCAATTTCATGCAAGGTACGGCAATGTGATTTAATCTTTCACAAAAGATAAATATTAAATAAAATATGCAATTTTTATTCAATCCATTCCAATTCAATATATGTTAACAAACATGTTAAAACATGATTTTCTAGCATGCCATATTTCAAATCAAAGTTATATATCATCATGAATTTTAAATCTTATACAAAGAAATAAAAATTACTAACTTTTTAAATTTGATACAAGGCATACATATAAGTTGTATAATCATGCTAAATACACAATACAACACACATAAAAGCCTAAAACATCCCCTACCTTAATTTGAGATGAAAATCTCAAAAGCCACCAAATGGAAACCGCTCCGAATCCGACGAAACTTCTTGGTTTTGTCGGAGACTACACCGTGCACATAACCCCCAAGGAAGCCCCATCAAAATCATAACTTGACTTCAAACCCAAACTCAAAGAATGGTCAGAAATGGTTTCTAATAAGGGTGAAAGAAGCGCGTAGTCAATAGGAACACTAAACGCAAAGGCCCTTCTATGTTCTGACGAAGGAATGAAGCTCAAAAGAGGAAAGAGAAGGTGGTAGCACCCCTTGGGCTGCCATGGGAGCTCCAGGTCGTGCATGAAGAGGGGAGAAGATGAAAAATGAAATATCTCACCCCCCTTTTACAGAAATCTCAAAAAGTGCCCCGAACGAGCCGGGTCCGAAAAAGTAAAATTTGAGCAGATGCGCTCAAATGGAAAAACTTTGTGAATGAAAAAGATTTAAAATGATAAAGTATGAACAAAGGAAGAAGCGGCGTTGAAAATTGAGTCCCGAGGAAAAAGTTATGCCCAAAACAAGTTTGGCGCAAACCGGGGCCAAAAAACCCTGAAACTGGAAAACATCGACTAGGAGGAAATTCCAGGAGTACACAACTCAACGAAATATGAAAATGAATCCCGTACGAGGATCCAGGCTCAAAACAAGACATTTTGCAATAACTTTCATTAATTACACAATGGCCTCTCCAAAAAGTGAAAACTGCACTTATGGTCCAGAATGATAATATCTTCCAAAAATATTTTCTTAAAGACTCCTGAAATAAAATATCTTCAAAAGATATTTACAAAAAACACCCCAAGAAAAAGGAAATAATTTCAAAGAACTTTACATCCATGCCCTTATGGACACCGGGAGCAACCAGAGTACTTTCTTACGAAAGTAAAGATACGTATTTTGTGAAAATCACTCAAGATGGAGATACATGAAGTCAAAAACCAACTCCGAACACAAGAAGTGTGGTTACGCTAACAAAGTGTCAAACGGGGAAAAGACAAAATAGGAAAAAGGACGAAATAGGGAAAATGACGAAAAATGAATAGTGTCGAAGAACGAAAAATTTGGAAACGACTTGGTCCCCAAAGGAAGTTATCAATCCGCAGAAAAGAGTCTTGGAAATCACTCCAGAGCACTTGAGACGACACTAAGCGAAGAGGAACTGAACTCAGAAAGGAAAGACAACGGAAAAAAAAAAAATCCGCGAAAATTCGGGTCATTACAACCTTCCCACCTTAAAGGGATTTCGTCCCCAAAATCCAGCCTAACCAAAACAAAAAGGCGAAATCAGGATAACTACGGAGTACATCTCCTAGTATCCAACACAACGCCATACAAAAGCAATCCCAAAGCTGAAAGACAATGCACAGACAATTGTTTTTCGCACCCACGTGCTAATGACAGGACAACCTCTCAAAAGGAAAGTGACTAAATGGCCACCCAACAAGTCAGAACTCACACACAGAACCCAAGGTGAGACAAAGGAACGGAAGACAACAACTGTAAACATCCCTCTAGATGAACCATCATACCGATCCAACAACAACCACCAAAAGATCTCCAAGATAACCACGTATCATATTAGGGTGCCGAACAAGACGATGCGGCAGTACGATAACGACCAGAACCCGCCCATGACGTACTCAAATGTGTGGTAGCAATGACAGTGCCTAGTGCCCGCCCACACTTACTCATCAGTAAGGTAGCATCGACGGCAACTAGTACTCACCCACAACACACAACTTTGTACGGTAGCATAGCAGTATAAGGCACTAATTCATAACCTGCCCCCCACTAGGTCTACCCAAGAAACCTCTCGATACAAATGACATCAATGTCAAAAATGATCATTGCCAAAAGTACTATGGAGACCAACATTTTGTGAGAGTTGAGATATGGTCCAAAGATGTCTGGCCAAACCATCCTAGCCAATCCCAAAACTCTGACAACAATGCCATAGATACCGCTATGCTTAAGGCCTTAAATCCTTAATACAACAAAGCCAACATCTCCAATGTCTCAAAATACCCCTATTAACAATATTAATCAAGAATCTTAAACCTGACAAGCAAATCAACACCTACAGAAATCAAAACGAACCTCACAATAAGACATTTCATCGAAAGTCCTTCACATCTCCCTGAAATAGATGAACTACAAGACTAATCACCATGATCAAACATCAGATCCACATCCTTATCATGGATAACTAAATCCTCAAAAAATAAATCCACCAAGTGGTACACACATCAAAATACCAATAACTAAGGTCACAAGATGAATCTCTGAAAACCATGCTTTGCAACACCAAGCTAAATCAAAATTCCTCAATTTCTATCAATCCATAAACAACCACTGGAACTACGATTCCTCAAAATCATGCCTAGTTAAAACTAGGACGAGAAACTCCACAACAAGCCATATCCAACAGCGATCCTCCAAAATTCTTCCTAAGAGTCAACCACATCAAGGCCCCCAAAATGAAAACAAGTCTCCGGAAGACATTCTCAAAAGTGTATCGAGCTCGCCTCATGAATCAAATAAATCCTCAATGATATGGACATAAGTCCCCATAAAATGATCTCACACCAATCAACTCACTCCGAGCACCACAATTCCGTCAACAACCACAGCAAAACTCCCTAAGGAAGACACGAAAGAAAGGGAACCACCAATCCTAAAAAGGACAACACCACAACCCCATCTCTGAAATGAAAGACAACAAGGTCAAAGACTTCACCCCCTATATGGAAGTAAGTCGACCAAAATCCATCAAATCCACACCAAGGACTCAAACAACAATGGTGGTCCTCACGGACCAACCAACCAAGAATTGTGCACAATGCAACAAAAAGAAGAGACTCACTCCTTGTAAAGTCCTTAACACGAACCAAGAAAAGAGAAGAAACCCTATCCTCCTACAAGTGTTGATATGACAACAAAAAATGGAGCATCCTTGCCACCTTAGGGAAGTGGACAGCTCAAGATGGAACAAATGTGACAACTCCTCTACAAGGAATCTCACAACGAAACTCTTACGGAAACCCACATACACACTACATGTGACTGAGGAGAAACAAAAGGTAACGCAAACCTGGAAATCTTGCATGTGACAAGGATTGCAACTACCAGAAAAAAATCTACTCACATAGATAAAAATCAAAGGTACATGCAACACATCTCCACGTAAGCACAAAAGCATGTCATTAAAGCGTAATAACAGTTTGGCATCTCTAAGCATATAAGGAAGGCATGCTAATGCCACACAACTAGAAGGCAATTATATCATAACATCATAAATCATACTACTAACATGGTAGTAAATGAAACTCAAAAGACAAAATGATGCAACAATGAACCCTATGGACATTGTGTCCTAGAGTGTTTAAGCAAAAGGAAGGACGAGTCCTAGCCATACACTGACTCCAAAAACCAATACAACAACAACCTGTCTCAAAATAAATGTGAGCCCTTACCACAATCGTAAGACTCTAACAATCTAACTCCAAATCTAGAGGTGACACTACAAGTGACGCTAATAATGCAATGTTCTCTCTACCCGAAACATCAATCAATCGACTTGATCCTAAAAGCATCATCACTCAAGGAGAACTCCAAAGAAAATGGCAATTACAGCCATGCCAACAACTACCAAATCAATCACCATGACTGATACCCAAAAGAAACACCATCATCATCAATCAAAAGGACAACGCCTATCAAAACAAAATTGACACTGATTCCATCCGAACTGCACATGTAGCATGCCAGTACGGTAGCATGACAGTGCCATGCACCGGCCCACAACGTACCCGCTCACGAAAAACGCAAGTTTCAGATGAATCATCTTGAACAATCAAGGATCCTAAGAGGTCCATAACCTCATAATGGTCCCAAACCAATAAATCCAGCACTATGGTAACGCCAAACAACTCATCGCACGAGAGCCTAAACAAAAGGTGACCATCCACCTACCTTAAAAAGGTCGACAACAACCTATACTACCACGAAACTGTGACTACAATCACCATCAACCTCAACTCGTGCCTCAATGACCAATCCCGTATCATGCCAAATATGCAACATAATTATGCATATACAATTCTAATCTAGCATACGTCACATGTCATGCTCTTTACACTAGAATAAAACAATGCTAAACGAACGGCATACAACATGTAGCACGTAAGCACATAAACATGTTATCAACCAAAACATGTTATCATAAATAATATAAACACATTAAGCATGGCAACAAAAGCATGATATGCACCCAAAACCCGTCGTCCTAAGGTTTTCAAACCTAGAAGCTCTGACACCACTTGTAACGGCCCAAGTTTTGTAAACCCGGTGCGTCAGTTATGACCAAAAGATGACCCGATAGTAGATCTGAAATGCGGAAGCGAAAGGTGAAACAATGGTCTCTAGAGATACAATACGTCTCTAAGACACCAATGTGACCCTCAATGAGGTCACGGAACCCAAAGGAAACAAATGTAGAAGTGTCGTTTCAAAAACGGACAAAAAGAACCTAGGGGCAAAATGGTTATTTTGCAAAAAGTGGATTCAAGTGCTATCGAGCACACCGCTGGAAAGACAACAAAAAATTAATCATAATGGACTCAAGAATTTCATCATTCAGAGTCCGGATGAAGGGGAAAGATCAAAAACAAAAATGATGTCGTGGCGGCCGGACGAGGACAACCTACCACTGCTGCAACTGAGAGTAAAAACGGGCTACTAAATGGACTTTTTTGGAAAAACTCAAAGAAGAAACACCCCCTAAAATCAAGTTTTCTACCTTTAGAGTAGACGGAAACAAAAAAAAATGCATTGTAAAATGCCCAGAATGCCCCCAAGAAAATCAGGTCAAGAGGAAAAAAACTAATCCGAGCTACTGCCCAAGTTTTGGAAATAGGGCTTCGGGAGGTTTTTAAATTACCTAAATTGAAAATGCAATCTTAAAATACACCCACAAGACCTCCGGAAGTTTCGGATCGGTCGTGACAATTTTCTAAAAAAAGTCGATGAATAGTACCAACTACATTTGTACTAAAAATTTGCAAAACCTGGCAGCAAGGATTTTCTGGAAAAATATGGATTTTTTTGGGCTAGGATGATGTTTTCTGGAAAAACACAAAAAAGAAACCCCCCTCAAAATCACGTTTTATATGTGACATGTGTGGAAAAATGAAAAAAACTCATTTTGAAATACCCGAAATGCCCCTATAACAGAATAGGGTCAAACAAAAAAAAATGCAACTTTAGGTTTTTGTTTCATCAAGGAAGGTATTGTTTGCCAAAGTGAGCATGCAAGTGTATGTAATATGATAAAATAGATGTGCTACAATGGCCTATGGCCGCATTACAATACATTTACAACATTTGACATGTCAAACCTCCAAGTTAGAAAAATTACATTTCATAGACAAATCATGAACATGCTAGCACTTGCATGTGAACAAGAATGCTTCTAAAGAAGCTCAACTCCGCAAATCACCCAAGCAATTGTAATCTCCAATCTTGTATCCTGTACCTGAAATATGCACTAGTATCGTAGGGGTAAGTAACATAAAGCTACTCATAGGAAATGAGCATGCATCGACCTACGTTTTACAAGTTACATGATTTAATTATTGTGTTTCATTCCACCTAACGCCTATGTCAAGGTGAAACTCAGGGAGCATCCTAACTACCTAAGATCATTTCTAGCATCAATCACCTCATTCATGTAATTTTAACAACATAGGAGCATGCTTACACAAAGCAACAACATAGGAGCATGCTTACACAAAGCAACAACATAGTGGTTCTCAAGGTTATCAACTTGAAGTTTAAAATGCAACATCAACTAAATATAACAATTTAGCATAATTAGAATATCTAACACCACACATCAAGACATAGATTCTCTAGGTTATCAACTAGCAATCTAAAAGTGTGAAATCAACTAAATATATCAATTTAGTATGGATACACTTAACAACTCAAATCGCCAATAGTCAAAACCACAGTCACAATATAAACATGATTGATAACTTGGAATTGAATGCGAAAACAAATAGTGGAAGACTTGGACATCACGTCTCGGACTAAACCAAGAACAAATTGGTTATTCCGGGCATTAATCCGCTGGGAAGACTACCCTAGTGCTCATTATCTCAATTGGGGAGAACTTATACCTCCCACACTAAAGCCGAACTTTAGCCATATCACAGTAACAATGTCCCAAGACTCCAAAATAAATAAGTTAACAACTTATATACGTATTAGACAGTACACGAAACTACATTCATGCACAAGTAGGTTGTAACCACACAACACATGCTCTAAATCCACAATAACTATAGGATGACAATGTCGAATCTTCAGAGCGCGATTCGTTACGCGCTATAATAACATCACATGTCGAATCTTCAAAGCGCGATTCGTTACGCGCTATAACAATATAATCCAATATTGAAACATAACTCATAAATCCATTATAAGTCAAAATTCATGCTTTAAACATACTATCAATGTCAAATACATGAGTTAATCAATAATACAATAGAAATGGAATTTAATCAATAAACTAATTAAATTTCCAAGGTTTCAAATCTCAATCAAATGGCCTCCAATTAATACATGATAAACAATATAACATGGTCATTACATACACCACATCAAAACTCGATTAGGCCATAAGAACAATAAAGTGGAATTTAATTAAATCATGATAATCAAATCCCTAACTTCTAAAACAACTTCAAATGGTTCCAAATTAACATACGCTAGAACATAAGTCATAGTTATCACAAATATCAAGTTAAACACTTAATTAGGCCAATGGAACCCTTAATTCGATTTTAATAAATCATTTTAATTAATATCTCTAAATTTTCATACTTGTCCAAATGCTCTCAAATTAAAGTATGTTAAACAACATGCCAAGACATAATTTAAAAGCATATCACAAGTCAATTTCATGCAAGGTACGGCCATGGGATTTAATCTTTCACAAAAGATAAATATTAAATAAAATATGCAATTTTTATTCAATCCATTCCAATTCAATATATGTTAACAAACATATTAAAACATGATTTTCTAGCATGCCACAATTCAAATCAAAGTTATATATCATTATGAATTTTAAATCTTATACAAAGAAATAAAAATTACTAACTTTTTAAATTTGATACAAGGCATTTATAAGTTGTATAATCATGCTAAACACTTAATATAACACACACAAAAGCCTAAAACATCCCCTACCTCAATTTGAGATGAAAATCTCAAAGGCCACCAAATGGAAACCGCTCCGAATCCGACGAAACTTCTAGGTTTTGTCGGGGACTACACCGTGCACATAACCCCCAAGGAAGCCCCATCAAAATCACAACTTGACTTCAAACCCAAACTCAAAGAATGGTCAGAAATGGGTTCTCATAAGGGTGAAAGAAGCGCGTAGTCAACACGTACACTAAACGCAAAGACCCTTCTATGTTCTGACGAAGGAATGAAGCTCAAAAGAGGAGAGAGAAGGTGGCAGCACCCCTTGGGCTGCTATGGGAGCTCCAGGTCGTGCATGAAGAGGGGAGAAGATGAAAAATGAAATATCTCACCCCCCTTTTATAGAAATCTCAAAAAGTGCCCCGAACGGGCCCCGCCGGCTCCGAAAAATTAAAATTTGAGCAAACGCGCTCAAATGGCAAAACTTTATGAATGAAAAAGATTCAAAATGATAAAATTTGAACAAAGGAATAAACAGCGTCAAAACTGAGTCTCAAGCAGAAAGTTATGCCCAAAACAAGTTTGGCGCAAATTGGGGCCAAAACCCCTGAAATCGGAAAACATCGACTAGGAGGAAATTCCAAGAGTACACAACTCAACAAAATGTGAAAATGAATCCCGTACGAGGATCTAGGCTCAAAACATGATATTTTGCAATAACTTTCATTAATTGCACAATGGCCCCTCCAAAAAGTGAAAACTGCACTTTTGGCCCAGAATGAAAATATCTTCCAAAAATATTTTCTTAAAAACCCCTGAAATAAAATATCTTCAAAAGATATTTACGAAAAACACCCCAAGAAAAGAAAATAATTTCAAAGAACTTTGCATCCATGCCCCTATGGACACCAGGAGCAACCAGAGTACTTTCTTGCGAAAGTAAAGATACGTATTTCGTGGAAACCACTCAAGATGGAGATACATGAAGTCAAAAACCAACTCTGAACACAAGAAGTGTGGTTACGCCAACAAAGTGTCAAATAGGGAAAAGACAAAATAGGGAAAAGGACGAAATAGGGAAAATGACGAAAAGTGAATAGTGTCGAAAAACGAAAAATGTGGAAATGACTCGGTCCTCAAAAGAAGTTGTCAATCCACAGAAAAGAGTCTCAGAAATCGCTCCAGAGCACTCGAGACGACACTGAGCGACGAGGAACTGAACTCAGAAAGGAAAGACAACGAAAAAAAAAAAATCCGTGAAAATTCGGGTCATTACACTTTCAATTATGTCGGTGCCATTCGATACTGAGCAATAGAAATTGGAGTTGTTCCTGGTACCAACTCAATGGTAAAATCTACCTCTCTATCCACTGGCAACCCTGGTAATTCTTCTAGAAACACATATGTGAATTCCCTTACCACTGGTACATTTTCAAGTGTCATATCTTTATTTTCAGTATCAACCACATAAGCCAGGTAACCCTGACACCCTTTCTTCAACAACTTCCTGGTTTGTATAGCTGAAATGAGACAGTTTGGAATAACATTTCTTTCTTTTATAAATCTAAATTCTGGCTCCCCTGGTATCTGAAATACAACTTCTTTCCGAAAACAGTCTATTGAAGCATGATATGCAGACAGCCAATTCATACCCAAAATGATATCAAAATCTGGTATACCCAACGGTATCAAATTTACCTTTAAGTGTCTATCTCCCAATTGTAACACACAATCCCGGTATTCATTTGCAACCACTACCACTTCTCCCATTGGTGTAGAAATAAACAATTTACTATCTAATGATGAAAGTGGTCTACCCAAATGCATAGCAATAGATGATGCAACAAATGAATGGGTTGAGCCAAGATCAATAAGCACAGTAACATTTCTATCCAAAATAGAAAGTGTACATATCACCACTTCTGGTGTTGCTTGAGCATCCTGAAGTGTCATAGCAAACACTCTTCCCTGGGCTTGCGAACCACTTGTAGCACCCTTACCTCCTCTTAACGAGTTCCCCTGTGTAAAACCTCTACCATAACCAACAACACTGCCCACTGAGGTCACTCCTGTCAACATAGGACAATCTCTCTTCCGATGACCCAGCTGATGGCAATGATAGCACTCTTCTGCTTTCAAGACAGGATAATCCTTCTTCTGGTGACCTTCCCTACCGCACTGAAAACACCACCTGCCAGTACCACGTCCTCCAAAACTACCTTGTTGTACAGATTGTTGTCCGGAAAGCCCTTGACCTCTTCCAATACTTGATGTCTGGCCTTGAGATTCACCACCCCTTCCCCTTCTATACCGCGACCTTTGACTTTTCTGACTTGAAATTCCTTCACATCCTCTTGACTGTGACGGCTCAGATCTATTTCTTTTGTATTATTTCCTTTTTTCTTGCAATTCTTTCACATCCCTTTCGGCAATCATGGCTTTATTCACAAGTCTGTTGTAATCTGTTTCCTCAAACACTGAAACTCTGGACTTAATAGCCGCCTCTAAACCATCTTGGAATTTTGTACATTTATCTTCTCTATTCTGTACAAACTTAGGTGCACACCTCGATAAAGCTGTAAACTTAACTTCATAATCAACTACAGACATTCTATCTTGTTTTAGGAGAATAAACTCCCGTTCTTTCTCTTTTCTGTAAATTGGAGGAAAATATTTCTCATAAAAAACTTTAACAAATGGATTCCATAATATTACCTCTTTCTCTCCTGGAATGAGCATTAAATGTTTTGTTGTGTCCCACCAATAACTAGCTTCATTTTTAAACATAAATGTAGCTAAGTTTACCTTTTGGTCTTCTGCTGCACCCATCACTGCAAATATCGATTCCATTCTTCTTACCCACCCCTCTGCTTCTTCTGGTTTGGTAGTACCTGAAAATTCTGGGGGTGTTAACTTGATAAACCTCTCATAATCTGAGCCTTTCTTCCCTTTCCGTTGTCTTTCCAGCCTTTCTTGTATCATCATTTGACTTGCCATAAATTGTTTGTTTTGTTCTGCCAAGTCTATTATAGCCTTTTCCATTTTCTGTATACCAGTTAAGTACTCCTGTTCTCTTCTCATACCACCCTGAATAGGTTGTTCCACTTCAGCCTCAACAGGAACATAAGTGGCTTCACCCTCAGTTCCATGATAACCACTTTCCCTTTCCATTTCTTTTTATCTACAATGAATCTCAAATATAATAACATATATATGATACATAATCACCACATATATCTATTAGTATAAAATTAAGTCAAATAAATGACTCTATTACACACTTCTTACTGCCACTGCCAGTCTAGACTCTTATGACCTCCAGAACCTAGAAAACCTAGGCTCTGATACCAAAAATTGTCACATCCCAACCCAATTTACACTATGTAATAAATTGAACAACTTGGGAAGCATCTAACCATCTGCATTAACCTCATTCAAACATAACGTCATCCTACATTAGTGTACCTGTTTAATAGTTTATAATAAAAACATAAACTAAAAATCCACCTTTTAAGTTCTAAAAACTAAACAAGTAACTACAAGTCACAATATTAAGGTCTACTACAATATTTACATTTTACACAAAAGACGTTCCATTGTTCTTTTCCCCATTTACACATAAGATTCTAGACTTGGCAGTAGCAACCCAAACTGATACCTGAAAAATATCAATATGGAAGGAGTGAGCTTAAAGCCCAGTGAATGCAACACTACTACATCAAAGAAATATAAACAGATATTATCTGATTGCTTCAATTACACTTCATTAACATATTACATGCTTTAAAATATAGTACTCTCCTTCTAGGCCAGAGTATGGACCTTATATAATATAGTACTCTCTTTCTAGGCCAGAGTATGGACCTTATTTAAATATAGTACTCTCCTTCGTGGCTAGAGCATGGACCTTATTTAATATAGTACTCTCCTTCCAGGCCAGAGTATGGACCTTATATAATATAATCAAGTTATATATATTCATCTTCATTTCACATAAACAGCTTCAATACTTCAATTAAATACATCCAAGTATAAACTTCCAGTGAGTACACTCACCTTGGTTACTTTTCCAATTATTTATTTTTCCTTCGGCATCGTCGATGTGGTCCGTTCCGTCGCTTTGCCTGAACAATATAATAACCATGTTATATTCATTTCTAAAGAGAAATAAATAATTATTGTCACATTCCTATAAATCTCAACTTTTCTATACAATTGTAATGGAAATTCCAATTTTAACCATTTGGATTAAATTCCCACACAATACTTATTACCCAGCATGATATATATAACTTAAAAGAAATTTACAACTCAATTGAACTAGAACAATTGAACAATTAGAATTTCTTCAAGAACAGTTTCTAATATCAACTATAGAAAATTTCGATTATAAACCTTTACTCACCAACTTCATAATTACACTAAAATAATTATGATAACAATTCACATAAGGCAGCCTTTCACGATAAAGAGATGGTGTCTATGCTACAACAGTTAATTGAATTAAGTACTAAAAGATTAAATAACAAACTTTCAATATATAATTTAAAATCTACAACCCCTCACCTATCTTTGAGTTTACTAACACTTTAGAGAGGAAAATCCTTCTCTTTCTATACTTCTTTTCTTCTTACACTTCCTTTTTCCTTTGTTCTTCTATGGTGAAAACTCTCCTCTGTTTCTATCTATTTTCTTCTTCTTTTTCAGACTCAGTATAACTCTTGTTATAAATTATTCAACTCATACGTGTATAGGTGTATTGTGTGTGTGTGTGGTGCTGGCAGCCACACCCATGTGCATGTATACACCTACCACCGCTTCATGCTAAGCTTCTAGAAGAAACTTTAACATGCCAATGTTATCCTATTTTATACACTAGCAGCAGCCCTTAAAATACACTTATTACCGAAGCTTTAATATCATGTATATAACATACCCAACATAAGTAAATAAATGCTTAAGTACTTCCTGGATGTGCTGAAATAAAAATGTAGTTATTAACATGAGATTCATATATAATCTCAGTGCATGACACATGTAACATTAACTCAATTAATAAAACTTCCCAGGAAAACTTTAATGTATATAATAAATAATATAGATATAAAACTTCTTCATATATTAATCATTATATACATTCAATATCACTTGCACCCACTTTATTTTACAATTGCCAAACCCAACAATTCAAAGTATCACACATACTAACACCCACGCCCCACATACTATATCAATGAAAACAATAGTATTATTCTTATTACTTATTTTCTTACCATGGGCTGCCACCAACTTTCCAATCTCAATCATCTCTTAATACAAAATACCATTTATATGAAAGGCCACAAGCATGTTCTAAAGCACACAATACACCCACGACATCATCATACATGCATTTTAGTACACATACCCACTTCATATATTTTAATTATCCTATTTCTTCCATTAGTTACCACAAACTATATCAACTTTTGTTTTTTTTTTTTTTAATTGAAACCAGACACATGAATATAACAATATATTAAATTACCTCTAGGTACCACGTACCATGCATTTGTGAACAATTTTCATACTTTTAATTAATTGTTTAAAACAAAACTGAAATTTCTTATTTTGTTTTTCAACGCAATTAAAGATAAGTATTTAAGCCCAAACAAATATTAACAGGCTCATAATAAGAATTAAAGAGCTAATAAAATTCAGGATATGACATAATAGGTACCTTGATTGAGAATTTTTCATTCAAAGATTCAATCTTTTCTCATTAAAATACACTTTGGGACGTCAAAGTGAATTCAAACAAGTTTTACTCAAAAATCTATTTCTTTTTCAAAGATTAAATATGAATACATTAAAAAGGTCTAGTGATATAATAAGTACCTTGATTGAGATATTTTCATTCAAAGATTTAATCTTTAGTTATTAAAACACTCTTCTCGACTTCATAGGGAACGCGAATAAGTTAAACCTCTCATTTTCTTCCAAAAATTCAATCTTTATACCTTAAAAAGGTCTAGTGATATAATAGGTACCTTAATTGAAGTATTTTTATTCAAAGATTTAGTTTTTAGTCATGAAAACACTCGTCACGACTTCATAGGCAAGTCAAATAAGTTTAACTCAAAACTCTCATTTTCTTTCAAAGATTCAATATTTATACATTAAAAAGTTCTAGTGATATAATAGCTATATTGATTGAGATAATTTTATTCAATGATTCAATCTATACTCATTAAAACACTCTTTGTGACCTCAAAGGGAACTCGAATAGGTTTAACTCAAAACTCTCATTTTCTTTTAAAAATTTAATCTTTATACATTAAAATGGTTTTGTACCATAATAGGTACTTTGATTGAGGTGTTTTCATTCAAATATTCAATCTTTACTCATTCAAACACTTTTTGGGACGTCAAGGGTAACTCGAATTAGTTAAACTCAAAACTTGGAAAGGTCTTGTGACATAATAGGTACCGCGATTGAGGCAATTTCTTTCAGATATTCAATCTTTACTAATTAAAACACTCTTTGTGATGTTAAAGGGAACTCAAATAAGTTTAACTCAAAACTCTCATTTTCGTTTAAAGATTTAATCTTTATACATTAAAATGGTCTAGTGACATAATAGGTACCTTGAGTGAGGAATTTTCATTCAAAGATTCAATCTTTACTCATTTAAACACACTTCGGGACGTAGAAGGGAACTCGAATAAGTTTAACTCAAAACTCTCATTTTCTTTTAAAGATTCAATCTTTATTCATTAAAAGGTCTAGTGACAAAATTGGTACCCTGATTGAGGTATTTTCATTTAAAGATTCAATCTATGGCCATTAAAACACTCTTTGCGACTTCATAGGGAACTCGAATAAGTTAAACTCAAAACTCTAATTTTAAATTAAAGATTAAATCTTTATACCTTAAAAAGGTCCATTAACATAGTAGATACCTTGATTAAGGTAATTTCATTCAAAGATTCAATCTTTACACCTTAAAACACTTTCCGTGACGTCAAAGGGAACTCGAATAAATTTAACTCAAAACTCTCATTTTCTTTCGATGATTTAATCTTTATACATGAACATGGTCTGGTGACATAATAGGTACCCTGATTGAGGTATTTTCATTCAAAGATTCAATGTTTACATATAAAAACACACTTCGAGACGACAAAGGGAACTCGAATGAGTTTAACTCAAAACTCTCATTTTTTTTCAAAGATTCAATATTGACATTATAGGAACCTTGATTAAGGTATTTTCATTCAAAGATTCAATCATTTGTCATTAGAACACTCTTCACGACTTCATAGGGAACTCGAATATGTTAAACTCAAAACTCTGATTTTCTTTCAAAGATTCAATCTTTATACATTAAAAAGGTTTAGTGATAGAATAGGTACCTTGATTGTGTTATTTTCATTCAAAGATTCAATCTTTAATCATTAAAACACTCTTCGCGACTTTATAGGGAACTCCAATAAGTTAAACTCAAATTTCTCAATTTCTTTTAAATATTCAATCTTTATACATTAAAAAGATTTAGTAACATAATAGGTACCTTGATTGAAGTAATTTTATTCAAAGATTTAATCTTTACTCATTAAAACACTCTTCATGACGTCAAAGGGAACTCAAATAAGTTTAACTCAAAACTCTCATTTTCCTTCATATATTTATTCTTTATACATTAAAATGATTTAGTGACATAATTGGTACTTGATTAAGGTATTTTCATTCAAATATTTCATCTTTACTTATTAAAATACTCTTCGGGACATCAAAGGATACTCGTATAAGTTAAACTCTAAACTCTAATTTTCTTTGAAAGATTCAATCTTTATTTATTAAAAAGGTCTAGTGACAAAATAAAGACCTTGATTTTGTTATTTTCATTCAAAGATTCAATCTTTTAGTCTGTAAAACACTCTTCGCCACTTCATAGGGAACTCGAATATGTTAAACTCAAAACTCTCATTTTCTTTCAAAGATTCAATCTTTATTCATTAAAAAGGTCTAGTGACATCATAGGTAAAATGATTGAGGTATTTTTAATAAAATATTCAATCTTTAGTCATTAAAATACTCTTCGCGACTTCGTAGGGAAATCAAATAAGTTAAACTCAAAACTCTTATTTTCTTTGAAAAATTCAATCTTTACACATTAAAAAGGTCTAGTGACATAATAGGTACCTTTATTGAGGTAATTTTATTCAAAGATTCAATCTTTTGTCGTCAAAGGCTACTCGAATAAATTTAGCAGAAAACTCTCATATTCTTTCAAAGATTTACTTTTTATACATTTAAATGGTCTAGTGACATAATAGGTACCTTCATTGAGGTGTTTTTATTCAAACATTCAATTTTTACTCATTAAAACCTTCTTTTAGACGTCAAAGGGAACTCGAACAACTTTAACTCAAAACTCTCATTTTCTTTGTTAGATATAATATTTATACATTAAAAAGGTCTAGTGACATAATAAATAACTTGATTAAGGTATTTTCATTCAAAGATTCCATCTTTAGTCATTAAAACACTCTTCGCCACTTCATAAGGAATTCGATTAAGTTAAACTCAAAACTCTCATTTTATTTCAAAGATTCAATCTTTATACATTAATAAGGTCTAGAGACATAATAGTTACCTTGATTGAGCTAATTTCATTCAAAGATTCAATCTTTACTAATTAAAACACTCTTCTGGACGTTAATGGGAACTCGGATAAGTTTAACTCAAAACTCTTATTTTCAAAAGTTTAATCTTTATACATTAAAATGGTCTAGTAACATAATTGTACCCTGATTGAGCAATTTTCATTCAAAGATTCAATCTTTACTCTTTTAAACACTCTTCGGGGCGTCAAAGGGAACTCGAATAAGTTTAACTGAAAACCCTCATTTTCTTTTAAAGATTTAATCTTTACTCATTAAAAAGGTCTACTGACATAATTGATACGTTAATTGAGGTACTTTCATTCAAAGATTCAATCTGTAGTTACTAAAACACTCTTCGCGACTTCATAGGGAACTCGAATAGGTTTTATACAAAACTCTCATTTTCGTTCAAAGATTCAATCTTTATAGATTAAAATGGTCTAGTGACATAACTGGTACCTTAATTGAAGTAATTTCATTCAAAGATTCAATCTTTTGTCTCAAAAACACACTTCACAACTTCAAAGGGAACTCGAATAAGTTAAACTCAAAACTCTCATTTTCTTTCAAAGATTCAATCTTCATACATTAAAAAGGTCTAAAGACATAATTGGTACCTTGTTAGAAGTAATTTCATTCAAAGATTCAACCTTTACTCATTAAAACACTCTTCGGGACGTCAAAGGAAACTCGAATAAGTTTAACTCAAAACTCTAATTTTCTTTAAACGATTCAATCTTTATATTTTTAAAAGGCTTACTGCCATAATAAGTACCTTGATGAAGAATTTTTCATTCAAAGAGTCAATCTTTTCTCATTAAAATACTTTTTGGGACGTCAAAGGTAATTCAAACAAGTTTAACTGAAAAATCCCTTTCTCTTCCAAAGATTAAATATTTATACATTAAAAAGGTCTAGTGACATAATAAGTACCTTGATTGATGTATTTTCATTCAAAGATTCAATCTTTAGTTATTAAGACACTCTTCGTGATTTTATAGGGAACTCGAATAAGTTAAACCTCTCAATTTCTTCCCAAAATTCAATCTTTATACCTTAAAAAGGTCTAGTCATATAATAAGTACCTTGATTGAGGTATTTTCATTCAAAGATTTAGTCTTTAGTCATTAAAACACCCAGTCATTTTCCTTCCTTTCCTTTTCTCAGATTTTCACGGATATTTTTTTTTCCGTTGATCTTTTCCTTTCTGAGTTCAGTTTCTCATCACTTAGTGTCATCTTGAGTGCTCGGGTATGGTTTCCGAGACTCTTTTCCTTGGATTGACGACTTCCTTTGAGGACCGAGTCATTTTCATATTTTTACTTTTGTGACACTATTCACTTTCGTCTTTTTCTCTGTTGTCACTTTGCTGGTATAACCTCACTTTTTGTGTTCAGATTCGATTTCGGTTTTGCATGCATACATGATATTTAAATTCTATGCTATGTGTATTTCACTTTTGTAGAAAAACATGCTAAGTGCTTACTTTTCTTGTAAAGAGTATAGATGCATGACTTTTTTGTAATTTTCTAAACTTTAGGGGTTTTGTGTAATTACTGTAAAGGAATTATTTTTCGTCTTAGGGACCATTTTAGAATTTAATTTGGAAGATATTTTCAAAAAGGATTTTTTTGCAATTTTCGAAAAGTGTGACAAGTGTCACACTCTCATTGGTTCACTTGTTGACATGTGCGTGGAAACACTTTGAGGCCTTGGATGAGGACATGTGGATGATGGAGATTTAACCACTTGTTGGCCTAGGATTGGTGCACTTGTTGGCTTGGATGATTGACAAGTGTAGGCTTGAGATTTAGCCTAGGATGGAGCCTTGGATTTGTGACAAGTATAGGCTCACAATTTGATCTTGCATTAGTATGTGTGTGAGAGGTAGTGTAAGAGCACATAGTGAGTTGAGGATCTCTATCCCCTCCACTCACATTTCATCTTCATCATTTTTCATTTCTTCCTCTCTTGTAAAGAAAACCCTAGCCTCCATGGATGGAGCCTAAAGCCTTAAGCTTTGACCTTGATTTTTGAGAGCCTTCCATTGATTTCCAAGCTTGAACTTGGGAATACATTTTGTTCCCCTCATCTTCCTCTTCATAACCCTAGAAGGGTTTGCCATTTTTGTGTTGATTTTGTCTTGGATTCTAGAGAGACACTTCTCTAGTGAGGTAGGGAATGTTATAGGGTTATATGTTTGTTGTCTTGCATGTTTTTTTATGCTTATACAACTTGTATGCATGTAGTGTATTAATTTGAGAAATTATGATTAATGGTTGTTTGCTTATAACTCATTTTAGACTTGGTAAATGGCATGGCCATGAGTTGATCTTTGATATATATTAATTTGGGTTGATTTAGATGAGTTTTCAAATTTAGAGATTTAATGGATTTAATTTGGTTTAAATTCTAGTAAATTGTGTTTTGCTTGTAATCCATCTTAGACTTGATATATGGTATGACCATGACTTAGTGCTTGATATAAATTAATTTGAGATCATTTGGACAACTTTTGAAATCTAGAGATTTAATTGATTTAAATTAATTAAATTCTATTTGATGATATCTTGCTTATCTTGCACTTTTGATTTGATATATGTAAAGACCATGATATGTTGCTTAACATATATTAATTTGAGATTATTTGAAATCTAGAG
Source organism: Cornus florida (assembly GCF_030987335.1). Classification (NCBI taxonomy): domain Eukaryota; kingdom Viridiplantae; phylum Streptophyta; class Magnoliopsida; order Cornales; family Cornaceae; genus Cornus; species Cornus florida. The sequence continues at coordinate 36,338,746 of NW_026775574.1, read as the reverse complement.
AATTTAATCACCTTGTTTAATTAAATTCTATCTAATGGCTTCATAGATCTATTGGTATTTTAGAGGTTGTTTCTATATTCAAATCATGGACTTAAACTTGTTATGTATTCACTTGGTTGTGTTTTGAGCATTGGACAACTTTATTGTTATATTTATATTCATGAGAACATGTTTTCTTTATAGAATATATTGATGCCATGTGTAGTGAATTGCACACTTTGTAATTGACATTATGTATGTCATTTTAGAATTGAAACTCTAAGGCATAGATTGTGTGGTTTCAACCTACTTGTGCATGGAAGGTGTTTTCATGCATTATATAAGTTATGTATAAGTTGTGAACTTATTTGGTTTAATTTTGGAATCTTGGAACATTGTTGAGTTGAGATGGCTAGGGTTTGGCTCTAATACGGGGACGTGAGTCCTCTAAGTCATTGAGATAGTGCGCACTTAGGGTGGTCTTCCCTGCGGGTTAGTGCCCGGAATAACCATTGAGGTCTCGGCAGAATTCCGAGCTTAGATGTCCAAGTCTTCAATTATTTGTTTTCGCATTCAATTCTAAGTTAACAATCATGTTTATATTGTAACTTGTGGTTTTAGTTATTGGCGATTTTGATGTTGTTAAGTACATCCATATTAAATTGATATATTTAGTTGATTTCACACTTTTAGATTTCTAGTTGATAACCTAGAGAACCTATGTCTTGATGTGTGGTATTAGATATTCTAATTATGCTAAATTGTTATATTTAGTTGATGTTGCATTTTAGACTTCAAGTTGATTACCTTGAGAATCTATATGTTGTTGCTTTGTATAAGCATGCTCCTATGTTATTGCTTTGTGTAAGCATGACCCTATGTTGCTAAAATTGCATGAATGAGGTGATTGATGCTAGAAATGATCCTAGGTAGCTAGGATGTTCCTTAAGTCTCACCTTTGACATAGACGTTAGTTGGAATGAACCACAATAATTAAATCATGCAAACTTGTAAAATGTAGGTCGATGCATGCTCATTTCCTACGAGTAGCTTTATGTTACTCACCCGTACGATACTGGGGCATATTTCAGGTACAAGAATCAAGGTTGCGATTCTCGTCATGCTTGGATGATTGGTGGACTTGAAGATTTCCATTTCTTGTAAATGTTGGCTTAAAAAACCATTTGTAGCCTTATATGTCAAAATATGTATATTTGATTCCATAAAAGTAGTGTGTACATGAGTACACTCCTTACAATGTATTTGACATGTATGAGATGAGGCCGGAGGCCAATGACAAGTATTTGTATCCTATGTAGTTTTGACTTCATGATATATTATGAAAATATTGAAAAATGTTAAGTTATTGTCTCACTATGTTTGCATCGGGTGTGGGAATTCCGTTTTGATTCTTCTATAGGATCTCATTAATCATGCATGAATTGTGGCCAAGGGCCAAATGGTAATTTCCAATCATTTGTTAATTTTGGTCTTCAAAATTTCCATTTCAAGTTCATTTTCGCCTTTTTGGCCGTTGGGGGGGTCGAATTTTAACTCAACCATTTCTGGGAGCCGCGGACCATTCCCACGCGCTTAAAATCACTTTTTACGTTTGTGTACATATTCTTTTTAGCCTAGAAGTGCATTTGGGATCAAAAGTATGTTTCGTGTAAACTTACATTTTTTGCCATTTTGAGGTTAAACTGAGCATAAGGGCATTTTGGGGTTTTTACTTGAAAAATAAAGTTTTCTTTTGGTATGGTTGGCTAGAAAACATGGTTTTGAGGGTAGTGTCTTCTTTGTGTTTTTCTCAAAAAGGCCTAGAAAGTCCTCAAAATTGCATTTCAAGTCAGCATTTCAAGAGCAGCCTACAGGAGTTCGAGTGCTCTAAATGGGGAGTTCGAGTGCTCGAACTTTGGGCAGATTTCTTAGGCCAATTTTTGAGCGCTTGAAGTCCTTGTTTGAGCGCTCGAACTAACTGTTCATGGGTGTGTGTGTCTTGGTTCAGCATTGCACCTCCGATTTCAAATCATCATAACTTCTTCGTTTTAACTCCGAATTGGTCCGTTCTTGAGTCTAAATTGATCACGTCGAAATAAGCTTTCCAATGGTACTAATTAGAGCTTCAGATTCTTCTTGTGGCTCAAGTTATTCAAGTTTTAGTAAGGTAGTATCTGTTTTTAGTTCGAATCGGGATAGGGTTTCCCTTCCTTCGACTTCATAACTTGATATCTTTGTCGTCCGAACTCCGAATCAAGTGATTCTTGAGTCTATCCTTATTAATTTTTCGTTGTCTTTCAAATGGTGTACACGGTGGTACCCATTTTAGTGTGGAATGACCATTTTTCTCCTAGGTTCATTCTTATCCGTTTTTGAAATGTTACTTCCGTAATTTCTTCCTTTGGGTTTCGTGACCTCGTTGAGGGTCACATTGGTGTCTTAGAGGAGTGTTGTATCTCTAGAGACCATTGTTCTATCTTTTGCTTTCGCATTTTGGATCCGTTTTGGGTCATCACAAGACACACTGGGTTGAAAAATCTAGGGTCGTCACACTCTGCGAGATTACATTGGGAACTCGAATAAGTTACACTCAAAACTCTCTTTTTCTTTCAAAGATTCATTCTTTATACATTAAAAGGTCTTATGATATAATAGGTACCGTGATTGAGGTAATTTCTTTCAGATATTCAATCTTTACTAATTAAAACACTCTTCGTGATGTTAAAGGGAACTCGAATAAGTTTAACTCAAAACTCTCATTTTCGTTCAAAGATTTAATCTTTCTACATTAAAATGGTCTAGTGACATAATAGGTACCTTGAGTAAGGAATTTTCATTCAAAGATTCAATCTTTACTCATTTTAACACACTTCGGGACATAAAAGGGAACTCGAATAAGTTTATCTCTAAACTCTCATTTTCTTTTAAAGATTCACTCTTTATTCATTTAAAAGGTCTAGTGACAAAATTGGTACCTTGATTGAGGTATTTTCATTCAAAGAATCAATCTGTAGTCATTAAAACACTCTTCGCGACTTCATAAGGAACTCGAATAAGTTAAACTCAAAACAATCACTTTAATTTAAAGATTAGATCGTTATACATTAAAAAGGTCCTTTGACATAATAGGTACCTTGATTGAGGTAATTTGATCCAAAGATTCAATCTTTACATATTAAAATATTCTCCGTGACGTCAAAGGTAACTCGAATAAGTTTAACTCAAAACTCTTTTTTTTTTCAATGATTTTATCTTTATACATTAAAATGGTCTGGTAACATAATAGGTACCCTGATTGAGGTATTTTCATTAAAAGATTCAATCTTAACTTATAAAAGCACTCTTCGAGATGAAAAATGGAATTCAAATAAGTTTAACTCAAAACTCTCATTTTCTTTCAAAGATTCAATCTTTATACATTAGAAAGGTCTAGTGACATTATAGGAACCTTGATTAGGGTATTATCATTCAAAGATTCAATAATTTGTCATTAGAACACTCTTCGCGACTTCATAGGGAATTCGAATAAGTTAAACTCAAAACTTAAATTTTCTTTCAAAGATTCAACCTTTATATATTAAAAAGGTCTAGTGATAGAATAGGTACCTTGATTGTGTTATTTTCATTCAAAGATTCAATCTTTAGTCATTAAAACACTCATAACATAACAGGTACCTTGATTGATGTAATTTTATTCAAAGATTAATCTCTACTCATTAAAACACTCTTCGTGACATCAAAGGGAACTCGAATAAGTTTAACTCAAAACACTCGTTTTCTTTCATACATTTATTCTTTATACATTAAAATGGTCTAGTGACTCGTATAAGTTTAACTATAAACTATAATTTTCTTTCAAAAATTCAATCTTTATTTATTTAAAAGGTATAGTGACATAATAAATACCTTGATTAAGTTATTTGATTCAAAGATTCAATCTTTAGTCATTAAAACACTCTACACCACTGCATAGGGAACTAAAAAATGTTAAACTTAAAACTCTCATTTTCTTTCAACGATTCAATTTTTATTCATTAAAAAGGTCTAGTGACATGATAGGTACCTTGATTGAGGTATTTTCATTAAAATATTCAATCTTTAGTCATTAAAATACTCTTCGCGACTTCATAAGGAACTCAAATAAGTTAAACTCTAAATTCTAATTTTCCTTGAAAAACTCAATCTTTATACATTAGAAAGGTCTAGTGACATAATATGTACCTTGATTGAGGTAATTTTATTCAAAGATTCAATCTTTACACATAAAAACACTCTTCATGTCATCAAGGGCTACTCGAATAAATTTAATAGAAAACTCTCATATTTTTGTCAAAGATTTAATCTTTATACATTTAAATGGCCTAGTGACATAATAGGTACTTTCATTGAGATATTTTTATTCAAACATTCAATTTTTACTCATTAGAACCCTCTTTGAGACGTCAAAGGGAACTCGAGCAAGTTTAACTCAAAACTCTCATTTTCTTAGTAAGATTTAATATTTATACATTAAAAAGGTCTAGTAACATAAAAAATATCTTGATTAAGGTATTTTCATTCAAAGATTCAATCGTTAGTCACTAAAACACTCTTCGCCACTTCATAAGGAATTCGATTAAGTTAAACTCAAAACTCTCATTCTATTTCAAGGATTCAATCTCTATACATTAATAAGGTCTAGTGACATAAAAGTTACCTTGATTGAGTTAATTTCATTCAAAGATTCAATCTTTTCTAATTAAAACACTCTTAGGGACGTTAATGGGAACACGAATAAGTTTAACTCAAACTCTCATTTTCTTTCAAAGATTTAATCTTTATACGTTAAAATGGTCTAGTGACATAATTGGTACCATGATTGCAGAATTTTCATTTAAAGATTCAATCTTTACACTTGTAAACACTCTTCAGGACGTCAAAGGGAACTCAAATAAGTTTAACTGAAAACTCTCATTTTCTTATAAAGATTCAATCTTCACACATTAAAAAGGTCTAGAGACATAATTGGTACCTTGTTTGAAGTAATTTCAATAAAAGATTTAGCCTTTACTCATTAAAACACTCTTCGGGACGTCAAAGGGAACTCGAATAAGTTAAACTCAAAACTCTCATTTTCTTTCAAAGATTCAATCTTCATACATTTAAAAGGTCTAGAGACATAATTGGCACCTTGTTAGAAGTAATTTCATTCAAACCTTCAACATTTACTCAATGAAACACTCTTCGGGACGTCAAAGGGAACTCGAATAAATTCAACTCAAAACTCTAATTTTCTTTCACAGATTCAATCTTTATACTTTAAAAAGGTCAAGTGACATATTAGGTACATTGATTGAGGTATTTTCATTCAAATATTCAATCTTTAGTTATTAAAACACTCTTCGCAACTTCATAGGGAACACGAATAAGTTAAACTCAAACCCCTCATTTTCTTCCAAAAATTCAATCTTTATACGTTAAAAAGGTATAGTGATATAATAGGTACCTTGATTGAGGTATTTTCATTTAAAGATTCAGTTTTTAGTCATTAAAACACTCGTCACGACCTCATAGGGAAGTCAAATAAGTTTAACTCAAAACTATCATTTTCTTTCAAAGATTCAATCTTTATACATTAAAAAGGTATAGTGACATAATTCTTACCTTGATTGAGAAAATTTTATTCAATGATTCAATCTTTACTCATTAAAACACTCTTCATGACCTCAAAGGGAACTCGAATAAGTTTAACTCAAAACTCTCATTTTCTTTCAACGATTTAATCTTTATACATTAAAATGGTGTAGTGACATAATAGGTACCTTGATTGAGGTGTTTTCATTCAAATATTCAATCTTTACTCATTAAAACAGTCCTTGGGACGTAAAAGGGAACTAGAATTAGTTAAACTCAAAACTCTAATTCTCTTTCAAAGATTCAATCTTTATACGTAAAAAGCTCTAATGACATAATATGTACCTTGATTGTGGTATTTTCATTCAAAGATTTAATTTTTAGTCATTAAAATACTCTTCGGGACTTCAAAGAGAACTTGAATAAGTTGAACTCAAAACTTTCATTTTCTTTCAAAGATTCAACCTTTATACATTAAAAAGGTCTTGTGACATAATAGGTACCGTGATTGAGGTAATTTCGCTCAAGGATTCAATCTTTACTCATTAATACACTCTTCGTGACGTCAAAGGGAACTATTATAAGTTAACTTAAAACTCTCATTTTCTTTGAAAGATTTAATCTTTATACATTAAAAAGGTCAAATGACATAACAGGTACCTTGATTGAGGTATTTTAATTCAATGATTCAATCTTTAGTAATTAAAGCACTCTGCGAGATTACATTGGGAACTCGAATAAGTTACACTCAAAACTTTCTTTTTCTTTCAAAGATTCATTGAATATACATTAAAAAGGTCTCGTAACATAATAGGTACTGTGATTGAGATAATTTCTTTCAGATATTCAATCTTTACTAATTAAAACACTCTTCGTGATGTTAAAGGGAACTCGAATAAGTTTAACTCAAAACTCTCATTTTTGTTCAAAGATTTAATCTTTATACATTAAAATGGTCTAGTGACATAATAGGTACCTTGAGTGAGTAATTTTCATTCAAAGATTCAATCTTTACTCATTTAAACACACTTCAGAACGTAGAAGGAAACTCGAATAAGTTTAACTCAAAACTCTCATTTTCTTTTAAAGATTCAATCTTTATTCATTAAAAAGGTCTAGTAACAAAATTAGTACTTTGATTGAGTTATTTTCATTTAAAAATTCAATATGTGGTCATTAAAACACTCTTCGCGACTTCATAGGAACTCAAATAAGTTAAACTTAAACTCTCATTTTAAATCAAAGATTAAATCTTTATATATTAAAAAGGTCCATTGACATAATAGGTACCTTCATTGAGGTAATTTCATCCAAATATTCAATCTTTACATGATAAAACACTCTCAATAACGTCAAAGGTAACTGGAATAAGTCTAACTCAAAACTCTCATTTTTTTTTTCAATGATTTAATCTTTATACATTAAAATGGTCTGGTGACATAATAGGTACCTTGATTGAAGTGTTTTCATTAAAAGATTCAATCTTTACTTATAAAAACACTTTTCGAGATGACAAAGAGAACTCGAATAAGTTTAACTCAAAACTCTCATTTTTTTTCAAAAATTCAATCTTTATACATTAGAAAGGTCTAGTGACATTATAGGAACCTTGATTAAGGTATTTTCATTCAAAGATTCAATCATTTGTCATTAGAACACTCTTTGCGACTTCATAGGGAACTCGAATAAGTTAAACTCAAAACTCTCATTTTCTTTCAAAGATTTAATCTTTATACATTAAAAATGTCTAATGATAGAATAGGTACCTTGATTGTGTTATTTTCATTCAAAGATTCAATCTTTAGTCATTTAAACACTCATAACATAACAGGTACCTTGATTGATGTAATTTTATTCAAAGATTAATCTCTACTTATTAAAACACTCCTCGTGACGTCAAAGGGAACTCGAATAAGTTAAACTCAAAACTCTCATTTTCTTTCAAATATTTAACCTTCATACATTAAAAAGGTCTAGAGACATAATTGGTACCTTCTTAGAAGTAATTTCATTCAAAGATTCAACATTTACTCAATAAAACACTCTTCAAGACGTCAAAGGGAACTCAAATAAGTTTAACTCAAAACTCTAATTTTCTTTCAAAGATTTAATCTTTACACTTTAAAAAGGTCTAGTGACATAATAGGTGCCTTGATTGAGAATTTTTCTTTCAAAGATTCAATCTTTTCTCATTAAAATACTCTTTGGGACGTCAAAGGGAATTCAAACAAGTTTAACTCAAAAATCTCTTTCTCTTTCAAAGATTAAGTATTTATACATTAAAAAGGTCTAGTCACATAATAGGTACCTTAATTGAGGTATTTTCATTCAAAGATTCAATCTTTAGTTATTAAAACACTCTTCGCGACTTCATAGGGAACTCGAATAAGTTAAACTCAAACCTCTCATTTTTTTCCAAAAATTCAATCTTTATACGTTAAAAAGGTATAATGATATAATTGGTACCTTGATTGAGGTATTTTCATTCAAAGATTCAGTCTTTAGTCATTAAAACACTCGTCACGACTTCATAGGGAAGTCAAATAAATTTAACTCAAAACTCTCATTTTCTTTCAAAGATTCAATCTTTATACATTAAAAGGGTCTACTGACATAATAGCTACCTTGATTAAGATAATTTTATTCAATGATTCACTCTTTACTCATTAAAACACTCTTTGTGACCTTAAAGAGAACTCGAAGAAGTTTAACTCAAAACTCTCATTTTCTTTCAAAGATTTAATCTTTATACATTAAAATGGTTTTGTGACATAATAGGTACCTTAATTGAGGTGTTTTCATTCAAATATTCAATCTTTATTCATTAAAACACTCTTTGGGACGTCAAAGGGAACTCGGATTAGTTAAACTCAAAACTCTCATTTTCTTTCAAAGATTCAATCTTTATACGTTAAGAAGCTCTAATGACATTACAAGTACCTTGATTGAGGTATTTTCGTTCAAAGATTAATTTTTAGTCATTAAAACACTATTTACTACTTCAAAGGGAACTCGAATAAGTTAAAGTTAAAACTCTCTTTTTCTTTCAAAGACTCAACCTTTATATATTAAAAATGTCTTGTGACATAATAAGTACCGTGATTGAGGTAATTTCACTCAAAGATTCAATCTTCACTCATTACTACACTCAAGGTACCTATTATGTCACCAGACCATTTTAATGTATAAAGATTAAATCTTTGAACGAAAATGAGAGTTATGAGTTAAATTTGTTCGAGTTCTCTTTAACATCACGAAGAGTGTTTTAATTAGTAAAGACTGAATATCTAAAAGAAATTACCTCAATCACGGTACCTATTATGTCACAAGACCTTTTTAACGTATAAGGAATAAATTTTTGAAAGAAAAAGAGAGTTTTGAGTGTAACTTATTCGAGTTCCGAATGTAATCTCGCAGAGTGCTTTAATGACTAAAGGTTGAATCCTTGAATGAAAATACCTCAATCAAGGTACCTATTATGTCAATTGACCATTTAAATGTATAAAGATTAAATCTTTGGAAGAAAATGAGAGTTTTAAGTTAAACTTATAATAGTTCCCTTTAACGTCACGAAGAGTGTATTAATGAGTAAAGATTGAATCTTCGAGCGAAATTACCTCAATCACAGTACCTATTATGTCATAAGACCTTTTTAAAGTAGAAAGGTTGAATCTTTAAAAGAAAATGAGAGTTTTGAGTTTAACTTATTCGAGTTCCCTTTGAAGTAGCGAAGAGTGTTTTAATGACTAAAAATGGAATCTTTAAATGAAAATACCTCAATCAAGGTACTTATTAGGTCATTGAGCTTCTTAATGTATAAAGATTGAATCATTGGAAGAAAGTGAGAGTTTTGAGTTTAACTAATTCAAGTTCCCTTTGACGTCCTAAAGAGTGTTTTAATGAGTAAACATTGAATATTTGAATGAAAACACCACAACCAAGGTACCTATTATGTCCCTAAACCATTTTAATGTATAAAGATTAAATCTTTGAAAGAGAATGAGAGTTTTAAGTTAAACTTATTCGAGTTCCCTTTGATTTCACAAAGAGTGTTTTAACGAGTAAAGATTGAATCATTGAATAAAATTATCTCAATCAAGGTAGCTATTATGTTACCAGACCTTTTTAATGTTTATAGATTGAATCTTTGAAAGAAAATGAGAGTTTTGAGTTTAACTTATTTGAGTTCCCAATGAAGTCGCGACGAGTGTTTTAATGACTAAAGACTGAATTTTCGAATGAAAATATCTCAATCAAGGTACCTATTATATCCCTAGACCTTTTTAACGTACAAAGATTGAATTTTTTGAAGAAAATGAAAGGCTTGAGTTTAACTTGTTTGAGTTCTCTATAAAGTCGTGAAGAGTATTTTAATAACTAAAGATTGAATCTTTGAATGAAAATACCTCAATCATGGTACCTATTATGTCACTAGGCCTTTTTACCGTATAAATATTAAATCTTTGAAACAGAATGAGATTTTTGAGTTAAACTTGTTTCAATTCCCTTTGACGTCCCGAAGAGTGTTTAAAAGAATAAAGATTGAATCTTTGAATAAAAACACCTCAATTAAGGTACCAATTATGTTACTAGACCATTTTCATGTATAAAGATTAAATCTTTGAAAAAAAATAAAAGTTTTGAGTTAAACTTATTCGAGTTTCCATTAACGTCCTGAAGAGTGTTTTAATTAGTAAAGATTGGATGTTTGAATGAAATTAACTTAATCAAGGTAAGTATTATGTCACTAGACCTTATTAATGTATAAAGATTAAATCTTTGAAAGAAAACGAGAGTTTTAAGTTTAACTTAATCAAATTTCTTATGAAGTGGCGAAGAGTGTTTTAATGACTAAAAATTGAGTCTTCGAATGAAAATTCCTTAATCAAGGTATTTATTATGTCACTAGACCTTTTTAATGTATAAAGATTAAATCTTACAAGGAAAATGAGAGTTTTGAGTTAAACTTGTTCGAATTCCCTTTGACGTCTCAAAGAGTGTTTTAATGAGTAAAAATTGAATGTTTGAATGAAAACACCTCAATGAAGGTATCTATTATGTCACAAGACCATTTAAATGTATAAAGATTAAATCTTTGAAAGAAATTGAGAATTTTCTGTTAAATTTATTCGAGTAGGCTTTGACGACATGAAGAGTGTTTTTATGTGTAAAGATTGAATCTTTGAATAAAATTACCTCAATTAAGGTACCTATTATGTCACTAGACCTTTTAATGTATAAAGATTGAATTTTTCAAAGAAAATAAGAGTTTTGAGTTTAACTTATTTGAGTTCCCTATGAAGTCGTGACTAGTGTTTTAATGACTAAAGATGGAATAATATAATGAAAATACCTCAATCAAGGTACCTATCATATCACTAGACCTTTTTAATGAATAAAGATTGAATCTTTGAAAGAAAATGAGAGGTTTGATTTTAACATATTTGAGTTTCCTATGAAGTGGCGAAGAATGTTTCAATGACTAAAGGTTGAATCTTTGAATGAAAATAGCTCAAACAATTTATTTTTAATGTCACTAGACCTTTTTAATAAATAAAGATTGAATCTTTGAAAGAAAATTAGAGTTTAGAGTTTAACTTATACGAGTCACTAGACCATTTTAATATATAAAGAATAAATATATGAAAGGAAATGAGAGTTTTGAGTTAAATTTATTCGAGTTACCTTTGACGTCACGAAGAGTGTTTAAATGAGTTGAGATTGAATCTTTGAATAAAATTACCTCAATCAAGGTACTTGTTATGTTACTAAACCTTTTTAATGTATAAAGATTAAATCTTTGAAAGAAAATGAGAAATTTGAGTTTAACTTATTGGAGTTCCCTACAAAGTCGCGAAGAGTGTTTTAATGACTAAAGATTGAATCTTTGAATGAAAATAACACAATCAAGGTACATATTCTATCACTAGACCTTTTTAATGTATAAAGATTGAATCTTTGAAAGAAAATGAGATTTTTGAGTTTAACTTATTCGAGTTCCCTATGAAGTCGGGAAGAGTGTTCTAATGACAAATGATTGAATCTTTTAAAGAAAATACCTTACTCAAGGTTCCTATAATGTCACTAAACCTTTCTAATGTATAAAGATTGAATCTTTGACAGAAAATGAGAGTTTTCATTTAAACTTATTCAAGTTCCCTTTGTCGTCTCGAAGAGTGTTTTTATAAGTAAAGATTGAATCTTTTAATGAAAAATACCTCAATCAGGGTACCTATTATGTCATCAGACCATTTTAATGTATAAAGATTAAATCATTGAAAGAAAATGAGATTTTTGATTTAAACTTATTCGAGTTACCTTTGACGTCACGGAGAGTGTTTTAATGTGTAAAGATTGAATCTTTTAATGAAATTACCTCAATCAAGGTCCCTATTATATCAATGGAACTTTTTAATGAATAAAGATTTAATCTTTGATTTAAAATGAGAGTTTTGAGTTTAACTTATTCGAGTTCCTTATGAAGTCGCGAAAAGTGTTTTAATGACCACAAATTGAATGTTTGAATGAAAATACCTCAATCAAGTTACCAATTTTGTTACTAGACCTTTTTAATGAATAAAGATTTAATCTTTAAAAGAAAATGAGAATTTTGAGTTAAACTTAATCAAGTTCCCTTTTGCGTCCCGAAGTGTGTTCAAATAAGTAAAGATTGAACCTTTTAATGAAAATTCCTCACTCAAGGTACCTATTATCTCACTAGACCATTTTATTGTATAAAGATTAAATCTTTGAATGAAAATGAGAGTTTTGAGTAAACTTATTTGAGTTCCCTTTAACATCACGAAGAATATTTTAATTAGTAAAGATTGAATATCGGAAAGAAATTACCTAAATCACGGTACCTATTATGTCACAAGACCTTTTTAATGTATAAAGAATCAATCTTTGAAAGAAAAAGAGGGTTTTGAGTGTAACTTATTCGAGTTCCCAATCTAATCTCGCAGAGTGCTTTAATGACTAAAGATTGAATCCTTGATTGAAAATACCTCAATCAAGGTACATATGATGTCACTTGACCTTTTTAATGTATAAAGATTAAATCTTTGGAAGAAAATGAGAGTTTTAAGTTAAACTTATAATAGTTCCCATTGACGTCACGAAGAGTGTATTAATGAGTAAAGATTGAATCTTTGAGCGAAATTACCTCAGTCACGGTACCTATTATGTCACAAGACCTTTTTAAAGTATAAATTGAATCTTTGAAAGAAAATTAGAATTTTGAGTTTAACTTATTTGAGTTCCCTTTGAAGTCGTGAAGAGTGTTTTAATGACTAAAAATTAAATCTTTGAATGAAACTACCTCAATCACGGTACCTATTATGTCATTAGAGCTTCTTAATGTATAAAGATTGAATCATTGAAAGAAAATAAGAGTTTTGAGTTTAACTAATTCGAGTTCCTTTTGACGTCCCAAAGAGTGTTTTAATAAGTAAAGATTGAATATTTGAATGAAAACACCTCAATCAAGGTACCTATTATACCACTAGACCATTTTAATGTATAAAGATTAAATCTTTGAAAGAAAATGAGAGTTTTGAGTTAAACTTATTCGAGTTCCCTTTTAAGTCACGAATAGTGTTTTACTGAGTAAAGATTGAATCATTGAATAAAATTATCTCAATCAAGGTAACTATTATGTCACTAGACCTTTTTATTGTATATAGATTGAATCTTTGAAAGAAAATTAGAGTTTTGAGTTAAACTTATTTGACTTCCCTATGAAGTCGTGATGATTATTTTAATGACTGAAGATTGAATTGTTGAATGAAAATACCTTAATCTAGGTACCTATTATATCCCTAAACCCTTTTAAGGTATAAAGATTGAAGTTTTGGAAGAAAATGAGAGTTTGAGTTTAACTTATTCTAGTTCTCTGTGAAGTCGTGAAGAATGTTTTAATGACTATAGATTGAATTTTTGAATGAAAATACCTCAATCATGGTACCTATTATGTCACTAGACCTTTTTAACGTATAAATATTTAATCTTTGAAAGAGAAAGAGATTTTTGAGTTAAACTTGTTTCAATTCCCTTTGACGTCCCGAAAAGTGCTTAAAAGAGTAAAGATTGAATCTTCAAATGAAAATTCCTCAATCAATGTACCATTTATGTCACTAGACCATTTTAATGTATAAAGATTAAATCTTTGAAAAATAATGAGAGTTTTGAGTTAAACTTATTCGAGTTCCAATTAACGTCTCGAAGAGTGTTTTAAATAGTAAAGATTGAATGTTTGAATGAATTAACTCAATCAAGGTAACTATTATATCACTAGACCTTATTAATATATAAAGATTGAATCTTTGAAAGAAAATGAGAGTTTTGAGTTTAACTTAATCGAATTCCTTACGAAGTGACGAAGAGTATTTTAGTGACTAAAGATTGAGGTTTCGAATGAAAATACCTTAATCAAGGTATTTATTATGTCACTAGACCTTTATGATGTATAAAGATTAAATCTTACAAAGAAAATGAGAGTTTTGAGTTAAACTTGTTCGAATTCCCTTCGACGTCTCAAAGAGTGTTTTAATGAATAAAAATTGAATGTTTGAATGAAAATACCTCAATGAAGGTACCTATTATGTCACTAGACCATTTAAATGTATAAAGATTAAATCTTTAAAAGAAAATGTGCGTTTTCTGTTAACTTTATTCGAGTAGGTTTTGACGACATGAAGAGTGTTTTTATGTGTAAAAATTGAATCTTTGAATAAAATTACCTTAATCAAGATACCTATTATGTAACTAGACAATTCTAATGTATAAGGATTGAATTTTTTTAAAGAAAATAAGAGTTTTGAGTTTAACTTATTTGAGTTCCTTATGAAGTCGCGAAGAGTGTTTTAAAGACTAAAGATGAAATATTTTAATGAAAATACCTACCAAGTCACTAGACCGGCCTTTTTAATGAATAAAGATTGAATCTTTGAAAGAAAATGAGGGTTTTGTTTTTAACATATTCGAGTTCCCTATGAAGTGGCGAAAAGTGTTTTAATGACTAAAGATTGAATCTTTGAATGAAAATAACTCAATCAAGGTATTTATTATGTCTCTAGACCTTTTAAATAAATAAAGATTGAATCTTTGAAAGAAAATTAGAGTTTAGAGTTTAACTTATATAAGTCACTAGACCATTTTAATGTATAAAGAATAAATATATGAAAGAAAACGAGAGTTTTGAGTTAAACTTATTTGAGTTCCCTTTGACGTCACGAAGAGTGTTTAAATGAGTAGAGATTGAATCTTTGAATAAAATTACCTCAATCAAGGTCCCTGTTATGTTACTAAACCTTTTTAATGTATAGAGATTAAATCTTTGAAAGAAAATTAGAAATTTGAGTTTAACTTATTGAAGTTCCATACAAAGTCGCGAAGAGTGTTTTAGCGACTAAAGATGGAATCTTTGAATGAAAATAACACAATCAAGGTACATATTCTATCAAGATACCTATTATGTCACTAAACCATTTTAATGTATAAAGATTAAATCTTTGGAAGAAAATGAGAGTTTTGAGTTAAACTTATTCGAGTTCCCTTTGAAGTCACGACGATTGTTTTAATGAGTAAAGATTAAATCATTGAATAAAATTATCTCAATCAAGGCAGCTTTTATGTCATTAGACCTTTTTAATGTATAAAGATTGAATCTTTGAAAGAAAATTAGAGTTTTGAGTTAAACTTATTTGACTTCCCTATGAAGTCGTGACGAGTGTTTTAATGACTAAAGACTGAATCTTTGAATGAAAATACCTCAATCATGGTACCTATATATCCCTAAACCTTTTTAAGGTATATAGATTGAATTTTTGGAAGAAAATGAGAGTTTGAGTTTAACTTATTCTAGTTTTCTATGAGGTCGCGAAGAGTGTTTTAATGGCTAAAGATTGAATCTTTTAATGAAAATACCTCAATCATGGTGCCTATTATGTCACTAGACCTTTTTAATGTATAAATATTTCATCTTTGAAAGAGAACGAGATTGTTGAGTTAAACTTGTTTCAATTCCCTTTGACGTCCCGAAGAGTGTTTAAAAGAGTAAAAATTGAATCTTTGAATGAAAATTCCTCAATCAAGGTACCAATAATGTCACTAAACCATTTTAATGTGTAAAGATTAAATCTTTTAAAAAAAATGAATGTTTTGAGTTAAACTTATTCGAGTTCGCATTAATGTCCCGAAGAGTGTTGTAATTAGCAAAGATTGAATCTTTGAATGAAATTAACTGAATCAAGGTAACTTTTATATCACTAGACCTTATTAATGTATAAAGATTGAATCTTTGAAAGAAAACGAGAGTTTTGAATTTAACTTAATCGAATTCCTTATGAAATGGCGAAGAGTGTTTTAATGACTAAAGATTGAGTCTTTGAATGAAAATACCATAATCAAGGTATTTATTATGTCACTAGACCTTTTTAATGTATGAAGATTAAATCTTACAAAGAAAATGAGAGTTTTGAGTTAAATTTGTTCGAGTTCCCTTTGACATCTCAAATAGTGTTTTAATGAGCAAAAATTGAATGTTTGAATAAAAACACCTCAATGAAGGTATCTATTATGTCATAAGACCATTTAAATGTATAAAGATTAAATCTTTGAAAGAAATTGAGAGTTTTCTGTTAAATTTATTTGAGTAGGCTTTGACGACATGAAGAGTGTTTTTATGTGTAAAGATTGAATCTTTGAATAAAATTACCTTAATCAAGGTACCTATTATGTCACTAGACCTTTTTAATGTATAAAGATTAAATTTTTCAAAGAAAATAAGTGTTTTGAGTTTAACTTATTTGAGTTCCCTATGAAGTCGTGAAGAGTGTTTTAATGACTAAAAATTGAATATTTTAATGAAAATACCTCAATAAAGGTACTTATCATGTCACTAGACCTTTTTAATGAATAAAGATTGAATCTTTGAAAGAAAATGAGAGTTTTGAGTTTAACAAATTCGAGTTCCCTATGAAGTGTCGAAAAGTGTTTTAATGACTAAAGATTGAATCTTTGAATGAAAATAACTCAATCAAAGTATATATTATGTCACTTGACATTTTTAATAAATAAAGATTGAATCTTTGAAAGAAAATTAGAGTTTAGAGTTTAACTTTTACAAGTCCCTTTGACGTCCCGAAAAGTATTTTAATGAGTAAAAATTGAATATTTGAAAGAAAACGAGGTACCAATTATGTCACTAGACCATTTTTATGTATAAATAATAAATATATGAAAGAAAATGATAGTTTTGAGTTAAACTTCTTCGAGTTCCCTTTGACGTCACGAAGAGTGTTTTAATGAGTAAAGATTGAATCTTTGAATAAAATTACCTCAATTAAGGTACCTGTTATCTTATTAAACATTTTTAATATATAAAGATTAAATCTTTGAAAGAAAACTAAAAATTTGAGTCTAATTTATTCAAGTTCCCTATGAAGTCGCGAAGAATATTCTAATGGCAAATGATTTAATCTTTGAATTAAAATACCCTAATCAAGGTTCCTATAATGTCACTAGACCTTTCTAATATATAAAGATTGAATCTTTTAATTAAAATAACACAATCAAGGTAACTATTCTTTCACTAGACCTTTTAATGTATAAAGATTGAATCTTTGAAAGAAAATAAGAGTTTTGAGTTTAACTTATTCGAGTTCCCTATAAAGTCACGAAGAGTGTTCTAATGACAAATGACTGAATCTTTGAATGAAAATACCTTAATCAAGGTTCCTACAATTTCACTAGAGCTTTCTAATGTATAAAGATTGAATCTTTGAAAGAAAATGAGAGTTTTGAGTTAAACTTATTCGACTTCCCTTTGTCATCGCAAAGAGTGTTTTAATAAGTAAAGATTAAATCTTTTAATGAAAATACCTCAATTAGGGTACCTATTATGTCATCAGACCATTTTAATGTATGGAGATTAAATCATTGAAAGAAAATGAGAGTTTTGAGTTAAACTTATTCGAGTTACCTTTGACGTCACGGAGAGTGTTTTAGTGCATAAAGATGGAATCTATGAATGAAATTACCTCAATCAAGGTACCTATTATGTCAATGGACCTTTTTTATGTATAAAGATTTAATATTTTATTTAAAATGAGAGTTTTGAATTTAACTTATTCGAGTTCCTTTTGAAGTCGCGAAGAGTGTTTTAATAACCACAGATTGAATGTTTGAATGAAAATAACTCAATCAAGGTGCCAATTTTGTCACTAGACCTTTTTAATGTATAAAGATTGAATCTTAAAAAAAAAACTGAGAGTTTTGAGTTAAACTTATTCGAGTTCCCTTTTACGTCTCGAAGTGTGTTTAAATGAGTAAAGATTGAATCTTTGAATGAAAATTCCTCACTCAAGGTACCTAATATGTCACTAGACCATTTTAATGCATAGATATTAAATCTTTGAAAGAAAATGAGAGTTTTGAGTTAAACTTATTCAAGTTCCTTTTGACATCACGGAGAGTGTTTTAATGTGTAAAGATTAAATCTTTGAATGAAATTACATTAATCATGGTACCTATTATGTCAATGGACCTTTTTAAGGTATTAAGATTTAATCTTTAATTTAAAATAAGAGTTTTGGGTTTAATTTATTCGGGTTCCCTATGAAGTCGCGAAGAGTGTTTTAATGACCACAGATTGAATCTTCGAATGAAAATACCTCAATCTAGGAACCAATTTTATCACTAGACCTTTTTAGTGAATAAAGATTGAATCTTTAAAAGAAAATGAGAGTTTTGAGTTAAACTTATTCGAGTTCCTTTTTACGCCCTGAAGTGTGTTTAAATGAGTAAAGATTGAATCTTTGAATGAAAATTCCTCACTCAAGGTACCTTTTATGTCACTCTACCATTTTAATTTATAAAGATTAAATCTTTGAACGAAAATGAGAGTTTTGAGTTAAAGTTAGTCGAGTTCCCTTTAACATTATGAAGAGTGTTTTAATTAGTAAAGATTGAATATATGAAAGAAATTATCTCAATTACGGTACCTATTATGTCACAAGACCTTTTTAATGTATAAAGAATGAATTTTTGAAAGAAAAAGAGAGTTTTGAGTGTAACTTATTCGAGTTGCCAATGTTATCCCGCAGAGTGCTTTAATGACAAAAGATTGAATTGTTGAATGACAATAACTCAATCAAGGTACCTATTATGTCACTTGACCTTTTTAATATACAAAAATTAAATCTTTGGAAGAAAATGAGAGTTTTAAGTTAAACTTATAATATTTCCCTTTGACTTCACGAATAGTGTATTAATGAGTAAATATTGAATCTTTGAGTGAAATTACCTCAATCACGGTACCTATTATGTCACAAGACCTTTTTAATGTATAATGGTTGAATATTTGAAAGAAAATGAAAGTTTTGATATTAACTTATTCGAGTTCCCTTTGAAGTCGTGAAGAGTGTTTTAATGACTAAAAATTAAATCTTTGAATGAAAATACCTCAATCAAGGTACCTATTAGTCATTAAAGCGTCTTAAAGTATAAAGATTGAATCTTTGAAAAAAAAAATGAGAGTTTTGAGTTAAACTTATTCGAGTTCCCTTTGACGTCCCGAAGAATGTTTAGAGTAAAGGTTGAATCTTTGAATGAAATTACTTCTAACAAGGTACCAATTAGGTCTCTAGACCTGTTTTTTGTATGAAGATTGGATCATTGAAAGAAAATGAGTGTTTTGAGTTTAACTTATTCGAATTCCCTTTGACGTCCCGAAGAGTGTTTTAATGAGTAAAGGTTGAATCTTTGAAAGAAATTACTTCTAACAAGGTACCAATTATGTTTCTAGACCTTTTTAATGTATGAAGATTGAATCTTTAAAAGAAAATGAAGGTTTGCAGTTAAAATTATTTGAGTTCCCTTTAACATCCTGAAGAGTGTTTAAAAGTGTAAAGATTGAATCTTTGAATGAAAATTCCACAAACAAAGTACCAATTATGTCACTAGACCATTTTAATGTATAAAGATTAAATCTTTGAAAGAAAATGAGAGTTTTGAGTTAAACTTATTCGAGCTCCCTTTTAACGTCCCGAAGAGTGTTTTAATTAGTAAAGATTGAATCTTTGAATAAAATTAACTCAATCAAGGTAACTATTATGTCATTAGACCTTGTTAATGTATAAAGATTGAACCTTTGAATGAAAATACCTTAATCAAGGTATTTATTATTTTACTAGACCTTTTTATTGTATAAAGATTAAATTTTAGAAAGAAAATGAGAGTTTTGAGTTAAACTTTTTCGAGTTTCCTATGAAATCACGAAGAGTATTCTAATGAAAAATGATTGAATGTTTAAATGAAAATACCTTAATCAAGGTTCCTATAATGTCACTAGACGTTTCTATTGTATAAAGATTGAATCTTTGAAAGAAAATGATAGTTTTGAGCTAAACTTATTCGAGTTCCCTTTATCGTCTTGAAGAGGGTTTAAACTTGTTTGAGTTCACTTTGACGTCTCAAAGAGGGTTTAAATGAGTAAAAATTGAATGTTTGAATGAAAACACCTCAATGAAGGTATCTATTATGTCACTGGACCATTTAAATGTATAAAGATTAAATCTCTGAAAGAAAATGAGAGTTTGCTGTTAAATTTATTCGAGTAACCTTTGACGACATGAAGAGTGTTTTTATGTGTAAAGATTGAATCTTTGAATAAAATTACCGCAATCAAGGTACCTATTATGTCACTAGACCATTTTAATGTATAAAGATTAAATCTTTGAAAGAAAATGAGAGTTTTGAGTTAAACTTATTCGAGTTCCAACTAACGTCTCGAAGAGTGTTTTAATTAGTAAAGGTTGAATCTTTGAATGAAATTAACTCAATCAAGGACTATTATGTCACTAGACCTTATTAATGTATAAAGATTGAATCTTTGAAAGAAAATGAGAGTTTTGAGTTTAACTTAATTGAATTCCTTATGAAGTGGCGAAGAGTATTTTAAAGACTAAAGATTAAATCTTTGAATGAAAATACCTTAATCAAGGTATTTATTATGTTACTAGACCTTTTTAATATATAAAGATTAAATCTTACGAAGAAAATGAGAGTTTTGAGTCAAACTTATTCGAGTTCCCTTCGACGTCCCAAAGAGGTTTTTAATGAGTAAAAATTGAATGTTTGAATGAAAACACCTCAATAAAGGTACCTATTATGTCGCTAGACCATTTAAATGGATAAAGATTAAATCTTTGAAAGAAAATGAGAGTTTTCTGTTAAATTTATTCGAGTAGCCTTTGACAACATGAAGAGTGTTTTTATGTGTAAAGATTGAATTTTCGAATAAAATTATGTCAATCAAGGTATCTATTTTGTCACTAGACAATTCTAATTTATAAAGATTGAATTTTTCAAAGAAAATAAGAGTTTTGAGTTTAACTTATTTGAGTTCCCTATGAAGTCGCGAAGAGTGTTCTAATGACTAAAGATTAAATCTTTGGAAGAAAATGAGAGTTTTAAGTTAAACATATAATAGTTTCATTTGACGTCACGAAGATTGCATTAATGAGTAAAGATTGAATCTTTTAGCGAAATTACCTCAATCATGGTACCTATTGTGTCACAAGACCTTTTTAATGTATAAAGGTTAAATCTTTGAAAGAAAATGAGAGTTTTGAGCTTCACTTATTCGAGTTCCCTTTGAAGTCTCGAAGAGTGTTTTAATGACTAAAAATTGAATCTTTGAATGAAAATATCTCAATCAAGGTGCCTATTATGTCATTAGAGCTTCTTAATGTAAAAAGATTAAGTCTTTGAAAGAAAATGAGAGATATGAGTTTAACTAATTCGAGTTCCCTTTGACTTCACAAAGAGTATTTTATTGAGTAAAGATTGAATATTTGAATGAAAACACCTCAATCAAGGTACCTATTATGTCACAAAACCATTTTAATGTATAAAGAATAAATCTTTGCAAGAAAACAAGAGTTTTAAGTTAAACTTATTCGAGTTTCCTTTGAAGTCACGAAGAGTGTTTTAATGAGTAAAGATTGAATTATTGAATAAAATTATCTCAATCAAGGCAGCTATTATGTCACTAGACCTTTTTAATGTATAAAGATTGAATCTTTAAAGGAAAATGAGAGTTTTGAGTTAAACTTAATTGACTTCCTTATGAAGTCGTGACGAGTGTTTTAATGACTTAAAATTGAATCTTTGAATGAAAATACCTCAATCATGGTACCTATTATCACTATACCTTTTTAACGTATAAAGATTGAATTTTTGGAAGAAAATGAGAGGATTGAGTTTAACTTATTCGAGTTCCCTATGAAGTCGCGAAGAGTGTTTTAACAACTAAAGTTTGAATCTTTGAATGAAAATACCTCAATCAAGGTACCTATTATGAAACTAGGCCTTTTTAATGTATAAATATTTAATCTTAGAAAGAGAAAGAGATTTTTGAGTTAAACTTGTTTGAAATCCCTTCGATGTCCCAGAGGGTATTTTAATGAGAAATATTAAATCTTTGAATGAAAAATTCCCAATCAAGGTACCTAGTATGTCACTAGACTTTTTTAAAGTATAAAGATTGAATCTTTGAAAGAAAATTAGAATTCTGAGTTAAACTTATTCGAGTTTCCTTTGACGTCCCGAAGAGTATTTTATTGAGTAAATGTTGAATCTTTGAATGAAATTACATCTAACAATGTACCAATTATGTCTCTAGACCTTTCTAATGTATGATGATTAAATCTTTGAAAGAAAATGAGAGTTTTGAGTTTAACTTATTCGAGTTCCCTTTAATGTCCAGAAGAGTGTTTTAATGAGTAAAGGTTAAATCTTTGAATAAAATTACTTCTAACAAGGTACCAATTATGTCTCTAGACCTTTTTATTGTATGAAGATTAAATCTTTAAAAGAAAATGAAGGTTTTCAGTTAAACATATTCGAGTTCCCTTTGACGTCCCGAAGAGTGTTTAAAAGTGTAAAGATTGAATTTTTGAATGAAAATTCCGCAATCAAGGTTCCAATTATGTCACTAGACCATTTTAATGTAAAAAGATTAAATCTTTGAAAGAAAATAAGAGTTTTGAGTTAAACTTATTCGAGTTCCTATTAACGTCCCGAAGAGTGTTTTAATTTGTAAAGATTAAATTTTTGAATGCAATTAACTCAATCACGGTAAATACTATGTCACTAGACTTTATTAATGTATAAAGATTGAATCTTTGAAAAAAAATGAGAGTTTTGAGTTTAACTTAGTCGAATTCCTTTTGAAGTGGCGAAGAGTGTTTTAATGACTAAAGATTAATCTTTGAATGAAAATACCTTAATCAAGGTATTTAGTATGTTACTAGACCTTTTTAATGTATAAATATTAAATCTTACAAAGAAAATAAGAGCTTTGAGTTAAACTTGTTCGAGTTCACTTTGACGTCTCAAAAAGGGTTTAAATGAGTAAAAATTGAATGTTTGAATGAAAACACCTCAATGAAGGTACCTATTATGTCACTAGACCATTTAAATGTATAAAGATTAAATCTCTGAAAGAAAATGAGAGTTTGTTGTTAAATTTATTCGAGTAACCTTTGACGACATGAAGAGTGTTTTTATGTGTAAAGATTGAATCTTTGAATAAAATTACCGCAATCAAGGTACCTATTATGTCACTAAACCATTTTAATGTATAAAGATTAAATCTTTGAAAGAAAATGAGAGTTTTGAGTTAAACTTATTCGAGTTCCAATTAACGTCCCGAAGAGTGTTTTAATTAATAAAGATTGAATCTTTGAATGAAATTAACTCAATCAAGGACTATTATGTCACTAGACCTTATGAATATATAAAGATTGAATCTTTGAAAGAAAACAAAAGTTTTGAGTTTAACTTAATTGAATTCCTTATGAAGTGGCGAAGAGTGTTTTAAAGACTAAAGATTAAATCTTTGAATGAAAGTACCTTAATCAAGGTATTTATTATGTTACTAGACCTTTTTAATATATAAAGATTAAATCTTACGAAGAAAATGAGAATTTTGAGTCAAACTTATTCGAGTTCCCTTCGACATCCCAAAGAGGTTTTTAATGAGTAAAAATTGAATGTTTGAATGAAAACACCTCAATAAAGGTACTTATTATGTCGCTAGACCATTTAAATGTATAAAAATTATATCTTTGAAAGAAAAATATAGTTTTCTGTTAAATTTATTCGAGTAGCCTTTGACGACATGAAGAGTGTTTTTATGTGTAAAGATTGAATTTTCGAATAAAATTATGTCAATCAGGGTACCTTTTTTGTCACTAGACAATTCCAATATATAAAGATTGAATTTTTCAAAGAAAATAAGAGTTTTTAGTTTAACTTATTCGAGTTCCCTATGAAGTCGCGAAGAGTGTTTTAATAACTGAAGATTAAATGTTTGGAAGAAAATGAGAGTTTAAGTTAAACATATAATAGTTCCTTTTGACGTCACGAAGAGTGTATTAATGAGTAAAAATTGAATCTTTGAGCGAAATTACCTCAATCACGGTACCTATTATGTCAGAAGACCTTTTTAATGTATAAAGGTTAAATCTTTGAAAGAAAATGAGAGTTTTGAGCTTAACTTATTCGAGTTCCCTTTGAAATCTCGAAGAGTGTTTTAATGACTAAAAATTGTATCTTTGAATGAAAATACCTCAATCAATGTGCCTATTATGTCATTAGAGCTTCTTAATGTAAAAAGATTGAGTCTTTGAAAGAAAATGAGAGATATGATTTTAACTAATTCGAGTTCCCTTTGACGTCCCAAAGAGTATTTTATTGAGTAAAGATTGAATATTTGAACGAAAACACCAAAATCAAGGTACCTATTATGTCACTAAACCATTTTAATGTATAAAGATTAAATCTTTCAAAGAAAATGAGAGTTTTGAGTTAAACTTACTCGAGTTCCCTTTGAGGTCACGAAGAGTGTTTTAATAAGTAAAAATTAAATCTTTGAATAAAATTATCTCAATCAAGGTAGCTATTATGTCACTAGACATTTTTAATGTCTAAAGATTGAATATTTGAAAGAAAATGAGAGTTTTGAGTTAAACTTATTTGATTTCCCTATGAAGTCGTGACGAGTGTTTTAATGACTAAAGACTCAATCAAGGTACTTATTATTTCACTAGACCTTTTAAGGTATAAAAATTGAATTTTTGGATGAAAATGAGAGGTTTGAGTTTAAACTTATTCGAGTTCCCTATAAAGCCGCGAAGAGTGTTTTAATAACTAAAGTTTGAATCTTTGACTGAAAATACCTCAATTAAGGTACCTATTATGTCACAAGACCTTTTTAATGTATAAATATTTAATCTTTGAAACAGAGAGAGATTTTTGAGTTAAACTTGTTTAAATTCCCTTTGATGTCCCAAAGAGTATTTTAATGAGAAAAGATTGAATCTTTGAAAGAAAAATTCTCAATCAAGGTACCTATTATGTCACTAGACCTTTTAAAAGTATAAAGATTAAATCTTTGAAAGAAAATTATAGTTTTCTGTTAAATTTATTCGAGTTTCTTTTGACATCCCGAAGAGTGTTTTAATGAGAAAAGATTGAATCTTTAAATGAAATTACTTCTAACAAGGTACCAATTATGTCTCTAGACCTTTATAATGTATGAAGATTGAATCTTTGAAAGAAAATGAGAGTTTTGAGTTTAACTTATTCGAGTTCCCTATGAAGTCATGAAGTGTGTTTTTGGGACAAAAGATTGAATCTTTGAATGAAATAGCTTCAATCAAGGTACCAGTTATGTCACTAGACCATTCTAATCTTTAAAGATTGAATCTTTGAACGAAAATGAGAGTTTTGTGTAAAACTTATTCGAGTTCCCTATGAAGTCGCGAAGAGTGTTTTAGTGAACACAAATTGAATCTTTGAATGATAATACCTCGATTAAAGTACCAATTATGTCACTTGACCTTCTTAATGAGTAAAGTTGAATTTTTAAAAGAAAATAAGGGTTTTCAGTTAACCTTATTCGAGTTCTCTTTGACGTCCCGAAGAGTGTTTTAAAGAGTAAAGATTGAATCTTTGAATGAAAATTCCTCAATCAGGGTACCAATTATGTTACTTGAGCATTTTAATGTATAAAGATTAAATCTTTAAAAGAAAATGAGAATTTTGAGTTAAACTTATTCGAGTTCCCATTAACGTCCTGAAGAGTGTTTTAATTAGTAAAGATTGAATCTTTGAATAAATTAACTCAATCACAGTAACTATTATGTCACTAGACCATATTAATGTATAAAGATTGAATCTTTGAAAGAAAATGAGAGTTTTGAGTTTAACTTATTTGAATTCCTTATGAAGTGGCGAAAAGTGTTTTAATGACTAAAGATTGAATCTTTGAATGAAAATACCTTAATTAAGGTATATATTATGTCACTACACCTTTTTAATGTATAAAGATTAAATCTTACAAAGAAAATGAGAGTTTTGAGTTAAACATGTTCGAGTTCCCTTTGACGTCTGAAATAGTGTTTTAATGATAAAAAATTGAATGTTTAAATGAAAACACCTCAGTGAAGGTATATATTATGTCACTGGACCATTTAAATATATAAAGATTAAATCTTTGAAAGAAAATGAGAGTTTTCTGTTAAATTTAATCGAGTAGCCTTTGACGACATGAAGAGTGTTTTCATGTGTAAAGATTCAATCTTTGAATAAAATTACCTCAATCAAGGTACTTGTTATGTCACTAGATCTTTTTAATGTATAAAGATTGAATTTTTCAAAGAAAATAAGAGTTTTGAGTTTAACTTATTTGAGTTCCCAATGAAGTCGCGAAGAGTGTTGTAATGACTAAAGATTGAATATTTTAATGAAAATACCTCAATCAAGGTACCTATCATGTCACTAAACCTTTTTAAAGAATAAAGATTGAATCTTTGAATGAAAATGAGAGTTTTGAGTTTAACATATTCGAGTTCCCTATGAATTGGCGAAGAGTGTTTTATTTTCTAAAGATTAAATCTTAGATTAAAAATAACTCAATCAAGGTATTTATTATATCACTAGACCTTTCTAACAAATAAAGATTGAATCTTTGAAAGAAAATTAGAGTTTAGAGTTTAACTTATACGAGTTCTCTTTGACGTCCCGAAGAGTATTTTTATGAGTAAATATTGAATATTTAAATGAAAATACCTTAATTAAGGTACCAATTATGTCACTAGACCATTTTAATGTATAAAGAATAAATATATGAAAGAAAATTTGAGTTTTGAGTTAAACTGATTCGAGTTCCCTTTGGCGTCACGAAGAGTGTTTTAATGAGTAAAAATTTATTCTTTGAATAAAATTACCTCAATCACGGTACCTATTATGTTACTAAACCTTTTTAATGTATAAAGATTGAATCTTTGAAAGAAATTCAGAAATTTAAGTTTAACTTATTGGAGTTCCCTATAAAGTCGCGAAGAGTGTTGTAATGACTAAAGATTGAATCTTTGAATGAAAATAACACAATCAAGGTATCTATTCTATCACTAGACCTTTTTAATGTATAAAGATTGAGTCTTTGAAAGAAAATGAGAGTTTTGATTTTAACTTATTAGAGTTTCCAATGAAGTCGCGAAGAGTGTTCTAACGACAAATGATTGAATCTTTGAATGAAAATACCTTAATCAAGGTTCCTATAATGTCACTAGACCTTTCTAATGTATAAAGATTAAATCTTTGAAAGAAAATGAGAGTTTTGAGGTAAACTTATTCGAGTTCCCTTTGTCGTCTCGAAGAGTGTTTTTATAAGTAAAGATTGAGTCTTTGAATGAAAATACCTCAATATGGTACCTATTATGTCACCAGACCATTTTAATGTATAAAGATTAAATCTTTGAAAGAAAAATGAATGTTTTGAGTTAAACTTATTTGAGTTCCCTTTGACGTCATGGAGAGTGTTTTAATTTGTAAAGATTGAATCTTTGAGTGAAATTACCTCAATCAAGGTACCTATTATGTTAATGGACCTTTTTAATGTATAAAGATTTAATCTTTGATTTAAAATGAGAGTTTTGAGTTTAACTTATTCGAGTTCCTTATGAAGACGCGAAGAGTGTTTTAATGACCACAAGTTGAATCTTTGAATGAAAATACCTCAATTAAGGTACCAATTTGGTCACTAGACCTTTTTAACGAATAAAGATTGAATCTTTAAAAGAAAATGAGCGTTTTGAGTTAAACTTATTCGAGTTCCCTTTTACGTCTCGAAGTGTGTTTAAATGAGTAAAGATTGAATCTTTGAATGAAAATTCCTCACTCAAGGTACCTATTATGTCACTAGACCATTTTAATCTATAAAGATTAAATCTTTGAACGAAAATGAGAGTTTTGAGTTAAACTTATTCGAGTTCCCTTTAACATCATAAAGAGTGTTTTAATTAGTAAAGATTGAATATCTAAAAGAACTTACCTCAATCACGGTACCTATTATATCACAAGACCTTTTTAATGTATAAAGAATGTATCTTTGAAAGAAAAAGAGAGTTTTGAGTGTAACTTTTTCGAGTTCCCAATGTAATCTCGCAGAGTGCTTTGATGACTAAAGATTGAATCCTTGAATGAAAATACCTCAATCAAGGTACTTATTATGTCACTTGACCTTTTTAATGTATAAAGATTAAATCTTTGGAAGAAAATGAGAGTTTTAAGTTAAACTTATAATAGTTTCCTTTGACGTCACGAAGAGTGTATTAATAAGTAAAGATTGAATCTTTGAACGAAATTACCTCAATCACGGTACCTATTATGTCACAAGACCTTTTTAATGTATAAATGTTAAGTCTTTGAACGAAAATGAGAGTTTTGAGTTTAACTTATTCGAGTTCCCTTTGAAGTCGCGAAGAGTGTTTTTGTAATACCCCGATATTTTAAAGGATTTATTAATTAGGATTAATTACTTTTATTTTATTTTTAAATGATTTATTTGATTCAATTGGAATTAATTGCTTTTATTTTATTTTTAAATGATTTGTTTTATTTAATGGAGTGTTAAGGTCAATGGTCTTATTTTTATTAAATTATGTTTCGTGATTATATTTGATGAATTGGTATGTTGGTTTACTTTATGAGAATGTCATGATTGTGTTGTTTTAAGTTACTTATTTGACTACATGTGATTTTTATGCTAGTGTGATTTTATTGTGAATTAATTGTAATTAGTTATTTTAATTTACGTGTTTATTTAATTATTTAAATTAATTGGATTTGGGCTTAAGGGAAGTTGGATCAAATGATGTGGTTTTGGACTTGAAGGAGGCCTTATTGAGTTAATTAATAAAGGCCCATGGTTATTTAATTATTTAAATGATCATTTTTGTATTAATTATAAAAACATAAAATTATATATAAATATAATTAATTAATAATTGTTTAGGAAAGATATATATAGAGATATATATTTTTGGATATATAAAGGTTTATATGATTTAATTAACTAATGGTTAATTATAGAAGATAAATATATATATGTGTGTAATATAATATATGTTTATATATATTATATTATTTAAAGATTATTATTTCAATTCATAGTCCTAGTTGGAATAGGATTTAATTTTTAATATGTACAAATATACACATGTCTCTAGGACACCAAAGAGACCCTCAATGAGATCACGGAACCCAAAGAAAACAAATGCGGAAACAAGATTTTAAAAATGGACAAAGAGGAACCCAAGGGTAAAATGGTCATTTACATCATAAAAGTGAGTACTACTAAGCACACCGTTGGAAAGACAACGAAAAATTAATAAATTTAGACTCAAGAATCACTTGATTAGGAGTCTGGACGGCAAAGATATCAAGTCTTAAAGTCGAAGGAAGAAAAACCCTATCTCGGTTCGAGCCAAAAACTGACACCCCTCCACTAAAATTGGAATATCTTAAGCTACCAAAGGAATATAAAACTCTAATTGGTACCATTGGAAAGCTTATTTCGATGCAGTTAGTTTAGACTGAAGAACGGACCAATTCGGGGTTAAAACAAGGAAGATATGACAATTTGAAGTCGGAGGTGCAGTGATGAACCGAGACACAACAAACACGCACCTATGAACAGTACTTCGAGCTCTCGAGCAAGGGCTTCGAGCACTCAAATAGCACATGCCCAAGGGCCAAAACTCACTGCCCCAACTTCGAGCGCTCGAACCCCCTTTAGAGCGCTCGAACTGCTGTAGGCTGCACCTGAAATGCAACCTTGAAATGAAATTTTGAGGACTTTCTGGGCCTTTTTTGGAAAAAAGTTGTGAAGTAACCCCCCTTAAAATCATGTTTTCTGGTCAACCATGCCAAGACCAACATTTAATTTTTAAGTGAAATACCAAAAATGCCCTTGAGGTCTGATTTATCAAAAATATGTAAATGAATGCTACTCTAAGTGTTCATTTCATCAAGAATGGTGTTGTGTGCCAAAGTGAGCATGCACACATATATAAAATGAGTAAATACACATGTTCCAATAGCCCATGGTCACATAACATGTCATATACAAAATACGACCTGTCAAACCTCGAATTCTCATAATTTCATAAGACAAACTATGGGATTAAACTAGCATACATGTGATATAAATATACATGGCACTTGGCCTCATGTTATGCATACAAAATAGACATCTTCAAGTGTTCTTAGATATACATTACACATCAAGGAAGCCATCTTAGCTTCTACAATACCATACATCCATGGTATACAAAATTTAACATCCAAAAGGAAGGCATGCTAAATAAGTGCATGTCAATATACAAAAATGCTTCAAATAGTTCAAAATCTTCTAAGGATGATGAGCATCCAAAAACATGGTCTCTTTACCTGAAAAACAACCCAAACCACTAGGGTGAGTAATCAAGTTACTCGTAGGAGAAGCATATGCGTATACCCTAAAGTTTCAATATCATTGTAAGATCAATATAGACGAATACGAGGGAGCATTCCACTTAACGTCTATGTTCAAGGTGTTCTAAGGGATCATCTTAAGCTAACTTAAATGTTTCTTAGCAACACAATATCAAAATGGATGTACTTAACAACATCAAATCGCATATAACAAAATTTACAAGTTACAAATAACATTGATTGTCAACTTGGAAATGAATGCGAAATCAAAAAGTGGAATCCTTGGACACCTAAGCTCGGAATTTTGCCGAGACCTCAACGGTTATTCCAGGCATTAACCCGCAGGGAAGATCACCCTAAGTGTGCACTATCTCAATTGGAGAGAACTTATACCTCCCGCAGTAGAGCCAAACTCTAGCCATGTTACTAGTAATCATGTCCTAAGAGAATCCAAAATATATATCAAGATCAAAACTTATATATATAAATAATAAGGTATATCAACCACCTTACAAGCATAAGAACTTCGAAACCACACAACCATGTCTTAGGGTTCCAAGTCTAGAATGACATGATAGATGACAAGTTCTTAACATGATATAATGCACAAAACAATATCATTAACTTATCAATTGAAGCATGCCTCAACAAAAAGTCATATATACTAAATGTTTGCATTTTCGCAAATAGCTTCTAAAACAATCATGATTATCAATAGTAATCTACTAGAATGTAGGATTACCATCACAATAGCATAGTAACTCAAATCATTAAGAATTCTATACAACTTCAACAATCCAACTCAAGATATATACACAACATACATGCTTGATCAATGAAATCCTAAGTCAATCATAAGGATTTCCTATAGCATGCAATACTACAATTCTAAAAGCATGTATACAATATATATTAAACCCCAAAGGATTTCAAAACACTTAGAAAATAAGCATACTACCACCCCTACCTCAATAGAGAATTGTATCTGTATAATCCAAGCTATTAAGCACAAAATGGAAAACAAGTTTAGGGTTCTTGAAGAGGAGAATGAGAGGAAACTTTTCTCTCCCAAGGTTTTTAGTCTAAGGTGTATGGAAGTGAGCCAAATTAAAGGGGTAAGCTATGAACTAAGTTTTCCTCCAATGGTGAATTTGTTAGGGTTCATGTAAGATAATGAAATGAAGAAAGTAAAGTGTAAAAATGGTGAGTGGAAGGGCTAGAGATCCTCCACTCACTATGTGCTCTTGTACTGCCTCTCTCTCATACACAATGCAAGACTACATCATGCCCTTACACTTGTCACTAATCCAATGCCTCTTCTAAGACTTAATCCTAAGCTTACACTTGTCAACAATCTAATGCCTCTTCCAAGACTTAATCCTAAGCTTACACTTGTCAACAATCCAATGCCTCTTCCAAGACTTAATCCTAAGTTTACACTTGTCAACAATTAATGGTTACATGTGCACCAATCTAAGGCCAACACATGGATGAATCTCTACCCACCAAATGTCAAGAGGTCATGGTGCCAAGTCTCTCACCTAAATGCCGACAAATAACTCCATGAGAGTGTGACACTTGTCACACTTTTCAAAAATTACAAAATAGTCCTTTTTCAAAATATCTTCTAAAATAAATTGCAAAAAGGTCCCTCAAACGAAAAATAATAATTTTGCATAATAACACTAAAATCCCAAAAGTTATAAATAATTACACTAAAGTAAACATTCATGCCCTTTCTGAAAAATAAAAGCAACTAGCATGCTTTTCATCAAAAGTGAAAATACCAATGTCATGGAAATCAAGTATCATGAATGCATACAAAACCGGAATCAAATCCGAACACCCGAAGTGAGGTTAAGCAAGGAAAAACGATAAACGAGTAAAAGACGAAATAAGAAAAAAAAAATGAAAAAAAGAAAATCACCGAAAATGGAAAAGGAGGAAAAAGACCGGGTCATTACAACCTACCCTCCTTAAATAGATTTCGTCCCCAAAATTGAGCCGTACCTGAAAGAGAGAATAAATGGGGATACCGAGAACGAACCTCCTGCTCGACCTCCCAGGTAGCTTCCTCAACATCATGATGTCTCCACAAAACTTTAACCAATGGGATGGTCTTGGTCCGCAAAACCTGCTCCCGTGAATCAAGAATCTGGACTGGACCCTCCTCGTAGGTCATATCCTCATCAACAACAACATCTGTCCACCGTAAAACATGCGATGGATCCGGCTCATACTTCCCCAACATAGCTACATGAAAGACGTCATGAACTCTATCCAAGTTTGGCAGCAATGCCAAACGATAAGCAACTTCACCAACGCGCTCCAAAATCTGAAATGGTCCTATGAACCTAGGAGAAAACTTGCCCGTCTGTCGAAATCTCAGAAGTCCCTTCCATGGAGAAATCTTGAGAAAGACATGGTCCCCTACCTCAAAAGACAAGGATCTCCTCCTCTTATCATCATAACTCTTCTGCCTGCTCTGAGCTGTAGCCAACCACTGCCGAATCAGCTTGATCTTCTCTATAGTCTCAGTAACAATGTCGGGACCCAAGGCGACTATATCACCTACCTCGGTCCAACAAACTGGAGATCTGTAAGGTCTGCCATACAACGCCTCAAAAGGTGCCATGCCAATACTGGTCTGGTAACTGTTATTGTAGGCAAACTCAACCAAAGGTAAGTAGTCTTCCCAACTACCCCCAAAATCTAAAATGCAAGCCCATAGCATATCCTCCAATCTCTGAATGGTACACTCTGACTGACCGTCAGTCTGAGGATGGAATGCCGTGCTAAAGTGAAGCCCCGTGTCAAGAGCCTCCTGAAAACTCTACCAAAAGTGAGACGTGAACCTGGGATCCCTATCCGAAACAATAGCTACTGGAACCCCGTGAAGCCTGACAATCTGCCCCACATACAGTCTACTAAGTCTCTCTGCATCGTCCGTCACTGCGATAGGCAGAAAGTGAGCCGTCTTAGTCAATCTATCAACAATGACCCAAACGGCATCATTCCCTGCCTTGGATCTCGGAAGTCCTGTCACGAAATCCATAATGATGTGCTCCCACTTCCACTCTGCCACTGGTAGCGGTTGCAACAAACCTGCCGGTCTCTGATGCTCTACCTTCACTTGCTGACAAGTAAGGCATTTAGCCATGAACTGAGAAACATCCTGTTTCATACCCTTCCACCAAAACTGTCTCCGCAAATTGTGATACATCTTCGTACCACCTGGATGAACTGCGAGTCGAGAATGATGAAAATCTCGAAGAACATCGTCACGACAAGACAAAGGGACAAACATCCTCCCTCTGTACCTGAGACCACTGTCTGAATGCAAGGTCCAACCCTCTACATTCCCGCTGCCTGAAATCTGAGCGTGGATGGACTTCATCTCCCCATCCTCCTGTTGTGCCTCAATAACTCTGCTAATAAGAGCCGGTTGAGCCACAAGGCTAAATAAAATAACCGGTGAAACATCCTCATACAACTGCAAACCAAGATCTGCAAGCTCTTCTAGCATCTTCTATCTGTGAATGGAAATGATAGGAAGAGTACCCCGTGACTTCCTACTCAATGCATCGGCCACCACATTGGCTTTCCCCGGATGATACTGCAACACAAAATCATAGTCCTCCATAAACTCAACCCATCTGCGCTGTCTCAAATTCAAATCCTTCTGAGAGAAGAGATATTTGAGACTCTTGTGATCGGAGAAAACTTCGAACTTCTCCCCATACAAATAGTGTCTCCACCCCTTAAGGGCAAAGATAACTGTTGCCAACTCCAAATCATGTGTCGGATAGTTCAACTCATGAGTCTTTAACTGTTAAGACCCATAAGCTACCACCCGTTCAGTCTGCATCAGAACACAACCCAAACCTTCCTGTGAAGCATCACAATAGATCACATAACCCAAACCACGTTCAAGTATGATCAAAACTGGAGCTGATGTCAACCTGACCTTCAACTCCTGAAAAGAAAAATCATAAGCCTCATTCCATATGAACTTGACTCCCTTGCGAGTAAGTCGAGTCATTGGTGCCGCTAGACGAGAGAAATCCTGAACAAATCTCCTGTAATAGCCGACTAGGCCAAGAAAGCTCCGAATCTCAAACACTGTCTTCGGCTGCTCCTAATCCATTACAGACTCAATCTTTGACGAATCCACTACAACACCGCCCCCTGACACGACGTGTCCAAGGAACTTTACCTTCGGTAGCCAAAATTCACATTTCTCGAACTTGGCATACAATTGGTTATCCCTAAGGATCTGCAAAACTGCTCTCAAGTGATACTCATGCTCTTCCCTTAAAGCTGAGTACACGAGAATGTCATCAACGAACACCACCACAAACTCATTAAGATAGTCACTAAATACACAGTTCATCAAGTCCATGAAAGCTGCTGGAGCATTAGTTAAACCAAATGGCATCACCAGAAACTCATAATGGCCATACCATGTACGAAAAGCAGTCTTGGATATATCCTCATCCTTAACCCTTAACTGATAATAGCCCGACCTCAAATCAATCTTCGAAAAGCATGTCGCTCCCTTCAACTGATTAAACAAGTCATCAATCCTACGTAAAAGATACCTGTTCTTGATCGTAGATTGATTCAATTTGCGATAATCAATGCAAAGTCTCAAAGACCCATCCTTCTTCTTCGCAAAAAGAACCGGTGCTCCCCATGGTGAAGCACTAGGATGAATAAAGCCCTTAGCTTTCAAATCATCCAACTGACCCTTCAGTTCATCAAGTTATGCCGGTGCCATACGGTACGGTGCCATAGAGATGGGTGCCGTGCCAAGAATGACATTAATGGTAAAAAACACTTCCCTTAAAGGAGGTAACTCTGTTAGTTCCTCTGGAAAGACATTAACAAACTCCTCAACAACTGCCGGAAGAACACGGCCTAAACTGCTATCCTCATCAGCTAGCAAACTAGCCAAGTAGGATCTGTGGCGACTCCAGTCACCAATGCTGAAAACCATTACCGGGTGGGAATCACTCTGATCTCCCACAAAATGGAAACAATCTCCTTTGGGAGTGCAAACAGACACCCTCCCGCGGAAGCAATCGATCGTAGCCCGGAAGAATGACAACCAATCCATCCCAAGAATGACGACAAAACCCGTCATGTTGAGAATAACAAAATCGAACTCCAAAGTCCATCCAGCTATCTCAATAGTACAACCCCGACAAACACAATCCAAAGACACTGGACCCCCTACTGGTGTGTTAACACAGAGAAAACCGTCCCAAAGTATGACCTCCAGACCCAATGAATGTGCAAATGATGCAGAAATGAAAGAATGTGATGCACCCGTATCAACAAGAACTCGTGCCCAAGAACTAAAAACTAGAAAGATACCTCGAAGTCATATATACTAAATGTTTGCATTTTCGCAAATAGCTTCTAAAACAATCATGATTATCAATAGTAATCTACTAGAATGTAGGATTACCATCACAATAGCATAGTAACTCAAATAATTAAGAATTCTATACAACTTCAACAATCCTACTCAAGATATATACACAACATACATGCTTGATCAATGAAATCCTAAGTCAATCATATGGATTTCCTATAGCATGCAATACTATAATTCTAAAAGCATGTATACAATATATATTAAACCCCAAAGGATTTCAAAACACTTAGAAAATAAACATACTACCACCCCTACCTCAATAGAGAATTGTATCTCTATAATCCAAGCTACCAAGCACAAAATGGAAAACAAGTTTAGGGTTCTTGAAGAGGAGAATGAGAGGAAACTTTTCTCTCCCAAGGTTTTTAGTCTAAGGTGTAAGGAAGTGAGCCAAATTGAAGGGGTAAGCTATGAACTAAGCTTTCCTCCAATGGTGGATTTGTTAGGGCTCATGTGAGATAATGAAATGAAGAAAGTAAAGTGTAAAAATGGTGAGTGGAAGGGCTAGAGATCCTCCACTCACTATGTGCTCTTGCACTACCTCTCACACACACACAATGCAAGACTACATCATGGCCTTACACTTGTCACTAATCCAACGCCTCTTCTAAGACTTAATCCTAAGCTTACACTTGTCAACAATCCAATGCCTCTTCTAAGACTTAATCCTAAGCTTACACGTGTCAACAATCAATGGTTACATGTGCACCAATCTAAGGCCAACACATGGATGAATCTCCACCCACCAAATGTCAAGAGGTCATAGTGCCAAGTTTCTTCACCTAAATACCAACAAATGGTTCCATGAGAGGGTGACACTTGTCACACTTTCCAAAAATTGTAAAATAGTCCTTTTTCAAACTATCTTCTAAAATAAATTGTAAAAAGGTCCCTCAAACGAAAAATAATAATTTTACATAATTACACTAAAATTCCAAAAGTTATGAATAATTACACTAAAGTAAGCATTCATGCCCTTTATGAAAAATAAAAGCAACTAGCATGCTTTTCAACAAAAGTGAAAATACCAATGTCATGGAAATCAAGTATCAAGAATGCATGCAAAACCGGAATCAAATCCAAACACCCGAAGTGAGGTTAAGCAAGGAAAAACAATAAACGAGTAAAAGACGAAATAAGAAAAAAAAAATGAAAAAAATAAAATCACCGAAAATGGAAAACGAGGAAAAAGACCGGGTCATTACATAAAGAGTTTACACATTAGAAAAATAAGAGAGACAGAGAGAAGAGAAGGTTGATAAAGAGGAGTCCGGATTGGAGAAAGAGATGTCGGAATTGGAAGAGACAATCAAAGTTTGAAGCGTCGGTTTCGTTTTGAAACCTTCAGGCAAGTTCTTTTCTAACTCTCCTCTTAGGACCCATAAGTTTATCACCTTGAGTATCAAGGTTTTAATTAAATTATAAATTTAAATCATGGTTAGAGTGGATTAATAAAAAATATTAAGTTAATTGTATTTGATTAAATCAGGATTAAATCGTAGTATTAAAAGCATGTTTTATTATAATTATGATTATTTTAGAATTGTTGATTTTTAATTTTATATATAGGTTATATATATTTATAAATTAATTATTATACTTGATCTATGATCCAATAGAGTTATTTATAGTTTCTAGAATTTTTGAAATTTTTATAGAATTTTCTGAAAATTTTCTGGTATTTTTCTAAATTTTTAGGAATTTATTTGACTTGATTTTCCTTTTTTTTGTTGGAAAATTTATACTTACATATACTGGTTATATATATGTAATGGAGGTCTGTGTGTCGGCGCATGAAACATTGGTTAATAATCGAGTGTGAGCGAGTATAGAAGATGGGGTGCACACGGATTCTGGGCCACTGATGCATTGAGGTAATGTTAAAAATAATCCAGTGTATTGCGGGACACATTAATATGGTGCGCGCAAGGTTTGGAGGGCTGAGATGCGCTGATGGGGAGTGGCTGATCTGGTGTAGGTGCACTCATGCAGTAGCGAGGAGAGTAGCCAATCAGAGTGCTCCACATCAGCCAGAAGAAGGAACAAGCGCGTGGCAGCACCTGTAACGCGTATGGTGGCGCGTGATAGAACCTGCCAGATAGGGGTAGCGCGTGGAAGCGCATGAGAGGTGTTTAGGAGCGCGTGGGGGTGCGTGAGGCACTGTTTAGGGTCCTGTTAAGGTCCTTTGAGGTCCGGTGAATTTCCAGAATTGGTTTTAAGCCAGTTAGGGTTGAAAACAACCACTAGAGGAGGTGTTCTTGGTATCCGGAAAGCCATAGAGTGTTACTACAATGATTAGTAGCATTTATTTTGCGTAAATATAATAATTTATTATATTGTTATGAAATGTGGTGTGTATATATATAACTATATATATATATGTGTGTGTGTGTGTATATATGGATTTGATTAAATTATGATTAATATTGAAGGAATGATATATATATATATAGGACTTAAATAATCAAGGATTATTAGGGAAATATTATACACATATATATTATATAATAAGTGTGTATATATAGGTATGTTAATTAAGGTTATTAGTATTATTATTCTTATTTAATATATCTGGATAGGTTGGTTTTTAAATTACTAATATGCGTATAATATGCATGAGGTGGCTATGTATGATTTAGCGTATGGTTAAGTTTAAAGTTGATTCATGGTTAAAGTGTAGGCATGGATGAATTGTCGAAGGGTTAAATATATTACCTAAATATTTGTATGAATAGAATACATACATGGGAAGTATGGATGAGTTGCTAATTAAAAGTATAAATGAATATACTTGTGGAGGCATGGTTGAATTGCCAATGCATAAATAAACATACTTAAGATGGTTGAGTTACCGATATATAAATAAATATATTTATAATGGCATGGCTGATTTGCCAAAGTTTGATTATATTGTTGTGTGTTAGATGATTAAAATATATCATCTATGATTACGGGTTGTGTAAATTGGATTAGGATTAGGTATTCTTAAATTAGAATAGTGTAGTATTTATAGGTTAGTGTATTATTTTATACATATTAATAAAATAATACCGGTGGTGACATGGATGATTTGTCAAAGCCTAGATATTTGGCTGTGTGATTTAAATACTTAAAATCATTATTGGTTTTGAAATTAAATATAATGTTCTTTTAATTATATCATATTGTTTAAATTATTAAATTGCTATCTAGGATGGAATTAAGGTTAGAAAAGTTTCTTTAAAAAGAAATTGTGGATTGGACTAGGTATGATTATTAGTTAATCATTGATAATGGTTTTGGAATTAATGCACCTATTTATAGTTGTTATTGTTATATGTATATATACATATATATTATGGTATGTTAAGGTTAAAACTTTATTAGGTTTGGTTTTGATCAGAAATGATCTATTTATTGGTTTTCAGAGGTTTGGTAGAGAGAACTTGCTCGTAGGGTTTAACCCACGATTTATTTTTCAGCTTATTAAAGGTTCCAATCTCGAGGTTGAGGATCCACAGCTAGGAGACTGTCATTCATCTATTCATTTTGTGTATCTTTAAGTAGTATTAGATTATTAGATAATGTTTGAAGGGGTCCTTGAGTTATAGGATTCCGAGTTGTAATTGGTGGAGAATCATTAATTAAATTTTTATTTATTAGTTTTTCTTTAGCGTATTATTTATTCTTTTATTTCATTTTGTACTCTGTGCTTATTTGAAATACTTTAATTATTTTGGTATTCCCCTGATTTTGTGCGTGGATTTGATCAACCTGTGTTTCGAAATCAAGGGGTATCACAGTTTTAATGACTAAAAATTGAATCTTTGAATGAAAATACCTCAATTAAGGTACCTATTATGTCATTAAAGCTTCTTCATGTATAAAGATTGAATCTTTGAAACAAAATGAGAGTTTTGAGTTAAACTAATTCGAGTTCCTTTTGATGTCCCAAAGAGTGTTTTAATGAGTAAAGATTGAATATTTGAATGAAAACTGCTCAATCAAGGTACCTATTACGTCACTAAACCATTTTAATGTATAAAGATTAAATCTTTGAAAGAAAATGAGAGTTTTGAGTTATACTTATTCGAGTTCCCTTTGAGGTCATGAAGAGTGTTTTAATGAGTAAAGATTGAATTGTTGAATAAAATTATCTTAATCAAGGTAGCTATTATGTCACTAGGCCTTTTTAATGTATAAAGATTGAATTTTTAAAAGAAAATGAGAGTTTTGAGTTAAACTTATTTGACTTCCCTATGAAGTCCTGACGAGTATTTTAATGACTAAAAACTGAATCTTTGAATGAAAATACATCAATCAATGTACCTATTATATCACTAGACCTTTTAAAGGTATAAAGATTGAATTTTTGGAAGAAAATGAGAGGTTTGAGTTTAACTTATTCGAGTTCCCTATGAAGACGCGAAGTGTGTTTTAGTAACTAAAGATTGAATCTTTGAATGAAAATACCTCAATCAAGCTACCTATTATGTCACTAGACCGTTTTAATGTATAAATATTTAATCTTTGAAAGAGAGAGAAATTTTGGAGTTAAACTTGTTTGAATTCCCTTTAACGTCCCAAAGAATATTTTAATGAGAAAATATTGAATCTTTGAATGAAAAATTCTCAATCAAGGTACCTATTATGTCAGTAGACTTTTTTAAAGTATAAAGATTGAATCTTTGAAAGAAAATCAGAGTTTTGAGTTAAACTTATTCGAGTTTCCTTTGACGTCCCGAAGAGTGTTCTATTGAGTAAAGGTTGAATTTGTGAATGAAATTACTTCTAACAATTATGTCTCTAGACCTTTTTAATGTATGAAGATTGAATCTTTGAAAGAAAATGAGAATTTTGAGTTTAACTTATTCGAGTTCCTCATGAAGTCGTGAAGTGTGTTTTTGGGACAAAAGATTGAATTTTTGAATGAAATTACTTCAATCAAGGTACCAATTATGTTACTAGACCATTTTAATCTATAAAGATTGAATCTTTGAATGAAAATGAGAGTTTTGC
Organism: Cornus florida; assembly: GCF_030987335.1. Lineage (NCBI taxonomy): Eukaryota > Viridiplantae > Streptophyta > Magnoliopsida > Cornales > Cornaceae > Cornus > Cornus florida. Next base: position 36,297,885 of record NW_026775574.1, on the reverse strand, counting down.
GTAAAACCTATTCGAGTTCCCTATGAAGTCGCGAAGAGTGTTTTAGTGACTATAGATTGAATCTTTGAATGAAAATACCTCAATTAAGGTACCAATTATGTCATTAGACCTTTTTATAGAGTAAAGATTGAATCTTTAAAAGAAAATGAGGGTTTTTAGTTAAACTTATTCGAGTTCCCTTTGACGTCCCGAAGAGTGTTTAAAAGAGTGAAGATTGAATCTTTGAATGAAAATTCCTTAATCAAGGTACCAATTATGTTACTAGAGCATTTTAATGTATAAAGATTAAATCTTTAAAAAAAAATGAGAGTTTTGAGTTAAACTTATTCGAGTTCCCAATAACATCCCGAAGAGTGTTTTTATTAGTAAAGATTGATTCTTTGAATGAAATTAACTCAATCATGGTAACTATTATGTCACTAGACCTTGTTAATGTATAAAGATTAAATCTTTGAAAGAAAATAAGAGTTTTGAGTTTAACTTAATTAAATTCCTTATGAAGTGGCGAAGAGTATTTTAATGACAAAAGATTTAATCTTTGAATAAAAATACCTTAATCAAGGTATTTATTATTTCAGTAGACCTTTTTAATGTATAAAGATTAAATCTTACAAAGAAAATGAGAGTTTTGAGTTAAACTTGTTCGAGTGCCCTTTGACGTCTCAAAAAGTGTTATTAGTAAAAATTGAATGTTTCAATGAAAACACCTTAATGAAGGTACCTGTTATGTCACTAAACCATTTAAATGTATAATGATTAAATCTTTGAAAGAAAATGAGAGTTTTTTGTTAAATTTATTCGAGTATCCTTTGACAACATGAAGAGTGTTTTTATGCGTAAAGATTGAATCTTTGAATAAAATTACCTCAATCAAGGTACCAATTATATCACTGGACCTTTTTAACGTATAAAGATTGAATTTTTCAAAGAAAATAAGAGTTTTGAGTTTAACTTATTTGAGTTCCCTATGAAGTCGCGAAGAGTGTTTTAATAACTAAAGATTGAATATTGTAATGAAAACACCTCAATGAAGGTACCTATTATGTCACTAAACCATTTAAATGTATAATGATTAAATCTTTGAAAGAAAATGAGAGTTTTTAGTTAAATTTATTCGAGTAGCCTTTGACAACATGAAGAGTGTTTTTATGCGTAAAGATTGAATCTTTGAATAAAATTACCTCAATCAAGGTACCAATTATATCACTGGACCTTTTTAACGTATAAAGATTGAATTTTTCAAAGAAAATAAGAGTTTTGAGTTTAACTTATTTGAGTTCCCTATGAAGTCGCGAAGAGTGTTTTAATAACTAAAGATTGAATATTGTAATGAAAACACCTCAATGAAGGTACCTATTATGTCACTAAACCATTTAAATGTATAATGATTAAATCTTTGAAAGAAAATGAGAGTTTTTAGTTAAATTTATTCGAGTAGCCTTTAACGACATGAAGAGTGCTTTTATGTGTAAAGATTGAATCTTTGAATAAAATTACTTCAATCAAGGTACCTGTTATGTCACTAGACCTTTTTAACGTATAAAGATAGAATTTTTCAAAGAAAATAAGAATTCTGAGTTAAATTATTTGAGTTCCCTATGAAGTCGCGAAGAGTGTTTCAATAACTAAAGATTGAATCTTTGAATGAAAATAACTCAATCAAGGTATTTGTTATGTCACTAGACCTTTTTAATAAATAAAGATTAAATCTTTGAATGAAAATTAGAGTTTAGAGTTTAACTTATATGAGTTCCCTTTGACGTCCCGAAGAGTATTTTAATGAGTAAAGATTGAATATTTGAATGAAAATACCTTAATCAAGGTACCAATTATGTCACTAGACTATTTTAATGTATAAAGAATAAATATATGAAAGAAAACGAGAGTTTTGAGTTAAATATATTCGAGTTCCCTTTAACGTTACGAAGAATGTTTTAATGAATAAAGATTGAATCTTTGAATAAAAATAACACAATCAAGGTACCTATTCTATCACTAGACCTTTTTAATGTATAAAGATTGAATCTTTGAAAGAAATGAGAGTTTTGAGTTTAACTTATTCGAGTTCCATATGAAGTCACGAAGAGTGTTCTAATGACAAATGATTGAATCTTCAAATGAAAATACCTTAATCAAGGTTCCTATGATGTCATTAGACTTTTCTATTGTATAAAGATTAAATCTTTGAAAGAAAATGAGAGTTTTGAGTTAATCTTATTCGAGTTCCCTCTGTCGTCTCGAAGTGTGTTTTTATAAGTAAAGATTGAATATTTGAATGAAAATACCTCTATTAGGATACCTATTATGTCACCAGACAATTTTAATGTATAAAGATTAAATCACTAAAAGAAAATGAGAATTTTGAGTTAAACTTATTCGAGTTCCCTTTGACGTCACGGAGAGTGTTTTAATGTGAAAAGATTGAATCTTTGGATGAAATTACCTCAATCAAGGTACCTAGTATGTCAATGGACCTTTTTAATGTATAAAGATTTAATCTTTGATTTAAAATGAGAGTTTTGAATTTAACTTACTCGAGTTCCCTATAAAGTCGCTAAGAGTGTTTTAATGACCATAGATTGGATCTTTGAATGAAAATACCTCAATCAAGGTACCAATTTTGTCACTAGACATTTTTAATGAATAAAGATTGAATCTTTAAAAGAAAATGAGAGTTTTGAGTGAAACTTATTTGAGTTCCCTTTTACGTCCAGAGGTGTGTTTAAATGAGTAAAGATTAAATCTTTAAATGAAAATTTCTCACTCGAGGTACCTATTATGTCACTAGACCGTTTTAATCAATAAAGATTAAATCTTCGAACGAAAATGAGAGTTTTGAGTTAAACTTATTCGAGTTCCCTTTAACATCACGAAGAGTGTTTTAATTAGCAAAGATTGAATATCAGAAAGAATTTACCTCAATCACGATACCTATTATGTCACAAGATCTTTTTAATGTATAAAGAATGAATCTTTGAAAGAAAAAGAGAGTTTTGAGTGTAACTTATCCGAGTTCCCAATGTAATCTCGCAGAGTGCTTTAATGACTAAAGATTGAATCCTTGAATGAAAATTACTCAATCAAGGTACCTATTATGTCACTTGACCTTTTTAATGTATAAAGATTAAATCTTTGAAGGAAAATGAAAGTTCTAAGTTAAACTTATAGTAGTTCCCTTTGACATCACGAAGAGTGTATTAATGAGTAAAGATTGAATCTTTGAGCGAAATTATCTCAATCACAGTACCTATTATGTCACAAGACCTTTTTAATGTATAAAGGTTGAATCTTTAAAAGAAAATGAGAGGTTTGAGTTTAACTTATTCGAGTTCCCTATAAAGTCGCGAAGAGTGTTTTAATAACTAAATATTGAATCTTTGAATGAAAATACCTCAATCAAGGTACCTATTATGTCACTAGACCTTTTTAATGTATAAATATTTAATCTGTGAAAGAGAAAGAGATTTTTGAGTTAAACTTATTTGAATTCCCTTTGACGTCCCAAAGAGTATTTTAATGAGAATAGATTGAATCTTTGAATGAAAATTTTCCAATCAAGGCACCTATTATGTCACTAGACCTTTTTAAAGTATAAAGATTGAATCTTTGAAAGAAAATTAGAGTTTTGAGTTAAATTTATTCGAGTTGCCTTTGACGTCCCGAAGAGTGTTTTAATAAGTAAAGGTTAAATATTTGAATGAAATTACTTTTAACAATGTACCAATTATGTCTCTAGACTTTTTTAATGTATAAAGATTGAATCTTTGAAAGAAAATGAGAGTTTTGAGTTTAAGTTATTCGAGTTCCCTATGAAGTCGTGAAGTGTGTTTTTGGGACAAAAGATTAAATCTTTGAATGAAATTAGTTCAATCAAGGTAGCAGTTATGTCACTAGACCATTTTAATCTAAAAAGATTGAACCTTTGAAAGAAAACGAGAGTTTTGTGTAAAACCTATTCGAGTTCCCTATGAAGTCGCGAAGAGTGTTTTAGTGACTACAGGTTGAATCTTTGAATGAAAATATCTCAATTAAGGTACCAATTATGCCGCTAGACCTTTTTAATGAGTAAAGATTGAATCTTTAAAAGAAAATGAGGGTTTTTAGTTAAACTTATTCGAGTTTCCTTTGACGTCCCGAAGAGCGTTTAAAAGAGTAAAGATTGAATCCATGAATGAAAATTCCTCAATCAATGTACCAATTACGTTAGTAGACTATTTGAATATATAAAGATTAAATCTTTGAAAGAAAATTAGAGTTTTGAGTTAAACTTATTCGAGTTCCCATTAAAGTCCCGAAGAGTGTTTTAATTAGTAAAGATTGAATCTTTGAATGAAATTAACTCAATCAAGGTAACTATTATGTCACTAGACCTTTTTAATGTATAAAGATTGAATCTTTGAAAGAAAATGAGAGTTTTGAGTTTAACTTAATCAAATTCCTTATGAAGTGGTGAAGAGTGTTTTAATGACTAAAGATTGAATCTTTGAATGAAAATACCTTAATCAAGGTATTTATTATGTCACTAGATGTTTTTAATGTATAAAGATTAAATCTTACAAAGAAAATGAGAGTTTTGAGTTATACTTATTCGAGTTCACTTTGACGTCTCAAAAAGTGTTTTAATGAGTAAAAATTGAATGTTTGAATGAAAACACCTCAATAAAGGTACCTATTATGTCACTAGACCATTTAAATGTATAAAGATTAAATCTTTAAAAGAAAATGAGAGTTTTCTGTTAAATTTATTCGAGTTGCCTTTAACGACATGATGAGTGTTTCTATGTGTAAAGATTGAATCTTGGAATAAAATTACCTCAACCAAGGTAGCTATTATGTCAGTAAACCTTTTAATGTATAAAGATTAAATTTTTCAAAGAAAATAAGAGTTTTGAGTTTAACTTATTTGAGTTCCCTATGAAGTCGCGAAGAGTGTTCTAACGACTAAAGATTGAATATTTTAATAAAAATACCTCAATCAAGGTACCTATCATGTCACTAGACCTTTTTAATGAACAAAGATCGAATCTTTGAAAGAAAATTTGAGTTTTGAGTTTAACATATTTGAGTTCCCTATGAAGTGGCGAAGAGTGTTTTAATGACTAAAGATTGAATCTTTGAATGTAAATAACTCAATCTAGGTATTTATTATGTCATTAGACCTTTTTAATAAGTAAAGATTGAATCTTTGAAAGAAAATTGGAGTTTAGAGTTTAACTTATGCGAGTTCCCTTTGACGTCCCGAAGAATATTTCAATGAGTAAAGATTGAATATTTGAATGAAAATACCTTAATTAAGGTACCAATTATGTCACTAGATCATTTTAATGTATAAAGAATAAATATATGAAGGAAATGAGAGTTTTGAGTTAAACTTATTCGAATTCCCTTTGACGTCACGAAGAGTGTTTTAATGAGTAAAGATTGAATCTTTGAATAAAATTACCTCACTCAAGGTACCTATTATGTTACTAAACCTTTTTAATGTATAAAGATTGAATCTTTGAAAGAAAATGAGAAATTTGAGTTTAACTTATTGTGGAGTTCCCTATAAGGTCGCGAAAAGTGTTTTAATGACTAAAGATTGAATCTTTGAATGAAAATAACACAATCAAGGTACATATTCTATCACTAGACCTTTTTAATTTATAAAGATTGAATATTTGAAAGAAAATGAGAGTTTTGAGTTTAACTTATTCGAGTTCCCTATGAAGTCGCTAAGAGTGTTCTAATGACAAATGATTGAATCCTTGAATGAAAATACCTTAATCAAGGTTCCTATAATGTCACTAGACCTTTCTAATATATAAAGATTGAATCTTTGAAAGAAAATGAGAGTTTTGAGTTAAACTTATTCGAGTTCCCTTTGTCGTCTTGAAGAGTGTTTTTATAAGTAAAGATTGAATCTTTGAATGAAAATACCTCAATCAGGGTGCCTATTATGACACCACTCCATTCTAATGTATAAAGATTAAATCATTGAAAAAAAATGAGAGTTTTGAGTTAAACTTATTCGAGTTCCCTTTGACATCATGGAGAGCGTTTTAATGTATAAAGATTGAATCTTTGAATGAAATTACCTCAATCAAGGTACATATTATGTCAATGGACCTTTTTAATGCATAAAGATTTAATCTTTGATTTAAAATGAGAGTTTTGAGTTTAACTTATTCGAGTTCCCTATGAAGTCACGAAGAGTGTTTTAATGACCACATATTGAATCTTTGAATAAAAATACCTTAATCAAGGTACCAATTTTGTCACTCGACCTTTTTAATGAATAAAGGTTGAATCTTTAAAAGAAAATGAGAGTTTTGAGTTAATCTTATTCGAGCTCCCTTTTGCGTCTCGAAGTGTGTTTAAAAGAGTAAAGATTGAATCTTTGAATGAAAATTCCTCACTCAAGGTACCTATTATGTCACTAGACCATTTTAATGTATAAAGATTAAATCTTTGAACAAAAATGAGAGTTTTGAGTTAAACTTATTTGAGTTTCCTTTAAAATCACGAAAAGTATTTTAATTAGTAAAGATTGAATATCTGAAAGAAATTACTTCAATCACGGTACCTATTATGTCACAAGACCTTTTTAATGTATAAAGAATGAATCTTTGAAAAAAAGAGAGAGTTTTGTGTATAACTTATTCGATTTCCCAATATAATCTAGTAGAGTGCTTTAATGACTAAAGATTGAATCCTTGAATGAAAATACCTCAATCAAGGTACCTATTATGTCACTTGACCTTTTTAATATATAAGGATTAAATCTTTAGAAGAAAATGAGAGTTTTAAGTTAAACTTATAATAGTTCCCTTTGACGTCACGAAGGGTGTATTAATCAGTAAAGATTGAATCTTTGAGCGAAATTACCTCAATCATAGTACCTATTATGTCACAAGACCTTTTTAATGTATAAAGGTTGAATCTTTGAAAGAAAATGTGAGTTTTGAGTTTAACTTATTCGAGTTCCTTTTGAAGTCGCGAAGTGTGTTTTAATGACTAAAAATTGAACCTTTAAATGAAAATACCTCAATCAAGGTACCTTTTATGTTATTAGAGTTTCTTAATGTATAAAGATTGAATCTTTGAAAGAAAATGAGAGTTTTGTGTTAAACTAATTCGAGTTCCCTTTGATGTTTGAAAGTACAAAGAATTTTCCTGAATTGTAGAGAGAGAAACTTTACACTCCCAATAATTTTTCAACCCCTTTTCCCTCTCATTTCCCTCTATTTATAGATGATTACAACCACTTAGACGGTTATAACCACTCCTAGGCTGAACCTATGTTCTTCCCTTTTGTTTGGGCTCAATTTCTTTCATCATAATATGGGATTCCATAATGACTTCCTGAACCTAAGCCCATTCAGCGAGGACTTGCTCCATCTTAACTATCCATACCCGACCCGTTCTTAGCAATATGAATCATACCAAGCCCGGATCATTTTTGGTGTCTTCATCTGCCCCCAATAATCTCTCCTTTCATTAATTAGGGTGAGATTATTGAAAAGACACAATCTTGGTCTGACGGCTCGGAGCAATGACACAAGGAATCGAATGGCTGGCACAAAGACCTAAACTCCGAGATCTGCTGCGCCACTTTTGCCTTAACCTTTCGAATTCTGTGTCGCCTCCATTTCTTCTCTTTAAAAACCCTGATCCTCTCAATTCTTGTCTTCCTTTAACATATCTTACTTTTATTATCCGTTGTTATCTTCTTGAGTCTCGTCCGTCATCTTCCTGCACTTTCCGTGAGCTTTCTTCAGTTTCTCCTGCGAGTTTTTCCTTCGCGATTTGGCTACTGCGCTATTGCTGAGTACTTCACAAACTTCTTCCTCAAGGTCAGTTTTTTTTTTTTACTATCCTTTTTGAAAGAAAAACCTTCCTGACCAGAGATTCCTCCCCTTCTCAATGGCTCCCTCAAATCTGGACGCCATTCGTTTCAAAAATAGCATTCCCAATGATGTTTCTCTCAAGATCGACCCTACAAACTTAGATGGGAGCTCTGGTGAGGGTCTCTTTCCTGGGGAGATTTTATTCTTTGTCATCCATTTAAACGTCATTAGGTTCCCCTTACACCCATTCTTTTGCTACGTCTTCAGCAAATTGGGGCTTTGCCCTCTGCAAGTTAACCCTAACTTCCTTAGGGTAATTTCAGTCCTTCTGCTCTTGAACCGAGACAGGGGTCTCAATCTTAATATCATTGACCTCCTCCTTTACTACCGAATTAACAAAATCAAACAAAGTGATCTGTACTATCATTTCTTTCCTATTGACAAACGGTCGATCTGCATAGATAAGAACTCCTTTGAAAAAGGTTGGAGGCAAAACTTGATTGGGGTCAGTGGGAATTGGCGGACTCCGTTCGGCCAATCTTTCTCTATCCCTTCCTCCTTTGGAGTATGCTCTATCTCTGGTTATAAAAAAACTAAAAACACATCCCACTGAATGCCACTGTGAAAGTTGCCTTCCCCATTTTTGTACTTTTCTTTGTAGATGCCTTCAAATTCCTCATAATGAACTGGTTTATAGCATTTGCAGGGCCATGCTAGACATCTTACAAGAGAGTGTGCTGAATAATGTCCCTTTAGCTACAGACTTATTTACTCCTGACAACCTCTCTGACATTTCTCTCCTAGGGTCTACAATGGAGAGCATTCAGATTCCATCTTTCAACATGAGGAGGTGTTCTACTCCCATCCCCTATGCTACTCCTGTTACCATATCTTCCTCTACACCTGCTACCACATCATCCACCTCTGCTGTCTCAGCCCCAGAACAGGTTGTGATTGCTCCAGTTGTGACTTAAGTCATAGATCATTCTGCTGATGGGCCTTTTGAGCCCACCCATGCTGAGAACCGTGCTGTGGATCATTCTACTGAGGCCCATCCTGCTGCTCCCACCAATGTGCCTTCAAACATTCTGTCTGACACTTCTTCAGAGAGCACTCAGGATGCTTGGGGATCTCAGAACAATGGGGGGCCAGTTAAAGCTGGTATCTCAGAGAAAAGTTTGGGAATGAGGCCAATGCCTGAGGGCGGTCATGACCAAAGTGACGTCCCACCAGCCCGGAGGACCAGGATAGCTTCTTTCAGGATAACTGAACCCATGCCCCCAGCTCAGCTTTTCATTCCAGAGGGTGAATCTGCCAGAACCTCTGGTCCAACATCAGCCATTCTTCCATGGTGCTCTCTACTCAGCCGTGAAGATGGCGCGACCATTGGCCCTACAGATTCTATATACCAAGACCCCCCACTTTTTTTGCTTTCTATAAGGGTTTCTGGACTCCCAAGGATCTTGAAATCCAAAACAAGTTGTCCTTTGGTGAGATGTTCTGGCGGTTCCCAGCAGCTGCCATGGAGGTAACTTTTCTTCTTATTGAGATCTGTCTCTTTTTTACTTTAACTTTTTAGTAGCTGAATTGACCAAAACCTCCCTTTCTCTGTACAGACTCTATTTGGGATGTTCACCTTTCAGAAGACCATTGAGGTTCTGAACAAGAAGCTCAAGTCTCTCTATGCAAGCCTTGAAAGATCCGTTGAAGCAGAGAGCCGTCTTAAAGCCAAAGTTGCTGAGCTTGAGTCTAAGCTAAACGAGTCAGAGAAAGAAGCTGCCGCCTTAAAAATAGAGAAAGACGTTCTGGCCAATGAGAGGGACGCTCTGAAAGCTGAACGGGAGGCCCTTAAGGCTGAACGGGACTCTCTTTTGGATGAAGTTGATGTCCTGAAGACTAAGAAGAACGTCACCCTGACTGAAAGGGACTCATTGAAGGCTGAGAAGGGAGACCTTCAGTGTACACTTATTGCTGACCGGTCGACTCATGCCAACTCAAAGGAAAAGCTTTTAAATGAACGTTCTTCCTTGCTGAATATAATCAGCAAAGTTAAGGGTGGCATAAGAGCTCTCCTTGCCCGCTTCACCAGAACTAGTGCCCTCAGGTATGCTGAAGGGTATAGAGACGGCTTTATTGACCGTTCTCCCTCTGAAGGTGAATCCAGCTCCTGTGCTGGCCCAGATGAGTTGGACACCTCTTTGGATATCCACCACCAAGCAACTACCAGAATCCACCCTACGACCCTGCTGAGAATATCTTTATCGAATGCGAATAGGTTACAGCTTCAGGGGTTGTTCCATCCTTCTATCCTTTGAACATTCCTCCAATTACTACTATCATGCCCTCCACCTCAGTTGCCTTTGACAGACTCATGGTAACTGATGGGGCGATTCATCTTAATTCTCCCTCCAAGGATGATGGTGCAGCTACGAATGGAGAGGACCACAATGGGCTAGAAGGTAATGATGGGGAGAACAACGAGTCACAGCTTGGAGAAGACCGTGAAAACTAGCATTCTGCAATATTTTGCATCAATTTTTTTTTTTTTTTTTTTTAAATGTATCTTTATGCATCCTCAGACAATCAAATCATGTACCTCAGGATTGTTTTGTAATGAAAGAATAGGGAATGATAATACTTATTTTTAGCAAAACTTCCATTCTTCAAGTTTCAATTTTCAATCTTTTAAACTTCATTTTTCATAAGTGTTTGGCATTCGGCTTGTAGTACCAGTTGCCACTAATACTGTTAAGTGCCTGGCGCTCGGCCAGAATGCCATTTGCCACTCGGCATTGGTTTATTTTGAGCAAGTGTTTGGCGTTCGACTTGTAGTGCCAGCTGCCACTGACTTTGCTAAGTGCATGGCGCTCGGCTAGAATGCCACTTGCCACTCGACATTGGTTTATTTTGAGCAAGTGTTTGGCGCTCGGCTTGTAGTGCCAGCTGCCACTAACTTTGCTAAATGCCTGGCACTCGGTTAGAATGCCACTTGCCACTTGGCATTTGGTTTATTTTGAGCAAGTGTTTGGCGTTCGGTTTATAGTGCCAGCTGCCACTGACTTTGCTAAGTGTCTGGTGCTCAGCTAGAATGCCACTTGCCACTCAGCATTTGGTTTATTTTGAGCAAGTGTTTGGCGTTCAGCTTGTAGTACCAGCTGCCACTGACTTTGCTAAGTGCCGGGCGCTCGGCTAGAATGCCACTTGCCATTTGACATATATTTATTTTCATGCAAGAGTTTGGCGTTCGGCTCGTAGTGCTGGTTGCCACTTTTTCTATTACGTGGGAAGAATGTCAATTAATCTTTAAGCAAAGTAAACTTTTTTCATAAAACTTGAAAATTTCGTACACTTGCAAGTATGTAATTCAAAACGAGTATATTGTTTGGAATTAAACTCTACTTCTACTGGTAGTACCTTTTCAGAGACGTGGCATTCCATGGTTTACTAACCAACCTTCCTGCCATGGTCTCCAGGACGTATGCCCCCTTCTCTATGACTTCTGCAATTCTGTATGGACTTTCCCATGGCGAAAACATCTTTTTGACTATCCCCACCTTCCTTTTCAAAACCAGATCGCCAAGGGCGAAGTCTCTGTGTTTCATCCTCTTGTTATGGCTATTTACGAGCGTCTGTTGATAAGAAGCAAGCCTTATTGCGGCTGCTTCCTTTTTCTCCTTTAGCAGATCAAGATTAAACCTTAATATTTTATCATTCTGCTCTTGATCCCATGCCAAGCTTCTAACGGTTGGAACTAAGTGTTCGACTGGTATCACTGCCTCGGTGCCGTATGCCATAGTGAATGGGCTCTCCCCGGTCGGCCGTCTTAGGGTTGTTCTGTAAGCCCACAAGACGTTCGAAGCTCATCTAACCATTTTCCTTTTCATTTTCGAGCTTCTTCTTGATGCAGGCAAATATTGTCCTGTTCGTGATCTCAGCTTGACTATTAGCCTGGGGATGACTGACTGCTGCAAACTTCTGATTAATTCCATATTCTTCCAGTAGCTCCTTCACTTGCTTGCTATCGAGATTGGTTCCATTGTCCATAACGATCGACATTGGTACGCCAAAACGACAGATAATATTATTCCAGATGAAGTGTTTTACTTGAGTTTGGGTGACACTAGGGTATGGCTCTGCCCCACCCATTTGGTGAAGTAATCAGTTGCTCGCAGAACATACTTGTTCTGCGATCTTGCGATCGGCAGAGGGCCAACCACATCCATCCCCTACTGCGCGAATGGCCATGGCGTGGCCATTACGTGCAAGTCTTCAGGTGGTTGGTGTATCAATGGTCCGAACCTTTGGCATTTATCACATCTTCTAGAGAATTCTTCTGCATCCCATGCCATGTTTGGCCAAAAGTACTCTTGTGTCATTGCTTTGTGTGCCAAAGATCGTCCTCTTGAATGATTTCCGCATACACCTTTATGAATGGTTCGTATAATCTGTCTAGCCTCAGTTGGGGTAACATACTTCAAGTATGGACCCGAAAAGGACTGTCTGTACAACTGATCACGCACAATAGCATATTTCGCAGTGTTGGACCTAATTTTTCTTACTTCATCTTTCTGTTTGGTTAACACACCATCACATATAAAAGCCATGATCGGATCAATCCAGCTCGGCTCGTATGGTATAACATTAACTTGCTGAGCGCTTGGATCAGGCTGCTCATAAAAAATGGACGGCTGGACCAACACGTCAATCGGGATGACCCTAGCTAGTGCTTCTCCAAAACTGGATGCATTACAAGCCAAACAATTGGCATCTTCATTATACTCCCTCGGCAACTGAATGAACCTGATCTGATCAAAATCTTTCGCCTCACGCAGAACTGCGGTTCGGTATACTTCCATAGTCTTATCTTTAGTTCCGTATTCTCTAGTTACTTGCCAAACGATTAGCTGTGAATCGCTATAAGCAGTTAGATTCTTGATCTTCAGCTCTTTAACTAACTTCAACCCAGCTAATAGTGCCTTGTATTCAGCCTTGTTGTTGGTTGCTTTGAACTCAAGTCTGATCGCTTGGCTCAGCGTGGTGCCCTCTGGTGTTTGCAATTTGATTCAAATTCCTACCCCCATTTGATTTGAAGAGCCATCTACAAAGAGCTTCCATAAGGAACAACTATAATCTTCCTCCAAGTCTTCAACATCACATTTAAGTAGGAAATTAGCCACCGCTTGACATTTGATTGCCATTCTGGGTTCATATGTAATATCAAACAAGCTCAACTCGATGGCCCATTTTGTCATTCTTCCTGATAGGTCTGGCTTGTGCAAGATCATCCTTATAGGAAAAGTAGTTAAGACGACAATCGGATGGGATTTGAAATAATGCCTAAGCTTCCTTTTCACGTTGACCAATGACAAGATCATCCATTCGGCCTTTGAGTACCTTCTTTCCGGCTCGGCCATTATTTTGCTGACATAAAACACTGGGAATTGCTTTTCGTCTTTGCAATGGATCAAAACGGCACTTGTCGCGATGCTGGATACCCCAAGGTACATAAAGAGCTTCTCATTTGGCTCAGGAGCAGATAGAACTGGAAGGTTTCGCATGCAATATTTCAGGCTGGTTAATGCCTGTCGTTGTTCACCCCCCCACGCTTGCCTCCCATGGCCTCGAATTGTGGCAAAAAATGGTTTACACCGGTTTGAGAGCTTAAAAATGAATCGGCTCAGTGCAGCTATTCGACCTGTGAGTGCCTGCACTTCCTTAATTGTTTTTAGTTCTGCATTTCTGATCAGAGCTTTTGCCTGGGCTGGGCTAGCCTCAATTCCTCTATGATTGACCACATTTCCCAAGAATTGACCAGAGCTCACGCCGAATGAACATTTATTCGGATTAAGCTTCATTCCGTACTTCCTCAACACATCGAACACATCCTGTAAGTGCTCTAAGTGATCATCCTTCTTCTTATTCTTGACCACCATATCATCAATGTAAGCCTCTACAGTTCTCCCCATTTGGCTTTTGAAAATCTTGCTGATCAACCTCTGATAAGTAGCTCCAACATTCTTTAATCCGAACGGCATGACTTTGTAGTAGTAGGTCCCTCGTTCAGTAACAAAAGAAGTTTTCTCTTCATCAATTGGGTCCATATGGATTTAATATAACCAGAATAAGCATCCAGGAAGGTTAGTCGCTCGTGCCCAGTGGTGGCATCCACCATTTGATCAACCCATGGCAATGGGAAACTATCCTTTGGGCAAGCTATGTTCAGATTAGTGAAGTCAATACATACTCTCCATTTCCCATTCTTTTTCTACACAACAACGACATTGGAGAGCCAGGCTGGGTACTGAACCTCTGTAATGAATCCTGCCTCGAGCAACCGATCAATCTCCTCAGCTATGATTCGATTGCGTTCTGGAGCAAATCTTCTCTGTTTCTACTTCAGAGGTTTTGCGCTTAGATCTACATTAAGGGAATGACAGGACACAGAAAGACTAATCCCTGGCATATCTGAATGGCTCAATGCGAATACATCTACATTCCGAGTCAAGAAGTCAACCAATCAGGTTTTTCCTCTTCAGTAAGTCTAGATCCCACCCTCGTTGTTTGGTCCGGCTTCTTATGGTCGATTTGCACATCAAGAAGAGGTTTTGCGGTCAGAACTGGCGGCTCCTCCTCCCCACTTTCACTGGGTGGAGGTTCCTGTAATTGCTATCTTGGACTGGCAGAACGGATGGGATTTTCCCCCTTTCCAGTAGATTTTAAAGTCACTGAATAACATTCTTTAGTTGTAACCTGGTCCCCATGAATGTTAATCACCTTGGTCCTGTCTGGACCCAAGCATCGTATCACTTAATATAGGGTTGATAGGACACCCTGAACTCTGTGAATCCACCCTCTTCCCATCAAAAGGTTGTAGGATGGATGCATTTTTACGATCACAAAACTCTCATTCAAAACTCTCTCAGCAGCTTGTACTGTCAATTCCACCATTCCAATGGGCTCCACCCACTTCCCATCAAATCCTAGCAATGGATTTCCTGTGGGTTTAAGTTTTTCAGGTTCGATCTCGAGCCAGTCGAACGTCACTCTGGGCATAACGTTTGCACTGCTTCCTGGGTTAATCAGAACTCTTCGTACTAGTCATTCTGCTACTGTTAGACTGATGACCAGTGGATCTTCATGAGGAACCTGAACGAGTAGCAGATCTGTTCTGTCAAACTTTATCTATACTGATGCGTTCTGCTGATGTAAAGCATGTACACTGCCAATTTTTCTCTTCAACTGGGCCTGGCGTAATCGCGTTCTGAGCAACTCCTCTGACTCCGTTGTCTGTTCAGGTCGGCCATGAATTGCATTTATAATCTGAATGGGCTGAGTGCTGTGGTGGTTCAGCTTCTGATTTCTCTTGATTTGTTCAGCCGGTTGGTTCTGCTCTTGCGCCAAACCTTGAACATATCCTGTAAATTCCCCCTTTGTGATCAGCATCTCCACTTATCTCCTTAGGTTCCTGCATTCATTAGTCTAATGTCTAAAATCACTATAGAAAGCACAGTATCTAGTTTGATCCCTCTGTTCAAGAGGTTGTCTGATTGGTAAGGGAGGGTGAAACTTATCTTTGTTCTCTTGATAAAGCCTTGCCAGGGTGACTCTGAGTGGAGTAACCAACTCCTCCTCCCTGAACCTTTTTTTTGCCTTCTAGGAGGTTTGACGTTGTGGCTGAGCTTGTTTTTGCCGGATCTTGGCTTTGGACTTCTCTTCTGTTGAAATAATTGACATTTTCCTTGCATTAGCTGCCTCTTCTTCTTCAAGATGCACAAAACCATCAACTCTCTCGTTTAGCTCGTCCATGGTCTTCGACGTATTGACCACCAAGCTTGTGTGGAACGGTGTACCCCGGTTCATTGCAAGTTTAAATGCTTGGACCGTTATGGACGGATGACATTCCATTACCATGCTTTTAACAAGGTTAAACCAGGTGAGGAAAGCTTGGAGTTGTTCATCTTTATGCTGCTTCATTGTGAAAAAGCTTGATACATCCTTAGCCGAGCGTTTATTCCCATAGTACTGGCTTATGAACTTGTCACACAAGTCCTGGAAACTAGCGATTGAGCCTTGAGCCAGATTCTTGAACCAATTGAGGGCTGGTCTAGCCAAACTTGTAGGGAAGCACTTGCACATCAAAGGATCATTGTTAGTATTCAAAGCCATTCTCAACTGAATGTGGTAGATGTGGTCGACCAAGTCGGTTGTTCCATCAAACAAAATGAATCGGCATGGAAAACTTCTTCGGATTCGGCGTGTTTAGAATTTCATCAGTGAATGGAGATGCAACCGTCTTTGCTGATGAGCGCAATGCTTCGTTGTCCCTTAAAACCGTGATAGAATTCCTCGATCGACAGATCTCTTTTCTGAACTACGGTAGTCAAATGTTGCCACTGAAGGTCGATAGGGTGGATCAAACGATTTGTCCTCTATAAACTCACTTTGCCACGGTGATGCAACCCTATGATCACACGCTAGCGCTTCCTCTCGCATGATCCGTTCGTAATGTGGCTCCAAATGAATAGGTCATTCTCGATCCTCTACTTGACGGACATTTGGAGGTAGATCGTCTACTAGAACTTCGTCACGATGTGGATCTACGTGATTAACGCCTTCTGGATCACCTTGACGAACAACATAGGATGGTAAGACTCCCTCTCCATCCATAGGTGGCCTCGGAATTTTTGGAGCCTCACGACGCTCCATTCCAGTGCGCAACTCTGCATTTTCTTTTCTCAAGGCTTCGATCATGTTCATCAACTCATCAAGCTTCGTCTGCTGGCCATTCTCCAAAGGATTTGAGCTCTCCTCTCCGTTCATCATTCCTGATCGGAGCAAAGTCATTAATCGGGGATTCCTTGATCAGATCGAAGCTTTACTAATGTAAATGTACCAGATCTGGACTCAAACTTGTTGAATTATGTTCGCTACTGGCCAAATTCGAATTATTTCAGCTACAAGCTTGCCGAATTGAGCAATCTCAACAAGTCGTAACTGCGCATCTCGCTGGATCAAGCATAGATCAGATCTATGTAGATCGGACGCCAACCGCTTGAAATCAACTGGAACCAAGATTCATCAAGACAGATCACATTTCCATCAACCTTGATTCAACTTTCAGAGATCAAGCGTCTTCTTCACAAAGTGCTTTGAGTCGAATCGATCTGGACCAACACCAATTAATCATCTTCGTTCTTCCCACAGACGGCGCCAATTGAAAGTACAAAGAATTTTCCTCAATTGTAGAAACTTTACACTCCCAATAATTTTTGAACCCCTTTTCTTTCTCATTTCCCTCTATTTATAGACGGTTACAACCATTTAGACGGTTATAACCACTCCTGAGCTGAACCTATCTTCTTCCCTTTTGTTTGGGCTCAACTTTTTTCATCATAATATGGCTTCCATAATGACTTCCTGGACCTGGGCCCATTCAGCGAGGACTTGCTCCATCCTGAATATCCATACCCGACCCGTTCTTAGCAATATGAATTATACCAAGCCCGGATCATTTTTGGTGTCTTCAATGTCCCAAAGAGTGTTTTAATGAGTAAAGATTGAATATTTGAATGAAAACACCTCAATCAAGGTACCTATTATGTCATTAAACCATTTTAATGTACAAAGATTAAATCTTTCAAAGAAAATGAAAGTTTTGAGTTAAACTTATTCGAGTTCCCTTTGAGGTCACGAAGAGTGTTTTAATGAGTAAAGATTGAATCATTGAATAAAATTATCTCAATCAAGGTAGCGATTATGTCACTAGACCTTTTTAATGTATAAAACTTGAATCTTTGAAAGAAAATGAGAGTTTTGAGTTAAACTTATTTGACTTCCCTATGAAATCTTGACGAGTAGTTTACTGACTAAAGACTGAATCTTTGAATGAAAATACCTCAATCAAGGTACCTATTATATCACTAGACCTTTTTAAGGTATAAAGATTGAATTTTTGGAAGAAAATGAGAGGTTTGAGTTTAACAATGTTTTAATAACTAAAGATTGAATCTTTGAATAAAAATACCTTAATCAAGGTACCTATTATGTCACTAGACCTTTTTAATGTATAAATATTTAATCTTTAAAAGAGAAAGAGATTTTTGAGTTAAACTTGTTTGAATTCCCTTTGACATCCTAAAGAGTATTTTAATGAGAAAAGATTGAATCTTTGAATGAAAAATTCTCAATCAAGTAACTTATTACGTCACTAGACCTTTTTAAAGTATAAAGACTGAATCTTTGAAAGAAAATTAGAGTTTTGAGTTAAACTTATTCGAGTTTCCTTTGACGTGCCAAAGAGTGTTTTAATGAGTAATTGTTGAATCTTTGAATAAAATTACTTCTAACAAGGTACCAATTATGTCTTTAGACATTTTTAATGTATGAAGATTGAATCTTTGAAAGAAAATGAGAGTTTTGAGTTTAACTTATTCGAGTTCACTATGAAGTCGTGAAGTGTGTTTTTGGAACAAAAGATTGAATCTTTGAATGAAATTACTTCAATCAAGGTACCAGTTATATCACTAGACCATTTTAATCTATAAAGATTGAATCTTTGAATGAAAAAGGGAGTTTTGTGTAAAACCTATTCAAGTTCCCTATGAAGTCGCGAAAAGTGTTTTAGTGACTACAGATTAATCTTTGAATGAAATTACCTCAATTAAGGTACCAATTATGTCACTAGACCTTTTTAATAAGTAAAGATTGAATCTTTAAAAGAAAATAAGGGTTTTCAGTTAAACTTATTCGAGTTTTCTTTGACGTCTTGAAGAGTGTTTAAAAGAGTAAAGATTGAATCTTTGAATGAAAATTCCTCAAATAAGGTACCAATTATGTTATTAGACCATTTTAATGTATTAAGATTAAATCTTTGAAAGAAAATGAGAGTTTTGAGTTAAACTTATTTGACTTCCCATTAACGTCCCAAAGAGTGTTTTAATTAGTAAAGATTGAATCTTTGAACGAAATTAACTCAATCAAGGTAACTATTATGTCTCTAGACCTTATTAATGTATAAAGATTCAATATTTAAAAGAAAAAGAGAGTTTTGAGTTTAACTTAATTGAATTCCTTATGAAGTGGTGAAGAGTGTTTTAATGACTAAAGATTGAATCTTTGAATGAAAATACCTTAATCAAGGTATTTATTATGTCACTAGACCTTTTTATTGTATAAAGATTAAATCTTATAAATAAAATGAGAGTTTTGAATTAAACTTGTAAAAGTTCCCTTTGACGTCTTAAAGAGTGTTTTAATGAGTAAAAATTGAATGTTTGAATGAAAACATCTCAGTGAAGGTACCTATTATGTCACTAGACCATTTAAATGTATAAAGACTAAATCTTTGAAAGAAAATGAGAGTTTTCTATTAAATTTATTTGAGTAGCCTTTGACGATATGAAGAGTATTTTTATGCGTAAAGATTGAATCTTTGAATAAAATTACCTCAATCAAGGTACCTATTACGTCACTAGATCTTTTTAAAGTATAACGATTGAATCTTTGAATGAAAAATTCTCAATTAAGGTACCTATTATGCCACTAGACCTTTTTAAAGTTTAAAGATTGAATCTTTGAAAGAAAATTAGAGTTTTGAGTTAAATTTATTCGAGTTTCATTTGACGTCCCGAAGAGTGTTTTAATGAGTAAAGGTTGAATCTTCAAACGAAATTACTTCTAACAAGGCACCCATTATGTCTTTAGACCTTTTTAATGTATGAAGATTGAATCTTTGAAAGAAAATGAGAGTTTTGAGTTTAGCTGATTTCGAGTTCCCTATGAAGTCGTAAAGTGTGTTTTTGGGACAAAACATAGAATCTTTGAATGAAATGACTTCAATCAAGGTACCAGCTATATCACTAGACCATTTTAATCTATAAAGATAGAATCTTTGAACGAAAATGAGAGTTTTGTGTAAAACCAATTTGAGTTCCCTATGAAGTCGCGAAGAATGTTTTAGTGAATACAGATTCAATCTTTGAATGAAAATACCTCAATTAAGGTACCAATTATGTCACTAGACCTTTTTAATGAGTAAAGATTGAATCTTTAAAAGAAAATGAGGGTTTTCAGTTAAACTTATTCAAGTTCCCTTTGACGTCCCGAAGAATGTTTAAAAGAGTAAAGATTAAATCTTTTAATGAAAATTCCTCAATCAAGGTACCAATTATGTTACTAGACTATTTTAATGTATAAAGATTAAATCTTTGAAAGAAAATGATAGTTTTGATTTAAAATTATTCGAGCTCCCATTAACGTCCCGAAGAGTGTTTTAATTAGTAATGATTGAATCTTTCAATGAAATTAACCCAATTAAGGTAACTATTATGTCACAAGACTTTATTAATGTATAAAGATTGAATCTTTGAAAGAAAACGAGAGTTTTGGCTTTAACTTAATCGAATTCCTTATGAAGTGGCAAAGAGTGTTTTAATGACAAAAGATTGAATCTTTGAATGAAAATACCTTAATCAAGGTATTTATTATGTCAGTGGACCTTTTTAATGTATAAAGATTAAATCTTACAAAGAAAATGAGAGTTTTGAGTCAAACTTGTTCGAGTTCCCTTTAATGTCTCAAAGAGTGTATTAATGAGTAAAAATTGAATGTTTGAATGAAAACACCACAATGAAGGTACCTATTATGTCACTAGACCATTTAAATGTATAAAGATTAAATCTTTGAAAAAAAATGAGAGTATTCTGTTAAATTTATTCGAGTAGCCTTTGACGACATGAAGACTGTTTTTATGTGTAAAGATTGAATAGTTGAATAAAATTATACCAATCAAGGTGCCTATTATGCTACTAGACCTTTTTAATGTATAAAGATTGAATTTTTCAAAGAAAATAGGAGTTTTGAGTTTAACTTATTTGAGTTCCCTATGAAGTCGCGAAGAGTGTTTTAATGACTAAAAATTGAATATTTTAATGAAAATACTTCAATCAAGGTACCTATCATGTCACTAGACCTTTTTAATGAATAAAGATTGAATCTTTGAAAGAAAATGAGAGTTTTGAGTTTAACATATTCGAGTTCCCTATGAAGTGGCGAAGAGTGTTTTAATGACTAAAGGTTGAATCTTTGATTGAAAATAACTCAATCAAAGTATTTATTATGTCACTAGACCTTTTTAATAATTAAAGATTGAATCTTTGAAAGAAAATTAGAGTTTAGAGTTTAACTTATACGAGTTCCCTTTGACGTCCCGAAGAGTATTTTAATGAGTAAAGATTGAATATTTGAATGAAAATACCTTAATCAAGGTACCAATTATGTCACTCGACCATTTTAATGTATAAAGAATAAATATAAGAAGGAAAATGAGAGTTTTGAGTTAAACTTATTCGAGTTCCCTTTGACGTCACGAAGATTGTTTTAATGAGTAAAGATTGAATCTTTGAATAAAATTACCTCAATCAAGGTACCTATTATGTTACTAAACCTTTTTAATGTATAAAAATTGAATCTTTCAAAGAAAATGAGAAATTTGAGTTTAACTTATTGGAGTTCTCAATAAAGTCGCGAAGAGTGTTTTAATGACTAAAGATTGAATCTTTGAATGAAAATAATACAATCAAGGTACCTATTCTATCACTAGACCTTTTTAATGTATAATGATTGAATCTTTGAAAGAAAATGAGAGTTTTAAATTTAACTTATTCGAGTTCCCTATGAAGTCACGAAGAGTGTTCTAATGACAAATAATTGAATCTTTGAACGAAAATTCCTTAATCAAGGTTCCTATAATGTCAGTAAACCTTTCTAATGTATAAAGATTGAATCTTTGAAAGAAAATGAGAGTTTTGAGTTAAACTTATTCGAGTTCCCTTTATCGTCCCGACGAGTGTTTTTATAAGTAAAGATTGAATCTTTGAATGAAAATATCTCAATCAGGATACCTATTATGTCACCAGACCATTTTAATGTATAAAGATCAAATCATTGAAAGAAAATGAGAGTTTTGAGTTAAACTTATTTAAGTTCCCTTTGACATCATGGATAGTATTTTAATGTGTAAAGATTGAATCTTTGAATGAAATTACCTCAATCAAAGTACCTACTATGTCAATGGACCTCTTTAATGTATAAAGATTTAATCTTTGATTTAAAATGAGAGTTTTGAGTTTAACTTATTCGAGTTCCCTATGAAGTCGCGAAGAGTCTTTTAATGACCACAGATTGAATCTTTGAAAGAAAATATCTCAATCAAGGTACCAATTTTACACTAGACGTTTTTAATGAATAAAGATTGAATCTTTAAAAGAAAATGAGAGTTTTGAGTTAAACTTATTCGAGATCCCTTTTACGTCCCGAAGTGTGTTTAAATGAGTAAAGATTGAATCTTTGAATGAAAATTCCTCACTCAAGGTACATATTATGTCACTAGACCATTTAATGTATAAAGATTAATTCTTTGAACGAAAATGAGAGTTTTGAGTTAAACTTATTCGAGTTCCCTTTAATATCACGATGAGTGTTTTAATTAGTAAAGATTGAATATTTGAAAGAAATTATCTCAATCACGGTACCTATTATGTCACAAGACATTTTTAATGTATAAAGAATGAATCTTTGAAAGAAAAAGAGAGATTTGAGTGTTACTTGTTCGAGTTCCCAATGTAATCTCGTAGAGTGCTTTAATGACTAAAGATTGAATCCTTGAGTGAAAATCCCTCAATCAAGGTACCTATTATGTCACTTGACCTTTTTAATGTTTAAAGATTAAATCTTTGGAAGAAAATGAGAGTCTTAAGTTAAACTTATAATAGTTCCCTTTGACGTCATGAAGAGTGTATTAATGAGTAAAGATTGAATCTTTGAGCGAAATTACCTCAATTACGATACCTATTATGTCACAAGACCTTTTTGTTGTATAAAGGTTGAATCTTTGAAAGAAAATGAGAGTTTTGAGTTTAATTTATTCGAGTTCCCAATGTAATCTCGTAGAGTGCTTTAATGACTAAAGATTGAATTCTTGAATGAAAATACCACACTCAAGGTACCTATTATGTCACTTGACCTTTTTAATGTATAAAGATTAAAACTTTGGAAGAGAATGAGAGTTTTAAGTTAAAGTTATAATAGTTCCCTTTGACGTTACGAAGAGTGTATTAATGAGTAAAGATTGAATATTTGAGCGAAATTACCTCAATCACGGTACCTATTATGTCACAAGACCTTTTTAATGTACAAAGGTTGAATCTTTGAAAGAAAATAGGAGTTTTGAGTTTAACTTATTCGTGTTCCGTTTGAAGTCGCGAAGATCGTTTTAATGACTAAAAATTGAATCATTGAATGAAAATACCTCAATCATGGTACCTATTATGTCATTAGAACTTCTTAATGTATAAAGATTGAATCTTAGAAAGAAAATGAGAGTTTTGAGTTAAACTATTTTGATTTCCCTTTAACGTCTCAAAGAGTGTTTTAATGAGTAAAGATAGAATACTTGAATGAAAACACCTCAATCAAGGTACCTATTATGTCACTAAACCGTTTTAATGTATAAAGATTAAATCTTTGAAAGAAAACATGAGTTTTGAGTTAAACTTATTCAAGTTCCCATTAACGTCCCGAAGAGTGTTTTAATTAGTAAAGATTGAATCTTTAAATGAAATTAACTCAATTAAGGTAACTATTATGCCACTAGACCTTATTAATGTATAAAGATTGAATCTTTGAAAGAAAAAATGAGAGTTCTGAGTTAAACTTAATCGAATTCCTTATGAAGTGGCGAAGAGTGTTTTAATGACTAAAGATTGAATCTTTGATTGAAAATACCTTAGTCAAGGTATTTATTACATCACTAGACCTTTTTAATGTATAAAGATTAAATTTTACAAAGAAAATGAGAGTTTTGAGTTAAACTTGTTCGAGTTCCCTTTGACGTCTCAAAGAGTGTTTTAATGAGTAAAAATTGAATTTTTGAATGAAAACACCTCAATGAAGGTACCTATTTTGTCGCTAGACCATTTAAATGTATAAATATTAAATCTTTGAAAGAAAATGAGAGTTCTCGATTAAATTTATTCGAGTAGCCTTTGACGACATGAATAGTATTTTTATGTATAAAGTTTGAATCTTTGAATAAAATTACCTCAATCAATGTACCTATTATGTCACTAGACCTTTTTTATGCCTAAAGATTGAATTTTTCAAAGAAAATAAGAGTTTTGAGTTTAACTTATTTGAGTTCCCTATGAAGTCGCGAAGAATGTTTTAATGACTAAAGATTGAATATTTTAATGAAAAATACCTCAATCAGGGTGCCTATCATGTCGCTAGACCTTTTTAATGAATAAAGATTGAATCTTTGAAAGAAAATGAGAGTTTTGAGTTTAACATATTCGAGTTCCCTATGAAGTGGCGAAGGGTGTTTTAATGACTAAAGATTGAATCTTTGAATGAAAATAACTCAATCAAGGTATTTATTATATTACTAGGCCTTTTTAATAAATAAAGATTGAATCTTTGAAAGAAAATTAGAGTTTAGAGTTTAACTTATACGAGTTCTCTTTAACGTCCCGAAGAGTATTTTAATGAGTAAAGATTGAATATTCGAATGAAAATACCTTAATTAAGGTACCAATTATGTCGTTAGACCATTTTAATGTATAAAGAATAAATATATGAAGGAAAATGAGAGTTTTGAGTTAAACTTATTCGAGTTTCCTTTGACATCACGAAGAGTGTTTTAATGAGTAAAGATTGAATCTTTGACTAAAATTACCTCAATTAAGGTACCTATTATGTTACTAAACCTTTTTAATGTATAAAGATTGAATCTTTCAAAGAAATTGAGAAATTTGAGGTTAACTTATTGGAGTTCCTTATAAAGTCACAAAGAATGTTTTAATGACTAAAGATTGAATCTTTGAATGAAAGTAACACAATCAAGGTACCCATTCTATCACTAGACCTTTTTAATGTATAAAGATTGAATCTTTGAAAGAAAATGAGAGTTTTGAGTTTAACTTATTCGAGTTCCCTATGAAGTCGCGAAGAGTGCTTTAATGACAAATGATTGAATATTGGAATTAAAATACCTTAACCAAGGTTCCTACAATTTCACTAGACCTTTCTAATGTATAAAGATTGAATCTTTGAAAGAAAATAAGAGTTTTGAGTTAATCTTATTCGAGTTCCCTTTGTCGTATCGAAGAGTGTTTTTATAAGTAAAGATTGAATCTTTGAATGAAAATACCTCAATCAGGATACCTATTATGTCACCAGACCATTTTAATGTATAAAGATTAAATCATTGAAAGAAAATGAGAGTTTTGAGTTTAACTTATTTGAGTTCCCTTTGACATCACGGAGAGTGTTTTAATGTGTAAAGATTGAATCTTTGAATGAAATTAACTCAATCAAGATACCCATTATATCAATGGACCTTTTCAATGTATAAAGATTTAATCTAGAATTTAAAATGAGGGTTTTGAGTTTAACTTATTCGAGTTCCCTATGAAGTCGCGAAGAGTGTTTTAATAACCACAGATTGAATCTTTGAATGAAAATACCTCAATCAAGGTACTAATTTTGTCACTAGACCTTTTTAATGAATAAAGATTGAATCTTTAAAAGAAAATGAAAGTTTTTGAGTTAAACTTATTCGAGTTCCCTTTTACGTCCCGAAGTGTGTTTAAATGAGTAAATATTGAATCTTTGTATGAAAATTCCTCACTCAAAGTACCTATTACGTCACTAGACCATTTTAATGTATAAAGATTAAATCTTGAACGGAAATGAGAGTTTTGAGTTAAACTTATTCGAGCTCCCTATAACATCACGAAGAGTGTTTTAATTAGTAAAGATCGAATATCTGAAAGAAATTACCTTAATCATGGTACCTATTATGTCATAAGACCTTTTTAATGTATAAAGAATGAATCTTTGAAAGAAAAAGAGAGATTTGAGTGTAACTTGTTCGAGTTCCCAATGTAATCTCGTATAGTGCTTTAATGACTAAAGATTGAATCATTGAATGAAAATACCTCAATCAAGGTACCTATTATGTCACTTGACCTTTTTAATGTTTAAAGATTAAATCTTTGGAAAAAAATGTGAGTTTTAGGTTAAACTTATAATAGTTCCCTTGACGTCACGAAAAGTGTATTAATGAGTAAAGATTGAATCTTTGAGCGAAATTACCTCAATCACGGTACCTATTATGTCACAAGACCTTTTTATTGTATAAAGGTTGAATCTTTGAAAGAAAATGAGAGTTTTGAGTTTAACTTATTCGAGTTCCGTTTGAAGTCGCGAAGAGTGTTTTAATGACTAAAAATTGAATCTTTGAATAAAAATACCTCAATCAAGGTACCTATTATATAATTAGAGCATCTTAATGTGTAAAGATTGAATCTTTGAAAGAAAATAAAAGTTTTGAGTTAAACTAATTCGAGTTCCCTTTGACGTCCCAAAGAGTGTTTTAATGTGTAAAGATTGAATATTTGAATGGAAACACCTCAATCAAGGTACCTATTATGTCACTAAACCATTTTAATGTATAAAGATTAAATCTTTGAAAGAAAATGAGAGTTTTGAGTTAAACTTATTCGAATTCCCTTTGAGGTCACGAAGAATGTTTTAATGAGTAAAGATTGAATCATTGAATAAAATTATTTCAATCAAGGTAGCTATTATGTCACTAGACATTTTTAATATAAAAAGATTGAATCTTTGAAAGAAAATGAGAGTTTTGAGTTAAACTTATTTGACTTCCCTATGAAGTCCTAACGAGTGTTTTAATGACTAAAGATTGAATCTTTGAATGAAAATACCTCAATCAATGTACCTATTATATCACTAGACCTTTTTAAGGTACAAAGATTAAATTTTTGGAAGAAAATAAGTGGTTTGAGTTTAACTTATTCGAGTTCCTATGAAGTCGCGAAGTGTGTTTTAATAACTAAAGATTGAATCTTTGAATGAAAATACCTCAATCAAGGTACCAATTATGTCACTAGACCTTTTTAATGTATAAATATTTACTCTTTGAAAGAGAAAGAGATTTTTGAGTTAAACTTGTTCGAATTCCATTTGACGTCCCAAAGAGTATTTTAATGAGAAAAGATTGAATCTTTGAATGAAAAATTCTCAATCAAGGTACCTATTATGTCACTAGACCTTTTTAAAGTATAAAGATTGAATTTTTGAAAGAAAATTAGAGTTTTGAGTTCAACTTATTCGAGTTTCATTTGCCGTCGCGAAGAGTGTTTTAATGAGTAAGGTTGAATCTATGAATGAAATTACTTCTAACAATGTTCCAATTATGTCTCTAAACCTTTTTAATGTATGAAGATTGAATCTTTGAAAGAAAATGAGAGTTTTGAGTTTAACTTATTTCGAGTTCCCTATGAACTCGTGAAGTGTGTTTTTCGGACAAAAGTTTGAATCTTTGAATGAAATTACTTCAATCAAGGTAGCAGTTATGTCACTAGACCATTTCAATCTATAAAGATTGAAGCTTAAACGAAAATGAGAGTTTTGTGTAAAACCTATTCGATTTCCCTATGAAGTCGCAAAGAGTGTTTTAGAGACTACAGATTGAATCTTTGAATGAAAATACCTCAATTAAGGTACCAATTATGTCACTAGACCTTTTTAATGAGTAAAGATTGAATCTTTAAAAGAAAATGAGGGTTTTCAGTTAAACTTATTCGAGTTCCCTTTGCCGTCTCGAAGAGTGTTTAAAAGAGTAAAGATTGAATCTTTGAATGAAAATTCCTCATTCAAGGTACCAATTATGTTACTAGACCATTTTAATGTATAAAGATTAAACCTTTGAAGGAAAATGAGAGTTTTGAGTTAAACTTATTCGAGTTCCCATTAACGTCCCGAAGAGTGTTGTAATTAGTAAAGGTTGAATCTTTGAATGAAATTAACTCAATCAAGGTAACTATTATGTCACCAGACCTTATTAATGTACAAAGATTTAATCTTTGAAAGAAAAAGAGAGTTTTGAGTTTAACTTAATCGAATTCCTTATAAAGTGTCGAAGAGTGTTTTAATGACTAAAGATTAAATCTTTAAATGAAAATACCTTAATCAAGGTATTTATTATGTCACTAGACCTTTTAAATGTATAAAGATTAAATCTTACAAAGAAAATGAGAGTTTTGAGTTAAGCTTGTTCGAGTTCCCTTTGACGTCTCAAAGAGTGTTTTAATGAGTAAAAATTGAATGTTTGAGTGAAAACACCTCAATGAAGGTACCTATTATGTCATTAGACCATTTAAATGTATAAAGATTAAATCTTTGAAAGAAAATGAGAGTTTTCTATTAAATTTATTCGAGTAGCCTTTGACGACAAAAAGAGTGTTTTTATGTGTAAATATTGAATCTTTTAATAAAATTACCTTAATCAAGGTACCTGTTATGTCACTAGACCTTCTTAATGTATAAAGATTGAATTTTTCAATGAAAATAAGAATTTTGAGTTTAACTTATTTGAGTTTCCTATCATGTCGCGAAGAGTGTTTTAATGACTAAAGATTGAATATTTTAATGAAAATACCTCAATCAAGGTACTTATCATGTCATTAGACCTTTTTAATCAATAAAGATTGAATCTTTGAAACAAAATGAGTGTTTTGAGTTTAACATATTTTGTAATGACCCGGTCATTTTTCTTCCTTTTCTTTTTCTCAGATTTTCACGGATATTTTTTTTTCTATTAATCTTTTCCTTTTTGAATTCAGTTTCTCGTCACTTAATGTCATTTTGAGTGCTCTGGAATGGTTTCTGAGACTTTTTTCTCTAGATTGACAATTTCCATTGAGGACCGAGTCAATTCCACATTTTCATTTTTCGACACTATTTACTTTTTCGTCCTTTTCCCTATTTTGTCTTTTCCCTGTTTGTCACTTTGTTGGCATAACCACACTTCTGGTGTTCGAAGTTGGTTTTTGACTTCACGTATCTTCATTCTAAGTGGTTTCCACGAAATATAGTATCCATAGGGGCATGGATGCACAGTTCTTTAGAAACATTTTCATTTCTTGGGGTGTTTTTCAAAAATATCTTTTGAAGATATTTTATTTCAGGGGTTTTTAAGAAAATATATTTGGAAGATATTTCCATTCTGGGCCAGTTATGCAGTTTTCACTTTTTGGAGGGGCCGTTGTGTAATTAATGAAAGCTATTGCTAAATGCCTTGTTTTGAACCTGAATCCTCGTACGGGATTTATTTTCACTTTTCATCGAGTCGTGTACTTATGGAATTTCCTTCTGATTGTTTTTCTCCAGTTTCAGGGTTTCTGAACCCGGTTTGTGCCGAACTTGTTGGGTGCATATCTTTCTGCTCGGGACTCAGTTTTCGACGCCATTTTTTCTGTTGTATATATTTTCTCATTTTGCTTCTTTTTTGTTCACAGAGTTTTGTCGTTTAAGTGCGTCTGCTCAAATTTCACTTTTCTGGACCAGGTAGGGCCCGTTCGGGACACTTTTAGGGTTTTTCTATAAATAGGAGGTCTTAAGAGAAAAATTCAGAATTTTCTCTCTCTCCCCTCTGTCTTGGCCGGTAGCTATGGCAGCCAAGGGGCTGCCACCCTTCTCTCTTCTTTTCCGGTCACTTCACTTAGGTAAAAAAATGTAGTGTCTTAATATTTTATGCTCTCCTTAACGTGCTCTACCTTTCCCCCTTATTAGAATCTGTTTTTGGCCATTTCTTAAGTTTGGGTGTGAGGTCAAGTTGTGATTTTGATGGGGCTTCCTTGGGGTTCTCGTTCACCGTGTTGTCCCCGACAAAACCTAGAAGTTTCGTCGGATTCGGAGCGGTTTTGTTTTGGTGGGGATTTGAGATTTCATCTCAAATGGAGGTAGGGGGTGTTATAATTTCTTATTTTTGTTGTCTTGCATTTTTTTGATGCTTATACAACTTGTATGCATGCTTTTGTTAAGAATCTAGAATTTAATTTAATTATTTTCTATGGTTAAAATTTAATCCTCATGACGGTATTCAACTTAGAATTAAATTGTGGCATGCTAGGAAATTAAGTTTTGATGTGTTTGTGAACATCTATTAAATTTGAATAAGAATTGCACTTTTTATTTAATAATTATCTTTGTGAAAGTTTAATTCTTATGGACGTACCTTGCATGAAATTAACGTGTGATAGGCTATTAAATTAAGTTTCGGCATGTTCTTTAACATACTTTAAGTTGAGAGCATTTGGATGAGTTTGAAAATCTAGAGACTTTAACTAAGAGAATTAATTAAAATATATTTTTATGGTTCCATTGGTCTAATTAGGATTTTGAATGAATATATGTAATGACCATGCTATGTCCTTTAGCATATATTAAATTGAGGCCATTTGGAAATGATTTGAAATCTAGAGAATTTAATTATTTTTATTTAATTAAATTCTATCTTGTCGTTCTATAGATTTAATTTTGTTGTAGAAGTTGTTTCTATGTATAAATCATGGATTTGGACTTTTGTATATTCACATAGTTGTGTTTTGAACATTTGATAACATTGTTGTTATATTTATATTCATGAGAAAATGTTTTTTTTATGGAATATATTGTTGCCTTGTGTAATGAATTGTACACTTTGTAATTGACATTATATATGCCATTTTAGAATTTAAACTCTAAGGCATGGAATGTGTGTTTTCAACCTACTTGTGTATGGAAGGCGATTTCGTGCGTTATATAAATTATGTATAAGTTGTGAACTTATTTGGATTATTTTGGAGTCTTGGGACATTGTTGTTACAAGTGACATGGCTAGAGTTGGGCTTTAGTACGGGAGGTATGAGTTTTCCCCAATTGAGATAGTGCACACTAGGGTGGTCTTCCCAGCGGGTTAATGCCCGGATTAACCATTTTGTTCTTGGTTTAGTCCGAGACATGATGTCCAAGTCTTCCACTATTTGATTTCGCATTCAATTCTAAGTTGCCAATCATGTTTAATTGTGACTTGTGGTTTTGGATATTGGCAATTTGATGTTGTTAAGTACATCTATACTAAATTGCTATATTTAGTTGTTTGCACACTTTTAGATTTCAAGTTGATAACTTAGAGAATCTATGTCTTGATGTGTGGTATTAGAAATTCTAATTATACTAAATTGTTATATTTAGTTGTTATTGCATTTTAGATTTCAAGGTGATGGCTTTGAGAATCTATGTCTTGATGTTTTGTATAGTACGCACCTATGTTGTTGAAATTCCATAAATGATGTGTTTTATGCTAGAAATAATTTAAGGTAGTTTAGGATGTTTCCTGAGTCTCACCTTTGACATAGACGTGTTAGGTGGTATAACCCTTTTGAATTGTTTCATGTTGTTATAAAAATCTATAAAGAAATCGAGTCGATGCATACTCATTCTATACGAGTAAACTTGTTTACTCACCCCGAAGTTACTGGGGGATTTGTTCAGGTACAGGATTCAAGATTGGAGATTTGCAGTTGCCTTGGGTGATTCGTAGATTTGAACCTTCTTTTAAAGTATTCTTGTTCACATACAAGTGTTAGCATGTTTAAGTTTTGCTTATAAAGATGTAATACTTAGTTAGGCTCAATTATGTCATTTTTGCCTTATAACATGTAAAGTGTACTTGGAGACATTATTTTGGGACCTATTTGATATGTATGACATGAGGCTATGGGCCACCAACTTTAAAGTTCAAGTGTATGTATTTAAATTTCAAGTTTTGCATTTGAAATGTACTTTTATCAACCTTTGAGGTTTGGCATGTGAATTGCAGTAAATGTGATGTAATGACGCCGTACGCCATTGTAACATGTTTAAAATGTCATATTGCATCTGCGTGTATGTTCACATCATCACACAATAGCATATTATTAAATTTGATCATGCCATGTGGGATTCAAATAACGCTTAGGGACTTCTTCTTCATTTTGGTGCATAACAGGTTCATAGGCACTTTCTCGAGCCATTTCGGTCGACCGAAATGCTAGTTCGGTCGACCGATTCCCTTTTTAGTTTCATTTGAACAGTAAAATCATACATTCCAGTAGCCATTTTTTATGTTTTGGCCGAGTTCGGTTGACCGATGGCTTGTTTCGGTCGACCGATGCTGTTGTGGTTTTTGTAGAACAGTGAAAACTTAATTCCAGTAACCATTTTCAGTTTCGAGCCACAAATCGGTCGACCAAAATGAAGGCTTAATTCTTCTCCTTTTCTTGGTTCATTTCGGTAGACCGAAGCTCCATTTCGGTCAACCGAAATGGAGCTGTCTTGTTAATTTTGTTTGGTTGTTGTTTCTTCAGGCTTATACCAATTGGTTTACTTCCACTCGACTTCGTTAATCTTGTTTAGGCCATTTATTGGTATATGTGATCTAGTTTGAACTAGATCTTGTTCCCTTGGTTGTCATTGGTGCCATAGGATACCATTTAACCCTTTTTGTTTTAGCTTTCCCTTTCGGTTAGTTCTTTGAGTTCTGTGACTTCATAGAAGGTCACATTGGTATCTTGGAGATGATCTATATCTCTATAGACTTTGGTTTTATATTTTACTTCAGCATTTTTAGATCCGGTTCGGGTCATCACAGGACACACTGGGTTGAAAAATTCAGGGTCGTCACAAATGGTATCAGAGCTCCTAGGTTCGAAAACCTTAGGACGATGGGTTTTGGGTGCATATCATGCTTGTGTTGCCAAGTTCTACGCATTTATATGCTTTATGATAACATGTTTTAGTCTGATAACATGTTTATGTGCTACATGTGGTATTTCATTTGTTTAGCATGATTTAAATTCTATCTAAAGAGCATGACATATGATGTATGCTAGATTTGATTTGTATATGCATGATTGTTTTGCATATTTGGCAGGACTTGGGATTAGTCATTAGATGTTTGAGTTGAGACTGAGTCGTTTGGTGAGTTTTCACTCAGTGCAACGGTTGGTGTGCTTGGTTTTGTTTAGGCACTCTTCCTTGAGGTTGTTGGTGATTGTCCACATGGTTTTATAGTAATATAGGTTGTTGTCGACCTAGCTTTAGTTTTGAGGTAGGTGGAGAGACACCTTTTGTTTAGACTCTCGTGAGTTGGGTCATTTGGCGTTGCCGTAGTGTTGGATTTGTTGGTTTTGGGCCATGTTGGGGTTATGGACCTCTTAGAATCCTTGGTTGTTCGGGATGATTCCTCTGGGATTGCAATTTTCCTGGGCGGGTACGTTTGTAGGCGGGTGCATGGCACTGTTATGCTACCGTACTAGCTAGCTACAAGTGCAATTCAGATGGAATCAGTGTTGGTTTTGTTTTCATAGGCCAATCCTTTTGATCGATGATGATGATGGTTGTTTTGGGGATCAATCGTAGTGATTGTGTGACGACCCTAGTTTTTAGGCCAGCGTATCCTGTGATGAACCGTAAGGATGATCCAATAACGGATCCGAAATGCGGAAGCGAAAACAGAAAACAAGTCAAAGTGACCTTCCATGAGGTTATAGAACTCAATGAGAACTAATGCGGAAGCAAAAGATAAAAAAAATATAACAAATAAGCCCCCAGGGGCAAAATAGTAATTTTACATAGAAATGACGTCCCTAGAATGTAAATTATTCTTGAGACACATCCATGACTTCCCGTGAAGTCACGGAACTCAAAAGAAAGTAGCGGAAGCGAATTACAAGAAAACTGGATAAAAATAGCCCCAAGGGCAAAATGGTCATTTCTAAAAATATATAAAATCGGGTGCTACCGAGCACACCGCTGGGAAGACAGTGAAAAATTAATCAAGTTAGACTCAAGAATCACTTGATTCGGAGTCCGGATGGAAGAGAAAAGTCAAAAGAAAGTTTTGACGTCGCCGCGGCCGTGAATACTAACTTGGGGAAAATGCTGAAGTTCGTGTGCCGTTTTGAGGTACTAAATGATGTTTTCTGGAAAAACACGAAGAAGAAACCCCCCTTAAAATAATTTTTCCAGGCTGACCATGTCAAAAGAAAATTTTATTTTTGACGTAAAATCCCCAAAATGCCCCTACAACAGACTTGTTCAAATAGTGCAAATGCGCACAGGAAATCAGATTTTGGAGCGGGGTTTTCGGGTCTGATATGACATTTTCTGGAAAAATGTTGTGAAGAAACCCCCCCTAAAATCACGTTTTCTATATGACCATGTTAAGAACGGAATTTATTTTTCAAAGGAATTTCCCAAAATGCCCCTAGATCAATTTAGGCCAAAAGGGTTAAAAGATGCTACAGTGACTGTCTGCAACTGAGAGCAAAAACGGGCTAGAAGATGAATTTTTCTGGAAAAACACAAAGAAGAAACCCCCCTCAAAATTGAGTTTTCTATGCAACTATTATGAGAATTCAAAAAAAAAATAATGTAGAATGCCCGAAATACCCCTCCATGAAATCTGGTCATAGAGGTCCAAAAAGCTGCTAAATAAAAAAAACAAAAAGCTGAACTTTGCGATGGATTTCCGATACCAAGACAATGTTTTCTAGAAAAACACGAAAAAAAAACCCCCCCTAAAATTATGTTTTCTAAGCAACCATGTCGAAAAAAGAAAATAAAACTGATGTGAAATGTCTAGAATACCTCTAGATCAGATTATACAATAAAACCTCAAAATGAGTTCCTAGGAGGCTCAAATTGCCAAGGAAGAGGTTTTTCTTGAAAAACATCATGCACGCAAACGTAACTTACCTATTTGGATGCGCTACAATGGTCCATGGCTTAAAAATACCGCCGATGCGAAATCCGACCCCCCAACGGCCGAAAAGGCAAAAATGGACTTGAAATGGAAAACATGAAAACCAAAATTGACAAATGATTTCAAATTACTGTTTGGCCCTTGGCCACACTTCAAACATAATTTATGAGACCCTATGAAAGAATGAAAATGGAATTCTCACACCCGATGCAAAAATTATGACATAATATCTCATGAATTTTCAATATTTCCATAATGGAGTTTGTAAGTAAAAGTGCATAACATACATAATTTATGATATTGGCCTCCGGCCTCATTACATACACATCAAAAGAGTGTCAAAAGGTGCACTTAAGTGTACATTACATGGCTTAAACAATAAGTACAAGTTTTGTCAAAATAAACAAAGTAAACATGATATGTTACCATGTGCATATTCAATGTTATCAAAAATACTTCAAGACCTTCTAGCATGTCTAAGAGTATTGTGTATCCCACAACAAAGCTTCTTTACCTGCAAAACACCCAGTAACTTTGGGGTGAATAAACAAGTCTAACAAGTTTATTCGTAGGGGACGAGCATGCATTACTCGATTTCATTAAGATTTTTAGACAACATGAATCATTTCAAAAAGGGATCATGTCACCTAACGTCTATGTCAAAGATTAGACTCAAAGTTCATCCTAAGCTATCTTAGATCATTTCTAGCATAAATCACATCATCTATGCAATTCAAACAATATGGAAGCACGTTATACAAACCAACAAGATAAAGGTTCTTAAAGGTATCAACTTGCAATCAAGAATACAGAAACAACTAAAGTGATCATGCCACCTAACGTCTATGTTCTAAATAAGTTTAAGGAATCATCCTAGACCATGTTGAACAATCAAAACACAAATTACAATTTCAATGCAATCTAGCCACATGAAAGCATGTTATACAAGGCAACAAAATACAAATTCTTAAAGCTATCAGCTTGAAATCTTTAGCAAGAAAACAATAGAAGTGGGTCATGCCACCTAACGTCTATGTTCCAATTGAATCTATAGGATCATTCCTAAACTACATTAGAACATCAAAACACAAATTACAATATCGATGCCATCTAACCAACATTAGAATTTCTAATACAATGCGTAAAGCATGGTTTCTTAAAGTAAACATCCTGAAACTTAAAACGAGAAAACAAGTAAGAAACAAAAAGTCATAACATCATGTAGTTATCAACTTGAAATGAAATGCAAAATTAAATAAAGTGGATACTTGGACGTCATGCCGGATCAAACTGACAATCTGGTTACTTTAGGGTTACTAGCCCATGGGTAACCTTCCTATGTGCGTACTAGACTATATAGAGGGACTATCCCCTGTACTAGAATCACGTCCTAGCCGTAGCCAAACAACGACATCCCCAAGTTTCCAAAATCAACAAATTATGCAACAACATATATATCAGCATGTATATACAAGATAATCAACTATTTACCATGCACAGCCAAATTTGGAAACCTATACAATGCATGCTCTAAGTTCACAACTAATATTATATGATGAATGTTGAATCTTCAGTGTGCGATTCATTACACGCTATGCATGAAAGATGTTCAATACAAAATGTGCAAATCATTACACAAGGCAACAATATATTCAATAAGGAAAACACATTCTCATGAGTATAAACATAGCAACTATGTTATCCAATTCTCAAAACATAACCAAATGAATATACAACAAGTCCATGTTCAGGATTTTGATATAGAAACGACTTTCAAACACAATTAAATCCATGGCTCAATTAGATAGAATTTAATTAAATAAAAATAATTAAATTCCCTAGATTCTAATTCAATTCCAAATAACCTCAAATTAATACATATTAAAGAACATGGCATGGTCATCACCTATATCCATTTTAAAACTCAATTAGGTTATTAGAACAACAAAGTAGAACTCTAGTTAAATCATGCTAATTTAATTACCAAGGTTCTAAAGCAACTTCAAATGGTCCGCAATTAATATATATTAGTAAACAAGTCATGGCCAATACAAATATCAAGTTAAAATCTTAATTAAGCTAATGGGACCACAAAATAGATTTTAATTAATTCTTTTAATTAAAATCTCTAGATTGTCAAACTTAACCAAATGCTCTCAATTTAACACATCTTAGAGAATATGCCAAGGACAAATGTAATATCACATTGTAAGTTTATTTCATTCAATTTACGACCATGTGTATTAAACTTTCACTAAAGTTAAATATAAAATAAAAGTTGCAATTCTCATGTAATTAATCCCAATTTAATATATGTGAACAACCAAACCAAAGCCTAATTTTCTAGCATGTCACAATTCAATTCCAAGTTGTATATCACCATGAGGATTAAATCTTAAATAAAGAAATTAATTAAATGAAAGGTTTCAAAACCTCACCGAATATTCTAAATCAAATATATGTGAAGCTATATGGCATGTAGATCAAGAATATCAAATCAGAATTCAAATGGAGTGAATAGTGCATTTTTGGCAAATTATTTAATCAAGTTAATTAATAATTACTAATTTTCAAAACACCTCCAATTACTTTCAAATTCAACTATGTTGAAGAATATGCTAAGGCCAAATATAATATGCTATCACACATTGATTTCAAACTAGTTAAGGCCACATGAATTAATATTTTATTCAAGATAAATATTAAATAAAATCTTCATTTCTTATTCAAATGCTCCAATTTTAATATATGTTAATCAACATATCAAGGTGTAATATAATGTCAAGCCACAAGTTTAAAACATGCTATAACTCACCGGAAAAATTTAAATTTCATACTAGAAAATAAATAATAAAAAATTCTAGATTTAATATCCAAGCATGTAATTGAGTTGAATAAGCATCACAAGCATGTAATAGAGTAAGAAAGTAAATTATAACACCCCTACCTCAATTTGAGATGAAACCTCAAAGGCCCACCGAAGAAAAAGTGTTCCGAATCTGCTGAAGCCGAAGGGTTTTGTCGGGGACAACACGATCTACATGAATCGGAAGGAAGCCCCATGAAAATCACAACTTGACCTCAAAACCAAACTCAAGAAATGGTCAAAAATGAATTCTAATAAGGGGGAGTGGTAGAACACGTCGAGGGGAACAAAAAATGTGAAGGCCGAAGACTTTTCACTTAGGAAAAGTAGATCAAAGGAGGAGAGAGAAGGTGGCACCTCCATGGGCATCCATGGCTGCTTTAGGTCGTGCAAGAGGAGTGGGGAAGATGAAAAATGAAATATTTCAACCCCTTTTTATAGAAATCTCAAAAAGTGCCCCGAACGGGCCCCGCCGGGTCCGGAAAAGTGGATTTAGAGCAAACGCGCTCAAACGGAAAAACTCCGTGAACAAAAAAGATTCAAAATGAGAAAATATGAATAACGGAAGAAATGGCGTCAAAAATCAAGTCCCGAGCAGAGAGTTATGCCCCGAACAAGTTTGGCAGCAACTAGGGCCAAAAACCCTGAAACTGGAGAAAAACGACCAGAACGGAATTCTAGGAGTACACGACTCACAAATGTTAAAATGAATCCTGTACAAGGATCCAAGTTCCAGACAAGATATTTGCAATAACTTTCGTTAATTGCATAATGGCCCCAACAAAAAGGGTTAACTACGAAACACCCCCAGAATGAAAATATCTTCCAAAAGATATTTGCTTAGATGCCACTGAAATAAAATATCTTCAAAAGATATTTATGAAAAACACCCCAAGAAATGAAAAAGATTCTAAAGAATTGTGCATCCATGCCCCTATGGACACCGGGAGCAACTAGAGTACTTTCTTGCAAAAGTAAAGATACGTATTTCGAGAAAACCAATAAAGATGGAGACACATGAAGTCAATAGCTAACTCTGAGCACGGAAAGTGAGTTTGTGCCAAAAACTGACAAACGGAGATAAGACAGAATAGGGAAAAGGACGAAATAGTGCATAGTGTCCGAAAAGTGAAAATACGAAAATGACTCGGTCCTCAAAAGAAGTTGTCAATCCACATGAAAAAATCTCAGAAACCATTTTCGAGCACTTGAGAAGACACTATGTGACAAGAAACAGAGCTCAGAAAAGAAAATTAAATGGACAAAATTTATTCGTAAAATTTCAGGAAAAGGGAAAAGAAAGCAAATGACCGGGCCGTTGCAGATTGATTTGGTTGTTGTTGGTATGGCTATAGTTGCCATTTTCTTTGAGTTCTCCCTGTGTGATGACGCTTTTGGGATCAAGTCGATTGATTGATACTTCGGATATAGAGAGCATTGCACTGTTAGTGTCACTTGTAGTGTCACATTTAGATTCGGAGATGGATTGTTAGAGTCTTACCATTGTGGTAAGGGCTCACATTTGTTTTGAAACAAGTTGTTGTCGCATTGCTTTTTAGAGTCAGTTTGTGGCTAAGACTGGTCTTTCCTTTCACCTAGACACTCTAGGATACGATATTCATAGGGTTCATTGTTACATCATTTTTTTTTTTTTTTATCTTCTGCAGTTTCGTTTTCTACCATGTTAGTAGTATGATTTATGTTATTGCGATGCATGAGTAGGTGGAAGTGTATCCACATTTGCCTTCTTGTTGTGTGGCATTAGCATGCCTTCTTTATATGCTTAGAGATGCCATGTTGTTACTGTGTTTTAGTGACATGATTTTGTGCTTACGTGGAAACGTGCTGCATGTACCCTTGATCTTTATCTATATAAGTAGATTTACTTTTTGGTAGTTGTATTCCTCGTCATTTGCATAACTTCCATATTTTGATTTCCTTTTTGTTTCCTTCGGTTGCACGTAGTGTGTATGTGGGTTTTCACAATGGTTTCGTGGTGACATTCCTTGTAGAGGATTTGTCACATTTTTGTTGTCTTGAGCTACCCACTTCCTTAAGGTGGGAAGAATGCTCCCTTTTCTCGTTTGTCGTGTTAACACTTGTGGGGGGGGGGGGGATAGGGTTTCTCCTCTTCTTCTTGATTCGTGTTAGGGACTTCACAAGGAGTGAGTCTCTTCTCGTCGTTGCGTTGTGCACGGTTTTGGGGTTGGCTGGTCCGTAAGGATCACCATTGTTGTCTTGAGTCCTTGGTGAGGATTTGATAGATTTTGGTCGACTTACATCCATGTAGGGGGGCGAAGTCTTTGACCTTGTTGTCTTTCACTTCAGAGATGGAGTCGTGGTGCTATCTTTCTTAACACTGGTGGTTCCTTTCCTTCATGTCTTCCCTTGGGGAGTTTTACCATGGTTATTGATGGGTTATGGTGCTCAGAGTGAGTAGATTGGTGTGAGATCATTTTTCAAGGACTTACGTCCATATCATTGAGGATTTGTTTGATTCGTGAGGTGAGCTCGATGCTCTTTTGAGGATGTCTTTAGGAGACTTGTTTTAGTTTTGGAGACCTAGATGTGGTCGACTTTTAGGAGAAGTTTTGGAGGATTGTTATTGGATATGACTTGTTTGTGGGGTTTTCTTGTCCTAGTTATGACTGGGTGTAGGTTTGAGGAATTATAGTTCCAGTGGTTGTTTATGGATCGATGGAAATTGTGGAATTTTGATTTAGCTTGGTGTTGCCAATGATGATTTTGAGAGACTCATTTTGTAACCTTGGTTGTCAAGATTTTGATGTGTGTGTCGGTTGATGGACTTTTATTTTGGGGATTTAGTTATCCACGATAGGGATTTTGATCCGATGTTTAATTATGGTGTGTAGTCTTATAGTTAATCTATTTAAGGATGATATCTGGGATTTTTTAGAACTGTTTTTCTTGTCAGGCTTTGGATTTGTGATTGATGTTGTTGATAGTAGTGTTTTGAGACGTTAGAGTTGTTGGTTTTGTTGTATTGAAGATTTAAGGCCGTAAGCATAGCGGTACCTATGGCATTATTGTCAGAGTTTCGAGATTGGCCAGGATGGTCCGGACGGACATCTTTGGACCATATCTCAACTCTCACAAAATGTTGGTCTCCATAGTGCTTTTCGTAATGATCATTTTTGACATTGATGTCATTTGTATTGAGAGGTTTCATGGGTAGACCTAGTGGGGGGCAGGTTATGAACTAGTACCTTATATTGTCATGCTACTGTACAAGTTGTGTGCTGTGGGCGGGTGCTAGTTGCCGTCAATGCTACCTTACTGACGAGTAAGTGTAGGCGGGCCCTAGGTAGTGTCATTGCTACCACACATTTGAGTACGTCGTGGGCCGGTTTTGGCCGCTATTCGTACTACCACGTTGTCCTTGTTCAGTACCTTGATTCGATATGTGGGGATTTTGGAGTTCTTTTGGTGGTTATTTTTGCATTCGTGTGAGGGTTTGTCAGGAGGGATGTTATGGTGGTAGTCTTCCGTTCCCTCATCTGACCTTAGATTTTGTGTGTGAGCCTTGACTTATTGTGTGGCTGCGTAGTCATTTTCCTTTTGAGAGGTTGTCCTATTGTGAGAACATGGGTACGAATGGCATTAGGTTGTACGCTGTCTTCCAGTTTTGGGATTGCTTTCGTAGCATGTTTTGAGGGATACTCAGAGATGTACTCCGTAGTTATCCTGGTTTTGCCTTTTTGTTTTCTTGGGGTTGGATTTCGGTGGCGAAATCCCTTTAAGGTGGGAAGGTTGTAATAACCCAGTCATTTTTCTTTCTTTTATTTTTCTCAAATTTTCACTGATATTTTTTTTTTCCGTTGATCTTTTCCTTTTTGAGTTCAGTTTCTCATCACTTAGTGTCGTTTCAAGTGCTTTGGAATGGTTTCCGAGACTATTTTCTTTGGATTGACAACTTCCTTTGAGAACCGCATCAATTCTACATTTTCATTTTTCAACACTATTCACTTTTTCGTCGTTTTCCCTATTTTGTCTTTTCTTTGTTTGTCACTTTGTTGGCATAACCACACTTCTGGTGTTCGGAGTTGGTTTTTGACTTCATGTATCTTCATTCTAAGTGGTTTTCACAGAATACATATCTTAACTTTTGCAGAAAAGTACTCTAGTTGCTCCCGATGTCCATAAGGGCATGGATGCACAGTTCTTCAGAAACATTTCCATTTCTTGGGGTGTTTTTCG
Organism: Cornus florida; assembly: GCF_030987335.1. Taxonomy (NCBI): domain Eukaryota; kingdom Viridiplantae; phylum Streptophyta; class Magnoliopsida; order Cornales; family Cornaceae; genus Cornus; species Cornus florida. The sequence continues at coordinate 36,256,322 of NW_026775574.1, read as the reverse complement.
TAAATATCTTTTGAAGATATTTTATTTTAGGGGTTTTTAAGAAAATATTTTTGGAAGATATTTCCATTCTGGTCCAGTTGTGCAATTTTTACGTTTTGGAGGGGCCATTGTGCAATTAATGAAAGTTATTGCTAAATGCCTTGTTTTGAGTCTGGACCTTGTACGGGATTCATTTTCACTTTTCGTCGAGTCGTGTACTCATGGAATTTCCTTCTGGTTGTTTTTCTCCAGTTTCAGGGTTTCTGAACCCGATTTGCGCTGAACTTGTTTGGTGCATATCTTTCTGCTCGAGACTTGGTTTTTCATGCCGTTTCTTCTTTTGTTCATATTTTCTCATTTTGCTTCTTTTTTGTTCGCGGAGTTTTGTCGTTTGAGCGCGTCTTCTCAAATTTCACTTTTCCAGACCCGGCGAGGCCCATTCGGGACACTTTTAGGGTTTTCTATAAATAGGAGGTCTTAAGAGAAAAATTCAAATTTTTTTTTTCTCTCTCTCCTCTCTCTTGGCCGGCAGCCATGGCAGCTCTTCTCTCTTCTTTTCCGGTCACTTCCCTTAGGTAAAAAAGTGTAGTGCCTCAGTATTTTATGCTCTCCTTGACGTGCTCTACCTTTCCCCCTTATTAGAATTTGTTTTTTGCCATTTCTTAAGTTTAGGTTTGAGGTCAAGTTGTAATTTTGATGGGGCTTTCTTGGGGTTCTTATTCACCGTGTTGTCCCCGACAAAACCTAGAAGTTTCGTCGGATTCGGAGCGGTTTTGTTTTGGTGGGGATTTGAGATTTCGTCTCAAATGGAGGTAGGGGGTGTTATAATTTCATATTTTTGTTGTCTTGCATGTTTTTGATGCTTATACAACTTGTATGCATGCTTTTGTTAAGAATCTAGAATTTAATTTAATTATTTTCTATGGTTAAGATTTAATCATCATGATGGTATTCAACTTAGAATTAAATTATGGCATGCTAGGAAATTAAGTTTTAATGTGTTTGTGAACATATATTAAATTAGAATAATTTGAATATGAATTGCACTTTTTATTTAATAATTATCTTTGTGAAAGTTTAATTCTTATGGACGTACCTTGCTTGAAATTAACTTGTGATAGGCTATTAAATTAAGTTTTGGCATGTTCTTTAACATATTTTACTTTGAGAGCATTTGGATGAGTTTGAAAATCTAGAGACTTTAATTAAGTGAATTAATTAAAATCTATTTTTATGGTTCCATTGGTCTAATTAGGATTTTGAATGAATATATGTAATGACAATGCTATGTTCTTTAGCATACATTAAATTGAGGCCATTTGGAAATAATTTGAAATTTAGAGAATTTAATTATTTTTATTTAATTAAATTCTATCTTGTTGTTCTATGGATTTAATTTTGTTGTAGAAGTTGTTTCTATGTATAAATCATGGATTTGGACTTTTGTGTATTCACATAGTTGTGTTTTGAACATTGGATAACATTGTTGTTATATTTATATTTATGAGAATATGTTTTCTTTATGGAATATATTGTTGCCTTGTGTAATGAATTGCATACTTTGTAATTGACATTATATATGCCATTTTAGAATTTAAATTCTAAGGCATGGAATGTGTGGTTTCAACCTACTTGTGCATGGAAGGTGATTTCGTGCATTATATAAACTATGTATTAGTTATGAGCTTATTTGGATTATTTTGGAGTCTTGGGACATTGTTGTTACAAATGACATGGCTAAAGTTTGGCTCTAGTGCGGGAGGTATGAGTTCTCCCCAATTGAGATAGTGCACACTAGGGTGGTCTTCCCAGCGGATTAATGCCCGGAATAACCATTTTCTTCTTGGTTTAGTCCAAGACGTGATGTCCAAGTCTTCCACTATTTGATTTCGCATTCAATTCCAAGTTGACAATCATGTTTAATTGTGACTTGTGGTTTTGGCTATTGGCGATTTGATGTTGTTAAGTACATCCATACTAAATTGCTATATTTAGTTGTTTGTACATTTTTAGATTTCAAGTTGATAACTTAGAGAATCTATGTCTTGATGTGTGGTATTAGAAATTCTAATTATACTAAATTGTTATATTTAGTTGTTATTGCATTTTAGATTTCAAGGTGATGGCTTTGAGAATCTATGTCTTGATGTTTTACATAGTATGCACCTATGTTGTTGAAATTGCATAAAGAATGTGTTTTATGCTAGAAATGATTTAAGGTAGCTTAGGATGCTCCCTGAGTCTCACCTTTGACATAGACATTAGGTGGCATGACCCTTTTGAATTGTTTCATGTTGTTATAAAAATCTATAAAGAAATCGAGTCGATGCATGCTCATTCTCTACGAGTAAACTTGTTTACTCACCCCGAAGTTACTAGGGGATTTGTTCAGGTACAGGATTCAAGATTGGAGATTTGCAGTTGCCTTGGGTGATTCGTAGATTTGAACCTTCTTTTAAAGTATTCTTGTTCACTTGCAAGTGTTAGCATGTTTAAGTTTTGCTTATAAAGATGTAATACTTAGTTAGGCTCAATTATGTCAATTTTGCCTTATAACATGTAAAGTATACTTGGAGGACATTATTTTGGAACCTATTTGATATGCATGACATGAGGCCAGGGGCCACCAACTTTAAAGTTCAAGTGTATGTATTTAAATTTCAAGTTTTGCATTTGAAATGTACTTTTATCAACCTTTCAGGTTTGGCATGTGAATTGGAGTAAATGTGATGTAATGACGCTGTACGCCATTGTAACACGTTTAAAATGTCATATGCATTTACGTGTATGTTCACGTCATCACACAATAGCATATTATTAAATTTGATCATGCCATGGGGGATTCAAATAAAGCTTAGGGACTTCTTCTTCATTTCGGTGCATAACAGGTTCATAGGCACTTTCTCGAGCCATTTCGGTCGACCAAAATGCTAGTTCAGTCGACCGATTCCCTTTTTGGTTTCATTTGAACAGTAAAATCTGTTGGTTGAGGTTTGCCCTTTAATGTCAAATGCAAGTCAAAAGTGTCTATTGTTACTATTCTCTCTATATTGGTATCACAGGGGTATTTTAGTCATTTTACTCACGTGTGAATATGTGTTATACTCCTTCAATATGCAAAAATACACCACAGAGTAAATACTTAAGTATCTATGAACATAGACTGGTGCTGCAGCAATTACAAGTCAAATGTGAGGGCACTTCTGGAATTTCAGTGTGCTATGAAGGACTCTCTACAGTGTGCCACGTGCACTATGGTCCTAGAGGGAGAAGAAAAATGACAGAAATGTGTATTCTCAACTCTATGTATTAGCATTGTACAATGACTAAAGTAGGTTGCAAAAAAGGTGGTTTGTGTGACACAAGCTAGGGCTGTATAGAGGTAGTTTGGCCCATTCATGGTATTTAATGTCAGCATTGTTCCGTATCTATGATTGGTTAATGATGGAATATCCTTATCCACACAAGGGCAGCAATTTCAGTGTATACATGTGATGTTATTGCAGCAGCAGCAGAAGTGCACCTGAGAGAGCCCATAATAAACTTTTGAGCTAAAATGAAGTGGGACTCGAGAGCTTAAAGTTTTTAATGATTTCAGAGAGATTCATTGTTGCTTTAAGCTGCATTTTAATCTCTGATATCATCATGAAGAAGGTGCAGATTTAGTTGGGGTTACATGTTGCAGATTTTTGGTGCATGAAGGAGGCTTAGAAGTTCAAAAATCACTGTGAATGCTTCTAAGGCCTAAGTAAGGTTTAAGGAAGTTTGTTTGGGGTTTTCACACTTGCTGGAGGCATCTACACAACCAAAATCAAGCTGGTATCAATTCTCATATCTCAGATCTTCAATTTAGCATGTTTTCTAGTTTATACTCCTGGAACTGAGTTTATCATGATATAATTGTGCTATACTATGTTTGTACATCATCTGAGCATGATTTTATTGAGGGTTAGAAGCTGTTCAAATTGATTCTAAACCAGAAAATTTGCTTGTTCCTGTTTTGACTTCATGAACCTCACAACTTAGGATTTTAGGCTTAAAAGGCTGTTGTGTGTGTGAGTTTTGAATGCAATACTTGTGAGTAGTTGCTAATATCTTCATCTGAGCATACATATTTTGATAATATATGTCTACTGCAAAATTACAATTCTGTACTTAAGAACAGTGCTGCTGCAGAAAATTGTTGAGTGACTAATTTTGTGCTTTATATTGATAACATCTTGCTATAAAATGTGAAGTGCATTTTTGAGCAAGAGTTAAAAGTTAAATGGAAACTGTGAGAACTGAGAGCAAGAAGGTTTAGCCTCGGAATTACTGTTTTGCCCCCCTTTCTCCAGAAAGTTTAAGTGCAGCAAATATAACTATTGTGAGCTATTTGCTTGCTGTTTTATGAACTGTTATGGTGTGTTCTTGTTGATATAACTTGTCCCTGCTACAGTCCAAGTATGATTCATCATTTTAAAGCAATGAGGACCTTTGGCTACTGAGAATATAAGCAATACTAATGCTATGTGTAACACTTGCTGAGAATCAGGTTTGTAACCCTCAAGTTACTGCTGTAATCCTGTTTTGCTGATAACTTGCTGTTCCAATTGATAATAATCATCTGAGGAAGTTTATTTTGACTATTGAAGACTGAAGGAGTGCAGTTTAATCAGTTTCTAAAGGTGCTCTACTGTTATGCTATTCTATACTTGATTTTTGGGTCTTTGAGTTGAATTCAAGGCTGTTGTGAACTCTTAATGTCTTATCTTGCTTAACAAAATGTATTTATCTATCACGCAAGTGTATCCTATGTATAAAAGTCTATGCAAGTGAAGGATGAGGCCTAGTTGAAGCCACATTACAGTCTTATCCTTAAGAGGCTAAAACTAGGGTTTTGAAGACTACACGGCCATTGTGTGTTATCATCTCTATGCCTTGCTAGTTTCATTGAGTTTATCTCTTAAGCAAGTGTATTTAGCTATTAAGAGCTGTGGAACACATTTGAAGATAATTCTAGAAGCTGCATTATGAAGTGACATCCATACCCTTGAATTTGGGGTTTTTACCTTGCGTGCTCTTTCATTGATCTACTGTTGTTTCTTAGTTGTGGAATTCATTCAAGCAAGTGGTATTGGATGTGTCAAGGTTGTGGGAACCTAGTTTGAGCATCAAATGAAGCTGCATTATGTTTTGACAGATTTATCCATCTTGTTGTAGAGAAGTGAAACTAGTGTTTCATGTGTTGTGCTTCTTCAAGCTGTGTGTTCATTCCTATCTTGTGTTGCAGTTGAAGTAAAGTGTACTTGGTGTGTTGACACCTTATTCTCTTGTTGACAGAGCTGTGAGAGCTCAGTGAGTCCAAGCAGGGTTGCTTAGGACAGGGGGAGTACATGTGTGCTTATTGTTGTTGCTTGTGTGTTTGTAGAGGGAGTGAAAGTCAATGTCCTAGCTAGTACAAGGTGTTTGGAAATTGGGGCAACTGAATGAGTAACCATTTGCATGCAGCAAGTGAAGATGAAGAGCTAGTGTGTATGTAATGGGTGTGAAAGTCAATGTTCTTACTTGTACAAAGAGTGTATTGAGAGTGAGACAGTTGAGTATGTAACAACTTACATCACCTAGTGGAGCTTTTATTGGCAGAGGCCAAGAACCAAGGTTTTTCCCTATTTGAAAGGGTTTCCTTGTATACCTTGTGTTATGTGTCGTGATTGACTTTTGTGTTCATATCTCCTATGTTCAACTTGTTTGTTCTTAAGTGAAAAAGAAAGAAGTTATCCTTAGACCAATTCAACCCCCCCCCTTCTTGGTCTAACAATTGGTATCAGAGCCTTGGTCTGCTTAACCAAGGCACTCACATGCATTTAGAAAAGTTCTTGGAGCAAGATGGAAGGTCAGTGTGTTGATGATGCACCATGGTTTAATGGAACTTGTTATGAGGACTGGAAGATCAAGATGGAAGCCTATCTTATGTCTCAATCATATGATGTGTGGTACACTACCACTAAAGGAGTGACTGTGTCAAATGAAGAAGCAATGTCAAATGATGCAAAAGGAATATTTGCACTTTTCAATGGTCTTAATTCCCAGGATCTTATTAAAGTCAAAGATTGCAAATCATCCAAAGATGTGTGGGACACTCTTGGGGCATTCTATGATTTTTTTGAAGATTCTGAAGCATCTCAGATTGTCAGTGTTGAAGGAAATGATGTTAAGCAAAAGTCTTGTATTGATTCTGTTAAAACTAACCTTGTAATTATGTCTTCCTTTTCACTTATTCTTCTCAGCATGTTGAAGTGTATGTCAAAGAAAAGTGGAGTTGAAAAGATTTCTGGTAATGAAGCTAATTGCATTGCATGGGATGATGTTTACTACAACTCTATCAGAACTAAAAGTGACAAGAATCCCTCCACTCCTTGCTATTTTTCACAAACGGCATACCTTATATTTAGGCCAACAAGTTCCTTGAGAAGCTGTGTGAAGTACAGAAAAGTGTATTGGTGGTACTCAACCTCTCTCATCTCAAGAAGAAGAAGATTTTTCAAGAGTACTCACAGTATTGTTAATATTCCTCTCATTCTTCTAAGGTATAACAGTCCTCATTTCACTATCATTCCTCTGAATCTTGCTAGAGCCCCCTCTCGTCCTGTTGTAAGCAGATTTGCAAAGCACTGGTTTCTTGAATTCAAAGACAAAAAACACTTCCCGAAATTCATGATGATGAAACCTTATTTGAAAGCCAATTCAAGATATGCAAGCCTTGAAGATGTTCACTCAAAAACCATTACTTCTGTTGATACAAGGATGTTCACTGTAGACAAAATTGATCTTGCTTGAGAAACTGCTCTACAAGAAGATTCAAGCATGAAAAGGTCTCTTCCATCTTCTAAATATCATCTTTCATGGTCTTCAAAGCCTTCACCTCTCAGAGACAAGTTAGTTCATTATTCAGATGAATAAAGGGCTGAAATATTGCAGTACAATCTCAAGTCTTTAACAGCTAATATCTCTGATCTACTCTCAAATTCTCAACTCTCTATTCGATTAATTGTTGTTCTGCATTTGTGGTTGAGATGTTCTCTTGCCATCCCACCTAACTCACTTGTTGAAGGCTCAAGATCACCTCCACTCAGAGACAGGGCTCCTCATGTCACACAAGCTAAAATAAATCTATTATGATACCCTACAAATGCATAATTCAGGTTTTCTCTAAAAACTCTCACTTCAGTGAGTTTTGGTTACTCAATTCTCTTCGCAGCTTATGCTTTCTGAGTAACGTCTTTGAATGTGTGCCGATCATGCCTGAATCATATGGTTCACTGTGTATTCATCATCTAAGCATCTATAATTTGCTGGTTCAAGATCACTTAATTTGAGACTCAATCAAAAAAATTGTCAAGACAATTTCAGATTCTGTAACCCTTCTTTGTTAAGATTCTTCAGTTCTTAAAGAGCTATGATATGAAGAGAAAATTTCTGTTATGCTGCCTTCAATGAAGACATTTCTTGAGGATGAGTATTCTGTTAATACATGCTTGATGGAACACAATTTTGGTATTAACTACAGTGGATTTCCAAGCTTGTCTCTATGAACAGTAGCTTTGCAAAACTCTTGTGAAGACTATTTTGATCTGAGAATCTTACCTTGCTCTAGCACTACTATGTTCAATTAATGCCTTTTATCATCTGAGCCTGATTATCTCTCTAATCAAGTGTTATCATCTGAGCTTGATTTTCTGCAAAACTGATTCTTGTTGTGTGTCAAATTGATTCATTCATGCTTCTCTTTGTCTAATTCTCTTCTGAGCATGAGTATTCAGCTAATATTGAAGTAATGGAACAATGTTCTCTGACTATTCTAAGATGAAATCTTAGTTTTGCCCCTTTTGAATATCAACTCAGCAGAATCACTATTATGGACTGCTTCAAACAGTTTTCCGAGTTTCCAATGTTGTACATTGATTGTTGGTGCTCTAAGCATGAGAGGTTTGCTGAATAATGTTTATGGGAATATTTCTCAGTGCTTAATTCATGGAAAATTACTGTGATGCCTTGAAGCCAGTAAGTTCATTCAAATCAAGAGGTTGAATAACTCTGGTTATGTTACAAACTTGTTCTTCTTACTGAAGTCTCTGCATATTACCTCTCTCTGCTCCTTAAGTTTATCATTTCAGTACACTTTTTGATTGAGCAAATAAGTGTTAAACTCTATAACTCAGAGATTTAACCAAGATTGGTTTAGGGTAATCAATTTAGAAATCAATGGATAATTGCATTTTCACTTGATATGTTATATCTTTGTCTTATCTGCATCTCAATGAAGATACCACTCCAAGTCTGAATCCCTTAACCCTTTTGACTTTCAATATCAAAAAGGGGGAGAATTCTAAGGGTTTTTGATATTAAAGGCAAAAGGGGGAGATTGTTGGTTAAGGTTTGCCCTTTAATGTCAAATGCAAGTCAAAAGTGTCTATTGCTACTATTCTCTCTATATTGGTATCACAAGGGTATTTTAGTCATTTTACTCATGTGTGAATATGTGTTATACTCCTTCAATATGCAGAAATACACCACAGAGTAAATACTCAAGTATCTATCAACATAGACTGGTGCTGCAGTAATTACAAGTCAAATGTGAGGGCACTTCTGGAATTTTAATGTGCTATGAAGGACTCTCTATAGTGTGCCATGTGCACTATGGTCCTAAAGGGAGAAGAAAAATAATAGAAATATGTATTCTCAGCTCTATATATCAGCATTGTACAATGACTAAAGTAGGTTGCAGAAAAGGTGGTTTATGTGACATAAGCTAGGGTTGTACAGGGGTCGTTTGGCCCATTCATGGTATTTAATGTCAGCATTCTTATCTATGATTGGTTGATGATGAAATATCCTTATCCACACTAGGGCAGCAATTTCAGTATATAAATGTGTTGTTATAGCAGTAGTAGCAAAAGTGCACCTGAGAAAGCCTATAATAAACTTTTACGCTAAAAATGAAGAGGGTCTCGAGAGCTTAAAGTTTTTAATGATTTCAGAGAGATTCATTGTTGTTTTAAGCTGCATTTTAATCTCTGATATCATCATGAAGAAGGTGCAGATTTAGTTGGGGTTACATGTTGCAGATTTTTGGTGTATAAAGGAAGCTTGGAAGTTCAAAAATCAATGTGAATGCTTCTGAGGCCTAAGTAAGGTTTGAGCAAGTTTTTTTGGGGTTTTCACACTTGCTGGAGGCATCTACATAACCAAAATCAAGCTGGTATAAATTCTCACATCTTAGATCTTCAATTTAGCTTGTTTTCTGGTTTATATTCCTGGAACTGAGTTTATCATGATATAATTGTGCTATACTATGTTTGTACAACATCTGAGCATGATTTTATTGAGGGTTAGAAGCTGCTCAAATTGATTCTAAACCAGAAAATTGGCTTGTTCCTGTTCTGACTTCATGAACCTCACAACTTAGGGTTTTAGGCTTAAAAGGCTGCGGTGTGCGTGAGTTGTGAATGCAATATTTGTGAGTAGTTGCTAATATCTTCATCTGAGCATACATATCTTGATAATATATGTCTAATAGAACTAAGAATTGAGCCGTGATACTAAAAAATTACAATTCTATCCTTAAGAACAGTGTTGCTACAAAAAATTGTTGAATGACTAATTTTGTGCTTTATATTGATAACATCTTGCTATAAAATGTGAAGTGGATTTTTGAGCAAGAGTTTAAAGTAAAATGGAAACTGTGAGAACTGAGATCAAGAAGGTTTAGCCTCAAAATTACTGTTTTGCCCCCCCTTCTCTAGAAAGTTTAAGTGCAGCAAATATAACTGTTGTAAGCTATTTGCTTGCTGTTTTATGAGCTGCTGTGGTGTGTTCTTGCTGATATAACTTGTCTTTGCTACAGACCAAGTATGATTCATCATTTTAAAGCTATGAGGACCTTTGGCTACTGAGAATATAAACAATACTAATGTTGTGTGTAGCACTTGCTGAGAATCAGGTTTATAACCCTCAAGTTACTGCTGTGATCCTGTTTTGCTGATAACTTGCTGTTTCAATTGATAATAATCATCTGAGGAAGTTTATTTTGACTATTGAAGACTGAGGGAGTGCAGTTTAATTAGTTTCTAAAGGTGCTCTACTGTTATGCTATTCTATACCTGATTTTTGGGTCTTTGAGTTGAATTCAAGGCTGTTGTAAACTCTAAATGTCTTATCTTGCTTAACCAAATGTGTTTATCTATCAAGCAAGTTTATCCTATCTATAAAAGTCTATGGAAGTGAAGGATGAGGCCTAGTTGAAGCCACATTACAGCCTTATCCTTAAGAGGCTAAAACTAAGGTTTTGAAGACTACAAGGCCATTGTGTGTTATCATCCCTATACCTTGCTGGCTTCACTGAGCTTATCTCTTAAGCAAGTGTATTTAGTTATTGAGAGCTGTGGAATACATTTGAAGATAATTCTAGAAGCTGCATTGTGAAATGACATCCATACCTTTGAATTTGGGGTTTTTACCTTGTGTGCTCTTTCATTGATCTACCGTTGTTTCTTAGTTATGGAATTCATTCAAGCAAGTGGTATTGGATGTGTCAAGGTTATGGGGACCTAGTTTGAGCATCAAATGAAGCTGCATTATGTTTTGACAGATTTATCCATCTTGTTGCAGAGAAGTGAAGCTAGTGTTTCATGTGTTGTGCTTCTTCAAGTTTTGTGTTCATTCCGATCTTGTGTTGCAATTGAAGTAAAGTGTACTTGGTGTGTTGACACCATATTCTCTTGTTGACAGAGATGTGAGAGCTCAGTGAGTCCAAGCAGGGTTGCTTAAGACAGGGGGAGTGCATGTGTACTTATTATTGTTGCTTGTGTGTGTGTAGAGGGAGTGAAAGTCAGTGTCCTAGCTAGTACAAGGTGTGTGGAAAGTGGTGCAGCTGAGTGAGTAACCATTTGCATACAGCAAGTGAAGATGAAGAGCTAGTATGTATGTAATGGGTGTGAAAGTTAATGTTCTTACTTGTACAAAGAGTGTACTGAGAGTGAGACAGTTGAGTGTGTAACAACTTACATCACCTAGTGGAGCTTTTATTGGCAGAGGCCAAGAACCATGGTTTTGTGTACCTTGTGTTATGTGCCTTGATTGACTTTTGTGTTCATATCTCCTATGTTTAACCTGTTTGTTCTCAAGTGAAAAAGAAAGAAGTTATCCTTAGACCAATTCAACCCCCCGTCTTGGTCTAACAAAATCAAACATTCTAGTAGCCATTTTTGATGTTTTGGCCCAGTTCGGTCGACCGATGGCTTGTGACGGTCGACCGATGCTCTTGTGGTTTTTGTTGAATAGTGAAAACTCAATTCCAGTAACCATTTTCAGTTTCGAGCCATAAACTGGTCGACCGGTTTGTCATTTTGGTCGACCGAAATGAAGGCTCAATTCTTCTCCTTTTCTTGGTTCATTTTGGCAGACCGAAGCTCCATTTCGGTCGACCGAAATGGAGCTGTCTTGTTGATTTTGTTTGGTTGTTGTTTCTTCAGGCTTGTACCAATTGGTTTACTTCCACTCGACTTCGTTAGTCTTATTTGGGCCATTTAATGGTATATGTGATCTAGTTTGAACTAGATCTTGTTCCCTTGGTTGTCATTGGTGCCATAGGGTACCATTTAACCCTTTTTGTTTTAGCTTTTGCTTCCAGTTAGTTCTTTGAGTTCTATAACTTCATGGAAGGTCACATTGGCATCTTGGAGATGATCTATATCTCTATAGACTTTGGTTTTATGTTTTACTTCCGCAGTTTTGGATCTGGTTCGGGTTATCACAGGACACACTGGGTTAAAAAATCCAGGGTCGTCACAAGTGGCATCAAAGCTCCTAGGTTCAAAAACCTTAGGACGATGGGTTTTGGGTGTATATCATGCTTTTGTTGCCATGCTCTATGCATTTATATGCTTCATGATAAAATGTTTTGGTCTGATAACATGTTTATGTGCTTATGTGCTACATGTGGTATGTCGTTTGTTTAGCATGATTTAAATTCTATGTAAAGAGCATGACATATGATGTATGCTAGATTTGATTTGTATATGCATGATTATTTTGCATATTTGGCATGACTTGGGATTAGTAGTGGGATGTTTGAGTTGAGGCTGAGTCGTTTGGTGAGTTTTCACTTAGTGCAATGGTTGGTGTGCTTGGTTTTGTTTAAGCACTCTTCCTTAAGGTTGTTGGTGATTGTCCACATGGTTTTATGGTAGTATAGGTTGTTGTAGACCTAGCTTTGGTTTTGAGGTAGGTGGAGAGACACCTTTTGTTTAGACTCTTATGAGTTGGGTCATTTGGCGTTGCCATAGTGTTGGATTTGATGGTTTTGGGCCATGTTGGGGTTATGGACCTCTTAGAATCCTTAGTTGTTCGGGATGATTCCTCTAGGATTGCAATTTTCATGGGCAGGAATGTTTATAGGCGGGTACATGGGATTGTTATGCTACCGTACTGGTTAGCTACAAGTGCAATTCGGATGGAATCAATGTTCGTTTTGTTTTGATAGGTGTTATCCTTTTGATTGATGATGATGATGGTTATTTTGGGGATCAATTGTAGTGATTGATTTGGTTGTTGTTGGTATGGCTATAGTTACCATTTTCTTTGAGTTCTCCTTGTATGATGACGCTTTTGGGATCAAGTCGATGGATTGATGCATCGGATAGAGAGAGCATTGCACTGTTAGTGTCACTTGTAGTGTCACATTTAGATTCGGAGATTCTTACCATTGTGGTAAGGGCTCACATTTGTTTTGAGACAAATTGTTGTCGCGTTGGTTTTTGGAGTCAATTTATGGCTAGGACTGGTCTTTCCTTTCACCTAGACACTCTAGGACACGATGTTCATAGGGTTCATTATTGCATCATTTTTTTTTTTTATCTTTTGCAGTTCCGTTTTCTACCATGTTAGTAGTATGATTTATGTTATTGCGATGCATGAGTAGGTGGAAGTGTATCCACATTTGCCTTCTTGTTGTGTGGCATTAGCATACCTTCTTTATATAATTAGAGATGCCATGTTGTTATTGCGTTTTAGTGACATGATTTTGTGCTTACGTGGAAACGTGCTACATGTACCCTTGATCTTTATCTATGTAAGTAGATTTACTTTTTGGTAGTTGCATTCCTTGTCATTTGCATAACTTCCATATTTTGATTTCCCTTTTGTTTCCTTCGGTTGCACGTAGTGTGTATATAGGTTTTCACAATGGTTTCGTGGTGACATTCCTTGTAGAGGAGTTGTCACATTTGTATTGTCTTGAGCTACCCACTTCCTTAAGGTGGGAAGAATGCTCCATTTTCTCGTTTGTCGTGTTGACACTTGTGGGGGGGAATAGGGTTTCCCCTCTTCTTCTTGATTCGTGTTAGGGACTTCACAAGGAGTGAGTCTCTTCTCTTTGTTATGTTGTGCACGGTTTTGGGGTTGGCTGGTCCGTGAGGATCACCATTGTTGTCTTGAGTCCTTGGTGAGGATTTGATAGATTTTGGTTGACTTACTTCCATATAGGGGGGCGAAGTCTTTGACCTTGTTGTCTTTCACTTCAGAGATGGAGTCGTGGTGCTGTCCTTCTTAACACTGGTGGTTCCTTTCCTTCGTGTCTTCCCTTGGGGAGTTTTACCATGGTTATTGATGGGTTGTGGTGCTCAGAGTGAGTGGATTGGTGTGATATCATTTTCAAGGACATAAGTCCATATCATTGGGGATTTGTTTGATTCGTGAGGTGAGCTCGATGCTCTTTTGAGGATGTCTTTAGGAGACTTGTTTTAGTTTTGGAGACCTAGATGTGGTCGACTCTTAGGAGGAGTTTTAGAGGATTGTCATTGGATATGACTTGTTTGTGGGGTTTTCTTGTCCTAGTTATGACTAGGTGTAGTTTTTAGGAATTATAGTTCCAGTGGTTATTTATGGATCGATGGAAATTGAGGAATTTTGATTTAGCTTGGTGTTGCCAAGCACAATTTTGAGAGACTCGTTTTATGACCTTGGTTGTCAAGATTTTGATGTGTGTGCTGGTTGATAGACTTGTATTTTGGGGATTTAGTTATCCACAATAGGGATTTAATCCGATGTTTGATTACGGTGAGTAATCTTATAGTTGATCTATTTCAGGATGATATCTGAGATTTTGGAGAACTGTTTTTCTTGCCAGGCTTTGGATTCGTGATTGATGTTGTTGATAGTAGTGTTTTGAGACATTAGAGTTGTTGGTTTTTGTTGTATTAAAGATTTAAGGTCGTAAGGGTAGCGGTACCTATGGCATTGTTTTCAGAGTTTCGGGATTGGCCAGGATGGTCCGGGCGGACATCTTTGGATCATATCTCAACTCTCATAAAATGTTGGTCTCCGCAGTGCGTTTGGTAATGATAATTTTTGACATTGGTGTCATTTGTATTGAGAGGTTTCATGGGTAGACCTAGTGGGGGGCAAGTTATGAGCTAGTACCTTATACTATCATGCTACCGTACAAGTTGTGTGTTGTGGGTGGGTGCTAGTTGCCGTTAATGCTACCTTACTGACGAGTAAGTATGGGCGGGCACTAGGTGTCATTGCTACCACACATTTGAGTACGTCGTGGGCGGGTTCTGGCCTCTATTCGTACTGCCACGTTGTCCTTGTTAGTACCTTGATTCGATATGTGGGGACTTTGGAGTTCTTTTGGTGGTTATTTTTGCATTCGTGTGATGGTTTGTCAAGAGGGATGCTATGGTGGTAGTCTTCCGTTCCCTCGTCTGACCTTAGATTCTGTGTGTGATTCTTGACTTATTGAGTGGCCGCATGGTCATTTTCCTTTTGAGAGGTTGTCCTGTTGTGAGCACGTAGGTGCGAATGGCATTGGGTTGTACGCTGTCTTCCAGTTTTAGGATTGCTTTCGTAGCATGTTTTAAGGGATACTCGGAGATGTATTCCGTAGTTATCCTTATTTTGCCTTTTTGTTTTCTTGGGGTTGGATTTCGGGGGCGAAATTCCTTTAAGGTGGGAAGGTTGTAATGAACCGGCCATTTTTCTTCCTTTTCTTTTTCTCAGATTTTCACGGATATTTTTTTTCCCGTTGATCTTTTCCTTTTTGAGTTCAGTTTCTCGTCACTTAGTGTCGTTTCGAGTGCTCTATAATGGTTTTTGAGACTCTTTTCTCTAGGTTGACAACTTCCTTTGAGTACTGCGTCAATTCCACATTTTCATTTTTCGACACTATTCACTTTTTCGTCATTTTCCCTATTTTGTCTTTTCCCCGTTTGTCACTTTGTTGGCATAACCACACTTTTAGTGTTTGGAGTTGGTTTTTGACTTCACGTATCTTCATTCTATGTGGTTTCCATGAAATACGTATCTTTACTTTTGCAAAAAAGTACTCTGGTTACTCCCGGTGTCCATAGGGGCATGGATGCACAGTTCTTCAGAAACATTTCCATTTCTTGGGGTGTTTTTCGTAATTATCTTTTGAAGGTATTTTATTTTAAGGGTTTTTAAGAAAATATTTTTGGAAGATATTTCCATTCTGGGCCAGTTGTGCAGTTTTCTCTTTTTGGAGGGGCCATTGTGCAATTAATGAAAGTTATTGCTAAATGCCTTGTTTTGAGCCTAGATCCTCGTACAGGATTCATTTTCATTTTTCATCGAGTCGTGTACTCATAGAATTTCCTTCTGGTTGTTTTTTTCCAGTTTTAAGGTTTTTGAACCCGGTTTGCGCCGAACTTGTTTGGTGCATATCTTTTCACTCGTGACTCGGTTTTTGACATTGTTTCTTTCATTATTCATATTTTCTCATTTTACTTCTTTTTTATTCATTGAGTTTTGTCATTTGAGCGCGTCTGCTGAAATTCCACTTTTTCGGACCCGGCGGGGCCCGTTCGGGACACTTTTAGGGTTTTCTATAAATAGGAGGTCTTAAGAGAAAAATTCAAAATTTTCTCTCTCTCCCCTTTCTTTTGGCCGGCAGCCAAGGGGCTGCAACCCTTCTCTCTTCTTTTCCGGTCACTTCCCTTAGGTAAAAAGGTGTAGTGCCTTAGTATTTGATGCTCTCCTTGACGTGCTCTACCTTTCCCCTTTATTAGAATCTATTTTTGGCCATTTCTTAAGTTTGGGTTTGAGGTCAAGTTATGATTTTGATGGGGCTTCCTTGGGGTTCTTGTTCACCGTGTTGTCCCTAACAAAACCTAGAAGTTTCGTCGGATTCGGAGCGGTTTTGTTTTGGTGGGGATTTGAGATTTAATCTCAAATGGAGGTAAGGGGTTTTATAATTTCATATTTTTATTGTCTTGCATGTTTTTGATGCTTATACTACTTGTATGTATGCTTTTGTTAAGAATCTAGAATTTAATTTTATTATTTTCTATGGTTGAACAGTGAAAACTCAATTCCAGTAACCATTTTCTATTTCAAGCCACAAACCGGTCGATCAATTTGTCATTTTGGTTGACCAAAATGAAGGCTCAATTCTTCTCCTTTTCTTGGTTCATTTCGGCAGACCGAAGCTCCATTTTGGTCGATCGAAATGGAGCTCTTGTTGATTTTGTTTGGTTGTTGTTTCTTCAGGCTTATACCAATTGGTTTACTTCCACTCGACCGCGTTAATCTTTGTTTAGGCCATTTAATGGTATATGTGATCTAGTTTGAACTAGATCTTGTTCCCTTGGTTGTCATTGGTGCCATAGGGTACCATTTAACCCTTTTTGTTTTAGCTTTCACTTCCGATTAGTTCTTTGAGTTCTGTGACTTCATGGATGGTCACATTGGCGTCTTGGAGATGATCTATATCCCTATAACTTTGGTTTTATGTTTTGCTTCCGTATTTTTGGATCCAGTTCGGGTTATTACAGGACACACTGGGTTGAAAAATCCAGGGTCATCACATATTTGAGTTCCCTATGAAGTGGTGAAAAGTGTTTTAATGACTAAAGATTGAATCTTTGAATGAAAATAACTCAATCAAGGTATTTATTATGTCACTAGACCTTTTCAATAAATAAAGATTGAATCTCTGAAAGAAAAATTAGAGTTTAGAGTTTAACTTGTACGAGTTCCCTTTGACGTCCCGAAGAGTATTTTAATGAGTAGAGATTGAATATTTGAACGAAAATACCTTAATCAAGGTACCAAATATGTCACTAGACCATTTTAATGTATAAAGAATAAATATATGAAGGAAAATGAGAGTTTTGAGTTAAACTTATTCGAGTTCCCTTTGATGTCACGAAGAGTGTTTTAATGAGTAAAGATTGAATCTTTGAATAAAATTACCACAATCAAGGTACCTTATGTTACTAAACCTTTTTAATGTATAAAGATTGAATATTTGAAAGAAAATGAAAATTTTGAGTTCAACTTAATGGAGTTCCCTATAAAGTCGCGAAGAGTGTTTTAATGGCTAAAGATTGAATCTTTGAGTGAAAATAACACAATCAAGGTACCTATTCTATCACTAGACCATTTTAATGTATAAAGATTGAATCTTTGAAAGAAAATGAGAGTTTTGAATTTCACTTATTCGAGTTCGCTATGAAGTCGCCAAGAGTGTTCTAACGACAAATGATTGAAACTTTGAATGAAAATACCTTAATCAAGGTTCCTATTATGTCAATAGACCTTTCTAATGTATAAAGATTGAATCTTTGAAAGAAAATGAGAGTTTTGAGTTAAATTTATTCGAGTTCCCTTTGTCGTCTCGAAGAGTGTTTTTATAAGTAAAGATTGAATCTTTGAATGAAAATACCTCAGTTAGGGTACCTATTATGTCACCAGACCATTTTAATGTATAAAGAATAAATCATTGAAATAAAATGAGAGTTTTGAGTTAAACTTATTCGAGTTCCCTTTGACGTCACGGAGAGTGTTTTAATGTGTAAAGATTGAATCTTTGAATGAAATTACCTCAATCAAGGTACCTATTATGTCAATGGACCATTTTAATGTATAAAGATTAATCTTTGATTTAAAATGAGAGTTTTGAGTTTAACTTATTCGAGTTCCCTATGAAGTCGCGAAGAGTGTTTTAATGACCACAAATTGAATCTTTGAACGAAAATACCTCAATCAAGGTACTAATTTTGTCATTAGACCTTTTTAATGAATAAAGATTGAATCTTTAAAAGAAAATGAGATTTTTAAGACAAACTTATTCAAGTTCCCTTTTACGTCCCGAAATGTGTTTAAATGAGTAAGGATTGAATCTTTGAATGAAAATTCCTCACTCAAGGTACCTATTATGTCACTAGACCATTTTAATGTATAAAGATTAAATCTTTAAACGAAAATGAGAGTTTTGAGTTAAACTTATTCGAGTTCCCTTTAACATCATGAAAGGTGTTTTAATTACTCAAGATTGAATATCTGAAAGAAATTACTTCAATCACGGTACCTATTATGTCACAAGACCTTTTTAATGTATAAAGAATGAATCTTTGAAAAGAAAAAGAGAGTTTTGAGTGTAACATATTCAAGTTCCCAATGTAATCTCATAAAGTGCTTTAATGACTAAAGATTGAATCCTTGAATGAAAATACCTCAATCAAGGTACCTATTATGTCACTTGACCTTTATAATGTTTACAGATTAAATCTTTGGAAGAAAATGAGAGTTTTAAGTTAAACTTATAATAGTTCCCTTTGACGTTACGAAGAGTGTATTAATGAGTAAAGATTGAATCTTTGAGCGAAATTACCTCAATCACGGTACCTATTATTTCACAAGACCTTTTTAATGTATAAGGGTTGAATCTTTGAAAGAAAATGAGAGTTTTGAGTTTAACTTGTGCGAGTTCTTTTTTAAGTCGCGAAGAGTATTTTAATGACTAAAAATTGAATCTTTGAATGAAAATACCTCATTCAATGCACCTATTATGTCATTAGAGCTTCCTAATGTATAAAGATTGAATCTTTGAAAGAAAATAAAAGTTTTGAGTTAAACTAATTCGAGTTCCCTTTAAAGTCCAAAAGAGTGTTTTAGCGTGTAAAGATTGAATATTTGAATGAAAACACCTCAATCAAGGAACCTATTATGTCACTAAACCATTTTAATGTATAAAGATTAAATTTTCGAAAGAAAATGAGAGTTTTAAGTTAAATTTATTCGAATTCCCTTTGAGGTCACGAAGGGTGTTTTAATGAGTGAAGATTGAATTATTGAATAAACTTATCTCAATCAAGGTAACTATTATGTCACTAGACATTTTTAATGTAAAAAGATTGAATCTTTGAAAGAAAATGAGAGTTTTGAGTTAAACTTATTCGAGTTCCCTTTGAGGTCACGAAGGGTGTTTTAATGAGTGAAGATTGAATCATTGAATAAAATTATCTCAATCAATGTAACTATTATGTCACTAGACATTTTTAATGTAAAAAGATTGAATCCTTAAAAGAAAATGAAAGTTTTGAGTTAAACTTATTTGACTTCCATATGAAGTCACAAAGAGTGTTTTAATAACTAAAGATTGAATCTTTGAATGAAAATACCTTAATCAAGGTACCTATTATGTCACTAGGCCTTTTTAATGTATAAATATTTAATCTTTGAAAGAGAAAGAGTTTTTTGAGTTAAACTTGTTTGAATTCCCTTTGACGTCCCAAAGAGTATTATAATAAGAAAAAATTGAATCTTTGAATGAAAAATTCTCAATCAAGGTATCTATTATGTCATTAGACCTTTTTAAAGTATAAAAATCGAATCCTTGAAAGAAAATTAGAGTTTTGAGTTAAACTTATTCGAGTTTCCTTTGACGTCCCAAAGAGTGTTTTAATGAGTATAGGTTGAATCCTTGAATGAAATTACTTCTAACAAGGTACCAATTATGTCTCTAGACCTTTTTAATATATGAAGATTGGATCGTAAAAAGAAAATGAGAGTTTTGAATTTAACTTATTTCGAGTTCCCTATGAAGTCGTGAAGTGTGTTTTTGGGACAAAAGATTGAATCTTTGAATGAAATTACTTCAATCAAGGTACCAGTTATGTCACTAGACCATTTTAATCTATAAAGATTGAATCTTTGAATGAAAATGAGAGTTTTGTATAAAACCTATTCGAGTTCCCTATGAAGTCGCGAAGAGTATTTTAGTGATTACAGATTGAATCTTTGATTGAAAATACCTCAATTAAGGTACCAATTATGTCATTAGACCTTTTTAATAAGTAAAGATTGAATCTTTGAAAGAAATTAAGGGTTTTCAGTTAAACTTATTCGAGTTTCCTTTGACGTCCCGAAGAGTATTTAAAAGAGTAAAGATTGAATCTTTGAATGAAAATTCCTCAATCAAGGTAGCAATTATGTTACTAGACCATTTTAATGTATAAAGATTAAATCTTTGAAAGAAAATAAGAGTTTTCAGTTAAACTTATTCGAGTTCCCATTAACGTCCCGAAGAGTGTTTTTAATTAGAAAAGATTGAATCTTTGAATGAAATTAACTCAATCAAGGTAACTATTATGTCACTAGACCTTATTAATGTATAAAGATTGAATCTTTGAAAGAAAACGAGAGTTTTAAGTTTAACATAATCGAATTCCATATGAAGTGGCGAAGAGTGTTTTAATGACTAAAGATTGAATCTTTGAATGAAAATACCTTAATCAAGATATTTATTATGTCACTAGACCTTTTTAATGTATAAAGATTCAATCTTACAAAGAAAATAAGAGTTTTGAGTTAAACTTGTTCGAGTTCCCTTTGATGTCTCAAAGAGGGTTTTAATGAGTAAAAATTGAATGTTTGAATGAAAACACCTCAATGAAGGTACCTATTATGTCACTGGACCATTTAAATGTATAAAGATTAAATCTTTGAAAGAAAATGAGAGTTTTCTGTTAAATTTATTCGAGTAGCCTTTGATGACATGAAAAATGTTTTTATGTGTAAAGATTGAATCATTGAATAAAATTACCTCAATCAAGGTACCAATTATGTCACTAGACCTTTTTAATGTATAAAGATTGAATTTTTCAAAGAAAATAAGAGTTTTGAGTTTAACTTATTTGAGTTCCCTATGAAGTCGCGAAGAGTGTTTTAATGACTAAAGATTGAATATTTTAATAACCTCAATCAAGGTTCCTATCATGTCACTAGACCTTTTTAATGAATAAAGACTGAATCTTTGAAAGAAATGAGAGTTTTGAGTTTAACATATTCGAGTTCCCTATGAAGTGGCGAAGAGTGTTTTAATGATTAAAGATTGAATCTTTGAATGAAAGTAACTCAATCAAGGTATTTATTATGTCACTAGAACTTTCTAATAAATAAAGATTGAATCTTTTAAAGAAAATTAGAATTTAGAGTTTAACTTATACGAGTTCCCTTTGACGTCCCAAAGAGTATTTTAATGAGTAAAGATTGAATATTTGAATGAAAATAACTTAATCAGGGTACCAATTATGTCACTAGACCATTTTAATATATAAATAATAAATATATGAAGGAAAATGAGAGTTTTGAGTTAAACTTATTCGAGTTCCCTTTAACGTCACGAAGAGTGTTTTAATAAGTAAAGATTGAATCTTTGAATAAAATTACGTCAATCAAGGTACCTATTATGTTACAAAACCTTTTTAATGTATAAAGATTGAATCTTTCAAAGAAAATGAGAAATTTGAGTTTAACTTATTGGAGTTCCCTATAAAGTCGCGAAGAGTGTTTTAATGACTAAAGATTGAATCTTTGAATGAAAGTAACACAATCAAGGTACCTATTCTATCACTAGACCTTTTTAATGTATAAAGATTGAATCTTTGAAAGAAAATGAGAGTTTTGAGTTTAACTTATTCGAGTTCCCTTTGACGTAACGAAGAGTGTTTAAAAGAGTAAGGATTTTTTCATCCTGTCATTTTTCCTTAAAATCTTACAGATGAATTTTTTTTTCCGTTGAAATTCCTTTTCTAAGTTCGGTTTCTCGTCGTTTAGTGTTGTCTCGAGTGCTCAGAAATGATTTCTGAGACTCTTTCCTTTGGATTGACAACTTCTTTTGAGGACCGAGTCATTTCTACACTTTTCGTTTTTTTGACACTATTCACTTTTCGTTATTTTCCCTGTTTTGTCCTTTTCCCTATTTTGTCTTTTCCCAGTTTGTCACTTTATTGGCAAAACCTCCCTCCTTGTGTTCAGAGTTGGTTTTTGACTTCACGTATTTTCATTCTAAGTGGTTTCCACGAAATACGTATTTTTACTTTTGCAGAAAAGTACTTTGGTTGCTCCCGGTGTCCATAGGGGCATGGATGCATAGTTTTTCAGAATCTTTTTCTTTTCTTGGGGTATTTTTTGTAAATATATTTTGAAGATATTTTATTTTAGGGGTTTTTAAGAAAATATTTTTGGAAGATATTTTCATTCTGGGTCATTAGTGCAGTTTTCACTTTTTGGAGGGGCCATTGTGTAATTAATGAAAGTTATTACAAAATACCTCGTCTGGAGCTTGGATCCTCATATGGGATTCATTTTCACATTTCGTCGAGTCGTGTACTCTTAGAAATTCCTTCTGGTCATTTTTCTCTAGTTTTAGGGTTTTTGGCCCTAGTTGCCGCTGAACTTGTTCAGCGCATATCTTTCTGCTCGGGACTCAGTTTTTGATGTTGTTTCTTCTGTTGTTCATATTTTCTCATTTTGAACCTTTTTCGTTCACGGAGTTTTGCCGTTTGAGGGCGTTTGCTCAAAATTCACTTTTCCGGACCCAGCGGGACTCGTTTGGGGCACTTTTTGAGATTTTCTATAAATAGGGGGACTTAAAATTTAAAGGTCATCTTCTCCCCTCTCCATGCACGACCAGAACCTACTATGGCAGCCCAAGGGGGCTTCCACCCTTCTTCTTTCATTTGAACCTTCTTCCCTTTGTTAAAAAGTCGAAGTGCCTTCGCGTTTTGTGTTTGTCTTGACCAGCGCATCTTTCCCCCTTATTAGAACCCATTTTTAGCCAAATTTTGAATTTGGGTTTGAAGTCAAGTTGTAATTTTTATGGGGCTTCTTGTGGGTTCATGTAGATTGTGTTGTCCCCAACAAAACCCTTCGGTATCGTCGGATTCGGAGCACTTTTTTTTCGGTGGGCTTTTGAGATTTTCATCTCAAATTGAGGTAGGGGATGTTTTAGGGTTATATTAATGTTGTATTGATTGTTATATGAGCATATACAACTTGTGAGCATGCCTTGATCAAGTTATAGAATTTAATTTAATTATTTTCTTTGTTTAAGATTTAATTCTCATGATGCTAGGCAACTTAGAATTAAATTGTGGCATGCTAGAAATTTAGGCCTTGGTGTGGTGGTTGATATATATTAAATTGGGGTTATTTGAATAAGAATTGCAAATTTTATTTAATATTTATCTTTTGTGAAAGTTTAATTCACCTAGTTGTATCAAGCATGGAATTAACTTGTAATGCGATATTAAAGTAGGCCTTGGTGAGTTCTTTAACATATATTAAATTGAGGACATTTAGATATGTTTGAAAATCTAGAGAAAATTAATTAATTAGCTTAATTAATTTTATTTTTAAGTGTTGTAGTCACTTAAATTGATTTTGGGTATAATATATGTGAAGACTATGCTATGTCCCTTAACATATATTAATTTGAGTTTATTTGGGATTAATATGAAATCTAGAGACTTTTCATGTTAGGTTGAAAATCCCTTTTAATGTAGTGAAATTAATTACCTTGTGAGCATATTACTAATTAGATGTAGAATTAGTACTTGGGGCCTCTTAAAATGGTAATTGGACTTAACATGATATAGAATATCATTGACTTGTAAAGCTTGTTTAAATATATCTTGTGTAGGTATATAGCTTGTTAGGATACTACAATTGTTTACCTTGAAAGCTTGTTACTAAATTGAAGCTTATTTAGTACTTGTGGCTTAGGATAATAATGTGACTCAATTGTTGTAAAATATTCTTGCTTTGTATGCAAATTGCATATTGAGAACATGACATATCATATGCTATTTAGACTTGAACTCTAGGACATGGTTTGTGTGAATTCAACCTTACTTGTGCATGTAAATTGATTCCTAGACATTATTTGAAATGTATAAGTTTGGTTTAACTTATTGATTTTGCATAAGTTTTGAACTTATTGTTTTTGGAGGCTTGTAAGGATCATATTCATGTGATGGCTAGGGTTTGGCCCTAGTACGGATTCGTGAGTCTCCTAAGTCATATGAAGTGTGCAATAGGTAGTACCTTGTGGGTCGTAATTACCTAGAATAACTTATACACGTGCGCACTAGGTAGTACCTTGCGGGCTAGTAACCCGAAATAACTCGATTGGTCTGCAACCAAGGGTCCTAGTCTTTCCACTATTTGATTTCGCATTTAATTTCAAGTTGTTAATCATGGATTACTTGTAGCTTGAGAATTAATGCTTGCTTTGGATATTTGAATCTTATTTAGTATACTTGAAACTGTATACTTGTTTTGTACATTTAGATCTCATATAGTGTACTTGAACTTGTATGCTTGCTCTGTGAGTTTAGATTTCATTTAGTACGCTTGTGCCATGTATACTTGTCTTAGGCGTATCTCTCTTAGCTTAGTATACTTGTATCGGTATACTTGATTTACGAGATTTTCATATAAAATGCATACTTGTGTAAATATGCTTAGACATTACATGACTTGTCTGAATGTGGTTTAGTATACTTGGAAATGTATGCTTGTATGTTGTATAACATGTTTAACATTGTTTAGTATACTTGAGCATGTATACTTGTATGCCATTGTTCACTTTAAATTGCATGAGTAGCTTAGGATGCTCCCTGAGTCTCATTTTGATATAGACGTTAGGCGGCATGAGCCCCTTTGACATGTTTCACCTTAAGGTGATATAATTGTAAAATGCTAGGTCAATGCATGCTCATCTCCTACGAGTAGCTTTATGTTACTCACCCACGTAGTGGGGACATTTTTCAAGTACTGGGATCAAGATTTGGGATTCACATCATGCCTGGATGATTTGTAGACTTGAAGTTCTCATTTCATGTAAATGTTGGCTTGAACTGCCATTTATAACTTTATATGTCAAAATGTGTACAATCATCCAGGCAAACCTTTGTAGCGGTGGTATTTTTAAGCCATGGACCATTGTAGCGCATCCAAATAGGTAAGTTACATTTGCGTGCATGGTCGTTTTCGGGCAAACCTTCTTCTTTGGTGAAATGAGCCTCCTATGGACTCATTTTGAAATTTTGTTGCATAATCTGATCTAGGAGCATTCTATAACTTTCACATTAGTTTTAATTTCTTCTTTCAACATGGACAAATAGAAAATGTGATTTTAGAGGGGGTTTCTTCTTTGTGTTTTTCCAGAAAATGTCGTCTTGGTACCGGGAATCCCTCGTGAAGTTTCGGCTTCCAGTTTGCATTTTAGCAGCTTTTTGCCTCTCTTGACCAGTTCTGATCTAGGTGCATTTTTGACATTTTAAAGTGAGTTTTTTTTTAATTCTCTTGCGAGTCACATAGAAAACTCGATTTTAGGGGGGTTTCTTCTTCGTGTTTTTCCAGAAAAACTCGTCTTGACCTTCGTTTCAAGCCTCAGCTTTGGAAACCTGCTTTGGACCCTTATTGTCAGGCATGGGTGCCGACGCGCGCGCCGACATGGGCGTCAGGCGCACATGGGCCATGTCATGGCCTTCGTCGGGCTGCCGCGACGTCAAAACTTCAAACACTCGTTTCTCCCTCGTCCGGACTCCAAATCGAGTGAACTTTTTTTTGAACTTGATTAATGTTTCGCTGTCTTTCCAACGGTGTGCTCGGTTGCACTTGGATCATCCTGGATAATTACCAGTTTACCTTTTTAGCCTTAAGTGTTCGTTTTTCTTCGTCATGCCGTTTCTCCTTCGTCCGGACTCCGAAGCATGCGATTCTTAAGTCAATCTTGATTAGTTTTTCGTTGTCCTTCCAGTGGTATGCTCGGTGGCACTCGAGTCCATAGTTTTCAGAAAGGACTATTTTGCCCTTAAGGGCTTATTTGTCATATTTTTGATCTTTTGCTTCCGCATCAGTTCTCATTGAGTTCCATGACCTCATGGAAGGTCACTTTGACTTCCTAGAGTCTTGTTTTCTGTTTTCGCTTCAGTAATTCGGATCCGTTATCGGGTCAATCTTCGGTTCATCACAGGATGCATTGGGTTGAAAAACCAGGGCCATCACACGAAGAGTGTTCTAATGACAAATGATTGAATCTTTGAATAAAAATACCCTAATCAAGGTTCCTATAATGTCACTAGACCTTTCTAATGTATAAAGATTGAATCTTTGAAAGAAAATGAGAGTTTCGAGTTAAACTTATTTGAGTTCCCCTTGTCATCTCGAAGAGTGTTTTTGTAACAAAAGATTGAATCTTTGAATGAAAATACCTCAATAAAGGTACCTATTATGTTATCAGACCATTTTAATGTATAAAGATTAAATCATTGAAAAAAAATGAGAGTTTTGAGTTAAACTTATTCGAGTTCCCTTTTACGTCACGGGGAGTGTTTTAATGTGTAAAGATTAAATCTTTGAATGAAATTACCTCAATCAAGGTACCTATTATGTCAGTGGACCTTTTAAATGTAT
Source organism: Cornus florida (assembly GCF_030987335.1). Classification (NCBI taxonomy): domain Eukaryota; kingdom Viridiplantae; phylum Streptophyta; class Magnoliopsida; order Cornales; family Cornaceae; genus Cornus; species Cornus florida. The sequence goes on along the minus strand of NW_026775574.1, from coordinate 36,229,793 downwards.
AAAGATTTAATCTTTGATTTAAAATGAGAGTTTTGAGTTTAACTTATTCGAGTTCCCTATAAAGTCGCGAAATGTGTTTTAATGACCACAGATTGAATCTTTGAATGAAAATACCTCAATCAAGGTACCAATTTTGTCACTAGACTTTTTTAATGAATAAAGATTGAATCTTTAAAACAAAATGAGAGTTTTGAGTTAAACTTATTCGAGTTTCCTTTTACGTCCCAAAGTGTGTTCAAATGAGTAAAGGTTGAATCTGCGAATGAAAATTCCTCACTCAAGGTACCTATTATGTCACTAGACCATTTTAATGTATAAAGATTAAATCTTTGAACGAAAATGAGAGTTTTGAGTTAAACTTATTCGAGTTCCCTTTAACATCACGAAGGGTGTTTTAATTACTAAAGATTGAATATCTGAATGAAATTACCTCAATCACGGTACCTATTATGTCACAAGACCTTCTTAATGTATAAAGAATGAATCTTTGAAAGAAAAAACGAGTTTTGGGTGTAACTTATTCGAGTTCCCAATGTAATCTCGTAGAGTGCTTTAATGACTAAAGATTGAATCCTTGAATGAAAATACCTCAATCAAGGTAACTATTATGTCACTTGACCTTTTTAAAGTATAAAGATTAAATCTTTGGAAGAAAATGAGAGTTTTAAGTTAAACTTATAATAGTTCCCTTTGACGTCACGAAGAGTGTATTAATGAGTAAAGATTGAATCTTTGAGCGAAATTACCTTAATCACGATACCTATTATGTCACAAGACCTTTTTAATGTATAACGGTTGAATCTTTGAAAGAAAATGAGAGTTTTCAGCCTTTTATTTCGGTCGACCGAAATAGCTTGAGCCCTAAATGTAAAAGTCTCTGTTTGAATCGGTCGTCCGATTCATTTGGCCCTTCTATTTCGGTCGTCCGAAATAACTAGAGACTTGGGAAATGATTTTATTTCGGTAAACCAAAATAAATTGGAGTTCTATTTTGGTAGGCCGAAATGGCTTGATGCACAATTCCAAAACTCTCTGTTTACATCGGTCAACTGTTTCAATGTGTCCTTCCATTTTGGTCGACCGAAATGGAACTTGAATCTTAGGAACATGTTTGATGATGTTTAAACTTGGTCCAATGTTCCTTAAACTTGATGAATGTGTTTTTATGCATGATTTTGAGCGTAAGAGCTTCAAGATGTTCATTCATGCTTTAACAAAGTTTCCTAAAAAGCTCACCATCCTAGCTAACCCCTTTTGATGCGATCTTGATGACTTCACTTAAAATCTTGATTCCTTTTGTCTTTTTCACGTATCTTCAAGATGCTTCTTCATTTGAGCTTTTATCTGTAATGTCTTGGACTTAATGAAGGCTTAGATCTGTAATTTTGCTCATGGTAGACATTAGTACATAAAGAACATCATTAATGAATTATGATCATCAAAAGTCTTTGATTCAAGATCAACAATCTCCCCTTTTTTGATGATGACAATTCATTAATGTGTTTGATAAATAAAAGTATGGAATATGAACAATTGTCCCCATATCAATGTGCATAGATTTAAAATGAGGTTGTACTTAAGAGATTACAAATCTCCCTCTTTCCTTGTGCATCTATTTTATCATTTTTAGCAAGATCATATTAAAAGTATGTAAATTGACATTTTAAGAAAGATCAAAACAAGGTATTAAACACACGTACTTCATTAATACCAAAAACAACATGTATTTCATTTATACGATAAAGTCAAAATACATCATGGTCAATTTATCAAAACTTAGCATGGTCAATTCACATTATTAAAATATAGCATTAGCAAAATTACATCTACTCCATCACAGTCATATCAACCTAACTACCAATGATCACACATCAATTCTTTGTCCCCCATTGTCATTCATCAAAGGGGGGGGGGGGGGGGGCATCAAAAGTGAGGCAGTCCTGTAATTCAGAGGTCAGCAAGATCGTGTTTGACAATGTCAACTTCGTTTACGAATTCTTCGACCCATTCACGCAAGGCGAGGATGTGTTCCTTATTTTCTTTCTCAAGGGCTATTTGCTTTTTTGACAGAGCAATACTCTCGAGTAGAAGCTCACGGAAGGATTCTTCTTCGGATGAAGGAACATTTATCGGTTCTTGTTGTTCTCTCTCCTCTTCTTCTTCTTCTTCTTCTTCTTCTTCTTCTTCTTCCTAATCATCACCCCCTACTACAGCACCTTCTTGTTGTTGGTTTGCTATAACAATTTCTTGGCCTATATCTGCAGGGTCACCAAATTTGGGGTGATACCAAGTGTTGTCTATGGATTTCTTTAGACCCATTCGGCCAAGCAGGTCCTTGTCAACTCTATAGAGGTTTGTAACTTCCTGTTTATCCTTTCCCTCTATTCTTACTTTATACCCTCAAAATATCATTGTGAGAGCCATAGCATAGAAAGGTGAGTTTTTTGTTTCCTTGCACAGTCCAGCATATGATGAAAAATAAGGAAGGCGAGATCAAATTTCTTCTCATTTAGAACGCACCAAATCAGAAAAGCTTCCATAAAGGACACATCGGAGCATCCGCCAAATTTTGGAAGAATGGTGTGGATGATGACATGATAAATCAGACTAGCTTGCACGAGCTTACACAGTTAATTGACTCATAATTATTTTATCTGTGTTTTCAGTTGGAAAGTGGCTCATTTGTTGAACCACTTGTAGAGGATTAAATCATTCTCCATTGTACCAATCATAGTTCGTGTAGTAGGTAATATCGCCTTGAGGGATGTTGAGAATACGATGGATGTTGGATAAGGTAAGGTGAATATTAGTGCCTACGACGAAAGAGTTAAAAGTGTTTTATCCTAGAACTCGCTCAAGGTAGGTGTAAAATAATCTAATGAGCTTGGGGTAATAAAGAACCTTGAGTGAAACGAAGTCTCCTAGACCAATAGCTTAGAATAGGGAGAAGGTGTGTTTGAGCAACTCCTCACTTTCACTTCCATCAAAGAATTTACTTTTTGCAACCATTTTATGAAGAAATTTGGTCTCATAAGTTTCCTTGAACTCAGGCTCTCAAAAAAAGACGTACTGAAGTGGCAGGCAGGGTTCATGTTGTACGGGATTGGAAGGCTCAGACCCTCCGGCAACGTGGTCATGAGAACGCTTTGTTCTCTTTTTTGAGCCACGGCTTAACCTAGGTGGATTCCTTCTAGAGGCCATGAAAAGATGTAATGGATGTTCTAGAGATGAGGAATGAGAGAATAATGATACCAAATGATAGTTAAAAGGAAGAAAATAGGATTAATGGAGTGTAAGGAGTGCGATGAGACTTACCTTAAACAGTAGGAGGAAGAAGAGAATGATTGGGATGGTACCAGCTTCGCAATCGCCTTTTGAGAGGGTGAGAGGAATCGTTTTTGAATTTGGGGAAAAGAATAGGGTTAGCGATATATATTAAGGTAAAATAGGCTTTAAAGTTAATAGGCCGTGAAGTTTCGGTTGACCGAAGTGGATCCATCGGTCGGCCGAAATGGCTTCTAATGGAATTTTGACTCCCTTGTTTCGGACGACCGAAATGGAAGTTCGGTCTGCCGAATGCTTATTTCGATCGACCAAAATGAATTTCGGTCTGCCGAAATGAATGTAGAGGCAGCTTTGTGAGGATTTTTGTTAACAAAACTCACTTTCCATTGCCATTCCGATTTCTCGTCGAAGTGCACAAAATCTATCTTCTTGTAGTGGCTTTGTGAGAATGTCAGCCAATTGATTCTCGGTGCAAATGAACATTAATTCAATATTGCCTTTTGATACATGATCACGTAAGAAATGATGTGACGGCCCAAGTTTTTCAACCCGGTGCGTCAGTGATGAATCGAAAGTTGACCCGATAACGAATCCGAAATGCGGAAGCAAAAGATAAAACCAAGTCTCTAGGGATATAAATCTTCCCTAAGACACAAGAATGACCTTCCATGAAGTTACGAAACTCAAGGAAATAACCAAAAGTGGAAACTAGAATGAAAAGGTCAAACGGTACCCTATGGCACCAATGACACCCAAGGGAACAAGATCTAGTTCAAACTAGACCGCGTGTGCCATTAAATAGCTTAAACGGGATAAACAAGGTCTTGTGGGAACAAACAAACGGAGTTATCATGCCTAGGGAACAACCAAACCAAAACCCAGAAGACAGCTCCATTTTGGTCGGCCGAAATGGAGCTTCGGTCAACCGAAGTGAGCCAAGAGAAGAAGGGAAATGACCCTTCATTTCGGTCGACCGAAATGACAAACCAGTAGACCGGTTTGTGGCTCGAGACTAAAAATGGCTACTAGAATTGAATTTTTTTACTCTGCAATTAAAACCCAAAAGAGTATCGGTCGACCGAAATAACCTATCGGTTGACTGAAACAGGTCAAAAATGTGAGAATGAACTTGTTAAGCCCAAAACTGAAAAGAAGACTTTTGAATCCCCCAAGGCATGATCAACTAGCATTATATGTAAGTGTGTGATGATGTGAACATACACGCAAGTGTAAAAGGGTATTTTAAACATGTTACAATGGCCCATGGCTTTATTACAAATCATTTACAACATTTGACATGTTAAACCTCCAAGTTAGAAAAATTACGCTTCAAAGGTAACTCAAATATGCTAACACTTGCATGTGAGCAAGAACGCATTACAGGAACTTTAACCTATAATTCACCCAAGGCAATTGCAAATCCCCAAATCTTGAATCCTGTACCTGAAATATGCACCAGTAACTTTGGGGTGAGCAACATAAAGTTGCTCATAGGAAATGAGCATATATCAACCTAACGTTTTATAATTTTATCACCTTAAGGTGAAACATACTAAAGAGGCTCATGCCACCTAACGTCTATGTCAAGATGAGACTCAGGGAGCATCCTAAGCTACCCTAGATCATTTCTAGCATCAATCACATCATCCATGCAATTCAAACCACATACGAGTATGCTATACAAAGCAGCATGATATAGATTCTCAAAATTACCAACTTGAAATCAAAAGTGCGAAAACAACCAAAGTGGGTCATGCCACCTAACGTCTATATTCCAAATGAATCTATAGGATCACTCCTACGCTACATTTAAACAACAAAACACAATCACAATATCTATGCAATTTAACCAACATAGAAGCATGTTATACCAAGCAATAAGATATAGATTCTCAAAGTTATCAACCTGAAATCTAAAAGCGCGAAATCAACTAAATATAGCAATTTAGTATAATTAGAATATCTAATACCACACATCAAGGCATAGATTCTCTAGGTTATCAACTAGAAATCTAAAAATGCGAAATCAAGTAGTGGAACACTTGGACATCTAAGCTCGGAATTTTGCCGAGACCTCAACGGCTATTACGGGCACTAACCCATTGGTAATTCCACCCCTAGTGCGCACTATCTCGACGGAGAGAACTCATACCTCCCGCACTAGAGCCAAGCTCTAGTCATGTCATAGTAACTATGTCCCAAGTGACTCCAAAATAAATAAGTTAACAATTTATATATGTACAAAATGGTACACAAGACTACCTTCATACACAAGTAGGTTGAAACTACACAGTACATGCTCTAAATCCACAACCACTATAGGATAACAATGTCGAATCTTAAGAGCGCGATTCGTTACGCGCTATAATAACATCACATGTCGAATCTTCAGTGTGCGATTCATTACACAGTATAACAATACAATTCAATACTGAAAGCATAACTTTTAAATCCATTACAAGTCTAAAATCATGCTTTAAACATACTACTAATGTTATATACATGATTAAATCTTCAACGCAATAGAGACGAAAATTAATTACATAAACTAATTAATTTTTATAAGTTTCAAGTCTCGATTTAATGATCCCTAATTAACACATTTTATACAATATAGCATGGTCATTACATATACCACATGAAAAACTTAATTAGGTCATTAAAATAATATGATGAAATTTAATTAAAACATGATAATTAAATTCCTAAATTCTAAAACAACATCGAATGGTTCCAAATTAACATATGTTAGTGTACAAGTCATAGTCATCACAAATATTAAGTTAAAAACTTAATCAAGAGAACGGAACCTTTAAATAGATTTTAATTAATTTTCATACTTACCCAAATACTCTCAAATTAAAGTATGTTAAACAATATACCAAGACTTAATTTAAATGCATGCTACAAGTTAATTTCATGCAAGGTACGTCCATGATAATTAAACTTTCACAAAAGATAATTATTAAATAAAAAGTGCAATTCTTATTCAAATAATTCCAATTTAATATATGTTAACAAACATATCAAAACTGAATTTTCTAGCACGCCACAATTTAATTCTAAGTCATATAACATCATGAGAATTAAATCTTAACCATAGAAATTAATTAAATTAAATTTTAGATTTTAAACAAATGCATGCATACAAGTTGTATAATCATGGGAAACACTTAATACAACACATAAACAATCCTAAAAGATCCCCTACCTCAATTTGAGATGAAAATCTTAAAAGCCCACCGAAAAAAAAGAGCTCCGAATCCGACGATACCGAAGGGTTTTGTCGGGGACAACGCCATGAACAAGAAGCCCCATCAAAATCACAACTTGACTTCAAACCCAAAATTGAAAAATGGTCAGAAATGGGTTCTAATAAGAGTGAAATACGCGTATCACCAAGACGAGCAATAAATACAAAGGCCCTAATATGTTTTGACAAAGGAGTGAAGCTCAAAAGAGGAAAGAGAAGGTGGCAGCCTCCCTTAGGCTGCCATGGGAGCTACTAGTCTTGCAAGGAGAGTGGGGAAGATGAAAAATAAAATATCTCATCCCCATTTTATAGAAATCTCAAAAAGCGCCTCGAACGGGCCCCGCTAGGTCCGAAAAAGTGAAATTCGAGCAAACGCACCCAAATGGCAAAACTTTGTGAACAAAAAAGATTTAAAATGAGAAAAAATGAACAACAAAAGAAACGGCATCAAAAACCGAGTCCCGAGTATAAAGTTATGCCCCGAACAAGTTCGGCAGCAATTGGGGCCAGAAACCCTGAAACTGGAAAACAACGACCAGGAGGAAATTCTATGAGTACACGACTCGATGCAAAGTCAAAATAAATCCCTTATGAAGATCCAGGCTCCAGACGAGGTATTTTTGCAATAACTTTCGTTAATTGCACAATGACCCCTCCAAAAAGTGAAAACTACATTAATGGCCCAGAATGAAAATATCTTCAAAAAATATTTTCTTAAAAACCCCTGAAATAAAATATCTTCCAAAGATATTTACGAAAAACACCCCAAGAAAATAAAAAGATTCTGAAAACTATACATCCATGCCCCTATGGACACTGGGAGCAACCAGAGTACTTTCTTACAAAAGTAAAGATACGTATTTCATGGAAACCACTTAGAATGAAGATATATGAAGTCAAAAACCAACTCCGAACACAAGAAGTGTGGTTATGTGAACAAAGTGACAAATGGGGAAAAAAAAAATAGGGAAAAAGACGAAATAGGGAAAATGACGAAAAGTGAATAGTGTCAAAAAATGAAAAATGTGGAAATGACTCGGCCCTCAAAGGAAGTTGTCAACACAAAGAAAAGAGTCTAGGAAATCACTCCATAGTACTCGAGACGACACTAAGCAACGAGGAATTGAACTCAGAAAGGAAAAGATCAACGGAAAAAAAATATCCGTGAAAATCTGAGAAAGGGAAAGAAATGAAAATGACTAGATCATTACAACCTTCTCACCTTAAAGGGATTTCGTCCCCGAAATCCAACCCCAAACAAAACAGAAGGCGAAACCAGGATAACTATGGAGTACATCACCGAGTACCCCACACAACACGCCACACCAGTGACCTCAAAGCTGAAAGGAACACATAAACTAGTGTCATTTGCACCCACGTGCTCATGACAAGACAACCTCTCAAAGAAAAAGTGACCACTTAGCCACACGACATGTCAGAAATCACACACTGAACCCAAAGCCAGACAAAAGAACAGAAAACAACAACCGTAACCATCCCTCCTGCTGAACCATCATACCGACCCAAAAACAACCACCAACGGAACTCCAAAATACCCACGTATCAAATCAGGGTACAGAACAAGAACAACGTGGCAGTATGAATAGTGACCAGAACCCGCCATGACGTACTCAAATGTGTGGTAGCAATGACAGTACCTAGTGCCCGTCCACACTTACTCTTCAGTAAGGTAGCATCGACGGCCACTAGCACTTGCCCACAACACACAACTTTATACGGTAGCATAACAGTATAAGGCACTAATTCATAACCTGCCCCCCACTAGGTCTACTCATGAAACTCTCAATATAAATGACGTCAATGTCAAGAATGATCATTACCAAAAGCGCCACGGAGGCCAGATATTTTGTGAGAGTTGAGATATGGTCCAAAGACGTCCGATCGGACCATCCTGGCCAATCACAAACTCTGACAACAAAGCCATAGGTACCGCTACGCTTAAGGCCTTAAATCCTCAATACAACAAAACTGACAACTCTAGTGTTTCAAAATAGTTCCATAACAACATCAATCAAGAGTCCCAAGCCTGAAAAACGAGTTAAGACATCCAGAAACCAAAATGAATCTCATTACAAGACATTTCATCGAAAGTCCTACATATCTCCCTGAAACAAATCAACTATGAGACCAATCACCTTAATTCAAATATCGGATCCACATTCCTATCATGGATAACTAAATCCTTAAAATACAAGTCCACCACGTGGCACACACATCAATATCTCGACAATCAAAATCACCAAATGAGTCTTTCAAAATCGTACTTGGCAACACTAAGTTAAATCAAAATTCCTCAATTTCGATCCGCAACCAATCATCAGACCTACGATTCCTCAAAACTACGCCAAGCCATAGCTAGGACGAGAAAACTCCACAAACAAGCCATATCCAACAGCAATCCTCCAAAACTTCTCCTAAGAGTCAACCACATCAAGATCTCCAAAACCAAAGCAAGTTTCCAAAAGACATCCTCAAAAGAGCATAAAGCTCACCTCACGAATCAAACAATTCCACAATAATATGGACATAAGTCCCCGAAAAATGATCTCACACCAACCCACTCACTCTGAGCACCACAACCCGTCAACAACCACGGCAAAAACTCCCCAAGGGAAGACACGAAGGAAAGGAAACCACCAGTCCTAAAAAGGACAACACAAAGACTTCATCTCTGAAGTGAAAGACAACAATGTCAAAGACTTCACCCCCTACATGGAAGTAAGTCGACCAAAATCCATCAAATCCTCACCAAGGACTCAAGACAACGATAATGGTCCTTACGGACCAGCTAACCCCAAAGCTGTGCACAATGCAACAAAGAGAAGAGACTCACTCCTTGTGAAGCCCCTTACTCAAACCAAGAAAAAAGGAGAAACCCTATTCCCTCCCACAAGTGTCAACACTACAAACAGAAAAGGGAGCATTCTTCCCAACTTAAGGAAATGGGTAGCTCAAGACAAAACAAATGTGACAACTCCTCTACAAGGAATCTCACAACGAAACCCTTACGGACGTGCGACCGAGGGGGAAACAAAAGGGAAAAACTGAACATGAAAGCCATGCAAATAACAAGGAAATGCAACTACCAAGAAAGTAAATCTACTTGCATAGAAGAAATCAATGGTACATGCAACACGTCTCCACGTAAACACAAAGTCATGCCACTAAAGTGCAGTAACAATATGGCATCTCTAAGCATATAAAAAAGGCATGCTAATGCCATACAACAAGAAGACAAATGTGGATAGACCTCCACCTACTCATGCATCACAATTTCATAAATCATATTACTAACATGGTAGTAAATGAAACTGCTAAAAATAAAATGATGCAACAATGAACCCTATGAACATCTTGTGCTAGAGTGTCTAGGTAAAAGGAAAGACCAGTTCTAGCCACAAACTATAGTGTCTAGGTAAAAGAAAAGACCAGTTCTAGCCACAAACTATCTCCAAAAACCGATGCGATAACAACCTATCTCAAAACAAAAGTGAGCCCTTACCACAACGATAAGACTCTAACAATCCATCTACGAATCTAAAAGTGACATTACAAGTGACACTAACAGTGCAATGCTCACTCTACCCAAATCACCAATCAATCGACTTGATCCCAAAATCGTCATCATGCAAGGAGAACTCAAAGAAAATGGTAACTATAGCCATACCATCAACAACCAATTCAATCACTACGACTGATCCCCAAAACAACCATCACTATCATCAATCAAAAGGACAACGCCTATCAAAACAAAACCAACATCGATTCCATCTGAACTGCACTTGTAGCTAGCCAGTACGGTAGCATGACAGTGCCATGCACCTGCCCAAAATGTATCCGCCCACGAAAATTGCAATCCCAGAGGAGTCATCCTGAACAATCAAGGATCCTAAGAGGCCTATAACTTCATCATGGCTCAAAACTAACAAGTCCTGTACTACAGCAACGCCAAATGACTCACCTCACGAGAGCCGAAATAAAAGGTGTCTCACCACCTACACTACCATAAAACCATGTGGACAATCACCAACAACCTCAAGGAAGAGTGCCTAAACAAAACCAGACACACCAACCATTGTACTAAGTGAAAACTCACCAAACGACTCAATCTCAACTCGAACATCCCATGACTAATCCCAAGTCCTGCCAAATATGCAACTCAGCCATGCATATACAAATCTACTTTAGGATACATCACATGTCATGCTCTTTACATAGGACTTAAAATCGTGCTTAAACAAACTACATACTATATATACCACATAAGCACATAAACATGTTATCAAACTACAACATGTTATCATGAAGCACATAAACACATAGAGCATGGCAACACAAGCATGATATGCACCCAAACCCATCATCCAAGGTATTCAAACCTAGGAGCTCTGATACCACTTGTGACGGCCTAAGTTTTTCAACCCGGTGCGTTAGTGATAAACCAAAAGTTGACCCGATAACGGATCCGAAATATGGAAACAAAAGATAAAACCAAGTCTCTAGGGATATAAATCTTCCCTAAGACACAAGAGTGACCTTCCATGAAGTCAAGAAACTCAAGAAAATAACCAAAAGCAGAAACTAGAATGAAAAGGTCAAACGGTACCCTATGGCACCAATGACACGCAAGGGAACAAGATCTAATTCAAACTAGACCGCGTGTGCCATATAATAGCTTAAACGAGATAAACAAAGTCTTATGGGAACAAACAAACGGAGTTATCATGCCTAGGCAACAACTAAACCAAAACCCACAAGACAGCTCCATTTCGGTTGGCCGAAATGAAGCTTCGGTGAAGTGAGCCAAGAGAAGAAGGGAAATAACCCTTTATTTCGGTCGACCGAAATGACAAACCAGTCGACCGGTTTATGGCTCGAGACTAAAAATGGCTACTAGAATTTAATTTTGTTACTGTGCAATTAAAACCCAAAAGAGCATCGGTTGACCGAAATAACCCATCGGTCGACCGAAACAGGTCAAAAATGTGAGAATGAACCTGCTAAGCAAAACACTGAAAAGAAGACTTTTGAATCCCCCAAGGCATGATCAAATAGCATTATATGCAAGTGTGTGATATTGTGAACATAAACGCAAGTGTAAAAGGGTATTTTAAACATGTTATAATGGCCCATGGCTTTATTACAAATCATTTACAACATTTGACGTGTCAAACCTCCAAGTTAGAAAAATTACGTTTCAAAGGCAACTCAAACATGCTAACACTTACATATGAGCAAGAACGCATGACAGGAACTTTAACTTGCAATTCACCCAAGGCAATTGCAAATCCCCAAATCTTGAATCCTGTACCTGAAATATGGCCCAGTAACTTTGGGGTGAGCAATATAAAGCTACTCATAGGAAATGAGCATACATCGACCTAACGTTTTACAATTTTATCACCTTAAGGTGAAACATGCTAAAGGGGGTCATGCCACCTAACGTCTATGTCAAGATGAGACTCAGGGAGACTCCTAAGCTACCCTAGATCATTTCTAGCATCAATCACATCATCCATACAATTCAAACCACATAGGAGCATGCTATACAAAGCAGCATGATATATGCGAAAACAACCAAAGTGGGTCATGTCACCTAACGTCTATGTTCCAAATGAATCTATAGGATCACTCCTAAGCTACATTTGAACAACAAAACACAATCACAATATCTATGCAATTTAACCAACATAGAAGCATGTTATATCATGCAAAAAGATATAGATTCTCAAAGTTATCAACTTGAAATCTAAAAGCGCGAAATCAACTAAATATAGCAATTTAGTATAATTAGAATATCTAATACCACACATCAAGGCATAAATTCTCTAGGTTATCAACTAGAAATCTAAAAATGCGAAATCAAGTAGTGGAACACTTGGACATCTAAGCTCGGAATTCTGCCGAGACCTCAACGGCTATTACGGGCACTAACCCATTGGTAAATCCACCCCTAGTGCGCACTATCTCGACGGGGAGAACTCATACCTCCCACACTAGAGCCAAACTCTAGTCATATCATAGTAACCATGTCCCAAGTGACTCCAAAATAAATAAGTTAACAACTTATATATGTACAAAATGGTACACAAGACTACCTTCATGCACAAGTAGATTGAAATCATATAATACATGCTCTAAATTCACAACTATTATAGATGACAAATGTCGAATCTTCATAGCGCGATTCGTTAGGCGCTATAATAACATCACATGTCAAATCTTCAGTGTGCGATTCGTTACACGCTATAACAATAAAATTCTATATTGAAAGCATAACTTATAAATCCATTACAAGTCTAAAATCATGCTTCAAACATACTACCAATGTTATATACATGATTAAATCTTCAACGCAATAGAGACGAAAATTAATTACATAACCTAATTAATTTCTGTAAGTTTCAAGTCTCGATTTAATGACCCCTAATTAACACATGTTATACAACATAGCATGGTCATTACATATACCACATGAAAAACTTAATTAGATCATTAAAACAATATGATGGAATTTAATTCAAACATGATAATTAAATTCCTAGATTCTAAAACAACATCGAATGGTCCCAATTTAACATATGCTAGTGTACAAGTCATAGTCATCACAAATATTAAGTTAAAAACTTAATTAAGCCAATGGAACCTTTAAATAGATTTTAATTAATCATTTTAATTAAAATCTCTAGATTTTCATACTTACCCAAATGCTCTCAAATTAAAGTATTTTAAATAACATGCCAAGACTTAAATGCTACAAGTTAATTTCATGCAAGGTACGTCCATGATAATTAAACTTTCACAAAATATAATTATTAAATAAAAAGTGCAATTCTTATTCAAATAATTCCAATTTAATATATGTTAACAAACATATCAAAACATAATTTTCTAGCATGCCACAATTTAATTCTAAGTCATATAACATCATGAGAATTAAATCTTACCCATAAAAATTAATTAAAATAAATTCTAGATTTTAAACAAAAGCATGCATATGAAACCTGAAACTGGAAAACAACGACCAGGAGGAAATTCTATGAGTACATGACTCGACGAAAAGTGAAAATGAATCCCGTATGATGATCCAGGCTCCAGACGAGGTATTTTTACAATAACTTTCATTAATTGCACAATAGCCCCTCCAAAAAGTAAAAACTACACTAATGGCCCAAAATGAAAATATCTTCCAAAAATATTTTCTTAAAAACCCCTGAAATAAAATATCTTCAAAAGATGTTTACTAGAAACACCCTAAGAAAAGAAAAAGATTCTAAAAAACTATGCATCCATGCCCCTATGGATACCGGGAGTAACCAGAGTACTTTATTACAAAAGTAAAGATACGTATTTCATGGAAACCACTTAGAATGAAAATACATGAAGTCAAAAACCAACTCTGAACACAAGAAGTATGGTTATGCAAACAAAGTGACAAACGGGGAAAAGACAAAATAGGGAAAAAGACGAAATAGGGAAAAGGACGAAAAGTGAATAGTGTCAAAAAATTAAAAATGTGGAAATGACTCGGCCCTCAAAGGAAGTTGTCAACCCAAAGAAAAGAGTCTCAGAAATCACTCCAGAGCACTCGAGATGACACTAAGCAATGAGGACCTGAACTCAAAAAAGAAAAGATCAACGGAAAAAAAATATCATTGAAAATCTGAGAAATGGAAAGCAATGAAAATGACCGGGTCATTACAACCTTCCCACCTTAAAAGGATTTCATCCCCGAAATCCAACCCCAAACAAGGCAAAAGGCAAAACTAGGATAACTATGGAGTACATCACGGAGTACCCCACACAACATGCCACACCAGCGACCTCAAAGCTGAAAGGAACACATAAACCAGTGTCACTTGCACCCACGCGCTCATAACAAGAGAACCTCTCAAAGAAAAGGTGACCACATGGCCACACAACAAGTCAGAACTCACACACTGAACTCAAAACTAGATAAAGGAACGAAAAACAACAACCGTAACCATCCTTCCTGCTGAACCATCATGCTGACCCAAAAACAACCACCAAAGGAACTCCAAAATACCCACGTATCAAATCAGGGTACAAAACAAGAACAACGTGACAGTACGAATAGTGACCAGAACCCGCCCACGACGTACTCAAATGTGTGGTAGCAATGACAGTACCTAGTGCCCGCCCACACTTACTCGTCCGTAAGGTAGCATCAACGGCAACTAGCACTCGGCCACAACACACAACTTTATACGATAGCATGACAGTAAAAGGCACTAATTCATAACCTTCCCCCCACTAGGTCTACTCATGAAACTCTCGATATAAATGACATCAATGTCAAGAATGATCAAAACCAAAAGTGCCACGGAGGCCAGACATTTTGTGAGAGTTGAGATATGGTCCAAAGACGTCCGGCCGGACCATCCTGGCCAATCCCAAACTCTGACAACAAAGCCATAGGTACCACTATGCTTAAGGCCTTAAATCCTCAATACAACAAAACTGACAACTCTAATGTTTCAAAATACTTCCATAACAACATCAATAAAGAGTCCCAAGCCTAAAAAACAAGTCAAGACATCCAGAAACCAAAACGAATCTCATTACATGACATTTCATCGAAAGTCCTACATATCTCCCTGAAACAGATCAACTATGAGACTAATCACCTTAATTCAAAGATCGGATCCACATTACTATCATGGATAACTAAATCCTCAAAATACAAGTCCACCACGTGGCACGCACATCAATATCTTGACAATAAAAATCACCAAATGAGTTTTTCAAAATCGTACTTGGCAACACTAAGTTAAATCAAAATTCCTCAATTTTGATCCACAACGAATCATCGGAACTACGATTCCTCAAAACTACGCCTAGCCATAGCTAGGACGAGAATACTCCACAAACAAGCCATATCCAACAGCGATCCTCCAAAACTTCTCCTTAAGAGTCAACCACATCAAGATCTCCAAAACCAAAGCAAGTCTCCAAAAGACATCCGCAAAAGTGCATCAAGCTCACCTCATGGATCAAACAATTCCTCAATAACATGGACAAAAGTCCCCAAAAAATGATCTCACACCAACCCACTCACTCTGAGCACTACAACCCGTCAACAACCACAGCAAAAACTCCCCAAGGTAAAACACGAAGGAAAGGAAACCACCAGTCCTAAGAATGACAACACCAAGACTTCATCTCTGAAGTGAAAGACAATAATGTCAAAGACTTCACCCCCTACATGGAAGTAAGACGACCAAAATCTATCAAATCCTCACCATTTCAGTCGCCCAAAATGAAGCTTCGGTTGAACAAAGTGAGCCAAGAGAAGAAGGGAAATAACCCTTCATTTTGGTCGACCGAAATAACAAACCGGTCGACCGATTTGTGGCTCGAGACTAAAAATGGCTACTGGAATTTAATTTTTTTACTGTGCAATTAAAACCCAAAAGGGCATCGGTCGACCGAAACAGGTCAAAAATGTGAGAATGAACCCGCTAAGCAAAAAACTGAAAAGAAGACTTTTGAATCTCCCAAGGCATGATCAAATAGCATTATATGCAAGTGTGTGATGATGTGAACATAAACGCAAGTGTAAAAGGATATTTTAAACATGTTACAATGGCTCATGGCTTTATTACAAATCATTTACAACATTTGACATGTCAAACCACCAAGTTAGAAAAATTACGTTTCTATGGCAACTCAAACATGCCAACACTTGCATATGAGCAAGAATGCATTACAGGAGCTTTAACCTACAATTCACCCAAGGCAATTGCAAATCCCTAAATCTTGAATCCTGTACCTGAAATATGCCCCAGTAACTTTGGGGTAAGCAACATAAAGCTACTCATAGGAAATGAGCATACATCGACCTAACGTTTTACAATTTTATCACCTTAAGGTGAAACATGCTAAAGGGGCTCATGCCACCTAACGTATATGTCAAGATGAGACTCAGGGAGTATCCTAAGCTACCCTAGATCATTTCTAGCATCAATCACATCATCCATGCAATTCAAACCACATAGGAGCATGTTATACAAAACAATATGATATATGCGAAAACAACCAAAGTGGGTCATGCCACCTAACATCTATGTTCCAAATGAATCTATAGGATCACTCCTAAGCTACATTTGAACAACAAAACACAATCACAATATCTATGCAATTTAACCAACATAGAAGCATATTATACCCAGCAATAAGATATAGATTCTCAAAGTTATCAACTTGAAATCTAAAAGCGCGAAATCAACTAAATATAGCAATTTAGTATAATTAGAATATCTATTACCACACATCAAGGCATAGATTCTCTAGGTTATCAACTAAAAATCTAAAAGTGCGAAATCAAGTAATGGAACACTTGAACATCTAAGCTCAGAATTCTGCCGAGACCTCAATGGCTATTACGGGCACTAACCCGTTGGTAATACCACCCCTAGTGCGCACTATCTCGACGGGGAGAACTCATACCTCCCACACTAGAGCCAAACTCTAGTCATATCATAGTAACCATGTCCCAAGTGACTCCAAAATAAATAAGTTAACAACTTATATATGTACAAAATGGTACACAAGACTACCTTCATGCACAAGTAGATTGAAATCATATAATACATGCTCTAAATTCACAACTACTATAGATGACAAATGTCGAATCTTCATAGCGCGATTCGTTAGGCGCTATAATAACATCACATGTCAAATCTTCAGTGTGCGATTCGTTACACGCTATAACAATAAAATTCTATATTGAAAGCATAACTTATAAATCCATTACAAGTCTAAAATCATGCTTCAAACATACTACCAATGTTATATACATGATTAAATCTTCAACGCAATAGAGACGAAAATTAATTACATAACCTAATTAATTTCTGTAAGTTTCAAGTCTCGATTTAATGACCCCTAATTAACACATGTTATACAACATAGCATGGTCATTACATATACCACATGAAAAACTTAATTAGATCATTAAAACAATATGATGGAATTTAATTCAAACATGATAATTAAATTCCTAGATTCTAAAACAACATCGAATGGTCCCAATTTAACATATGCTAGTGTACAAGTCATAGTCATCACAAATATTAAGTTAAAAACTTAATTAAGCCAATGGAACCTTTAAATAGATTTTAATTAAAATCTCTAGATTTTCATACTTACCCAAATGCTCTCAAATTAAAGTATGTTAAACAACATGCCAAGACTTAATCTAAAAGCATGCTACAAGTTAATTTCATGCAAGGTACGTCCATGATAATTAAACTTTCACAAAAGATAATTATTAAATAAAAAGTGCAATTCTTATTCAAATAATTTCAATTTAATATATGTTAACAAATATATCAAAACTTAATTTTCTAGCATGCCACAATTTAATTCTAAGTCATATAACATCATGAGAATTAAATATTAACCATAGAAATTAATTAAATTAAATTCTAGATTTTAAACGAAAGCATGCATACAAGTTGTATAATCATGGGAAACACTTAATACAACACATAAACAATCCTAAAACATCCCATACCTCAATTTGAGATGAAAATCTCAAAAGCCCACTAAAAAAAAAGTGTTTTGAATCCGTCGATACCGAAGGGTTTTGTCGTGGACAACGTCGTGAACAAGAATCCCCAAGAAGCCCCATCAAAATCACAACTTGACTTCAAACCCAAACTCAAAAAATGGTTAGAAATGGGTTCTAATAAGGGCGAAAGATGTATATCGTTAAGACGAGCAATAAACACAAAGGCCCTAATATGTTTTGACAAAGTAATGAAGCTCAAAAGAGGAAAGAGAAGGTGGAAGCCTCCCTTGGGCTGCCATGGGAGCTACTGGTCGTGCAAGGAGAGTGGAGAAGATGAAAAATGAAATATCTCATCCCCCGTTTATAGAAATTTCAAAAGTGCCCCGAACGGGCCCCGCCGGGTCCGAAAAAGTGAAATTTGAGCAGACGCGCCCAAATGGCAAAACTTTGTGAACAAAAAAGATTCAAAATGAGAAAATATGAACAATGGAGGAAATGGCATTGCAAACTAAGTCCCGAGCAGAAAGTTATGCCCCGAACAAGTTCGGCGGCAACTAGGGCCAGAAACCCTGAAACTGGAAAACAACGACCAAGAGGAAATTCTATGAGTACCCGACTCGACAAAAAGTAAAAATGAATCCTGTACGAAGATCTAGGCTCCAGATGAGGTATTTTTGCAATAACTTTCGTTAATTACACAATGGCCCCTCCAAAAAGTGAAAACTTCACAGAATGAAAATATCTTCCAAAAATATTTTCTTAAAAACCCCTGAAATAAAATATCTTCAAAAGATATTTATGAAAAGCACCCCAAGAAAAGAAAAAGATTCTGAAAAATTATGCATCCATGCCCCTATGGACACCGGGAACAACCAGAGTACTTTCTTATAAAAGTAAAGATACATATTTCATGGAAACCACTTAGAATAAAGATACATGAAGTCAAAAACCAACTTTGAACACAAGAAGTGTGGTTATGCAAACAAAGTGACAAACGGGGAAAAGACAAAATAAGGAAAAAGACGAAATTGGGAAAAGGACGAAAAATGAATAGTGTCGAAAAATGACAAATGTGGAATGACTCGGCCCTCAAAGGAAGTTGTTAATCCAAATAAAATAGTCTCGAAAATCACTCCAGAGCACTCGAGATGACACTAAGCGACGAGGAACTGAACTCAGAAAGGAAAAGATCAACGGAAAAAAAAACATCTGTGAAAATCTAAGAAAGGGAAATGAATGAAAATGACCGGGTCATTACAAATGATATCTAATTTCAATATGCTTTGTTTTGGAATGCTGAAGATATGCAAATGACGCTGGATTGTCACATTTAATAGGGATTTTGTCGAAGAATAAGCCAAAGTCTTCAAGTTGTTGTTTGATATATAAGATTTGTGCACAGCAACTTCCAGCAGCAACATATTTAGCTTCAGCAGTGGACAGTGCTACTGAATTTTGTTTCTTGCAAGACCAAGATACAAGGGATTAACCAATAAAGTGACAGGTGCCGCTTGTACTTTTTCTATCAACTTTACAACCGGCAAAATCCGCATCCGTAAATCCTACAAGTTCAAATGATGTGTGCCTAGGATACCATAATCCTAAGTTTATAGTGCCATTTAAGTATTTAAAAATACGCTTGACAGCATTTAAGTGAGATTCTTTGGGACAAGGTTGAAACCTAGCACATAGACACACACTAAACATAATGTCTGGCCTACTAGCCGTTAAATATAGAAGACTTTCAATCATCCCTCTATATTTTTTAATATCAACAACTTTGCCTTTCTCATCCTTATCAATCTTTAAGGAAGGACTCATAGGAGTTTTAGCATGTTTGGCGTCTTCCGAGCCAAATTTCTTTAGCAAATCTTTAGTATACTTTGATTGGGAAATAAAAATTCCATCAAGAGTTTGTTTGATTTACAATCCTAAGAAGAAGTTGAGTTCACCCATCATGCTCATTTCAAACTCATTTTGCATGGAGGTAGCAAACTTCTTACTTAGAGAGTCATTTATTGAACCAAAAATAATGTCATCAACGTAAATTTGAATGATCAACAAATGGCCATCAATGATTTTGGTAAAAAGTGTATTATCAATTTTTCCTTTACTAAAACCATTTGAAAGTAGAAACTCACTAAGTCTTTCATACCAAGCTCTAGGAGCTTGTTTTAAACCATATAAAACTTTGGTCAATTTATAAACATGATTTGGATTGTTATAGCTTTCAAAGCCTAGTGGTTGTTCTACAAATACTTCTTCATCTATAAAACCATTCAAGAAAGCACTCTTTACATCCATTTGAAATAATTTGAACTTTTTGTGACATGCAAATGCAAGTAACATTCTTATAGCCTTAAGTCTAGCAACGGGAGCAAAAGTCTCTTCATAATCTATACCTTCTTCTTGGTTATAGCCTTTTGCAACAAGTCCAGCCTTGTTCCTAACAATAGTTCCCAACTTATCCTTTTTGTTTCTAAAGACCCATTTTGTGCCAATAATTGTTTTATTTTGAGGTCTAGGGACAAGATGTTAAACCTTGTTCCTTTTGAATTAAATGAGTTCTTCTTGCATTGCCAAAAGCCACGATTCATCATTTTCAGCCTCATGTATAGTTTTCGGTTCAAATTGAGAAACAACTGCCACAAAATTGCATACATTTCTCAATTGTGACCTTGTGCTAACATCTTTGGATGGATCACCAATAACTTGGTCAATGGGATAATTATAAACTAACTTCCATTCATTTGGAGTAGTTTTATTTTGAGAGGTATTGTGATACCCCTCGGATTCGAGACACGAGGTTGATCAGGCCCAGGCCCAAACCGGAGGGAAATATCAAACAATTAATATTTATAACGAACATGGAATACAAAGTGAGATAAGAAATAAAAATAATAAACTGAAGGAATACTAATTTAAAATCATCAAAATATAATTCTTAAAATCAAAACTTCAAAACCTCCAATTATTGAACAACTCGAGAATCCATCCTGTGGACCCCTAATAAAATCCCAAATTGAAACTGAAACAACTAAAATGAAACATAAAACTAAATATAGAGAGTAGGCCTACGTAGTCGGTAGAATGAGTGTTTGTATCTGCGCTGCACGTCCAAGCTCTAACTCTGGAACTGACAAACACCTAAAAAATAAAGAGTGGGTCAGGCCCATATGCAAATCCTATTCTACTATGATCCATACAGTATTCCGATACGCAGATACATCCTAGATAGCTCAACAATATCTAGAATAGTCCATAAATGTATATATAGTACACACTATAGGACGCTCGCTAGTCCAGTAGGTCTGTCTCAGCCTGAATAGAAGGCAACATACGAATCGCACATAATGTGGTCATGTGTACCTAGACCTACCAGGGAACAGCAACTACTGTCCAGTTATCCATCCTAGACAATATACGCACCCTAACCATGGTCTTGAGACTCAAGCCCATACCATGGTACCATATCATAGATATATAAAGTTTGTATACTCCTAATACAAAATATCATCCATCTGTATAGTGGTCTGATATATGTAAATCCCATCCTCCAAAAACCACTAGGTCATTCAATTATTTATTTGATATGACTCAAAAATGAGATGGACTTAACCTATATGGTTAATCCATGTCTCAATCCAAAATTAGGTAGGACTTAGTGTTTGACTAATCCATCCTAGTATACCACCGTCCCATACCGGTGCATACGATCCTCCAATCCACATAATGATAAAAATAATAACAGGTATTTATCAACCATTTCCCAAGATATGCATAGACAAAGTTTCATACATATATGATGATATTAGGCTTTCATTGAAAGACCTACAAATCACATCTCAAATCCTTTAAACCGCTAAAACATCTTAAGCATTTAAAGTCTCCAAACTATCCGTACATTGATACAATTAACATTAATTCAAGTATCAATTTACTCTGAGTAAAGCATAGTTAATTTCAGTTAATTCACCATACTTATATCCCTGTGGAAAATATGATTTTACATAATTAAATCATCTAAAAACTTACTAAGTTTCGGTGGATACAACAATGTGCAAATTCCTAAGTTTTTTCCTTAAACTTTATATTGCTCCTTCACTTAATCTCATTATAGATTAATGGTCCTCCACACTAATTTTAGGTTTAAATCAGTTCCATACAATATTTAAAACAGTTTAAACCAATTAAAAATACACTAAACAGTCAAAACGACGCACTAAAACCATACTGTAGAAAATCTGGCAATTAAAACGAGGATCCAGGTCACAGTCCAACTGAGCCTGCTAAACTGCCAACTCAGTCGGCTAAGTCCCCAACTCAGTCGGCTGAGTTTGTGCTGACATCGTCTTCTCCGTCTATTCTCCGTCTGTTTAGCCTCTATAAACCCTAAAACTCCATTGTTAAGGCCTCTAAGCTTCAACCTAAGCCCCATACGTCTATACTAAGTTATTTTAGATGTTTTTACATGCAAATATTTAAACTTAAACATAAATTATGCATCAAGAATTTCAGAATCATTCAAAATAAGTAATTGAAACTAAAAACATATACCCTCTGTTTTAATCCAGTTAAGCATGCATGACTAATCAATTTTAGCATGTATTAATTCCCTGGAGTCTAGCTAGGCATGCACAGAACACGAATTAAAGGGAAAGAGTAAGAACAGAAACTTGCCTTCGAGACTTTGGTTTAAAATCTCTAACTGTCGTCTCTATCAACTCCGGCAACATCGGTTGTGTTACACGACCTCTGCTGCTCCTAGTTCAGTCGAGTAACATACACCAAACTCCCCTCATTGATTTAGTCTTAGCTTAAGCCCAAAACCCTAGCCTTACTCTCTTTAGCTTTCTCTGTTTCTCTTTGTTTTCTCTCAGCCTCAATACGTGAATAGGGTTTGTTTGTAACCCTTATACAGACGTATAATAACATATATATAGGCTTCACACCATAAACCTAAATTCTAATACGACCCCAACCCTAAGTCGGCTACACATACGTGACTTCTAAAACCCTAACTCCAATTTACACCTTTAATTAATTAAACCAATTAGCTTACTTAATTAATTAAACAATTACCATAATTTAAATAAAATAAATAACAATAAAAACAATTTAATCAATTAATTCAAGTAATTTTAATAATAACAATTAAATAATTAAAAATAATAAAAATGTAAACAATTAACCTATTAACAATGCAATTAAACAATTAATCAATTAATTCCAATAATACAAGCAAATAAACAATTAATTTATTAAAAATGCACATAAAAAATTAAATTAAATTCCAGGATTGTCCTTTTTAAAATTAGGGGTATTACATTCCTCCCCCCTAACAAAAGGAATTCCGTCCTCAGAATTCGCTCTTACCTTCTTCCCATAATTCAGGAAACTGCGAGCGAAAGACGTCCTCCCGTTCCCAAGTGGACTCAGCCTTATTTTGATGACTCCACTGCACACGAACCAAAGGGATAACCTTGTTACGAAGGATTTGATCCCGTCGGTCGACTATACGACATGGTGGCTCCAAATATGTTGCATCCGGCTGCAACTCAATCTCCCCAACATCGATATGTTGATACCGATCCTCATCTCGTAGAAATTTTTGCAACATGGAACACATTGTGGACGAGATCCAAATTATCCAGAAGTGCAAACCGATAAGCAACAGCTCCAACGCAATCCGTGATCATGAATGGACTGACAAACCGCGGTGACAACTTCCTTTTCTTCCCAAGGCGCATGACACCTTTCATAAGGGACACTTTGAGTAAAACCCGATCTCCAACCCTAAACTCCAAAGCACGAGTACGCCGATCAGCATAACTCTTCTGCCTACTCTGAGCAATGCGCATACGATCCCTAATAAGAGTATTCTTCTCAGAAGTATCCTTAATGAACTTAGGACCCAAGAATCTGCTCTCGCCAATCTCCATCCAACAAACAGGCGATCGACACGGTCAGCCGTATAACGCCTCAAATGGTGCCATCCTAATAGTCTTTTGAAAACTATTGTTATAAGCAAACTCTACCAGTGGCAAGTAATCCTCCCAGTGGCCCTTGAAATCAAGAACACAAGACCGAAGCATATCTTCCATGATTTGATTCACCCTCTCAATCTGTCTGTCAGTCTGAGGATGATAAGCAGTACTGAGATGTAACTCCGTACCCAAAGCCTGCTGAAAGCTCTTCCAAAAGCCAGACACAAAGCTGGAATCCCTGTCCGATATAATAGACAATGGAATGCCATGTAGCTTCACAATCTCGGAAAAGTAAAGCCTCGCCAACTGTTCCGAAGTGAAGTCAGTGCGAATAGGCAAGAAATGAGCTGATTTGGTCAACCTATCCACGATGACCCAAATGGAATTATGACCCTTGAAAGAAGTGGGCAATCCCTCCACAAAATCCATAGAAATACTCTCCCATTTCTACTCTGGTATCGGTAGTGGCTGTAGAGCTCCTGGCGGCCTTTGATGATCAATCTTAACCATTTGACAAGTACTACACTGAGAAACAAAAAGAGCAATGTCCCTCTTTATACCTGCCCACCAAAACTACCGATTCATATCCTGATACATCTTGTCTCCTCCTGGATGAACAGATTACTAAGAGTGGAGAGTCTCAGTCATCACATCCTTCCTCAACTCATCAGTAGAAGGTACCACCAAACGTCCCTTGTACCCCAAGCCTTCGTCAGTCCCAACATAATAAAATGGAACTTCCCCAGAAGCTATCTCTGCAACTTTGTCAATACACTACTGATCCGTGAGTTGTGCTTGTAGAACCTTGCGAATGATGGAAGGTGTAACCACTATGCAAGCTATAAAAGCATCCGACAACTCATCCACACTCTTCAAAGCATTCCACTCGGTGGTGAGTAAAGCAGAAAAATAACCAACAGGTTGGCGACTGAGTGCATCCGCCACCCCATTCACTTCCCCTGGATGATACTGTATAGAAAAGTGATAGTCCTTTACAAACTCCAACCATCTGCGTTGTCTCAGATTCAGCTCCCACTGAGTGAACAAGTACTACAGACTCTTGTGATCGCTAAACAATCTGAAGGACTCACCCAACAGATAATGCCTCCAAATGCGTAAAGCAAAGACCACAGCTGCTAATTCCAAATCATGTGTTGGATAACTAAGCTCATGAGGCTTAAGCTTCCGAGATCTATATGAAATCGGTCGTTCCTCCTACATCAAAACGCATCAAAGACCCTGCAAAGAAACATCTGTGTAAACAAGATACTCGATCCCACTCTGTGGGGTAAACAAAACTAGTGCAGAAGTCAACTTCCTTTTGAGCTCCTCAAAAGCTCGCTGACAGTGCTCATCCCACACAAACTATACACCCTTTTTAGTTAGGTGTATGAGTGGTCCAGCTATCTTAGAGAACCCCTGGATAAACCTCCGATAATATCCTGCCAAACCGAGGAAACTCCGTATCTTGGTAGGTAAAGTAGGCTGTCCCCACTCAATCACTGCTGAAACTTTGGCTGGATCCACTGCTATCCCCCTTTCTGACACCACATGACCCAGAAACTTCACTTCCCGCTGCCAAAATTCACATTTGTCGAATTTAGCAAACAACTGATGTTCACGAAGCATCTGCAAGACTAACCGAAGATGTCTAGCATGATCGTCCCTCGACCAAGAATAGATCAAGATATCATCAATAAAGACAATGACAAACTGATCCAAATAAGCCCGAAAAACTCTGTTCATTAAGTCCATGAACACTGCTGGTGCGTTAGTCATCCCAAACGGATAACACGAAACTCATAAGAACCATATCTCGTGAGAAATGTTGTCTTAGGAACATCCTGTTCCCTAACCCTCAGCTAATGATACCCAGAACGCAGATCAATCTTAGAGAAGTATGTGGCTCCTCTTAACTGATCAAACAAGTCATTAATCTTATTCAACTCCCTGTAATCTATACACAAGCAAAGCGAACCATCCTTCTTCTTCACAAATAACACTGGTGCTCCCCAGGGTGAAGTACTCCTGCGAATGAAACCTTGGCTGAGTAGTTGCTGAATCTGATCCCTCAGCTCGCGCATCTCCACCGGTGCCATCCTATAAGGTGCCCCAGCAATAGGCGTAGTTCCTGGAGCTAAGTCTATCACAAAATCAATCTCGCGACTAGGTGGCAACCCTGGAATCTCCTGAAATACATCTGGGAAATCCTGTACAATCAGTATGTTATCCAATGATATAGTAGTCCCCTCCTCCGTTTCCTCCTCCACATGGAACAAATAGGTGCTAGTGACTCCGCTAAAACGCGGCATAGCGACAACAAACATGTCCTGACTAGGTATGGTAAACACAATAGACCTATCAAAACAATTAACTTGGGCATGGTAGTGAGACAACCAATCCATCCCAAATATCATATCATAAGTGTGCATGTCCAGGACCAATAGGTTGGCTAGAAATCTGAGTCGGCCAATATCTAGTGTCACGGCACATCACCCTCAAGTAAAATGACAATATCGCCTAAAGGTATAAAAACACCATAAGGTCTATCGCATACCTGTGTCACCAATTTAAACTATCCAAATCAACAATGTTGAATACTCCGTAGAGCAAAACACATAACACATACAACATACTCTGAAATCTACTCATAGTTAGAACGTCATTCTATTTTGAGAATTCTTCCTTTAATATCAAATTTATCATATTGATTTAAACAAGTTCTTTTATAACTAGTTAGCAATCATCACGTCTCAACCCAACGTACCAATTAGCAACTATATGTTTGCCTACCCAAACACTCCACAGTGATATTCCTTTATCATCGCATGATACACAATCCAATATAGTCTAATAAAACCATATGTGTATATATCTCAAAAATACTATCACAAAACACAATAATGATAGCCAAAACCGCTAGTTCACTTTATTAAGAACTTTTCCAAACCATAAATTGTCAAACGAATAATCGTAAAATATTCTTTAACATAATCCTAGTGCACGCGATTAAATCCGTACTACACTTTTACCAATACCTCCTCTACTACAAGTAATTAAAAGTACTTTTAAAAGAGCAGTCATCCTTGAACTCCGGTGCCCTCCATCTTGGATGCTCCGGTATCTCCTCCATCCTGATCTTTTTCGGGGTCTTCCTCTCCACTTGGTTCAGCTTCGAGCACCACCAAAGTTGTGTTAGGTCCATAATATGGTGGCCAATCCCGCACACAAGAAACCTTCATTGGCTTGTATTTCGAAGTTACACCCATTGGAACCAATTCCTTGGTTTCCCATTCTGCCTTCTTGGTCGGCCTTCGCAGGGGAATCATCGGAGTAACCTTCCTCTTCTTTTGGTCCCTCTTTGCTTTCATGGTCGACCACATCCTTCTCCTAGTGTCAAACATTCTGAAATTGCAGAATAAACTTGACATCGGTACTTTCTAAACAAACCGTAAAGGAATTCAACGAATCCTAAACTTAAGCTCTAATCAAGAGATAACGCAACGCGGAAAACTTAATACGAAACACCCTAGAGACACTTGAACCTGGAGTGCTCTGATACCAACTGTGTTACCCCTCGGATTCGAGACACGGGTTGATCAGGCCAAGGCCCAAACCCGAGGGATATCAAGCAATTAATATATAACCGAACACAGAATACAAGATAAAATAAGAAATAAAAATAATAAGCTAAAAGAATGCTAATTGAAAATCCTTAAAATAATATAATTACTGAAATCTGTTAAATCCAAACTCCATAGGTTTACAACTTGGGAATCCATCCATTGGACACCTTATTGAAGATTCTCAAACCAAAACTGAAATAATAGAAATAAAGTCTAAAGCTAACATAAAAAAGATTCCTACATAGTCGGAGGAATGAATATCTATATCTGCTCTGCACGTCCAAGCTCTAACCCTGGAACTGACGAACACTTGAAAAATAAAGAAGTGGGTCAGGCCCACATGCAAGTCTGGATCTACTACAATCTAAACAGTAATCCGATACGCAGATACATCCTAGGAAGACTCAACAATATCTAGAGTAGTCTATATAAGTATGTAGTCACACTATAGGACGCTCGCTAGTCCAGTAGGTCTGTCTCAGCCTGAATAGAAGGCAATATGCGAATACGCACCCTAAGGTGGGCATGAGTACCTAGACCAACCAGGGAACAACACCTATGTCCAGTTATCCATCCTAGGCGATATACGCGCCCTAACCATGGTTATGAGAATCAAGCTCATACCACGGCACCATATAATATATATATAAAGTCCGTACTCCTCCTAATACAAAATACCATCCATCTATGTAGTGGTCTAATATATGTATAACAATTCCATCCTGAAACCATAGTGGATCATTCAATTCACAATTGATATGACACATATAGGTGATGGACTTAACCTTTGTGATTAATCCATAACTCAATCCAAGTTAGGTAGAACACAGTGTTTGAACTAGTCCATACCCAGTATATCACCGTCCTATACCGGTGCATACAATCCTCCAGATAGCATAGTTAATAAAATGACACTATATATATCCAACAACCATCCTTCAAAACATGCATCAATATAAATTAACACATATATATCAATATTAGGCAGTCATTATAGAGCTTAAAAATCCAATTCCAATAATGTAAACAGCTAAAACAAGTATAAGCGTTCACATCCTCCAAATTATCCATAAACTGATGCAAATGTATAGCAAAGTGAAAATTAATTTGATCCAACACTAGCATGGTTAAATTCAAGTAATCCATGTTACTTATAATCCTATCTAAATATGATTAATTAAAATTTAAATCATTTATAAACAATCCTCCAAGTTCCAAAGTATAAGCTGAAGACTGTTGGAATGGCACCATTTGAGGCATTGTACGGTCGACCGTGTCGGTCACCTGTTTGTTGGATGGAGGTTGGAGAGAATCAATTCTTGGGTCCTGAGTTCATCAAGGATACCTCTGAAAAGATTGCTCTTATTAGAGATCGCATGCGTACTGCCCAAAGTCGGTAGAAGAGCTATGCTGATCGTCGTACTCGGGCATTGGAGTTTAGGGTTGGAGATCAGGTTCTACTCAAAGTGTCACCTATGAAAGATGTCATGCGCTTTGGGAAGAAAGGGAAGTTGTCACCGCGGTTTGTCGGTCCATTCATGATTACGGATCGAGTTGGAGCTGTGGCTTATCGGTTGGCACTTTCGGATAACTTAGATCGCGTTCATAACGTGTTTCATGTTTCTATGTTGCAAAAATTTTTACGAGATGAGGATCGGTATCAACATATCGATGTTGGGGAGATTGAGTTGCAGCCGGATGCAACTTATTTGGAGCCACCATGTTGTATTGTCGATCGTCGGGTTCAAATCCTTCGTAACAAGGTTATCCCTTTAGTTCGTGTGCAGTGGAGTCATCACAATGAGGCTGAATTCACTTGGGAACGGGAGGATGTCATTCACTCACAGTTTCCTGAAATATTGGAAGAAGGTAAGAGCGAATTCCGAGGACAGAATTCCTTTTGTTAGGGGGGAAGAATGTAATACCCCTAATTTTAAAAGGATAGTCCTGACATTTATTTAATTGTTTAATCCTTTATTTAATTGTTTAATTGCGTGTTATTTTATTTTATTGGTTATTTTAATTGTGTGTTTCTTCCATGGTTATATAAATTTGACTTTGTTTTAATTAATTGATTAAAGTGTTTTATTTTCTTTTATTAAATTGTTTTAAATTAAATTGGTTTATGATGTTTTATTTGACTTAATTGATAATTGGTTTTATTTAATTAAATTAGTTTAAATTAGGATTGTGTTTTCTGTGTATTCACGTATTAGCCGACATAGGTTATAACTTAGGCTATTCTTGGGCCGACTACAAGGATTAGGGTTGGATTACTACGCCTATAAATATGACCTTATGTGGGTTTAGAGTTAGAGAAAAAAATACATAAAACTCTATTCCCGTATACAGTGATACAGAGAGTTGTGAGAGCAGAAAAACAAAGAGGGATTAAGGAGGGAAGCTAGGGTTGTGGGCTTCAACTAAGACTAAACCAAGAGTGACGGAGGTGGAACAATAGTCGGAAACTTTATCGGAAAATTCAGGAAACGAGAGTTTAGAGTTTCAAATCTGAAACTTAAGGCAAGTCTTGTTCTTCTCTATCTCTTTAATTTGTGTTCTGTGCATGATTAGCTAGACTCCAAGGATTAAATAAAGGCTAAAACGAAATAGTAATGCATGCGTAATTGGACTAAAACAGAGAGTTTTATGATTATATATGCTTATTCGTGTTTTATTTATTTCTTTGATCTTTATGCACGAACTGTTGTTTAAATTGAATCCTTGCCTATTAAAACATCTAAAATAATTTAGTATGGATGTATGGGACATAGGTGGAAGCTTAGAGGCCTTAACAATGAAGTTTTAGGGTTTACAGAGGCTAAACAAACGAAGAAGATGGCTTCAGCACCTACTTAGCCAACTCAGTTAGAAACTGAGCCGACTAAGTTAGCAATTTAGCCAACTAAGTTAGCAACTTAGCATGCTCAGTTGTAACTTAGCTTGCTCAGTTGGGATTTTTGGTTTTAAACGCCTAGTTTGGGTTTTTTGTGCACTCTTTGGACTATACAGAGTATTAGCACTTCGTTTAAATTGTTTTAAATGATGTATATTATTGTTTTAGACCTTTAAGAATATAGGCAAACAATGATTCATAAATGGATTAAGGTATGGACAGTGTACAATTAGGGGAAGATCCTACATGTTGAGCTTTGAATGTTAATCAGCTTATACTTTGGAACTTGGAGGATTGTTTATAAATGATTTAAATTTTAATTAATCATATTTAGATAGGATTATAAGTAACATGGATTACTTGAATTTAACCATGCTAGTGTTGGATCAAATTAATTTTCACTTTTCTATACATTTGCATCAATTTATGGATATTTTGGAGGATGTGAATGTTTATACTTGTTTTAGCTGTTTACATTATTGGAATTGGATTTTTAGGCTCTATAATGACTGCCTAATATTGATATATATGTGTTAATTTTTATTGATGCATGTTTTGAAGGATGGTTGTTGGATATATATAGTGTCATTTTATTAACTATACTATCTGGAGGATTGTATGCACCGGTATGGGACGGTGACATACTGGGTATGGACTAGTTTAAACACTGTGTTCTACCTAACTTGGATTAAGTTATGGATTAATCACAAAGGTTAAGTCCATCACCTATATGTGTCATATCAATTGTGAATTGAATGATCCACTATGGTTTCAGGATGGAATTGTTATACATATATCAGACCACTACACAGATGGATGGTATTTTGTATTAGGAGGAGTACGGACTTTATATATATATTATATGGTGCCGTGGTATGAGCTTGAGTCTCATGACCATGGTTAGGGTGTGTATATCACCTAGGAAAGATAACTGGACATAGGTGTTGTTCCCTGGTAGGTCTAGGTACTCATGCCCACCTTAGGGTGCGTATTCGCATGTTGCCTTATATTCAGGTTGAGACAGACCTACTGGACTAGCGAGCATCCTATAGTGTGTACTATATACTTATATGGACTACTCTAGATATTGTTGAGTCTTCCTAGGATGTATCTACGTCTCGGATTACTGTTTAGATTGTAGTAAATCAGGACTTGCATGTGGGCCTGACCCACTTCTTTATATTTCAGGTCTTCGTCAGTTCCAGGGTTAGAGCTTGGACATGCAGAGCAGATACAGATATTCATTCCTCCGACTATATAGGAATCTTCTTTATGTTAGCTTTAGACTTTATTTCTATTATTTCAGTTTTGGTTTGAGAATCTTTAATAAGGGGTCCAATGGATGGATTCCCAAGTTGTAAACCTATGGAGTTTGGATTTAACAGATTTCAATAATTATATTATTTTAAGGATTTACAATTAGCATTCTTTCAAATTATTATTTTTATTTCTTATTTTATTTTGTATTCTATATTCGGTTACATATTAATTGTTTGATATCCCTCGGGTTTGGGCCTGGGCCTGATCAACCCGTGTCTCGGATCCGAGGGGTATCATAGGTATCATCACTTGAATTAGAACTTTGATAGATATCAATAGGAGACTCATTTATGTTGAGTTTATTGATACTCTTCTCAAGCTCTATAGGGGACCTATTTATATTAAGTTCATTGGTACCCTTTTCAAGTTCAACTTCTTTATCAGTGTCCATCACACTTTTTATGGGAGAGGTTGGGGATTCATCAAACACAACATGTATGGATTCAACCACAACTAAGGTCCTCTTGTTATAAACTCTATATGCTTTACTTCTAAAGGAATATCTAAGAAAAATGCCTTCATCGGATTTAGCATCAAATTTTCCTAGATTATCCTTGTCATTAAGGATAAAGAATTTACACCCAAAGACTTTGAAATAACCAATATTAGGTTTTCTTTTGTTCCATAACTCATAAGGTGTTTTGTTGAGAATCTTTCTAATAACAACTTTATTTATAACATAGCATGAAGTGTTTACGGCTTCGGCCCATAGAGATCTAGGTGATTTGTGCTCATTTAGCAAGGTTCTAGCCATTTATTGAAGAGATCTATTTTTTCTTTCAACAACATCGTTTTGTTGGGGAGTCCTAGGTGCTGAAAGATTGTGATTGTAGCCATTTTTGTCATAAAATCTTTCAACGTCTTAATTGTTAAACTCTCTACCCCTATCACTTCTAATGGTTTTAATTTTACATTCCTTTTCATTTTCGACTCTTTTGCAAATTTTGAAAGAATTGAATAAGCCTCATTTTTGCGTGCAAGAAAGAATACCCAAGTGAATCTAGAGTAGTCATCTACAATCACAAAGGTATAAAGTTTACCACCAAGACTAGCAATTTCCTTCGGTCCAAAAAGATCCATGTGAATCAATTCAAGTGGTTTAGAAGTGGTTATATCCTTTTTCCTTTTGAAATAAGACTTGATTTGCTTACCAATTTGGCAAGCATTACATGGTCTATCTTTTGAAAAAAATTTCTTGGCAAGACCTTTGACAAGTTCATTTTTAGACAATCTTGAGATTAAATCCATGCTAGCATGACCTAACCTTCTATGCCACAACTAACTATGTTCATTTGATGATATGAAACATTTAACATCTTGTTCTTGAAGTTCACCTAATAGCAAGGTATATACATTACCACTTCTAGGAGCACAAAATATTTGAGATTCATTTCTTTTAACAATGCATTTACCTGATTTAAAAGTCACATCAAATCCATTATCACAAAGTTAACTAACACTAAATAGATTATGCTTTAAACCTTCAACAAGTAAAACATGTTCAATTGATAAAGAGGAAGAAATACCTATGATCCCAATGCCAATTACCTTGCCTTTAGAGTTGTCTCCAAATGTTATGCTTCCTTCGTTGTATGCTTCTAGAGAGGAGAATTTTATGTGATCACCCGTCATATGTCTTGAACATCCGCTATCTAGAAACCATTTGTCCTTGGAAGATGTGGAAACCTTGAAACCATCCTACAAAAGAGATTTCAAATATTTTCACTTGGTACCCAAATCTTGTTGGGTCCGTGGGAGTTAGCTAAGAGCACATATGTTCCTTTAAGAACCCACTTCTTTATGATCTTAGGCTTTCTCTTTGAACAGTCTTAAATAAGATGACCCATTCTTTTACAATAATTGCATCTAGAATTTCTGTTCTCGCTTTTGACAAAGTAGTTGGCCAAGGGCTCTTTTTTTTTCAATAGACATGTTTTTTTGTCAAAAGGGTCATATCCTAATCCATTTTTATTAAAGACATTTCTTTGAGCACCTATTAGTTCTAGATTTTTGGTACCTTGACTAAACTTTGCTAGACCATCAATTTGATCTTCAATGATTAACATCAAGGATTCATTTTCAGAGATAAGTTCAAGTGATCCAGTTTCTTTAAGTAACATGCATTCCTTTTTCAAGCATTCATTTTCATTTAGAAGAGTTTGAAGTTTGTTTTCAACAATAAGTTTTTCCCTTCTTTGAGAAGCACATTTTTTGACCATTTTACCTAGTTCATCATGCAATTCCTTAAAACCATCAAGTAATCCATTATATGCATCAACCAAATCATCATAAGACATTTCACATTCGGAAGAAGAGTCAAAATTAGAATTTACCGCATCCATGTTTGCCATGAGACAAAGGATGGCTTTTTCTTCATCGCTTTCGGAGCCATTTGAGTCGTCATCTTCCCAAGTGGCTTGCATTGCTCTTTTCTTTTTCTTTTCCTCTTTATAGGCATGACAATCAGCTTTGAAATGTCCTAGTTTTCCACAATGAAAACAAGTAAGAGTGTCTCGTTTGCTTTGTTCATTAGATGATTCACCCTTTTTGAACCTTCCTTTGTTGAATTTCTTCCTATGAAGGAATCTTTTGAAGGATTGAGTGATGAGAGCCAGATCATCATTTTCACTTTCGTTGTCGGCAACTTCTTTTTTTATTTGAGATGCTTTGAGAGCAATTTCCTTCTTTCGATGATGATCTCCTTCTCTATCTTTTAGGGTGATCTCCCATATGAGAAGAGAGCCAAGGAGTTCATCTAACTCAAGTGTGTTGAGATTGTGAGCTTCCTTAATTGCCGTTGCTTTTGCATCCCATTTTTCAGGTAAGCTTCTTAGAATTTTCCTTGCAAAATTAGAGTTAGTCATAGTTCTGCCAAGATGTTTCAAGCCATTTATAATGTCAGTAAATCTCATGACAAGTTCCTTCACGTGTATCAATTTGAGAATAATCGAATAAGTTTTGAAACATATATTTAATTATTTCCTTTGTATGGAATTTAATTCACATTATTGTGTCTTGTATGAAATGAACTTGTAACTTGATATTAAACTTGTCCTTGACATGATCCTTGACATGCCTTGTTTATAGAATATTTGGACTTGCCTTGTAATCTTGAAAATTTAATCTCTTAAGTAGATTAAATTCCCTTTTATGCTTCCATCGATTTAATCATGACCTCTTGCATCTTGGTTTCATTAATGTACTTCATGAACATGCATATTTGTCTTGGAATGGTTTAATTACACATGTGTTGTTTAGTAAGTAATTGAATCATGTATTTTATACTTGTGGTATATTTACTTCAATAGATTTCTTGTGCTATATAAACCTTGGTTCTAGTCTATATAAGATACACACTATGATTTCCTGACACATACCATTATAATTGAGAACTTAGGGCATGACTTGTGTGTTCCAAAATCTTGGTTATGCATGAAATATGGTTAATGCATTTCTTGTATTTTGATACAATCTTGACTTGCACAACTTGTTGATTTTGGGACTTGGGATATCAATCAAGAATTAACATGGCTAGGATATGGTTCTAGTACTGGGGATTGTCCCTCTACAACTATAGTGCGCACTAGGGGAAGGTACCCATGGGTTAGTAGCCCTAAAGTGATCCTAAGAGTACGGTTTTAATCCGGGCGATATCCAAGTTTCCACATTGGTTGATTTCACTCTTTAAATTTCAAGTTGCTATTCCTTGAAGATTTAAACTTGTCGTGTTATGTGAAATGCACCAATCTTGTTAATTGCATAGATATTATGCCTTGTTCTTGATTTTAAGTATATTTCATGTCGTGTTAATTGGAAAGTTCCAATCTTGTTTACTTACATAGATGTTATGCCTTGTTCTTGATTCCGAGTATACGTCTTGTCAGGTTAATTGGTATGTTCTGATCATGTTAATTACATTGATAAGGTGATCCTTGCATTCTAGTATTCTCTTGTCACGTTGTATGTGTAATGACCCGGTCTTTTTCCTCCTTTTCCATTTTCGATGATTTTTTTTTCCATCTTTTTCCTATTTTGTCCTTTCCCTATTTTGTCTTTTTCCCGTTTATCAATTTTCCTTGCATAACCTCACTTGTTGTGCTCAGATTTGATTCCGGTTTTGCATGCATCCATGATACTTGGTTTCCATGATATTTGTATTTTCACTTTTATAGGAAATCATGCTAGTTGCTTTTATTTTCGTAAAAGGGCATGGATGCATACTTTATTGTAATTATTCTTGATTTTGGGTTTTAGTGTAATTATGTAAAATAATTATTTTTCATTTTAGGGACCATTTTATAATTTATTTTGGAAAATATTTTCAAAAAGGACCATTTTTGTAATTTTTGAAAAGTGTGACAAATGTCACACTCTCATGGTGGCACTTGTTAGCAATTGGGTGAGGAGATTTGGAAGCATAACCTCTTCACATTTGGAGGGTGGAGATTCACCCACTTGTTGGCCTAGAATTGGTGCACATGTTGGCTTTGATTGTTGACAAGTGTAGGCTTAAGATTAAGCCTAGGAAGGAGTATTGGATTAGTGACAAGCGTAGGCTCATGGTTTAGTCTTGCATTGTGTGTATGTGAGAGGTAGTGTAAGAGCACATAGTGAGTGGAGGATAACTATAACCTCCACTCACCATTTTCACCTTCAGCTTCTTCATTTACACTTGTTCTTCAAAACTCTAACCAATCCACCATTAGAGGAAAGCTTAGTTTAGAGCTTCTTGGTTCGTTTTGACTTCCTTCCATTCACCTTAGACTAAAAACCTTGGGAAAGGAAAGATACCTCTCACTCTTTCTTCATTAACCTTAAAGTTGTTTTCCATTTTAAGCTTGGTTACTTGGATTATAAATATTCAATTCTCTATTGAGGTAGGGGTGGTAGTATGTTTATATTTTAACTGTTTTATAATCCTTAGGGTTTAATTTATATTTTATACATGCTTTTAATATGATAGTCTTGCATATTATAGGAAACCCTCACATCTTGACTTAGGGTTTATTGATTTAAGCATGTATAATATGTATAATCCATGTGTAGAAGGATTATATACTTTAGTAGTATGCTAAATTCTTGTATTTTCACATGTAGTGATGATATAGAACTCTTATAGAATTATTAATGCTATATGCAATTTCCATTGACTTGAATTGCTATATTTGTTGAGATGATAATTCTATATTCTTGTGGATTATTAATTGTAGTTACCTTAGGAGCTTATTACTATAATGTTGAGATTTAGTATATAAAGCTTATTGTTGAGGGATGATTTAAATTGATAAGTTGGTGGTATTGTATTGTGCATAATATCCTGATGAGAACTTGTCATTTCGTATGCCATTTTAGACCTGGAACCCTAAGACATGGGTTGTGTGGTTTCAAAATACTTATGCATGGAAGGTGGTTTATATGTTTTTAATTATAATGTATGAGATTTAAACTTGATTATGATTTTAAATTCTCTTGGGACATTGTAACAATGACATGGCTGAAGTTTGGCTTTAGTGCGGGAGGTGTGAGTTCTCCCCAATTGAGATAGTGCGCACTAGGGTGGTCTTCCCAGCGGGTTAATTCTCGGAATAACCATTTTGATCTTGGTTTAGTCCGAGATGTGATGTCCAAGTCTTCCACTAATTGATTTCGCATTAAATTCTAAGTTGACAACCAATGTTTAATTGTAACTTGTAATTCTTGTTATTGGCGAATTGATGTTGTTAAGTACGTTGATGTTATTATATGTTGTTAAAGAATCATTTAAGTTAGCTTAAGATGATCCCTTAGAACACCTTGAACATAGACGTTAAGTGGAATAATCCCTTGTATTCGTCTATATTGATCTTACAATGATATTGAAACTTTAGGGTATACGCATATGCTTCTTCCTACGAGTAACTTGATTACTCACCCTAGTGGTTTGGGTTGTTTTTTATATAAAGAGATTATGTTCTTGGATGCTCATCATCCTTAGAGGCTTATGAGCTATTTGAAGCATTTTTGTGTATTGACATGCAAGTGTTTAGCATGTCTTTCTTTTGATGTCACATTTTATATACCATGGGTGTATGGTACTTTAGAGGCTTATGTAGCTTTCTTAACTTGTAATGATACTTAAGTATCTACTTTTGACATTATAAGCATGTATGTAAAGAGGCCAAGGGTCAAGCATGTGTACTTTTGTACTTGTACTCTTTTGGTATCAAACTTTTGCTTCAAAATGCCTTTTACAAAATTTTGGAGGTTTGACATATGAAAATCTTGTAATGGATATGTATGAGGCCATGGGCCATTGTTTTACATTCAAGTATTCATATCAAAGTTGTTGGCATATCCACACATTTGAAAGTCAATGAAAAATCAGTTTTACACATTCATTTGAACCAAATTGTCATGGGATTCAAAGTATAGGTTGAACCTTAGTACCTTGGACTCATAACAGGTTTTCCAGTAGCATTTTGAGGTGTTTCGATGATCCAAAACTCCATTTCGGTCGATCAATGGCAATTGGATTTGTCTATGCACAGTAACTCATCATTCCAATAGCTAATTCTACTGTTCAAGGCCTATTTCGGTCGACCGAAACAACCAACACTTAAATTCATGATTTTAGCAAGTTTTTTTTTGTTCATTTGGGTTGACTGAAGCTCTATTTTGGTCGACCAAAATAGCTTTCATATACATAGCTTCCAAGTTTCGTTTCAGCATTGATCATCCAACTTCAAAGGGTCGTAACTTCTTCGTTTCTAATCCAAATAGGGTGATTCTTAAGCCTAAACTCAAGGATTTTGAGTCCAATTTCCAATGGTACCAATCCCATTCTCAAATTCTAATCACAGTAGGAGTTATTCATATTTTAGTAAAGTAGTATCAGTTTTTACTTCAACCGGGAAAGGGTATTTTGTGGGATTCTTAGCCAATGTTTTTTAAACCCCTTGGAATGTTGGGAAATGATTAGATTAGGTTATATTCACCTTGTTTGACTCTTTTAGAGTCAAGTTTCTCTCTTTAATTGTGAATTGACCATTTTGCCCCTCGGATAACAAATTTTGTCCCTTTTAACCATTGTTTCCGTTTTTACTCTCTCTAAGTTCTGTGACCACATGGAAGGTCACATTGATGTCTTAAGGGTGACTCCTATCTCTTGAGACTTTGGTTTACCTTTTGCTTCCGCATTTCGGATCCGTTATCGGATTAAAATTCGGTTCATCACTGACGCACCGGGTTGAAAAACTTGGGCCGTCACAGTATGGATTATTCCAAACCTTGCTTAATTGTATTGAAAATTTCATTCATGTTAATCTATGTTCAAGTATTCTCTCTATTATGTTCTTTGGATTATCCCAACCTTGATTCGTTTCATGTATGTACATATATCATGATTCTTGTTGATATTACTCTAAGGTAGCTTAGGATGACCCCTGAGTCTCACCTTTGACATAGACGTTAGGTGGCATGACCCTTTTGAACTATTTCATGTTAATCTAAAAATCTATAAGAAATCGAGTGTATGCATGCTCATCCTCTACGAGTAAACTTGTTTACTCATCCCGAAGTTACTTGGGGTATTGTTCAAGTACAGGATTCAAGATTTGGAGATTTGCACTTGCCTTGGGTGATTTGTAGATATAGAGTTTCTTTAATGCTTTCTTGTTCACATGCAAGTGTTAGCATGTTTAAGTTTTACCTTTAAAGATGTAATGCTTAGTTAGGTTCAATATGCCATTTTTGCCAGATGATATGCAAAGTGTACTTAGATACACTATTTGGGATGTATTTTATATGTATGACATGAGGCCAAGGGCCACGAGCTTTAAAGTTCAAGTGTATGCATTTAAATTCCAAGTCTTGTCTTTGATATGTAATTTTTCCAACCTTGGAGGTTTGATATGTCAAATTTTGTAAATGAAATATAATGAGGCCGTAGGCCATTGTAACATGTTTAAAATGTTATATTACACTTACGTGCATGTTTACACCTTCACACATTAGCTTATAATGTAATTTGATCATGCCATGGGGAATTCAAATAAGGCATAGGGACTTCTCTTCATTTCTAGTGCATAACAGGAAATTTTGCACTTTCTCGAGTCATTTCGGCCAACCGAAATGCTATGAAGCCTTTTGGGTTTTAGTTGTACAGTAAAAAGTTATTTTCCAGTAGCTTTTGCCTTATTCAGGACTATTTCGGTCGACCGATTCATCATTTCGGTCGACCTAAATGATTTTTCTTCACTTTTAGGAGTTTTGGAGTTTTTCTGGTCATTTTGGTCGACCAAAATGGCTATTTCGGTCGACCTAAATAGTTTCCATTCACCAGCCTCTTCAGTTTGTTTCAGCACTGCTGTTCTGACTTTGAACGGCCATAACTCCTTCATTTCTAACCCAAATGGGGTGATTCTTAAGCCTAAATTCATGAATTTTGAGTCAGATTTCCAATGGTACCAATGCCATTTTTAGATTCAAATCACAATGGGAGTTATTCAAGTTTTAGTGAAGTAGTGTCGGGATTTAGTTTGAACCGGGAAAAGGCATTTTGTGGTATTCTTGTCCAATACTCTTGGAACCTCTTGGAATGTTGTGAAATGATTAGTTTAGGTTGTGTGGACCTCATTTGACTTGTTTAGAGTCAAATCTCCCTTCTCAATTGTAAATTGACCATTTTAACCTTGATTAACGGGTTTTGCTCGTTTCTCTTCATTTTGTCATTTCTTCTTCGTTTGGACTCCGAATCATGCGATTCTTGAGCCCATCTTGATTAATTTTTCATTGCCTTTCTAGCGGTATGCCCAGTGGTACCCGAATCCATAGTTTCTAAAATGACTAATTTGCCCCTAGGGGCTTACTTGTCATAATTCTGATCTTTTGTCTGCGCGTCAGTTCTCATTGAGTTCCATGACCTCATGGAAGGTCATCAAAGTGTCTTAGAGGCGTGTAGTGCCTTGGGAGACCATTGTTTTGTTTCTTGCTTTCGCATCTGGATTCGTTATCGGGTCAATCTTCGGTTCATCACTGACCCACCAGATTGAATAAAACTCGGGTCACTACATTTTAAAGCTCAGAATCACTGGCTTTGACTGATTTTACAATTAAAGCCCTGAAATAAAAATAATAATAATAAAACAAAGTAAAATCACAAATAAACTATTATTAAAAGAATAAAACGTTCAAGTAAAGGGGCTAAAATGTATAACATTCAGTGCCTAGCACACCCCCAAACTTATATATTGCTAGTCCCATAGCAATAAAACTAAAGAAAACATAAATGTCGCTTTCGTGGGAATCACGATTGCATTTAGCATATGCAACGAGCCTTTTAAACCCCTAAGTTACTCCTAGTGGACGAGTGAAGTCTCGTGAGGGTTTCCAGAAATGATACCCACAACCATACAACACAATTCAATCCTTTAGCAATCAACTTATTCTCATATCATCACCATAATCAAGGGAAAGACTACACAAAAGTACTTTAAAAATTATCATCTAACTATACTCCTTAGTCCCTATTTTCATACTTCACCCCAATTTTTACCACACACTTGTGTAATAAGAATTACAGCAAAAATCAATCCCCAATGTTGTGAAATTTGTGAACTAGCAAGTTACGTATGTAGTAATATCTTTTCAATTGAACTTCTATAACTTCAATTTCTCATATCCTTTCTCAAATTATTTTTATGGCAAAATATTATTTATTTCTTTTACTTTTTCTTTTTTTATTCTTTTTTTTTTTTTTTTTATCCTTACCTCCCACTTCTTCATGCGAACATTCTATGCTTATGAGACATGAGCCTCGATTACTCCATGAAAGGGTTTAGATTTATTTTTTTTATTTTTTATTTTTAACTTATTCTTACCCCCCACTTCTTCATGCGAACACTTTATGTTTATGAGACATGAGCCCCGATTACTCCATGAAAAGGTTTAGATAGTTTTTTTTTTTTTTTTTTTAAATATATATGTCATAGTAATAACCTTCAAAATTCACCAATTCATATCCATCCATAGTCATCAGAATTCAACCAAAAATACAAATACCTATAGATAAAATTCTAATATGCATGTGAAATCCATCAGGGACAGACAATTACTAAAATTCCTATCATACTAGATAATGGAACCCACATAAAATAAAGCACGAAAGTTAGTGATTCAAGACGATCTTAGAAAAGAATTTTAAAAGTACTTTAAGTGTCTTAATCCCTCCAATAATTCTCAAATACTTGAATTAAAGTCAATATGTCAAAGAAAAAGAATTGAAATTTTTTTTAAAAATTTTTAATTTTTAATTTTTTATTTTTTTTAATTTTTTTAACAACTAGAGTAGACTCTATGCCCCCAAACTTGAATTGGACAGTATCCTCACTAGGTAAAAATCTGAAGTAAGAAAAATAAGAAGTAAAAAAATAATAAAAACACAGAATGAAAGCACCTAGCAGGATAGCTAAAATGGGGGCAGAGGAGCATTGGGATTAAACCCGTTATGAATCATAAGCGCACGCATCATGTCCATAATTGATCTTTGATTTCTTCTCCAAATTTGTGCAAACAATATGAGCAATCAACTAATAGTAAAGGAAGTGGGTATGGTGAAAGATTTATACGGCGCTGCTACTTATGAATGTTAGTCACCGAAAAGAATTAGCCAGGTCGGCGCTGCTCCTCTGTTGCCAACTAAGTTGCCATGGGCGACTGTTACACCAAGCCGGGCGAATGATCGCCTTGTGCTGCCTTCACCGAACTGGAAAAAATCACCGAGCGTTGGTCGCCCGACAGTCGGCCGATCATTCGCCTGACGCTATTGCTTCTACCATAACTTCTCCATTCGGGCGATGGTCGCCCCAAGGCCAGGTGATCATTCGCCTGGGTCTGTTCTTGCGCCTGAAAAATGGGTTTAGCCGAGCGATGGTCGCCCGACAGCTGGGCGATCTTTCACCCGACACTGCTGGCTGCTTCGTAATAATAATATTATTATTTTTATTTATTTTATTATTTTTTGAATTAAAGACAAGCTATACTAAACTACAAAAATAAAAATAAAAACTAAATAAAATATTCTAAACTATTCTACAAAATAAAAACTAAAAGAAGAAAAGAGAAAATAATAATAATAATAATAATAATAAATAAATAAATAAACAAAATAACTAACCTAAAACCTAATCTACAAAAATAAATAAATAAAATAAAATATAAACAAAAAAAAAAAACCAAGGAAAATAAAATAAAATAAAACCAACCTAAAAACAAATGAAAATAATAAATCTAACCTATCAATTTTTACTTTTTTTATTTTTTAATAAAACTAAACCACTAAACAAGGTAAAAATAAAATAAAACCTAATCTAAACTACAAAAACGAAAATAATTAAAATTATAATTAAAATTAATCTATAATAGAGGTGATGCCCCATCAAATGCTACGTTTAATGTCTCTAGCTAGAAGTAGTGCCATTCTCTACCCCTTATCTAACAACTCTATTACCTTCTTCAAGATCGGATTTAATCACCTCTGTGTTTCCCATAAAGGTTTGAATTTTTCTTCCAAGAAAATCCAATGCATACACACCGAGGGATTAATCCCTTTAAGATCAACCACAATACTTTTCTCAACATCAAATGATTCGGCATCAAAGTAAGGTAGGCATGCTTCCAATGGATCTTTTGTTACGGCAAGTGGAGCCATCTCTTTCGCACATTCATCGATGACATCGACAAGAAAAAAATCATTATTGTCTGAAGGGCATTGACTGACACTGAAAAAATTTAAGAGAACCTTCATATTGCCAAAAGATAAGTCCATAACGCCAGTCCTATAATTTATGCTTACAGTTGCTGTCCCAAGGAAAGGACGACCAAGGATTACTAGAATATGCCTCCTTAGCTCTGGAACTGGCTCAGTATCAAGCACAATAAAATCCACTCAGAAGTAGAATTTATTTACTTTGATGATCACATCTTCGATGACACCACGAGGCTGCTTGGTTGACCTATCTGCCAATTGGAGAATAATTGAAGTAGGCTTCACTTCTCCTAATCCAAGTTGCAAGTAAACCGAATAAAGGAGAAGGTTTACACTTGCACCCAAATCTAGGAGAGCTCGCTCTACTTGATGATTTCCTAATTCAGTGACTATCTTGATCAGTTCGTTGTGGTTTTTGTTAATGACATTCTCGTATACTCA
The DNA here is from genome assembly GCF_030987335.1 of Cornus florida. NCBI lineage: Eukaryota > Viridiplantae > Streptophyta > Magnoliopsida > Cornales > Cornaceae > Cornus > Cornus florida. The sequence continues at coordinate 36,185,685 of NW_026775574.1, read as the reverse complement.
GCTATGGTGGAGGAGCATGAGTATTATTTGAGGACAGTGTTACAGATCCTTAGGGATAATCAGTTGTATGCCAAGTTCGAGAAATGTGAATTTTGGCTACCGGAAGTGAAGTTCCTTGGACATGTTGTGTCAAGGGGCGGTGTTGCAGTGGATCCGACGAAGATTGAGTTGGTGATGGATTGGGAGCATCCAAAGACAGTGTTTGAGATTTGGAGTTTTCTTGGCCTAGCTGGCTACTACCAGAGATTTGTTCGGGATTTCTCTCGTCTAGCGGCACCTATGACTCGACTTACCCGCAGGGGGGTCAAGTTCGTATAGAACGAGGCATATGAGTTTGCTTTTCAGGAGTTGAAGGTCTGGTTGATATCGGCTCCAGTTTTAATCATTCCTGAACGTGGTTTAGGTTATGTGATCTTTTGTGATGCTTCACATGAAGGTTTAGGTTGCTTCTTGATGCAGACAGAGCGGGTGGTTGCTTATGGGTCTTGGCAGTTGAAGACTCATGAGTTGAACTATCCAACACATGATTTGGAGTTGGCAGCAGTTATCTTTGCCCTGAAGGGGTGGAGACACTATTTGTATGGGGAGAAGTTTGAGGTTTTCTCCGATCACAAGAGTCTCAAGTATCTCTTCTCTTAGAAGGATTTGAACTTGAGACAGTGTAGATGGGTCGAGTTCATGGAGGACTATGACTTTGAGTTACAGTACCATCCGGGTAAGGCCAACGTAGTAGCCGATGCATTGAGTAAGAAGTCACGGGGGACTCTTGCGAGCATTTCCATTCATAGATGGAAGATGCTAGAAGAGCTTGCAGATCTTAGTTTACAGACTTATGAGGATGTTTCACCAGCTATTTTGTTTAGCCTTGTAGCTCAACCGGCTCTTGTTAGCAGAGTTATTAAGGCATAGTTGGAGGATGGGGAGATGAAAGCCATCCATGTTCGGATTTCAGGCAGCGAAAATGTAGAGGGTTGGACCTTACATTCAGACGATGGTCTCAGGTACAAGGGGATGATATTTATTCCTTTGTCTTGTTATGAAGACGTTTTTCGAGACTTTCACTACTCTCGGCTCGCAGTTCATCCTGGCGATACGAAGATGTATCACAATCTACGGCGACAGTTTTGGTGGCGGGGCATGAAACGGGATGTTTCATAGTTTGTGGCTCAGTGTCTTACTTGTCAGCAAGTGAAGGCAAAGCATCAGAGACCGGCAGGATTATTGAAACCATTACCAGTAGCTGAGTGGAAATAGGAGCATATCACTATGGATTTTGTAACGGGACTTCCAAGGTCTCAGGCAGGGAATGATGCCATTTGGGTCATAGTTGACAGGTTGACTAAGACGGCACACTTCTTGCCTATGGTAGTGACAGATAGTGTAGAGAAACTGAGTGGACTGTATGTGAGGCAGATTGTCAAGCTTCACGAAGTTCCTGTATCAATCATTTCAGATAGGGATCCACGGTTCACATCTCACTTTTGGCAGATTTTTCAGGAGGCTCCTGATACGAGGCTTCATTTTAGCACGGCATTCCATCCTCAGACTGATGGTCAGTCGGAGTGCACCATTCAGATATGGGAGGATATATTACAGGCTTGCATCTTGGATTTTGGGGGTAGTTGGGAGGACTACTTGCCTTTGGTTAAGTTTGCCTATAACAACAGTTACCAGACCAGTATTGGAATGGCACCTTTTGAGGCATTGTATGGCAGACCTTGCAAATCTCCAGCTTGTTGGACCGAGGTCGGTGATACCATTGCCTTGGGTCCTGACATTGACATTGACACTACAGAGAAAATCAAGTTGATTCGGCAGCAATTGGCTACCGCACAAAGCAGACAAAAGAGTTACGCTGAAAGGAGGAGACAATCCTTGTCTTTTGAGGTAAGGGACCATGTCTTTCTTAAGATTTTTTCGCTCAAGGGGCTTCTAAGATTTTGACACACTGGCAAGTTGTCTCCTAGATTCATTGGACCATTTGAGATTTTGGAGCACGTCGGTAAAGTTACTTATCGTTTGGCATTGCCGCCAGACTTGGATAGGGTTCACGTCGTCTTTCATGTCTCTATGCTGAGGAAAGTACGAGCCGGACCCATCGCATGTTCTACGGTGGACGGATGTAGTTGTTGATGAGGATGTGACCTACGAGGAAGGTCCGATCCAGATTCTTGATTCACGGGAGCAGGTCTTGTGGACCAAGACAATTCCATTGGTTAAGGTCTTATGGAGACACCACGGCATTGAGGAGGCTACCTGGAGCTTGAACAGGAGGTTCACTCTCGGTATCCCCATTTGTTCTCTCTTTTAGGTATGATTCGATTTCAAGGACGAAATCCCTTTAAGGAGGGTAGGTTGTAATGACCTGGTCATTTTACTTCCTTTCTTCTTCTTTTTTGGTAATTTTCTTTTTTCGTCTTTTGCCTATTTTGTCATTTTCTCATTTTTCATTTTTCCTTACATAACCTCACTTTTTGTGCTCGGATTTGACTCCGGCCTTGCATACATCCATGATATCTACATTTTTACTTTTGTAGAAAAACATGTTAATTGTTTACTTTCCTTGTAAAGGGCATGGATACATGACTTTTTGCTAAATATTTGCAACATAAGGGGTTTTGTGTAATTAAATAAAGTAATTATTTTTCGTCTTAGGGACCATTTTGTAATTTAATTTAGAAGATATTTTGGAAAATGACCTTTTTGTAATTTTTGGAAAGTGTGACAAGTGTCACACTCCCATGGTGCCACTTGTTGTCATTAGGATGGAAGGACTTGGAAGCATAATCTCTTGACATATGGAGGGTGGAGATTCACCCATTTATTAGCCTAGGATAGGAGCACTTGTTGGCATGGATGGCTAACAAGGGTAGGCTCAATGTTAAGTCTTGAAAGTTTACATAAGATGGTGACAAATGTAAGTTTCACAATTGGTCTTGCAATTATGTATGTGTTAGAGGTAGTGCAAGAGCACATAGTGAGTGGAGAATCCCACCACATTTAGCTTAGGGTTGCATTTCATTTTCATGTCGTCTCTTTCCTCTCAAACCCTAACCTAGCCACCATTGAAGGAAAAGCTTGGTTTAAAGCTTCAAGCTTCATTTTGGTGCCCTTCCACTTGCCTAAGACCTTTAAGCTTCGAATACTTTATCTTCCTCTCACTCTCCTCTACAAAACCCTAGATTGGTTTACCATTTTAAGCTTGGTTGCTTTGGATTATAGAGATTCAATTCTCTATTGAGGTAGAGGTGGTTGTATGTTTATCCTTTTTGGGTTTTATATATATTGGAGCTATATATATATTGATTACATGCTTCTTCAATTCTTGTATTTGCAAATAAAGAGAGATTTGATATGCTTGACTTAGGATTTCTAGATTTAAAGCATGAATATGAGTATTAAGTTATATAGGTAGATTATTGTTTAATGATATGCTTAATACTTGTGGTTTCATTGAGGGCTTTTAATGAATATCTTGGAATTGCACTTAAGTTGTTAAGTAATATAGATTTCATTGAGAATTAGTATGAAAAACCTTGTATGTGGTACTTGTAATTATTTGTATAGACGCTAGGTAGCATGACCATTTAAGTTAAATTATAGTAACTTAATAGGTTTGTAAAACGTTAGGTCTTTGCATGCTCATCTCTTACGAGTAGCTTTATGATACTCACCCACGTAGTGGGGAGATTTTTCAGGTACCGGGATCAAGATTCGGGATTCACATCATGCTTGGATGATTTGTAGAATTGAAGTTCTCATTTCTTGTAAATGTTGGCTTGAAATGCCATTTATAATTTTATATGTCAAAATGTGTAAATTTGATTCTATTTATGTAATGTGTACATAAGTACACTCTTTACAATGTATTTGACATGTATGAGATGAGGCTATAGGCCAATGACATCGAATTTGTATCCTATGTAACTTTTAACTTCATGAAATATTATGAAAATATTAAAAAAATGCTAAGTCATTATCTCACCATGGTTGCATCGGGTGTGGGAATTCCATTTTTATTCTTCCATAGGGTCTTATTTATCATGTTTGAAGTGTGGCCAAAGGCCAAACCGTAATTTGACTCCATTTTGTATTTCTAGATTTCAAATTTTCCATTTCAAGTCCATTTTCTCATTTTTGGCCATCGGGGGGTCGGATTTTGAGTCGGGGTTTCTCAGGAGCCGCAGACCATTCTCACATGCTTAGAATCATTTATTACAGTTGTGTGCACATTTGTTTCAACTTAGAAATGCATTTAGGGTCAAATGCATACTTGGTGCAAAGTTGCATTTTCTAAGTTTTTGACCTTTACTGATCTAGGGGCATTTTGGGCATTTCACAGTGTGTTTTTTTTATTTTCTCTTGCGTTATCGGATAGAAAACTCGATTTTGGGAAGGGTTTCTTTTTCGTGTTTTTCCAGAAAAATTTGTTTGATAGCCCGTTTTTGCTCTCAGTTGTGGACTGATCCTAAAAAAATTTCATGTAGCAGCTTTTTGGGTCCTCTTAACCTTCGCAGATCTAGGGGCATTTTAGGAATTTTACAGCGTATTTTTTTTGTTTCCATCCATATTGCCAAGTAGAAAACGTGATTTTAAGGGGGGTTTATTCTTCGTGTTTTTCCAGAAAAATTCTTTTAAGGGTCCGTATTTAGCCTCAGTTTTGGGAAAAAAATCAAAAGAAGCTTTCTGTCAAAACACTATTCCTACCCAGATTTCTTACGTGGAAAAGTTAGTTTTTATGAAACTTTGAGGCTTCATATCTCCTTCGTACTGACTCCAAATCAATGATTTTTAAGTCTAAGTTTATTAACTTTTGCTTGTCTATACAACGGCATGCACGGTTACATCCAATTCTATCTGAAATGATTAATTTATGCTTGTCGTGTAACGACCCAGTTTTTTTCCTCCTTTTCCATTTTCGGTGATTTTTTTTTTTTTTGTCTTTTTCCAATTTTGTCCTTTCCCTATTTCATCTTTTTCTCGTTTATCAATTTTCCTTGCATAACCTCACTTGTTGTGCTCGGATTTGATTCTGATTTTGCATGCATCCATGATACTTGGTTTTCATTATATTTATATTTTCACTTTTGTAGAAAAACATGCTAGTTGCTTTCATTTTCGTAAAAGGGCATGGATGCATACTTTATTGTAATAATTCTTCATTTTGGGGTTTTATTGTAATTATGTAAAATAATTATTTTTCATTTTAGGGAACATTTTGTAATTTATTTTGGAAGATATTTTCAAAAAGGACCTTTTTGTAATTTTTAGAAAGTGTGACAAGCGTCACACTCTCATGGTGCCACTTGTTGGCAATTGGGTGAGGAGACTTGGAAGCATAACCTCTTGACATTTGGAGGGTGGAGATTCACCCACTTGTTGGCCTAGGCTTGGTGCACATGTTGGCTTTGATTGTTGACAAATGTAGGCTTAAGATTAAGCCTAGGAAGGAGCATTAGATTAGTGAAAAGTGTAGGCTCGTGGTTTAGTCTTGCATTGTGTGTGTGAGAGAGGTAGTGTAAGAGCACATAGTGAGTAGAGGATTACTAGACCCTCCACTCACCATTTTCACCTTCACCTTCTTTATTTACACTTGTTCTTCAACACTCTAACCAATCCACCATTAGAGGAAAGCTTAATTTAGAGCTTCTTGGTTCATTTTGACTTCCTTCCACTCACCGTAAAGTAAAAACCTTGGGAGAGAAAAGATACCTCTCACTCTTCTCTTCATTAACCCTAAACTTGTTTTCCATTTAGAGCTTGGTTGCTTGGATTATAGAGATTTAATTCTCTATTGATGTAGGGGTGGTAGTATGTTTATATTTTAAGTGTTTTATAATCCTTGGGGTTTAATATATACTATATACATGCTTTTAATATGATAGTCTTGTATATTATAGAAAACCCTCATATCTTGACTTAGGGTTTATTGATTTAAGCATGTATGATATGTATAAACCATGTATAGAAGAATTATATACTTTAGTAGTATGTTAAATTCTAGTAAATACACATATGTTGTGACATAGAACTCTTGTAGAATTATTAATGTTATATGCAAATTCTATTAACTTGAATTGCTATATTGTTGTGATAATAATTCTATGTTCTTGTGGATTACTAATTGTAATTAGCATAGAAGCTGATTGCTTTAAATGTTGATATTTAGTGTATAAAGCTTATTGTTGAGGCATGATTGAAATTGATAGGTTGGTGGTATTGTATTGTGCATAATATCATGATGATGACTTGTCATTTAGCTTGCCATTATAGACTTGGAACCCTAAGACATGGTTTGTGTGGTTTCAAAGTACTTGTGCTTGTAAAGTGGTTGATATGCCTTATTATCTATGTATAAGTTTTAAACTTGATATATTTTGGATTCTCTTGGGACATTGTTACAATAACATGGCTAAAGTTTGGCTTTAGTGCGGGAGGTATGAGCTCTCCCCAATTAAGATAGTACGCACTAGGGTGGTCTTCCCAGCAGGTTAATGCCCGGAATAACCATTTTGATCTTGGTTTAGTCCAAGACGTGATGTCCAAGTCTTCCACTAATTGATTTCGCATTAAATTCCAAGTTGACAACTAATGTTTAATTGTAACTTGTAATTCTTGTCATTGGCTAATTGATGTTGTTAAGTACGTTAATGTTATTATGTGTTGTTAAAGAATCATTTAAGTTAGCTTAAGATGATCCCTTAGAACACCTTGAACATAGATGTTAAGTGGAATGATCGCTTATATTCGTCTATATTGATCTTGCAATTATATTGAAACTTTAGGGTATACGCATATGCTTCTTCCTACGAGTAACTTGATTACTCACCCTAGTGGTTTGGGTTGTTTTTCAGATAAAAAGACTATGTTCTTGGATGTTCATCATCCTTAAGGCTTATGAGCTATTTGAAGCATTTTTGTGTATTGACATGCATGTGTATAACATGTCTTTCTTTTGATGTCACATTTTGTATACCATGGGTGTATGGTACTTTAGAAGCTTATGTAGCTTTCTTGATGTGTAATGATACTTTAATCTTTACTTTTGACATTATAGGCATGTATGTAAAGAGGCCAAGGGTCAAGCATGTGTACTTTTGTACTTGTACTCTTTTGGTATCAAACTTTTGCTTCAAAATATATTTGAACTAATTTTGGAGGTTTGACATATGAAAATCTTGTAATTGATATGTATGAGCCCATGGGCCATTGTTTTACATTCAAATATTCATATCAACGTTGTTGGCATATCCACACATTTGAATTTCAATGAAAAATCAGTTTTACACATTCATTTTGAACCAAATTGTCATGGGATTCAAAGTATAGGTTAAACCTTAACACCTTTAGCACTTAATAGGTTTTCTAGTAGCATTTTGTGGTGTTTTGGTTGACCGAAACTCCATTTCGGTCGATCGATGGCAAATGGAATCATTAACACATAGTAATTCATCATTCCAATAGCCAATTCTACTGTTCAGGGCCTATTTTGGTCGACTGAAACTTTATTTCAGTCTACCGAAACAACCAGCATTTAAATTTATGTTTTCAGCAAATTTTTTGGTCATTTTGGTCGACCTAAATAGCTTTCATACTCCAGCTTCTTCAGTTCTGTTTCAGCACTGCTATTTCGAATTTGAATGGCCACATCTCCTTCATTTCGTATCCAAATGGGGTGATTCTTGAGCCTAAATTCATGGATTTTGAGTCAGCTTTCCAATGGTACTAATGAAATTCTTAGATTCCAATCACAGTGGGAGTTATTTATGTTTTACTGAGGTAGTGTCAGTTTTCGCTTAAACCAGAAAAGGGCATTTTGCGGGATTCTTGGCCAATGTTCTTAGAACCTCTTGGAATGTTGTAAAATGATTAGATTAGGTTGTATTCACCTTGTTTGACTTGTTTAGAGTAAATTTTCTCCCTTTAATTGTGAATTGATCATTTTGCCCTTTATTGACGAATTTTACCCATTTAACTCTAGTTTCCTCTTTTGCTCACTTTAACTTTCGTGACCTCATGGAATGTCACATTGATGTCTTAGAGATGGTTTTTATCTCAAGGGACTATGGTTTCATCTTTTGCTTCCGTATTTCGGATCTGTTATCGAGTCAACTTTCGGGTCATCACTGACGTACCAGGATGAAAAACTTGGGCCGTCACAAGTGGTATCAGAGCTCCTAGGTTTGAATACCTTAGGATGACAGGTTTTGGGTGTATATCATGCTTTTTTTGATCTACTTTGATATATTCACATGCTCTTGATAACATGTTTTGGTTTTATAACATGTTTATGTGTTTCTTGATTACACGCTTGGTAGTATGACATGTCTTTATGCTTATGTGCCTATGTAGTTGAGAGCATCTTTGTTTGAGATGTATGCTTACGTGCTTAAATGCTTAACTGTTTACACGGCTTTCCTTGATTGCTTTAGCATGACTGTATGTTGCATACCTTGTCTTACTTTGTATTTCGTACATTCATAGTGTGAGTTGCACTCGGTCATAATAACTTGTGTTATTGTTGACCTCTTTCCTTATGTACATTTAGCACCATGGTTGTCACATGTGGAGAGTCTTCACGTCAGGGCACTGAGGAGCAGGTGGCCGACACTGAGTTCATAAGGGGTCCGGGGAGGCCAAGGATTCTAGTTCGTGGCGTAAATGCTAATCCACCACGGGCACCGACTTATGAAGAGCGGGTTGCTCAGGGAATCAATCAAGGGATCACTGAATCCTTACAGGAGTTGATACGCAGGCAAATGACAAGGATACAGTTTCCTGCACCGGCACCGGCACCAATAGTCAATGAGGCACTAGAGTACTTTATGCGACTACAGAGGGTCAAGATTGATCCATTTGTGGGGAGTTCAGATCCGCTAGTCTCAGAAGCTTGGTTGGACCTTATGGTTCACAAAATGGACAGTATGGGGTACCTACAGACAGGTTTAGGATTTCTTTGACAGCTTCAATGTTCATGGGGGATGCAGATATTTGGTGGAAGTCTATGACCAATGTCCACAATGTTAAATTGATGACTTGGAACCAGTTCAGAGATTTGTTCTTCGAGCGCTTTTTTCCTAGGGCCATGAGGCGGGAGATGAGGACACAGTTTACAGGTCTATATCAGGGCACTATGAGTATCATTGAGTATGAGACACGATTTACTTCTCTCTCTCGTTATGCCGAGGATATGGTAGAGACAGACGAGGCTAGAGCAATGAAATTTCAGGATGGGCTACATCTTGATACCAGGCCACGTCTCAATTCTTGATTTGAGGACTTACAGAGAAGTGGTCCAGAGGGCTATGTTAGCTAAAGCAGAGGAATGTGATCAGTTACAAATTAGGGGTTCACATAAGCAGCCTCGCGGAGATAATCTATCATCTTCCCGGAGTCAGTGGAAGAAGGCCAGGGCAGGGAACAATACTCACTCACAGGGGGCATTGCAGCAGAATCGTTTTGCACCCACAGTTCCTGTATCATCGGGATCAGCCTAGGGAGTGGTTTATTACCATTGTCAGCAGCCGGGGCACATCAAGCCTCGCTGCCCACGGCTTCGAGCACAGGCCAGTCAGACTTTAGTTTCTACAAAAATAGGGCAGGGAGTTTGCTTCTATTGCAAGCGGCCAGGTCATCTCAAGAAGGATTGTCCAAGTTTGTTGAATAAGTTGCGTGGTGGCACAGATTCACAGATAATACAGGCGCAGTCTGCAGTGGTTCAGTCTGGTTTCAGAGTTCCTCAGGCACCACAACCAATGGCGCCAGTTGGCACTTATCCAGCCAGAGGTTCTACACCTATTGCTTCTACACATTAGTCAGGCTATCAGGGCAGTTCATAGGAGGGCTCAGGGATGAGCCTACGCTCTTCCACAAACGAATGCTTCCGCAGGCACCTCTTCAGTTTGAGGTATCTTTCCAGTTTTCAGTACTTGGGCACGGGTTCTTGTTGACACGGGTGCATCACATTCTTTCATTTCTGTATCATTTGCACATTCATTAGGTCTGGAGGTCACACTTCAGGACAGTCTTCTTTGTGTTGACACACCAGTTGGGGTCTAGTGTCTTTGGATCGTGTTTGTCGGGGTTGTGCTATTGAGATAGCTGGGCGGACCTTAGAGTTCGATTTCGTTGTTCTCAACATGACGGGCTTTAACGTCATTCTCGGGATGGATTGGTTGTCATTCTTTCGGGCTACAATTGATTGCTTCCGCGGGAGGGTGTCTATTTGCACTCCCAAGGGAGATTGTTTCCATTTTGTGGGAAATCGGAGCGATTCCCACCAGGCAATGGTTTTCAGTATTGGTGACTGGAGTCGCCACAGATCCTACTTGGCTAGTTTGCTAGTTGAAGAGGATAGCAATTTGGGCCGTGTTTTTTCGATAGTTGTTGAGGATTTTGTTGATGTTTTTCCGGAGGAACTGACAGAGTTACCTCCTTTAAGGGAAGTTGTTTTTGCCATTGATGTTATTCCCAGTACAGCGCCCATCTCTATGGCACCGTGCCGTATGGCACCGGCAGAGCTTGATAAGCTGAAAGGTCAGTTGAATGATTTGAAAGCTAAGGGCTTTATTTGTCCTAATGCTTCACCATGGAGAGCACTGGTTCTTTTTGCGAAGAAGAAGGATAGGTCTTTGAGACTTTGCATCGATTATCGCAAGTTAAATCATGCTATAATTAAGAACAGGTATCCTTTGCCTATAATTGATGACTTGTTTGATCAGTTGAAGGGAGCGACATGTTTTTCGAAGATTAATTTGAGATCAGCTTACTATCAGTTAAGGGTTAAGGATGAGGATATATCTAAGACCGTTTTTTGCACACGGTATGGCCATTATGAGTTTCTGGTGATGCCATTTGGTTTGACTAATGCTCCAGCAGCTTTTATAGATTTGATAAACCGTGTATTCATTGACTATCTTGACAAATTTTTGGTGGTGTTCGTTGACGACATTCTGGTATACTTGGGTTTGGTAGAGGAATATGAGTATCATTTAAGGACAGTGAGAAATGAGAATTTTGGCTACTAGAAGTGAAGTTCCTTGGACATGTCATATCAAGGAGCGGTGTTACAGTGGATCCATTGAAGATTGAGTCTGTGATGGATTGGGAGCGTCCGAAGACAGTGTTCGAGGTTCGGAGCTTTCTTGGCCTAGCCGACTATTACAGGAGGTTTGTTTGGGATTTCTGACGTCTAGCAGCACCTATGACTCTACTTACTCACAAGGGAGTCAAGTTCATATGGAATGAGGCTTGTGACTTTGCTTTTCAGGAGTTGAAGGTTAGGTTGACATCAGCTCCAGTTTTGATCACACCTGAACGTGGTTTGGGTTATGTGGTCTATTGTGATGCTTTGCGGGAAGGTTTAGGTTGTGTTCTAATACAGACCGAATGGGTGGTAGCTTATGGGTCTTGACAATTGAAGACTCACGAGTTGAACTATCCGACACATGATTTGGAGTTGGCAGCAGTTATTTTTACCCTTAAGGGGTGGAGACATTATTTGTACGAGGAGAAGTTTAAGGTTTTCTCCAATTATAAGAGTCTAAAATATCTCTTCTCTTAGAAGGATTTGAATTTGAGACAGTGCAGATGGGTTGAGTTCATGGAGGACTATGACTTTGAGTTGCAGTATCATCCGTGAAAGGCCAATGTGGTGGCCGATGCATTGAGTAGGAAGTCACGGGGTACTCTTGCTAGCATTTCCATTAACAGATGGAAGATGCTAGAAGAGCTTGCAGATCTTGGTTTGCAGTTGTATAAGGATGTTTCACCGGCTATTTTGTTTAGCCTTGTGGCTCAACCGGCTCTTGTTGGCAGAGTTATTGAGGCACAGCAGGAGGATGGGGAGATGAAATCCATCCACGATCGAATTTCAGGTGGCGAGAATGTAGAAGGTTGGACCTTGCATTCAGACAGTGGTCTCAGGTACAGAGGGAAGATAGTTGTTCCTTTGTCTTGTCGTGACGTTGTTCTTCGGGATTTTCACCATTCTCGACTCGCAGTTCATCCTGGTGGTACGAAGATGTATCATAATTTGCGGAGATAGTTTTGGTGGAAAGGCATGAAACGGGATGTTTCTCAGTTCGTGGCTAAATGCCTTACTTATCAGCAAGTGAAGGCAGAGCATCAAAGATCGGCAGGTTTGTTGCAACCACTATCAGTGGCAGAATCGAAGTGGGAGCACATCACTATGGATTTCGTAACGGGACTTCCAAGATCCAAGGCAGGGAATGATGTTGTTTGGGTCATTGTTGACAGATTGACTAAGATGGCTCACTTTTTGCCTATGGCAATGACAGATGATGCAGAGAGGCTTAGTGAACTGTATGTGGGGCAGATTGTCAAGCTTCACGGGGTTCCGGTATCCATTGTTTCGGATAGGGATCCCAGGTTCACATCTCACTTTTGGCAGAGTTTTCAGGAGGTTCTTGACACGGGGCTTCATTTCAGCACGGCATTCCATCCTCAGACTGATGGTCAGTCGGAGCGTACCATTCAGATATTGGAGGAAATACATCGGGCTTGAATTTTAGATTTTAGAGGTAGTTGGGAAGACTACTTACCTTTGGTGCATTTTGCCTATAACAACAGTTACCAGACCAGTATTGGCATGGAACCTTTTGAGGCGTTGTATGGCAGACCTTACAGATCTCCAGTTTGTTAGACCGAGGTAGGTGATACAGTCGCCTTGGGTCCCAATATTGTCTTTGAGACTATAGAGAAAATTAAGTTAATTCGGCAGCGGTTGGCTACAGCTCAGAGCAGGAAGAAGATTTATGTTGATAAGAGGAGGAGATCTTTGTCTTTTGAGGTAGGGGACCCCGTCTTTCTCAAGATTTCTCCACGGAAGGGACTTCTGAGATTTCGGCAGCCGGGCAAGTTGTCTCCTAGGTTCATTGGACCATTTCAGATTTTGGAGCGCGTCGGTGAAGTTGTTTATTATTTGGCATTGCCGCCAAACCTGGACAGGGTTCACGACGTCTTCCACGTATCTATGTTAAGGAAGTACGAGCCGGATCCATCGCATGTTTTACAGTGGACAAATGTTGTTGTTGATGAGGATGTGACCTACGAGGAGGGTCCAGTCCAGATTCTTGATTCACGGGAACAAGTCTTGTGGACTAAGACCATTCCATTGGTTAAGGTCTTGTGGAGACATCACGGCGTTGAGGAGGCTACCTGGGAGCTCGAAACAGGAGGTTCGCTCTCGGTATCCCCATTTGTTCTCTCTTTTAGGTACGACTCGATTTCAGGGAAGAAATCCTTTTAAGGAGGGTAGGTTGTAATGACCCGGTCTTTTTCCTCCTTTTCCATTTTCGGTGATTTTCTTTTTTCACCTTTTTCCTATTTTGTCCTTTCCCTATTTCGTCTTTTTCCCGTTTATCAATTTTCCTTGCATAACCTCACTTGTTGTGCTCGGATTTGATTCCGGTTTTGCATGCATCCATGATAGTTGGTTTCCATGATATTTGTATTTTCACTTTTGTAGAAAAGCATGCTAGTTGCTTTCATTTTCGTAAAAGGGTATGGATGCATACTTTATTGTAATTATTCTTGATTTTGGGGTTTTATTGTAATTATGTAAAATAATTATTTTTTGCTTTAGGGACCATTTTGTAATTTATTTTGGAAGATATTTTCAAAAAGGACCTTTTTTACAATTTTTGGAAAGTGTGATAAGTGTCACACACTCATGGTGCCACTTGTTGGCAATTGGGTGAGGAGACTTGGAAGCAAAATCTCTTGACATTTGGAGGGTGGAGATTCACCCACTTCTTGGCCTAGGATTGGTGCACATGTTAGCTTTAATTGTTGACAAGTGTAGGCTTAAGATTAAGCCTAGGAAGGAGCATTGGATTAGTGACAAGTGTAGGCTCATGGTTTAGTCTTGCATTATGTGTGTGTAAGAGGTAATGTAAGAGCACATAGTGAGTAGAGGATTACTAGACCCTTCACTCACCATTTTCACCTTCACCTTCTTCATTTACAATTGTTCTTCAAAACTCTAACCAATCCACCATTAGAGGAAAGCTTAGTTTAGATCTTCTTGGTTCATTTTGACTTCCTTCCACTCACCTTAGACTAAAAACCTTGGGAGAGAAAAGATACCTCTCACTCTTCTCTTCATTAACCCTAAACTTGTTTTCCATTTAGAGCTTGGTTGCTTGGATTATAGAGATTCAATTCTCTATTGAGGTAGGAGTGGTAGTATGTTTATATTTTAAGTGTTTTATAATCCTTGGGGTTTAATATATAATGTATACATGTTTTTAATATGATAGTCTTGCATATTATAGGAAACCATCATATCTTGACTTAAGGTTTATTGATTTAAGCATGTATGATATGTATAAACCATGTATAGGAGGATTATATACTTTAGTAGTATGCTAAATTCTAGTAAATACACGTGTTGTGACATAGAACTTTTGTAGAATTATTAATGTTATATGTAAATTCTATTGACTTGAATTGCTATATTGTTGTGATAATAATTCTATGTTCTTGTGGATTACTAATTGTAATTATCACAGAAGCTTATTGCTTTAAATGTTGATATTTAGTGTATAAAGCTTATTGTTGAGGTATGATTGAAATTGATAAGTTGGTGGTATTGCATTGTGCATAATATCATGATGATGACTTGTCATTTAGCATGCATTCTAGACTTGGAACCCTAAGACACGGTTTGTATGGTTTCAAAGTACTTATGCTTGTAAGGTGGTTGATATGCCATATTATCTATGTATAAGTTTTGAAGTTGATATATTTTGGATTCTCTTGGGATATTATTACAATGACATGGCTAAAGTTTGGCTTTAGTGCAGAAGGTATGAGTTTTCCCCAATTGAGATAATGCGCAATAGGGTGGTCTTCCCAGCGGGTCAATGCTCGAAATAACCATTTTGATCTTGGTTTAGTCCGAGATGTGATGTCCAAGTCTTCCATTAATTGATTTCGTATTAAATTCCACGTTGACAACCAATGTTAAATTGTAACTTGTAATTCTTATTCTTAGCAAATTGATGTTGTTAAGTACGTTGATGTTATTATGTGTTGTTAAAGAATCATTTAAGTTAGCTTAAGATGATCCCTTAGAACACCTTGAACATAGACGTTAAGTGTAATGATCCCTTGTATTCGTCTATATTTATCTTGCAATTATATTGAAACTTTAGGGTATACGCATATGTTTCTTCCTACGAGTAACTTAATTACTCACCCTAGTGGTTTGGGTTGTTTCTCAGGTAAAGAGACTATGTTCTTGGATGCTCATCATCCTTAGAGGCTTATGAGCTATTTGAAGCCTTTTTGTGTATTGACATGCAAGTGTTTAGCATGTCTTTCTTTTGATGTCACATTTTGTATACCATGGGTGTATGGTACTTTAGAAGCTTATGTAGCTTTCTTGATGTGTAATGATACTTTAATATCTACTTTTGACATTATAGGCATGTATGTAAGAGGCCAAGGGTCAAGCATGTGTACTTTTGTACTTGTACTCTTTTGGTATCAAACTTTTGCTTCAAAATGTATTTGAACTAATTTTAGAGGTTTAACATATGAAAATCTTGTAATTGATATGTATGAGGTCATGTGCCATTGTTTTACAGTCAAATATTCCTATCAAAGTTATTGGCATATCCACACATTTGAATGTCAATGAAAAATCAGTTTTACACATTCATTTTGAACCAAATTGTCATGGGATTCAAAGTATAGGTTGAACTTTAACACGTTTGGCACTTAGCAGGTTTTCTAGTAGCATTTTGTGGTGTTTCGGTGGTCCGAAACTCCATTTTGGTCGACCGATGGCAAATGCAATCATTAATGCACAGTAATTCATCATTCCAGTAACCAATCTTACTGCTCAAGGCCTATTTTGGTTGACCGAAACTTTATTTCGTTCTACCAAAACAACCAGCACTTAAATTCATGTTTTCAACAAATTTTTTGGTCATTTTGGTCAACCAAAACTCCATTTCGGTCGACCTAAATAGCTTTCATACTCTAGCTTCTTCAGTTCTGTTTCAACACTGCTGTTCGGACTTTGAATGGCCATATCTCCTTCATTTCTTATCCAAATGGGGTGATTCTTGAGCCCAAATTCATGGATTTTGAGTCAAATTTCCAATGGTACCAATGTCATTCTCAGATTCCAATCAAAGTGGGAGTTATTCATGTTTTAGTGAGGTAGTGTCAGTTTTCGCTTAAACCGGAAAAGGGCATTTTGCGGGATTCTTGGCCAATGTTCTTAGAACCTCTTGGAATGTTGTGAAATGATTAGATTAGGTTGTATTCACCTTGTTTGAATTTTTTAGAGTCAATTTTCTCCCTTTAATTGTGAATTGACCATTTTGCCCTTTATTGACGAATTTTGCACGTTTTAACTCTTGTTTCCTCTTTTGCTCACTTTAACTTCTGTGACCTCATGGAATGTCACATTAATGTCTTAGAGATGGTTTTTTATCTCAAGAGACTATGGTTTCATCTTTTGCTTTCGCATTTTGGATCCGTTATCAAGTCAACTTTCGGGTCATCACTGACGCACCGGGTTGAAAAACTTAGGCCGTCATATGTCGGCCTTAGTACATTGTACGTACTTGTCTGAGTTACCATGTTATTTATGCTTGTCTGTTTTAATATGTTATATATGTTTGTTCATCTTAGCATGATTATATGCAGCATATCGTCATGCTTTACATCCTTCTCCTGTATACACTAACATGCCTTATGTGATTTTTACTACTTGTGTGAGTAGGTAGCCTGTTACTATGCTGTATGCTAGCTGTTTATTTTTTATGTCTTGTTTTGACATTGCATGTTGTCCCAGCTTGGTTGGTAAAGATTGATGCCAAGGCATTGTCTCTTAGAGTCTGTCGTATCCCTTAGATATATTCTTGTTTTGAGGAGTTTCTTCCTTGGGTAGGAGAAATTCATTCTGTGAGGAACCCACGACGGGAGCCTTCTTGTCCCTTTTGTCGCTTTGGTTATTTCGAGACCTTGGTCTGACGATAGATACGAGTAAGGCTCAGGTGAGCATAAAGTTACAGTTTTTGTCTAGTGGAGTGAAACGCGGGCCAAGAAGGTTCCATTTCATTTCCTTTTCCTTCGTGGCTTCACGACGAGGTCAGGGAGTGTCTGGGGTTTTGGTATAATCTCTTGGGGTTTTGTGGTGACCTTGATGTGATGACATCATTGGGATCTTGTTTCTAGCATCATGGGATGATGAGTCGGGATTGACTCGAATCCTTCCTTGGGAGTTAGGAAGTTGCCTTGTGAGCCTCAGGGCGAGGGTCTCGTGTCTTGCCTTCTTTGGGCGATGGTTTCGGGATTTGGATAAGTGTGTTGACCTAAGATCCTTCTGGTGTTGCCTCAGACAGCTCTTATGAGCTACGGCTGGGATGTGAGCGGTTTCGTGTAATTAATTGCATTGGTGCAATTAATTACTCTCCCTTGTCATTTTAGGGTTACATTAGGATCCTGTCCAGTTCTCATCGAACTCGTTGGCATCTTGAGTTGAGTTCTCTATTGATGTCTCGTAATGGCTAGTGTTGGAATTATCCATTGCATCGTTGTTTCATTTTGTGTGGCGTTAGGATTCCACCATGGGTAGGAGCTAGTCTTGGGAAGGACTTGTAGACTCCTTGTTTCAGGGACCTTAGTGGTCGTTTGGGGGATGGTTCCTTTCCTCGTAGTAAGAGATTGGACTCATCCAGGTTCGGTTGTACGTTTTCTACGTGGTGTCTTTTGAGAGGTATTCCATTCATTTCTTTTTATTTTATGAACTTGCCATTTGTATGATCCCTTTTTACATGTTTATGAGCCATTATTTTAGGGCATGCCTTAGAAACATGTTTAGGATATATGACTATGTGGTAGTTGTATGTGGACGTAGATGTTGTATTTTCATTTATAGGATCCGTTTAGCATGCTAGTACCGTTAATGGTGTATCGCTTGTTGTTGTTTATTTGACCCCTATGTGATAGGTGGTATGTTTCATTTACCTTATGTGTACTGTGTGCTTAGTACTAAGGTATTATTTAATTTATGCAATTTAATTTTGCGAGTATGTGCTGTAATACCCCTAATTTTAAAAGGATAGTCTCGGTATTTTTTTATTTATTTTTATTGTATTTTTTAAATTAGTTAATGGATTTTTTGACTAATTTTTTATGTGTTTAATTGAATTAAGTATTACTTCATTAATTGGCTACTTATCTATGTGTTATTTGTATTTTGTCTAGGTGTTATTTGTATTATTTGTTTAATTAGATTGTGTGCTTAAATGATGTATTTGATTAATTGTAATTAATTGTAGATTAAATGATTAAATGTTTTATTTTATTTTATTTTATGGTTATGGTTAGTGATAATGGGCTAACTAATTGGGTCCCATGAACTACTTGGACATGAGGTTGGATGGGTATGGATAATTACCCATGGACAGTTGTATATGTATATATATAGATATTTATGTATATACATATAAATAAAAAGGAAAGTAATTTATTAATATTATAGTAACTTTAGTATTAATAAATAATTTGATGTATATATTTTATATATTTATATAATAAGGATATACATATATTTTATATGTAACATGTTTTAAGTTACCTTTTTAATATTATGGTAACTTTAGTATAAATAAATAATCTGATGTATATATTTTATTTATTTAATGAGGATACAGATAGATTATATACGTAACATTTTTTAAGTTACTTTTTAATATTATGGTAACTTTAGTATAAATAAATAATCTGATGTATATATTTTATTTATTTAATGAGGATATAGATAAATTATATACGTAACATGTTTTAAGTTACCTTTTAATATTACGGTAACTTTAGTATTAATAAATAATCTAATGTATATATTTTATTTAATTAATAAGGATATACATAGATTATATACGTAACATATTTTAAGATACCTTTTTAATATTTTCATTTTTTTTTATTTTTCTTTATTAAGTTGACTTGGATTGGAAAAAGGAATAGGGTTATTATTTAGCCTATAAATACACAACTATAGGTTGAAAAAGGAGTGAAAATATATCACGTAATATATTCTAGAGAGAGAGAGTTAGAGAGAGAAAGAGAAAGAGGAAGGAAAGAGGAGAAAACCCATTAGAGAGAAGATCAAGGAAGAAGAAGTTTAACTTTCAGTCCGAAAGTTTAAGGCAAGTTCTTCTTCTATCTCTTTCCCTTTGATTCGTGTTTCTGTACATGCCTAAGAAATTCCAGGATTTATTAAACACATAAAATTAAATAATTATGCATATTTAATTGGGTTAGAACATAGGTTTTATGAAATGTTATGAATTGATAAAATGCATGATTTTGATTTGATTTCTTATGTGAATTTTTACATGTTTAAATTATGTATTTTTCATATCTGTGGAATGATGGAACGTAGAAACATGCCTAGGATTCCTGAACATTAAATAGGGACTAGGTTTGGGTTTTAATAAATTTAAATAGACTCAATCATAATGATGCTTGCTATTTGAATGTTTTAAACAAACGAATGGATTTAATCTTTTAAAATATTTTAGCAATTGAGATTAAATGTGTAGGATGAATTGAATATAGAGAATCCTTATTTAACGGTATAATAAAATATCATCATGTATAAAATTCAGTTTGTGTAGGACATATGATATAGGAAGTTTAAAGAAATAATAAGTCATTCCTATTGTGTGATAATTTGATATCATATTTATCATAGTTATTTATGGAATGTTTGATGTATTTCCTTAATTGTTACATCAATTGTTGGATTGTGTGGTTTAATGCACCGGTATGGGACGGTGGCATTCTAGGGATGGATTAACTTATCAGTTAAGTCCTACCTATTTTATATAAGGGAATGGATTAACTAAAATGTTAAGTCCTACTTATATTTAAGTCAGGTCAGCTGAACAAGTTGAATGACTTATGGAGGATTAATTTATTACATAAGGGAATGGATTAACTAAAATGTTAAGTCCTACTTATATTCAAGTCAGGTCAGCTGAACAAGTTGAATGACTTATGGAGGATTAATTTATACTGGATAGGATGGTTACTAGATTATATATATATAAGTATGGTGCCATGATATGAGCTTGAGTCTCAGGATCAATGGTTAGGGCGCGTATATCACCAGGAATGTGTAGCTAGATATAGTGTAGTTGTGTACCCTGGTAGGTCTAGGTACTCATGTCCACTATATGTGCATTTTGTATGTTGCCTACTATTCAGGTTGAGACAACCCTATAGTCTAGTGAGGTTCCTTTATTGTGTATATGTATATATACGGACTACTAGTTACTGTTGGATTGACTAGGATGTATACGTGTATCGGATCTTTGTTTGGACTGTAGTAGAGTAGAACTTGTTTGTGGGCCTGACCCACCATTATTTTTCAGGTGTTCGTCACGAGTAGAGGTTGTTCATGCTGAGCGGGGATCAGTCGACTTCATTCTTCCGATGCTACATAAGAGTTCCTTTATGATTCAGTTTCTTGTTTTAGATTACTGTCATTTGTTTAGTTTGGATTTTCTAGGGATCCACACAGTATGGATTCCCGAGTTGTATTTTGGAGGAGGATCAGTTGTATCAGAAGAATTTATTAATTAATGGAAATATATTATGAGGTTTATTATTAGATTATCATTTTAGTTTCTTGTCAGCATTTTATTTATTCTTCTTTATTCTTTTATACTCTGTGTTCGTTTATTATCAATTTGTTTTGATATCCTCGGGTATTCGGGCGTGGGCCTGGCCAACCCGCATTCGGAAATTCGGGGGTATCACAGTTGGTATCAGAGCACTCCAAGTTTAAGTGTCCTTAAGAGTGTCTTTTATTATGTGACTTCCGCGTTGCGTCTCTTAAAACTTAGTGCCCGTATTAGGATTCATTGCACTCTATTTACGGTTCGTTAGGAGGAACTGATGTCAATTGTATTCTTTAGTCATAGAATGGTTGCCACTAGAAAAAGGATTGGTTCAAGGCGAAAGCAATAAAGACCTAAAGGAGTAGAGGAGTATGTTATCGATTTCGTTGCCAGAAGGCAGAGTTAAGGATTGACGGTTTAGGTTCGTTTGGCGTTACTTTAAAAGTAAAAGCCAAAGAAGGATTTAGGTGTACGTGATAGGTCACCGCATATTGGGACCAACATGACTTCAGTTGATCTCAAAAAGGAGACAAGCAAGGAGTAGGAGCCGAAGAGGATCCTAATGGAAGAGATTTATGTGTATCCAATAGAGAGGGTACTAAATCTTGAAAAGGGATGATTGCTCGAGGTGATCTGAATTGCTAGTAGTATAATGAATGTTATTAATAGAATTGGGGTTGATCAATCTACAAGTAATTAAATCTTTCTTATCATCTCTAAAAGAGGTATATAAGAAGTATTGTTCAGGAGTTTGGGGATCGGATGTGTTCTTATTAGAACGAAATACATAATTTTTAAATCACATACAAAAAGGCATTGGTATTATGTTGTGACGTTCTAATTCGATTTATAAAGTCAAGTAAGACAGTTTACATTCCGCATATAAGGAGGATGAGGGTTAAGCCCTTGGTATTTGCTTAGGAAAACATTTGTGCTTTTAAGCGATGTTTTAAAGGATATGTTTCGAGGTTGAATGATTATTTACGAAACTATAAAAGGAAATTTTGAAACAATCTAGTAAGGTTGATTTCAAAGGAGACTTCTTTTCTAGAAAGAACGATGTCCTAAGTAGGAGTATATTTTGTTCTATTGTGTTTATCATACGTGTTTTATTTTATTTTTTTGTTAATTACTCGGGATTTGGAATGTGATTTAGTTGGGGACATAAGTGTGTGATCAACTAATTATAGTTTTAATAACATGTAGTCATAGCACTATTTACGCTAAATTTGTGAGTATACGGTCATAGGATTTGGTAGATACACATAAATCTAACCAATCTATTGGACCTGGACATGTGTTATTATGGTGTGTTTTGGGATGGGATAATTAAACCATCACTACGAGTCAAACAATCTAGAACGATTAATTTGATATACTTTACGTTAGGTATGGATTCGTATCATATTACAACGTCATGATATTGGTGATTGTTAAAGTTTCGGTATGCATGAGGTAGTGGTAAATAAAGATCACTAAAACGCCATGATGATATATCAGAGGTGCTGGATTTGCTGAACATCTTCTTGAAAATTTCAGAAGTTGTTACCAAGTCAGAAGGAGAATTTAGTACTGGATTAAGTACTTATTGGAATGACACCGAGTGAGGATAGGAGATTGAATAAATATTCATCAGTAAATTCTTAATCAAGAATTTATTCAAGAGGGTGTGTCATTGGGAGGAATTTGCCGGTGTTGCACATGGAGGAGGAAACTAAGTCTCTTCATTTCCATAAATAATATGGAATTATTTTTTAGTCACAATTTGCAACAATTAGCTGTTGCAAGGAAATTGATGACTTATGTAGAGGATAGGAAGATTTCATATTCTTTTGAAGTTAGATAAAGAAGTCGGATTGTCATTAACTTGTCTTAAAGAAGCAGGGTGTGTCAAAGACAAGATAGTGAGACCAAATACTTATATAAAGATGAGGTGCATGGTATGTATGGAAATGTCGTAGTTTGTTGACTTTTGTTGAGTTAAAGTCATAGTTAACTATTGATAAATTGAATTACCGATTGATTTTTAATATTAGCAAGTTTATCACGGATCAGTGGTGGATAGATTTAGTTACAGAATTCGCTTCTGAAGATGCTCCAATTTAAACAATGGGTACAGACGAAAGCTGGTGGTACCGGACTAACGGTACTTTCTGTAGACAAATTTGATGGAGGATGCAAGGATTGAGTTTCACAACTCTTAGTTCTTTATTCACTCTAGTAGAAACATGATGCTTCACAGTATGAAGCAGATGTTTGGAGGACATGCAGGAAGAGGAATATAGTGTTTTTTTTTCTAAGTCTAATATTTATTATATAGTAGAGATGGACCATCAGAGATCACTGGATTCTTGCAGCTATTTTCTATGCTGAAGTGGAAATGACAGAGCATTTTCACGAATTTAGTTAAGGGATTGCTGATTTGATGCAAGGGTCAGGATTCTAGATGGGATATTGGTTGACTGATAAAATTAAATCAGTTTCATTTTGTCTGTTTTTATCGAACTGGTAAGATATCAATTCATACGAATATAACGGATCACGAGACGGCTTAGATGGATGCAAAGTGTGAATAATAACACTTGTTATTACCAAGGTAGTTTAGGAGGTCAATTTTGAATATCGGAGCTGACCCTAGAGAATGTGTTACCTTACTCAGATGGAGTTTAAGGTACTGGAGGAGGAGTTAGTAGTTTCTATAAATAGTGATATGACTATCGGGCGACTAAGATGGAAATTTATAATTTTTCTTGGTACACCCAGACGGTTAGAAGGTACATCACGACATCAAATGTCAGTTTTGGTGAACAAGTACGGATAGGGACGTGTATCTAATTGCCCTAAGTGTAAAACCTGTTACAAAGGTGGAAAGTTGATCATTAGATATCATAGGAATCTTTAGCCACTTCCTATAACAAATATGGAAGTTGAACTAAACAGGAGTGATAGTTGGTGGGAAGGATCGACATTGATTTGGAATTTCAATTTTCCATATGGAATCCGAGTGTGGATTGAGAAAGATAGCTTGAGGACATAAATTTGAGTGATGCTTATTTTAGAACTTCATAGTAGTTATATAGTTCAGTGATAGTGGTGTTATAGCATGTGGATGTCCAAATTAGTGGATGCAAAGTGCTATTTCGAAGGAGCTTTATGAAGATTTTAGAGCAGCAGCTCTACTTCATATATATAGACGGAGGAATTAATCGAGAGATTAAATTAGACCATAAATGATATGTTTGAGGCGTATATCCTAGATTTTCATGGACTGTTGGAAGTGTTTACTTCACTTGTCGGAATTTTATCTGTGATATTGTTGGCACAAGGAGGTTAGTGTGACAACTTTGGAGGTTTTGTATCTTTCACAATGCATACCTCTCATTTGTTGGTTGGAAATGGAAGTAAGGGTTGTACAATCAGACCTCGACTTCATTTAAAAATATGTCAGAAATAGATACTTCCCTTTATATTGAACTGCGCGTGGTTGGGAGGCAACAGTAGGATGTTGTAAATAGTTGAACTCGTATACTAGAGTTTTTCTATCAGGGAGTAGTTTGCTCGTTCTGTTTTCTACGTAGGAAGAAAGGCGATTTTTGGAGAAAGGTCAATTTTACTTATTACATTGACTTTTAGACGATTGTGTTTCGTAATTAAGGCAGTCACCTCTGAATTAGCGTTACCAAATTATTAGCTCTGGGTGCATAGGAGTTTGTGCGTATATTCTATGGCACTTGGAGGTATGTAAATCATTCCCTTGTCGACATGGGAGGATTACGTTGTTATTTGATACAACATACGCATCGTATAATTATTGTGTTTCTTAAAATATAGGAACCCTGTCTACCACTTGGTATATTGGAGTTAAGTGGAGCCCTTATAGTGAGGTTGCGTCTACTTGGGAATAGGAGGATGTTTTTCGTTCACAGTTTCCAAGCATAATGGAAGAATAATGGAAGGAAGTAAGGGCGAATTCCGAGGATGGAATTCCTTTTGTTAGGGGGAAGAATGTAATACCCCTAATTTTAAAAGGATAGTCTCGGT
This sequence comes from Cornus florida, assembly GCF_030987335.1. NCBI lineage: Eukaryota > Viridiplantae > Streptophyta > Magnoliopsida > Cornales > Cornaceae > Cornus > Cornus florida. The sequence continues at coordinate 36,160,972 of NW_026775574.1, read as the reverse complement.
ATTTTTTTATTTATTTTTATTGTATTTTTTAAATTGTTTAATTGATTATTTAACTAATTGTTTATGTGTTTAATTGAATTAAGTGTTACTTCATTAATTGGCTACTTATCTATATGTTATTTGTATTTTGTCTAGATGTTATTTGTATTATTTGTTTAATTAGATTGTGTGTTTAAATGATATATTTGTTTAGTTGTAATTAATTGTAAATTAAATGATTAAATATTTTATTTTATTTTATTTTATGGTTATGGTTAGTGATAATGGGCTAACTAATTGGGTCCCATGAACTACTTGGATAGGAGGTTGGATGAGTATGGATAATTACCCATGGATAGTTGTATATGTATATATATAGATATATATGTATATACATATATAAAAAAAGGAAAGTAATTTATTGATATTATAGTAACTCTAGCATTAATAAATAATCCGATGTATATATTTTATATATTTATATAATAAGGATATACATATATTTTATACGTAACATGTTTTAAGTTACCTTTTTAATATTTTGGTAACTTTAGTATAAATAAATAATCTGATGTATATATTTTATTTATTTAATGAGGATACAGATAGATTATATACGTAACATATTTTCAGTTACTTTTTAATATTATGGTAACTTTAGTATAAATAAATAATCTAATGTATATATTTTATTTATTTAATGAGGATATAGATAGATTATATACGTAACATGTTTTAAATAGGGACTAGGTTTGGGTTTTAATAAATTTAAATAGACTCAATCATAATGATGCTTGCTATTTGAATGTTTTAAACAAACGAATGGATTTAATCTTTTAAAATATTTTAGCAATTGAGATTAAATGTGTAGGATGAATTGAATATAGAGAATCCTTATTTAACGGTATAATAAAATATCATCATGTATAAAATTCAGTTTGTGTTGGACATAGGATATAGGAAGTTTAAAGAAATAATAAGTCATTCCTATTATGTGATAACTTGATATCATATTTATCACAGTTATTTATGGAATGTTTGATATATTTCCTTAATTGTTACATCAATTGTTGGATTGTGTGGTTTAATGCACCGGTATGGGACGGTGGCATTCTAGGGATGGATTAACTTATCAGTTAAGTCCTACCTATTTTATATAAGGGAATGGATTAACTAAAATGTTAAGTCCTACTTATATTTAAGTCAGGTTAGCTGAACAAGTTGAATGACTTATGGAGGATTAATTTATTATATATGGGAAGGGATTAACTAAAATGTTAAGTCCTACTTATATTCAAGTCAGGTCAGCTGAACAAGTTGAATGACTTATGGAGGATTAATTTATACTGGATAGGATGGTTACTAGATTATATATATATAAGTATGGTGCCATGATATGAGCTTGAGTCTCAGGATCAATGGTTAGGGCGCGTATATCACCAGGGATGTGTAGCTAGATATAGTGTAGTTGTGTACCCTGGTAGGTCTAGGTACTCATGTCCACTATATGTGCGTTTTGCATGTTGCCTACTATTCAGGTTGAGGTAACCCTATAGTCTAGTGAAGTTCCTTTAGTGTGTATATGTATATATACGGACTACTAGTTACTGTTGGATTGACTAGGATGTATACGTGTATCGGATCTCTGCTTGGACTGTAGTAGAGTAGAACTTGTTTGTGGGCCTGACCCACCATTATTTTTCAGGTGTTCGTCACGAGTAGAGGTTATTCGTGCTGAGCGGGGATCAGTCTACTTCATTCTTCCGATGCTACATGGGAGTTCCTTTATGATTCAATTTCTTGTTTTAGATTACTGTCATTTATTTAGTTTGGATTTTCTAGGGGTCCACACAGTATGGATTCCCGAGTTGTATTTTGGAGGAAGATCAGTTGTATCAGAAGAATTTATTAATTAATGGAAATATATTATGAGGTTTATTATTAGATTATCATTTTAGTTTCTTGTCAGCATTTTATTTATTCTTCTTTATTCTTTTGTACTCTGTGTTCGTTTATTATCAATTTGTTTTGATATCCTCGGGTATTCGGGCGTGGGCCTGGCCAACCCGCATTCGGAAATTCGGGGGTATCACAGTTGGTATCAGAGCACTCTAAGTTTAAGTGTCCTTAAGAGTGTCTTTCATTATGTGACTTCCGTGTTGCGTCTCTTAAAACTTAGTGCCCGTATTAGGATTCATTATACTCTATTTACGGTTCGTTAGGAGGAACTGATGTCAATTGTATTCTTTAGTCATAGAATGGTTGCCACTAGAAAAAGGATTGGTTCAAGGCGAAAGCAATAAAGACCTAAAGGAGTAGAGGAGTATGTTATCGATTTCGTTGCCAGAAGGCAGAGTTAAGGATTGACGGTTTAGGTTCGTTTGGCGTTACTTTAAAAGTATAAGCCAAGGAAGGATTTAGGTGTACGTGATAGGTCACCGCATATCGGGACCAACATGACTTCAGTTGATCTCAAAAAGGAGACAAGCAAGGAGTAGGAGCCGAAGAGGATCCTAATGGAAGAGATTTATGTGTATCCAATAGAGAGGGTACTAAATCTTGAAAAGGGATGATTGCGCGAGGTGATCTGAATTGCTAGTAGTATAACGAATGTTATTAGTAGAATTAGGGTTGATCAAGCTACAAATAATTAAATCTTTCTTATCATCTCTAAAAGAGGTATCTAAGAAGTATTGTTCAGGAGTTTGGGGATCAGATGTGTTCTTATTAGAACGAAATACATAATTTTTAAATCACATACAAAAAGGCATTGGTATTATGTTGTGACGTTCTAATTCGATTTATAAAGTCAAGTAAAACAGTTTACATTCCGCATATAAGGAGGATGAGGGTTAAGCCCTTGGTATTTGCTTAGGAAAACATTTGTGCTTTTAAGCGATGTTTTAAAGGATATGTTTCGAGGTTGAATGATTATTTACGAAACTATAAAAGGAAATTTTGAAACAATCTAGTAAGGTTGATTTCAAAGGAGACTTCTTTTCTAGAAAGAACGATGTCCTAAGTAGGAGTATATTTTGTTTTATTGTGTTTATCATACGTGTTTTATTTTATTTTTTTGTTAATTACTCGGGATTTGGTATGTGATTTAGTTGGGGACATAAGTGTGTGATCAACTAATTATTGTTTTAATAACATGGAGTCATAGCGCTATTTACGCTAAATTTGTGAGTATACGGTCATAGGATTTGGTAGATACACATAAATCTAACCAATCTATTGGACCTGGACATGTGTCATTATGGTGTGTTTTGGGATGGGATAATTAAACCATCACTATGAGTCAAACAATCTAGAACGATTAATTTGATATACTTTACGTTAGGTATGGATTTGTATTATATTACAACGTCATGATATTGGTGATTGTTAGTGTTTCGGTATGCGTGAGGTAGTGGTAAATAAAGATCACTAAAACGCCATGATGATATATCAGAGGTGCTGGATTTGCTGAACATCTTCTTGAAAATTTTAGAAATTGTTACCAAGTCAGAAGGAGGATTTAGTACTGAATTAAGTACTCATTGGAATGACACCAAGTGAGGATAGGAGATTGAATAAATATTCATCAGTAAATTCTTAATCAAGAATTTATTCAAGAGGGCGTGTCATTGGGAGGAATTTGCCGGTGTTGCACATGGAGGAGGAAACTAAGTCTCTTCATTTCCATAAATAATATGGAATTATTTTTTAATCACAATTTGCAACAATTAGCTGTTGCAAGGAAATTGATGACTTATGTAGAGGATGGGAAGATTTCATATTCTTTTGAAGTTAGATAAAGAAGTCGGATTGTCATTAACTTGTCTTAAAGAAGCAGGGTGTGTTAAAGACAAGATGGTGAGACCAAATACTTATATAAAGATGAGGTGCAAGGTATGTATGGAAATGTCGTAGTTTGTTGACTTTTGTTGAGTTAAAGTCATAGTTAACTATTGATAAATTGAATTACCGATTGATTTTTAATATTAGCAAGTTTATCACGGATCAGTGGTGGATAGATTTAGTTACAGAATTCGCTTTTGAAGATGCTCCAATTTAAACAATGGGTACAGACGAAAGCTGGTTGTACCGGACTAACGGTACTTTCTGTAGGCAAATTTGATGAAGGATGCAAGGATTGAGTTTCACAACTCTTAGTTCTTTATTCACTCTAGTAGAAACATGATGCTTCACAGTATGAAGCAGATGTTTGGAGGACATGCAGGAAGAGGAATATAGTGTTTTTTTTTCTAAGTCTAATATTTATTATATAGTAGAGATGGACCATCAGAGATCACTGGATTCTTGCAGCTATTTTCTATACTGAAGTGGAAATGACAGAGCATTTTCACGGATTTAGTTGAGGGATTGCTGATTTGATGCAAGGGTCAGGATTCTAGATGGGATATTGGTTGACTGATAAAATTAAATCAGTTTCATTTTGTCTGTTTTGATCGAACTGGTAGGATATCAGTTCATACGAATATAACGGATCACAAGACGGCTTAGATGGATGCAAAGTGTGAATAATAACACTTGTTATTACCAAGGTAGTTCAGGAGGTCAATTTTGAATATCGGAGCTGACCCTAGAGAATGTGTTACCTTACTCAGATGGAGTTTAAGGTACTGAAGGAGGAGTTAGTAGTTTCTATAAATAGTGATATGACTGTCGGGCGACTGAGATGGAAATTTATAATTTTTCTTGGTACACCCAGACGGTTAGAAGGTACATCATGACATCAAATGTCAGTTTTGGTGAACAAGTACGGATAGGGACGTGTATATAATTGCCCTAAGTATAAAACCTGTTACAAAGGTGGAAAGTTGATCATTAGATATCATAGGAATCTTTAACCACTTCCTATAACAAATATGGAAGTTGAACTAAACAGGAGTGATAGTTGGTGGGAAGGATCGACATTGATTTGGAATTTCAATTTTCCATATGGAATCCGAGTGTGGATTGAGAAAGATAGCTTGAGGACATAAATTTGAGTGATGCTTATTTTAGAACTTCATAGTAGTTATATAGTTCAGTGATAGTGGTGTTATAGCATGTGGATGTCCAAATTAGTGGATGCAAAGTGCTATTTCGAAGGAGCTTTATGAAGATTTTAGAGCAGCAGCTCTACTTCATATATATAGACGGAGAAATTAATCGAGAGATTAAATTAGACCATAAATGATATGTTTGAGGCGTATATCCTAGATTTTCATGGACTGTTGGAAGTGTTTACTTCACTTGTCGGAATTTTGTCCGTGATATTGTTGGCACAAGGAGGTTAGTGTGACAACTTTGGAGGTTTTGTATCTTTCACAATGCATACCTCTCATTTGTTGGTTGGAAATGGAAGTAAGGGTTATACAATCAGACCTCGACTTCATTTAAAAATATTTCAGAAATAGATACTTCCCTTTATATTGAACTGCGCGCGGTTGGGAGGCAACAGTAGGATGTTGTAAATAATTAAACTCGTATACTAGAGTTTTTCTATCAGGGAGTAGTTTGCTCGTTCTGTTTTCTATGTAGGAAGAAAGGCGATTTTTGGAGAAAGGTCAATTTTACTTATTACATTGACTTTTAGACGATTGTGTTTCGCAATTGAGGCAGTCACCTCTGAATTAGCGTTACCAAATTATTAGCTCTGGGTGCATAGGAGTTTGTGCGTATATTCTATGGCACTTGGAGGTATGTAGATCATTCCCTTGTCGACATGGGAGGATTACGTTGTTATTTGATACAACCTACGCATCGTATAATTATTGTATTTCTTAAAATATAGGAACCCTGTCTACCACTTGGTATATTGCAGTTAAGTAGAGCCCTTATAGTGAGGTTGCGTCTACTTGGGAATAGAAGGATGTTTTTCGCTCACAGTTTCCAAGCATAATGGAAGAATAATGGAAGGAAGTAAGGGCGAATTCCGAGGACGGAATTCCTTTTGTTAGGGGGGAAGAATGTAATACCCCTAATTTTAAAAGGATAGTCTCGGTATTTTTTTATTTATTTTTATTGTATTTTTTAAATTGTTTAATTCATTATTTGACTAATTGTTTATGTGTTTAATTGAATTAAGTGTTACTTCATTAATTGGCTACTTATCTATGTGTTATTTGTATTTTTTCTAGGTGTTATTTGTATTATTTGTTTAATTAGATTGTGTGCTTAAATGATGTATTTGATTAATTGTAATTAATTGTAAATTAAAGTATTAAATGTTTTATTTTATTTTATTTTATGGTTATGGTTAGTGATAATTGGCTAACTAATTGGGTCCCATGAACTACTTGGATATGGGGTTGGATGGGTATGGATAATTACCCATGGATAGTTGTATATGTATATATATAGATATATATGTATATACATATATATAAAAAGGAAAGTAATTTATTAATATTATAGTAACTTTAGTATTAATAAATTATCTGATATATATATTTTATATATTTATATAATAAGGATATACATTTATTTTATACGTAACATGTTTTAAGTTACCTTTTTAATATTATGGTAACTTTAGTATAAATAAATAATCTGATGTATATATTTTATTTATTTAATGAGGATACAGATAGATTATATACGTAACATATTTTTAAGTTACTTTTTAATATTATGATAACTTTAGTATAAATAAATAATCTGATGTATATATTTTATTTATTTAATGAGGATATAGATAGATTATATACGTAACATGTTTTAAGGTACCTTTTAATATTATGGTTCTTTAGTATTAATAAATAATCTAATGTATATATTTTATTTAATTAATAAGGATATACATAGATTATATACGTAACATATTTTAAGTTACTTTTTTAATATTTTCATTTTTTTTATTTTTCTTTATTAAGTTGACTTGGATTGGAAAAAGGAATAGGGTTATTATTTAGCCTATAAATACACAACTATAGGTTGAAAAAGGAGTGAAAATATATCACGTAATATATTCTAGAGAGAGAGAGTTAGAGAGAGAAGGAGAAAGAGGAAGGAATGAGGAGAAAACCCTTTAGAGAGAAGATCAAGGAAGAAGAAGTTTAACTTTCAGTCCGAAAGGTTAAGGCAAGTTCTTCTTCTATCTCTTTCCCTTTGATTCGTGAAACTGTACATGCCTAGGAAATTCCAGGATTTATTAAACACATAAAATTAAATAATTATGCATATTTAATTGGGTTAGAACATAGGTTTTATGAAATGTTATGAGTTGATAAAATGCATGATTTTGATTTGATTTCTTATGTGAATTTTTACATGTTTAAATTATGTATTTTTCATATCTGTGGAATGATGGAACGTAGAAACATGCCTAGGATTCCTGAACATTAAATAGGGACTAGGTTTGGGTTTTAATAAGTTTAAATAGACTCAATCATAATGATGCTTGCTATTTGAATGTTTTAAACAAACGAATGGATTTAATCTTTTAAAATATTTTAGCAATTGAGATTAAATGTGTAGGACGAATTGAATATAGAGAATCCTTATTTAACGGTATAATAAAATATCATCATGTATAAGATTCAGTTTGTGTAGGACATATGATATAGGAAGTTTAAAGAAATAATAAGTCATTCCTATTATGTGATAACTTGATATCATATTTATCATAGTTATTTATGGAATGTTTGATGTATTTCCTTAATTGTTACATCAATTGTTGGATCGTGTGGTTTAATGCACCGGTATGGGACGGTGGCATTCTAGGGATGAATTAACTTATCAGTTAAGTCCTACCTATTTTATATAAGGGAATGGATTAACTAAAATGTTAAGTCCTACTTATATTTAAGTCAGGTCAGCTGAACAAGTTGAATGACTTATGGAGGATTAATTTATTATATAAGGGAATGGATTAACTAAAATGTTAAGTCCTACTTATATTCAAGTCAGATCAGCTGAACAAGTTGAATGACTTATGGAGGATTAATTTATACTGGATAGGATGGTTACTAGATTTTATATATATAAGTATGGTGCCATGATATGAGCTTGAGTCTCAGGATCAATGGTTAGGGCGCGTATATTGCCAGGGATGTGTAGCTAGATATAGTGTAGTTGTGTACCCTGGTAGGTCTAGGTACTCATGTCCACTATATGTGCGTTTTGCATGTTGCCTACTATTCAGGTTGAGACAACCCTATAGTCTAGTGAGGTTCCTTTAGTGTGTATATATATATATACGGACTACTAGTTACTGTTGGATTGACTAGGATGTATACGTGTATCGGATCTCTGCTTGAACTGTAGTAGAGTAGAACTTGTTTGTGGGCCTGACCCACCATTATTTTTTAGGTGTTTGTCACGAGTAGAGGTTGTTCGTGCTGAGCGGGGATCAGTCTACTTCATTCTTCTGATGCTACATAGGAGTTCCTTTATAATTCAGTTTCCTGTTTTAGATTACTGTCATTTATTTAGTTTGGATTTTCTAGGGGTCCACACAGTATGGATTCCCGAGTTGTATTTTGGAGGATCAGTTGTATCAGAAGAATTTATTAATTAATGGAAATATATTATGAGGTTTATTATTAGATTATCATTTTAGTTTCTTGTCAGCATTTTATTTATTCTTCTTTATTCTTTTGTACTCTGTGTTCGTTTATTATCAATTTGTTTTGATATCCTCGGGTATTCGGGCGTGGGCCTGGTCAACTTGCATTCGGAGATTCGGGAGTATCACATGTGCTATGTGAGTAGCTGGTTGTACTGTTTCATCTTCCTGCACTTATGTTGGGGTTTTGTGACCTTGGTTGTTGGGATTATCATGAGTGAGCTACGTGATAGACTTCTATTTTGAGAACTAAGTTGTCCATGATATGGATTTTGATCTAGCATTTTGTTTCCATTTGTGACCTTAGGATAGGTCTGCTTGGGACGGTGTCTTTTGATTCTGTGGAGTCCGATCTATTGGCTTGAGGGCATAGACTTGTCAGGCTTTGGATTTACGACCGAAGGTTGTTGATAAGGGTGTTTTACAATGTAGGAGTTACTGACTATACTTGCACTGAGGATTTAAGGCCTTAAGCATAACGGTGCCTTTGACATTGTTGTCAAAGTTTTGGGATTAGCTACCCTAACTCTCACAAGATGCCTGGTTCCTGTAGTGCTTTTGGTAATGATCATTTTCAGCATTGATGTCTTCGTATCGATAAGTTTTTCAGAGTTAACCTAGTTGGGGCAGGTTATGAACTAGTGCCTTGTACTGTCATGCTACCATATAAAGTTGTGTGTTGTGGGCGAGTGTTAGTTGCCATCTATGCTACCTTACTGACGAGTAAGTGTGGGCAAGCGCTAGTCACTATCATTGCTACCACACATTTGAGTATGTCATGGGCGGGTTCTAGTTGTTGTTCGTACTATCATGTCGCTCTTTTCTTTTGTCGTGTTTCGACGTTTTGTTGTCTTAGGATTCTCTCGGTGGTTGACATTGAGTTGACATGCCTATTCGTTCGAGGAGTTGTTTTCAGTTCGTGGTTTTGAGTTCCTTTAGTTGGATCTTGAGGCTTCTAGAGTTGTTCTTTAGTTCTTTAAGATCCTTTCCTCGGTGTGACCTTGTGTTCGGTCATTGTTCAGTTTTCCTAAGGATGTTCCTAATTTTGGGGATGAAATTTCCTTTAGGAGGGTAGGTTGTAATGACCCGATCATTTTCCATCCTTAACTTTTCCTAAAATTTTACGGATAAATTTTTTCCGTTGAATTTTCTTTTCTGAGTTCGGTTACTCATCACTTAGTGTCATCTTGAGTGCTCAAAAATGGTTTCCGAGACTCTTTCCTTTGGATTGACAACTTTCTTTAAGGACTGAGTCATTTTCACATTTTCATTTTTTTGACACTATTCACATTTCGTCTTTTCCCGGGAATGATTTTCTTCGCATAACCTTACTTTTTGTGCTCAGATTTGGTTCTGATTTTGCATGCATCCATGATATTTAAATTACATACTTTGTGTATTTTTACTTTCCTTGAAAAGTATGCTAGTTGTTTACTTTTACGTAAAAGGGCATGGATGCATAGTTTTTTCAGGAACACTATTTGTTTTTGGGGTTTTTTCGTAATTATATAAAGTAATTATTTTATTTCTTAGAGTCTTTTTTGTAATTTATTTTGGAAGATATTTTCAAAAATGACGTTTTTGTAATTACCGAAAAAATGTGACAAGTGTCGCGCTCTCATTGGTCCACTTGTAAGCATCTCATTGGTTAACACTTGGAAGCCTTGGATGATGACATGTGGAGGGTAGAGATTCAACCATTTGTTGCCCTAGCATTGGTGCACTTGTTGGCTTGGATTGTTGACAAGTGTAGGCTTTAGATTAAGCCTAGAATGAACCATTGGATTAATGACAAGTGTAGGCTTCTAATTAAACTCTAGCTTTTGTGTGTGTGAGGGGATGGTGCAAGACTAGGTGTGTTTAACTTCCATTGAACAAGTTAGTGGAGGAATACACTAAAGTGTTTTAATTATTTCATTTTACACATGAAACTTCTTCTTCCTCAATTAGAACCCTAGCCACCATTGAAGGAAACCATTAACCTAGGCTTAAAACCTTGGTTTTGACCTCCTTCCACTCACCTTAGACTCAAAAGCTTGGAACACAAAATACTTGCCCCACCTTCCTCTATATAACCCTTGAAGGAAATTGTAAAATTCCTTTGTTTGCTTTGGATTCAAGAGGAACAATCCTCTTGTGAGGTAGGGGGTGATATAGGTTTTTAATCTAAGTGTTTTAATTATTTTTATAATTTACAATAAATTGTTTACATGTCTTATACTTAATTTTTAAATTAATAGGTTGTAGTACCTTGCATGAAATTAAGTTAGGACATGATATTCTTGAAGGCCATGACTTGATTTATAACTTGTATTAGTATAAAGTCATTTAGAGTTGTTTTAGAATCTAGAGATTCAAATATTTAAAATTAATTAATTTCTATTTAATTGCTCCACTTACTTAATTAAGATTTTGAGTTTATATATGTGATTACCATGATAGTACCATTGGCATATAATTATTTGGAGTTATTTGAAATTGATTTAAATTCTTAAGAAATTAATTAGTTAGCTTAATTAATTTCTATTCAAGTGTTACATTCATTTAAATTGACATTTGACTTGATATATGTAATGAGTATGGTATGTTCTTTAACATATATTAAATTGAGAATATTTGAATGAGTTTGGAAAATTTTATTTAATTATTTTCTTGTATGAAATTTAATTCACCTAGTTGTACCTAGTGTAGAATTAACTTGTAACTTGATTTTAAACAATGTCTTGACATGTTCTTTAACATATATTAAATAGAGAATATTTGAATGAATTTTGAGAAATTTATTTAATTATTTTCTTGGCATTGATCTTGATTTACCTTGTTGTAACTAAGGTAGAATTGGCTTGTAACTTGAAATTAAATTAAGCCTTGCTATGACCTTTGACAGATATTATATTTAGAATTTTTGGAGTTGCTTTGAAATCTTGAGAATTTAATTATTTAATTTAATTAAGTTCCATTTGTATGCTTTCATTGAGGTAATTAACTATTGATGTTATATTCTTCCTTAACTTATAATTTACAACTTGGTGTATAATTACAAGATGGTGTTCCATGAGTAGAAGTTATGATTTAACTTGTTGTATACATATTATACTTATATGACATTTAATATGCCATCATAACTTGAAGGCCTAGAGTATATCTTATGTGTATTCCATGACTTGGTTGTGCATGGTAATAAACAATGTGCGTTGCGTATATGTAATATACTTGTTGCACAATTTGATGATTTTTGGAAAGCTTGTACGGACATTGTAATATGTTAAAGCTAGAGTATGTCTCTAGTACGGGGGATGAGAATTCCCTTTACAACATATAGTGCGCACTAGGTAGTTCCTTGCGAGCTAGTAAACCGAGATCACTTGTTTGGTCATTGAGACCATATGTTCTTTGTCTTTCCGCCATTGGTTGATTTCGCATTCAATTCCTAGTTGTAATTATTGATTACTTTTAACTTGCTTGGATGCATGGTACTTCATTTCTTACTTAGTATACTTGTATTTGTATGTTTGTACGCCTTCTATATCAAAAATGCTTTGTATACTTGGATTTTTATACTTGTATACCATGTATTACTTAGAAATGTATACTTGAATATATATGTTGTATTATACTTCAATATTGCTTAGCGCACTTGGTATGTACCTTTGTATATTGATGATCTACTTTCTAAATAACCTAGTATACTTGTGTCTTGTATACTTGTCTTAAGAGCATTTCAATATTGATTGTGTACTTGTGTACGTATACTTATATATTGAATATCTTGTTGCGTGTACCGCATGCTTTTATGTTATTTAAATGGCATGAATGATGTAGTCTATGCTATGAATACACTAGGTAGCTTAGGATGCTCCATGACTCTCACCTTTGACATAGACGCTAGGTGGCATGACCATTTGAGTTAAATTATAGTAACTTAATAGGTTTGTAAAACGTTAGGTCTTTGCATGCTCATCTCCTACGAGTAGCTTTATTTTACTCACCCACGTAGTGGGGACATTTTTCAGGTACCGGGATCAAGATTCGGGATTCACATCATGCTTCGATGATTTGTAGACTTGAAGTTCTCATTTCTTGTAAATGTTGGCTTGAAATGCCATTTATAACTTTATATGTCAAAATATGTAAATTTGATTCTATTTATGTAATGTGTACATAAGTACCCTCTTTACAATATATTTGACATGTATGGGATAAGGCTCCATAGATGTTATCTTGAGTAATGGAATACTTGGAATGATCTTTCGTGCTTCATTAAGGTCATTCTTTGAATGTGAATAATCTATAAAACTCAATGTAAACATTAGTCCTTAAACACCATTAATGGTTTGTAACCATCAAAACAACTATATTATGCTTAGATGAAATTCTTAAGGTCAACACATTTGATCGAAGATGATGATGGTTGGTTTGGGGATCAGTCATATTAATTGATTTGGTTATTGTTGGTATGGCTATAGTTGCCATTTTCTTTGAGTTCTCCTTGCGTGACGACGTTTTTGAGATCAAGTCAATTGATTGATAGTTCAGGTAGAGAGAGTATTGTATTGTTAGTGTCATTTGTAGTGTCACCTCTAGATTCGGAGATGGATTGTTAGAGTCTTACCATTGTGGTAAGGGCTCACGTTTGTTTTGAGACAGGTTATTATCGCATTGGTTTTTGGAGTCAGTTTATGGCTTGGACTGGTCTTCCCTTTTACCTAGACACTCCAGGACACGATGTCCATAGGGTTCATTGTTGTATCATTTTTTTATATTTTGCAGTTTTATTTACAATCATGTTAGTAGTATGATTTATGATATTGTGATGCACGAGTAGGTGGAAGTGTGTCCACATTTGCGTTCTTGTTGTGTGGCATTAGCATGTCGTATTTATATGCTTAGAGATGCCAGGTTGTGACGGCCCTAGTTTTTAGGCCAGTGCATCCTATAATAAACCGAACATAAATCCAACAGTGGATCCAGAATGCGGAAGCAAAAGGTGTCACAATGGTCTCTAGAGATACTACACATTTATAAAACACCAATGTGATCCTCAATGAGATCACAAAACCCAAAGAATGCAAATGCGGAACAACAATCTCAAAAAGGGACAAGAATGAACCTAGGGAAAAAATGGTCATTTCATAGGGAAATGGAAGCTACCAAGCATACCATTAGAAAGACAATGAAAAATTAATGAAGTTAGACTGAAGAATTACCTGATTCGGAGTCCGGACGGAAAAGATATCAAGTCTTAAAGTTAAGGAAAAAAAACCCCTTTCTGGTTCAAACCAAATCCTAACACTACCTCACTAAAACTTGAATAACTTGAGTCACAAATGGAATCTGAAGCTCTAATTGGTATCATTGGAAATCTTATTTCGACGCAGTCAGTTTAGACTTAAGAACGGAACAATTCAGAGTTAAAACGAGTGAGATATGGCCCTCTGAAGGAAGATATTTGGAGCAGGACCTACCATGGCGGGCGCCCGCACAAACCATGCAAAAATAATGTGGGCTCCCGCCAAATCCCGCAATGGGCTAGGGATTTTTGCGGGGCCCACCAAAACCCGTGGGGACCCTCCAGTTGCTACCCCAGCGAGGATTTTTGAACCCCAAGTCTCAAGAACCTAGGTAGCTTAACTAATCATTTGCAAGTGTGCGGAACATACTTATGGGTACAATCTAATCAATCAAGGAAAATAAGTAAAAGATGGCCTTAAGGCCTTATGGCATATCATTTACAAATTGTGCCCTTGAAATTCCATATATTCCATAAACAAACTATGAAATTAAACCAACATACATGTCATATAAGTGTCTTTGGCCCTTGGCCTCATTATATATACATCCAAAGAGTGTCAAAAGGTGCACTTAAGTGCACATTACATAGTTTAGACAACAAATACAAGTTTTGATATATAAGGCTACAAAATGACATTTCATGCTAACAATTGCATGAAGTGGAAACTTAAAAGCTACAAGTTGTCCAAGGAATGATGAGCATCACGAACCCAACCTTCGTACTTGAAACAAATCCCCAGTAACTTCGGGGTGAGTAACTTAAAGCTACTCGTAGGAACATGTATCGACCTAGCATTTTACAAAACTTTCACCTCAAGGTGAAACATGTCAAAGGGGCTCATGACACCTAACGTCTATGTCAAATGAGACCTAGGGAGCATCCTAAGCTACCTTAAATCATTTCTAGCATAAATCACATCATTTATGCAATTTAAGTAGCATACAAGCATGTTATGCAAGGCAACAAGATACAGATTCCCAAGGTCATCAACTTGAAATCGAAAACACGAAAACAAATAGAGTGGATCATGCCGCCTAACGTCTATGTTCTAAATAAATCTATAGGACCGTTCCTATGCCACATTTGAACATCAAAACCCAATTCACAATATCGATGCAATTTAACCAACATTGGAACATCCAATACAATGCATAAAGCATGATTTCTCAAAGTTAACATCTTGAAACTCAAAATGGGAGATCAAATAAGAAACAACAAGTTACAACTTCATCTAGTTATCAACTTGAAATGAAATGCGAAATCAAACAAAGTGGATACTTGGACATCATGCCGGATCAAACCAACACCATAGTTACTTTAGGGTTATTAGCCCATGGGTAACCTCCCTATATGCGCACTAGACTTGTAGAGGGACAATCCACCGTACTAGAACCATGTCCTAGCCTAGTCAAACAATGACATCCCCAAGTTTTTAAAATCAACAAGTTGTGGAACAACGTATATAACAATATGTATATACAATATAATCAACTATCTACCACGCACAACCAAATTTGGAAACACATACAATACATGTTCTAAGTCTACTACTACTATGGCATGGAAAGATGTCAAACACAAAATGTGCTACTCGTTACACAAGACAACAATATAATTCATAAAGAAAACATGCTCTTACGAAGTTAAATATAACAACAATGTTATCCTATGCTCCAAACATAACCAAGTGAATATACAAGTCGTCTAAGTCCATGATTTGAATATAGAAACAACTTCTAAAACACAACTAGGTCCATGGAGCCATTAGATATAATTTAATTAAACAAGAATAATTAAATTCTCTAGATTTCAAATCAATATCAAATAACCTCAAATTTTTATATGTTAAATAATATAACACACTCATTACATATATCAAATCAAAAGAGCAAAATAAGCAAGACATCATCATGTAGAATTTAATTAATTTAAATTAATTAAACCTCTAATTTTCAAAAGTTGTTCAAATGATCCCAAATTAATATATAATAAAGATTAAATAATGATAATCACTAATATCAAGTCAAAACTTAATTACTTCAATGGAGTAATTAAATAGAATTTAATTACATAAAATTTAAATAAATCTCTAGATTTCATTTCTCATCCAAATATGCTCAATTTAATATATGTTGAAGAACTTATCATGATCATTACATATATTCCTTCAAAACCTAATTTAAATCATGGAAACTCATGAATAAAAATTAATCAAACTAATTTATAAATTCCTCTAGATTTCAAAACAACCCAAAATGATTTCAAGTTAATATATGTTATGAATCAAGTCATGGCCTTTCCAAAAATCATGTCCTAGCTTGATTTCATACAAGACACTATTAACTACTCACTTAAAATTTAGATTAGAGACATGCATTTCATTGTTATCAAGATATAAAGCATATAAAACATCAAAAACATAACTTAGAACATCCCCTACCTCACGAGAGGATTGTTCCTCTTGAATCCAAGGTAAATCAACACAAAAATGGCAAACCCTTCAAGGGTTATGTAGAGGAGGATGAGGGATACAAAAAGTATTCCAAACTTTATAGTCTAAGGTAAGTGGAAAGGCCTCAAAAATCAAGGTCAAGGTCTAAGCATTAAGCTTCTCTAATGGTGGCTAGGGTTTTTGGTGAGGAAGATAATGACATAATGTGAAGAAAAAAAAAATGTGAGTGGAGGAAATAGAAATCCTCCACTCACTATGTGATCCTACACCATGGTCAACACACACATCAATGGTCAATTGCACAAAAACCCTTCTTTAACAACATAATCTCAAAGTGGCCCAAAAATAATTGCAAAACAAAATTTGGTGCCTACACTTGTCACCCATCCAAGCATCCATTATAGGCTTAATCCTAAGCCTACACTTGTCATCCATCCAAGCCAATAAGTACACCTATCCTAGGCTAACAAGTGGGTAAATCTCCACCCTCCATGTGTCAAGAGATTAAGCTTCCAAGGGATTCCACCAAAATGTCAACAAGTGCTCCCATAGGAGTGTGACACTTGTCACACTTTCCAAAAATTACAAAAAGGTCCTCTTCCAAAATATCTTCTAAATTAAATTACAAAATGGTCCCTAAGAAGAAAAATAATTACTTTATTTAATTACACTAAAACCCTACAAGTTGAGAATATTACAAAAAGGTTATGCATTCATACCCTTTACAAGAAAAGTAAACACTTAGCATGCTTTTCTACAAAAATGAGAATGTAGATAACATGGAAACTAAATACTATTAATGCATGCAAAGCCGGAATCAAATCCGAGTACAAAAAGTGACGTTATGCAAAGAAAAACAAAAAACGAGAAAAAGACGAAAGGTGAATAGTGTTAAAAAACGAAAAATGTGGAAATGGCTCGGTCTTTAAAGGAAGTCGTCAATCCAAGGGAAAGAGTCTCAGAAACCATTTTCGAGCACTCGAGACGACACTAAGTGATAAAAAAAAATAAATAAATAAATAAATAAATGAAAAATAAAAATAAATAAATAAATAAATAAAACCCAAACACAGAATAGAAAAGACAACAGGAAAAATTTATCCGCAAAATTTGAGGAAAAAGGAAAGGAAGAAAATGACCGGGTCACTACAACCTTCCTACCTTAAAGGGAATTCGTCCCTGAAATCTAGCCCCAACAAACAAAAGGCGAAAGTAGGACAACTACGGAGTACATCTCCGAGTATCCCACACAACATGCTACGAAAGCAATCCCAAAACTGAAAGACGACGTATAAACCAATGTCATTCACACCCACATGCTTATGACAAGGCAACCTCTTTAAAAAAAAGTGACCACACGGCCACATGACAAGTCAAAGGTCTCATACAGAACCCAAGGTCAGATAAAGGAACAGAAGGCAACAACCGTAAGCATTCCTCCTGATGAACCATCATACCGATCCAAAAACAACCACCAAAAGAACTCCAAGATAACCATGCATTAAATCAGGGTACAGAACAAAGACAATGTGGCAGTACGAATAGTGACCAAAACCCGCCCACGACGTACTCAAATGTGTGGTAGCAATGATAGTACCTAGCGCCCGCCCACACTTACTCGTTAGTAAGGTAGCATTGACGGCAACTAGCACCCGCCCACAGCACACAACTTGTACGGTAGCATGACAGTATAAGGCACTAGTTCATAACCTGCCCCCACTAGGTCTACCCATGAAACCTTTCGATAGAATTGACATCAATGTCAGAAAAGATCATTACCAATTGCACTACGGAAACCAGGCATCTTGTGAGAGTTAGGGTAGCTAATCCCAAAACTCTGACAATAATGTCATTGGCACTGCTATGCTTAAGGCCTTAAACCAACAACTCCAATGTCTCAAAACACTTCTATTAACAACATTAACCAAAAATCCAAAGCCTAACAAGTAATTCAACACCTCCAGAAATCAGAACGAACCTCACACCAAGATATTTCATCGAAAGTCCCTCATATCTCCCTAAAACAAGTCAACTATAAGACCAATCATCGTGATCAAACATTAGATCCATATCCCTATCATGGATAACTAAATCCTTGAAATACAAGTCCACCAAGTAGCAAACACATCAAAATCCTGACAACCAAGGTCACAAAATGAATCTCTCAAAACCATGGTTGGTATTACCCAGCTAAATCAAAATTCCTCAATTTCAATCCATAAACCACTACTAGAACTACGATTCCTCAAAACCATGCCTAGTTATGACTAGGACAAAAGAACTCCACAAATAAGCCATATCCAGCAACGATCCTCCAAACTTCTCCGAAGAGTCAACCACGTCTAGGTCTCTAATACCTAAGCAAGTCTCTAAAATACATCCTCAAAAGAGCATCGAGCTCACCTTACGAATCAAACAAATCCTCAATGATACGGACACAAGTCCCCGTAAAATGATCTTACACAAATCAACTCACTCTAAGCACCACAACTCCGTCAACAACCACGGCAAAAACTCCCCAAGGGAAGACACGAAGGAAAGGAACCACCAGTCCTAAGAAGGACAACACCACGACTCCACCTCTGAAACAAAAGACAACAAGGTCAAAGGCTTCGCCCCCGATATGGGAGTAAGTAGACCAAAATCCACCAAACCCTCACCAAGGACTCAAAACAACAACCACGATCCTTACAGACCAACCAACCCCAAAACTGTGCATAAAGTGACAAAGAGAATAGACTTACTCCTTGTAAAGTTCCAAACACGAACCACGAAAAAAAGGAGAAACCCTATTCTCCCACAAGTGTCAACACGACGAACATGAAAATGGAGCATTCTTCCCACCTTAAGGAAGTAGACAGCTCAAGACAAAACAAATGTGACAACCCCTTTACAAGGAATTTCACAACGAAACCATTGTAGAAACCGGCATATAACTATGTGCGACTGAGGGAAACAAAAAGGGAAAACCAAACATGAAAGTCATGCATCTGACAAGGAATGCAACTACCAAATAAGTAAATCTACTCACATAGATAAGATCAAGGGTACATGTGGCATGTCTCTACGTAAACACAAAAGCATGTCACTAAAGCACAGTAACAACAAGACATCTCTAAGCATATATGTAAGGCATGCTAAAGTCACACAACAAGAAGATAAATGTAGACACCTCCACCTACTCATGCATCACAGTAACATAAATCATACTACTAACATGGTAGTAAACAAAATTACAAAAGATAGAATGATGCAACAATGAACCCTATGGACGTCGTATCCTAGAGTGTCTAGGAAAAAGGAAGGCAAGTCCTAGCTATAAACTGACTCCAAAAACCAATGTGACAACAACCTGTCTCAAAACAAATATGAGCCCTCACCACAATTGTAAAACTCTAACAATCCATCTCCAAATCTAAAGATGATACTATGAGTGACACTAACAAAGCAATGCTCTCGCCAACCCAAAACATCAATCAATCGACTCGACCATAAAAGCGCCATCATGCAAGGAGGACTCAAATAAAATGGCAACTATAGCCATACCATCAACAACCAAATCAATCTCAAGAATCATCCCTAAAACGACCATCCATCACTGACCAAAAGGACTATGTCTATTGGAACAAAAACCAACGCCATTCCATCCGAACTGCACTCGTAGCTAGCTAGTATGGTAGCATGACAGTGCCATGCACCCGCCCATAAACGTACCCGCCCACAAAGATTGCAATCTCAGAGGAACCTTCCAAAACAACCAAAGATTCTAAGAAATCCATAACCTCATCATAACCCAAAACCAACAAATCCAGCCCTACGGCTACGCTTAATGACTCAACTCATGAGAGCCTAAACAAAAGGTATCCTTTCACCCAACCATAAGGAAGAGTGCATAAACAAAACCAAACACACCAACCATCGCACTAAATGCAACTCACCAAACAACTCAACCTTAAGTCAAACTTGACAAACCCCAAGTCTTGTCAAATATGCAAAACAATCATGCATATACAAATTAAATCCATCATACATCATATGTCATGCTCTTCACAATAGAATCAGAACAGGATAAACAGATAGCATACCGCATATAGCACATAAGCATATAAACATGTTATTAAACCAAAACATGTTATTACGAAGCATATAAACATATAGAGCATGGAAACATAAGCATGATATGCACCCAACCCATTGTCCAAGGTATTCAAACCTAGGAGCTCTGATACCACCTATAACGACCCTGGTTTTTAGGCCAGTGCATCCTATGATAAACCGAACATAAATCCAATAGTGGATCCAGAATGTGGAAGCAAAAGGTGTAAAAATAGTCTCTAGAGTTACTACACATTTATAAAACACCAATGTGATCCTCAATGAGATCACGAAACCCAAAGAATGCAAATGCAGAACGACAGTCTCAAAAAAGGACAAGAATGCACCTAGGGGCAAAATGGTCACTTCATAGAGAAATGGATACTACCAAGCATACCATTTGAAAGACAACAAAAAATTAAAGAAGTTAGACTCAAGAATTACCTAATTTGGAGTTCGGACAGAAAAGATATCAAGTCTTGAAGTTAAGGAAAGAAAACCCCTTTCCTGTTCAAACCAAATCCTAACACTACCTCACTAAAACTTGAATAACCTGAGTTACAAATGGAATCTGAAGCTATAATTGGTATCATTGGAAAGCTTATTTTGACGTGGTTAGTTCAAACTCAAGAACGGACCAATTCGGAGTTAAAACAAGTGAGATATAGCCCTCTGAAGGAAGACGTTTGGAACAGGACCTACCATTGAGGGCGCCCGCCCAAACCATGCACAAATCCTGTGGGCACCTGCAAAATCCCACAATGGGATGGAGATTTTCGCGGGGCCCCAGCAAAACCTGCAGGGTCCCTCTAGTTGCTACCCCGGCGTGGATTTTTGAACCCCAAAATGCAAAAACAGAATTTGGAAAACAAGTCTCAAAAACCTAGGTAGCTTAACTAGTCATTTGCAAGTGTGCGGAACATACTTAAGGGTACAATCTAATCAATCAAGGAAAATAAGTAAAACATGGCCTTAAGGCCTCATGGCATATCATTTACAAAATGTGTTCAATCCTTCAAATTCCATATATTCCATAAACAAACTATGAAGTTAAACCAACAAACATGTCATATAAGTGTCTTTGGCCCTTAGCCTCATTATATATACATCCAAAGAGTGTCAAAAGGTGCACTTAGGTGTACATTACATAGTTTAGACAACAAATACAAGTTTTGATATACAAGGCTACAAAATGACATTTCATGCTAACAATTGCATGAAGTGAAAACTTAAAACCTACAAGTTTTCCAAGGAATGATGAGCATCACGAACCTAGCCTTCGTACCTGAAACAAATCCCCAGTAACTTTGGGGTGAGTAACTTAAAGCTACTCATAGGAAATGAGCATGCATCAACCTAGCATTTTACAAAACATTCACCTCAAGGTGAAACATGTCAAAGGGGCTCATGCCACCTAACGTCTATGTCAAATGAGACCTAGGGAGCATCCTAAACTACCTTAGCTCATTTCTAGCATAAATCACATCATTCATACAATTTAAGTAGCATAGAAGTATGTTAAACAAAGCAACAAGATACAGATTCCCAAGGTCATTAACTTGAAATTGAAAACACGAAAACAATTAGAGTTGATCATGCTGCCTAACGTCTATGTTCTAAATAACTCTATAGGACCGTTCCTATGCCACATTTGAACATCAAAACCCAATTCACAATATCGATGCAATTTAACTAACATTGGAACTTCCAATACAACGCATAAAGCATGATTTCTCAAAGTTAACATCTTGAAACTCAAAATGGGAGATCAAATAAGAAACAACAAGTTATAACTTCATCTAGTTATCAACTTAAAATGAAATGCGAAATCAAACAAAGTGGATACTTGGACATCACGCCGGATCAGACCAACACCATAGTTACTTTAGGGTTATTAGCCCATGGGTAACCTCCCTATGTGCGCACTAGACTTGTAGAGGGACAATCCCCCATACTAGAACCATGTCCTAGCCTAGTCAAACAACGACATCCCCAAGTTTTCAAAATCAACAAGTTGTGGAACAACGTATATAACAATATGTATATACAATATAATCAACTATCTACCACGCACAACCAAATTTGGAAACACATACAATACATGCTCTAAGTCCACTACTACTATGGCATGAAAAGATGTCAAATACAAAATGTGCAACTCATTACACAAGACAATATAATCCACAAAGAAAACATGCTTTCATGAATAAAAATATAACAACAATGTTATCCTATACTCCAAACATAACCAAGGGAATATTCAACAAGTCTAAGTCCATGATTTGAATATAAAAACAACTTCTAAAACACAACTAGGTCCATGGAGCCATTAGATAGAATTTAATTAAACAAGAATAATTAAATTCTCTAGATTTTAAATCAATATCAAATAACCTCAAATTTTAATATGTTAAACAACATAACATGCTTATTATATATATCAAATCAAAAGAGCAAAATGAGCAAGACATCATCATGTAGAATTTAATTAATTTAAATTAATTAAACCTCTAATTTTCAAAAGTTGTTCAAATGATCCCAAATTAATATATAACAAAGATTAAATCATGATAGTCACTAATATCAAGTCACAACTTAATTACATCAATGGGGTAACATAAAATTTAAATAAATCTCTAGATTTCATTTCTCATCCAAATATGTTCAATTTAATATATGTTGAAGAACTTATCATGATCATTACATATATTCCTTCAAAACCTAATTTAAATCATGGAAACACATGAATAAAAATTAATCAAATAAATTTATAAATTCCTCTAGATTTCAAAACAACCCAAAATGATTTCAAGTTAATATATGTTATGAATCAAGTCATGGCCTTTCCAAAAATCATGTCCTAGCTTGATTTCATACAAGACACTATTGACTACTCACTTAAAATTTAGATTAGAGACATCCATTTCATTGTTATCAAGATATAAATCATATAAAACATCAAAAATATAACTTAGAACATCCCCTACCTCACAAGAGGATTGTTCCTCTTGAATCCAAGGCAAATCAACACAAAAATGGCAAACCCTTCAACAGTTATGTAGAGGATGATGAAGGGAACAAAAAGTATTCCAAGCTTTATGATCTAAGGTAAGTGGAAGGGCCTCAAAAATCAAGGTCAATGTCTAAGCATCAAACTTCTCTAATGGTGGCTAGGATTTTTGGTGAGGAAGATAATGACATGATGTGAAAAAAAATGTGAGTGGAGGAAATAGAAATCCTCCACTCACTATGTGATCCTACACCATGGTCAACACACACATTAATGGTCAATTGTACAAAAACCCTTCTTTAACAACATAATCTCAAAGTGGCCCAAAAATAATTCCAAGACAAAATTTGGTGCCTACACTTGTCACCCATCCAAGCATCCATTGTAGACTTAATCCTAAGCCTACACTTGTCAACCATCCAAGCCAACAAGTCCACCTATCCTAGGCCAACAAGTGGGTGAATCTCCACCCTCCATGTGTCAAGAGATTAAGCTTCTGTGATGGCCCTGGTTTTTCAAGCCAGTGCGTCCTATGATGAACCAAAAATTGACTCGATAACGGATCCAAATGCGGAAGCGGAATCAGAAAACAAGCCCATGGAGATGCAATGCATCTCTAAGAAGCTAGAGTGACCTTCCATGAGGCCACGGATCTCAACGAGAATAATGCGGAAACGAATAATCAGAAAAAGACCAAACAGGCCCCCAAGGGCAAAATAGTCTTTTTACATGGAAGCAATGTCCCTGGTAATGTACATCATTCCTAAGATACATCTGTGACTTCCCATGAAGTCACAAGACTCAAAAGAAAGTAGCGAAAATAAATTAAAAGAAAACCGGACAAATTTAGCCCCAAGGGCAAATTTGTCATTTCTAAAAATATAAAATCGGGTGCTACCAAGCACACCACTAGAAATACAACAAAAAATTAATCAAGTTAGACCCAAGAATTACTTGATTCGGGGTCCGGATAAAGAAGATATGAAACTCCAAAGTTTCAAAAAAATCAAACTTTTCAGGTTAAAAATCAGTGCGGCAAGGGTAATTTACAAGGGTTAAAATGGTCTTTTAGATGAAACTAGATGCAACTGAGCATACCACTAGATAAACCAAGAAAAATAAATGAATCTAGACTTAAGAATCACTTCATTTGGACTCCGGATGAAGTAGATATGAAACATCAAAGTTTCAAAAAAAAATCAAACTTTTTGAAATAAAAATCATTGCGGCAAGGGTACTTGACAAGGGGTAAATTAGTTCTCTAAGATATAATTGGATGTAACCATGCATACCGTTGGATAGACAAGCAAAAGTTAATAAACTTAGACTCAAAAATCACTTGATTTGGAGTTAGGACGAAGGAGATATGAAGCCTCAAAGTTTCATAAAAACCAACTATTCTGAGTAAGAAATCTGGGCAGGAAAAGTGTTTTGACAAGAAACTTCTTCTGATTTTTTTCCCATAACTGAGGCTAAAAACGGACCCTTAAACGAATTTTTCTGGAAAAACACAAAAAAGAAACCTCCCTTAAAATCACGTTTTCTACCCAGTAACATAGAAGGAAACAAAAAAAAAAACATACTGTAAAATCCCTAAAATGCCCCTAGATCAGCGAAGGTCAAGAGGACCCAAAAAGCTGCTACATGAAATTTTTTCAGAATCAGTCCACAACTGAGAGCAAAAACGGGCTATCAAACAAATTTTTCTGGAAAAACATGAAAAAGAAACCCCTACCAAAATTAATTTTTCTATCCGGCAACGCAAGAGAAAATAAAAATAAAATAAAAATAAAAATAAAAATAAAAACACTATGAAATGCCCAAAATGCCCCTAGATCAATAAATAGTCAAAAACTCAGAAAATACAACTTTGCGCCAAGTATACATTTTGCCCTAAATGCATTTCTAGGTTGAAACGAATATGCACACAAGTGTAATAAATGATTCTAAGTGCGCGGGAATGATCCGCGACTCTCGAGTAGCCCCGACTCAAAATCCGACCCCCCGACGGCCAAAAATGAGAAAATAGACTGAAATAGAAATTTTGAAATCCAAAAATAAAAAATGGAGTCAAATTACCATTTAGCACTTAGCCACACTTCAAACATGATTAATAAGACCCTATGGAAGAATAAAAATAGAATTCCCACACCCGATGCAACCATGGTGAGACAATGACTTAGCATTTTTCAATATTTTCATAATATTTCATAAAGTTAAAAGTTACATAGGATACAAATTAGATGTCATTGGCCTATAAAGCAAAGGAGACAAAGGAACATGAAGTTGTAAAGAACCAAATGCAAAGTCCATTCAAAGATAGTTTGGACTACAATAAGCAAGAAAGCAACTCAAAGGAAAAAAAAAAAAAGAAAGTAAGAGTACCTCAAAGCCTAAAGATCATGGACAAAGCTTGCAAAAAAGAGTAGATAAGATGGTGAGTGTTTAGGATTCAATGTCAAAGTATTTATGAATCCATTTGAAGCTCATCTTTATAGGACCATGCATATCATATCATCATTCATATGTTCCTATATATATTAGCAATAGACTATGCACTTTATTCATATATAATTGCACATGAAGTCATTGCTAAAAAATGAGTTAGTTCAAGCTTACATAAGCTCTGAAAGAACTCATCACTTGTGCTAGAAATGCTAAGACCATAAACCTCAATCATATATTTCATATTGGTCAACAATTAAGGCATGAGAAGCCTTCATTACCATGAGTTGGTAACGGATATTAGGACTCCAGAATGCGCGTCATGAAAAACTGTATTTTTGGTTTAGTGTGAAAAATGAATTTTTGAAAAAATAATTATTTCAAAATAATTTTTCCCGATAATAACTCTTTGTACTTCAACTAGCCTAAACTAATTTTATCAGAATTTTTGACCAAGTCTACATTGGTCTACATAAGGATTCATTTTTATCAAAACTATCAGAAATCCAAATTTGTATTAAAACTGAATTTCTACATTTTAATTTAGCTGGATTTCAATTTTCTAGTATTTTTTATTGAATCCAAATGGGGAGTACTTCCTTATTTACCTTGTAAACTTAAAGTAAATGGACATATAAATACAGTAAAGACATTTACTTAAAATTGCCTCATCTGTTAAACTTAGAACAAAATTTCTGAAGCTGCAGTTTCATTTTGGCAGACTAAAATAAAGGAGCAAATGAATTGGACGAACCGATTCTAACAAAGAGATTTGGATCAAAGGATGAAGGTATTTCGGACGACCGAAACAAAAGGTAAATCATTTTGGTCTACCGAAATAAAGAGTGATAGCCAACCTTAAACTATTTCGGACGACTGAAACACAATGGTGTTTCATTTCGGTCGATCGAACCTGCGCAGATTCAAATCTGAACGGCTATTTTTCCTTGAACCATGTGCACAACAGCTCTATTTTTGAATTAGTTGCAGAAACTCTATAAATAGAGTAAGGGGACGTCGGGATTTAATGTTGCTATACTTGAGAGACATCTTCTAGCATCATAAGAGCTTTTGTTCTCCATTCATATCATACTCTCTCATCCCATATCTTTCATAGAGTATTAAGCTTCAATTTATTCATCTATACTCTAGTTGTGAGCTAATATTTGCATATCAATCTTTGAGAGATATATTTGTATGCAACAAATCTGATCTTCAATTTGTAAGGGCTGGTGTGGCCCAAGGAATAAGAAGCAAGCTAGCTTCATATTTGTAAGGGTTAGTGTAACCCAAAGGAAGACTAAGAGAGGTTGTCTCTTAGCAAGGAGAAACAAGGAGTTACTTCTAATCAAGGTTTGCTTTCCACCCATAAGGAGGTGCCATAGTGGATTAGAAAGTCTCAAGAGGGGTCTTAAGCCGAAGAGTAGGAGTTTCCGAACCTCGATAAAATCATCGTGTGAATGTTTGCAAATCTCTTTTCCCTTATCTTTTTTACATTTATGCTATTAATTGCTTATGCCTATATATTGATTATTGCATAATTGTTAGAAGGTTTTAGTAAAATCTGCAAAACTGAAAATTGGCCATTATTTGCCATAGACTTTATTCACCCCACCCCCCTCTAGAGTTAATACTTGGGCAACAATTGGTATCAGAGCCTAACTCTAATTAAAAAGACTTAACCGTCTTAGAGTATAATCATGGCCAATAATGGCATATTCACATACCTAGAAGGACAATGTATTGATAGACCTCCAATTTTTTATGAAACCAACTATAGCTATTGGAAAAGTATAACGATAGACTTTCTTCAATCTATAGACTATAGAATTTGGCTTGCCATAGTTAATGGACCATTTAATCCTATGAAAGAAGTAAAAAAGGCAATGGTTCCTAAAGAAGAGAAAGAATGGGATGCAAATGACCATAAATTAATTCACTGCAATGTTAAAACCATAAATAATCTTTATTGTGCATTAAACAAAAATGAGTTCAATAGAATTGTAAATTATAAAATGGCAAAAGAAATTTGGGAATCACTTGAGATATTCTTGGTAGTACTTGTAATGTTGAGGAATCAAATTTATGCATGCTTATCAATGAAAATAAATCTTGTAGCATGAATGACAATGGTTCAAATAATGAGATGAATTTTAGTTCTACTAACATTACTAATCATGTGAATGATCTTGCTATAACTTTCTCATCTTCTTATAGTGAAGAAAATGAAGCAATTCAAAGGAAAAGTGAAACTCTCCAAGCTTCTAGCAAAGAAGCAAATGACATCAAAGATATGGTTGATCATCATGAAGATATTTCTCGACAAGGATGAGATAAACTCCAACCATGATTCTTTTGATTTAAATGCTTCCTATAATGAGTTAGTTGATGAACATAATGAGTTGCATTATGCGTTTAAAGAGTTGCATGGTGTACTAAAAAAAATGCTTATGAAATGTGATTCTCTTAAAAAGGAAAACCATGATCTCTCTCAAAGACATGAAAAAGTTCAAATGAAAAATGATTCTTTAAAAATGAAAAATCATTATCTTGAGCAAGAATTAGAAAAGATTCAAATTAAAAATGAGTCTTTGAAAAAGGAAAATGATAATGTACTATCTAAAGAGTCACCATCAATTGATTGTGCTTTCGAATATAATTCTTCAAATGAAGTCATTGATGATTAAAACAACATCTTAGCAAAGTTAACCAAAGGAAAAGAAAACTTGAATACTATGCTTGGAAATCAAAGAAAGGTCTCTTCCAAAAATGGGATAAGATATGATCCTTGCAATAAAGATGCATGCTTATTGAAAAGAGAAAGCTCTTAAATGATTCATTTGATGCAAGTTCTTTTCAATATCCTAAGTGCAATAATTGTAAAAGATTAGGACACAAAATTTACAATTGTCCATTTAGAAAGAAGAAAAGGATCAAGAAGATTTGGGTT
Source organism: Cornus florida (assembly GCF_030987335.1). Lineage (NCBI taxonomy): Eukaryota > Viridiplantae > Streptophyta > Magnoliopsida > Cornales > Cornaceae > Cornus > Cornus florida. Next base: position 36,132,188 of record NW_026775574.1, on the reverse strand, counting down.
CAAAAAGGAACTTTTGTGCCATTGTCTAACACTTATGGACCCAAGAAAATTTGGGTACCAAATGAAGATTTCCTAAGTTTACCTTGTAGGGTTGCTTGAAGGAATCTTCATCATCCAAGGAGAAATGGCTTCTTGATAATAGTTGTTCTACGTGTAATGTAAGAAATGTTCCAAATTCTTCACTGTCAAAGCAAAGGAGCACTACAATTGGGAACAACTACAAAAGTTTGATAATTTTTTTACTTCATATGAACTTTTCATTGCTTGACTCCTTTGGCATGTTAGAATCATGTATGATCAATAAATTGTTGCTAAACGAAAATAAATCATTAAGCGTTTGATCATCACATATGAGGAGTCCTTGAATGTATTACACTAGAGAAATGAAGACTATGATAATATGCTATTGATTATGGAATTCTTATCTTCATTCTACAAGTACTCATTGTTTATGCAAACTTTTTTTAATGCATGCTTTATTGATTTAAAATAATTTTATCCATGCATTATAATCTTGAAATTGCATTTGGCATACTACACTTAGAATTAGACAAAATTGATTTGAAAAGTGTAGTTCTCAAGAGAAACACCACTTTCCAACAAGCTAACACTCTTCAAAAATGAAAAGTTAATTTTGGAAAGAAAAGTTCTTACTCAAAATTGTTGAATTCTTAAAGATCTCTAAAAAGGGCACTTTATTCATTTTTGCCCACATAGAAAAAATCTCATTGTTATCTCTTGAATTTAATCATATAATGCACATGGAATTACATTTTGATCCATATATAAAATTATGTCTTCCACTCAATTATTACTCATTTCATATTGGTTCATTGGGTTGTGTGTAGCCATAAACATATATATTTATTGAAATGACAAATGCACTAGCATTCTAGACACATTTAAAATTCTAATCTTGTTTGAAGCATGTTAATTAAAGAGAGTACCACATTTGTGCCTTGTATTGAATTATGTTCCAAAAGGAACCTTCACAATGTGTGCTAACTCACAAGGACCCTAAAAGTATTGGGTACCAAAGAATTCCACTTGAGCATATTTTGTAGGTTAAAGACCTCTTCTTTCAAGAACAAGTGGATTCACAAATATGGACGGCTAAAGCACATGAAAAGAAATTAAATCTTGATTTCCCATTGCTAACAAAGGATAAAGGACGCACTACATATAGAAATAACTCCTAAGATAATGAAGTCAATACCATGGGTAAAGAATCATTTTCTTTATCAATGATATGCTTTTAGTTGATAAGCTTAAATGTGACTTAATTGTGCTATGTGATAAGGACTATATTATCATTTTTATATCTAGTCATGCATAATTAATGTGGATGGTGATCTTGACATGAATGCTACTTGTTGCTAAAAATGTCTAAGGTATAGATTTTGATAATCTATATGAAAGTAGTTCATTAAGACACATTGGTGACCCTAGAAGCTACTTCATTTGGATTTACTTTAAGTAGCTATATCTAGAATGTCATTTATGTGTCTTTGTGTTCTGAAATGTTTCATTTACATTTTTTTAGCATCACTAGCACATAAAATGAAATTATTTGAACTTGAAAATAATTGGATCAAATCTGGAAAGTCAAAGTTCTATTTCAATTAGGAAAATTTAATAGTTTTACATTCCTGCATAAACCAGTCAACCGATACCTGATTTGGACGACCGAAGTAGCTATTTCGGAATTCAAAAATTAATCCGGCAGACCAAAATAAGCAAATAAAAATTGCTTCAGGGATGTAAAATGGCCGATCGATAGAGTCATTTAGGTCGACCAATGTGTGTGCAGCACCAATACTTATAGGGCTTTTAAAATCTACATCGTAATATGCATTGTGGATCATTATTGGTAATTAAGCTAGAATGTGTTCCCAAGAGTTCAACTAATAAAATGCCTTATATATATATATATATATATATATATATATATATATATATATATATATATATATATCTTTGTGCACATATGAGTTCAATTAAAGCAATAGGAATGCTACATGCTTTGCATGAAATGAGTTTTTATCAAATGCATGACTTATTGACTTCATATCTAAAAAGTCTTTTGAAGAAAAATCACCCAGACTTGAAATGCATAAATTTTGAACTAAATGTCTAAAATTATCAATTGTCTTATGCACTTATAAACTGTAATGACCTGGATTTTCTCGAATAAATTTTTTCAGTTGTCTTTTCCCTTCTGAGTTTGGTTTCTTGTCGATTAGTGTCGTCTCGAGTGCTCTGGAGTGATTTCCGAGACTCTTTTCTGTGGAATGACAACTTCCTTTGAGGACCGAGTCAGTTTCGCACTTTTCGTTTTTCGACCGTATTCACTTTTTGTCTTTTCCCTATTTCGTCTTTTCCTCGTTTGTCACTCTGTTTGCGTAACCATACTTCTTGTGTTCGGAGTTGGTTTCTGACTTCGCGTATCTTCATTCTCAATGATTTCTATGAGATACGTATCTTTACTTTCGTGAGAAAGTACTCTGGTTGCTCCCGGTGTCCATAGGGGCATAAATGCAAAGTTCTTTGCAAACTTTTTCTTTTCTTGGGGTGTTTTTCATAAATATCTTTTGAAGATATTTTGTTTCAGGGGTATCTAAGAAAATATCTTTTGGAAGATATTTTCATTCTGGGGCAGTTTCGCAGTTTTCACTTTTTGGAGGGGTCATTGTGCAATTAATGAAAGTTATTGCTCAATGCCTTGTTTTGAGCCTGGATCCTCATACGGAATTCATTTTCACATTTCGTCGAGTCGTGGACTCTTAGAATTTCCTCGTGTACGATGTTTTCCAGTTTCAGGGTTTCTGGCCCCGGTTTGCGCCAAACTTGTTTTAGGCATAACTCTCTACTCGGGACTCGATTTTTGACGCCGTTTCTTCTGTTATTCATATTTTTTCATTTGGAATCTTTTTTGTTCATAGAGTTTTTCCATTTGAGCTTGTCTGCCCTAATTTCACTTTTCCGGACCCGGCGAGGCCCGTTCGGGGCACTTTTTGAGTTTTTCTATAAATAGGGGGCCTTTAAGCGAAAAATGAGATTTTTGCTCTCTATCTCCTCTCTCTTGGCTGGATCTAGAGGCAGCCATGGCTGCCATCTTCTCTCTCTTCTTTTGAGCTTCCTCCCAATTTCTTGAGTTTGGGTTTGAAGTCAAGTTGTGTTTTTGATAGGGCTTCCTTGGGATTCATGTTCATGGTGTTGTCCCTGACAAAACCTAGGAGTTTCGTTGGATTCGGAGCCAATTTATTTTGGTGGGGATTTGAGATTTCATCTCAAATGGAGGTAGGGAATGTTTTAGGATTTTATATGTGTTGTATTGTGTGTTTTCCATGTTTATACAACCTATATGCATGCCTTGTATCAAATCTAAGAAATTTGAAACATTTAATTCTTTGTATAAGATTTGATTTTCATGATGATGAGAAACTTGGTTTTGAATTGTGGCATGGTAGAAACTCTTGTTTTAATATGTTGGTTAACATATATTAATTTGGGATTAATTAAATAAGAATTGCTCTTTTAATTAATATTTATCTTTTGTGAAAGATTTAAGTTCATGGCCATACCTTGCATGGAATTGAGTTGTATTATGCTTCTAAATTAAGTTTTGGCATGTTTGTTGACATAATTTAATTTGAGAGCATTTGGTTGAGTTTGGAAATCTAGAGACTTTAATTAAGGGAATTAATTAAAATCTATTTTGGTGGTTTCATGGGCCTAATTAAGCTTGTGTGTGAATATATGTAATGACCATGATATGTCTATTAACATATATTAAATTGGGACCAATTGGAAATGATTTGAAATCTAGAGAGTTTAATTATTTTGATGTAATTAAATTATATCTTGTGTATCCATGGATCTAATCATGTTTTGGAAGTTGTTTTTATTTTAAGAACATGGATTTAGACTTGTGATGTATTCACTAGATTGTGTTATATGCATTGAAGAGCATTGTTATTAAATTTATATTCACGAGAGTATGTTTCTATATGAATATATTGTTGGCTTATAATTCCGTAGCATTATGGATATGAAATGCTTATTATGCACAATTGAGAGTTATATTGCTAACTTGTTACTATGTAGTAGTAATGTGTATAAGTTGTTAACTTATTTATTTTGGAGTTGCTTGGGACATTATTAAGCTGTGATGGCTAGGGTTTGGCTCTAGTATGGGGACAAGAGTCCTCTAAGTCAAAAGTTCGCGCGTTGGGTAGGCTGCCTGGGGGTTAGTAGCTCCAAATTAGCCCTATAAAGTTCGCGCGTTGGGCAGGCTGCCTGGGGGTTAGTAGCTCCAAATTTGCCTTGTCTCGGCGGAAATCCGAGCTGTGATGTCCAAGTTTCCCACTATTTGTTTTGGCATTCAATTCCAAGTTGACAATCATGTTTACCTTGTTAACTTGTGGTTTTGACTATTGGCGATTTTGATGTTGTTAAGTACATCTATACTAAATTGCTATATTTAGTTGATTACACACTTTTAGATTTCTAGTTGATAACCTAGAGAATCTATGTCTTGATGTGTGGTATTAGATATTCTAATTATGCTAAATTGTTATATTTAGTTGATGTTGCATTTTAGACTTCAAGATGATAACCTTGAGAATCTATATGTTGTTGCTTTGTGTAAGCATGCTCCTATATTGTTGCTTTGTGTAAGCATGCTCCTATGTTGTTGCTTTATGTAAGCATGAACCTATGTTGCTAAAATTCCATGAATGAGGTGATTCATCCTAGAAATGATCTTAGGTAGCTAGGATGCTCCTTGAGTCTTACTTTTGACATAGACGTTAGGTGGAATGAACCACTATAATTAAATCATGCAAACTTGTAAAACGTAGGTCGATGCATGCTCATTTCCTACGAGTAGCTTTATGTTACTCACCCCTACGATACTGGGGCATATTTCAGGTACAAGAATCAAAGTTGAGGTCTTCATTATGCTTGGATGGTTTGTGGACTTGGAGACTTCCATTTTTGTGAAGGTTGGCTTGGAATGCCAATTATAGTCTTATGTGTCAACATGTGTACATTTGATTCCTTATATGTAATGTGTACATGAGTACACTCTTTACAATGTATTTGACATGTATGAGATGAGGCTGGAGGCTAATGACATGTAATTTGTACCCTATGTAAATTTTGACTTCATGGAATATTATGAAAGTATTGAAAAATATTGAGTTTTTGCTTCACCATGTTTGCATTGGGTGTGGAAATTCCATTTTGATTCTTTTAGTAGCATTCATTAATCATGTATGAAGTATGGCCAAGGACTAAATGGTATTTTGAAACCATTTGATAGTTTTGAATTCCAAGTTTTCGTTTCAAACTTCGTTTTTGGTATTTTGGCCGTTGGGGGGTCATATTTTGTATCAGCCATATTTTTGGGCCATGGACCATTGTAGCACATCTTACTAGGTAAGTTACGTTTGCATGCATGGTCGTTTCCGGGCAAAGCTTCTTCTTTGGTGAAATGAGCCTCCTACGGACTGATTTTACACTTTTGTTGCATTTTCTGACCTAAGGGTATTTTGGGAATTTATTTTGAGAAATAAATTCCTTTCTTCACATGGTTGATTAGAAAATATGATTTTAGGGGGGCTTTCTTTTTTGTATTTTTCCAGAAAATGCCATCTTGGCATCGGAAATCACATCCGAAGTTCAGCTCTCAGTTTTTAAATTTAGCAGCTTTTTGGGCCCTCTGGACCAGTTTTCTTGGGAGGGCATTTTGGGCATTTCATATTGCGTATTTTTCGATTTTCTTTAAATATTATGTAGAAAACTCGATTTTGAGGGGGGTTTCTTCTTTGAGTTTTTTCAGAAAATGTCATCTAAGGCCTCAAATTTCCATTTTTCCCGGAAAAACCCCTGCTGCCAGGTTTTTGGGTCGCACCCTTACTGCCCCTTCACATCTAAACGGTTACGAGGGGTTTCGTAACCGGTTAGATGAGTGTGGGCAGCAATTTTTTTCATTGTTTTTGGCTTCCTAACCGGTTAGGAGACCTTCCTAACCGGTTAGATGTTCTTGAGTTGGCACTTTTTGACCTTTTTGCCCCTTCTTCTTCCGTTAGCCATATCTTCTTCATCCGGACTCCAAATCAAGCGATTTTTGAGTCTAAGTTCATTGATTTTTCATTGTCTTTCCAATGGTATGCTCGGTGGCACCCACTTTTAAGCTAGAAATGATGATTTTGCCCCTAGGTTCATTCTTATTCGTTTTTGAAACGTTGCTTCCCTATTTAATTCCTTTGGGTTCCGTGACCTCGTTGAGGGTCACAATGGTGTCTTAGAGTCGTGTTGTATCTCTAGAGACCGTTGTTTGTCTTTTGCTTCTGCATTTCAGATCCGTTATCGGGTTATCTTTCGGTTCATCACTGACGCACCGGGTTGAAAAACTTAGGCCGTCACATAAACAAGCTCCTAGAACTCATTTTGAAAGGCTTTAGTGATTTTCTCTTGAATAATGATTTTTGACAAAATTAATATATATCTCTCTCATTATTTTTGAAACCATTATTGACATTATGCTGATTGCATTTACATGGATGATATTGTCTTAAATCAACATTTATGTTTTCTATAAAGAAATCTACCTCAAGTATGTAAAATAAATTGAAATTAGCATGATAAATAACTCAATTTCTTCTAAGGATTGAAACTCCTTTAGTGTTATGAAAATGAATTTTCATACATCTAGTTGACACTCTAATCTTAGGAATATATCATTCAAAGAACACGTTGTGTTCTAACTTAGATGACCAATGTGATATCAAGTGCCACTCTATCTTGATGTTTTCATATGTAGCACTTTAGAACTTCATTTGATGTTTCTACATCACTTCTTAGAGAATGTGTGTAAAAGAGATATTAAGCTCATCCACATTGAAAAATCATGTAGCCAGTATCTCACCACATCTCTTAAGGAAGAAATTTTGGTATCAAGACCTTTTTCTATACATTTCATGAGATGCTTTGACATCAACTTTTGAGAAATATAAATAAAAGAAATATTGAGCTCATTCACATGGGCAATTATGTAGCCAATTATTTCTAATCATACATGTCAAAGAAAATATGCTTTTGCATAATTAAAAATTCATTGCATATAAATTGAGTAGTGACACTACTTGTATATGCTTTATGCTTTACATACCATATATGATTTTTATCATTCAACTATACGCTTGTAAAAGAGGATCGTTTGGTATAAAAGACTTAATTTATATATCATTACTTTTAAAGAGGTGTACCCATTAGATGATATATGATGCAAATAAAAGCATACTCATAGGGGGAGATTATTGATAGAAAGAATATTACATGACTTGTTATGCTTAATTGACTTATTTTAAAAATTGTCAAGCATGCTACAAAATGACTTGTTGATCATCATATTCATACTCATGAGCTTTCACGATTTTTATTATTTTTACCTCCTTGAAAATATCAAATGGGAAAAATATATTAGGATTGAAGCACTTAAATTCTTAGATTTGCCTCTACAAAGGTTTTTGCCTTTTGGCTCATTCTAATCCATGCTTCATTTTTATTTTTAGTTACGTTTTACTATGTATACTTCTGCAAACTTTTGCTTATCTGAGTTTATGCTTCATTCTTTGGTCTATGTCTTATGTATACTTTTGTATATGTCATGAACCTTTATAATCTATTGAACTCATGCTATCAATGAAATTGGTATCTTATGATATAATTGTTTATATGTTGCACTCCAAAGCATATTATAGTCATTACCACTATATTGTCAATTCTTGATGCCATCACTTCACTATGCTTAATGATAAATGTTAAATGAAGTTGTCTAGGCCTCCCACCTTTTTGAGATGACAAAGGGGGAGAAATATGTGTGATGTGATTTAAATGCTTGATGTTATATGTATATCATTATCTCATTGTGCTTACACGTTAAATGAATGATATATATCTTTTAATGGAAGCATGTTGACAGGGGGAGATTTATAGAAATCTCTTAGAGCTTAAAATGATCCTGTATGCATATAAATGTCTAAAATTCATGAAGAATGTACAAGCATGCTATTTTATAATATTATATTCATTGAATGCACTTTGATAGGGGGAGCATTTTTCAAATGCTACTTTACTTGCTTATGAACACATCAATGTTTTGTCATCATTAAAAAGAGGGAGATTGTTGACCTTAATGATTTCATCTAAGGACAATCTAGTTATTTTGATGATTACAAACCATTAATGGTGTTTAAGGACTAATGTTTACATTGAGTGTTATAGATTATTCATATTCAAAGGCTGATCTTAATGAAGCACGAAAGATCATTCCAAGTATTCTATTACTCAGGATCACATCTATGGAAAGCAAAGGAGACAAAGGAACATGAAGTTGCAAAGAACCAAATGCAAAGTCCATTCAAATATAGCTTGGACTATAATGAGCAAGAAAGCAACTCAAAGGAAAAAAAAAATTTGAATAAGACTACCTCAAAGCCTAAAGATCATGGACAAATCTTGCAGAAAAGGGTAGATAGGGTGGTGAGTGTTTAGGATTCAATGCCAAAGTATTTATGAATCCATTTAAAGCTCATTTCTATAGGACCATGCATATCATATCTTCATTCATATGTTCCTATATATATTAGTAATAGACTATGCACTTCATTCATTTATAATTGTACATGAAGTCATTGCAAAAGAGTGAGTTAGTTCAAGCTTGCATAAGCTTTGAAAGAACTCATCACTTGTGCTAAAATTGCTAAGACCATACACATCAATCATATATTTCATATTGGTCAACAATTAAGGCCTGAGAAACATTTATTACCATGAGTTGGTAACGGACATTAGGACCCCAGAATGCATGTTATGAAAAACTGTGTTTTTGGCTAAGTGTGAAAAATGAATTTTTGAAATAATGATTATTTTAAAATAATTTTTCCCGGTAATAACTCTTTATACTTCAACTAGCCTAAACTGATTTTATCAGAATTTTTGACGAAGTCTACATTGGTCTACATAAGAATTCATTTTTACCAAAACTGTCAAAAATCCAAATTTGTACTAAAACTGAATTTCTACATTTTGATTTAGTTGGATTTCAATTTTCTAGTATTTTTATTGAATCCAAATGGGGGAGTACTTCCTTATTTACATTATAAACTTAAAGTAAATGAACATATAAATATTGTAAAGACATTTACTTAAATATTTTCAATGGAAATGGAAACAAGGTATGTGCAGATGTCCTGCGGAAAAACTATCTCATCTGTTAAACTTAGAACAAAATTTCTTAAGCTGCGGTTTCATTTCGGCAGACCAAAATAAAGGAGCAAATTAATCCGACAAACCGATTCTAACAGAGAGTTTTGGATCAAAGGATGAAGGTATTTTGGACGACCAAAACAAAAGGGTAAATCATTTCGGTCTACTGAAATAAAGAGTGATAGCCAACCTTAAACTATTTCAGACGACCGAAACACAATGGTGTTTCATTTCGGTCAATTGAACCTGCGCAAATTCAAATCTGAATGGCTATTTTGCCTTGAACCGTGTACACAACAGCTCTATTTTTGAATTAGCTGCAGAAACTCTATAAATAGAGTAAGGGAACTTCGGGATTTAATGTTGCTATACTTGAGAGACATTTTCTAGCATCATAAGAGCTTTTGTTTTTCATTCATATCATACTCTCTCATCCCATATCATTCATAGAGTATTGAGCTTCAATTTATTCATCTATACTCTAGTTGTGAGCTAATATTTGCATATCAATCTTTGAGAGATATATTTGTATGCAACAAATCTGATCTTCAATTTTTAAGGGCTGGTGTGGCCCAAGGAAGAAGAAGCAAGCTAGCTTCATATTTGTAAGGGTTAGTGTAACCCAAAGGAAGACTAAGAGAGGTTATCTCTTAGTAAGGAGAAGCAAGGAGTTGATTCTAATCAAGGTTTGCTCTCCACCCGTAAGGAGAGGCCATAGTGGATTAGGAAGTCTCAAGAGGGGTCTTGAGCCGAAGAATAAGAGTTTCCAAACCTCGCTAAAATCGTCGTATGAATGTTTGTAAATCTCTCTTCCTTTATCTCCTTTACATTTATGCCATTGATTGTTTATGCCTATATATTAATTATTACGTAATTGTTAGAAGGTTTTAGTAAAATCTATAAAATTGAAAATTGGTCATTGTTTGCCATAGACTCTATTCACCCTCCCCCCCCCCCCCCCTCTCTCTCTAGAGTCAATACTTGGACAACAAAAAGGACTATGCCTATCAAAACAAAAACCAACATCGATTTAGTCCGAACTGCACTTGTAGCTAGCCAGTATGGTAGCATGACAGTGCTATGCACCCGCCCCATGAAAAGTGCAATCCCAAAGGAATCATCCCGAACAACCAAGGAACCTAAGAGGTCCATAACCCCATCATGGCCCAAAACTAACAAATCCAGTACTACGGTAGCACCTAATGACTCACCTCATGAGAGCCTAAAAAAAAGGTGTTTCTCCACCTACCTCAAAACCAATGCTAGGTCGACAACAACCTATACTACCACAAAATTATGACTACAATCATCATCGACCTCAACCCGTGCCTTAATGACTAATCCCGCGTCATGTCAAATATGCAATACAGTTATGCATAAACAAATCCAATCTAGCATACATCATATATCATGCTTTTTACATTAGAATAAAATCATATTAATCCAACAGCATACCACATATAGCACATAAGTACATAAACATGTTATCAAACTAAAACATGTTATCATGAAGCATATAAACACATAGAGCATGGCAACACAAGCATGATATGCACCCAAAACCCGTCGTCCATGGTTTCAAACCTAAGCGCTCTAATACCACTTGTGATGGCCTAAGTTTTGCAACCCGGTGCGTCAGTGATGACCCAAAAGTTGACCAGAAAATGGATCTGAAATGCAGAAGTGAAAGATAAAACCAAAGTCTTTAGAGATATAAATCATCCCCAAGACACCAATGCGACCTTCCATGAAGTCACGGAACTCAAGGAAATAACTGGAAGCAAAAACTAAAATGAAAAGGTCAAATGGCACCCTATGGCACCAATGACAACCAAACGAATAAGATCTAGTTCAAGCTAGACCACATATACCATTAAATGGCTCAAACAAGATTCATGAAGTCGAGTGGAAACATACCAATTGGTATAAGCCTGAAAAAATAACAACCAAACAAAACCTACAAGGCAACTCCATTTCGGTCGGCCGAAATGGAGCTTCGTTCGGCCAAAGTGAGCCAGGAAAAGAAAAGAAATGTAACGACCCGGTCATTTTTCTTCCTTTCCTTTTTCTCAAATTTTCACGGAAATTTTTTTTTCGTTGATCTTTCTTTTCTGAGTTCGGTTTCTCATCACTTAGTGTCGTCTTGAGTGCTCAGAAATGGTTTCCGAGACTCTTTTCCTTGGATTGATGACTTCCTTTGAGGACCAACTCATTTTCACATTTTCACTTTTGTTACACTATTCACTTTTCGTCTTTTTCCCATTTGTCATTTTGTTGGTACAACCCCACTTTTCGTGTTCGGATTTGATTCCGGTTTGCATGCATCCACGATGTTTGGCATTTATATGGGGACACTTTGATGCCTTGGATGATGACATGTGGAGGGTGGAGATTAAACCACTTGTTGACCTAGGATAGGTGCACTTGTTGGCTTGGATGGTTGATAAGTGTAGGCATAGGATTGAGCCTACAATGGATGCTTGGATGAGTGAAAAGTGTATACTCCAAATTAAGTCTTGCAATTATTTTTGTGCTCCTTTGGAATTATGTTTTTAAAGAAGGGTTTTTGTGCAATTGACCTTAGATATGTGTGTTGACCATGGTGTAGGATCACATAGTGAGTGGAGCATTTCTATTTCCTCCACTCACACTTTTTCACATTGTGTCATTATCTTCCTCACCACAAACCCTAGCCTCCATGGATGGAGCGTGAAGCCTTAGGCCCTGACCTTGATTTTTAAAGGCCTTCCATTGATTTCAAGCTTGACCTTGGGAATACTTTTTGTTCCCCTCATCCTCCTCTTCATAACCCTAAAAGGGTTTACCATTTTGAGCTTGTTTACCTTGGATTCTAAAGAGACACTTCTCTAGTGAGGTACGGGGTGTTATAATTTATTTTCTAAGTGGCTTTACTTGTTTTTGTATAAAATATAAGTTGTATACATGTCTTTTATTAATTTGAGAAATTAATGATATATCATAACTTGCATATAACTCATTTTAGACTTCATATATGGCACGGCCATGACTTGATCTTTGATATATATTAAATTCGGATGATTTAAATGAGTTTTCAAATCTAGAGATTTAGTGAATTTAATTTGATTTAAATTCTAGTTAATTGTGTTTTGCTTGTATTCCATTTTAGACTTGATATATGGTATGAACATGACTTAGTGCTTGTTATATATTAATTTGGGGTCATTTGAAAAACTTTTGAAATCTAGAGATTTAATTAATTTAAATTAATTAAATTCTATTTGATGATATCTTGCTCATCTTGCACTTTTTACTTGATATATGTAATGACCATGCTATGTTGCTTAACATATATTAATTTGAGATTATTTGGAATTGATTTAAAATCTAGAGAATTTAGTTATTTTGTTTAATTAAATTCTATCTAATGGCTCCATGGATTTATTGGTGTTTTAGAAGTTGTTTCTATATTCAAATCGTGGACTTAGACTTGTTGTGTATTCACTTTGTTGTGTTTTGAGCATTGGATAACATTGTTGTTATATTTATATTCATGAAAACATGTTTTCTTTATGGAATACATTGTTGCCTTGTCTAGTGAATTGCACACTTTATAATTGACATTATATATGCCATTTTAGAATTTAAACTCCAAGGCATGGATTGTATAGTTTCAACCTACTTGCGCATGGAAGGTGATTTCATGCATTATATAAATTATGTATAAGTTGTGAACTTATTTGGTTTATTTTGGAGTCTTGGGACATTGTTACAAGTAACATGGCTAGAGTTTGGCTCTAGTGCGGGAGGTATGAGTTCTCCCCAATTCAATAGTGCGCACTAGGGTGTTCTTCCCAGCGGGTTAATACCCGGAATAACCATTGAGGTCCCGGCAGAATTCCAAGCTTAGATGTTCAAGTCTTCCACTATTTGATTTCACATTCAATTCCAAGTTAACAATCATGTTGTACTTGTGGTTTTGGCTATTGGCAAATTGATGTTGTTAAGTACATCTATGCTAAATTGTTATATTTAGTTGTTTTTTCACTTTAGATTTCAAGTTAATAACTTTGAAAATCTATATCTTGTTACTTTGTATAGCATGTTCTTATGTTGTTTGGAACTGCATGAAGGATGTGATTTATACTCTAAGGTAGCTTAGGATGCTCCCTGAGTCTCACATTTGACATAGACATTAGGTGGCATGATCCTTTTGAATTGTTTCACCTTAAGGTGATAATCTTGTAAAACGTTAGGTCTATGCATGCTCATCTCCTACGAGTAGCCTTATGTTGCTCACCCCAAAGTTACCGGGGATTTGTTCAGGTACAAAGACTTAGTTTGTGATGTTCATCATTGCTTGGATGATTGTGGACTTGAAGGCTTTAGTTCTTGTAAAGGTTGGCTTGAAATGCCATTTGTAGCCTTATTTGTCAAAATGTGTATTTTTGATTCCATATATGTAATGTGTACATGAGTACACTCTTTACAATGTATTTAACATGTATGAGATAAGGCCAGAGGCCAATGACATGTATTTTGTATCCTATTTAATTCTTGACTTCATGAAATTTTATGAAAGTATTGTAAAATGCCAAGTCATTGCTTCACCATGTTTGCATCGGGTGTGGGAATTCCATTTTGATTCTTTCATACATTAATCATGCATGAAGTGTGGCTAAGGGCCAAACAGTAATTTGAAACCATTTTATGATTTTAAGTTTCAAAATTTCCTTTTCATGATCATTTTTGCCTTTTTGGCCGTTGGGGGGTCGGATTCTGTATCGGCGGCATTTTTAAGCCATGGATCATTGTAGCGCATCTTAATAGGTAGGTTACGTATGTGTGCATGGTTGTTTCCGGGAAAAACTCTTTCGTCAGTGAAATGAGCCTCCCATGAACTCATTTCACATTTTTATTGAAAAATCTTGCTTAAGGGCATTTTAGGGATTTCCTTTAGGAAAAAATTCCATTCTTGACTCCGCCACATAGAAAACACGATTCTGGGGGAAGTTTCTTCACGACATTTTTCCGAAAAATGTCATCTTGATCTCGAAAACCGCGTTACAAACTCACTTTTCTGTTATTTCACTGTTTCTGCTGCATTTTTTGTGTTCTGGTGCAGTTGAACCTGTTTAAGAAGGTTGAACCGGTTCCAGATGTCAAAATTGGTCCAGTATGGACGTTCTGTCCATGTTGAACCGGTTCAAGTCCTCCAGAGATTTTAGTTTTGGACTTCCAACTTCAATCTGACGTAACTTCTTCGTTTCAACTCCGAATTGGTCTATTCTTTAGTCTAAATTGACCGCATTGAAATAAGATTTCCAATGGTACCAATTTTAGCTTCATATTCTTCTCCTATCTCAAGATATCCTCATTTTATTGACAGGGTATCGGATTTGGTTTGAACCAGGATAGGGTTCATCTGGGATTTCTCTTCCTTTGGCCTTGGGACTTCATGTGAAGTTACCAAAGGATGTTTTTGGATGTTTTTTATCTTATTTGACTTGTTGGAAGTCAAATTCCTTCCCCTTCAGGTAAAATGACCATTTTACCCTTGGTCCTTCTTTTGGTAGGGTTTTGATATTCTTGTTTTTGTTTTGCTTCCGCTGAGTCTTGAAATTCCTCAAAGGGTCATTCTTGTGTCTTAGGGATGATGTATATCACTAAGGTCTTGTTTTTGTTTTGCTTCCGCATTTTGAATCCACTTCGGGTCATCACGGGACACACTGGGTTGAAAAATCCAGGTTGCCACAGGTGGTATCAGAGCTCCTAGGTTTGATTGCCTTGGACGACGGGTTTTGGGTGCATATTATGCTTATGTTACCATGCTCTATGTGCTTATATGCTTCATGATAACATGTTTTGGTTTTATAACATGTTTATATGCCTATGTGTTATATGTGGCATGTCGTTGCTTAACATGATTTTATTCTAATGTAAAGAGCATGACATATGATGCATGCTAGATTAAATTTGTATATGCATAACTGTGTTGCATATTTGGCATGACACGGGATTGGTTATTAAGGCATGAGTTGAGGTTGGTGGTGATTATAGTCACAGTTTCGTGGTAGTGTAGGTTATTATCGACCTAGCATTGGTTTTGAGGTAGGTGGTGAGTCACCATTTGTTTAGGCTCTCGTAAGGTGAGTCATTTGGCGTTGCCATAGTGCTGGATTTGTTGGTTTTGGGCCATGATGTGGTTATGGACCTCTTAGGATCCTTAGTTGTTCGGGATGATTCCTCTGGGATTGCAATTTTTGTGGGTGGGTGCATGACACTGTCATGTTACCGTACTGGCTAGCTACAAGTGCAATTCAAATGGAATCATTGTTAGTTTTGTTTTGATAGGTGTTGTCCTTTTGATTGATGACGATGATGGTTATTTTGGGGATCAGTCGTAGTGATTAATTTGGTTGTTGTTGGTGTGGCTGTAGTTGTCATTTTCTTTGAGTTCTCTTTGCATGATGATGCTTTTGGGATCAAGTCGATTGATTGATGTTTTGGGTAGTGAGAGCATTGCATTGTTAGTGTCACTTATAGTGTCACCTCCAGATTTGAAGATGGATTGTTAGAGTCTTACCATTATGGTAAGGGCTCACGTTTGTTTTAAGACAGGTTGTTGTCGCCTTGGTTTTTGGAATCAGTTTATGGCTAAGACTAGTCTTTTCTTTTACCTAGACACTCTAGGACATGATGTTCATAGGGTTTATTGTTGCATCATTTTTATCTTCTGCAGTTTTGTTTACTACCATGTTAGTAGTATGATTCATGATATTGTGATGCATGAGTAGGTGGAAGTGTGTCCACATTACTTTCTTATTGTGTAACATTAGCATGCCTTCTTTATATGCTTAGAGATGCCATGTTGTTACTGTACTTTAGTGACATAATTTTGTGCTTACGTGGAGACGTGCTGCATGTACCCTTGATTTTATCTATGTGAGTAGATTTACCTTTTTGGTAGTTGCATTTCCTTGTTATTTGCATTACTTTCATGTTTAGTTTTCCCTTTTTGCTCCCTTTTCGTATCTGTCGTGTTGACATTTGTGGGAGAATAAGGTTTCTCTTCTTTTCTTGGTTCGAGTAAGGGACTTCACAAGGAGTGAGTCTCTTCTCTTCATTACATTGTGCACAGTTTTGGGGTTAGCTGGTTCGTGAGTATCACCATTGTTGTTTTAAGTCCTTGGTGAGGATTTGGTTGATTTTGGTCGACTTACTTCCATGTAGGGGGTGAAGTCTTTGACCTTGTCGTCTTTTGTTTTAGAGACAGAGCCGTGGTGTTGTCCTTCTTATGACTGATGGTTCCCTTTCTTTCGTGTCTTCCCTTGGGGAGTTTTGTCGTGGTTGTTGACGGGTTACAGTGCTTAGTGTGAGATCATTTTATGAGGACTTGTGTCCATTTGATTGAGGACTTGGTTGACTCGTTGTGTGAGTTTGGCGCTGTTTAAGGATGTCTTTTAGAGACTTGCTTTGGTTTTGGAGACCTAGATGTGGTTGACTCTTAGGAGGAGTTTTGAAGGATCGTCGTTGGATCTAGCTTGTTTGTGGAGTTTTCTCATCCTAGTTATGACTAGGCATAGTTTTGAGGAATCGTAGTTCCAGTGGTTGTTTATGGATGAAAATTGAGGAATTTTGATTTAGCTTGGTGATGCTAAGCACAGTTTTGGGAGATTCGTTTTGTGACCTTAGTTGTCAAGATTTTGATGTGTATGCCACTTGGTGGACTTATATTTTGAGGATTTAATTATCCATGATAGGAATGTGGATCTGATGTTTGATTATAGTGTGATCTTGTAGTTGATCTGTTTCAGGGAGATATGAAGGACTTTCGATGAAATGTCTTGTAGTGAGGTTCGTTTTGATTTCTGGAGGTTTCGATTTGCTTTTCAGGCTTTGGATTCTTAATTAATGTTGTTGGTAGTGGTACTTTGAGACGTTGCAGATGTTGGTTTTATGTTGGTGGTAGTGGTACTTTGAGACATTGCAGATGTTGGTTTTGTTATATTGAGGACTTAGGGCCTTAAGCATAATGGTGCCTATGACATTGTTGTCAGAGTTTAGGATTGGTCTGGATGGTCTGGAACGTCTTTGGACCATATTTCAACTCTCACAGATGCCTGGTTTCCACATAGCTTTTGGCCATGATCGTTTTGTAACATTGATGTCATTTGTATCGAGAGGTTTCATGGGTAGACCTAGTAGGGGGCAGGTTATGAACTAGTGCCTTATACTATCATGCTACCGTACAAAGTTGTGTGTTGTGGGCGAGTGCTAGTTGCCGTCGATGCTACCTTACTGACGAGAATGTGTGGGCGGGCACTAGACACTGTCATTGATACCACACATTTAAGTACGTCTTGGGCGGGTTCTGGTCGCTATTGGTACTGCCATGTCATCCTTGTTCGGTACCTTGATTTGATACGTGGATATTTTGGAGTTCTTTTGGTGGTTGTTTTTGGTTCCTTATGATGGTTAGTCATGAGGGACGCTTTCAATTGTTGTTTTCCGTTCCCTTGTTTGACCTTAGATTCTGTGTGTAAGTTCTGACTTGTTGTGTGGCCGCGTGGTCACTTTCCTTTTGAGAGGTTGTCCTGTCGTGAGCACGTGGGTGCGAATGACATTAGTTTGTACATTGTCCTTTAGTTTTAGGATTGCTTTTGTAGCATGTTGTGTGGGATACCCGGAGATGTACTCCGTAGTTACCCTGGTTTCGCCTTTTGTTTTGTTGGGGCTGGATTTCGGGGACGAAATCCTTTTAAGGTGGGAAGGTTGTAATGAGCCGATCATTTTTCTTCCTTTCCTTTTTCTCAGATTTTCTTGGATATTTTTTTTCCGTTGATCTTTCTTTTCTGAGTTCGGTTTCTCATCACTTAGTGTCATCTTGAGTGCTCGGGAATGGTTTCCGAGACTCTTTTCTTTGGATTGACGACTTCCTTTGAGGACCGAGTCATTTTCACATTTTCACTTTTGTGACACTATTCACTTTTCGTCTTTTTCCCGTTTGTCACTTTGTTGGCACAACCCCACTTTTTGTGTTCGGATTTGATTCCAGTTTTGCATGCATCCATGATATTTAAATTCCATGCTATGTGTATTTTTACTTTTGTAGAAAAGTATACTAGTTACGTACTTTCTTCCTTAGGGGTGTGGATACACACTTCTTTGGAATTTTTCTTTCTTTTGGGGTCATTAGTGTAATTATGTAAAATAATCATTTTTCGTCTTAGGGACCATTTTACAATTTAATTTGGAAGATATTTTCAAAAAGGACCTTTTTGCAATTTTCAAAAGTGTGACAAGTGTCACACTCTCATTGGTCCACATGTTGGCATTTGTGTGGGGACACTTTAATGCCTTGGATGATGACATGTGGAGGGTGGAGATTCAACCACTTATTGACCTAGGATAGGTGCACTTGTTGGCTTGGATGGTTGACAAGTGTAGGCTTAGGATTGAGCCTACAATGGATGCTTGGATGAGTGACAAGTGTATGCTCCAAATTAAGTCTTGCAATTATTTTTGGGCTACTTTGGAATTATGTTGTTAAAGAAGGGTTTTTGTACAATTGACCGTAGATGTGTATGTTGACCATGGTGTAGGATCATATAGTGAATGGAGGATTTCTATTTCCTCCACTCACACTTTTTCACATTGTGTCATTATCTTCCTCACCAAAAATCCTAACCTCCATGGATGGAGCTTGAAGCCTTAGGCCTTGACCTTGATTTTTGAGGGTCTTCCATTGATTTCCATGCTTGACCTTGGTAATACTTTTTGTTCCCCTCATCCTCCTCTTCATAACCCTAGAAGGGTTTACCATTTTGAGCTTGTTTACCTTGGATTCTAGAGAGACACTTCTCTAGTGAGGTAGGGGGTGTTATAATTTATTTTCTAAGTGACTTTACTTACTTTTGTATGAAATATAAGTTGTATGCATATCTTTTGTTAATTTGAGAAATTAATGATGTATCATAACTTGCATATAACTCATTTTAGACTTCATATATGGCATGGTCATGACTTGATCTTTGATATATATTAAATTGGGATGATTTAAATGAGTTTTCAAATCTAGCGATTTAATGAATTTAATTTTATTTAAATTCTAATTAATTGTGTTTTGGTTGCATTCCATTTTAGACTTGATATATGGTATGACCATGACTTAGTGCTTGTTATATATTAATTTGGGGTCATTTGGATAACTTTTGAAATCTAGTGATTTAATTAATTTAAATTAATTAAATTCTATTTGATGATATCTTGTTCATCTTGCACTTTTGACTTGATATATGTAATGACCATGCTATGTTGCTTAATATAGATTAATTTGAGATTATTTGGAATTGATTTAAAATCAAGAGAATTTAATTATTTTGTTTAATTAAATTCTATCTAATAGCTCTATGGATCTATTGGTGTTTTAGAAGTTGTTTCTATATTCAAATCATGGACTTGGACTTGTGTGGCTTTAATCTGCTTGCGCATGGAAGGGGATTTCGTGCATTATATAAATTATGTATAAGTTGTGAACTTATTTGGTTTATTTTGGAGTCTTGGGACATTGTTACAAGTGACATGGCTAGAGTTTGGCTCTAATACGGGAAGTATAAGTTCTCCTCAATTAAGATAGTGCGCACTAAGGTGGTCTTCCCAGTGGGTTAATGCTCGGAATAACCGTTGAGGTCTCGACAAAATTCCGAGCTTAGATGTCCAAGTCTTCTAGTACTTGATTTCACATTCAATTCCAAGTTGACAATCATGTTTAATTGTGACTTGTGGTTTTGGCTATTGGCGAATTGATGTTGTTAAGTACATCTATGCTAAATTGTTATATTTAGTTGTTTTTGCACTTTAGATTTCAAGTTGATAACTTTGAGAATCTATATCTTGTTGCTTTGTATAGCATGCTCTTATGTTATTTGGAACTGCATAAAGGATGTGATTTATACTCTAAGTTAGCTTAGGATGCTCCCTGAGTCTCACCTTTGACATAGACATTAGGTGGCATGATCCTTTTGAATTGTTTCACCTTAAGGTGATAATCTTGTAAAATGTTAGGTCTATGCACGCTCATCTCCTATGAGTAGCCTTATATTGCTCACCCCAAAGTTACCAGGGATTTGTTCAGGTACGAAGACTTGGTTCATGATGTTCATCATTGCTTGGATGATTGTGGACTTGAAGGCTTTAGTTCTTGTAAAGGTTGGCTTGAAATGCCATTTGTAGCCTTATTTGTCAAAATATGTATTTTTTATTCCATATATGTAATGTGTACATGAGTACACTCTTTACAATATATTTAACATGTATGAGATAAGAGCAGAGACCAATGACATGTATTTTGTATCCTATGTAATTCTTAACTTCCTGAAATATGACGGCCCAAGTTTTATAAACCCGGTGCGTCGGTGATGACCGAAAGGTGACCCGATGACGGATCCAAAATGCGGAAGCAAAATGTATAAACTGACCTTTAGAGATGTATGTCATCCCTAAGGCACCAAAATGGCTCCCCATGAAGCCATGGAACCCATATGAGCCAAGCAATGAAGTAAGAATGTTAAACCCGATAAGAAATGAACCAAGGGTAAAATGGTCATTTCAAACTGAAATGGATGCCATTGTGCATAGCATTGGAAAGACAACAAAAAATTAACAAAGATGGACTCAAGAATCACTTGATTCAAAGTCCAGACGGCAAAGATATCAAGTCTTGAAGTCGAAGGAAGCTATCCCGGTTCGAGCCAAAAACTGACACCTCTCCATTAAAATTTAAATATCTTGAGCTACAAAAGGAATTTGAAACTCTAATTGGTACCATTGGAAATCTTATTTCGATGCGGTCAATTTAGACTCAAGAATGAACCAATTCGGAGTTAAAATGAAGAAGATATGATGATTTGAAGTCAGAGGTGTAGTGCTGAACCAAGACACACACACACCCATGAACAGTACCATGAGCGCTCGTGCAAGGGATTCGAGTGCTCGTATAGCACACACCCAAGGGCCAAAACTCTCTGCCCCATCTACGAGTGATCGTGTGACATCTTCGAGCACTCATTCTGCTGAAGGCTTAATAGAAAACTGAGTTTAAAATGTGATTTTGAGGACTTTCTGGGCCTTTTTTGGAAAAAAGTTATGAAGTAACCTCCCTTAAAATCATGTTTTCTGGTCAACCATGTCAAGACCAACATTTATTTTCAAGTGAAATACCAAAAATACCCCTGAGGTCTGATTTAGCAAAAATGTGAAAATGAATGCTACTCTAACTGTTCATTTCATCAAAAATGGTGTTGTGTGCCAAAGTGAACATGCACGCTTATGTAAAATGAATAAATACATGTGTGCCAATAGCCCATGGCCACATAGCATGTCATATACAAAATACAACCTATCAAACCTCGAATTCTCATAATTTCATAAGACAAACTATGGGATTAAACTAGCATACATGTAATATAAATGTACATGGCACTTGGCCTCATGTTATGCATATAAAATAGACATCGTCAAGTGTTCTTAGATATACATTACACATCAAGGAAGCCATCTTAGCTTCTACAATACAATACATCCATGGTATACAAAATTTAACATCCAAAAGGAAGGCATGCTAAACAAGTGCATGTCAATATACAAAAATACTTTAAATAGCTCAAAAGCTTCTAAGGATGATGAGCATCCAAGAATATGGTCTCTTTACCTGAAAAACAACCCAAACCACTAGGGCGAGTAATCAAGTTACTCGTAGAAAGAAGCATATGCGTATACCCTAAAGTTTCAATATCATTGCAAGATCAATATAGACGAATACAAGGGAGCATTCCACTTAATGTCTATGTTCAAGGTATTCTAAGGGATCATCTTAAGCTAACTTAAATGATTCTTTAGCAATACATATCAATATCAATGTACTTAACAACATCAATTCACTAATAACAAGAATTTCAAGCTACAATTAAGCATTGGTTGTCAACTTGAAATTTAATGCGAAAACAATTAGTGGAATACTTGGACATCACGTCTCGGACTAAACCAAGAACAAAATGGTTATTTCGGGCATTAACCCGCTGGGAAGACCACCCTAGTCCGAACTATCTCAATTTGGGAGAACTTATACCTCCCGCACTAAAGCCTAACTTTAGCCATGTCACTTAAACAATGTCCGAAGATAATCCAAAATATATCAAGTTCAAAACTCATATATATAGATAATAAAGCATATCAACCACCTTACAAGCACAAGTACTTTGAAACCACACAAACCATGTCTTAGGGTTCCAAGTCTAGAATGACATGCTAAATGACGAGTACTCTTCATGATATTATGCACAATACAATACCACTAACTTATCAATTCAAGTCATGACTTAACAATAAGCTCTATATACTAATTATCAACATTTTAGCAATAAGCTTCTAAATTAATCACAATTTGTAATTCACAAGAATATAGAATTATTATCACAACAAATATAGCAATTCAAGTCAATAGAAATTGCATATGACATTAATAATTCTACTAGAGTTCTATATTACTACCACATGTGAATTTACTAGAATTTAGCATATCACTAAATTACATAATCCTTCTACACATGGTTACACATATCATACATGCTTAAATCAATAAACCCTAAGTCAAGATGTGAGGGTTTCCTATAATATGCAAGACTGTCATATTAAAAGCATGTATATAATATATATTAAACTCCAAGGATTATAAAACACTTAGAATATAAACATACTACCACCCCTACCTCAATAGAGAATCGAATCTCTATAATCCAAGCAACCAAGCTCAAAATGTAAAACAAGTTTAGGGTTATTGAAGAGAAGAGTGAAAGGAATCTTTTCTCTCCCAAGGTTTTTACTCTAAGGTGAATGGAAGTGAGCCAAATTGAAGGGATAAGCTATGAACTAAGTTTTCCTCCAATGGTGGATTGGCTAAGGTTCATGACAGACAATGAAATGAAAAAGATAAAGTGTAAAATGGTGAGTGGAAGGGCTAGAAATCCTCCACTCACTATGTGCTCTTGTACTACCTCTCCCACACACACAATGCAAGACTAAATCTTGATCCTACACCTGTGCACTAATCTAGGGCCAACAAGTGGGTGAATCTCCACCCTCCAAATGTTAAGAAGTCGTGGTGCCAAGTCTCTTCACCTAAATGCCAACAAATGGCTCCATGAGAGTGTGACACTTGTCACACTTTCCAAAAATTACAAAATGGTCCTTTTTCAAAATGTCTTCCAAAATAAATTGCAAAAAGGTCCCCAAAACGAAAAATAATTATTTTACATAATTATACTAAAACCCCAAAAGTTATGAATAATTATACTAAAGTATGCATTCATGCCCTTTATGAATAAAGTAAGCAACTAGCATGCTTTTCAACAAAAGTAAAAATACCAATGTCATGGAAATCAAATATCATGAATGCATGCAAAATCGGAATCAAATCCGAACACTAGAAGTGAGGTTACGCAAGGAAAAATAATAAATGGGAAAAAGACGAAAAAAGGAAAAGACAAAAAAAAAAAAAAATATCGCCAAAAATGGGAAAGGGGGAAAAAGACCAGGTCATTACATGAAATTTTATGAAAGTATTGAAAAATGCCAAGTCATTGCTTCACCATGTTTGCATCGGGTGTGAGAATTTCATTTTGATTCTTTCATATAGTCTCATTAATCATACATGAAGTGTGGCCAAGGGCCAAAAAGTAATTTGAAACCATATTATGATTTTAAGTTTCAAATTTTTCTTTTCATGATCATTTTTGCCTTTTTGCCCGTTGGGGGGGCGGATTCTGCATCGGTGGTATTTTTAAGCCGTAGATCATTGTAGCGCGTCCTAATAGATAAGTTATTTATGTGTGCATGGTCTTTTTTGGGAAAAACTGTTTCATTGG
The DNA here is from genome assembly GCF_030987335.1 of Cornus florida. Taxonomy (NCBI): domain Eukaryota; kingdom Viridiplantae; phylum Streptophyta; class Magnoliopsida; order Cornales; family Cornaceae; genus Cornus; species Cornus florida. The sequence goes on along the minus strand of NW_026775574.1, from coordinate 36,108,009 downwards.
TGAAATAAGCCTCCCATGGACTCATTTCACATTTTTGTTGAAAAATCTTGCTTAAGGGCATTTTAGGAATTTCTTTTAGAAAATAAATTCCGTTCTTGACTCTGTCACATAGAAAACATGATTTTGGGGGGAGTTTCTTAACGACATTTTTCTGAAAAATGTCATCTTAATCTCAAAAACTGCGTTGCAAACTCACTTTTCTGCTATTTCACTGTTTCTGCTGCATTTTTTGTGTTCTGGTGCCGTTGAACCGGTTCAAGATGTCAAAATTGGTCCAGTATGGAAGTTTTGTCCATGTTGAACCGGTTCAAGTCCGCCAAAGCTTTCAGTTTTGGACTTCCAACTTCAATCTGACGTAACTTCTTCATTTTAACTTCGAATTGATCCGTTCTTGAGTCTAAATTGACCGGGTCGAAATAAATATTCCAATGGTACCAATTTCAGCTTTAGATTCTTCTCCTAGCTCAAGATATTCTCATTTTAGTGAGAGGCTATCGGATTTAGTTCGAACTAGATAGGGTTCATCTGGGATTTCTCTTCCTTTGGCCTTGGGACTTCATGTGAAGTTACCAAATGATGTTTTTGGATATTTTTTTTATCTCATTTGACTTGTTGGAAATCAAATTCCTTCCTCTTCGGGTAAAATGACCATTTTACCCTTAGTCCTTCTTTTGGTAAGGTTTTGATATTCTTGTTTTTGTTTTGCTTCCGCTGAGTCTTAAAATTCCTCGATAGGACATTCTTGTGTCTTAGGGATGACGTACATCTCTAAGATCTTTTTTTTATTTTGCTTCCGCATTTTGGATCCGTTTCGGGTCATCACAGGACACACTGGGTAGAAAAATCCAGGGTCGCCACAAGAAATGAGCCTTCATTTCAGTTGGCCGAAATGACAAATCGGTCAACCGGTTTGTGGCTCAGAGTTGAAATTGGCTACTAAAATTGGGTCTTTACTGTACAATTAAATCAAAAAAGCCATCGGTCGATCGAAATGGCATTTCGGTCGGCCGAAATGACTCGAGAAAGTGCATATGAACCTGCTATGCACCAAAAATGGAGAGAAGTTCCTAAGTCTCATATTAATCCCCCATAGTATAATCAATTTAAATTATAAGTTATTGTGTGATGACGTGAACATACATGCAAGTGTAATATGGCATTTTAAACATGCTACAATGGCCAATGGCCTTATAACAATTCATTTACAAATTTAGACATGTCAACCCTCAAGGTTCACAAAATTACATTATAAGGCCAAAAAAAGGCATATTGGACCTAACTAAGTATTACAACTTTATAAGCAAAACTTAAATGTGGTAACACTTGCATGTGAACAAGAATACATTAAAAGTACTTCAAATCAACAAATCACCCAAGGCAAATGCAAATCCCCAATTCTGAATCATGTACCTGAAAAATGTCCCCGGTAACTTTGGGATGAGTACATAAAGCTACTCGTAGGAGATGAGCATGCAAAGACCTAACGTTTTACAAGTTTGTAAAATTTAATCATTGTGCTTCATTCCACCTAACGTCTATGTCAAAAGTAAGACCCAAGGAGCATCCTAAGCTACCATAAAACATTACAAGCATAAACCACATTTTTATGCAATTAAAAGGTATAAGAGCATACGATACAACACAACAATATATAGATTATCAAAATTATCAACTTGAAATCTAAAATGCGAAAACAACTAAAGTGGGTCATGCCACCTAACGTCTATGTTCCAAATGAATCTATAGGATCATTCTTAAGTTACATTTGAACAATATAGCATAAATGTACCTAACAACATTAAAACTGCGATGATTCATTAAAAATCAATAATGCATAAATGTACTTAACAACATTAAATTGCCAATAACCAAAACCACAAGTCACAATTAAACATTGGTTGTCAACTTTGAATTGAATGCGAAATCAAATAGTGGAAGACTTGGACATCAAATCTCTGAGTAAAACCAAGACCTAAACAGTTATTCTGGGTACTAACCCGCTGGGAATACCACTCTAGTGCGCACTATAAAATGGGGAGAATTCGTACCTCCCGCATTAGAGCCAAACTTTAGCCATGTATTTGTAACAATATCCCAAGTGACACCTCCAAAATCAATAAATTAGTTCACAACTTATACGCAATTGAGTAATACACGAAACCACCTTCTATGCACAAGTAGGTTGAAACCACACAATCCATGCCTTGGAGTTTCAATTCTAAAATGGCATATATAATGTCAAATACGAAGTGTGCAATTCATTACATAAGACGATAATATATTCAATATTATAAACATGTTCTCATTAATATAAATTTAACAACAATGTTATTCAATGCTTAAAGCACCACCAAGTGAATACATAACAAGTCTAAATCCATGATTTATACATAGAAACAACTTCTAAAGCATAATTAGATCCATGGAACAATTAGATAGAATTTAATTAAATAAAAATAATTAAATTAATGTATGTTAAAGAACATAGCATGATCACCAACAATATCAAGTTAAAAATCCAATTAAGTGAATAAAACACTTAAAATAAAATTAATTAAACTAATTAATTAATTTCCTCTAGATTTTAAAACAACTTCAAATGTCCTCAAGTGAACATAGGTTAAAGAACATACCAAGGCCTATTTTAATATCACATTACAAGTTAATTTCATGCTAGTTACAACCATGTGAATTAAACTATCACAAAAGAAAATTATTAAATAAAAGTCTCAATATTTATTCAAATGTTCTCAATTTAATATATGTTAATAAACATATCAAGGCCTAATTTAATAGCATGCCACAATTTAATTCCATCACATATACAACCATGTGAATTAAATCTTACACAAAGAAAATAATTAAATTAAATTCTAGATTATGAACAAAAGCATGCATACAAGTTGTATAAGCATCAATAGCATGCAAGACAACAAAAATATAAACCTATAACATCCCTTACCTCAAATCCCACCGAAAGAAAAGTGCTCCGAATCCAACGATACTCCTAGGTTATGTCGGGGACAACGAGGGAAGCAACTTTAACCTTTGAGGCACCATGAAAATCCAATTCCGTACTCAAGACCCGAACTCAAAAATGGTCAAAAATGCATTCTAATAAGGGGGAAAGGAAGATCTCACCAAGACCTACAATAAACGTTAAGGCACTACGACATTTACCACGAGGGAAGAGCCCAAAAAAAAAAAAAAAAAGAAGGGTGGCAGCCCAAGGCTGCCATGGATGGCCGGCCAAGAGAAGGAGGAAGAAGAGGAAAAACCTGATTTTTCTTATTTCACCCCCTATTTATAGAAAAACCCTAAAAGTGTCCCAACGGGTCCAGTCGGGTCCGGAAAAGTGGAATTTGCGCAGACGCGCTCAAACAGTAAAACACTGTAAACAAAAAAGAACCAAAATGAGAAAAAATGAATAACGGAAGAAATGACGTCAAAAACTGGGTCCCGTGCAACAAGATATGCCCTTAACAAGTTCAGCGGCAACTAGGGTCAGAAACCCTAAAACTAGGGAAAATGACCAGAAGACAATTCTAAGAGTACAAGACTCGACGAAAAGTGAAAATGAATCCCGTACGAGGACCCAGGCTCAAAAACGAGGCATTTTGCAATAACTTTCATTAATTGCACAATGGCCCATACAAAAAGTGATAACTGCAAAACTGGCCCAAAATGAAAATATCTTCCAAAAGAAATTTTTTTAAAAGCCCCTAAAATAAATATCTTCAAAAGATATTTATGAAAAACACCCCAAGAAACAAGAATGCATCTTAAGAATCCTTTCATCCACGCCCCTACGGGAAAATGAGACAACCGACGAGCTTTCCTCCAAAAGTAAAGCTACGTGTTTCAAGGAAATCAACTGGAATGAAAACTCATGAAGTCAAAACTCAACTCCGAACATGAAAAGTGAGGTTATGCCAACAAAGTGACAAACGGGGAAAAAGATGAAAAGTGAATAGTGTCCAAAAAGTGAAAATATGCAAATGACTCGATCCTTAAAGGAAGTTGTCAATCCAAAGAAAAGAGTCTTGGAAACCATCCCCGAGCACTCAAGATGACACTAAGTGACGAGAAACCGAACTCAGAAAAGAAAAGATCAACGGAAAAAAAAAATATATCCGTAAAAAATCTGAGAAAAAAGAAAAGAAAATGACAGGGTCATTACAATAATGCCGGGTGGAGGAACCATCCAAACTTCTCTTGGAAAAGCCAAGGGGAAGGCTCAAACCCTCCCCAAGGTGGTTTTCAAGGGAAGTATGTTCCCCCCCCCCCCCCCCCCCCAATGCAAAGTCAAGGTTCCCAAGGCTATAGATCATCTTACCAAGCACCACATGGAAACCAATTTTCAAACACTCACTTTCCAAATCAACCTTCATATTCTCAAGGAAATTCTAAAAGTCCTGCTTTTGAGGAAAAATTGTTGACTACTTTGGGTACTTCGGAGGCAAATACCCAATTACTTCATTCTCATTCATAATCCATTGCAAAGCTAGAAACCTAAGTCGGGCAAATAGCAAGTACAATGAATGATAGGAAAAAAGGGAAAATGCCTTTAAATCCTCCACCAAAGCAACAATTTGTTGTGCAGACCAATTCCTCCTTGGAAGGTCACACAATTAAACATGTCAATACGGTGACAACCTTGAGAAGTGGAAGAATTGTTAATAATCAAGTTGGTATTCAAAATGAAGAGAGTGAACTGGTGCAACTAAAAGTTAACACCCATCCCGTCTCACATCATATTCCTCCTTCATTGCATGTGAAAGACCCCTTTGTTAAGAAAGATTTAAAAAATGATTTGAAAAATTCTTGTGTTGAAAATGTTCTGAAAAAGGATTTTAAAAAAGTTTTTGAACCAATGGCTCCATTTTCGGATGCCTTAAAAGGATCCAAATCTCTTGAAAAACAACAAAGCAAAGCAAATGAGATAATTGAAGTGTTTAGGCAAGCAAAGATTAATCTTCCTCTCTTGGATGCAATAAGACAAATTCTGGCTTATGCCAAATTTTTAAAAGATATTTGCACTCTTAAGAGGAAGAACAAGAGCCAAGCACCAAAAAGAGTTGTTTTGACTGAGCAAGTAAGCTCTATTTTGCAACATAACACACTCCCAAAATTCAAAGACCCCGGTTCACCTACCACTTTTTGCATCATTGGTGATCATGTCATTAACCAGGCTCTTCTTGATTTAAGAGTAAGTATGAACCTTCTTTCATATTCAGTGTATGTTCAATTGGGCATAGGAGACTTAAAACCGACGTCGGTAATTTTGCAACTAGCCGACCGATCCATCAAAAAGCCCCGGGGTATTATTGAGGATGTCTTGATTAAAATTGATAAGTTCTTCTTCCCGGTTGATTTCGTTGTCATCGACACGGAACCGGTCCCAAATCCCAAGAGCCAAATTCCCGTTATCCTAGTCCGTCCCTTCTTAGCAACCGCTAATGCCAACAGAAATTATAGGCCGGGGATAATGAAATTTTCATTTAGGCATATAAAGGTGAAGTTGAACATTTTCAATCCAACCCCCAATTCCATGGACAAGCATGAAGAAGTGTGTGTTGTTGAAAAATGTCTTGAAAGTGAATTTGAAAAAATTGAGTCTTTGCTTAGTGTTGAAACTTCAAATGTTTTACTTTCCAAAAAGGTTTTAAAAGGAAATATTTTCAAACCAAGTGTTGAAAGGACATTGAAGCCCAAGAATTGCATTAACAAAGGACCATCAATCTCATTTGAATCAAATCCAACAAGTTCTTTAGGGAACAATTTCTTGGGTGGGATTCAAAATTCCATTCACCCCGCCCAAGGAGGGGATGCATTTTAAGATTTTTGATCCGGGCTAAAAGAGCCCAACGTCTTGCTAGAGACGTTAAAGACTAGTGTGTTTCGTAGGGTTCACAACCCTATTCCTCCCTCATTTCTTGTTTTTATATTTTCTACGTCGTCTAGATATGAGTTGAATTAAAAAATCCAGTGTTCGGAAAATTTCCTGCATTTTGTGCACTTCCAGTGAGGTCTCGATCGATCGAACTCAAGTTCGATTGATCGAAATTCCACTTCGAACGATCGAATCCACTGAATTGATGCCTTTTCACCTTCCAATTCGATCGATTGAAATCCATCTCAATTGATCGAAGTCCATTCCAATCGATCGAATTCCATTTTGGATCGATCGAAGTTAAGTGTTCAATCGATCGATCGAAAATGCGTTATTTGAATTTCCAGAAAATGCTTTGGTCGTTCACCTTCCAACCCCTAACCTTAATTTCTTTTTATTTTTATTTTTCTTTTTCTATTTTTCTCTCTTCTTTTTTCTTTTTCTTTTTCTTTTTCTTTCTCTCTTTTATTTCTCTCTCTTCCTCCCTCTCATTCTCTTCGTTTTCTCTCGACCGAACCTCCATCTCTCTCTCTCTCTCTCTCCCGATTTTCCACCTTCCCTCTTCCTCTCAATCTCTCCCTCAACCTCACTCTCTATCACCAACCCTCCACCCTCCTTCTTTTCCATTGCCGGTGGGAAAACCAAGCGGCCGAAGCTTCACGCCACCGTGTCATCGATTTTTCTCGGTGAGTTTTAGGCCCAAAAGTGGCCAAAACCAGCTCCAAGTTTCTTATTACTTTCGGTTACCTTCAAATACATAGTCTCCAGCCGATTTAGGCTAAGGAGACCTCGAAATTTTTTTCCCGGCGAGCTCTGCAATTTTTGGCAAGTCTCCAGTCACCTCCTCTAACTCCAGCGGGGCTTAAAAACCTCCATTTTCGCCCAAATCTCTTCATTTCATCCTCCTCTTCACTTCTTTGGGTCGAGTATTTGCTAAACATTTTTTTTTTTTTTACTTTATTTTATTGTTGTTATTTTGTTTATATATATATATATTGCATTTTATTTGTCATTTTTACATGATCTTGTATAAGAAAAAAAAAAAAATTGAAAATAAATAAAAATTGAAAAGAATCAAAAACAAATAAAAAAATTAAAAATACAAAAACTTGTTTAAAAAAAAAAAAAATAGAGCACTTACCTTTGGATTGTGAATATTAATTTTGGTTGAATGGTGATGGGCACACTTTGACATCTTGGAGATTGGTTTGTGGAGTTTGTTGTAGTTTAGAAGAAGAATGGGCACACTTTAATTGGGTTTGTGAATTGTTGTGGGCGGTGTCCCTATTTGATTGTTGAATACATTTGATTTAAATGCCATATGTTCTTGATTGATGATTGTGAATGATAAATGTATGATCTTTGATGTGTTTCGAAATTTTGGGATGTCTATTTTTAAGAAGAAACCGTACCGGATTTTTGAGAAATTGAAATTGAACTTTGTTTTAAATTTTCAAAAGGCATATGGTTTGTTTTTTAGATGGAAATTGAGAAGGATTTTGAAGTCAAGATGTTGAATTTTGATTGAAAAGAAAGAAATATTTTGAATGAAAGGAAAATTTCTTTAGACTTGAACTATTTTTGTACTTGAATGGCGTTGAAAATTTTGAATTGTTGTGATCATAATCCAACTTGTTTCATTTGATTGTCTTGAATATGAAATGCATGGATGTGTTAAGTTGTTTTAAATGCATAAAAATGTTTCAAATGGACTTCTTTGAAAAGTTTTGATCCTCAATTGTCTTTTGCTCAAGAGTCAAGTGCATTGTTTTGGTAAAATGAACCTTGAATGTTAAAATGCTTTGTAATCACACTTGTTGGGTTTCAAATTATTAAAAAGGAAATTTTTAAACTTTGTTTGAAAAATGAAAAGTCGAGTTGCATGATTCTTTCTTTTGATGTTCATTCATTGCATGATTCTTGTCATAAAGTTTTTATACAATGCAATTGAATGTCTTGACCCCAAAGTTTTTAGAAATTCAAATTTTGCCCCAAAAGTGCAGAGTAATCTCAGAGTTGACCAAAAATGCCCTTGTTTGAGATGAAACTTGTTCCATTTGATTCCTTTCCATCCATTTGCATTTTCTAAGTGCCTTTGAACTTGTTTCTCTTGCAAATTGAGTTAAATTGCCATTCCAACCAAATTGTTTGAAGTCAAATGATTCCGTTGTTGCTTAATGACTTTGAAACTTGTTAAATGTAATTTTTTTTGAATAATTGTGTGCACTATGGAATAATTGCGACTAGTTGCTTGTTTATACACCATTTTGCACACACTTATGTCACATTGATAATTTTTAAGAGTTTGTGTGCATCCTTTGAGCCTATCTTCTTGGAATTGGCTTCTGACGAAGTTTGGGGGAGTGTTATGGATTCTTGGAGTTTAAAATGCATGATTTGGAAGATGTTTCTATTCTTTGGCCTTAGTATCAATTCTTGAACTTAACTTGAATTTTGAAATGCAATTTGAACCAAGTTTGGGAATATGTTTGCTTGATCTTGATATTTGTCTGTTGAATGCCATTTGCTTAATCTTATACACTTGCGATCCATTCTTGATGACCGAGGTTCTTTCCGGTCTAGATTTTAATTCCATACTGGCAAACTTCTTGTATTCTTAGTATTTGACCATTCTCTGCTTCATTTAAGCTATAGAGGGGGTCACGAGCCATGAGTGATCATAGGATGTTGATTTTATTGCATTGCAATACAGGATATTTCTTTGTCTGGAATTTTTGTTAATATATGTGCCTCATTCTGATATATGCCACCTAGTTGCATACCATATCTAGGATTCTTTCTTGAACATGTCTGTCATAACATGCTTTGGATTGTAGTGTTTTGCAGCCGTGCATTTCACTTAGTCTTTATTACATAACATGCCTGTTTCTTGAGTCCTAAGTTGACATTTGCCATGAGTATATGCCCATGTTATCCTACTTGCTCTATTTCATCTTCACTGTTGGACTTATAGACATTCTTGCTTAAGAATTGATACGATGTCATCCTAGGGTCTACTTGTCACGTCATTGCAGCATCTACTTGAGTTTTAGGTTTGTGAATGCACGTTGCATCATTTATGCACATCACGACCTATGTTTGCCCTGTTGATCATATTTCTACTCAAAATGTTCCACATGTGACTTTTCTACCCTCTATGCCATCATTGCTTATCTAATCTATTTTGTTTAGCTGAGGCATGTAGAATGATGATCTTGAAGCTTTCTTAATCACTTCTTGCACAAGCATGATCCTTCTTGTCTATTCTTTGTTTCTATCTGACTCAGGCATGCTTTGTGTTTTCTTATCAGTTGCTTACCTTATCCTATACCTATGCACTGACTTATTCTTCTTGCTTTTGCAGATGCAGTGCAGGCGAAAAACTCTTGCTAGTAAAAGAGTACACAAAGTACCACAGCCTCCTCCATCTCCTGTTGCAGAGTTTTTTTCATCATCTTCATCCTTTGCATCAGTCCATTCTGAGACATCTTCTATGGATGTTATTATTCGAGAGGTTCCTAATGAGTCTTACTCAAGTAAGAAGCGGGAGACTGAGTACAGATTTGATCGTGATCTTTTCTCTGCGCCTATGATGAGCTCGTGAGGAGGGGCATTGATGCTATTATAACACCGGCAGACACAGGTGTTTATCCCCGGTTGGTTACACTGTTCTACCAGCACCTCCGGATAGATGAGGTTGACAAACTTCTTTTACATACTACCATTGACGGTCAGGAGATCGATATTTCTCCCCCGGCCATAGCTGCTGCTAGCCGATGCCCCCACTCATCCCCGTTGGCTACCAATTCTCAGGATCCATTATATCATATTGCTCCACCTTTTCCACCTGAGACGACCATGGTAGCTACACTATCTCCAAATGCTACTTTTGAGGGCCATATCTTTGTAGACCAGGTAGATATTGACCCCCGGTATTGGTTCTTTGATTCTATGTTGCACCTCAATGCCTTTCTATCAAACCATGGTACTCAAAGGCAAGAGGGGATTTTTCAGGATCTTTACTGTTTAAGCCAGGGTTATTGGATTTCTATTCCTTCACTTATTTGGGAGCTTATCCACAAGTTTTGGAAGAATCTGCATTATACACAGAATTCTAGAGCTGCGACTTGGCCTTTACCTTATGGCCATCTGATTACACAACTGCTCCTAGATCAGGGTTACTAGTTTGACTCAAATGAGATTCCTAAGTCTAATACAGAGAGAGAGGTGAGCTTATAATCTGCTAGGTGGACAAAGACTTACAATTCCTGTCTTAAGAACCGGAAGAACGGAGACATGAAGAGACAGCTTGAGAGAGACAGAGCAGCAGCATATGATGCTACAAAGGATACAGCAGATAAATCTCCCCCCAAACAGATGTATCACATCACCACTTCAGGTTCTACTTCACAGCCAGATGTACCTACTGCATCAGCAAGCTGACCTTTCACATGCCCCTTCCGCCGAGCCGATAGCACAGACTGACACTCGATCCCGTTTTACCAGTACTGATTCTAATTACAGATCTGAGGTCACTCAGCTGCACACAGACTTCACTTCCTTCAGAGCTGATATGACCAGCCGACATGAGGATGTCACGAGGCGGCATGATAACCTGGTAAGGCTACATGATGACTTGGTGGGGAGACACAATGATTTTTAGTCAGGCAATCTGATGAGCTAAGAGCTAATGTAGCTGAGGTAAGGCGTGAGCTTGGAGTGTTGCGGACAGACCTTACCACTTCTCTCACTCGCCACAACAACTAGATGTCCAATATGCTACAGCACATTGCTGACATGATGACTCCAGATCGCACCACCTAATTCTACCATTCTCTCTCTTCTACTTTTTATCTGTCATTGATACTTGCACTGTTATAACTAAGATATTTTTTCACCATATTGACACTTGCACTAGTTTTGGATATTTTGGATATTATTTCTTGCACTGCACTTTCTACACATTGCTGTTTAGATATTTGGTTTTGGATTTATTTACTATATATGGATTTTTGGGATTTTGTTATCAGTCTTGGATATACTGCACTTTACATTGCTATATGCCATGATTTTTGCCCAGTTCTCAATTTCACCTCTTATTTATATTATTGATGCATATGCTTTGACAATTGTTAGTGTGACCATTTTCAAACAGGTTTTCAAAATCTAAGTTTAGGGGTGCACCTTCCAATGCTAAGCTTCCGTTGCTAGGTCCATTTTGTTTCACCCATTTAGTATACTTTTTCCATTATCTGTTGCTTTTTTGCACATTGAGGACAATGCACAGATTAAGTTTAGAGGTGTGATAGCAAATTTTACAAGTCGCACTTACTTTCTATGCATGTGGTATGATTTGAGAGTCTTGGGCTACAATTTTGATCTTTTGAGGATCATGATACTTAAAATTTAAAAATTACTTGACTTGAGAGTTCAATACTCCTTGTATGCTTTGTGGATGCCATTTAGGAGTAAATTTTTTTAAAAATTAATATCTTGCTTGCATTTGTGGTCCACATCATCCTGATCTTGTGATTATTTTGAGATTCACTCTAGGATTCTACACTAGCACAAGCGCACACTAGCATTCATTAGTGGGGTACATGATTTTTTGACTATTGATTTGGTTATATCCCAATTGAACTAGTAGTGCATTGAAAGCTTTCATTCTTGATAAAGGTAGATAACAAACCCTTTTCATTCAGTAGCCGGGATTCTAGCCTCATCAAGCACTGAATTTCTGGCGCCGAAAGGTGGAGGGCCCAAACTTTAGGTTAATAATTGAAAAAAAAAAAAAATGCAAAAGCAAATAAAACAGTGAGGACTTCTCCCAAAAGTTAAGAAATGGGAAATGATTAGATGGAGGTTGTTTTGATTTGTAGCCTAGTTGATCTAAGCTTATAAGTCCTTAAAGTTGTTTAAACACCTAATGCCCTAAAGTTGTCCGGTTTGGAAGTCATTGACCTAACGCTCGACCTCATGGATCGCTAGAAAGCTTAATAGATCAACACATTGCACCATGATTCCATCTTTGATCCTTAGGGATTAAAAAAGAAAAAAAAATTGAGTGAAAATAATAAGCGCAACTAGATGAATAAAGCTTTAATAAAAGGTCCACTCTTTGTCTTGATGATCGGTACTAGATTTGTGTGTTTGTTTGAGGCCGGATGTGATTATTTCTTTGGTTGGCTTAGATAACAATATATTTGATGTCGGTTCACTTAAAAATGATTATAGAGTTGTTTTGATTTGCATGATCATTATCTTGATGTATGGAGGACCATATTTGTTTGCTTGGTGTTGAGATTTTGGGAGATTGCTTGGAAAGGGTTGAAAAATTGCATACTTGAGGTAGTTCTCTCCCAATGCATGCTTTGCATACTGGTGCCTCTCTTGTGAGAAAGAGCTCAATGTTTGTGGGTATCATTTCTGGAAACCCTCATGAGACTTCACTCATCCACTAGGGGTAACCTATGGGTTCAAAAGACTTGTTGCATATGCTAAATGCAATCATGTTCCCTACAAAAGTGGCGTTATCCTTTTATTGCTTTCTAGTTCATAGTTGTATAGTTGTTTATTTCTTTATTTCCTTTGCAGTTTATTGCTAGGGACTAGCAACATCTAAGTTTGGGGGTGTGATAAGTGCTCAAATGTGACGCATTTTAGCACCTAAGCTAGGGTATTTTAGTCTATTCATCTATCTTACTTTCATGTCTTAGATACTTATTTGTGTTTTTGCCTATTTCAGGTCAATAAAAGTCAAATAGGCTAATAAAAGCCATTTAGCTCAATTTTGGAGCTAAGGAGCAAAGTTGGAAAGAAGCAAAGAAAATGCACCAGATGATGAGCTTCGATCGATCGAAGGGAATCCTGATCGATCGAAGAAGTCTGCAATCAATCGAAATGAAGCGGTGCCAACTTAACAAAGTGGATAAGGCCCAGAAGATATTTTAATGCCACATTAGTTTCAATCTATAGAAGCTAAGTGTTGGATCGATCAAGAATCTTTGATCAATCGAGAATGCTGTTGGCAGTAAGCTGTCTCATTCCTGAGTACGCCAATTTCTACCTAACTTGTGCAACTGCGAATTTCCTCCAATCATAGGCTATTTTTCTGACTTGGTGCCTACTCAAAGTGGAATGGAATTGATTCATTGAACCATATTGTAAAATATCATCATAGAGTTTATTACTAATTATAGAAATACTTCTCTCTCTAGAACTAGGGTTTTGGCAAGAAAACAATGATGAAAATGATGATGTCAACCTCCAAGCTATTCCTTGAGGGTTCCATGACTATTACAATGAGTGACTAAATCCTTCTCTTGGGACTAGAGATAGCCCCTAGGCTCGCTTCGTAAACCTAGCTTTTGTGTATTTTTAAGGATTTTAGTTGTAATAGATGTTTTGATCATGAATAAATATAAATCTTGTAATTCCTACTTGATTTGTATAGATTAATGCTTTCAATTGATCATTTAGTTCTATCCATATGTCTATGTATGCTAAAATTGATGTTCATGTGTTTGTCTCTAGATTTAATGAAATTAATGCATGTCTATGTGTGTTGATGTTGTTAATCTAGTGATGATCAAGACATGATGCTTAATTGAACACTCTTGTGGTTTATTTGATGGTTCATACTTATTTCTTGATGGATTGTGCCACACCTTTAGTTTAATTTTTATGTCTCTAGCTTAGTTGTAGTGTAATTGCTTTAATTTCTTAGGTAGGTGGACAATTCATTCTTGTTGTTTGATGTTCCATACTTATGAATGCAAAGAGTGCATGTCTCTAGATATTTTTGTGTGCACTAATTGTGGTTTAATTGAATGGTTAGTGGTCTCATTTGATAGTTTGTGTTACTCCTTAGATTGATTAGACAATCTATGCTTATTTGCCATCTATGCTTAGTTTTTAATTAGTGGCACACACACAAAAATTATAACTTAAATTTCCCCATTAATTCACAATTGCTAGTGTTTAGTGAAGTGAATCTTAGTGGTAAACTCTAAGCCCCAAGACATCTCTCTCTCATAAATATTTTCCTAATTTCTAGATTGTTACTTACTTGCATTATTTTAATTGAATCTTAGTTTAATTAATCAATCAACCCATCTTTTGATCATTCGACCTACTAATCCAACATTGATTTCCAACCAAAAATACATTCCATTCCCTTGGGACGATCCCTACTTACTCTAACTACATTAATAGTTAGTAGTGGTAGTGGCATTCTATAAATTCAAACTTGGCCACACTACACACTTTTTGTGCTTCGGTGCTCGACACACACCAAGTTTTGGCGCCGTTGCCAGGGATTGGCACCGTCATATTTTGGAAATCAATTAGGAATTAGAACTCTTTTGATCTTGTCTTTATTTTTATTTTTATTTTATTTTGGTTACTTATTGTGTTTGTTTTTTATTGGCTAGGTGCATTGAGCCAAGAGAGTGAAGCAAAGGGAAATTCTAAAGCAAAAGGAGCAAGCAAGCTAAGCTAAGCAAACCAAAAGCATAAAAAGCTATAAATAAAAAAATAAAAAAATAAAAAAATAAAAAATAAAAAAAAATTGCAAAGCAAGGCAAGGTAAAGAAAAAAATTGAAAAATAACTTGAAGTTACTTAAGGACCCTTTGTGAGCTTCTAAACAAAGCAAGGCATGGTGCTTAATTGATTACTCTTGTGGTTTATTTGATGGTTCATACTTATTTCTTGATGGATTGTGTCATTTCCTTAGTTTAATTAGTTTAATCTTCATGTCATTAGCACAGTTGTAGTGTAATTGCTTTAATTTTATGGATAATCCATTCTTGTTGTTTGATGTTCCATACTTATGAATGCAAGTAATATATTTCTCTAATTTTTTTAGTGTGCATTAATTATGAGCTTATGGAATGATTAATGGCTTAATTTGATATGTTATGTTATTCACTAAATTGATTAGACAATATATGCTTACTTAGCTATCCATGTTTAATATTTCAATTAATGGCACACACTTCCTTTACAACACATAATCCCCTTAATCTATCAAATATTGAATGTCTAAGAAGGCAATGTTTAGTGGTGAACTTTATGTCCCAAAAATCCTCTCTCATTCTCTATACCTCATTTGTTTAGTTGTTTTACATTGCATTATTTTAGCTTAAATTGTAGTATAATTCAACCGACAAACTCCTCTTTTGATCATTCGACCTACTAATCCAACATTGATTCTGAAATACCGTGTCTTTCCCTTGGGATGATCCCTACTCACTCTTGCTACGTTAGTAGTAGTTTGTAGTGGTAGTGGCATTTTACAAATTCAAACTTAGCCACATTTTATCACATTTTGAGCTTTGGTCGACCAAACCACCACTTAGGAAGAAATCAAATAAACGAACTCAACTAAAGTCAAAAACGTGACGGTTTAAACATCCCTACCTCAAAAGTAGCCAAAATGCATCCCCGGCAGGAAAGTCAACTCCAGTCAACGCAGTCAATGCCGGTAAACGCCGGTCAATGGCAGTAGAACAAAAAATTATTTGATGGGAGCGTAGCCGACGACGAGGAGAATATACTGTTCCAAAGGCTCAGCTCCGGAATCTGACTTGAAGTGGCCTAAAACCCTCTTCGAAGTCTTAGATCCAAAAACTTCAAAAATCTGTAAAATAATCACTGTTCCTCCGAAAATTAAATCCTCTGACTATGTGATAGAGAACGACGAGAGGAACATTTTCCGTCAAGGAACCAAGACTTGACCGAAAAATGGAGGAGAAGAATTGATGCTTAAAAAAAATGCAAGGAGAGAATGAGAGAGTGACGTTAGGAGAGAGAGAGGCACTGATCAACCAAATGCCCTTATGGCCATTATAATAAATAACAATGGTGGGTCCCACAATTTTAATATATACTAATCAAATCACAACCACATAAATAAACATGTAACCACATAATTTTATATCAAATAATAATGCATAATATGCAACAAACCTGAAACACAGTCCCCGTGTCAACAACCCTGGTAACGGGCTTCACTTGGGACCTCCTGGCCCGAAAAACAAAAAAATGCCGAAATGACAAGCAATGCATTTTCAAGCGTTCTGAACTCAAGGAAATGCCCCAATCAACTCTCGGACCCATCTGGCACACCTCACGGTGCCCGGCATGGAAAATGAGACAAATCCAAAATAACCCCGAAAAATCGAAAAAATCCTAAAAATTTGAAAAATTGGGAAAATTAGGATCATTACAATCTACCCTCCTTAAAGAGATTTTGTCCTCGAAATCTACACTCTTAAAGAAGAAAGAGACCCACAAACACAGACCTTTCCAAGAGGCACCTCTCAAAACTGTAAGACTAAGAACTCACCAACCTTATTGCCTTCGACACTGTAAGTCCACAGGCAATCCTACACCACTGCCACAAAAACACAATGCTCACTACCCTATGAGGGTACTCATTAATCACCACATCATAACACAAAACCAGTTGGATTCATACCTGACTCAAACAGACATCAGTCCACTCTACACTGTAACGCAAGGCTTCGGAGCCCGAAAGAAGAACGGTCACAAAACCACTGAACATGACAACATCCAATCTCAACTCATCCTTCAATGGACACACTAACTCCAGACAAGGAACCCTGTCCATCTCACAATTAAGCTCAACTCAGATCTACACATCACTATCAAACCAAGTACTCGCTATCTAACAAATAGCTACACCATCACATATCGGTACAAGCGATCACCAACCACACATTACACTTAACAACCTCAAGATGACTAAACCGTGAATCTTCCAATGACTACATAATCATGAGTCACCAGAACAATAAATTATTATTCTTATTATTTCATAAATTTAATTTAATAAAAACGTTTCATTGTGGTGACAGGGTCAAAAGTTCCACTTAAATTCTTCTTTCATTGTGATAAAAGAGTTGAGTTCCACTAAAAATTCTTTCTGTAGTCATAATGTAACTTTGTTTCTCTAAAGGATGAGTTTCTGTAGTGGACTTATACTTCTAGTTTCATTTTTCTTTCCAGAAACTTCGTCGAAGTATGACTCTGTAGTGGACCTTTATTTACTGGTTTAATTTTTCTGTCACTGTGGCAACAGATGAAATCAATGAATAAACATTTCAACAATAGGTCTTTTAATTGGCCAACATAATGACTGTAAAATAGCAACAGTCACCAACATATTTTACTAGACACTCCACTATCCCACTATTTGTTTGTGTTATAATAGACATATATATATATATATATATTATTTCATAAATTTAATTTAATAAAAACGTTTCATTGTGTTGATAGAGTTAAAAGTCCACTCAAATTCTTCTTTCATTGTGATAAAAAAAGTCGAGTTCCACTCAAAATTCTTTCTATGGTCATAATGCAACTTTGTTTCTTTAAAGGATGAGTTTCTTTTGAGACATAATTTCTTCATGGAAATTTCATCAAAGTATGACTTTGTAGTGGACCTTTACACCTGGTTTCATTTTTCTTTCATTGCGGCAACAGATGAAACTATGAATTAATAGTAACATATTATTGCATGATAAAAGCATATGATTTGAAGGAGTAAATCAGAAGCATATTGGCATACTGTAGCACATTATCAGATAGTCTAGGTTTGTCCTCGTAAATACTTAAAATTTCAACCTTATACTTCACAAAGGTGAGGAAGTACATAAATAAACTGAAAAAAAATAAAAAATAAAAAATCAATCTCAAAGGCTCACACTAATTTTGGATTTTAGGGCACAATTAATTAAAAATTAAGAATTTAACATTCCAGAAGTGGTCCTTCAGTTGGTCGCCAAACATCTTCCACTATACCGTCCTCTTGTGATTAGACATAGCAGGAATGTGTCTTTCAGTGGATGAATATATTGTTGACTTTTCCAAGGAATAAATTTTGTCTTTTGGATGAGCTATTGAAATATGTTGTGCGAAAAAAAGAAAAAAATTCGGTAAGTAGTATAAATAGGGGTTGTCACATGGCTGGAGATGAAAAAGAAAACTAAGTTTATCGGCCTATTCTGAAAATGATGAGCGGAGAAATGTTGTTTAAACATTTCAAAGTGTTGGTTGTTGTGGTTTTTTTAGTAATATTGTGCTTGAAAATGAAACAAGCTCTTGGATTATTCAATAATTCACGAGTTGGTAAAGTAGTGAGGTGCATAGAGAGGGAGAGACAAGCTCTCCTTCAGTTTAAAGAAGGGATCTTTGATGATTATGGCATTCTCTCTTCTTGGGGGAACTCAATTGAAGACTGTTGCAAATGGAGAGGAGTTCAATGTAGCAACCGCACTGGTCATGTGATGGTGCTCGATCTTCACGTTCCCTCATACATTAATTATTAGCATCCTTGGGAAAATGATTAGCAGCCATTGGGAGGTACAATTAGTCCTTCTTTGCTTGAATTGCAGCATTTGAAGTATTTGGACCTCAGTTCCAATAATGTTGCAGAGAGCCCCGTCCCAGAATTCATTGGTTCCTCTAGCAGTTTACAATACCTCGATCTTTCACATAATCATTTTGGCAGTACGATTCCTAATCAGTTTGGGAATCTTTCCGAATTGCGTTCTCTTGATTTGGGCTCTAATGATGATCTGAGTGTAAAAAGTTTAGAGTGGGTTTCCCATCTTTCTTTATTAAGATACCTTAATCTGAGCTATGTTAATCTTAGGAATGCAATAGATTGGATGGAAGCACCCAATATGTGAGCCAGTGCGTCCTGTGATTAACCGAAGTTTGACCCGATAATGGATCCGAGTGTGGAAGCAAAAACCAAAACCAAGTCTCTAGATATGCAATGCATCTCTAAGACACCAAAGTGACCTTCCATGAGGCCACGGAACTCAACGAGAACAACACGGAAGAAAAAGATCAGAAAAAGGTCATATAAGCCCTCAAGGGCAAAATAGTCTTTTTACATAAAAACAATATCTCTAGAAATGTACATCATCCCTAAGACACAAGCGTGACTTCCCATGAAGTCACGGAACCCAAAAGAAAGCAAAGCGGAAACAATTTAAAAAGAGAAACTGGACAAGTTTAGCCCCAAGGGCAAAATGATAATTTTTAGCAAGATTTGGGTTCTACTGAGCACACCATTGGATCGATGACGAAAAATTAATCAAGCTAGCCTCAAAAATCACTTTATTTGGAGTCCGAATGAAGAAGATAGGCTAAAAACAAAATTAGAGTCGAGGCGGCCAAAAAAGGGGGTACCAAGGCACCCCATGCGCGCGCGGAGGCCAACCGCGCACACACAAGAATGCTTGACAGTAGGTGCCCCCTTTTTTTCAGATTTTGTTGAAACAGATAGCTTTTTGGACCCTTACATGAATTTTTTTTAGAAAAACATAAAGAAGAAACCCCTCTTAAAATTAAGTTTTCTACCCGACCATGTCGAAAGAAAATTTTTAAATACGATGTGAAATGCGCAGAATGCCTCTGGATCAATTTAAGTCAAAAACGATGAAAATGCAACTTTGCACCAATTGTTCATTTGACCCTAAATGGTATTGTGTGCTAAACCGATCATGCACACAAACATAAATAGTGATTTTAAGTGCATGGGAATAACCCGTGGGCCCCATACAAGCCCGATGCAAAATTTGACCTATCAAATCTCAAAAATGCCTAAAATGGACTTTTAAAAGAAAATTTTAAACTTAAAATTATAAAATGGTTACGAAAGACCGTTTGGTCCTTGACCACACTTCATGCATAAATAAAGGGACCCTATGGAAGTGCTAAAGCACACTTCCCACCACCCATGCAAATGCAATAAAGCTAAAGCATGTTATTTTTCTATTTTTCCACAATATAGCTTGAAAGTAAAAGTACTCAAAATACAAATAAAAAGTACTTGGCCTATGGCCTCATTACATACATGTCAAATACAAATCAAAAGGCGCACTTATGTGCACATTACATATATATAACCAAATATACAAGTTTTGACATTATAAACCAAAAATAGTATTTCATGCTAACAATTGCATAAATCAAATATTTCAAGTCTACAAAACATCCAAGCCATAATGTGAATCCCAAAACATGATTTCTTGTACCTGAAACTAAGTCGTATTCAGCGGGGTGAGTAACTTGTATTACTCGAAGGGAATGAGCATGCATAGACCTAATTTTTTACATAATTATCACATTAATGTGAAATAATTCATAAGGTTCATGCCACCTACCGTCTATGTCAAAAATGAGACTCAGGGATCATCCTAAGCTATTTTAAAGCATTTCTAGCATAAACTACAATATTTATGCAAGTAAACAACGTAGGAGCATACGGTATGACGCAACAAGATATAGGTTATCAAAGTTATCAACTTGTAACCTAAAATACGAAAGCAACTAAAGCGGTCCATGCCACCTAACATCTATGTCCCAAATGAGTCTAAGGAATCATCTTAGGTTATATTAGAACAATAAAACACAAATCACAATATCAATGCAATTTAACTAACATTGGAACTTCCAAAACAATGCGACAAAATATAGATTATCAAAGTTATCCATTTGAAACCTAAAATGCGTAAACAACTAAATATTACAATTTAGCATAATTAGAACTTCTAATACATCGCAACGAGACATAGATTCTCAAAGTTATCAACTTAAAATCTAAAATGCGAAAACATCAAGTTATAACAATTTAGTGCTATTAACTTGAAACGAAAAAGCAAAATCAACAAAGGCGGATATACTTGGACATCAATCGGATCAGACTGACACGGGGTTACTTTTGGACTACTAACCCATGGGCGACCTACCCTACATGCGCACTAGACCATAGGGGGAGCTCTCATCCCTCTTACTAGAACCATCTCCTAGCCGTAGTTATACTTTCAACATCCCAAGTTTCCAAATCAACAAGTTGTGTAACAACATATATATCAACATGTATATACAAGATAAAAGTTATATACCATGCACAATTCAATTTTGAAAACACACAACACATGCTCTAAGTCCACAACTACTATGGCATGAAAAATGTCGAATCTTCAGTGTCGAATCTTCACACACTATAACAATATTATTCAATATTGAAAATATAATCTCATGAATATAATACCAGTCTGAAATCATAATTTAAACATTCAATCAACATCAAATACATGATTAAGTCTTTAATGCAATAGAATCGGAAATTAATTAAATAAACTAATTAATTTCTCTACATTTCAAATCTCATCCAATTAATCCCTAATTAACATATATGTCAAGATCATAACATGGTCATTACATATATCAAATCAAAAACTTAATTAGGTCTTTGAAACAACAAAATAAAATTTAATTAAAACAAAATAATTAAATCTCTAGATTCTAAAGCAACTCCAAATGGCCCCAAATTAATACATGCTAGTAAACAAGTCCTAGTCATTATAAATGTCAAGTTAAAAACTTAATCAAATTAATGGAACCATTAAACAGATTTTAATTAATTCGTTTAATTAAAATCTCTAAATTTTAAAACTCATCCAAATGCTCTCAAATTAAAATATGTTAAAGAACATGTCAAGGCTTAATTTAATAGCATATCACAAGTTAATTCTACACTATTTACAATTAGATATATTAAACTCAATGCCAAGAAAATAATTAAATAAAGTTCTCCAAACTTATCCAAATATTCTCAATTTAATATATGTGATAGAACATACTTAAAATAAAATTAATTAATTATTTTTTTCTAGATTTTAAAACAACTCCAAATATTCTCAAAGTAACATATGTTAAAGATAATGCAAAGGCTTATTTTAATACCACATTGCAAGTTGATTCCATGTTAGATACAACCATGTGAATTTAATTTTCATACAAGAAAATAATTAAATAAAAGTCTCAAAACTTATTCAAATATTTTCAATTTAATATATGTTAATGAACATATCAAGGCCTAATTTAATAGCATGCCACAATTTAATTCCACATTATATACAACTATGTGAATTAAATGTTATACAAAGAAAATAATTAAATTAAATTCTAGATTATGAACAAAAGTATGCATACAAGTTGTATAAGTATCAATAGCATGTAATACATCAAGAATTAGATCCTATAACATCCCCTACCTCAATTTGAGATGAAAATCTCAAAAGCCACCTAAAGGAAACCACTCCGAATCCGACGATACTTCGGGGTTATGTCGGGGACAACGAGGGAAGCAACTATCCCCCTTGAGGCATCACCAAAATCCAAACCCGAACTCAAAAATGGTCAAAACCAGATTCTAATAGAGGGGAAACGAAAATCTCGCCAATCCCGACAATAAAGTATTAATCATCGAGGCAAAAATCAAGGAGGAAGAGGGTTGATTTGGGAAAAGAAGGGTGGCAGTCATGGAAGAGTTGAAGAACTGGGTCTGCAGCAGTGGAGAAGAAGAGAAAATGAAATGATTTATTTTCCAAACCCCTTATTTATAGAAAATCTCAAAAAGTGCTCTGAACAGGTCCCGCCGGGTCCCGAAAAGTGAAATATGCACAGACGCGCCCAAACAACGAAACACCATGATCAAAAAAGAACCAAAATGAGAAAAAATGAATAATGGAATAAACAGCGTCGATAACTGAATCCCGGGCAGAAAGATATGCCCCGAACAAGGCCGGCGGCAATCGAGGTTAGAAACCCTAAAACTGGGGAAAATAACTATAAGACAATTCTAAGAGTACGCGGCTTGACAAAAAGTGAAAATAAATCATGTACGAGGATCCAGGCTCAAAACGAGGCATTTTGCAATAACTTTCATTAATTGTATAATGGCCCCTACAAAAAGGGATACCTACAAAACTACCCAGAATGAAAATATCTTCCAAAAGTTATTTTCTTAAAACTCCTAATCAAAATATCTCCAAAGGATATTTATGAAAAACACCCCAAGAAACCAAAATGTTTCTGAAGAATCCCTTCATCCATACCCTGCGAGAAAAAGAAACAACCGGCGAGCTTTTCTCCAAAATTAAAGCTACGTGTTTCGAGGAAATCAACTACAATGAAAACTCGTGAATTCAAAAATCAATTTCGAACACGAAAAGTGAAGTTATGTCAAAAAAGTGACAAATGGGGAAAAGGACGAAAAGTGAATAGTGTCAAAAAAAAGAAAATGTGAAAATGACGCGGTCCTCACAAGGAAATTATCAATCCAAAGGAAGGAGTCTCGGAAACCATTCCCAAGCACTCGATATGACACCAAGTGACGAAAAACCAAACTCGAAAAAGATAAATCAACGGAAAAAAAATATCCGTAAAATTTGAGGAAAATGAAATGAATGAAAATGACCGGGTCATTACACAATAAGCTCCCTCTCCTAACGGAATTGCACTTGAGTCATTGTGTTCTCCCCGATATCGCTTTTTTGATTTTCTACACTTTCACTCCAATTTTGTTTTTTTGTATTAGCTAGATTTTCAATACTTGAATGACAATCTTTATAACAATTCTAATTGTTTCTATGTGACAACAACGGCGAATATGGACAGAGTGTGGAGGCAGCTTCATAGCTAATAGGTAAATATATTTAATTCCTCTCGTTGTAAACTAATGTTAACAATTTTAATTCCTCTCGTTGTAAACTAATGTTAGTTGTTCAATTTCACATTTTGATTAAACAGATTACTTACGTTGTTTATATTGTTCAATTTTTTTTGCATTTTCGGTGTATGCCACTCAAGTTCTTGCTTGGACGACTTCGAGTTTTGCATACCATCCAGTACTGCAACTATCTCCTAGGCCTCTCTATTTCTTGAAGAATATATTGTATAACTATTCTCTACATTATTGGTACTAGATTTAGTTAGTGTTGATTGAAGCACAACCATATGGTGTTGGACTATTTGTATGAGGAATGGTTGTGGCCTGCAGGGCAATCCAAATTAAATATATTACATAGTTTGTTGTTTAATATTTGCTTTCAAATGTACCATTTAAAATAGGGTTTCTTGAATATTATTATTGATAGTGATAAGGCCTCTTTTCTAGATGTAAGTCATGCTTAATTAATAATCCCTTAAGAGTTTTTTTTTTTTTTTTTCTCATAATCTCGTTTTCTAATTCGATACTTAATGTCATCCTCCTCTATCAAGTTTAACCCTGAAACAAAGTAAAGCATGTGATTTTACCACTAGGCCAATCCCTTGTGCGCGCGCGTGTCGCTACCTTGTAGTAACAATTAGACATGACAAAAGCAAAATATTCAAAACATTTCTCTATATTTGAGAGAAGTAACAAATTACTAAATCCACTGAGACATTGAGCACATTTGTGTACATTGCCACTAGATCATATAGTCCCTGATTAAAACATAGAAACTATCTTGATGTATGCACAAGCATCAGTCGAAAACTAGATAGAATGGTCAATACTATGTCAAACAATGTATTACCCGTGCATTGCGCGCATACAATACTATGTCAAACAATGATCAATATATTTATAATATTATGTTCATTGAATTAAACCAAAATAAATAAAAAGATGACAAAGGAGATTAAAGAAAACAAGTAATGACTTCTTCTATTGAATCATTGCTTGGAGCAAACTACAATCTCCAACCAACAAAACATAAATGAATTGTTAGAAGGCAAAAACCTTCGTGATATCGATGTGATCATAACTAAGTGATTGGCTGACCCAGTCAATAAAATGGCCAAAACATTACTATATTATAACACAATGGTCATCAACAAAAACATAATTGGCCTATAAAGAACACAACAGAAAACTCTATTGAATCATTACTTGGGGCAACTCCATCCGATGATCTCCAACTCTCCAACCAATCAAAACTAAATGAAAAATTAGACAGAAACCTTCATAATATGGATGTGACCCGAACTGAATGATCTGTTGACCCAGTCAAGAAAATGGGCAAGGTAGGGTGCCAATCTACCGTCGTAATAGCTGCACTATGAGGAAGAGTTCTCATTCCATTTGTATGACCTCGAACCTAGTAACATGGAAACTTGCATCAGAGCAAAAGCATTACATATCTTGAACGCATGGCAAAGGCCCATTGTATGATATATTATTAGCTGTAAGTTTACAACCAACCCATGGCTAAGAATGGTAAGGATCAATGAGTTAGCAAAAAACAATATTAGATACAGCAGCACAAAACCAGATCACACACTTCATGTTATGTTAACTTTTCGGGGAAAAAAAAAAAAAAAAAAAAAAAAAAAAGGATTAAACGCGCTGCACGTGTGTGAGAAATGTATCAATACAAATATATAAACATATATATATATATACACAAAGAAAGAAAGACAGAGAGAGAGAATGGAGAATTACTTGATATATGGGAGCTCTTACTGAACCAGATGTTACCAAGAGTCTTTTCCCATTAGCATCTAAAGTCATTTCATGTCTAAAGTAAACTGAATCATCACGGTTGCAAAACCTACATAATGGAACACAATGATGTCACCACAGTTCCTTCTGCATAAATTAATGTACAATGATTTTGAAGATACCATTAAAAAAAGTTATAACTATGCATAGGACAACTAGGGAAAACCCAGTGCACGAGACTCACACCATTGCGGGGTCTAATGAGGGTCAAATATACACAACCTTACCTCCACATGCAAAGAGGTTGTTTCTATGTTTCGAACCCGTGACCTCTAGGTCACAATGGAAAACCTTACTGTTGCGCCAAGGCTAATCCTCTATGCATGGTCAAATAACTCACACGCAATATTAAGTACACCATACCATTAAAGAAACAAGATCATATCAATTATATAAAATTAAAAGAGACATTGGAAGTTGAACATACTATCATGGTATCAATCTAAAGAGTCAAACTACAAAACTTAGGATGGTACCCTATTTAAGGACTAAGACATTTGATAGCTCAATTAATATAATAAGTGATTCTCCAATTAAGTATGCAATCTGAATATCACTTAAATGAATAAGTTCAATTAAAATATAATGAAATCAAATTTTAAGTGAAGACAACTTCATATACCACTAAAGACGACTTCATATCACATTATCGTTTCTTTTACTTATCAAAAATAAAAAATAATTAAATAAATAGAAAAAGAACACTTGAATTAAAACAATCATTGAAGAAGTCCTCAATTTATAAACTTAAAATTCTCGTCTTAGAATCATTGGTGCTTAATTTTAAGTGTTACGGGTTAAATGGAGGAGTGCTGTTGGTATATTATGTGATCGAGGTATAGCTTTAAAATTTAAAAGGCAAATTTATAAACTATTAAAAGATCAAGCACTATTCAAATTTCTTTGTGTTTACCTAATGTAGTTTTTGTCATTTTGATAGACCAAGGGGGCTTAAACACAGCCGTTCACACCAATTATGTGGCTACTAATGGAAACCATACCAAATATCAAAATCTTCCCCAAAAGAAAAGCCAGTATGTACAAATAGTTCAAGTTCAAAAACTTGATGCGAGTCTGATAGAATTTTTATTACTTTATTTTAGCAACTTCCATATTTCCAAAATATTAATTTAAGAAAAAAAAAAAAATTCGGTAGGTAAAAAACGTCACTCCATGAAACCTTATAACCACACAAGAAATTGATTCACTATCTTTAACAAAATCAAGTGTGTTGCGTACTAAGCATAAAAAGGATCACATAGAAGTGGTGATAAAGATCTTGCAAAAGAAAATAAAATTGTTATTACACGATATTCCAAAATAATATTGTGTGATTCACTATTTTCATTTCCCAAATTCACAAGACAGTTAAATTACGACATCACTGTCCAAAAGATAGTAAAACACCAATTAGGTAATAGGCTTCACTAAGAATTAGAAAGCCACCTTTCCAGAATAATGACTTACAACTATAATTCAATTTGAATCCACCACTCAACTAAATGTTTTTAATAAAACAAATTAATTTACTTTGAAACTAAAGGGCCAAGCAAGTCAAGTACCTGCTGCAATTTCTTGACCAAAGAACTTTACCTTGGTTTTGCAAGCTCCATTCAAATATCTGATAGACAGAAAATTATCTAGTGAGATTCTCCAGAATCAGAATAACATAAATCTACAGCAAAATGGCTGCTGGAAAACATATGATTTATGAAGTTCAGGATGAGTAACAATTACTCCAATGCACGAGCAAATGTCAATCCAAAAATATGATATAGGTAAAGGGTTACTTGCCTTTCCATCGATATCCAAACTAAAAATGCTGGTTTCATCAGGCCCAAAAAGAACAGAACTAATAGCAGAATCATGAGCTGGCCACCCAGTAATTTGCAGTCCGGCAGACATATCTTTGGCTAAGTTAAGGTGTATAATTCATCTGTTTGTGTATGCAAGGCGCTCAACTATCTAGAGATAAAGTTTTTGTTTAAAAAACAATTCTATAAACCTCAGTCTGTAACACCTTCCCAAAAGAAGAAGAAATAAAGGATACGAATTTATTGCCTAAAACAGCGGAACCATGGGACTTCAACACTTGAAGAAAAACAATATTGACCTAGGCGCCTAGTATAAATTTAACATTCTATAAGGATACCAAATATGTGAATCATTCCATCAGTGGCAGCAGCTGCTAAAATCTTGCCATTGTGATTGAAACATAAGGAAGTAATTGCAGGTGGATCTTTACCAAGAGGAAGGACTGCCTTCAATGAAATCGAGAAAACAATAAGGCTTAATTATTCTCATTGAAAATTGATTCCTACATTGACATACAAATTTCTGGGACAAACAACATACCATAGCCTTCCATGTCTTCATGTTCCAGACAGTTAATGATGCAAAACCCAACTTATCAATATAACTTGTCCCATGCCTACAAAGACAATGAGGTTGTAATAAGTTTTTGTGCAACCATATTTAAGGAACAAATAAACAAGTGTAATGATAACACAATTGAACTTCTTAGAACAATGTCTAAAGCAGGGATAATATCCACAAGTATTAAACAAGTCTCCAATTAGCAATTCATGGAAACAGAACATGGTTCTACCATTAAAATAAATAAACCAT
This sequence comes from Cornus florida, assembly GCF_030987335.1. NCBI lineage: Eukaryota > Viridiplantae > Streptophyta > Magnoliopsida > Cornales > Cornaceae > Cornus > Cornus florida. The sequence continues at coordinate 36,080,111 of NW_026775574.1, read as the reverse complement.
GTTAAAATACCATATAATAAAATAATACGAGCTAGTAGAAAAATATGAAGCTTTAGTTCGTCAAATTTAGTCAAAAGAAAAAGAGAATTTAAAGTTTGACAGAGACGTGTTTTACCATAAATTAATTTTGACACAAAACTTTGACCGTGTGACTAATTTCTCTTTCAAACAGTCAGGTCCACATCTTGAAATTGACATAATCATGTTTAAATAGTAGACAGCCCAATGGTGTAATGAGGTGCACCTCATTCTAGCTTTTCTCTTTCAATAATACTTGTTTCCTTACTCATCTTCAAAGTTCAAACATCACTCTCACCGTTAGAATTACCTTACCACATTCCAATTACATCATCTATATAAATCTACATAAATCGTGCCACATTAATAAAGAATACTACACTCTTGTTTCCATTCCATGTTCCATAATAATTGTCATTCAAAGTAACCTTTGGATCGGGTACACATTTGTCCACCATTCAGTACATCTCTTCCCTTAATTAAATTACAAACAACCATTTTCTCACATTATTATATTGAACCTTGTCCTAGGATTCTTATCTCTGTTATTCTTTCGAGATGAATCCAACCACTATTCTATACATAAAGGCTTCCATTGTACACAACGAACCATCTTAAATGATTGTTCTACATGTCTTTTTTTCAACAGTGAACCTCTAACTTCTCATGAATGCATTCATTTGTTACATTAACGTTTCTTGTATTACCAGTTATCAACACAAAATCCTCATTTCAGCCACAATCATTTCATGAGCATGCTTCTTGATTGCTCAAAATCCCCATTTCATTTGATAACTAGTTTATAATCACAACTCTGCCATAGCATTTCTTAATTTATGCATTCCACTGCTTCTCTATGGGCAACATCTGTCAATCATCTAGTGGCACTAATAGTCTCTGCTCTATAATAATAAATAAGTTCTTCAACAATCCCATGGTTCAAAGCAGTAGACACTAATGACTCAAATACCTAAAAGCCTACGATATTTTTTTTCCATCAGGAAAAATCCAACTATAATAGTAGTTAATGTGAGTTGTACGCGGCGGAATATTTAGAAAGTTTTGTATTTTTAGAAACAGATCTGTGTATTTCTAACTTTACTTATTTTAGCAATTAAATAACTAATCACATTCAAGATAATTAAAGCAAAGTAAAAAGTTAGAGATGACACCAGGATTTTTAGCGAGGAAACCCCAGTTGATAAAATACGTCAACTGTTTGCGTGAGAAAAACCTCATGGATTGTGCAGTCCAAAGTAAAACGATCCACTATGCTTGAAACAACGTACACTGAACTTTGACTCTAGCTCACACCCTATCGTTCTACCAAACACCAATAGCTGACAATCCTCTAGCTTTGCGACGTCCCGTCCAACAGCAACTTGACTTCAGGCTTATGCTTGATCTTGGTAGAAGAGTAGCAGGTAGATCAGACAACACTCCTCGAATGCTCTGACCCTTTCAAAGTGTGATCGCTTTTACTTCTGTTCTTCAACTGTTTTTCAATATCTGAATTTGATGTAGAAGTAGATCTGTTTTTCTCTAATCAATGTAGATGCAACTGTATGATCACGATCAGGATTTGAACAACACAACTCTAAACTCACTATGTGTTTATGTGTATATTCTAGAAAGATAACAGAGAAATCAACTTTGATTTTCTGCAAAACTAATATTTCTAAGGCTTTTATAAATTATGAATTGATAGTGCAAAAGCCATGAATAAACCTAGACGACTAACAAGGTTTGTATAGAGTTTAGAATGTCCTAATCCCTCTGAAAATATGGAAAACTTCGTGCATAGGACTTGGTACAATTCTAAACCAACTAGGACAGAAATCTGAAACAAGATTGCAAGGTTTCCATAAGCTGTAAGGAGTCTTGAACCAGTTCAGGAATATGGGAACCGGTTCAAGTATAGCAGGAATTAATTCGAAGGCAAAACTGAAGAGCTTGAACCGGTTCCAAGAATCTTGAACCAGTTCAAGTGTGGCAGTGAAAAATAGAAGCAACTTTGAAGATGCTTGAACCAGTTCCAAAAAGCTAGAACCAGTTCCAAGAAGCTAGAACCGGTTCAAGTCTGCCAGACTTGAATCCTAAGGCTGAAACTTAATTTTCGTAAAATATACCAAGTATGGAACGTGTCCTAACCTTTTTAGATTTCTTCCTAAAGTGTTATTCTTTCCTTTCTGTGATGATCTCAATTATGGCATCTTTGAACAACCTTCCAATTCCGCAGTCGTTGTCAATCTTGATATGGTAACTTGAAATTACAACCCGACTAAGACTTGTTTTGTCAAACGATAATTGCCGATTACAAAAATACATCTCACAGTTAAAGACCACATAAATTTAGAACTTCGGTTTGGATTATTTAAGCTGATTTTGATCACAAGGGTGGGCTAAAGCTTTTAGTTTGAAAATTGTATTTTAGTTAATTAAATAAAAGGGTAAGTATCCAGTGTGGTCACATGCAAGGATGACCACTAAGTGCGCCAGTTAGGAAAAGTGGCATGGTCAATATCGAGGGTCACACTGCAAGAAGGGGAAGACCAAGGAAGGATATCATAATAATATGCAGTTTAACTAAAGCTATGGCCTTGGATAGAATGGAATGGAAAAAAATTAAAACATATTTAGGTCTCTAGATGATAATTTATACAAAAGAGTCATGCTTAAAACGAAAAATTACAAAATTAAAAACAAACTGCTTTCTATATGTATTAACAAAACAAAATTATCAGCTTAAAACACAACCTTCAGTTTTTTAAGAGAGAGAGAGAGAACCTACTCACTTATGCTTCACCACATAATTTCACAGGGCAAATAAAAAGGTCAACATGTGATGTGACATCAACACTCCATTAGATTCCATGGGGTTAATGAGATTCATTACATAGTTACTCAGATTTAGTGGAAGGTCACCGACCAACTCAACCCATAGGATTAAATCTAACCTAGAAAACTGACCTATAAACCAGACGGGATGTACTTGAGAATCTCTTAGGAAACAGACCACAAGCGACTGCTCCTGTCCCAAACAACCATGAACTTCAGTAATTATGACTGAAACCTAAGCAAAACATTATGCAAAAGATGTTCGATGAAGAAGACATAAATTCCTATAGTTAGCCCAAACTATGCAGTAACAATGCCAGCATAGAATTGCAGAAAAAAATAAAATAAAATAAAAAACTAAAAAACAACTTAAGTGGTATAACTGAAGTTTCTCATATCATGTGCTATATGTTGGTAACAAGTCTATCAGTCCAGACCATGATTTCCAGTTAGAAACTGGGATTATAGGCGTCCTCTCCACAATTTATTCATCTACTTTTTGGCCTCTTTTTTCTCATATATAGACAAACATGGTAACATTCCATGTCATAACTATATTGATGCAATGCTATCCCCATATCCCGGCAACCTCCGGCCAATATCTCTATGAGATAAAGAAAGAACCATTTTTCACATCATGGATGCTAATGTGGAGTTGATCTTGCACCACAAGAGTTGTGTTAACCTAGAAGCATAGACAAACCTATTGAAGAGTAAACTTTTTTCAGAAAGTCTATGGGATGAATTAAGAAGAATCCTTCGTGCAGTCAGTACTTGTATAAAATGAAGAAAAGACCATTTTCGCATCATATATACTTTGTGGAATTGATATTGTACAAGAGTTATGTTAACCAGGAAGTATTGATGAACCTATTTTGAAAGGAATCAATTTTCAAAAAATACAGTTTAAAAGAAGCTGCCCATGACAGATGTCAAACTTTGCAGTAACAGATTAGATAGAATGCACATTTGCAATAATTTTCCATTTCTATTCACGGGATCATCAATGTGAGCTTGGTAAATACTCCATGTAAAAATCCAGCAATATCATGCTCTGCTACAAAAAATGTCAAATTATTTGTGTCAGCCTTAACTCAGAGGGTTATATATAACATGATTGACTTCTTAGTTTAACCTATCAAACAGAGAATGCAAAAATATGGAGGAATATTCATTCTATTGGTTTTCATGATAGAAGATTTTAGACATTTTCTATCTTTTTGCTATCTGTTTATTGGAAGCGGAGGGTCTCCATTTCCTTCTCTGTTCCGTGAAGATTTTTGTTCACATTTATGATGTACTTTACTGTTATCATTAACAAAAATTTAACCACCATTCAGGGGGGAAAAAAAGGTTCACAAACACCAGCCAGGACTTCTTACTACCTTTGACCCAAGTAAATTAGGATGCCCTGCCTCTGGAGAATGCTAGCAACATGAGCTGGAAGCCTATCAATTGACTTTTCAGTGCAGCAAGCAGCATAATTCAATTTGGTAAAATAATTCAATTTGGTAAAATAATCATCAAGTTATATACTCATTCACTCAAGCCCAGGGTTCAGATTATAAACACTTTCAGGAAAAAATTAAGTCTAAGAAGACAGTACCCTCTGGATGATGCTGCAGAAACAAAAATTGGTTCCACGGGGCTGCATTTTAGATCCAAGACACTGCAGTAAAATATTGTGTGATGACTTATAAGCAAGAAGACGTGAGAGTTCAAAGGCTAAATTTTCTTTCTTGGTTTGTTAGCAGTTTGAAGTTCGCAAATAAACACCTGGGAAATGCTTCTGATGTGTTGAGATCACAGACAACTCTTTTTGCATCAACATTCCATGCTTTAATGCCTCCATCAGCAGTGCCTATGAGAAGCTTTTGTGAAAAAAAAACAATAAAATTTGCAATCATTAATATCTAGTTCCCAACAATCAAAACATCGTTCCAAGATGGAAACAGTAAATAAAAATCTTACAATATTAACTCACATACCAAACGATCAGATTTACAATCCCACTCAAGCGACATGATCTCTGCCCCAGAATAGATGGTCGCATTTCTTGATGAAGGGATTGACGAGTCATATGTCCATATCCTTCAACAACACAACAGATCATTACCCAGTGTTGGTCAAGCATATACAGGGTCCTTCAACATGACATTCATAATTAAATTAAGATTGTGATTAAACGTAAGGAAGGAGCTGAACGACTACTTTAGCCTAAGTATCCTCTAAAATGCTTATAAAGGTAGGCGCTCTAATCAGTGCACCACCTCAAGGGACTGAAATCATTGAAATGTCAACCAAATTTTGCACTCCAGCCACTTAAATATGAATGGTTGAAGTGCCTAACTGATTTTGAACCCATAAAAGAGCATTGATCAAAAGATTAAATTATGAGATCCATGGTAGCTGCACATAACCACAAATACCAGCCTTTTAACAAGTTAATAATTCCCACATTATTTCTCCAGTAATTTGAACATTATACCAGCTTTCACAGAAAATACCTGACCGTGCCATCCACAGAAGCACTTGCAATATTGTTCCCAGAGGCAGAAAAGCGGCAGCAACTGATTGGACTTGTGTGACCTAAAAATGTCTCCTAAATTATGGTTTGCAGCAAGATAAGTAGCTTCAGTAACCAATTTTACCAGAAAAATCTGTGGTAATGCACAACATGGAAGGCACAAAATACAGAGGTAGTACACTTTTATTTGCAAAGAAACATCAAAACTCGTATTCGATTGTGTAACCAATTTTACCTGAAACTCTACTTTCACTTCTGGGAGTTCTTCTTCCCCCTGCATTTCACTGCCAGCTCCTGTCACAACAGAATCAGTAATTACCTTACCATATATTTGCATGAATCTAAGATATGTATGGAGGTTTAATACCAAATAAAAGGTTCCTTATTACAGCTACTCGTGGTCAACAAAAAGAATCTTAATAGCCCATCTCAGCCCACAAAAATCATGGTTGTAGTGATTGTTGCACCCCACATTCTGATAATCGGATCACACAATCCTAAATCTTACTATGGATTTCTATTCAAGTTCCACGGCAAATGACCGGTACATATCAATCATATAGTGCTACAAAAACATCAACCAAACAATGAACAGAAGAACCTTAAGTGAAAAAAAAAAAATTGAAATTACACCCTAGGTTTCTACAGAACATCTACATCTTGCAAATATTGCAAGCCTTGCAAAATCTTCCCTCTATAAATCCAAAAACAAAAAACACTACATTTCATATCATAAACCAAAACCAAAAAATTCATTAGGGACCACGGCCGCTAACATAGCCCAAGCTTTACCCGATCCGTGTGGGGGGGCACCTTGCACGGGTCCCATGGATTAGTCAGGCCAATGCCCCGGACACCCCGGTTATCGAAAAATAAATAAATAAAATAAAATAAAATTCTAAATCTCCAGTAATTTCATAATAAAGCAACTTTTTGCTAGTAAACCCTCATCTTGACATATTATATCACTAGTGGAACGAGGTGTAATGGAAAAGTCTTATCAAAGATTGAACTAAAGAACCCCGGCTAAGGCTTAGCTCTCAGCAACAAAGCAGAGCAAGCTCTCTCTCTCTCTCTCTCACACACACACACATCCAAACACACATATTGTTTGTACACAAGATTTCCATACAGTTAATCTGTTTAAAGTTTTAAGTTCAACGCATATGTAGCAAAAAACTTGCAGAAAATTACCATTATAGATGACACGACTTCATCTAACCCAGTTGTATGCCAAAATAAACGTGTCCCTCTTCTGAACATTCTCTACGGAAAAAGTTGATTTTACGTGGAAACGCTTTTTGGCACCCATCTAAGCTTCTATCAAAAATCAAGAAACACAGTAATGGGAGGCAAGAGTAACCCTTAAATTTTGTTGCAATCGAAGTGAAAGAAAGGTAAGCGATCTGATGTTACCAAATGTTGGATATCCACTACCTTTTGCTTGACCGGGGAAAGAATAAAGATATTGACCTCTATAACGCCTTACGGCTACTTTTAACTCATCACTTGCCCCAAAACCTGATGCATCCTCCTAAGTTAGCATACTCACCTCAACAAAATATAATCCCAACTAGGTGGGGTTGTTTGCATGAACCATGTTTTTCCATTTTGCACATTAGATCTCACACTGCTATATCATTCCTTACTATCTCAAACCAAGGTAATTTTGGTCTTTCCCCTTCCCGTAACATGACCTCAATGTGGACTTTATCACTCTTTCACCCCACTCAACATCTCATATTCAGGCAAAAAAAAATTCTCATATTCAAATAGACTGAGGCAGCAGAACCTAATTGCAATGTGTAGCCCAATTTCCTGTACAGCATTAGAACTGAAGATGTTGCTGAATCAAAATTCACTAAAAAATCAAACCTAACTTGAGCATATTGAAGCGCAGTTTATGGAGGGGCAAAACCAATGGTGCACCATTGTTTTTTACTAAAACTAGTTTTTCAAAGCTCCCATTGGATAGGATGTGGGAGTCGGAATGAGCACAAGAAAGAAACCACTCCATTGAATTCGGGAGAACTGTTTAACATATTGGCTCATTTTATCAACTTGATAGGTGTGAAAAGAACATCCATGCCTGAAAATGGTTGACTATAAATAATACTATAAATGGCTCGAGAACTGACTTCTTGGGTTCAAAAATATTCTTGGATTTTCTGCGTGAGGATTATATTTCAAGGTTTCTAAAATAACTACTTGAACTTCATCGTATATAAGCAGATGAGAGAGGGACCAGTTACTTTGCTAATTTTTTTATTAAAAAGACCATGGCTTATGGAATATGGCAAGTAATTTTAGCAAAATAGTCAGAAATTACAAGTAAGTTGGTTTCTTTTGTCATGAGACTAACCCTACATTTTTCTTTTTACTAAAGTAAAAACCACACAAGCCCATACCCACAACAAACCCCAAGTGGGGCTCGAACTCTCTACCTCGCCTTTTTGGAGGAGAGATCGTACAATCCAGGCTAGAGGCCCGGTGGTGACTAACCCTACAATTTGATTTTAAAGACCCTAAAACCAATCCATTAAGAAATATCTAATCCCAAAAGCTTACTTGTGCTTATGTCCCTTCAGTCTCCCTCTCCAGTAGACCGCAATAAACATCTTAACTCTAACCAACTAGCATCTTTCCACTCATCATTTGTCTTCTCTTAATAAGACAATCATAAAACTATTTTTAACTAGTGTATACATTTAACTACTACGTTTTCCCAAATGCAATGATCTCTAAAATCACTTTCACGCGGATTTTTTTTTATAAGTAAAATAAAAAAATAGACCTGATCTTCCATTCATTCTTCAGTTTGTATTCTCTTCTAAGGCTCCCGAACTCATTGGAGATCAAACCAACATGAAGTCCAATAACAAGTAGAACATTTTTCAAGGTGACATAACATTTTTGCCAGAAACAATTGTAGTATTTAAATGTAACAAACTGAAATTAGTACGTAATTATAATTGACTTTTAGTGTTTCCTATGTTTAAAAAACATGACACTGATAGCTATGGAGAAATGAATTCAACTATATTGAATCTGTATATATTTTACAAGAGCCTCCGTTGGGCTATATATAAGAAATTACAGAGAGAAAAATCAGCAACAAACTAAATTTGGAAACCCTATAATCAGGAATTCTTGATTCTCTATCAATCAAATCCCTAAACTCTAGGAAACAAATATTTACACAATTCTAGTGCTAACCTACCACTAATTAAGGAGACTAACTCGTATTTTTCCACACTCCCCCTCAAGCTGGTGAATAGGTGTCAACCATTCTCAGCTTGGAAATAATTTCTTGGAAGATAACACGGTTGAGCCCCTTTGTAAGAACATCTCCCATTTAACCTCCCGTTGGAACGTATGGTGTGCAAATTGACTGTCTATCTCGATGTGCTTAGTTCAGTCGTGTTGCACTAGATTATGTGCAATATTGATTGCTGATTTATTGTCGCAGTAGAGTCTCACTGGCCCACTCCATTTAATCTTCAAGTCTTCCAGTATAATCTTCAGCCATAACAACTCGCAGACATCTTGTGCCATTGCTCTAAACTCGGCTTCTGTACTTGACCGGGCTACAACATTTTGCTTCGCCAAGTTACCAAATTGCGTCCAAGGAATGTACAATAACCTGAAGTAGACCTCCGATCCATGGGGATCCTACATAATCTGCATCTGTATAGGCTTCGAGGACAAGCTCAGAGTTTCTCTTGAACATCATCCCCTTCTCAAGATTAGCTTTCAAGTAATGAAGCACACGGTAGGCAACTTGAAGATGAATCTCCTTTGGGGTCATGCATGAATTGGCTGATGACATTAACAGAATATACTATCTCCAGCGGGGTGTGGGCAAGATAGATGAGTTTTCCAGCTAATCTCTGGTACATCTCTCTATCTACTGCTTGATCTCCAATAGCCTCTCCAAGTCTATGGTTCGGCTCTATAGGTGTTGCAGCTGGTTTGCTTGCGAGCATTCCTGTTTCCTTAAGAAGATCGGTGACATACTTTTGTTGCGAGATGAAGATACCTTGTCTAGAATGAGCCACTTCAATCCCTAGAAAATACTTCAATCTCCCCAAATCTTTTATCTCGAATTCTTTTATCCTATGTTACCCGGACTCGGGTATGGGTGTCGAACACAGGTACGTGTCTAGGGGTCGGATTCGTCAATCTATCAATTTTCAGGATACGGGGACACGGATTAAAAGTGTCCAAATATTGGACACGGGTACTTGGACACTTTGAAAAGAGAGAAAAATTTGTAAGTTTTTTTTTTATGTTTGAGACATTAATCATAAAACTAAAAAATATATATATCAATCGTACTTTTTTATAAAAATTTTATAATTATTACTGCATTTGTTTGCCTCATTTGATTTGTGGCATGTCATGGCTATGCATTCCCCTGTTACTGCTATTTTATGGAACCTGTAAATAAGAAATTCTAAACTGTAGGGCTTCTTTGTATACCCAAGGGCGGGTTTGGGCTTGGGCTAATATGCCTCTGTATGTGCATCTTGGCATTTGGGCCTGTACAAGTCAAAGCACGATTAAAAAGAATGACTAATTCAATATGGGCTAATATGTCTTTTTGTGCATTTTAGTCAGTGATTGATGCTTGGGTTTTGGGCCTGCACAAGTCCAAAGCACAATTAAAAAGGAGGCCCATTCAATGTACATGGTATTTATAAGAGTACTGTAAAAAGCAAAGTTACAGGCTTACAACTGTAACCCACCACAGTAATGCTTTATAGCTGTGTCCCATCCCTTATCTTTTCAGATCCAAATAAACAGGTGTTAAGTTATTAACAATTGCATGAAACCACGCTCAAGATGGCACAAAAAATTGAACAAAAGCCAGCGCGTGCTAGTTCACAAACAGCAAGTGTCTTCAACCTCCAGACCACCGATCCGAACCAGAACGCCATTGTTGAAATAGAAAGCTTCGTATGGCTACAGATTTAACAAAAAAAACACGAAAAAATTTCCTGATCCTTCACAAGCATCAAACTACACATCATTTTATGCATTTTCTTGGTCAGCCGTGTCCGATTGAAGAATGGAGGGTCGGACGCATATCCGGTGTCCGTGTCCGTGTCCGTGTCCGTGTCGTGTCGTGTCGACACGGGCACTCTGGCCTTCACTGACGAGTCCAGGTAACACAGCTTTTATCAAACATTATCTCAAGGCTTGCTTCTCCTTCTCATCATTTCCGGTTATAATTATGTCGTCCACATAGACTATCAAGGCCGTGACTTTCCCTGAAACCGAGTGTTTGATGAAAAGAGTGTGATCTCCTTGACTTTGCTTGTATCCTGTAGCTAACATCACCTTAGTAAATCTCCCAAACCAAGCACGGGGAGATTGTTTTAAACCGTATAAGGCCTTCCTTAACTTGCATACCTTGTTCCCTTCAACTCCTCCAAATCCTGGCAGGATGCTCATATAGATTTCTTCCAGATCACCATGTAGAAAGGCGTTCTTTACATCGTACTGCTGTAATTCCCAATTAAAATTGGCTGCTAATGGTAACAAGATCCTCACAGTGTTCATTTTTGCAACTGGAGCGAAGGTCTCTTGGTAATCAACTCCATGCGTCTGAGTGTACCCCTTAGCAACTAGTCTTGCTTTGTAGCGCTCTAACAATCCGTCAGCCTTATACTTCAAGGTAAAAACCCACTCACACCCTACTGCCTTCTTTCCTTTTGGTAGATCAACTACCTCCCACATCCCAATTTTTTTCCAATGCGTCCATCTCAACTCTTATTGCTTTCCTCCATTCTTCATTGGATAATGCCTCAGATAAAGTGTTTGGAATAGAGATTTTATTTAGACTCGTGAGAAAACTCCTATGGGCTGGTGAGAATTTTTTGAAGGATACATAATGAGATAGAGGGTATAATGGTCGTTTGGTACACTCTCGAGTTCCTTTCCTCACGGCTATGGGCAAATCTTGATCAGTTATTTGAGGTCCAGCGAGCTGGTGTTCTATAAGTGAAGTAGGTTTAGATACCGTTACCTCATTCTCAGGAGTCAGGTTGGAGATTTGGGCGTGCACCGGATCAAGAGCTGACCTTGCTTCCTCGAGTGCACCTTCCCTTTCCCATACCATCGTGATCAAGAGTCATATTATCCTTCACAGGAGACACAGGTGACAAAACAGGAGATTCAGGCTCAGGTATTGAGTTAGATTGAGTGTTTGATACAGGTAATGAGAGATGGTGAACGAGACAAAGACGATAAAGCGAGCTGGAAAAATCCTTATCTTCCATAATAGACAACTCCCCCTAAAGATAAGGTTCAGTAAAATACGGTTTCCCTTCCGCAAATGTGACATCTGCTGAGATATAGAGTTTCCTTGTAGGAGGATGAAAACATTTGTAACGCTTTTGTGTGGACGAGTATGCTACAAACACACACTTAATGGCTCTAGGATCTAATTTGCCCCAGTTGTTGCTATGGACATGAACGAATGAAGTGCACCCAAATATCCTAGGGGTAAGGTTGTTTGTGGCACTATGGTTGGGGTAGAATTTAGAAAGGGCTTCCATTGGACTTCTTGACCCTAAAACCCGTGAAGGAAGTCTGTTTATGATGTAGGCAGATGTAAGTACTGCTTCCCCCCAATAGTGTTTTGGTACATTTTGATGAAACAAGAGTGCTCTAGTGGTGTTTAGGAGATGACTGTTTTTCCTTTCGGCTACTCCGTTTTGTTGTGGAGTATTAATGCAAGATGACTCGTGAATAATTCATTCCTTTTGAAAGAAAGGTGACAATACTTGATTGAAGTAATCTCTCGCATTATCAGACCTAAACCACTTTATTTTGGTACCAAATTGATTACAGATCATTGTATGGAAATTGAGAAAAATATTACTCACATCTGATTTGTTTTTGAGTAAAAATATCCAAGAGACTCTAGTGCAATCATCAATAAAGGACATAAACCACTGTGAACCAAAAACATTTGGGACTGTGAAGGGTCCCCAAATATCACTGTGAATTAAATAGAAAGGGGAGGAACTCTTTTATTGCTAATGGAAAAGCTACATGAGTGTGTTTTGCATACTCACAAATATCACAATGAAATGTTTCGATATTTAATCCCTTAAACAAAAAAGGAAACATGATTTTTAGAATTGCAAAAGAAGGATGTCCGAGACAAAAATGATGCAACCATATGACATCTTTATTGGAAGAAGAGAGAAACGAAGAGGATAAATTTGTCCTGATCATACTCGGAAGGCTCGGTGTCTCAGGGTAGTAGAGTCCTTCCTTTTTCCTTAGCACGTCTAATCCTCCTCCCCGAACCCTGGTCTTGAAATTCACAGTAACAGGGATAAAACGCAACATGACAATGTAAGTCTCTAGTAAGCTTTTGAATGGACACAAGGTTAGCGGACAATTTAGGAAAATGTAGAACATTTTTTAGAAGAAGACTAGGGGTGATATGGATATCTCCTACGCCAACAACCGTGGTTGTGGTTCCATCAACAACAGTGATTTTCCTGTTGCTAGGACATGGGGTATAAGTGTTGAACTGGTTTGAGGCATGTGTCATGTGGTCTGTGGCTCCCGAGTCTATGATCCATGAATCCACAAACAATTTATCAGAAACATTTAATCCAAGGGAGAATAAAGACTCACCTGAGCGGGCTAAAGAACAAGCACCAGAAGATGGTTTCTCAAGGGTTCCAGCAGGTTTCTTAACTTCTTTATTTCTTCACCGTTGAATCCTCCATATTCTTTTGTCTGGTCCTGACCCACCTGTGAGGCCATATGGGCTTGTCCTTGTTGTCACTGCTACTGTCCTCCTTTGTTTCCCCATTCTCGACTGGATGTGGGTGGTTTCCCATGTAATTTCCAGCAACGATCCCTAGTATGTCGCGACTTTTTACAATATGTACACCAGAGATTGTCTCGGTTTGCCCCCTTTGATAATTCCGCCTTTCCATGTTCAGCATTTTGTGGTTGTTCTAGAGTGAGACCTCGCTTGTTGTCACCAGAGGCTACGAGTGCTGAGCTGTCAATCGACTGAGGTTCAAGCATGATTCCTCTCCGACTCTCTTCAGCCCGAATCAATGAAATCGCCTCATTAAGCGATGGTAGCTCCTCCTTGCCCAAAATTTGAATTTTGACTTGATCAAATTCAGAGTTTAGGCCATTAAGAAAATCATAAACTCGATCTTTTTCAATGAAATTTTTGATAATTACAGCGCATTTGCTGCACTTTAAATCAATCACCCGGTAGTAATCCAGTTCTTGCCACAGGTTTTGTAGAAAATTGGCATACTCAGTCACGAACATATTCCCCTGTTTTGTAGACGTTGTCTTTGTCTTGATCTCGTATACTTGCGCCGCATCACAAACCTTGGAGTAAGTCTGGTTGAGAGCGTCCCAGATGGCCTTCGCAATTGGTAGGAACATGCATGCATCGCTGATTTCGAGTGTCATGGAATTCCACAACCAGGACATGACCATTGAGTCCTCCTCGTCCCACGCTTCAAAACCTGCATCACCTTTCTTTGGTCCTGTTCCCAGCAAGTGACTTAATTTCCCTTTTCCTTTCAGAAAAGTTCAAACCAATTTAGACATTTCAAGTACTTTCTTCCATTAAGTCGGTACGCCGGTTGAATATTCTGCAGCTCACTTGTGGAGCACTGAACCTGCTCTTCCTCGGGTGATTGGGATGATTGAACAGTAATTTCTGACATTCTTCAACAATCGGCTATGAAGGGCGGACAGAAAGGTTATGCGAAAATTGGCAAAAGAAATCGCCATAGAATGACTATGATGAAGGCAAGTCATAGAGAATATTGACTATGAAGGCTTGAAAAAAAAAAAAAACCACTGAAATTTTTTTTTTTTAAGGAAATCCAAGCCTAACGGCTCTGATACTGTTAGCATATATGATACCACAATTTATGGTATGACTTACCATAATAGCAGATATTTGACTATGCTATAGAATATGCCATAGAATATGCTTTAGAATAAGTTGTGATTTGATTTAGTTTCTTTTCTTGTAATATGAGTATGTGCTCATTCTATCTATAAATACTAGAGTTGTGAATGAGTAATTTATATCATTCAAGTCTTTACGCAATTCTCTCATTTTTCTTCTTTTTATATGTTAGCATATATGATAGCCACTATTTATGGAATGACTTACCATAATAGCAGAAATTTGACTATGCTATAGAATATGCCATAGAATATGCTTTAGAATAAGTTGTGATTTGATTTAGATTTGATTTAGTTTCCTTTCTTGTAATATGAGTATGTGCTCATTCTATCTATAAATACTAGAGCTGTGAATGAGTAATTTATATCATTCAAGCCTTTACGCAATTCTCTCCTTTTTTTTCTTTTTATATTTCTACTTGGTATCAGAGCCAACACCTTTCCACACCTTTCAGCAACCTTGCTACTTGTGCGACAGCTACCTTAGGCTGTTTGTGACATCGTGTGACGTTGCCTACACATGTTTTTCTGTGTTGCTGTTTTGTGATCGAAAACAAGTATTTTTAAGTTTAACAATTTCTTTTTTACTCTTCTAAGGTTGGGTAAATTGGGATAGTTGGTTTCCAACACCTAGAAGGGCTTGGTTAAAAAGAAAATTAGTCTACAAAGAGATTCCAGATATTAAAAAGGAGGTTGTCTGGCTATATATAAGCCGGCAGCGCTCCTTAAAAAAGGTATGTATTTGGATTTTTCGGGAATGGTCTGAGGAGACATTGTTATTGTTTATGGTCTGAGGAGACCCTTTGATTTATTAACATAATTTGTGGTATTTTTGGAGTTTTTTATTGTCGTGTGACATATTATGGCAGATTCAGGGTCCTCGGCTGTTAATTCTCTTGGCTCAAGTTCTGTGGGTGGTGGTGCTATTTTTCCCACCAACTCATCAGAAAATCTAGGACTTCAAATCACCACAGTGAAGTTAGATGGTTCCAACTATTTGATATGGGCACAGTCTGCCAAGATGTTCATTGGTGGCAAAGGCAAGATTGGCTATATTACTGGTTCTAAGAAAGAGCCAACTAAGCCAGAGAAGGCATATCCACAGTGGTTTGCAGATAACGCTATGGTTATGTCTTGGCTAGTCAATTCGATGCAACCAAACATAGTTGTTGGCTATATGTTTATGAAGACTACTAAACAGATTTGGGATTCAGTTCAACGCACTTATTCTCAGAGGTAGAATAATGCACAAATTTTCCAGCTGGGGCGAGATATCACCAGGATTTCTCAGGGTGACTTGACAGTTTCAGGTTACATCGCCAAGCTTTGTGCTATTTGGGAGGAGATGTCATATTATGATTCCTTCCACTCCTGGAAGGATCCAGATGATGCAATTTTATATGTAGGAATTGTGGAGAAGAATCGAGTGTTTTAGTTTCTTGCCGGGTTGAACAACGAGTTTGAGTATGCTCGTGTTCATTTATCGGGCTTATCTTCATTCCATACTCTTGAGGATGCATACTCCTATGTGTTGTCAGATGAGAGCCGCCAGACTCATCCATTAGGTGTTGCTTCTGTTGATCGTTCTGCTATGGCAGTTCGGGTTCCCAACCTTCAGGAACTTCACCATCCCAATCAGTTCAGGGCACTACCACCGGTCCTCCTCTGGGATGACGTGGACGGTGCGACCATTGCGGAAAAATTGGTCACATCAAATCTCGTTGTTATGCTCTACATGGACGCCCACCGCAACAAAAACAACAGCCTCGATCCTCTGCACATTCTGTTACACAACCAGTCTCGTTGTCAACTCCTGACAACCCTGCCTCTACATCTTCTGCCACAGTTACCTTGACTCAAGCTGATTTGAACAAGTTCAAGCAATTCTTCAACCAAATGGAGGCATCATCTCAGCCAACCTCCACTCATGCCCACTCAGGTACTATTGCATCTGCACATAGCTTATCTACATCTTCGACACCATAGATCATTGATTCTGGTGTCCTCACTCTTCCAATCTTATAGTATCTGCTCTAGCCAACGCAAGGTCCGCCTTACAGATGGCTCTCCATCTTCCATTGCTGGGAAGGGTCACATATCAGTTACTCCTTCATTAACTTTGTCAGATACACTTCATGTTCCAAAGTTGACTACAAATCTTATTTCTGTTAGTAACGTTACCAAACAATTAAATTGTAGTCTAACGTTCTTTCCCTCTCATTGTATTTTTCAGGATCTGGTGTCGAAACGGACGATGGGTGTGAAGTGAATGGTTTATACTTGTTAAATGCTCCTTTGTCACCTTAAGCACATTCAGCTTCATTTTGTAATATTGTTTCATCTAATAAAGCCCAGCTTATGCGTTGGCACATGCGTTTAGGACATATTTCTTTTAGTTATTTGAAACATTTATTTCTTTCGTTATTTTGTAACGTGGCTAGGTCAGATTTATCCTGTGAGACATGTCATATGGCAAAACATGTTCGTTCCAATTATCCTGCTAGTAGTAATAAATCTGCTTTAACACCTTTTGATCTTCTTCATTCAGATGTGTGGGGTCCTTGCCCAGTTACTTCTAGTCTTGGATTTCAATATTTCTTGTTGTTCATTGATGATCATAGTCGTGCTATTTGGGTTTATCTTATAAAACCAAAAATGAGGTATACACTATTTTTAAAAAATTTATGACAATGGTTCAAACTCAATATGGTCGTACATTAAAAAATTCAAATCTGACCAGGGTACAGAGTACACTTATGGGGAGGTCCAACGGTTATGTACAGAATTTGGAATTGAGCATTAGATGGCAAATGTTAAAACTCCTCAACAGAATGGTCGTTCTGAGAGAAAGAATCGCCACATCCTTGGCTTAGCCAGAGCAATCTGCATTGGCATGAATGTTCCCCAGTCATTTTGGGGAGATGCAGTTCTTACCGCAATTTACATCATCAATCGGACTCCTTCTAGGATTCTTAACTTTGAAGCCCCACTCTCAATCTTACATCCCAATTCATCTTTTTTTTTTATTCCTCTGCGAGTCTTCGGGTGTGTGTGCTTTGTTTAGCAGTTAGGGCAGACTCGTACAAAGCTTGACCCCAAGGCTTTGAAGTGTGTGTTTTTGGGCTATTCTCACTCTCAAAAAGGTTATAGGTGTTGCCATCCTCCTAGTCGTCGACTATTTATATACATGGATGTTTCTTTCTTTGAGCATACATCATATTATAGTGGTTCAGTTGGTTCTCAAAGTGAATGGTTCCCATTGAATATAATGGATGATCACCTTCTTCCGTCTTCAACTCCTCTACCATTACCTGTTTTGTCTTATATGATTCCTCATGATACCCCTCGGGCAGGGGGAATTGTTCCTTTTTCACAGGTTTACAGTCGAAGACAATAAGTGCAAGCTTCTACTCCCACGATCGACTGCCCTGTTCCTTCGGCACCAGCTCCGCCTTCTCAAGCTATTGTTCCGCTTGATGATCGTCCCATTGCTCTTCGAAAGGGTAAACATTCTTGTACATACCCTATTTCTAATTTTGTTTCTGATTATGCTCTCTCACCCTCCTATCGGAGTTTTCTTGTTTTTGTTGCCTCGGTTCCTGTTCCTTCTAATGTTGCAGATGCACTAGCACAACCTCAATGGCGTGATGCTATGACAGAAGAACTACAAGCACTTGAGAAAAATCAGACTTGGGACATGATTCCACTTCCTATTGGACGAAAAGCTGTGGGTTGTCGTTGGGTGTTTACAGTTAAGCATAATTCAAATGGGTCAGTTGCTCGTTACAAGGCCCAATTGGTTGCCAAGGGTAATGCTCAAACTTATGGCATAGATTATCAGGAGACTTTTGCCCCTGTTGCCAAGATGAATACCATCTGTATATTATTTTCCGTTGCTGCAATTCGATCTTGGCCTCTATTTCAGTTAGATGTCAAGAATGCCTTTCTCAATGGTGATTTGCAGGAGGAGGTGTACATGGTCCTGGTACATGGTTCCTCCTCCTGGCTTTCGTTCTCCTGCTCATTCTGGTATGGTTTGTCGTCTTCGTCGTTCTCTGTATGGCCTCGAGCAGTCTCCTCGAGCTTGGTCTGATCGCTTTGGCACTGCTATGCTCAAGTTTGGTTTCCATCAAAGTGCAACTGATAATACCTTGTGTTTACGTCATTCAAGCGGTAAGACAATTGCTCTCATTGTGTATGTCGATGATATTATTCTTCCCGGCGATGATACTACCGGAATTGATGAGGTTAAGAGCTATCTTGGCCGTCAGTTTGAGATTAAGGATCTTGATCCCCTACGGTACTTCTTGGGCATTAAGGTGGCTCGCTTCAAGACTGGAATTTTCATCTCTCAACGCAAGTATGTTCTTGACTTGCTTTCTAATTCTGGTCAGCTTGGCGCTCGTCCTGCTGATACTCTGATTGAGCAAAATCATCGGTTGGCTGATTCTGAGGGGGAGTTGTTGTCAGATGTTGGTCAGTATCAATGACTTGTGGGGAAGCTCATCTATTTATCCATGACTCAACCTTACATTACTTATGTCATGAGTGTCGTGAGTCAATTCATCCAATCTCCTCGTGCCCCCACCTTGATGCAGCTATTCGGATCCTACGCTACTTAAAAGGGTGTCCAGGCCATGGTATTTTGTTTGCCAATCATGGTCACTTACGTGTTAAGGCTTGGACAGATGCTGATTATGCAGGATCAATTTCAGATAGGAGGTCAATTTCGGGTTATTGTGCCACTATTGGTGGTAACTTGGTTACTTGGCACTGTAAAAAGCAAGATGTTGTCTCTCGATCTAGTGCGGAGGCAGAGTATAGGGCTATGGCTCTTGGGTAGGTGAGTTGCTATGGCTGAAAACCTTGATGACAAACTTGTGCCTTCCAGTGTCGCTTCCATTCTCACTTTACTGCGACAACAAGTCTGCCATTAACATAGCAGCAAATCCCGTTCAACGTGACAGGACTAAGCATATAGAGGTGGACCGTCACTTCATTTGAGAGAAGATCATCTCTAGTCAAATTTGCACTCCATTTGTCACAAGCTCTCAGCAGCTTGCAGACATTCTTACAAAAGGCGTCAATAAGATTGTGTTTGAGAATGCATTGTTCAAGTTGGGCGTTTCAAATATCCACGCACCAACTTGAGGGGGAGTGTTAGCATATATGACACTATGATTTATAGTATGACTTACCATAATAGCAGAGATTTGACTATGCATATGCTAGCATACTATTTATGGAATGACTTACCATAATAGTAGAGATTTGACTATACTATAGAATATGCAATAGAATATGCTTTAGAATAAGTTGTGATTTGATTTTGATTTGATTTAGTTTTCTTTCTTGTAATATGAGCATGTGCTCATTCTATCTATAAATACTAGAGCTGTGAATGAGTAATTTATATCATTCAAACCCTTACGCAATTCTCTCATTTCTCTTCTATTTATATTTCTATTGATACCATGTGGAGAAATGAATTCAATTATATTGAATCTATATATATTTACAAAAGTCTCTGTTGGGCTATATATAAGAAATTACAGAGAGAAAAATCAGCAACTAACTAAATTTGGAAACCCTATAATCGGGAATCCCTAATTCTCTATCAATCAAATCCCTAAACTCTAGGAAACAAATATTTACACGATTCTAGTGCTAACCAACCACTAATCAAGGAGACTAACTCGTATTTTTCCACATTAGCCATTCCTATTATGCCCTTCATGATGATTCCGACACTGTTACAGAATGACTGTGACCGTAGCTTTACCCGATACTGCAATCTAACCATAGAAGTGCCACACTTGAAAATAGTTCCATGAAGCAATTGGTCTTATTTTTACACACAAGCAGTAGAAAAATTCCCTAATTTAAAGACAACCAATCACAGGGCAATCACTCTGTTGTATCCATGGAAGGAGGAGAGAAAAAATTTACTAGTATTACTTACCAATATGAATACCATCGTAGAAATTTTGAGGGGCACTTGTTGCTCCACAATCTCCAATATGATGATTCATTTTAGAATTCGAACCATGAGCAGAATAAGGTGTGCCTGATTCTTGTGATACCTCAGCAGGTTCAGCAACATACCAATCCTTAGCCAACTCTGTTTCACCAATATGTCGGCTTGCAAAGGCAGAAGTTTCACGGGAAACATTTGGCGCAACATTTCTTTCTTCATGCACAGCACTTAACAAACTCCCGGTTGAAGTATGTCTTGTACTGTTTGCTTCACCAGTGCTTACTTCCATCACTAATGAAGCATTACTGATATCAAAAAATGCTGTAAGCAAACCATTAGAGTACAGAAAAGTTTCAGTTCAAAAAGTCATTACCTCCTTGACCAATGTAGCTGACCCTCTTTCTCCTCCAACAAAGCCTGAAGTTGTGCCAATTTAAGATTAAGTTGTTTAATGTCTCTTTTAAGACGGTTTACGGTATTTCTCTCTGAACTAATCTTCAACAGGGCAGGGATGCGTTAGTTAGCTAAGGAAAAGCTCCATGGAATTCAAAAGTTCCTTTTTTTTTTCATTTTTCTGTTAGTGAAGTTCAAACACAGTGATGTAATATTATTGCATATACAAAACATATATATAACATCCATCAATATGATGTCATGCAGTTAAAAGGTGGAGATGAACTTCGAAGACGGAAAGAGCCAGGTTAGGAATACCAGTACCACTTATATCAACCTGAAATCAAGTTCTTTATCTTAACTGCTCACACATCACGTATGTTAGCATATAACATAGTGCACACCTTTTATAAATGTGAAAGCCAGTTGATAATCACAACCAACTCAATTAATTTCACTCGACAAAACCTTATCCCAAGCATTTAGAGTCAGACATATAATAAATCCAGTTTTGCCATTATTCTCTAATTAAGACCATAACTTCAGATAAACCACGTGCAGGCATCTATCTCATTAATATCTCACCCCTATTTAATTTTGGTCATCCCCTACCCCTGTCACTTATGAATAACATTGTACTTCATTCCCTAGTCACCTTTTTTATAGGAAATTTTCTCTTCATCAGTCCAGCAGCTTCCATTTCTAATTTATTCTTTGTTATCTTACCACACACTTACCTCAACATTTGTGTTCCAATCACGCGCAATATATGAACATGTTTTTTCTTGGCCATCCAATATTTTATCCAATGAAGTGTGATTAACTTACTTGTTTCATAAAAAAATTGTTTCAGATTTAGACGTATATCATACAACATGCAAATATATTCGGCTTTAAGTCCATAAGCAAAAAAAAAAAAAAAATCATCTTCAAACACACCATCCCTTTAAAAATTATTGGGCCCAGTAACGAAATTGTTCCTTCTTTTTTTTTTTTTTTGGTTTTGGTATCTCTTGATCCCTCAATCTTCACTAGATGCATACCTATATTCTTAGTTTTGCTAATACATACTCCATATATTTAATTGACCACTGCTAGTTTAAACCCTCTTGACTCTAGAACCTCTCCAAAGCTTTAATTTAGCCTACATCCCTGCTTAATTTTCACTTGTAAAAATTAACATGTGCCATAACCTAATCCCAAATTTATCTTATCAAGGCAAAAAGACAGGGATCTAATGTTGATCCCTGTTATAAGCATACAACAATTGATAATTTACTTATTTCTCCCATAATTTACTTAAAATAATCACATCTCAGCATGTCCTTTATCACGACAAAAATATATTTGTGACTTCTTTCACTAATAAGCTCATCATATTATATTCCTAAGAACTCCATCTGAAGAATTTTCAAAGTCTATAGAGCCATATTTAAAATATTTCTTCCTGCCTTTACATCTCTATGGGAGTCTTCTAAATAAGTAAATCATTTTGACCTCGTCATCAAAAATAATAAATAAATAAATCAATCAATCAATACTACTGTTTTAAGTTTTAGCCATTGCTCCATCACACTCTGCAATTTTTGTTTGTATGCTTCATTAATTGAATATCAAGGTAATTCACCTTTTTTATAGGAAATAAAAAAGGTGAATTACATTGTACTTCATTCCCTAGTCACCTTTTTTATAGGAAATTTTCTCTTCATCAGTCCAGCAGCTTCCATTTCTAATTTATTCTTTGTTATCTTACCACACACTTACCTCAACATTCGTGTTCCAATCACGCGCAATTTATGAACATGTTTTTTCTTGGCCATCCAATATTTTATCCAATGAAGTGTGATTAACTTACTTGTTTCATAAAAAAATTGTTTCAGATTTAGACGTATATCATACAACATGCAAATATATTCGACTTTAAGTCCATAAGCAAAAAAAAAAAAAATCATCTTCAAACACACCATCCCTTTAAAAATTATTGGGCCCAGTAACGAAATTGTTCCTTCTTTTTTTTTTTTTTTTTGGTTTTGGTATCTCTTGATCCCTCAATCTTCACTAGATGCATAACTATATTCTTAGTTTTGCTAATATATACTCCATATATTTAATTGACCACTGCTAGTTTAAACCCTCTTGACTCTAGAACTACATCCCTGCTTAATTTTCACTTGTAAAAATTAACATGCGCCATAACCTAATCCCGAATTTATCTTATCAAGGCAAAAAGACAGGGATCTACTGTTGATCCCTGTTATAAGCATACAAAAATTGATAATTTACTTATTTCTCCCATAATTTACTTAAAATGATCACATCTCAGCATGTCCTTTATCACGACAAAAATATATTTGTGACTTCTTTCACTAATAAGCTCATCATATTATATTCCTAAGAACTCCATCTGAAGAATTTTCAAAGTCTATAGAGCCATATTTAAAATATTTCTTCCTGCCTTTACATCTTTATAGGAGTCTTCTAAATAAGTAAATCATTTTGACCTCCTCATCAAAAATAATAAATAAATAAATCAATCAATCAATACTACTGTTTTAAGTTTTAGCCATTGCTCCATCACACTCTGCAATTTTTGTTTGTATGCTTCATTAATTGAATATCAAGGTAATTTATAAAACTTACCATCCCCTTATCTATATATATGCAGTAAAACACTATCTCGCCACACATCGAAAAATTACTTAATTGTTAAGTTTCAATTAAATAGATTTGTTACCTAAGATAAACCATTCTCCAAATAAAAGTTTCTTAGGCAAGACACGTCATCTCCAAAGCACTTTCAAGCCTTAATAGGAATGTCATTAGACCCTAACGCCTTCTTGTTTTCATCTTCCTTTATACATTTTTACATTGCACATTCTTATTCTACACACACACACACATATATATATATATAATTGTTTTCTCTTAACCTTCCTAAAGTTACCATATTTTTCTAAATCTAAAGATTCCAATATGACTTTCATTCAATAAATTTCCAAAGTTAAGGAGCCAATTCACCTTTTTCTAATGTTATCATCTTTCACTGAGCACTCAAATCCTCTCTCTCTCATACTTAAAATGATTAAATCTCTAAATTCATTAACGTAGCAAAGTTGTATCTATTCTTTTCCCTGTCCTTTGTACCTTACTTCGAATAAAAATCGTCATTGCTTGATACTACCTAACTTCGAATAAAAATCGCCATTGCTCCATACTAAGGGTGCCAATAATTGACACGATACGCTAACACGACTTGAACACGACGCAAGAAAAGTGGGTTTGGGTTTGACTTAATCGTGTTCGGGTCGTTATCGTGTCAACCAAATTAGGCCCATTTAACTAAGTGTGTCAAGTAAAGATGTTGCATTCGTGTTTAAAATGGCCCTAATAGTATGGAATTTTAATTAAACGTGTCTTACCGTGTTGTGTCAGGTCTTGACCCATTTATGAAACAGTTTACGGGGGTTGTGTCGTGTTCCTATTGTGCTCGTATCACGGTTCCTTGATACGAATTATAATCACCCATATAGTAGGATACCCCTGTCATAACATGACACAAATACAACACAAAAATACAAATTGCCACCCCTACTCTATTTCTCAATAATTTGCATATTTAACCTTCCAAAACTTTCTCTATTTCAAGCCATTGTCAGCTTTTATAACACTTCCTTCTCGTTGTAATAATGGTTTGGACATCCTCATGCCACCACTAAATTTCATTCAATACTCACCAATTTCCTTTTGATTCTCCAATACCACAATTGAGGTTCTTTTTAAATATTTGTCATCCTATCCACATTATATCAATTTTATCTTTGAAAGTTCATATTACAGTTAGTTATGGTGTGGGGGGGGAGGAGGGGGACTCATTAGTACAGTTTTAATATATAGAATTGCTTACATCATGGTTGATGCCATCAAATGAATATGAGATTACTTCTCCACCCTTGTAACCCTGAAGAGCCTAATAACTCTTTTTCCACCCAAGATCAGTTTTCTCTCTCACTTGGAGATCTATCAAGCTGGCCTGTCTGACAGGCTCCTCGTCTACACCTCTGGCAGCAGCGTCATCGCCCTCAACTCTCGCTTCGTGCAACTCGTCTCCGTTCTCCTCTTCCAACTCCTTCCCCTTTCGCCACATGCGTCTAATGGTCCCCCCAATCCCTCCGAAACGATCCTCCCACAACCCCTCCAAACAACCATCATTGTGAATTCAACAATTCCAAGAAATCCAAAAGGATTAAATTAGACTTGAAAACCCAACTCAATAAAGCAGATATCATGATTTCATTGGGAGAAAACTGGAAATTACAATTTTCTTGCTCCAACCCCAAGCAAATCCCATGATTAAACTGTCTTGTTTCTTTGAGATTATGGACCATTTCTTCCCTTCAACTTAAACCAACATATTACATCCAAAACCATTAGCAAATGTGTTCATTCTATAGATTTGAATCAATCTTTGACCATTACTATCCCCAATCCATATCCAGCCATCCTCGATGTGTCCATTGATGGCTCTTGAACTCCAAAGACAATAATCCTCCTTGTGCAGTGGCCTGATGAGCCACGTGAGGTCAAATGTTGAAGATTTTGATGTAAATGTGGAGATGATGAGGTGGAAGAGGAATGCACTAACAATGGAGATTCAGAGAGTGGATTAGAATTGATTGGAGGCTAAAGCCTTTGGCTTCAGATATATTAATTATATTAAATATTATTTATTTAGATTAAAGAAATTTTATTAATTTTATTTTATATATGCACTTAATGGTCATTTGGTACAGTTGATAAGGACATTTAAGTCATTTTGTTTCATGTAAGGGAATTTTCGGTATTTAGAAATTATTCCTCTGACAGACTTAATCCCTAATTGATGTCAGGTGACTAAGAAAAACTTCAAGGAAGGTTGACCATACTTTTTCAATTAGTTTCACCCATAGGTTATTTAACCAAACCTCAAGGAAGGTCAGGGTAATTTAGCCTTATTCCTACTTGGGCAATTTTTTTTTTTTTTTTTTTTTTTTTGACAACTACCACAATAAAGTTGATATCATGTGTTTCAATTACCTCTTACCTCTTAGGCACTTGTAGGCAAGATTTCCTAATCTTCCTTCTAATCATATTTTCCACCAACTCCATCCCTTAATCTATCAATTTTCTTATATTCCAATTTTCTAATGTACACCCACTACCTTAGACTAGTCTATAAACCTGCTTGTTGACTTACAACATCAACTATTCTATTCTCATCAATAATAAAGAAAATCAACAGATCATAAGAGAAAAGGGAAATAACTCTATCAATTAAAGAAATAGATGACACAAAATTTACCACCATCCAGAAAAACTGCGATCAAGGATATTTTGGAGGTTACTTGCAAATTCGAAAATCTGGTTCCACTAAATTCGAACCCACTAAGAGTCGGTCAGTATAGAAACAAACTCAATTTTACATCTACAAGGGTCTTCTTTCTTTTTGACTTTTTGCATAAGACATCTATATGGGTCTTTCTTAGCGCAGAACTGAACCACTATACAGATCTCAGAGCCCCTCAAATAAGTGTTGGCTTTGTTGTAATCAAACTCATCCAGCTAACTGCAGATTTGGTGTCCCAAGACTCCCAGCTCCCCAAAGCCTCTCGACAACAAAATTTACCAGGATATATTTGAACTTAGAGTGCAAAACACATATATTTCTCACATAAAAATGGAAATTTAAGGAAACCCTAATTGAGTAAACAGAACAACATAATAAAAAGGAATAATATCAAATTCAACTGGTCATCAAGGAAAGTATGTATACTCACAGAAATGAACATAGTGAAAATTAAGGAGAAAAAAGAGCAGATAAAAGTTTGTTCTTAAGGATATGGGTACCATTAAACATCTGGCTCAAAAAATTCCTAACCGAAAGACGCAAGGCATCAAACCACTCCTGTGAAAAGTATACACGAAACTGCGGATCCAAGCTTGGGTTTTTCAGATACGGGACAGCTGCAGAGAAAATTTCAAGGTTCAGTTAGAGAGAAAATAAGTTCAAGAGAAAAAAGAAGCAGATGGAAGATATATATATATATATATAACCCACCAAACCACAAATTCCATTCCTGGTCTCTTTGCAGCAAGTCACCACCACTTATTCCAAAAAACTCGATAACTTTGTCTTTCCTTCCTAATCGTATGGCATGGACAATATAGTAGCGAATAATAGAAACCTCCAATTTTGATAATGTATCAAAAAATATTGTCTCGGAGGATGAAGAAAAGCACTGCTTGAAAAATCCCAGCAAGCCAATTAATTTTTCTGCCTGAAATTTGGGAACATATACTGAAAATATTAAGTCTAATATCTTATCCACTTGAAATCCTTTGCCAATATCACTGCCTAGCTCTGTCTCAAACGCTTGCAAAGTGTTTGTAAACCCTCTGAAGACAAGAAACTCCCTGATAAGCTCCTCAGCATAATTCATGTTCTCCATCTTGTTCCAATACCCTTAAAAAAGGTATACCTTCAGGCCTTAAAAAAGTTTAGTATCCCCATGCTCAAGCTATAACTTATGTGTTGTGCACACAACTCGACCATCAAATATCCGCAAAGATCACATTCACAAATCCGTAACTATAATATACTACCATTTAGTATGGAACTACTAAGACAATCTAATTATACAGGGAAATGATACACCAGATATCTTTCTGTCGCTACGAAATAAATTTTGGTGACAATGACTGCTCCTGTAGCAACAAAATGAACTCCGGTGAGTATGCTGCCCATTACAACACCATTGAGTGCCAAAAATTATGGAAAATTTTCAACAACTGAAAAACCCCAAAATAAGTTTTTGGAAAAATAATTGATAAAATAATGAATCATTTATTGCTCAAAATTCTTGCATCTAAATAGTTCACGTAATGGGATCCCGGCCACAAGTTCTAGATGGTTAAAGAAAATGACAAAACAAAACCAGAAAAAACACAAATTAATTTTTTGAAAAATCGGACATACCAAGTAGTTCACGTATGAGATATAACATCTGAATGACTATATTACTATTTGTAAGCATACACCAATTGATACATGAATCATTAGGGTTAGTAACCCATAATCTATTTACAAGTGCACATGTAGTTGTAGGTTAAAAGTGAAGTAGAGAACCATCATCGCAAAGTGACTACCCCTTTCTGAGGGGAGAAAGCTGAACCTTTTCCCTCCAGAAGTCTGTTATTTTGGATTATAAGTAAAAAAATTCTACAAAACATGCAAACAAGAATGCAAATCATTATCAGTTGCACCCAATTGTATGCAAAGTAAGGCAGAGATCTAGCGATTTTAGAATCGAATACTGTGTTCGGCTCATTGTCATCTCCACTAAATTTTCCATTCTTTGGCCAATTTAGTAAGAACATTACTTTTTTGTTTTCTTTTTTCTGGACAAGTTTAATATGACTTAAAAGTTTGACACTTCCGAAAAAAATAACTTCTCCAGAGGACATCCACACCTGCCTTGTCAACAGTAAATTTAACCCAACAACAATATTTCAGTCTATCAAACAAAAATATCACACCGCATACAGGATTCACAGTTCTTTGAATCATTCACTACATTTTCATCATGAAATTTCACTCCAAAATGAAAACATTCACTTGACACCAAATCCACAATTTAGCTTTTTTCTGATTCAGTGCATATTAAACCTACAATTTAGCTTTTGGGTTTTCTGATTCAGTGAATATAATACATTTACATGCCCTAGCACACTGTTAAATTGAACCGACCAGTCCCAACAAAAGTAACAGTACAAGAAACAAATCAGAATTCAGGCTCTCCTACTAAAAATCGAAAATGTAGGCAACCAAACATGAAAGTTCAACAATCCTAAAACCAAAATTCTTCGATTGTACACAACAACAAATAATACACCAATAATTTAATATACAAGCACGTATATACAAAATCAATAAATAAGAATAGTAAAAACAGAATTGAAACGAAAAATGAGTGCAATGAAACAACCTCATTCAAATGATTTGAGTTGTCTTTCGGTTCTCTCTCCGGATCTTGGTTTTTACTTCGCCCCGACGTTCACCTCTCTCTCTCTCTCACTCTCCCCCTCTCCCTCTCTCATACTATCTTTATTTTAGTAGTTCCAACCCGTGTTGGCGAAATTATTTTGGTACCCATGATTTGGCAACATTTGTTTGCTTTATTTTGTACTAGTCTGTGCGAAAATCCTTTCAAAAGAGATTAAGGCAAATATCGATTTTTACTTGAATATCTTAGGCTCGTTGGAAATAGTAAAAGGAGAAATAAAAAATGAAAAGAGATGAAAAATTAATGAAAAGAAAATTAATTTTTTTATATGTATTTGGTTAGGAAGAAAATTTATTCAAGAAAATTATAGAATAATATCATATTATAAAATAAATACTTAAAATGTCCTTATTTTATAAAAATAATAAAATAATAAAGAATTAATTAATAGTAATGTATAGAAGAATAATATCATATTATAATTTAGATACTTAAAATGACCTTATTTTATAAAAATAATAAAATAATAAAGAATTAATTAATAATAATGTATAGAAAAAAATTATGGAGTTTTCAATTAATGCAAACTACTATTTATTTAATTTGATGAAAAATAATTAAAAATGGAAGTTAAGTTAATTAACACCCTATCAATGATAAATTTGTTGTTGGACTGCAATTATTCCAATGTTGTTGGGCTTCAAATATCGATAAAGTTATTGGGTGATAAAAATAATATCTATGAAGTTGTTGGATAAAATTGAAACACAAAATAAAAATACGTTTCTTCTTTCACGTGAAAATAAATTTTCCCCGTATTTTGTGCAGGAAACGTTTTGGGGAAAACATAGGGTTATGAGAATCTTAATTTTCCAAAACTTTTCTTTTTCTATCTAACCAAAGTGCAGAAAAATTCTAAAATTTTCTATTTCCTTTATTTTCTCATTGATTCTATCTAACCAAACGAAGCCTTAAGAACCTTTTTTGTTCTTTTCTTTTCTTTTTTGGGTTAATTTTACTTATATCCCCTCAGGTTTTGTTAAATATCACCCTCAAATATCTTTCGAAAATAACTATCATTTAAGTCAATTTCTAACTTTCCGTACTGTTAAATGCATGGAAAAAGACAACTTTACCTTTAATTTTTTAATCTCTTTTATTCCAAAATATCATATTACCTAAATGACTATTATACCCTACACCCACCTACCAACCCAGACATTGCAATGGAGATGAGCAATTGAAGATGTGTGTTTTTGTCGTATCAAAGATGAGCAATTGAAGATGTAAGATGTTGGTGGCCTCCATTCATCCTCACATTTCGATCAGACCTGAGCTCGTGCTTATCGCCAGTGACAGAGCTTACTGTTGGTTTGACGATGAAGCAAGAACTGGGTTACTACACCTTTGCAACTTCTGACGAACAAAACAAATGGCTTTGGCGGTGGAGAGTTTCAGTTTCCGGTGACAAGTTGAGGAACCAATCCTCTGGTGGGTGTTGGGTTGGGACTGTGTGGGCGGTGGCGGCAACGGCGATGGCGGACGTCTTTATGGGTGGCCGCAGCGGATTAGTTCTTTACCCCTTAATTGGCAAGGTAGTCTGTATTTCTATAAATAATGAAAAATGATAGTACTTTACCTTTTATTGACGTGGGTGAAGTGCTCGCCAAAGTTGAATCTATGGTCTTCGGGATGGCTGCAATTGCTGGCGGAGAAGTGGTTGGTGTAGAGACATTGGGCAGAGAAGAAGTGGTGGAAGGAATTGGGCATAATTTCCTGAGTGGTCTACCGCACAATTCCGGATTTCCAGAAAATGATTTCGTTTCCTGGTTGAAAAAAACAGGTGATTCCGGAATCTCTCCGGTGAAATTGTTGAATGACAAATCAAGAGTGGCGTTCACCGAAATTTTGTTTGCGAATTCCGGTGGAATTTCGCCGAAGATCCTGTTGTAGGAGACGTTGAAGTAGTAAAGATTGTTGCCTCCGGTAAAATTTGGAGGCAATGACCCATTGATCAGATTCAAAGACAGATCTACTACTTCAACTGAATCAAACCCACTTGGAAGACTACCAAAAAAGTAATTACTTTTCAAGGATTAGAAGTAATTGCTTTTAGAGCCTATCAATGATTAGAAGCGATGGAATACAAGTTGATGGCGTGTGGGATGTATCAATCGCATGTGAAGGAGTGGATTTGCTAAGAAGTTCTGAATTGGGTGAAGTGAGGTGAACTGAACCCTTTTCTTTTCATATGTATAATTGTTGAATTCTTTTAATTAAGAATTGTGCTTGGTGGTATGTACTAGTTTCATCCTCTTTGCAATTCTTATGAGTATATATGCATTTTGGAAGCACTTTCCCTCATTTCCATGTGATTATTATCTTTGATGTCTCCGGTTGTTGGAAGTAAATGATCCTCTATTTTTTTATTTCTGTGTGTGTAATGTGTGTGTATATATATATATGTCTATATATATATATATATATATATAATTTGAAAATTTACAACTTTCTAAGGGTATTTTAGTCTTTTAATCTAATTCTTTAAGCTAATGGGTTGGTTTGACAAATTCAAAGGGTGATTAAGTCATTTTACATCGTGCCAAAACTTTTCAACTAAAGGTTCGGGTGTTAGTGAAAAATGGAGCAAAAGTTTATAATATGAGGGATAGTTATTTTCGAAAGATGTTTGAGAGTGATATTTGGCTAAACCTGAGGGGGTGTCAGTGAAATTAACCCCTTTTTTTTTTTATTTCTTTCTTTCTTTTTGGGTAAGTAATTGTAGTATTATTAGTTTTTTTTATTAATTTTCAGAAAACATAATTTAAAAAATTAAAAAAAGAACACTTGTTTTCTCTCCATTTAAAAAGTTTTTTATAATTGCTTTTTGAAATGAATCAAATAATGCTTAATTCTCACATGTAAAACAAAATCTTGTACGAGACTTTTCGCGAGATTGTTCAATCACCCAACAATTCCCCTTGAACGAGATTTTTCACGAGATTGAACGTCATCGGCTTTCTAAGCTTCCCGCTATTAGATCTTGAATTCACACCGGGCCGGCCCTGGGCATGGAGAAATTATTGGCAACAACGGTGGTTCCACATCACTTTGCTGACATGGCATCACAAGCCAAGAGATTTGAGTTTTTTTGCATACCTATCTTAGGATCACCATGTTAGATTCCTCGTAAACCCAAACAAAAATGGCATCTCTTTTATAGCCGAAAATTTCATCTTTCCGCCTAAATCTAGTACTTCTCTTTCTTTAAATTTGAGTCCCTAATTTTATATCTTGTTTTTTCTCGTTAAGCTAACATTCTCGTGGTTTCTAAACTTTGCCTCTAATACTTGTCTTTCTTCAAATTAATTTGATTTCCTAATTTCAGATCTCTTTTTTTTCTCTCAAAGCCGTCATTCTCGTTGAAGAAATCCTTACCCCCAGTTTTTGAACTTCGCCGGTGACATTTCCATCATCTTTCGTACACAGTCATTTTTCCTTGCCGAGCAGACAGTCCCGTGCTCTAGCCGATAAGAATAGGACAACAGTTTAGATCCGCTATCGTTCAATCGTCCTTGCCTGCAATTTTTGAACTTCACCGTCAACCTGTTCGCCATTTGTGGCACCTCTCATGCTGCTTCTCCACCTACTCCATTCCATATTGCCCCCATTGCCATATTGTATATATATTTTTTTTTTTGGAAAATTAAAAAAGAACTGGTTTTGTATATTGATGAAGCGTTTAATGGTTTTTTTTTTTTTTTTTAAGAATTAAGAAAATCAACTAAAATAGTTATTATTTTTTTGAATATGAATGTGTGTGTTTTATTTTTCTCTCTTTTAAAGGTGGTTTGTGATGATTTTTAAATCTTTTCTACATAGTTTGGTATCCTTCTCCATTGAACGGAGAAGTTTGGACCTTTATTGGCTCGATGCAAGCTTTTTAAACTCCTTTCTCATCTTACTTGGTAGAGAGAAACAGTTCCTCAGATGCATATTCTCTGTAATTCAAGTACTAATGCATATGGACATATATATGTTAATAATTTGACCTTTACTTGATTAAATAAGTAAAATATTTAATGTTTTTCATATTTTCTCCTTCTATTTGATTATTGTTTTCTTTCTTTCTTTCTTTCTTCCACGATCTTTGAGAAGGAAGTAGCAAAGTTTTCTGTAATGTTTAGATCAATGATACAAAGGTCACTCACCAGGTATGATAAAATGATTATTTATAAAATTCTATAATCTTTTGTCATATGAATTCTGGACAAGCATATCAACATATTGGTGGAGATTGTAAATATTGTGTTGTTGAAACTACTCTGATAGAAAGATTTTGAATAATTCTTAACGGTATCAGTCAGAGGCAATGTGGTTTAATTTTGGATTGAACTTTTTTCTTCAAATTATAACACACTGGTGGGATAAGTTTAAAGAACCGCTTAGCATAACAATGGAAAGAAATACATTTTGGTCGAATTATTTCAAATCTAATAACGACACTAGAACGAAGTTATAAAATTGCAACTGTAGCAAACAAATAAAGATTCCAGAGATAACAATAGAATTTTCCATCCTATGTAAAATTGTAAGTGCAACAAACAAATAAGAATTTAACTAAAATTACAAGTATAGCAACCTGCTTTTAGAATTTCAATCATTCAACCAAAAAATAAGGGTTTGAAGCACCCTCATATAATTAATTTCAACAAAGATCATATCCTAATACATTAACATCACTATAACACCAATTTGTTTCGTCGTTCTTCAATTGGCAGCATCATTGTTCATTGTCCAGCACCAAAATCCTCTTGACTATTTGTAAACGACTCCTAGAAACATATTAAAAAATATATGGTTAATCACCTAAGAACAAATTAATACCATATTACCTAAATAAAATTCATAAGCTATAAAACACATTACCTGAGTAGCATGTGGTATGAAACTATATCCAGGTTGGCTTAAACTCCAATTTGAACTTAAATCCTATGAAACATAAAAAAATTAAAACAATCATAAAATTAAAGTATTGCATTATGAATCAATGGAGCAAAAATAAAATTACCTCGTGATGAACACTCTCGCCGTAATGATTTACACTCACTGGAGGTTGAAAGTGAACCAGTGGAGCATTTGACATACCAACAGTGTTCTGTGAACATTTGAAATGTTTTGCTCCTCTTTTTCCTACAAGAAATAATTAAAATCAATTATAGTATATATATTTGTTCAATAACAGTGAGCATTTCCAAATCACTTCAGCATTTACGTTTCAATAACAGTGATCAAGTTTCAAATTCTTACCTTTTTGCTGCTTACGTTTCCTCTTTTCCAAATGCTTTTTATTCGAGCATTTATTAAACCCTTTTCCCTCACACGTGAAGGATCATATATACGCATTTCCTCCGGCTGTTCACGGCTCTCCTTGGTTAGATTGCAATCAACATTTTCTTTACTTGGATTACTATTCTCCATAAATCTTTGAGCTTCATCCCACATCATCTGCACATATTTTTTCGCCACATTCTTTCTCTCATCTGTCATAACCAAGTGATCTATAGCACGACATGACTGTTGAACCAAGATATTTCTTTCTGCTGTCAGTGATGATTTCTTATTTGTAGATGACTCACCAAGCTCAAAGACTATGTTTTTTTTATCTTTTGCACATTTACTCCATCTATCTAAAATATAACAAGACGGTATTTGGGTGATATTCCAAGCATGAAGAACTTTAAGTGCATGCCGACATAACCACCATGTTGACTCAAACGTCATACAAGAAAAAACAACATTGCAATTATATAAGTCAAACTTTATGATGTAATGTTTACCATGGAAGTCCTAAAATACTCGACAAGTATAAAATGTATCAACATTACAAAGTTGCTCCAAGTGCACTTTTAAACTAGAAAAGAATTATTCTTCAAATATATAGTATATAGTAATTGTGTACACACTAGTAGCTTGTGTCAAAATTGCACTACCAACTAATTTTGGCTGCACTTGGCTATGCTTAGAACGGAAATCTTCATCACTTTCAGCAAACCGCATTTTCTCACACTGTTCTTGTGGTGTTGCACAAATTTCCTTAAGGTCATAGTTTTAATTGATATCATTTGCAACACAATATTCACTTCTTTGAGTAGATTTTGCATGAAGAGTGAAAGTATTCATGCTAAAGGCTGGGCACCACTTTTCCCTAAGTTCATAAAGGGACTTGAGCCACGCATTGTTTTCAAGATCAAACTTTGATATCATGTCATCCATGCTTTCACAATGTAAACATTTATTGAAGAAACCCTTAAACTCATTATTTGCATACAAGCTTCTTATTCTTTGAGTAGCATTTTTTGAAATGTGCCGCAAACAAAGGCGATGACAAGTATCGGGAAAAACCTTCTTTATGGCATTTGCCGTTGCTTGACACTGGTCTATAAATATTGTCTTTGGTGCTCGATTCCCCATTGCTTCCAAAAAATTTTCAAACACCAAACAAATGACTCAGTGGTTTCATTTAAAAGAAAGGAACAACTAAATAAAATATTTTTTCGATGATGATTGACTCCCACAAATGGTGCAAAAATCATGTTGTACTTATTTGTTCGATATGTTGTGTAAAAAATCACCACATCCCCAAAATAATCATAATCTACTTTTGATCGCCCATCTCTCTAAAAAAAAATTTGTCAAGTGACCTTCGTCATCTAATTCTTCACTGTGAAAAAATATATGGTCGTTGGCCCGACAATTCTGAAAGTGATCAATCACACTTTGAGCATCTCCTCTATCAATTAATTTTTGCTTATTAATGAAATTGTGAGAATCTCTTTGAGTGAACCCTACTTTTTCAGGACCACCCACTTCTTTTAAGAGATATGAAAATGTTTTTGTTCCCCTTATACCTGCATCAACCATGGAGTTGATAACACTTGCAGTACCAACATCTATTTTTTTATTTATTTTCAGAAAATGCCTCTCTTCAGGATCTACAAATTCATGATTATGGTCATCATTGAAATGAGTTACCTCTTAAATCTAAGTATTGCACTACATCCTGTTTTTTTCACCAATCTTCTAATCTTTTTCAATTCAGAATATTCACCATCATAATGTCCGACATTTGCACATAAGTATTTCCTTTGCCTGAGCGCCCCATCATTACCTTTTCGAAGATTTCCTTTCTGAACATTGAAACCCTTTCTTAAAGCATGCTGACAATACAACCTATATGCTTCATCTTCACCCAATACTTTCATTCCAATTCGAATTTCATTAACGTTTTCACTCATTTCATTTTCCATGAAATCTAATGTTGTTACAAAAGTTAAATAAAAATGAAAAGACAAGTTAAATAAAAGAAAAGAAAACAATTCACAATTCAGGAAATCTGTATTTTTTATTTACACATGATCAATGAACAGAAAAATCAGCATATATATATATATATATATATATATATATATATATATATATATATATCTTTACCGGAGAAGCGCAGAAGCAGCCGGAGAGGTACCACAAATGGCGAACAGGTTGCCGGCTGTTGATCCAAAAATCCACACAGTTTAGAGCCGAGGGCCATTCCTACAAGACAAAAGAAGTGATGACCAACGTGGTGCCGGCCGGGTGCACTCCGACGGTCAAGTTAGTACTTGAAGATTGAATATCCGATAAAGGATTAAATATGGGATTTATGGCGTACCTTTTTATGTTAACTGGCCTATCTTTTATATAAAGTTGAAGTTGTCATTTCCACATTTCCTTCCAGGAGAGAAGGAATTAGTTAATCGTATCTTTAGTGCAACCTCTGAACTAATCAAATCTTATCATTTAATTGCCTTATGAGATGATCACCTTATCTTAATTACCTTAGCAATACGGTTGGCTTACCCTATCTCCTTAATTTCCTCATCAGTTGCCCCCAGTTCCTAATTTTGCATGTCAAAAGTCGGGAATGCCAAGTTGGTTCTGGCTTCTTTGATATATTTTTGGTAAACTTTTCAATTTCAAACAATAATTAAAAATGTATATATATATAAATTTTTTATTTTTTATTTTATTTTTTTTATTTATTTTGCACAGTCGCTACTTAGGAGTGACACTTTCGAGCTCCATGCTTGAAAAAGTTGTCATATAATATTTTCACTGCTACTTTCATTATAATTTTTCTTTCAAATAAATAGACTTGTTCTCACAATCTATAAATATAGATGTAACTTTGTTGTTGAATAGTAAGCCTAAATGTAAACAAAAACTCAACAACTAGATATAGTTAAAGAATATTTAGGATTATGAGTCAGGATAGGCATGAATGCATTTGCCCTTTCCATCATGCATGTTAATATATATATATATATAAACAGTGATCATTATGAACTAATGGTCATAATGAAGTAAACACGATTGCTCTGACAAGTCATGCTCATTAGATAGACATTTCAATTGTTAATCATATTAAACTTTGAAATCAATTCCCGAGCTTGAGAATTTACTCTGAGCTCATCCTGAGCTATAGCTGGAACACTTTTTTTTCTTTCTTTCTTTTTGATCGAGGTCTTTTTGCCGAGAACTTTTAAGAGTAGAGAATCCTATCAAATCAATGTTGTGCAACTTGAAACTATTCTCCCATTGGCTTTGTTGCCTTTCAAGGGAGTAGTCATTATCAGCTTTACTTAGCTCACTCCTCTAATAAATGAGTAATTTTTACAAGCTTCATACAACTCGTTCTTTCAATAAGGAACTAGAATTTGTTGAACCCAACTCGCCTTTTAATAAGGGAAGTATATTTTACGAGTTTTACTGAGCTCATCCTTTAATAAGGGGAAGTATATTTTACGAGCTTTACTGAGCTTACCCTTTAATAAGGAAGTATATTTTACGAGTTTCACTCAGCTCGCCCTTTAATAAGGTAAGTATAGATGATTAAAATTTCATTTATAATTATTGTATGTATAGGTTGGATTAGGATTAGATATTCTTAAATTAGAATAATTTAGTACTTACAGGTTAGTGTATTATTATTATTATTATTATTATATATATTAATAAAATAATATTGGTGGAGAAATGGATGATTTGTCAAAGCCTAAATATTAGCTTTGTAATTTAAATAATAAAAAAATCATTATTGGGTTTTGGATTAAATATAATATTTCTTTTAATTATATTTTATTGTTTAAATGATTAAATAACTTACTAGGATGAGATTAAGGTTGAAGGAGTTTCTTTTTAAAAGAAATGGTAGATTGGTCAGTGTATGATTATTATTTTAATTATTGTTTAATGGGTTTGAAATTTTAATGAAGTTATTAATGTATGTGATTAGTGTAGTATTTATAATTATTTATATATATGTGTATAATTGTATATTAAAGATAAAAACTTTATTAGGTTTGGTTTTGGTCAAAGATGATTTGATTATTGGTTTTCAGAGTCTTGGTAGAGAGAGCTTGCTCGTGGGTTTGACCCACTTTATTTTTATCTTTCAAGTTACTAGAGGTCCAAGTCTCAAGGTTAATGATCCGCAGCTGGAGGACTTATCTATTTCTTTTGGTTTATTTCAAAGTAGGATATTATTACTTCATTTAATGTTAGTTTTTAATTATGGATTCTGGATAGTGACTTTTGGTTAAGGGGTCATTGAGTTACGGGATTCCCGAGTTGTAACCATTGGAGAATTATTAATGAATTTATTATTTATTAGTTTTTCTTCAACGTATTATTTATTATTTATTTCATTTTTGTAATATGTGCTTATTTAAATACTTTAATTGTTTTGATAACCACCGGTTTTGTACGCGGATTTGATTAACCCGTGTTCCAAAATTAGGGGGTATCACATAATGTTATATTTTCCTTCATCTTTCCAAGTTATTTTGAGTTCACGAGTTTAAATCTTGAATGTGTGGTTCAACCCAACTTATCACTATATAAGTTCTTAGAACTTCTTGAAATGCTATGTAATGGTTAGAAGTGATTGCATAGACCTCATTTGACTTGTTTAGAGTCAAATTTATCTCCTCATTCATGAAATGACCATTTTACCCCTTGTTCAACATTTTGTCCGTTTTGACCTTAGCTTCCGCGTTTGCCTTTGATTTTGAGTATTGTGACCTTTTATAAGGATCTCTTATTGTCCTAGAGGTGGTCTTTACCTTTAGTAACCTTTTCCCTTATTTCGCTTCCACATTTAGGACTCAATATCGAGTCAGTTTTTAATTTTCTTGGTTGATGCACCGGATCATGGGATTTAGGGCATTACACCATGCTTAAATTTAGGGGGGGCAATTCGGGTTCGCTTGCCATAATCGTGTCATGTCGAACTAGGGGTATAACACTGAACATGTCTACCCGAACACGACACGATTAATAATCGTGTCACATATCCTAAACCCGAACACGACATGTTTATTAAACAGGTAACACGACACGACACGTGTAACCCGTTTAATAAACGAGTAGTGTTAGACACACCAAACACGACCTGTTTAACATGTTTACCTGCTTAACCTGTTTAAGGTGTTTACCCGCTTCACTTGTTTAAGGTGGCCAAAGATTAAAATACTAGCAAACATTATTATAAATTTTGTACTGTAGTGATGTAGTCCAAAAGAGAGATTAAAAGCCAAAGATAAAGATTAAGTCTCAAGTCATAAGTTACAGACTGAAATAAAGATAAGTCATAAATTATTACAGACTAAAACAAAAATATTTAATAGAAATGTCAGGGTAATATGCAATCTTCTTAAAAGCCAAAGATCCACAACTCAAAAACTTCTTTCTGCAATCTGCATGCACTCTTTTCTGAAACACCCAAAAGTACAAATTCCTACAAAACAGGTAAGTGTAAAATAAGTTTAGATAATAATAAAAAAAAAGATTGAAATATAAAAGAATGCATGTAACAAATTATGTGAAAAATAAAACAGACGCAGAGGGCTTTTTTACCTAGCTGGATTTTAACGTTCGGTTATGCTAACACTGATGGAACATTGGCCTTCAACAGGGTCATCAATGTTGACATTAAGTT
Organism: Cornus florida; assembly: GCF_030987335.1. NCBI lineage: Eukaryota > Viridiplantae > Streptophyta > Magnoliopsida > Cornales > Cornaceae > Cornus > Cornus florida. The sequence goes on along the minus strand of NW_026775574.1, from coordinate 36,040,305 downwards.
TCATCACATCATCAATCAAGTCATCCACTTGAAGCTTCATTGTATCTATAGTAAAACATACACAAAAAATTTAGTACTTCACTATTATATGCAATAATAAAAATATAATTTGAAGTTTATTATAAGTCATTTATGTGACGACCCTGGATTTTTCAACCCAGTGTGTCCTGTGATGACCCGAAACGGATCCAAAATGCGAAAGCAAAAGAAGGAATGTGTCCTCTAGAGATGTACGTCATCCCTAAGGCACCAAAATGACTCTATTTGAAACTATGGAACTCAAATGAGCCAAGCAATGAAACAAAAATGCCAAACCCAAAAAGAAATGAACCAAGGGCAAAATGGTCATTTCACACTAAAATGGGTGCCACAGTGCACACCATTGGAAAGACAACGAAAAATCAACAAGAATAGACTCAAGAATCGCATGATTCGGAGTCCGGACGACAAAGATATCAAGTTCTGAAGTCGAAGGAAGGGAAACCCTATCCCGGTTCGAACCAAAAATAGACATTACCTTACTAAAACTTGAATATCTTGAGCTAAAAGAAGAATCTAAAGCTCTAATTGGTACCATTGGAAATCTTATTTCGACGCAGTCAATTTAGACTCAAGAACGGACCAATTCGGAGTTAAAATGAAGAAGGTATGATAGTTTGAAATTGGAGGTGCAGTGCTGAACCAAGACACAAACACACACACACATGAACAATACCCCGAGCGCTCATGCAAGGGCTTCAAGTGCTCGAATGGCACACACCCAAGGACCAAAACTCTCTGCCCCATCTTCGAGCGCTCGTAGCCCCCTTAGAGCGCTTGTTCTGCTGTAGGTACAGCTTAAAATGCAACCTTGAAATGCAATTTTGAGGACTTTCTGGACCTTTTTGAAAAAAACACAAAGAAGAAACCCCCCTCAAAATCATGTTTTCTGATTAACCATGTCAAGACCAACATTTATTTTTCATGTGAAAACCCAAAATGCCCTTATGCTCAGTTTAGGCTCAAAACGGTAAAAATATGAATTTGCACCGAACATACATTTGACCCCAAATGCACTTCTAGGCTGAAACGAATATGCACGCAAACGTAATAAGTGATTTTGAGTGCGTGGGAATGGTCCACGGCTCCTAGAAATGGTCGAGTCAAAATCCGACCCCCCAACGACCAAAAAGGCGGAAATGAATTTGAAATGGATATTTTGAAAACCAAAATTAACAATTGATTGGAAATTACCATGTGGCCCTTGGACGCACTTCATGCATGATTAATGAGATAGTACGGAAGAATCAAAATGGAATTTCCACACCCGATGCAAACATAGTGAGACAATAACTTAACATTTTTCAATTTTTTTACAATATTTCAAAAAGTCAAAACTACATAAGATACAAATACATGTCATTGGCCTCCGGCCTCATCTTATACATGTCAAATACTTTGTAAGGAGTGCACTCATGTACACATTACATATATGGAATCAAATATACACATTTTGTCAAATAAAGCTACAAAAGGCATCTCATGCTAACATTTGCATGAAATGGAAACTTAAGAACTACAAGCCATCCAAGGAATGATGAGCATCACGAACCAAGTCTTCGTACCTAAAAAAAATGTTCCCACAACGTGGGTGAGTAACATAAAGTTACTCTAGGAGATGAACATGCATCGACCTAACTTTTTACAATTTTATCACCTTAAGGTGAAACATGTTAAAGGGGCTCATGCCACCTAACGTCTATATCAAAGTGTGACCTAGGGAGCATCCTAAGCTACCTAGGATCATTTATAGCACAAATCACAGCATTCGTGCAATTCAAGTAACATGAGAGCATGCTATACAAAGCAATAAGATGTAGATTCTCAAGGTCACTAACTTGAAATCTAAAATGTTAAAACAGCTATAGTGGATCATGCCACCTAAAGTCTATGTTCCAAATGAATCTATAGGATCATTCCAAGTCACATTTGAACAACAAAGCACAAATCACAATATCTATGCAATTAACCAACATAGAAGCATGCTACACAAGTATCAAGATATAGATTCTCAAGGTTACCATCTTGAAATCTAAAATGCAATAACAACTAAATATAACAATTTAGTACAATTAGAATTTTTAATACCACACATCAAGACATAAATTCTCTAAGTTATCAACTTGAAATCTAAAAGTGTGAAAACAACTAAATATAACAATTTAGTATGGATGTACTTAACAACGTCAATCGCCAATAGCCAAAACCACAAGTCACAATTAAACATGATTGTCAACTTGGAATTGAATGCGAAATCAAATAGTGGAAGACTTGGACATCAAAGCTCGGATTTCCGCCGAGACAAGGCAAATTTGGGGCTACTAACCCCCAGGCAGCCTTCCCAACGCGCGAACTTTATAAGGCTAATTTGGAGCTACTAACCCCCAGGCAGCCTACCTAACGCGCGAACTTTTGACTTAGAGGACTCTTGTCCCCGTACTAGAGCTAAACCCTAGCCATCACAACTTAACAATGTCCCATACAACTCCAAAATAACCTAAATAAGTTCACAACTTATATGTAATTTATATAATGCACGAAAACCACCTTCCATGCACAAGTAAGTTGAAACCACACAATCCATGCCTTAGAGTTTCAATTCTAAAATGGCATATATAATATCAATTACAAAGTGTGTAATTTATTACACATGGCATCAATATATTTCATAAAGAAAACATGTTCTCATGAATATAAATATAACAACAAAGTTGTCTAATGCTCAAAACATAACAAAGTGAATACATAACAAGTTCAAGTCCATGATTTGAATATAGAAACAACTTCTAAAATACCAATAGATCCATGGAGCCATTAGATAGAATTTAATTAAACAAGATAATCAAATCCTTTAGATTTCAAATCAAATTCGAATAACCTCAAATTAATATATGTTAAACAATATAGCATGTTCATTACATATATCAAATCAAAAGTGTAAAATGAGTAAGATAGCATCATATAGAATTTAATTACTTTAAATTAATCAAATCTCTAGATTTCAAAAGTTATTCATATGATACCAAATTAATATATATCAAGCACCAAATCATGGTCATACCATATCTCAAGTCTAAAATGGAATACAAGTAAAATACAATTTAGTAGAATTTAAATCAAATTAAATTCATTTAATCTCTAGATTTGAAAACTCATCTAAATCATCCCAAATTAATATATATCAAAGATCAACTCATGGCCATGCCATTTACCAAGTCTAAAATGAGTTATTTACAAGATATGATAAATCACTAATTTCTCAAATTAACAAAATACATGCATACAACTTATAAAAGCATCAATAACATGCAAGAAACAAAAATATAACCCTATAACATCCCCTACCTCACTAGAGAAGTATCTCTCTAGAATCCAAGGCAAATCAACACAAAATGGTAAACCCTTCAAGGGTTATGAAGAGGAGGATGAGGGGAACAAAAAGTATTCCCAAGTTCAAGCTTAGAAATCAATGGAAGGCTCTCAAAAATCAAGGTCAAGACCTAAGGCTTCAAGCTCCATCCATGGAGGCTAGGGTTTTTTGGTGAGGAAGGAATGAAATAATGTGAAAATGTATGAGTGGAGGAAATAGAAATCCTCCACTCACTATGTGCTCTTACACCATGGTCAACACACACATCTATGGTCAATTGCACAAAAACTCTTCTTTAAAACCATAATCCTAAAGTGGCCCAAAAACAATTGCAAGACTTAATTTGGAGTATACACTTGTCACAAATCCAAGGCTCCATCCTAAGCTTAATCTCAAGTCTACACTTGTCAACCATCCAAGCTAACAAGTGCGTCAATCCTAGGCCAACAAGTGAGTGAATCTCCACCCTCCACATGTCATTATCCAAGGCATCAAAGTGTTTCCACACAAATGTTAACAAGTGGACCAATGAGAGTGTTACACTTGTCACACTTTCCGAAAATTGCAAAAAGGTCCTTTTTGAAAATATCTTCCAAATTAAATTGCAAAATGGTCCCTAAGACAAAAAATAATTACTTTACAGTAATTACACAAAACCCCAAAAGTTAAGAAAATTACAAAAAGGTTATACGTCTATATCCTTTACAAGAAAAGTAAACACTTAGCATGCTTTTCTACAAAAGTGAAAATACACTAGCATGGAATTTAAATATCATGGATGCAGGCAAAACCAGATTCAAATTCGAACACGAAAAGTGAGGTTGTGCAAGGAAAAAGGATAAACAAGAAAAAGAGTCTCGAAAACCATTCCCGAGCACTCAAGATGACATAATGTAACGAGAAACCGAACTCAGAAAGGAAAAAGACCAACGAAAAAAAAATATCCGTGAAAATCTGAGAAAATGAAAGGAATGAAAATGACCGGGTCATTACAATTTACCTTTCCAACCAAAAAGCCAGTCCCTCGTGCATACCAAAACCTCCACATTTTTCTGGTTTAAGTGCACTACGATATTAATAAAGAACCTGACCACCAACATTAAACGCAGACTCAGAAGTTCCTGTAGTGATTGGAATGCTCAATATTTCACGAGTCATTTGAGCAAGCACGTGATACCTAAACTGATTGGCTTTCCAATAGGTAAGCACGTCAAGGTTCGCATTCCTATTGATTTTTGGTTCATCTAAATAGAGTTCCAACTCTGATTTTTGGTCATTTCCAAGCAATTTATCATTCTAAAATGAGTCAAATGCCTACATTATAGTAATTAAGAAAAACAAATAGATCAATCAATGGCAAAAGTAGAAAAACAAATAGATGTAATGAATAAAATAGGCATTAAAGAAATTTAATATCTCACAAAAGTATTATTCACCTTTATAACATCAATGAACTTTTTAGTTAACTGTCATTCATCAACTTATCGGTGCTCACTTCCATCATTTGGTGAAGATATGGATTTGGTGGTACAAGCCATAAGAGAATTCAACAAATATTAATCAAAAAGGTTAAACAGTGCATCACGAACTAATGTGCTCTCAATGTTGTTATCACCATTAAGCTTGTTATAGCTAAAAATAACAAACCCAAGCTTGTATCTAGGATCTAAAATCACAGCAATAGTAAGGATCATGCTATAATCAGACCAATACTTTGCAAACTTTGAATACATTTGAGTTGCCATCTTGCTCATAAACTTATCCTCACTATCTATTTCCTCTCGCAATGTCAATTAAACCGAAAACATAGATAGAAAATACAAGTTTGTTGTGGGATTCTTGGATCCAGAAAAGATGTTTGTAACATCATAAAAAACAGTTAAGAACTTGTAAATCTTTTCTATCCTACTCCACTCCTCTTGAGATGGGCAGAACTTATAATTTGAATCATTCAACTATAAATGACAAAAAACCTGACAATAATAAATGGCAGACTCAAGCATAAGATATGTTGCATTCCATCTTGTAGAAATATATTGCCATAACCCTCTTTTACATTCTAAGGAAACATGAGAGACACATTCAAAGAATTTTTGTTTACTTATTTCAAAACCTTTGACATACTTAACACTCTCACGAATCTTTATGATAGATTCATCAACCTCTTTTAACCCCTCTAGCACTATCAAATTTAAGATATGTGCACAACAACGAATGTGAAAAAACTCCCCACCACTTAATAAAACATCATTTAAATTGAGTTGAGACTTCAACAATTCAACAAATGAACAGTTTGAAGAAGCATTGTCTAGAGTAATTGAAAATAGCTTCTTTTCAATTCCCCATTCAGCTAGCAATGTATAAATCTTTTCTGTCAAAGCAACACCATTATGTGGAGATGGCATGTAAGAGAAGTTCAAAATTCTTTTTTATAAGCGCCAATCCACATCAATAAAATGTGCAGTAAGAGATAAGTACCCATCAGTAGTCAAAGAAGACCACAAATCAGATGTTAGAGAAATCCTACCATTTGTTGGTTCCAACATATATCGAAGCCTATCCTTTTCATTTTTATGCATCCTTAATTGATTGGTAAAGAATCGATCTATAATAAATCAACCCTTTGCAATAGCACAAATCATTGTAAAATAGGGCTATTGGACGGGTAAGTCCAACCACTGGGACTGCTAGTTTATGGCAACCAAGGTCTTTAAATTCACTTTTAGTTTAATGAAAGGGGTATAGAGTTTTGGTTTGGTTTGTCACTAGAATTAGGAATTAAAATTGCATAAAAACAATAATTGCAAGGAATTGAAGGGAGAAAATTAATAAGGAGAGGATTAGGGAAGTGAATCCACAACGTACCTATAAACATGCTAGAACTTGATTTACTTGGGAGAGCAACATATACAAATGACCATGGAATGCAACAATCACAAAAATTGCTACATTACCTTCAAGAAATTCATAAAATCAATAAGCAAGAATAATCTATGAAAGATTTACATGCTTAAACTACCTAGACTAAGGTATAGCCTTAGACATGCTCACTAAGCTAGAGATTATCAAGCCCTTAATCAAATGATAAAAGCACATGAAATCCAAAATCAAGATTAATCCATCAAAGGGAGACCCTAAGTTATGGACTAACAAATTCCTCATAGATCATAACATTAAAACCATTCCACATTCTCATTTTCATTGTCACGATAAAAATGCAAGCTATACAATTATGAGAAATTATAATTTAAGAAAAGATAATAGCTTCAACATAATCATTTATAGAGATTAAGCTTCATTACATCAAAATGAGTACTCTAGAATGTGGAACAACCACATATATACATATTTCCCCTAATTTAAACCAAAAGCTAGAGCATACTTACAAAGTAGAGCTTCATCACCTCCCTAGATAGGGAGTTAGTTACCCATAGACACAAAGGAGGAAGGAGAAAGAGAGGTCTTCAACTCTATTTTCGTGCTTAAAGGCTCCAAGACTCCAAACCCAAGCTTGCAATATTTCTCTCTCTAAAAACTTTGCTAGAAAAGTGAGATAGATCTAATACCATCCTCCAAGCCCTTATTTAGCCAAAAATATCTTTATTTTCCCTCCATTTTCGAGCCCTAACATCCCTAGGAGAATACAGGACCACGCAATGGGTCAAGGGGACAGCCTTGAAGGAAACAATGCAGACCTATACCCACTTGTCTGCGAAATGGCGGGCGCCCGTAGGCACAAGGCGGGCGCCCGCAGGACTTGGGAGGGCGCCCGCGGCACTCCAACTCTCTGCCATTTTGGGCAGGCGCCCACGGAACTTCAACTCTCTACCTTGAAATAGCTGCTTTTGACCTCCTTTTCGCGGGCTAACAACGCAAGCCTTCTTCCTAGAGCTTTGAGCAACGAGCATTATGAGTTCCATGGATCACTAGACTTGGCCAAAACTACGGTCCCCGGCAACGGCATACTTTGATCTTCAAAAACTTATCAAATCGTCACTTTGACCTCTCTTAGGGGAACCAACCTAAAAATAGACAAAAGAATGCAATTAAGGCTAATATATTCAGTATAGACAACTAATGGACTTAACTAATGCAAATAAGGGTGCTTGAATATGCAATATTCGGCGCTTATCATTAATATGTCAGCCTTGGCTGTGTTCCTACTTACGGGCTGAGCCTTCTCATTTAAATAACGACATATGTTTCTAATGCCCTCGTATTTAACAAATTGAAATGGCAGATAATGCATAATGAAAGCAGCAATCACTAACTCACGAAATCTATTAAAATCAAACTTAGAAGCACACATAGATATGGATCCAGATGACTGAGCCCGTGTATCCCTCTTAACACACGAATCTATATACTGCTTTAAATTACCAGTGACATACCTGCCCTCCACAATATACTTAGTCCCGCACTTTCTACATCTGCATCTTCTCTTCTTGTCCTTACCGGGTGGAAGTATCTCGTAGTGCAACCAAACTTTTGATGTGAGTTTTCTTTTGCGCTCCGTGTCTTGTTTCTTTTTCTGTTGCACTTGCACATCTGCATTTTCATTTTGATCCACTTCGAGGTCAATCAAATCAAGATCATCTTTTGATCCACTTTCGTCAAGTGTAGTGGCATAATCCATCTAAATTTTACCCAAAAAAAATAACAATAATAAATCAAACATATATAATGATTAATAAAGAGGACATAAAATTACAGTAAACTTACCATAATTTGTAAAGAAACCAAATTTTTTGCTAATATAAATAATAACTAAAAACTGATGCAGTGAAGAACAAAAATAATGGAAAAAATAAATATATTAATCAACCAACAATAAATATTTGGTTTAACTTTAATAAACAAACCCAATTTTCAACAGAACATAAATTGATAAGCTCAAATGCAACGCAGCAAAATTAGTTACAGTATCCACCAGGTCCATCAAACTAGAAAAAACAGAAGCACTATACATATATACAGTAAAATAATGATGCAACAAAATTATAAAGTGTGATACCCCTCGATTCTAGAGCCACGGGTGATCAAGTTCGAGCACAGATCCGAGGGATATCAAACAAATAATATATAACTAAGCACATAATACAAATCGAATTAATAAGAAATAAATAATAAAGCAAAAAAGAATTCTAATTAAAAAACCTCAAAATAATAATGTTAAAATCCATTAATCCAAAACCACCAAAGTAACTCCATTAATTTAACAACTCGGGAATCCCTCAAGTGGACCCCTAATAAAATCCCAAACTGGAAAGGAAATAACTGTAATCAACATCCAAAGCTAAATAAAGAAGTAGTCCTACGTAGTCGGAGGAATGAATGTCTGTATCTGCTCTGCATGACCAAGCTCTAACCCTAGAACTGACGAGCACCTGAAAAATAAGAAAATGGATCAGGCCCACATGCAAGTCCTATCCTACTACGATCCATACAGAAACCCGATACGTAGATACATCTTAGATAGCTCAACAATAACTAGAGTAGTTCATATATGTACAATTACACACTATAGGACGCTCACTAGTCCAATAGGTCTGTTTCAGCCTGACTTAAGATACCATGTAAATCGCACATAATGTGGTCATGTGTACCTAGACCTACCAGAGAACAACACCCATGCCCAGTTATCCATCCTAGGCGATATACGCACCCTAACCATAATCCTGAGACTCAAACTCATACCATGGCACCATAATGATATATATATAAAGTTCGTATACTCCTAATACAAAATATCATCCATCTGATATAGTGGCCAGATATATGTATAACAATCCATCCAGAAACCAAAGTAGGTCATTCAATTTTTTATTGACATGACATAAATATGAGTAGGACTTAACCTTTATGGTTAATCCAAACCTCAATCTAGTTTAGGTAGGACTTAGGGTTTCAAATAATCCATACCTAGTAAGCCACCGTCCCATACCGGTGCATATAATCATCCAGCCAACATAGTTGACAAAACAGTAATAAATACTCATCAACCATACTCCAGAATAAGCATAAATATAGTCTAACATGTGTATGACAAATTATGCATCCAATATAACATTTAAAAATCCTATTCCAGTTCTTCAAATTGATAAAGTAAGACTACACAATTAACTCCTCCAAACAGTACCACAACTGATGCAATATACAGTAGATTTAAACATCAGTTAATCCCATCCAAGCATACATATTTTTTCTAGATAAACAACTATATGCTTATAACACAACTGAGACATGGTAAACAATTTTAAATCATGTAGAGAAACCAAATCGCTAACAACAGTAAGCAATATAAGTTAATTATCCAACCTTCCACATACAGGTTCATTGTTTAACCTTATATTATTTCAGTCTTCAATATCTTAATATCAACATGCTTCCCAGTAGTTTTTTTTTTTTTTTTTTTACATCTCTGTAACAGTTATATACATCATCCACAGCCCCTGAAACAACTTAGAAAGCTCCCTACAAGCCAAACCGAACCCAAAACCACGAAAAACCAAAAATAGAAGACGGAGCCGCGTCCCCCAAACAAAGGACCCGGCTCTCCCCTTGGTGGAGCCGGCTCCACCCTTGTGGGAGCTGGCTCTACCCCTTGTAGAACCGACTCCACCCTTGTGGTGAGCCGGCTCTCCTCCTCTGATAGCCGTAACGCCTAACCTGTTCATCTTCTTCACCTCCGGCGAAATTTAAAGCCTCTGTACTGTTTCTATTACTTATTCTAGGGTTCAACCTCAGTTCCAAATTAACCCTAAACCATTAATATACAACCATAATATGAATTGAACACAACTTTTGAAAACAAAGGCAGCAGAAATTTAATTAGAAACTTTAAGCAACTCATAACAGATTAATTCAGTGAAATTAAATACTATTTAAACATGCATAAAATATGTATTTTAACATTAGTTTAATCCCTGGAGCCTACCTAGGCATGCACAGATCACAAGTTTAAGGGAAAGAGTAGAACAAAAACTTACCTTCAGTTTTAGTTTTGAAACTCTAAACCACCATCTCTGAGTTTCCGTCAACGTCCTAGACTGTCGTTCTACACCTCTGGTGCTCTTGGTTTAACCCAGATGTAAACGCATTCCTTCCTCCTTGAACCTCTTTGTTAATCTCTCTAGTTCACTCTCTGTTTCTCTCTGTCTCTCAATACGTGAACAGGTGCAGACGTATCATAATGTATTTATAAGCTTCACTTAAAACAAAACCTAATTCTAATTCTACTCTAACCATAAGTCGATTACAACATGAATCATAAAAGAAAAATAAAACCTAATTTACTTTTAACTTATTCAAATAATTAAAGAATTACAATAATTCAATTAAAGTCAAATAATGAAAAAAAACACTTAAATTAATTAATTCAAATAATACAATTAATTCAGATAATACGCAATTAAATAATTAAACCAACTAAAAATGTAATTAAACAATTACTTAAATACCAGGACTATCCTCTTGAAATTAGGGGTATTACATTTTTCCCCCCTAACAAAAGGAATTCTGTCCTCGGAATTCGCTCTTACCTTCTTCCAATAATTCATGACACTACGAGTGAAAGACATCCTCCCTTTCCCAAGTGGACTCAGCCTCATTGTGATGACTCTACTGAACACGCACCAAAGGAATAACCTTATTACAAAGAATTTGATCCCGACGGTCGACAATACGACACAGTGGCTCCACATATGTTGCATCCGGCTACAATTCAATCTCCCCAACATCGATATGTTGATACCGATCCTGATCTCGCAGAAATTTGCGCAACATGGAAACATAGAACACATTGTGTACGCGATCCAAATTATCCAGAAGTGCCAGCCGATAAGCTATAGCGCCAACTCGATCCGTAATCATGAATGGACCGACAAACCGCGGAGATAACTTCCCTTTCTTCCCAAAGTGCATTACTCCTTTCATAGGAGACACTTTGAGCAGAACCTGATCCCCAACCTGAAACTCCAAAGCACGTGTGCGACGGTCGGCATAACTCTTTTACCGACTCTGAGCAGTGCACATACCATCCCGAATAAGAGAAATCTTCTCAGAAGTATCCTTGATGAACTCTGGACCCAAGAATTTACACTCGCCAACCTCCAACCAACAAACAGGTGATCGACACGGTCGGCCATATAATTCCTCAAATGGTGCCATACCAATAGTCTTCTGGAAACTATTGTTATATGCAAACTCCACAAGCGGCAAATAATCCTCCCAGTGGCCTTTGAAATCAAGAACACACGACCTAAGCATATCCTCCATGATTTGATTAACTCTCTCAGTCTATCCATCAGTCTGAGGATGATAAGCAGTGCTAAGATGCAACTCTGTACCCAAAGCCTGCTGAAAACTCTTCCAAAATCCTGACATAAAGCTCGAATCCCTATCCGATATAATAGACAACGGAATGCCATACAACTTCACAATCTCTATAATGTAAAATCTCGCCAATTGCTCCGAAGTGAAATCAGTACGAATAGGCAAGAAATGAGCTGATTTAGTCAATCGATCCATGATAACCCAAATGGAATTATGATCCTTAAAAGAATTTGGCAATCCGTCCACAAAATCCATAGAAATGCTCTCCCATTTCCACTCCGGTATAGGTAGTGGCTGTAGAGCTCCTGGCGGCCTCTGATGATCAATCTTGACCATCTGACAAGTACTACATTGAAAAACGAAAAGAGCAATGTCCCTCTTCATACCTGCCCACCAAAACTGCCGTTTCATATCCGGATACATCTTGTCTCCTCTTGGATGAACAGAAAACTCAGAATGATGAGTCTCAGTCATCATATCCTTCCTCAAATTATCAGCAAAAGGTACTACTAACCGTCCCTTGTACCTCAAACCTCCATCAGCCCCAACATAGTAAAATGGAACCTCCCCGAAAGCTATCTCTGTAACTCTGTCAATGCACCGCTGATCCGTGAGTTGTGCCTTCAAAACCTTGTGAACGATAGAAGGTGTAACAACCATGCAAGCCATAAAAGCATCCGACAATTCATCCACCATCTTCAAAACATTCTACTTAGTAGTGAATAGAGTGGAAAGACTACCAACAGGTCGATGAATGAATGCATCTACCACTACATTCGCTTTATAATCTTTCACAAACTCTAATCATCTACGCTGTCTCATATTCAGCTCCCACTGAGTGAACAAATACTGCAGACTTTTGTGATCGCTAAATAATCTGAAGGACTCACCCAACAGTTAATGCCTCCAAATACGTAAGGCAAAGACCACAGCTGCCAACTCTAAATCATGTGTTGGATAATTAAGCTCGTGAGGCTTAAGCTTACGAGATCTATACGAAATCGGTCGCTCCCCCTGCATCAAAACACATCCAAGACCTTGCAAAGAAACATCTGTGTAGATAAGATACTATATCCCACTCTGTGGGGTAGACAAAGCCAGTACAGATGTCAACTTGCGTTTTAGCTCATCAAAAGCCTTTTGACAGTGTTCATCCTACATGAACTATACACCCTTTTTAGTTAAAATGAGTGAGTAGTCCCGCTATCTTCGAGAACCCCTGGATGAACCTACGATAATATCCTGCCAATCCGAGAAAACTCCGTATCTCAGTAGGTGAAGTAGGTTGTCCCCCTCAACTACTGCTGAAACATTGGCTGGATCCACCGCTATTACCCTTTCTGACACCACGAGACCCAGAAACTTCACCTCCCGCTACCAAAATTCACACTTCTCGAACTTGGCATATAACTGGTGCTCACGAAGCGTCTACAAGACTATGCGAAGGTGTTTAGCATGATCGTCCTCTAACTTAGAATAGATCAAAATATCATCAATGAAGACAATGACAAACTGATCCAAATAAGCCCGAAAGACTCTATTCATTAAGTCCATGAAAATCGCAGGTGCGTTAGTCAGTCCGAAAGGCATGACACGAAACTCATAAGGACCACTGAGAAACGCTGTCCTCGGAACATCCTACTCCCTAACCTGAAGTTGATGATATCCAAAACGAAGATCAATTTTAAAGAAGTATGTAGCTCCCTTCAACTGATCAAAAAGATCATCAATTCTGGGCAAAGTGTACTTGTTACGAATAGTAACCTTGTTCAACTCCCTGTAATCTATACACAGGCGAAGTGAACCATTCTTCTTCTTCACAAACAGTACCGATACTCCCTAGGGTGAAGTACTCCCACGAATAAATCCCTGGCTGAGTAATTGTTGAATCTGATCCCTTAGTTCTTGCATCTCCACTGGTGCCATCCTATACGGTGCCCTAGCAATAGGTGTAATGCCCGAAGCTAAGTCAATTACAAAATCTATCTCGCGACTAGGCGGCAACCCTGGAATCTCCTGAAATACATCCTGAAAGTCCTGTACAATTGGTATGATATCCAATGATACAATAGTCCCCTCCTCCGTTTCCTCTTCTATATGGAACAAACAAGTGCTAGTGCCCCTGTTAGGACGTGGCATGGTGTGATACCCCTTAGATCTGAGACACGGGTTGATCAAGCCCAGGCCCAAACCTGAGGGATATCAAACAATTAATATGTAACCGAACACAGAATACAAGATAAAATAGGAAATAAAAATAATAAGCTAAAAGAATGCTAATTGAAAATCCTTAAAATAATATAATTAAGTTAAATGGAAAACAAAATACAATTTAAATAACCAATTAAAATAATTCAAGTAAAATAACTAATATTATTCAATTAATTAAATAAATGAATCCACAAGTAATTTAAATAAAAAAAAAAACAAGCAAATAATCCAATAAAATGACACATAATAAAAAAAAATGGAATTAAATACAATAATTAAATTCCAGAACTGTCCCTTTAAAATTAGGGGTATTACATTCTTCCCCCTAACAAAAGGAATTCCGTCCTCGGAATTGCTCTTACCATCTTCTAATATTTTAGAAAACTGCGAGCGAATAACATCCTTTCGTCCCAAGTGGACTCAGCCTCATTGTGATGACTCCACTGAACACGAACTAATGGAATAACCTTATTACGAAGGATTTGATCCCGACGGTCGACAATACGACATGGTGGCTCCAAATAAGTTGCATCCGGCTGTAACTCAATCTCCCCAACATCGATATACTGATACCGATCCTTATCTCGTAGAAATTTTCGCAACATGGAAACATGGACCACATTGTGAACACGATCCAAAGTATCCGGAAGTGCTAACCGATAAGCAACAGCTCCAACGCGATCCGTGATCATGAATGGACCGACAAACCGTGGTGACAACTTCCCTTTCTTCCCAAAGTGCATAACACCTTTCATAGGTGACACTTTGAGGAGAACCTGATCTCCAACCCTTACCTCCAAAGCACAAGTGCGACGATCAGCATAACTCTTCTGCCTACTCTGGGCAGTGCGCATGTAAAGTCTCGCCAACTGCTCTGAAGTGTAGTCAGTACGAATAGGCAAAAAGTGAGCTGATTTCGTCAGTCTGTCCACGATAACCCAAATAGAGTTATGAACCCTGAAAGAGTTTGGCAATCCCTCCACAAAATCCATAGAAATACTCTCCCATTTCCACTCCGGTATTGGTAGTGGCTGTAGAGCTCCTGGCGGCCTCTGATGACCAATCTTGACCATCTGACAAGTACTACATCATGAGACAAAAAGAGCAATGTCCTTTTTCATAGCTGCCCACCAAAACTGTCACTTCATATCCTGATACATCTTACCGTCTCCTGAATGAACAGAGAACTCAGAGTGGTGAGTCTCAGTCATCACATCCTTCCTCAAATCATCAACAGAAGGTACCACTAACCGTCCCTTGTACCTCAAACCCCCATCAGCCCCAACATAGTAGAATGGAACCTCTCTGGAAGCTATCTCTGCAACCTTGTCAATGCACTGCAGTGGTAGGAGTCAGTTACCACCATAAAAGAGAGCATGGCTTTGACTTATGATGATTTCAGTGCACGCTTTAAAGAAAAGTATTTTCCTTATGCAGTCAGGGCAGCCATGAAGACTGAGTTTCTCAATCTGCAACAGGGAAACATGACAGTAGCAGAGTATGAGCAGCAGTTTACACGTTTGTCTCTCTTTGCACCGGAGGAGGTGGATACATAGGAGAAGAAGCGCAACAGTTTCGTAAAGGGACTGATGTGGTCTATCAAGAGAGCTATTACAGGTAGTCCAGCCTATACTACCTATGCTCAGGTGGCAGACGCAGCGCTACAGCAGTATCAGTTGATTGTGGATATTAGACAGGCCAAGGGTAAGAAGCGGGGTGACAGAGACTCCGCTAATCAGTCAGCTGAGAAAGGGAATGGGAACGGACACCGACATAACGACAAGGGCAGATTCCAGGGACAGCAGCCTTGGAAGAAGCACAAGGGTGGTTCAGATGCTCCCAAAGATGTGGCACCTATTCAGCGTCAACAGAATGGGGGACCGTAGGCATGACAGGGTCAGCTACAGGCTAACCGACAGAGGAGGCCATTTGGTACTTTCCAGGGTAGTTACTATACTTGTGGAGAGTATAGTCACACTTCAAGGCAGATCAGGCCCAGGCCCAAACCCGAGGGATACCAAACAATTAATATGTAACCGAAAACAAAATACAAGATAAAATAAGAAATAAAAAAAAATAAGCTAAAAGAATGCTAATTGAAAATCCTTAAAATAATATAATTAAGTTAAATGGAAAACAAAATTCAATTTAAATAACCAATTAAAATAATTCAATTAAAATAACTAATATTTTTTAATTAATTAAATAAATAAATCCACAAGCAATTTAAATAAATAAATAAAAACAAGCAAATAATCCAATAAAATGACACGTAATAAAAAAAAATGCAATTAAATACAATAATTAAATTCCAGAAGTATCCTTCTAAAATTAGGGGTATTACACGTAGCGGCGACATACATATCCTGACTAGGTATGGTAAAAACAATAAACCTATCATAACAATTAACTTGGGCATGGTAGTGAGATAACCAATTCATCCCAAGTATCACGTTATAAGTGTGCATGTCCAGAACCAATAGATTGGCTAGAAATTTAAGTCTACCAATATCTAGTGTCACATGCCCATCACTCTCATGTAAAATGACTGTATTGCCTAACGGTTTAGAAATACCCTGAGATCTACTGCATACCCGTGTGGTCATCCCAGATAAAGTAACAAAAGACTGAGATATAAATGAGTGTGTAGCACCTGTATCAAATAAAATACGTCCCGGTATACCATGAATAAGAAACTTACCCTCAACAGCCTGAGGTGCCTGCATATCCTGCGACATGGGGTTGTACACCCTGCCATAGTGCAACTGCTATGGCGCCTGTCCCTGAGTCTGTGGCAGTGCCAGTAAAGCCGGATAAGCCTGTCCCTGCATCTGTGGAACTTGTGGAGCGGGTAAAAGTACTGGCGCCCTCTACCCCTACTGCACATGCTGTCCCTTTCCCTGTCCTGCTTTAGGACACTACCTGTAAGTGTGACCATACTCTCCAAAAGTGTAGCAACTACCCTGGAAAGTACCAAATGGCCTCCTCTGTCGGTTAGCCTGTGGCTGACCCTGTCCTACCTATGGTCTCCTATTCTGCTGTCACTGAATAGGGGCCCCATCCTTGTAAACATCCAAACCACCCTTGTGCTTCTTCCAAGACTACTGTCCTTGGAATTTGCCTTTGTTATTCTGTCAGTGTCCGTTGCCATTCCCTTTCTCAGCTGACTGAATAGCAGAGTCTCTGTCACCCCGCTTCCCACCCTTGGCCTGTCTGAAATCCACGGTCAACTGATACTGCTGTAGAGCGGCGTCTACCACCTGAGCGTAGGTAGTATAGGCTAGACTACCTGTAATAGCTCTCTTGATAGACCACATTAGTCCCTTAACGAAACTATTGTGCTTCTTCTCCTCTGTATCCACCTCCTCTGGTGCAAAAAGAGTTAAGTGCATGAACTGCTACTCATACTCTACCATTGTCATGTTCCCCTGTTGCAGATTAAGGAACTCCGTCTTCGTAGCTGCCCTGACTGCATAAAGAAAGTACTTCTCTTCAAAGCGAGCACTGAAATGAGCGTAAGTTAATACCACCATCTCCTCTGTGGTGGCAACTGACTCCCACCACTGTAGTGCATCTCCAACTAGCTTGAAGGCAATAAGCATCTGCTTCTGAACCTCCGTGCACTGAACCAATCGAAGATGTCACTCGATATCCTTCTTCCACTGATGAGCAACTTTCGTATCGGTGGAGCCTGTGAACTCAGATGGGCTCCCCTTTGTGAAAGAACTCCTCACCTACTCCCAAGAATCAGTCGAAACCACTGGTGCCGTTATAGGTGCCTGCTTAACCTGTGGTTGATTCCGAAGTGCAGCTGTCACACCTGCATCTATAGCCCGAGCAATGAGGTCGTTGATATGAGGAGGATACTCTGGATCTCTGCCCTGATCCTGAGTCTGCTAAACGTCCTCCTGCTCTACATAGAACTGACCATCCATATCCTGAAATTGCCTACGGACTGCTTCCTTTCGTCGCTGATTGTTCCATCTGGTTTTAGCGTTAACATTTTGTTAACACAGAAAAACAGACTTTAGTACGATTAAACTAAACCGTAAAGGACTACAACGAATCCTAAACTTAAGCTCTTAACTATAGAGTACGCTACGCGGAAGTCTTATACAATAAAATCCTAGAGACACTGAACCTGGAGTGCTCTGATACCAACTGTGACACCCCACGATTCTAGAGCCACAGGTGATCAAGTCCTACCACAGATCAGAAGGACATCAAACAATTAATATATAACTAAGCACATAATACAAATCGAATTAATAAGAAATAAATAATAAAGCAAAAGAGAATTCTAATTAAAAAACCTCAAAATAATAATGTTAAAATCCATTAATCCAAAACCTCCAAAGTAACTTCATTAATTTAACAGCTCGGGAATCCCTCAAGTGGACCCCTAATAAAATCCAAAACTGGAAAGGAAATAACTGTAATCAACATCCAAAGCTAAATAAAAAAGTAGTCCTACATAGTAGGAGGAATGAATGTTTGTATCTGCTCTGTACGACCAAGCTCTAACCCTAGAACTGACGAGCACTTGAAAAACAAGAAAGTGGGTCAGGCCCATATGCAAGTCCTATCCTACTACGATCCATACAGAAACCCGATAAGTAAATACATCCTAAATAGCTCAACAATAACTATAGTAGTCTATATATGTACAATTACACACTATAGGACGCTCACTAGTCCAATAGATCTGTTTCAGCCTGACTAGAGATACCATGCAAATCGCACATAATGTGGTTATGTGTACCTAGACCAACCAGAGAACAATACCTGTGCCCAGTTATCCATCCTAGGCGATATACGCACCCTAACCAAGTCCTGAGACTCAAGTTCATACCATGGCACCATAATGATATATATATAAAGTCCGTATACTCCTAATACAAAATATCATCCATCTGGTATAGTGGCCTGGTATATGTATAACAATCCATCCAGAAACCAAAGTAGGTCATTCAATTCTTTATTGACATGACATAAATATGAGTAGGACTTAACCTTTATGGTTAATCCAAACCTCAATCTAGTTTATGTAGGACTTAGTGTTTCAACTAATCCATACCGAGTAAGCCACCGTCCCATACGGGTGCATACAATCCTCCAGCCAACATAGTTGACAAAACAGTAATAAATACTCATCAACCATACTCCAGAATAAGCATAAATATAGTCCAACATGTGTATGACAAATTATGCATCCAATATAACATTTAGAAATCTTATTCCAATTCTTCAAATAGATAAAGTAAGACTACACAATTAACTCCTCCAAACAGTACCACAACTGATGCAATATACAGTAGATTTAAACATCAGTTAATCCCATTTAAGCATACATATTTTTTCCAGATAAACAACTATAAGCTTATAACACAGCTGAGACATGGTAAACAATTTTAAATCAAGTAAAGAAACCAAATTGCAAACAACAGTAAGCAATATAAGTTAATTATCCAACCTTCTATATACAGGTTCATTGTTTAACCTTATGTTATTTCAGTCTTCAATATCTTAATATCAACATGCTTCCCAGTAGTTTTTTTTTTTTACATCTTTATAACAGTTATATACATCAGCTACAGCCCCTGAAACAACTTAGAAAGCTCCCTACAGGCCAAACCGAACCCAAAACCACGAAAAACCAAAAAATAGAAGAGGGAGCCGCGTCCCCCAAACAAAGGACCCGGCTCTCCCCTTGGTGGAGCCGGCTCCACCCTTATGGGAGCCGGCTCTACCCCTTGTAGAGCCGGCTCCACCCTTGTGGTAAGCCGGCTCTCTTCCTCTGAGAGCCGTAACGCCTAACCTGTTTATCTTTTTCACCTCCGGCGAAGTTTAGAACCTCTGCACTATTTCTATTACTTGTTCTAGGGTTCAATCTAAGTCCCAGATTAATCCTAAACCATTAATATACAACCATGATATGAATTGAACACAACTTTTGAAAACAACGACAGCAGAAGTTTAATTAGAATTTTAAGCAACTCATAACAGATTAATTCAATGAAATTACATATTGTTTAAACATGCATAAAATATGTGTTTTAACATTAGCTTAATCCCTGGAGCCTACCTAGGTATGCACAGATCACAAGTTTAAGGGAAATAGTAGAACAAAGACTTGCCTTCAGTTTCAGTTTTGAAACTCTAAACCACCATCTCTGAGTTTTTGTCAACATCCTAGACTGTCGTTCTACACCTCCGGTGCTCTTGGTTCAACCCAGAAGTAAACCCGTTCCTTCCTCCTTTAACCTCTTTGTTAATCTCTCTAGTTCACTCTCTGTTTCTCTCTGTCTCTCAATACGTGAATAGGGTTTATTTGTAACCCTATGCAGACGTATCATAATGTATTTATAAGCTTCACTTAAAACAAAACCTAATTCTAATTATACTCTAACCATAAGTCGGCTACAAGGTGAATCATAAAAGAAAAATAAAACCCTAATTTACCATTAACACTTTTAACTTATTCAAATAATTAAACAATTACAACAATTCAATTAAAGTCAAATAATGAAAAAAAAAACACTTAAATTAATTAATTCAAATAATATAATTAATTCAGATAATACGCAATTAAACAATTAAACCAACTAAAAATGTAATTAAACAATTAACTAAATACCAGGACTGTCCTTTTGAAATTAGGGGTATTACATTTTTGCCCCCTAACAAAAGGAATTCCGTCCTCGGAATTCGTTCTTACCGTCTTCTAATAATTCAGGAAACTATGAGTGAAAGTCATCCTCCCTTTCCCAAGTGGACTCAGCCTCATTGTGATGATTCCACTGAACACGCACCAAAGAAATAACCTTATTACAAAGAATTTGATCCCGACGGTCGACAATACGACACGGTGGCTCCAAATATGTTGCATCCGGCTGCAACTCAATCTCCCCAACATCGATATGTTGATACCGATCCTCATCTCGCAGAAATTTCCGCAACATGAAAACATGGAACACATTGTGTACGCGATCCAAATTATCTGGAAGTGCCAGCCGATAAGCTACAGTGCCAACTCAATCCGTAATCATGAATGGACCGATAAACCACGGTGATAATTTCCTTTTCTTCCCAAAGCGCATTACTACTTTCATAGGAGACACTTTGAGCAGAACCTGATCCCCAACTTGAAAATCCAAAGCACGTGTGCGATGGTCGGCATAACTCTTTAAACGACTCTGAGCAGTGCACATGCCATCCCGAATAAGAGAAATCTTCTCAGAAGTATCCTTGATGAACTCTGGACCCAAGAATCTACTCTCGCCAACCTCCAACCAACAAACAGGTGATCGACACGGTCGGCCATATAATGCCTCAAATGGCGCTATACCAATAGTCTTCTGGAAACTATTGTTATATGCAAACCCCACAAGCGGCAAATAATCCTCCCAGTGGCCTTTGAAATCAAGAACACACGACCTAAACATATCCTCCATGATCTGATTAACTCTCTCAGTCTGTCCATCAGTCTGAGGATGATAAGCAGTGCTAAAATACAACTCTGTACCCAAAGCCTGCTGAAAACTCTTCCAGAATCCTGACACAAAGCTCGAATCCCTATCCGATATAATAGACAATGGAATGCCATGCAATTTCACAATCTCTGTTATGAAAGTCTTGCTAATAGCTCCGAAGTGAAATTAGTGCGAATAGGCAAGAAATGAGCTGATTTAGTCAATCGATCCACGATGACCCAAATGGAATTGTGATCCTTAAAGAATTTGGCAATCCGTTCACAAAATCCATAGAAATGCTCTCCCATTTCCACTCCGGTATAGGTAGTGGCTGTAGAGCTCCTAGTGGCCTCTGATGATCAATCCTGACCATATGACAAGTACTACATTGAAAAATGAAAAGAGCAATGTCCCTCTTCATACCTGCCTACCAAAACTGCCGCTTCATATCCGGATACATCTTGTCTCCTCCTGGATGAACAGAAAACTCAGAATGATGAGTCTCAGTCATCACATCCTTCTTCAAATTATCAGCAGAAGGTACTACTAACCGTCCCTTGTACCTCAAACCTCCATCAGCCCCAACATAGTAAAATGGAACCTCCCCGGAAGCTATCTCTGAAACTCTGTCAATGCAATGCTGATCCGTGAGTTGTGCCTTCAAAATCTTATGAACAATAGAAGGTGTAACTACCATGCAAGCCATGAAAGCATCCGACAATTCATCCACCATCTTCAAAGCATTCCATTCAGTAGTGAATAGAGCGGAAAGACTACCAACAGGTCGGTGATTGAGTGCATCTACCACCACACTCGCTTTCCCTAGATGGTACTGTATATAGAGAAATGATGATCTTTCACAAACTCTAATCATCTACTCTGTCTCATATTCAGCTCCCGCTGAGTGAACAAATGCTGCAGACTTTTGTGATTGCTAAATAATATGAAGGACTCACCCAACAGTTAATGCTTCCAAATACGTAAGGCAAAGACCACAGCTGCCAACTCTAAGTCATGTGTTGGATAATTAAGCTCGTAAGGCTTAAGCTTACGAGATCCATACGAAATTGGTCACTCCCCCTGCAACAAAACACATCCAAGACCCTGCAAAGAAACATCTGTGAGGACAAGATACTCTATCCCGCTCTGTGGGGTAGATAAAACCGGTACAGATGGCAACTTGCGTTTTAACTCATCAAAAGCCTTTTGACAGTGTTCATCCCACACGAACCGTACACCCTTTTTAGTCAAATGAGTGAGTAGTCCCGCTATCTTCAAGAACCCCTGGATGAACCTATGATAATATCCTGCCAATCCGAGAAAACCCCGTATCTCAATAGGTGAAGTAGGTTGTCCCCCTCAACTACTGCTGAAACATTGGCTGGATCCACCGCTATTACCCTTTCTGACACCACGAGACCCAGAAACTTCACCTCCCGCTACCAAAATTCACACTTCTCGAACTTGGCATATAACTGGTGCTCACGAAGCGTCTACAAGACTATGCGAAGGTGTCTAGCATGATCGTCCTCTAACTTAGAATAGATCAAAATATCATCAATGAAGACAATGACAAACTGATCCAAATAAGCCCGAAAGACTCTATTCATTAAGTCCATGAAAATCGCAAGTGCGTTAGTCAGTCCGAAAAGCATGACACGAAACTCATAAGAACCGCTGAGAAACGCTGTCCTCTGAATATCCTACTCCCTAACCCGAAGTTGATGATATCCAGAACAAAGATCAATTTTAAAGAAGTATATAGCTCCCTTCAACTGATCAAAAAGATCATTAATCCTGGGTAAAGGGTACTTGTTACGAATAGTAACCTTGTTCAACTCCCTGTAATCTATACATAGGCGAAGTGAACCATCATTCTTCTTCACAAACAGTACCGGTGCTCCCCAGGGTGAAGTACTCCTACGAATAAATCCCTGGCTGAGTAATTGCTAAATCTAATCCCTCAGCTCTCGCATCTCCATTGGTGCCATCCTATACGGTGCCCTAGCAATAGGTGTAGTGCCCAGAGCTAAGTCAGTCACAAAATCTATCTCGCGATTAGGCGGTAACCCTGAAATTTCCTGAAATACATCTGAAAATTCCTAGACAATTGGTATGCTATCCAATGATACAATAGTCCCCTCCTCCGTTTCCTCTTCCACATGGAACAAACAAGTGCTAGTGCCCCTGTTAGGTTGTGGCGTAATGACAACTTACATATCCTGACCAGGTATGGTAAAAACAATAGATCTATCATAACAATTAACTTGGGCATGGTAGTGAATTAACCAATCCATCCCAAGTATCACGTCATAAGTGTGCATGTCCAGAACCAATAGATTGGCTAGAAATTTGAGTCTACCAATATCTAGTGTCACATGCCCATCACTCTCATGTAAAATGGCTGTATTGCCTAATGGTGTAGAAATACCCTGAGGTCTACTGCATACCCGTGTGGTCTTCCCAGATAGAGCAACAAAAGACTGAGATACAAATGAATGTGTAGCACCCGTATCAAATAAAATACGTCCTGGTATACCACAAATAAGAAACTTACCCTCAACATCCTGAGGTGCCTGCATATCCTGCGACATGGGGTTGTACACCCTACCATAGTGCAACTGTTGTGGCACCTGTCCCTGAGTCTGTGGCAGTGCCAGTAAAGCTGGATAAGCCTGTCCCTGAATTCGTGGAACTTGTGGAGCGGGTAAAAATACTGGCGCCCTCTACCCCTACTGCACATGATGTCCCTGTCCCTGTCCTGCTTTAGGACACTACCTGTAAGTGTGACTATACTCTCCAAAAGTGTAGCAACTACCCTGGAAAGTACGAAATGGCCTCCTCTGTCGGTTAGCCTGTGGCTGACCCTGTCCTGCCTATGGTCTCCCATTCTGCTGTCACTGAATAGGGGCCCCATCCCTGTGAACATCCAAACCACCCTTGTGCTTCTTCCAAGACTACTGTCCTTGGAATTTGCCTTTGTTATTCTATCGGTGTCCGTTGCCATTCCCTTTCTTAACTGACTGAATAGCAGAGTTTCTGTCACCCCGCTTCCCACCCTTGGCCTGTCTGAAATCCACGGTCAACTGATACTGTTGTAGAGCGGCGTCTACCACCTGAGCGTAGGTAGTATAGGCTAGACTACCTATAATAGCTCTCCTGATAGACCACATCAGTCCCTTAACGAAACTATTGTGCTTCTTCTCCTCTGTATCCACCTCCTCCGGTGCAAAAAGAGATAAGCGCGTGAACTACTACTCATACTCTGCCACTGTCATGTTCCTCTGTTACAAATTAAGGAACTCCGTCTCCATAGCTGCCCTGATTGCATAAGGAAAGTACTTCTCGTCAAAGCGAGCACTGAACTGATCGTAAGTCAATGCCATCCTCTCCTCTGCGGTGGCAACTGATTCCCACCACTGTAGTGCATGTCGAACTAGCTTGAAGGTAGCAAGCATCTGCTTTTGAACCTCTGTGCACTGAGCCAATCGAAGATGTCACTCAATATCCTTCTTCCACTGATGAGCTGCTTTCGCATCGGTGGAGCCTGTGAACTCAGGTGGGCTCCCTTTTGTGAAAGAACTTCTCGCTTTCTCCCAAGAATTAGTCGGAACCAATAGAGTACGCTACGCGGAAGTCTTATACGATAGAATCCTAGAGACACTGAACTTGGAGTGCTCTGATACCAACTGTGATACCCCTCGATTCTAGAGCCACGGGTGATCAAGTCCGACCACAGATCCGAGGGACATCAAACAATTAATATATAAGCACATAATACAAATCGAATTAATAAGAAATAAATAATAAAGCAAAAAAGAGTTATAATTAAAAAACCTCAAAATAATAATATTAAAATCCATTAATCCAAAACCTCTAAAGTAACTCCATTAATTTAACAACTTTGGAATCCCTCAAGTGGACCCGTAATAAAATCCCAAACTGGAAAGGAAATAACTGTAATCAACATCCAAAGCTAAATAAAGAAGTAGTCCTATGTAGTCGGAGGAATGAATGTCTGTATCTGCTCTGCACGACCAAGCTCTAACCCTGGAACTGACAAGCGCCTGAAAAATAAGAAAGTGGGTCAGGCCCACATATAAGTCTTATCATACTACGATCCATACAGAAACCCGATACGTAGATACATCCTAGATAACTCAACAGTAACTATAGTAGTCCATATACAATTACACACTATAGGACGCTCACTAGTCTAACAGATCTGTCTCAGCCTGACTAGAGATACCATGCAAATCGCACATAACGTGGTCATGTGTACCTAGACCTGCCAGGGAACAATACATATGTCCAGTTATCCATCCTAAGCGATATACGCACCCTACCCATGGTCCTGAGACTCAAGCTCATACCATAACACCATAATGATATCTATATAAAGTCCGTATACTCATAATACAAAATATCATCCATCTGGTATAGTGGCCTGATATATGTATAACAATCCATCTAGAAACCAAAGTAGGTCATTCAATTCTTTATTGACATGACATAAATATGAGTAGGACTTAACCTTTATAGTTAATCCAAACCTCAATCCAATTTAGGTAAGACTTAGTGTTTGAACTAATCCATACCTAGTAAGCCACCGTCCCATACCGGTGCATACAATCCTCCAGCCAACATAGTTGACAAAACAGTAATAAAAACTCGTCAACCATACTCCAGAATAAGCATAAATATAGTCCAACATGTGTATGACAAATTATGCATCCATTATAAGATTTAAAAATCTTATTCTAGTTCTTCAAATTGATAAAGTAAGACTACATAATTAACTCCTCCAAACAGTACCACAACTGATGCAATATACAGTAGATTTACACATCAGTTAATCCCATCTAAGCATAAATATTTTTTCCAGATAAACAACTATATGCTTATAACACAGTTGAGACATAGTAAACAATTTTAAATCATGTAGAGAAACCAAATTGCTAACAACAGTAAGCAATATAAGTTAATTATCCAACCTTCCACATACAGGTTCATTGTTTAACCTTATGCTATTTCAGTCTTCAATATCTTAATATCAACATGCTTCCCAGTAGTTTTTTTTTTTACATCTCTGTAACAGTTATATACATCATCCACAGCCCCTGAAACAACTTCGAAAGCTCCCTACAGGCCAAATCGAACCCAAAACCACGAAAAACCAAAAAATAGAGGAGGGACCCGAAACAAGGGAGCCGGCTCTCCCCTTGGTGGAGCCGGTTCCACCCTTGTGGGAGCCGGCTCTACCCCTTGTAGAGTCGGCTCCACCCTTGTGGTGAGCTGGCTCTCCTCCTCTGAGAGCCGTAACGCCTAACCTGTTCATCTTCTTCGCCTTCGGCAAAGTTCAGAGCCTCTGCACTGTTTTTATTACTTGTTCTAGGGTTCAATCTTAGTCCTAGATTAATCCTAAACCATTAATATATAACCATGATATGAATTGAACACAACTTTTGAAAACAACGGTAGCAGAAATTTAATTAGAAATTTTAAGCAACTCATAACAGATTAATTCAGTGAAATTAAATACTGTATAAACATGCATAAAAGATGTGTTTTAACATTAGTTTAATCCCTGGAGCCTACCTAGGCATGCACAGATCACAAGTTTAAGGGAAAGAGCAGAACAGAGACTTGCCTTCAGTTTCAGTTTTAAAACTCTAAACCACCGTCTCTGAGTTTTCGTCAACGTCCTAGACTGCCGTTCTACACCTTCGGTGCTCTTGGTTTAACTCAAAAGCAACCTCGTTCCTTCCTTCTTGAACCTCTTTGTTAATCTCTCGAGTTCACTTTCTATTTCTCTCTGTCTCTCATTACGTGAATAGGGTTTATTTGTAACCCTATGCAGACGTATCATAATGTATTTATAGGCTTCACTTAAAACAAAACCTAATTTTAATTCTACTCCAACCATAAGTTGGCTACAACGTGAATCATAAAATAAAAATAAAACCCTAATTTACCATTAACACTTTTAACTTATTCAAATAATTAAACACTTACAATAATTCAATAGAAGTCAAATAATGAAAAAAAAAAAACAATTAAATCAATTAATTCAAATAATACAATTAGTTCAGATAATACGCTATTAAACAATTAAACCAACTAAAAATGTAATTAAATAAATAATTAAATAACAAGACTATCCTTTTAAAATTAGGGATATTACAACAAGTGAACTGGTTTTTCCAAAGTAGAATCAAGTAGCCCATATCTAACCCTGACAAGAAATGTAATAAGATTTAATTTAGTTATATAGCTTATCCATGTGAAAAACCTTTGTGATATTCACAATTAAAACTGAAGCAGTTTGGTCTGTGTTGAAAAGAAAAAGCCGCTTAAGATGAAAAATGCATAACCAAAAAAGCACAAACAAATTGGATGCAATTCAAATGCAACAGTTTATGATATGTGACAGTGAATACTACTTCAAACTAAAAGAACACAACTCATATATGTAAGACCTATAAAAAATTTTTCCAAAAATAATAATAATCATACATGAAAGTTTGTTACAGAGTTTATTAATAAGTTTAAGTTCATAAGCTTCAAATAAAAAAAGGTCTTAAACGGTAGGTAAATCTTTCCCACATAAACAATATGAATATGTACATTTGAATAGTCTGAATAGCTTACTCCATCAAGATATTTAATAAAAGCCAACCCAATGAACAATTGCTGTAGTGTCCATGGACCATGGTGGAGTTCGAACAAGTCAAGTCTCTCACTGCCTATGCATATCTTAAATCTTTTTTAGCAAAACTGTAAAATCAGTCTGAATCTTTATGTACATAACCCAACAACTTCTATTGTCACCAGCATGATGACTAACCCCACACCAAAATATCAGTTTATGACAGAACTTGAAAAAATCATCTACTTTCCTTAATAATTTCATCCATGCAAGAGAGATTTATCCGCCACCATTATCAATTGAAGTGCACTAAAGCAAGCCAATTTTGTTTTTATCAAATTCACTGAGTGAACACCCCCAAATTAGAAAGGACAGAAGCACGATACATATATACATCAAACTTTCTAAAAAAACAACAATAATAATGGGAAAAAAATTAGATAAAACTTGTTTCAAAGTAGATCTGAAAGGAAAAAATTAAAGAAAACTTGTTTCCAAGTATATTTGAAAGAGGAAAGACAAAAAAAAAAAATCAAACTCTTGTTGTATCAAAGTAGATCTGAAAGAGAAAAGACAAAAAAATTAAAGAAAAGTAGAAAACTTACTTCAATTGTTCAAGGTTTGTGTTATTCGCTGGTCGCTCGAAGTGTAGACTGTAGTGATCTTGGTCGCTCGAGGTGTGGTGTGGATTTGGGAGAAAGAGGGAGTTGTCTGGGTTATTGTCAATTCACCAATTCACAGAGAGAGAGGAAAGAGGAGAGACTGAAGAGAAAGAGGCGTTGCGTAAATAATGAGTCTAAATCGTATGATATATATTTGAATAATAGGGTTTCTTATGTAATCATGAAATGACCAAAATGTCCCCTACTAATCAGGTCAAAACAGGTAACGGGTTAGACGGGTTCACGGGTGACACGTTTAATTAAACGGGTAGAGCCACAAAACCCGAACATGACACGTTTAACTAAACAGGTTATTCGTGCCAACCCGTTTACGTCACGAGCCTGTTTATGGTAAACCCATTACCCATTTAGCTTGTGCTGTGATACCCCCAGATCTCCGGATGTGGGTTAGCCAGGCCCACGCCCGATTGCCCAAGGATATCAAATCAATTAGCAATAAATGAACACAGAATGCAATTAAGATAACAAGAATAAATAAAATTTATTGAAAAGAAACTAGAATGATAATCCAAAATTGAAAACCTCAAAATAAAATTTTATAAATTAAGAATTAATCTGATACATCCAACCTCTCCAATCTAATGCAACTCGGGAATCCATCTGGTGGACCCCTAATAAACTCCAACACTGAAGACAACAACTGAAGAACTCCGATGCTAGATTATGAAAAAACTCCTACGTCGTCGGAAGAATGAGAAGTCGTCTCTGCTCTGCACGAACAAGCTCTAAGACCTGGAATAGTCCGTTACCTGAAAAATAATAGTGGGTCAAGCCCACGAACAAGTTCTATCCTAATTACAATCCAAACAGAGACCCGATACCCAGATACATCCTAGATATCTCAACCATATCTATATAGTTTGTAATAGATAAATATATATCCACACTACATGACTCTTACTAGACTACGCTGAGGGTCTCAACCTGAATAGAAGGCAACATGCAAAATGCACCTGAATGGGCATAACTACCTAAGCCTAACAGGGTATACCTCAACCAACATAGCTAGCTACGCATCCCACTGCATATACGCTCCCTAACCGTCGACTGTGAGACTCAAGCTCAAATCGCGGTACCATAATTTATATATATAAATTCCCATCCAAACCAATGTAGTGCCGCTCAACTGTTCGTTGTCAAGACACGACATAAAATTAGGATTTAAATGTTTTAATTAAATCCCTATCATTCCTATTAACAGAAAATATAAACAACCATCCAATATGTCGTTCAACTGTTTTAGTTGACAGGACATGAAACCATGTACGATTTAACTGTTTTAGTTATTCCATTCCGTGTGTATGAATGGGTTGGAATTAGCATTTTGATCTAATTCGTCCCTCCTTATGTCACCGTCCCATACCGGTACATACCGTGCAAATGATCCTTAAATGATGTATTAACTCAATCAGTACACCAAATACAATCCACATAAATCCATGTAGCTGATAAAACAGAATTGGAACAGTTCATCAACTAAATATCCATAACAATATCCATGAGATTGACGAGTCAAAAATTAATCGTTCGTCAACTTAAAATCCAGAATCCATTCATATAATTGACAGAAAATATACAATTAATTCTTCAATTAAGTCTAGGTTAACTCCCATGTAAATTACAAAACCTATGTTTTAGTTCAACAATTTAAGTCCAAAACAATCATCTAGTTGAAAACCATCATCCAATTAATTGCAGAATAGTGTATCTAATAATTCAGCAATTTAAAGCAAATCTTTTACTCATGTAATTGCAGGAAAAATTAATGTTTCAGCAATATAAAAATCCAGAGCATGCACAGGTCCAATCTGTTAAATAAAGGACTTTACTGTGCATCTAAAACAAGAATTAAAACCATGTTATAATTCATTAAATTGCCGTATTAGAACAAGCAAGTAATTTCCTATCCTTAATCTATGTAATTGCAGAAAGGGTTTATTAATTAAGCAATTATATTCTCGAGTGTGCACAGATCAAATTTATTAAGTAAATGACCCTAACGTGCATTTAAAACAAGATTAAAATCATGTTATAATTCTTTAAATCGTCCATTTAAAAATTGAGCAACTATTTCCCTTCCAACCGTTAATAGTATGTGAATTGTCTGAATTTCACACTGATCATTCCCTTCCTATAATAGGCTAACATATGCAATTAGAGAGCTTAAGATCTCTTGAAATTAATTTTAAAATTGTTAGTCCAGTCCCTGAAACAATTTAGAACTCCAAACATAGCCTAAACAGTGGCCGGACAGCTCCAAATTGCAACCAAACGTAACCTAACCTAACCGAATGAACCTGCTCTACAAACAAAAGAGCAGGCTCTAGACACATTAGAGCCAGCTCCCTAGCCTTTGGAGCCGGTTCTATGAAGGGGGGAGCCGGCTCTCTCCTTCCTTGAGAGCCCAGTTCCCTTTCCAGCTCCGTTTCTAATCATCCGCTCCGTCTCCAGTCTGTTCCTACCCTTCTATTCTTCTTTAAAATTGGTCTTACCCATCTAGTATACATCCAGTATCAACCCCCAGTCCTTATTTTACCACAGTAAGAATTAACACAATGATTTAAAACAACACCAATTTGTATACTTTGAAACAGACAACGAAGAACAGATTTTCAAGAATTATTTCAGACAATATACACATATACAGATGATCCAATTAACATATACTAAACATGTAAGATTCAATTAATATCCAATTACAATTCTATAGATCATCTAAGGATGCACAGAACACAGGACAAAGAGAGAGAGACAGAATAGAACTTACCTATGTGGTTTTGGAATCAAACTTTGTCGCCGTCTTCCTAAGTTTTTCGACTACTACTAAACACCTTCAAGCCTCCTACTATTCTGATTCTAATCCACAATCAACCTCCTTGGTCCTCTCTGCTTTCCTCCATTAATTCTCGCTCTGTTTTCTCTCAATTTATGATTCTCTCTGTATTTTCACTGTGTCGTGAATAGGGTTCTCAAACCCTAGGTAGAACTTATACACGTATATATATAGGCAGCAATACAACCCTAAGTTCAACTATTAATCTAAGGCAGAAACCCTAATCCTTATTGAAATCCAAAACCGACGGACAGAAAAACCTAATTACATAAAATATAATGATTAATATATATATAATTTATAATTTTATATATATATATATATATATATATATATATATATATACAACCTGCTAAATCCCTATTATTAACATAAATAATAATTATGTATAATAATACCACTCTATCCTTACATACGTCTATACACAACTAGATATATACTACCATCCATATATGGGTAAATATCTGTACCCACAATCAACTCCATCCAGATAGTCCATGAAACCCCTTTGGGTCCGTCCATTACTCCTATTCCCATCCACCCTTTTTAAACGAAAAATAAAACAACCTAAATAAAATAAAACACACATCAAAGTCAAACAACAAATAATTGCATTCAACATTTAATGTAAACGCAACACTTAAGCACTCACCAAAATTAAATTAAACTGAATAATTAATCAATAAGGCAAATTCAAACACACCAATCACAATTAAATCAAATAATAATAAAACGATTAATCACATAAGCAAATAGACACATAATCAATTAAAATGCACAAAATAAACTGTAAATTCCAATTTTATCCTTTTGGAAATCAGGGGTATTACACGTGCCGTGTTGACAGATCGTGTCGAACTTTGCCACCCCTCTGCTTAATCCGCATACTATAATTTCAAACGTAATTACGGTTAGCTTTTCCATTAAATTTTAAAATATAGGAGTTTAATTCAAATCCTATGCATCTAAATCATAAACATTGATCCCAGCGCTTTAGAACATGTATGGAACCTTCAAGAATTAACTCGGGGCCTTTCATAATACTTTTGATGCAAAACTAGTCCCCAAGGCTCATGCCCTATTTGAACAGTGCTCTAGCGCTGGTTCCCATAACCAGCTCGACAGGTCTGTTTTTTAGTTTGAAATTCGTCGTTTCGGGTCTTATAACACGCATCTAAGTCCCAATTAATTCTCATACATCATAGCTAACCTAAATACATGTGTTTAGGCCATCAAAATTAAATATCAGCCAATTTAATTACAATTTCAATCATCTCATACACACACACACACATATATATAAACACCCATACATATATATACACCAACATGCAACTCTGATTTCATGTTATTAACCGAAGTCTATGTGATTAACTTATGGGTTCCAAGAGGAGAAATAAAGAAAGAACTCGCCTAAAGGTTTCAAAATGAAACCGATGCGCCACAAGCTTCTCTGATTAAGTTGTGCAACACCGGCTCCTCTCGTCGTTCTCGTCTTCCTCTTCTGGTTCGGCCTTCTCTTCTCTTCTCTTCTCTTCTTTTCTTCTCTCTCTCTCTCGACTTTCTCTTTCCTGGCTCTCTCTCTCCTCTAACTTATATATATATATACCTAAATAAGAAGCAACCATAATCCTTGTATAAATCTGACCACACGTATAAACATATATACATACACTTATAAAATCTATTTAATTTGCGTAATATATATTTATATAATATCCATATATATATAAATATATACATACATATATATGTACTTAAATCCATAAACCTCTAAACCTTTTCCAAATCAGATTACTTAAATATAAAAATATAGTGAAATACATGAATATATATATTTTACGTAATATGTATTCATATATATAAATCCTTCTTAACAACGATTGATATTCTTATTTATGTATATACGTGCTGTATATATAACTGATGTAATACACACACACACACACACATATACCCATTACCATAATAATCCTTGGCCCATTTAGACCTTCATCCAAAATCCAAGGCTACCTCATTTGGCCTAAGCCTCCTTAACCCATTATTTGAAACTTAAATAAATAAATAAAACAAATACCATAATCAAATAATTATAAAATATAACACAAATGCAAGCATAGAAAAACAATACACTAAATTAATGCATTATAAATTAAGCAAGAACACGTGCCAAAATATCAAGAAAAATTACGAAATATAATTTAATTAAAAAGGACAATTAATAAAAAAAACCCAATTAAATCAAATAAATTATTTAAAATAAAATAAAAGCAATTAATTTCAATAAATAATTTCTTTAAAATATAAGGGTATTACAAGATTGGTGGCGGTGGCAATGAAGGTGATGGTGGCAATGGTAGAAGGTGGCGGTGGCAATGGTTGTGGTGGTGGAAGGTGGTGGTGGTGGAAGGTGCGGCGGTGGTAGTGGTGCAAGATGGTGGAGGTAGTGGTAGAAGGTGGAGGTGGTGGAACAGAGGACTAAGAAATAATATATGACATCAATTTATAAAAAGTACATGGATAAATTAGTAAAATAATAAATTTATTTTTTAAAAAAAATTAGTTTCTTAAAAAGAAGTTTCAAAAAAAATATTTTCTTATTTCTCCGAAGAGCTTCTTGGTACTTTTCGAGAAATCTTCTGCATATGTGTAACTAATAAACGATTACTGTTATGTATATATCTACAAATGTGTGGGGCCCTCAAAATATGATCACATTGTGAAAGCTTACCAGAGAAGACATTTTGGAGGCGTACAAAGGAAGTCTTGGAGGCGTACAGAGGAAGCTAACATTTGAGCCTATAACAGGCTACGTCCATGTACTGATTGTGGTGAACAATTTGAATGAAAATCCCTTTTTTTTCTATCATTCTCTCACTCTCTTTCTCTCTCTCTCTAAGGCAGTGTTATATATTATTCTCTCTCTATATATATACATATATTTATTATACGTTATCAGCACGAGCTCCATCCATCTGAGATTTGAAGAAAAAACTCTCTCCCTCTTTCTATTCCAACTATATATCTATTTTGTGATATTAGTTTTGATAGATTGTTGGGTTGGTTTGCTTTATCAAAGAAAATAATATTTCTAACTCCAAAGGGTAAGAAAATGTTAATTATGGATTATTGTTCATAACATAAATTTGTTCACTTAAATGATATACGTGCTTACACTACGGTCGGTCCTATCACCTTTATATTTAATGATTTATGGTTGGTTTTACCATCTTTGTTATTTAAATAATTCATATTATGTTATTATTTCATTTAATGCCATTTTATTTATTTATTTATTTATATACTATTCTAAAGTATATTTTTATATTGTTATATCTAGTTATTCTAAAAATGTCAAACTTGACAAAGCTGGAATTCGTGGCCCTGGATATTTCTGGCAAAAATTATTTATTTTGGATTCTGGATGCTCAGATCCATTTGGATGCTATGGGCCTTGGAGACACAATCAAAGAAAAAAATGATGCATCATTGCAAGATAAAGCAAAGGCCATGATTTTTCTCCGGCGCCATATTAGTGAGGAACTGAAAACTGAATACCTCACTGAAAGAGATCCACTTTGTTTGTGGAACAATTTGAAAGAAAGATATGATCATCAAAAAACAGTCATCCTCCCAAAGGCCAAGGCTGATTGGCTACAACTGAGGTTGCAAGATTTTAAAACTGTGGCTGAATATAACTCTGCTCTATTCAAAATCAGCTCTACATTGAAATTATGTGGTGATACTGTTACTGATGAACTTTTGCTAGAAAAAACATTCACCACATTTCACGCCTCGAATGTACTCTTGCAACAACAATATCGAGTGTGCAGATTTAAAAAATATTCAGAGCTGATATCATGTTTGCTTGTGGCAGAGCAAAATAATGAGCTTTTGTTGAGAAACCACCAGTTCCGTCCAACTGGATCGACACCGGTCCCTGAAACATATGTTGCCTCATCCCGTGGTCGTGGACGCGAATGTGGACGTGGTCGTGGTGGTAGAAATGAATATGGTCGTGGTAAAAATAACTACCACAATAATGAATATAGTCGTGGTAGAAATCATTCTTATTACCGTGAAGGATATCAATCCTCACATTCTCGCAATCAGAAATTTACACCATATCCCCAAAAGAGATATTACAATGAAATAAGACAAGTAAAAGGGAAGGATGTGGCTCAACCTCCCAAAGCACATGATAATACTTGTTATCGGTGTGGCATGACAGAGCATTGGCAAAGTATTTGTCGTACACCTAAACATCTAGTTGAACTTTGCCAAGCCTCAATGAAAGAAAAGGGGAAACAAAAGGAAATGAATTTCCTTAATCATGATGAGCCAGTTGACACCACAAATCTGTAAATGAATTTCATTAATCATGATGAGCCAGTTAACATCACAAATCTGGATGTATCAGATTTTTTTGAGGACCGTGATGAAATGATAGACTTCCTGATTAGTGATAGAAATGTCTACACCAATTAATCCTATTTGTTTTTCATATTTTGTCTACTGTGTTTTTATTTTCCTTGTATTAAAGTTTTTATTTTCTAGTTTGTATTATAGTTTCTTTTGTTATAAAAGTTTATTTTATGATAAAGAAAGTTGCATGAATAGAAATGGATCTGACTAGTTCCAAAATAAATGGAGAAGATATATGTCTTACAATAGTGGAACGACACACACAATCCTTCGAGATCAAAAATATTTTTCTCACTTAATTCTGACAGACGCCAGTGTCAGTACCATATCAGGTCCCGCCGACTTGATTGAAGGCTCTGGACGAGCCAACATCATTTTACCACATAGAACAAGATTGCAAATCAGTGATGCCTTATATTCTACAAGATCTCAGAGAAATCTGTTGAATTTTAAAGACTTGCGTCGTAATGGGTATCATATTGAGACCGCAAATGAAAGAAATGTGGAATATCTTTACATTACTTCCATTACCTCATGCAAGAAGCAGATATTAGAAAAAATCCATATTTTCTCTTCTGGGTTATACTATACAACCATTAGGACAATTGAGTCAAATGCTATGATCCATAAAAAATTGTGTGACTCAAAACTTTTTATAGTTTGGCATGATCGACTTGGTCATTCGGGAAGTACAATGATGCGTCGAATTATTAAAAATTCACATGGACACCCACTAAAAGATCAAAAAGCTCATCTTACCAAATAATCATCTATGCACCGCATGCTCACAAGGTAAGTTGATTATCAGACCATCCCCTTCAAAAGTCATTGTTGAGTCTCCCCCATTTTTGCAACGAATTCACGGGAATATATGTGGGCCAATTCATCCACCTTGCGGACCATTTTGCTATTTTATGGTCTTAATTGATGCCTCAACACGATGGTCACATGTTTGTCTGCTTTCTACTCGTAATATTGCATTTGCTAGACTTCTTGCTCAAATCATCAAATTGCGAGCACACTTTCCTGATTACCCAATTAAGACAATCCGTCTGGATAATGCTGCTGAATTTTCTTCTCAAGCTTTTGATGATTATTGTATGTCAGTTGGAATTAATGTTGAACATCCTGTTGCACACACTCATACTCAAAATGGTATGGCCAAATCTTTTATTAAAAGACTTCAGTTAATTAGTCGTCCTTTGCTTATGCGAACAAAATTACATGTTTCTGCCTGGGGTCATGCCATATTGCATGCTGCATCATTAGTTCGTATACGACCAATTGCTTATCATAAGTACTCACCATTGCAACTTATTTTTGGTCAACAACTAAATATTTCTCCTATACGAGTTTTTGATTGTGCTGTATATATTCTAATTGCACCACCCCAACGCACTAAAAAGGGTCCTCAACGTAGACTTGAAATTTATGTTGGTTTTGATTCTCCATCTATTATTAGATATCTTGAACCCCTAACAGGTGATGTCTTTAAAGCACGATTTACTGACTGTCATTTTGATGAGACTGTTTTCCCACCATTAGGGGGAGAAAAGGCACATCAACAACGTGATCTTACTTGGAATGTCCTGGAATTGTCTCATTTCGATCCTCGTACAAATCAATGTGAACGAGAAGAGCAGATGATCATTCACTTACAAAATGTTGCAAATCAATTACCTGATACATTTACTGATACAAAGAAAGTAATAAAATCGCATATACCAGCTGCAAATGTGCCAGCACGAATTATTGTCCCTGAGGGACCTTCTGTTAGTAATGCAGCAAATGCATCTAAAACACGCCTAAAGCGTGGCAGACCAATTGGTGCAAAAGATACTATTCCTCGTAAGAGGAAATCACAAAGAAAAGTTGGCACTCCTGAAGAGGCCACAAAAAGAGCAACAGATATTATTGATCAATCTAAGACAATAGCCTTTGATAAGGCAGAGGCTCTTGATGAGTCTCAGGTACCTAAAAATGATGAAATAGTAAATGTTGATGAGGTAAAGGCAACAGATGATGATATGGCCCTTGATGAGGTACAGATACCTGAAAATGATGAGATCTCATTAAATTATGAAACGAGATGGAATAGAAATGAAATTATTGTCGACAACATATTCTCATATCTCGTTACTCTTGATATTGATAATGAGGATCCGGAACCTCAAAACGTCGAAGAATGTCGACGAATAAATGATTGGCCAAAATGGAAAGAAGCAATACAAACAGAGCTAAATTCATTAGCTAAACGTGAAGTATTTAGACCAGTAGTCCAAACACCTGAGGGTGTAAATCCTGTTGGGTACAAATGGGTGTTTGTACGAAAGCGTAATGAGAAAAATGAAATCGTGAGATACAAAGCTCGACTAGTAGCTCAAGGTTTCTCACAGAGACCTGATATTGATTTTGAGGAAACATACTCCCCTGTGATAGATGCATCCACATTTAGATTCATAATACATTTGGCAGTCACAGAAAGATTGCATATGCATCTAATGGACGCGGTTACAACATATTTATATGGATCACTAGATAGTGATATTTATATGAAAATCCCAGAAGGATTTCAAAATCCCTGAAACAAAACCAAGTAATATGTACTCAATAAAATTACAACGATCCTTGTATGAATTGAAGCAATCTAGACGAATGTGGTATAATCGCCTTAGCGACTACTTGCTCAAAGAAGGGTATGTGAACAGTCATATTTATCCATGCATTTTTATTAACAAATCATAATCTGGTTTTGTTATTGTTGCAGTATATGTTGATAATCTGAATCTTGTGGGAACATTGGACGAGATCGAAAAGACGGCCACTTATTTTAAGAAAGAATTCGAAATGAAGGATTTCGGAAAGACAAAATTCTGCCTTGGGCTGCAGGTTGAACATTTTTCGAGCGGTATTCTCATCTATTAATCAACATATACAGAAAAGATTCTGAAACGCTTTCATATGGATAAAGCCTATCTACTGAGCTCTCTAATAGTTGTCCGATCACTTGACATCAAGAAAGATCCTTTTCGTCCTCACGAGGATGGTGAAGAACTCCTTGGTCCTGAAGTGCCCTATCTTAGTGCGATTGGTGCTCTTTTGTATCTTGCAAATTACACAAGACCTGATATAATTTTTCCAGTCAATTTATTAGCACGTTACAGTTCTGCACCAACTTGCAGACATTGGAATGGAATCAAACACATATTGCAATATTTTTGTGGTACAACTGATATGGGATTGTTTTATTCAAAAGTATCAATGTAATGACCCGGATTTTTCGAATAAATTTTTTCCGTTGTCTTTTCCCTTCTGAGTTTGGTTTCTTGTCGATTAGTGTCGTCACGAGTGCTCCGGAGTAATTTCCGAGACTCTTTTCTATGGATTGACAACTTCCTTTGAGGACCGAGTCAATTCCGCATTTTTCATTTTTCGACACTTTTCACTTTTTGTCTTTTCCCTATTTTGTCTTTTTCCCGTTTGGCACTTTGTTTGCGTAACCACACTTTTTGTGTTTGGAGTTGGTTTCTGACTTCACGTATCTTTATTCTCAGTGGTTTCCATGAGATACGTATCCTTACTTTCATGAGAAAGTACTCTGCTTGCTCCCGGTGCCCATAGGGGCATGAATGCAAAGTTCTTTGGAAACATTTCCTTTTATTGGGGTGTTTTTCGTAAATATCTTTTGAAGATATTTTATTTCAGGGGTATCTAAGAAAATATCTTTTGGAAGATATTTTCATTCTGGGGCAGGTTCGCAGTTTTCACTTTTTGGAAGGGTCATTGTGTAATTAATGAAAGTTATTGCTCAATGCCTTGTTTTGAGCCTGGATTCTCGTATGGAATTGATTTTCACATTTCATCGAGTCATGGACTCTTAGAATTTCCTCCTGGATGATGTTTTCCAGTTTCAGGGTTTCTGGCCCCGGTTTGCGCCAAACTTATTTTGGGCATAACTCTCTGCTCGGAACTTGATTTTTGACGTCATTTCTTCTATTGTTCATATTTCCTCATTTTGAATCTTTTTCGTTCATGGAGTTTTTCCGTTTGAGCATGTCTGCTCAAATTTCACTTTTTCGGACCCGGCAAGGGCCCGTTCGGGACATTTTTTTAGTTTTTCTATAAATAGGGGGTCTTTAGTGAAAAAATCAGATTTCACTCTTTCTCTCCCCTCTCTTGGCCGGATCTCATGGCAGCCATGGCTGCCATCTTCTCTCTCTTCTTTTGAGCTTCCTCCCCTTACTAAAAAGTGGTGATGCCTCTATGTTTATTGTTCCCCTCGGCGAGGCCTTCGATTCTAACTGATTGGAATCTCGTTTTGGCCATTTCTTGAGTTCGGGTTTGAAGTCAAGTTGTGTTTTTGATGGTGCTTCCTTGGGATTCATGTTCGTGGTGTTGTCCTCGACAAAACCTAGGAGTTTCGTCGGATTCGGAGCCGATTTATTTTGTTGGGGTTTGAGATTTCATCTCAAATGGAAGTAGGGAATGTTTTAGGATTTATTATGCATTGTATTGAGTGCTTTCCATGTTTATACAACCTATATGCATGCCTTGTATCAAATCTAGGAAATTTGAAATATTTAATTCTTTGTATAAGATTTAATTTTCATGATGATGAGAAATTTGGACTTGAATTGTGGCATGGTAGAAACTCTTGTTTTAATATGTTGGTTAACATATATTAAATTGGGATTAATTAAATAAGAATTGTTCTTTCTAATTAATATTTACCTTTTGTGAAAGATTAAAGTTTATGGCCGTACCTTGCATGAAATTGAGTTGTATTATGCTTCCAAATTGAGTTTTAGCATGTTTGTTAACATACTTTAATTTGAGAGCATTTGGTTGAGTTTGAAAATTTAGAGACTTTAATTAAAAGAATTAGTTAAAATCTATTTTTATGGTTTCATGGGCCAAATTAAGCTTTTGTGTGAATATATGTAATAACCATGATATGTCTTTTATCATATATTAAATTGAGGCCATTTGGAAATGATTTGAAATCTAGAGAGTTGAATTATTTTGATGTAATTAAATTTTATCTTGTTTATCCATTGATTCAATCATGTTTTAGAAGTTGCTTCTATTTTAAGAGCATGGATTTAGGTTTGTGATGTATTCGCTTGATTGTGTTATATGCATTGAAGGGCATTGTTGTTAAATTTATATTCATGAGAGTATGTTTCTAATATGAAAATATTGTTGGCTTGTGATTTCGTAGCATTATGCATATGAAATGCTTATTATGCACAATTGAGAGTTATATTGCTAACTTGTTACTATGTAGTAGTAATATGTATAAGTTATGAACTTATTTGGCTTATTTTGGAATCTTTGAACATTGTTAAGTTGAGATGGCTAGGGTTTGGCTCTAGTACGGGGACGTGAGTCCTCTAAGTCATTGAGATAGTGCGCACTTAGGGTGGTCTTCCCTGCGGATTAGTGCCCGAAATAACCATTAAGGTCTCGGCAGAATTCCGAGCGTGATGTCTAAGTCTTCCACTATTTGTTTTGGCATTCAATTCCAAGTTGACAATCATGTTTACCTTGTTGACTTGTGGTTTTGGCTATTGGCGATTTTGATATTGTTAAGTACATCCATACTAAATTGTTATATTTAGTTGATTACACATTTTTAGATTTCTAGTTGATAACCTAGAGAATCTATGTCTTGATGTGTGGTATTAGATATTCTAATTATACTAAATTGTTATATTTAAGTTGATGTTGCATTTTAGACTTCAAGTTGATAACCTTGAGAATCTATATGTTGTTACTTTGTGTAAGCATGCGCCTGTGTTGTTGCTTTGTGTAAGCATGACCCTATGTCGTTAAAGTTGCATGAATGA
Organism: Cornus florida; assembly: GCF_030987335.1. Taxonomy (NCBI): domain Eukaryota; kingdom Viridiplantae; phylum Streptophyta; class Magnoliopsida; order Cornales; family Cornaceae; genus Cornus; species Cornus florida. The sequence goes on along the minus strand of NW_026775574.1, from coordinate 35,998,440 downwards.
GGTGATTGATGCTATAAATGATTTTAGGTAGCTAAGATGCTCCCCGAGTCTCACCTTTGACATAGACGTTAGGTGGAATGAACCACAATAATTAAATCATGCAAACTTGTAAAACGTAGGTCGATGCATGCTCATTTCCTATGAGTAGCTTTATGTTATTCACTCCTACAATACTGGGGCATATTTCAGGTACAAGAGTTAAAGTTGAGACTCCCATTATGCTTGGATGACTTGTGGACTTGAAGATTTCCATTTTGTGAAGATTGGCTTGAAATACCTTTTTAGTCTTATTTGTCAAATGTGTATATTTGATTCTAAACTTGTAATGTGTGCCTAAGCACACTTTTGATTCTCATTTTTATGTATATGACATGAAGCCAGGGTCAAACTTCTTTTAGAATCACATGTATGTCATGGGTGTTGATTTTTGCCTTTAATGAGATTATATGAAAATCATGCGTTTTAATATGCTATTTTGCACCGGGGTGTGCATTGTGTATGAAACTCATCCATTAGCATTCATTAATCATGTATGAAGTGTGGCCAAGGGCCAAACGGCATTTTGAAACCATCTCATGATTTTAAATTCCAAGTTTTCGTTCCAAACTTCGTTTTTGGCATTTTGGCCGTTGGGGGGTCATATTTTGAATCGACCATATTTTTGAGCCATGGACCATTGTAGCACATCTTATTAGGTAAGTTACGTTTACGTGCATGGTCGTTTCCCGACAAAGCTTCTTCTTTGGTGAAATGAGCCTCCTACGGACTCATTTTTCAGTTTTGTTGCATATTCTGACCTAAGGGTATTTTGGGAATTTTCTTTGGGAAATAAATTCCGTTCTTCACATAGTCACTTAGAAAATGTGATTCTTGGGGGGTTTTCTTCTTCGTGTTTTTCTAGAAAATGCCATCTTGATATCGGAAATCAATCGCAAAGTTCAACTTTTGTTTTTCCATTAGCAACTTTTTGGACCATCTGGACCAGTTTTCTTGGGAGGGCATTTTGGGTATTTCATAGTGCGTATTTTTCGATTTCCTCACAACCCACATAAAAAACTCAATTTTGAGCGGGGTTTCTTCTTTGTGTTTTTCCAGAAAATGTTATCTAGGTCCTTAAATTTCCATTTTTTTCAAAAAAAACCCCTGCTGCCAGGATTTCTTGCTGCCCATTCTGCCTCTTTCACATGTAAACGGTTACGAGGAGTTTGGTAACCGGTTACATGTGCTTGGGCAGTGTTTTGGTCGAGTTTTTTGGTTTCCTAACTGGTTAGGAAGGCTTGGTAATCGGTTAGATGATCTAGGGTTTGCACTTTTTGACCGTTTTGCCCCTTCTCTTCCGTTAGCCGTATCTTTTTCATCCGGACTCCGAATCAAGTGATTCTTGAGTCTAAATTCATTAATTTTTTGTTGTTTTTCCAATGGTGTGCTCAGTGGCACCCACTTTTAAGCTGGAAATGACATTTTTGCTCCTAGGTTCATTCTTGTTCGCTTTTGAAACGTTGCTTCTGCATTTGATTCCTTTGGGTTCTGTGACCTCGTTGAGGGTCACATTGGCATTTTAGAGTCATGTTGTATCTCTAGAGACCGTTGTTTATCTTCTGCTTCCGCATTTCGGATCCGTTATCGGGTCATCTTTCGGTTCATCACTGACGCACCGGGTTGAAAAACTTGGGCCGTCACAATCAAATTCTCAATTAATTGGATATGCAGATGCCGGCTATCTCTCTGATCCACATAAAGTCTATTCACAAATAGGATATGTGTTTACCTGTGGCGGCACAGCTATATCATAGCGATCTATGAAACAGACAATGATTGCCACTTCTTCAAATCATTTTGAGATACTCGCAATTCACGAGGCAAGCAGGGAATGCTTTTGGTTGAGGTCAATGATCCAACATATTCGAATAACATGTGCTCTCTCATCAATAAAAGATAGGCCAATAGTATTATATGAAGATAATGTGGCATGCATTGCACAGATGAAAAGAAGGATATATTAAAAGTGACAGGACCAAGCACATCTCACCAAAATTATTTTATGCACATGAACTCCAGAAAATGGGTGATACTGATATTCAGAAGATACGTTCATGTGAAAATTTAGCAGATTTATTCACTAAAACGCTTCTAATTACAACATTCAAGAAGCTGGTGCACAACATTGGAATGCGTCAACTAAATGATCTTCAGGGTTGATCTAATGAGGGGGAGCAATTGATCGAAGAGGTATTGACATACTGTACTATTTTTCCTTCATCCAGGTTTTTGTCCCATTGGGTTTTCTTGGCAAGGTTTTAATGAGACAGTTTTAATTTATGCAATACCATTTTCAGATACACAAGAATATTATACTCTTTTCCCTTCGCTAGGGTTTTGTCCCACCGGGTTTTTTTTAACAAGATTTTAACGAGGCATATTCTTAATGTAATTTTGTGGATCCCAAAAGAAAGTGTTATGTATATATTTATAAATGTATAGGGTCCGTAAAATATGATCACATTGTGAAAGCTTACCAGAGAAGACATTTTGGAGGCGTACAGAGGAAGTCTTGGAGGCGTACAGAGGAAGCTAACATTTGAGCCTATAAAATGCTACGATTGTGGTGAACAATTTGAATGAAAATCCCTTTCTTTTCTATCACTCTCTCTCTCTCTCTAAGACAGTGTTATATATTATTCTTTCTCTATATATACATATATTTATTATAGTTACAAATTTTTTTTTTGAGGCCCTAGGAAGCTCCCCAAGCAGGGGCCTCGAACCGAACTATTATATACAATCCGTATTTTGACCGCGTGCTCCTTTTCTAGTTGGTAACAAATCAGAATTGGAATACAATTGTACTTGTGTTTGAAAAGGAACTTTGAGCTCAGATCTCGGGTCTCTCTTCTTAACACGAGAATCCAATGGTCACTGACTCACTGGGAAGTCCGTTTGGAGTTCCCATTTCATGCGCATCAGAGCGCATTATAGCAATCTGACCTCCATATTCCCTTTATAAATAGGCCGAGAAAGGCGGTAATTTCTTTTCATGATTTCAAAATCAAAAACATACCAATATCATCCATAGTTTCAGAAACCCTCCAACCCAAGCCCGCCCACAAATTTTCTCTCTCACACACGCACACACAAAACAACCCCCCACCCTCCTCTCTAAAGTTAGGTTAGTCTCTCTCCGGTGACTACTGAGTGTGAGAGCTTAGCAGTAGTGAATCGATCATGGACGAGAACGCTGTTCACGGGGTTGAAGAAGGTCAAGATGGTAAAATCATCCAGATTGCCTATACGGACGGGAAACGATGTCGTAAGGGTAAGGGCTGTTACGAAGAAAAAACTGATGATGATGATGATGATGATGATGATGAAGCAGTAGCAGGTCCTCGGAGGCGAGGTCGGAAGAAGAAGAATAAGGTAGAGAATCCAGATTCCTCTACTGCTGCCGAAAAGGGGAAAGGAAAGGCTCCTTCCACAGTGAAGAAGGAGGAGGGAAAGGGAGGGGAAAACGAAAAGTTGCAGGAAAATCAAGAAAAAACTGATGGTGACTTCCACGGGGGAAGAGTAGCATCAGGTCCTCGGAAGCGAGGTCGGAAAAGGAAGGGAGAGAATCGGGATTCCTCCACTGCCGAAGAGGGGAAAGGAAATGGTATTCTCTCATTGAAGGAGGATAAGGGCCAGGAAAACGAAATATTGCAGGAAAGTCAAGAAAAAACTGATGATTTTTGTGGGGGAAGTGTAGTATCGCTTCCGAGGAAGCGAGGAAGGAAAAAGAAGGGAGAGAATCGAAATTCCTCCACTGCCGAAGAGGGGAAAAGTATAGGCTTTGATGAAAAATTGCAGGAAGATCAAGAGAAAAATGACGATTTCCATGGGGAAAGAGTAGTACAAGCTCCTAGGAAGCGAGGAAGGAAAAAGAAGGTAGATAATCAAGATCCCTCCGCAGCCAAAGAGGGGAAAGGAAATGGTATTCTCTCCGTGAAGGAGGAAAAGGGAGAGAAAAGTATAGTCCATGAAAAATTGCAGGAAGATCAAGTGAAAAATGATGATTTCCATGGGGGGAGAGTAGCACTCGCTCCTCGGCAGCGAGGAAGGAAAAAGAAGGTAGATAATCAAGATCCCTCCGCAGCCAAAGAGGGGAAAGGAAATGGTATTCTTTCAGTGAAGGAGGAAAAGGATGGGGAAAAGGGGATTATGGGTGACAGAATAGCGGACTTCTTCGATTCTGAGGAGGACAAAGACGATAAGCCAAAGAGAAGAAGCGGTCAGAAGAGGAAGAAGAAGGTTCAGAAGAAGGAAAAGGGTGATTCTGTGATGGCAGCGAATGCCCCAGAAGGCAGTAAGAAGAGGAGGAGGAAGCCACAGTTGAAAGAGGTTAGGGTTTCTCCAGAAGGTGAAGACGAAGATTTGGTAGGAGGATTCATTAATGTGAAGGGGGAGGGAAATTACAATGGTTCAGATATAAGTAGAACCAAGGGTTATGCACTTAGAGCTTCAAAAAATGTCAAACAAGAGCCTGTATCGAAGCTGAAGGGTGCAAAGAAGAAGGATGAGAACGTAATACGAGTATTACTTGTTTGGTTGTTTTTACTTGTGGCTTCTCTGTTTTCTAACTTTTGTTTTTAACAGGGAAATGGAGTTGAGTCCAATATGTGTCACCAGTGCCAGAGGAATGATAAAGGCCGAGTTGTTCGATGCACAAAATGTAAGAGGAAGCGATATTGTGTCCCTTGCATGACTAGATGGTACGGAGGAGTTTTTTTAGCTCAAAATTTTTGTTGCTTCTTGTCCTTTTTCTTCACATTCTATGTTCTGGGTGCTAATTGGGCTGCATGTCAGGTCTTTCCTTTTTAGTTATTTGAGTTTGATATAAAACTATTTTGCAGTATTGAATTTGAGTTGCAATTGTTTTCTAATGAAGCTTTGCGCAGTTGTTATTGTTCCTTTTGTTTTTGATCCCGTGATGTGCATTCTTAATTTTGAAAGAGAACAGTTGCTTAACTTGCTTATGTTCCATTTACTGTTTCAAATTTTGTTTGTTAAGTTGAATCATGGAATCTACCAAAAAAAGGTTGGATCATGAATGTACAATGTTGAAAAATTGCTGCCTTCATCTACCTCAATGTCAAGTTGGTGAATTAGCCCTATAATTCAAATTTTACAAAGGAAAAAGTTCTGTTTGAGTAAGAAAAAGGTTATATCCTACCTGTCCTCTTTGTTAGTTCATCTCTGCCCTGGTTATTCATATGCAGGCTTGGAAAAAAAAAATCATATGCGGACGTGAGAGTTGTGAAGCATGTGTCTTGTCATTCAACATTTTAGCTTCACAGGCAGTTGTTGGTTTAGTTGTCTGTTATGCATTTGAACATGATTTTTTCTTTGTCTGTATGTTGCAATTGATGTTGTTATCATTATTTTTGTGTCACGATATGTAGGTACCCTAAGATGCCAGAGGAGGCTTTTGCTGATGCCTGCCCTGTTTGTCGCGAAAATTGCAATTGCAAATCATGTTTGCGTTTAGATGTACCACTTAAAGTCAGTTTCATTAACTCCTCTTTTTATGCTTTGTTGGCACATTTTTAAAGAGTCTTTTACATATAACATTTTATGTTCTTCACCATCTTCTGTAGGACCTAAAGAATTTAAAAACGGATGTCAACGATAATGATAAAGTTGAGCACTCCAAATATATTTTACAATTGCTTCTCCCAATTTTGAAGCAATTTAATCTGGAACGGATAATGGAGAAAGAGCTGGAGGCTAGCATACAAGGTAGTCCTTTTCAATGTTAATGTTGGGTAGCCTTCACACTTAACTTGGGATGCAGCTTTTTTATCATTTGCTTCCCAGTCTTTTAGTGTGTTCATGATAGGTAAAAAGTTTCATATAGCATATGGCATTGAAATTGTATTGAGGTGAATAAAAAAAGGTTCTAAAGTATTAAAGCTCTTTATATGAATATAATAATTGCCTATAAATTTTGCCTATGATATTAGATGCACTCTAAATTTTCCCTATGATATTAGATTTACTTGCTGTGCCATTACATCAGGAACCATGGCAGAAGTGGTTTCTTTCTTTCTTTCTTCACACACACACACACACATGTATATATTCCTTCCCCTTCTTTTTGGGAAAATAAAATGGACTCTTCAATAGGTGGAAGAGAGGTAAATTCTTGCATGACCAATCGCTACAAGCCCAAGAATTACCTTATCAAGTAACTGAATGGGATGTTTCAAATTAAATTTCTATGTATGAGAAGCATAGTACAAAGTTAGATTCAGCCACTGATATAGTTATATTTTTTTTGCCAATGGATGTATGGATGGCTAGGGTTATCGTTGTCAGAGATAATGCTGCAACAGGCAAAATGTTCTCTTAAGGAACGCATCTATTGGTAGGTTTTCTTGAATTATATCTTCTTTGTATGTCATTTTCTTAAAATGAAGGACTTCATATTATCACATGTTTTATGCAGCAACAATTGCAAAACTTCCATTGTTGACTTCCACAGAAGCTGTCCAAAATGTGCTTATGACCTATGCCTTACTTGTTGTCGGGAGTTCCGTGGTGGCAAATTGCAGGGAGGTGAGCCGGAAGTTATTATGCATTATATTGACAATGGGCCAGAGTACTTGCATGGTAAAGATTCTAAAAAAGAGAGAGAAACTTCAGTTGTACCAGTTGAAGATTGCTCTGTGGATCATGTTAAGTCAACATCTGAGCAGAGAGCCGAGGAATATGGTAGAATTCCTTCAGGTATACCTGTTGAAACTAGCTCGGTGGATCATGTTAAGTCAACATCTGATTGGAAAGCGGAAAATGGTAGAATTCCTTGTCCTCCAGAAAGCATGGGTGGTTGTGGTCACGGGATTCTAGAATTGAAGTGTATCTTCCCAGAAGATTGGCTTTCAGAATTGTTAGTTAAAGCAGAAGAAATAGCCACTACATACAAACTTAAGGATGTGCCTGAGATTCATGACCAACGGTGCTCCTGTTTCAACTCTATGGGCGAAATTGACATGGACAGCGGTGATTTACGGAAAGCAGCTTCTAGAGAAGATTCCAGTGACAACTATTTGTACTGTCCTACAGCCAAAGACATTGAACATGGGGATTTGAAGCATTTTCAGCGGCATTGGTTCAAAGGGGAACCTGTGATTGTCAATAATGTGCTTGAAACAACTTCTGGTTTGAGCTGGGAACCAATGGTTATGTGGCGTGCATTCCGTCAGATCAAGAATACCAAGCATTCTCTACATCTGGATGTAAATGCCATTAATTGCTTGGACTGGTGTGAGGTCAGTTTCAGTTTTCAACCTTTGCTGTTCAATAATGCTGAAAATTGATGACATGCAATTGATGTAGCAATGGACGGGTCTGGTCTATCATATTTTCTTTTTTGATTTCACGAGAATATAAATGAAAAGTACTTATAGAGGACGCTGGATCTATTATCAGTTCAAGTAGTTGTTATGTCAGTGCATTATTCGTTCCATACCACTACATGCATTCCAGTCTAGGATGCATAGCTAATTTTGCGATTCCAATTATATCATACTTTTCCCGTTATCTTAACTGTTTGGTTGATTTAAAGAAAATTTTGTAACTACCTAATTTTTATTGGAATGGATTTGTTTGTATGATACATTCTCAAACCATGTGGTTGTACTCAGGCTTTTTGAAAATTGTGCTGTATTTCTCTTTTCTCTATTTGATTATGTTGGACTGTGTTTGATTTAAATGTAATGTGCTTCTGTAATCAATAACAATTTGAATGGCTTAAGTGTACATCCGTCTTAATAGTATTCAAGTGTTTTTGATTGAATGATACTGGCCCCCATCATATTTAGAGAATGATTCATGCCATTTCGCATTTATTGGGAGATGGGGTGGAATGATGAAGCAATAGGAGGGGAACAATATGGGTATTGGGTAAAGTAATTATTTTCATTGGAGACCCTGAATATCAAGTCAAATTTGATTCATCATATGTGAGAAGGTTTACTTGGAGAAAATTGGGGTTTTGGAAAAGAGAACCTTCATTTATTTTTAAAGGTTTACCACATACTTTGAGTATGATTCTATATTTCGAATAGTTTCTTCATTTAGTCTATTCCTCACCTGATGCCTTCTGATTTTCTGTTATAGAAGTTATACTATTTTGGAAGCTGTCTGTTTTTTCCATTCTAAAAAGGTAAAACTTAATTCTTGTTGAACATCTTTTCTACAAGTAATTTTTTGTCAAAATTATTAATAGCACAATATATGAACTTCTCCTCAGAATGATTTTATAACCACTGTTCTTCTACCCTTAACCCAATCTACAATAAAAAATCATTCCATAGTTCTTTTGGAGCTCTCTCTCTATTAAGGTTCATGAGGGCTGTTGCCTGGTTCGTCTGTTTAATGGTTGAGAATCAGTGCTATTGGTGTGAGGTTGAGCCTTAGAACAGCTACTTTGTTAAATTTCAAACGTTAGGTCTGTCTTGAGTTCTTCCTTGGTAGTGTCCCCACTCTATTAATGTTCATGATTCTTTTTAAACTATAACCCACAATTGTTATGTAAAGGCTCTTGTAGGCTTCCTGATTTGTATTTCAGAACATGTTTCTGTACTTATCAGGTTTGATTTGAAATTGTGTTTGCCTGCTGGCTCTATGCATTTGATTGTAGTTGAATGTAAACAGAATCCGGGATTGATTGCTTTTATACTCCGGTGATTGATTTTATCTTTATCAATGGTCATAATTTTTATGTTTCTCCATTTCTTCCCATTTTTGTTGAATTTGCGTGTGCCTTTTCACGTATGCTTGTTATTTTTCAATTGACATTAAGAGAACTTTGTTGTTTGATGATTGATGTTTTTGACTATATTCTTGAGATAAAAATGCAGGTAGAAATTAATATCCACCAATTCTTTAAAGGGTATCTGGAGGGCCGATCTGACAGTGATGGATGGCCTCAGATTCTGAAGTTGAAAGACTGGCCCCCTTCTAGTTTTTTTGAGGAACGCCTGCCACGTCATGGTGCTGAGTTCATAAGTTGCTTGCCCTTCAAAGAATATACACATCCTCGGGAGGGCTTCCTAAATCTTGCTGTCAAATTACCTAAAAATTCTTTGAAGCCGGACTTGGGGCCAAAGACATATATTGCATATGGAATTGCTCAGGAGCTGGGACGTGGAGATTCTGTAACCAAGCTTCACTGTGATATGTCTGATGCGGTATGCTTCGATTTGTGGTCTTCTAATAGACTTTTGCATTATTCATCACTGGGTAATTTCTTTTAAGATTGCATTACTGCTTGGAACTTTGTTCCTGCCATCAGTTATGCAAATGTAATGTTGGGTTGTCTATTCATGGTTGTAAGAAACGCTAAGATGGTAACAACGCTGCCTTTTAACAATTCCATGCTCAAGCTCAGCCAATCATGGTCTTTAGAAGCATATAATGCACTTCCATCAAGACTAGACCATTTATGGGGGTTGTGCAGACATAAAGACATACACACACTTATGCAGTTAGAAATACGTGGATAAATATATATTTTGTCCAACTTACGAAATGATATATAAACCTTGCGTAGAAACGATCTCTCCTCCTCAAAGGGGAGGTTGAGTGTTTGAGCCACACTAGGGGCAATATTGTGTGCTAAGTAGCACGGATACGGACACAACACGGATACGATATGACACGGACACGCCGACACGTCAAATACTAAAAAGATAGGACATGGGTACAACGTGGACACGACTAATGTAAATTTAAATTACCATTTATATAATTTTATTAAATAAAATAATTGTAACATGTTTCATAATTTAGAGGAGAGAGTTATGTGTATATCCTAATATTATATATGTTGTTACTCTCCTACCTTGTCATTATAATTATAATTTTGTTTTACATAAAAAGTGTCGCCACATGTTATGACATGCATATAGTATTAATTTACTCTGAAACCAATAAGAGGTTAGACAGTTTGAACTGTATTAATATCATTTTCAAGGTTGTTATATGTTTGTACTATTTAAGACTTTGTATTGGAGTGCGTAGGATGCGTCGGCCAAGTGTCCGAAATGTGTTGGCCATATGTCCAAATTAATAAAAAAATATTTTCAAATTATGGACATGTCTATAAAGTATCAGCCACCTGTATATGTAAAACTCGTGTAGATATTTGTACCAATTTAATTTATGCCATTCTATTTGATGTTTTGTATTATATTTTGAATGTCCATATTAGGTCATCGGTTAATTGTATTGTATTAATAAAACATAAATTTGAATATCAGATAGAAAATTTGTAAGGTATTGGTAAAAAGCTTGCACAATGGTAGAAGTGCTAACATGAAAAATAGTAAAGAAGGTCTTGGAATTGGGGTTGTAATCTTATTGTCATTAATAAAATATGCAAGCCTGGTCAGTTCTTTGAAGGTACATATGAAAACGTGAACCTAGTTCAATATTTATTTTGATCACAAGTTTAAAGCTAACATCGACAGGCATTTAATCAACTTTGAGTTATTCCTTTAATATTGCAAATGATTTAGGTTATCCCGAATGGATTAGTTTTTATTCTGGTCCATTTTGTTATGGTGATCAGACAATTACTCAATCAATGGCCAGAAAAAAAAAATCTTCTGATCTTTAATTATAAGAATATTTCTCAATTATTTCTTTTGTTTGAATAAAATAATGATATATAAATCATAAACACCACTGGTAGTTGAGTTGGCATAGAGGTTTGGCCTCGTTAACTTGTAGAAGCATTAAGTCTTCACTATGGGATTACCTGATATAGGTGGTTTGGGGATGACTGAAGTATCCAAAGGGATTAGTTCTTTCCCTATAGGGGTGCGAACACCCTCTTTCACAAAAAAAGAAAAAAGAAAAAAGAAAAAAGAAAAAAAAAAAGGAATATGAAAAAGAAAGAATGCCATAATCTTGAGTTTGGCAGGAAACCTGATGCTTGATATTGTTATGACATTATTCCTTACTCCCTCTCGATCTGTGTTTATAATAATGATTGTTATGGGTCATAATGACTGTAAAGTAACAATAATGGCCTGATAATTTTTTTTTGTCACGAGCCATTATATCATGTGCTTCAGATTCACTACCGTAATGGACCATTTTGGCACTGTTACGGTTGTAATGGCCCCGTAATGACCCCTTTGGCCATTGAATTGAAAACTTCATTTTGCCACCTTTCTTCATATTCTTTCCTAAATTTTTGATTTCTTTTCTGATTTGTATAATACCACTTCTATAATACAAGATCCAGCTTTGAACACCTCTAAAACACAAGATCTATCTATCTAAGGTTACATTTCAAATTTAGGAGGTAAGTTATTTACATTTTTACAAATATTTACATTATATATATTTTGTGATTTAATAATGTAGAAGTTGTAAGTTGTAATTTTGTTATAGTTTATTATGTTTTAAAAATTTTAACCGTATTTTTTTCTTTGATGGATTTTTTTTATTCAATTACTTTAATTTTCTGTTTTATTATTTATTTATTTATTTTTATATATTTTGTGATTTAATAATGTAGAAGTTGTAAGTTGTAATTTTGTTATAGTTTATTATGTTATAAAAATTTTAACTGTATTTATTTTTCTCTGGTTTTTTTATTCAATTAATTTAATTTTCTGTTTTATTATTTTTATTTATCTATTGAATAAGTACATTTTATTTTCCATTAGTGATGCTTGATTCATTCTTTGAGACATTGAAATCATGCTTTTGTGATAAAAAGGTTAAATATCTTTTTGTGCTGGGGTTATGTGCTGCACTCCCTCCTTTCAATGTGTTTTAACAGTTTAAGTTTGGCTGAGTTTATACTCAATCTCATCATACTGTTTCAGATTCTTTATACTTCTCTTATTTTTTTTTTTTTCCTTTTCTTGAATTCATGAAGTTCTGATTTCTGTTGAAGGTGAATGTGTTGACACATACTGAAGCAGTGACGCCCACACCAGGCCAACTTCGTAGTATAAAAAAGTTCAAACAACAACACAATGCTCAGGATGAAATAGAATTCTTCAGAAACAGTCAGACATTGAGCCAAGTGGTTGAGAAGCATCCGCTATCCAAGGAGAATTGTATTACAGGTTCCTTCAAAATTCAGTCAGATACAAATGCTACTACTGAAGCATCAAGCCAGCATTTGGATGTTTGTGGGGCTCGAAGCATGCCTATGAATGTTAAACAACATATTGATGGTGTTGATGAGGAAAATGGTGGTACTTTTGCTGAAGCAACTATTGATATCACTGCTCAACAACATGGGGACAATGGTGTTTCTGGCTTGAAAAGGCGATATTTCACACAAAAATTGATGTTGGAAGAAAAGATGGGCATGAAAGAAGAAGCCAAAGAGATGAGAGAATTTGATGCCCAGACTGATGAGAACATGCTAAATGTTCGAGTTGAAGTGGAGAGAAGCTCACATAGTGTTGATAATGGAGAAAAAGTGAATGAAATTGCTGGATGTGGAGAAAGTGCAAATGGGAGTGCCCCTCTTGCTGGTGGGGATGAAGCACGTGATGGTAGTTGCAGAACCACAAGTAGTGAATTAAATGATGTTGTCTCAGAGAAACTGGTTGAAAAATCTGCTTCTGGTTTGCCATCTGAAGAGACAATTAGCAATGACGAGATTGAAGAAAGTAACAAGAGAAGTACAGATCCTCAAAGAAGAAAGAGAAAGAGGGGGACTTCGCATGCAGGCTCAATGGGAGGGGGCAGAAAGGATAATGATGGGATGGTAATTAGTTGCGAGCAAAATATTTCTGAATCTTCTGAGTCAAGTGAAGAGGCAAAAATGGATCGATATAAAACAGGTGAGAGTAGTGTCTCTGAAACTTCTGCAAATAGTTTAGAAGGGTTTGAACACATAGAGGGCGGTGCTGTCTGGGACATTTTCCGGAGAAAAGATGTTCCTAAATTGCAGGAATATCTTAGGAAACACTTCAGGGAATTCAGGCATATTTTTTGCTCTCCATTACAGCAGGTGATAACTTATCCAGTAATTTCTTTAAGTTGGCTTGATATTTTCCTTTTAAAGTATACTGTATACTAAAATATAGGCAAATAATTGGTGGACTCTAGCATGCTAAAGTTCTGCCTTGAGTCAACCTTCCTCTTTAATTTCTCTCCCTCTTTCCTGTTCTATCACTTTGTATAATTATTTACAATTTTAGTTTACAAGTTTACTTCTAAATTTTTGATAGTCCCAGGATAGTCTCTCTAACAGAAGGAGAAAGACAGTAATGGAAGAGAGAGAAACTTAAACTTCAGCCCTTCTCACTCTCTCTCTAAATAAAGTTGAATTGCTAAACCAGTAAATTTTGATAATTGTGGATCCAATTTGTCTACTATGAAAAACTTATTGTTTCATGGTCTGAATTACTGGCGATTATGCAGACATGCCCTTGTTTCTGGTTACTGTGCGGTTCATTGTTTGGATAAAGGTCTTGGAAATGGAAGCATCTCATTTTTTTTCCACAAAATCTGGACTCAAAATCATATTTTATAAATGGATCCATTGCATAAAATAAGATGAACAAAATTACGGACCATGCTTCTTACTCAAGTAAATATGTTCAAATACCATTTATTTGAATAAAGAAGTTTGTACTGCTCATAATCATTGAAATCACTTCAGATGCTCTTAAAATGACTTTTTGAATGAATTTGCTTAATTATTAAAAAAAAAAAAAATGACTTGTCAGTTTTAGTGTCCTTTGGTTCCTGAGTGTACCTATAAAGTTCTGGAATTGGAGATAATTATAGTTGGATTTGGACACATGATACAAACAATAGAAGTATCAAACAAGGTGACCTGGAGATAAATTCATAAATTTGTGGGCATGCTTAGTATCCTTTTGTGTCTCATGTTCTGGTGTATCATTCTTTATGACAAAATCTGTTCTTGATAGTGCCTGTTTGTTTTCATTCTCTTGATGCTACAGGTTGTTCACCCCATTCATGACCAAACCTTTTACTTGACTCTGGAGCACAAGAGAAGACTTAAGGAGGAATATGGTTAGTTTATCATATATCCAATGTGCATAGTTGGATTTAATTCTTGCTCATGGCTATATTGTTTTTGCATTGTGATGTAGGAATTGAACCATGGACTTTTGTGCAAAATTTGGGAGATGCAGTTTTTATACCTGCCGGTTGTCCTCATCAAGTTAGAAATTTGAAGGTACTATAGACTTTAGAAGTATCTGCTGCCCTATAGAAGACTAGATTTAAATTTGAAGTTAATTGAACAGGGGGTGTTGACATGAGAATAATTGGTAGGCGGTTCGTTACATTGTCACCGAGGTGATGATTTTTAGGTTTTAAGGACAATCCTAGATTGCATGTCACCTTTAATACATGCATGGCATTTGAACCTGTAAAACACTCTAGTTTTTGACTGGTTTGTTTAAGTTTCATGACTCGATGTTACAACAAGATTGCAACAATTTATTTCAGCTCCTATGGTAGTTCTTTGTAGAGGCATTTCTACATCTTTTGGTTCTTGTTCCTCACACTTAAGTCACATTCACTGCTATGGAGCCTATGATAATTCTTTATATATGTGCTACTTTGTACTTAGTGTGCCTCTCCATTTTTTTTGTCCTTAAGGTTTGTAAAATTTTATTAAAATAAAGAAGGAAACAGTTGGGGAATGATTCTGAAACGATCTAAAATGGCCCCGTTTCTGGTCTGAGGGGAGGAATATTGTCAGAGATCACTGGTGTGGTGCCTGCCAAATATACTCTCTGATGATCAAGTCAGTCAATATAATTACAGGAGATTAAATGAGATATAGTTGTACTGCTTGAGTCATACCTGTTTGGTAGGCTTGAGCTGCTTTTATAGCTGGTCCTCGAATTTGAATTCCCATCTCTATCCTTGCTCAGGCTCAGACTCTGCCCTTTGAATTTCAAATGGTGCAGCCTTTGCTTTTCCCTTAACTAAATTAACTACCTTATATTTAACCATGTTGACTGCCACTAGGGGTGCATGAAAGAACCTCACGGTTCCGGTTCCTAAAATGAGGAACCGTTGAGTTTCGATTCGGTTCCGGTTCCGGTCTCACAGTTCTGGTTCCAGAACCGAACCATAATATATATATATATATATATATAATATTTGATTATATTATTAGTAACTCTGAAGTCTAAGCCTAAAAAAAAATTTATTTTTAGGGCAAATCATTTCAGCGGCTCAGCCTCCCCAATCGCCTCCATCTCTATTCTCTCGACTTTGAACTTGCCCTCTCTCTCTCTGCAACTATAAGCTACAAAATCTACAAGAATCAGAACTCAGAAGTTCAAAACACATATATTTATTTATTGGTCCTTAGACCTTTTTTTTTGTATTAGGGACACGTTCCCCTTTTGAACGTTTTTCTAATATATCTTTACTAATTAAAAAAAAAAAAACACATATATTTCAGATCTGTCTGTAAGAATCAAAAGTTCAAAACCAATATCGGCATATCATTTCAGATTGTTCAAAAAATCAAAACCCATATCTTTCAGTTTCCATTGCCCGCTATTCCAGTTCGGGTTTGCAAGCTTCAACTGTTGTCTCTCAACTCTCAAGCTTGCCCCTCTCTCTCTCTGCAACTGCTAAACTTGCCCTCTCTCTCTCTGCAATTGTAAACTACAAAATCTACAAGAATCAGAAGTTCAAAACCCATATATTTTATATCTGTCTGCAAGAATCAAAAGTTCAAAACCTATATCGGCATATCATTTCAGATTGTTCAAAAAATCAAAACCCATATCTTTCAGTTTCCATCGCCCTCTGTTCCGGTTTCGTTTTTTAGGAACCGTTGTGAACGGTTCTGGTTCCGGTTCCGACCGGAACCGTAAGGAACCGAACCGTGTGCACCCCTAACTGCCACCTTGGGTTGCCTATATATCGCCTGTTGAACTGCCTTATCTTTTATCCCTATCAGAAACTGTGCAAACTAGATAATTCTTTGGGTTTTGTTTGATAGAATTGAAAATTAAGTACTCAAAAATTTAAGAATTGATTTTCAGGTGCTGAAACTAGTGTTATCAAGGGCCCAATTTGCACTAAGGTGCTAGGGAGCCTAGGTGCAAGGTGCAAGCCAAGGTGCACAGTTGAAAATTTAAATTATTTAGGGTAAAGTGCAAAAAACCCCCCGAATAATGTTTGAATTTGCAAATAACCCCCTTGAATTATATTTTGTACATAATACCCCCTGAACTATCACATTTTGTTGCAAACTACTCCAATGACTAAAATATTTTACATTGAATGAACATAATGCCCTTTCTTATTGAATTACAATTAAATATTTTTCTTATTGAAATAAATTATGAAAAAATTCATACTAATTTGATGACGTATTCTCCATTAAATTTGCATAAATTTACCTTTAATTTTTTAAATTAATTGTTTAAATAAAGTTCTCAAGTAGAAAAATTTGAAACAATTTAATTAATTTCTTAATTTTTCATGAATATATTGCATGAAAAAGAATGTATTTTTTATTTCAGTAATTTATTAATTTTTCATCAATATATTGTATGAAAAAGAAGGTATTTTTCTACGGTAAAAAAGTTTAAACTGAGTATAATAAATTTTATTATAAATAGTAAAATTTTAATAATAAGTTTAATCGTTTTAGAAAATGGTAGTTACAATTTTTTTTTTCCCTTTCCATTTTTATGATAAATTGAAACTTATAATAAAATTAGGGTAAATAGTATAATTAATATTTAGATAAGAGAAAAAAGATAATAAAAATAGTTTAATAAGAAATGACAAATTTAAACATTAAGGGTAAAATAGTCTTTTGTGGTGGGTGTGTCCTTAATTGCAATAAATTAATAGTTTAAGGGGGCAATTTGTGTTAGCTTTGTACTGGAAATGGGCTTTTTCGCTGTTTTATTTCTCAGCCCATTGGTTTATTCTTGTCTGAGGGTATGCTATCTGTTCTCCTATACTTCATATCTTATTTTATAATACAACTCCAATTATGAAAAAAAAAAATAGTCCAAGGGGGCAATTTTTAGTTTAGGGGCGTTATTTGCAAAAGGACGTTTTTTTTTTTGCACTTCACCAATTATTTATTAAAGCATTCATATTCCATATTAAAGGTGCAAGTGTTGTCAAAGATGAATTGCCTTAGGTGTGCGCCTATTGAACATACACAAAGTGTGGCAAAGGCATGCGTCACACCTGATTGAAACTTTTTTTCCCCCCTTGTTCAAATGTTATTGGTGCAGACCTTGTGTTATCAAAGGTCCAAGGCGCACCAAGGCTTTAGAGGTCCTTTAGAGCCTAGGCGCAAGGCGAGGCCACATAGTATATTTACTACAAGTAACTCAAATGCTAGCCGAGATTTGATGCCTAGAAACATGGGATGTGACTTACCATATTAGTCGAGATATGCTGACCTAGAATCATTGAATTTGACTTTATTTACGTGTTTGTCTGGGCATAGAGTATGTAATGATTTTATTTTGTTTTCTTGTAATATAAACATGTGCTCTTTTAGTATATAAATTCCTAAGCTATGAATGAGTGATTATTGTCGTTCAAACATTTAGATAATTGTGTTGTATTTCTTCTATCTTGTATTTATTCTTGGTATTAGAGCTACCACCTATCTATAACTCTAGCAAACCTTGTGGCTTGTGTGACAGCCTTAGGCAGTTAGCAATACCCTGTGACATTACCTGCATATGATCACGTGAATTGCTTTTTTGTGATTGAAATCAGGTATTTCTAAGTTTTACAAGTTCTTTTTTTTACTCTAGGGTTGGGTAAGTCAGTATAGTTGGTCTCCAATACCTAAGGGCTTGGGTAAATTCTTGTAAGTTTATAGAGTGTTTTTGAATATTGAGGAGGCTGTCCAGATATATGTAAGCGGGCAATGCTCCTAACAAAATTCTATACTGGGGCTTTTCGGGATTGGTCTGAAGGGAAATTGTTGATTGTTTATGGTCTGAAGAGAAACTTTAATTAGTTGATAGGATTTGTGTGTTTTTGGAGTTGTTTATTGTCGTGTGACAAAATATGGTACATTCAGTGTCCTCGATTGTTTATTCTCATGGCTCGAGTTTTGTGGGTGGTGGTGCCATTTTTCCCAGCATCGCAATCAAAGAATCCAAGACTTCAGATGACCACAATGAGGTTAGATGGTTCCAACTATTTGGTATTGGCACAATCAACTAGGATGTACATTGGAGGCAAAGGCAAGGTTGATAAATTATTGGTTATAAGAAAGAGCTAGCTGTGTCAGATAAGATATATCTCCTGTGATTTGTTGATACGCCATGGTTATGTGTTGGTTAGTCAATTTATTGCAACCAAACATAGCCGTTAGCTATATGTTCATGAAGACTGCTAAGAAGATTTGGAATTCATTACATCACACTTATTCTGAGTGGCAAAACAACACAAGGATTTTCCAATTGGGAAGAGATATCACTAGGATTACTCAGGGTGACTCGACAGTTTCCAGTTACATCGCCAGGCTTTGTTCCATTTGGGTGGAGATATCATATTATAATTACCTCCACTCTTGGAAGGATCCAGAAGATCCAAATTTTTATTTGGGGATTGTGGAGAGGAATTGAGTGTTTTAGTTTCTTGCCAGGTTGAATGATGATTTTGAGTATGCTCGTGTTAATCTGTTCAGCTTGTCTTCATTCCCTGCTTTTAAGGATGCATGTTCCTATATGTTGCCAGAGAGCCGTACTCATCCTTTATGTGGTGTTTTTGCTGACCGCTCTACTATGGCAGTTTGTGTTTTGAACACTTCAAGAACTGCACCATCCCAATCAATTCAGAGTGTTAGCACTCGCTTGGACAATAGTGTGGACGGCTTGACTATTGCGGGAAGTTCGGTCGCATCAAATCTCATTGTTATGCACTTTATTGACGTCCACCGCAACAGAAACAATAGTAGTCTTGATCCTTTGTGCATCCTGTTACCTAACCATACTTCTTGTCGAATTCTAACAACTCTGTCTTTCTATCATTTGCCACAAATTACCTTTACTCAAGCTGATTTAGACATTCAAACAATTGTTTAATCAGGTGGAGACATCATCCTTGCGAACCTCCCATAGTTGTTAAAGGCGCCGGAGGCGCAAGGCGCCACCTTGGCGCCTGGATTGTCTTAAGGCGAGGGTCTTCAGCAAGGCGCGCGCCTTTTAGGAAAAGGCTCAGGGCTACAGGCGAGATACAGGCGCGTCTTGATGAAAAATAGTTTTTTTTTTATAATTATTTTGTTATTATTTTGGATGTGCTACTTGTGTATTTGTTTATTTCTAGTTTTTATTTGTTTATTACAACAAAACGTGTCAAAACCTATACCTTGCAAGTTACAAAGCAAAAAAAAAAAAAAAATGGAATCAAAAAGCAAAAGGAAAGAAGAGAGTCAAGAGACAGAGAAGTACGAGAAGAGACAGGAAAGAAGAGATCTGCAAAGCGCCGAAGCCTGGACTCCGACTCTCGGATCTACCTGATCTGCGTCTGCGCCGAAGCCTGGTAAGTTCTCCTTCCCTCACTTCTTCTTCTCTCCTTCTTGCTTCTTCTTCTCTTCTCGGTATTTTTTTTTTCTTCTTCTTCTTCTTCTTTTCTTCAGTTCTTCTTCTTCTTCTTCTTCTTTTCTTCAGTTCTTCTTCTTTTCTTGGCTCTCTCGAGTCTTGACTCTTCACTCTTGCTTTGCTTTTCTTTTATTTTAGTCTCTTGCTTTTCTTTTATTTATTTATTATTTTTTGAGCCGAGTCTCGGCTCTTCTTTTCTTTTCTTTTCTTTTTTTTTTTTTTTTTTTTTTTTCTCTATTCTTCTTCTCCTGGCTCTCTCTGCTCTTCTTTTATTTTTATTTTTTATTTATTTGGTGGGCGCCCTGCCAGCTGGTGTTGTATGGATGCTCATGATGTTTATCTGTTTGTTTAATATATGTGTTGGTAGACTGATTAACGTGATATTCTACAATTGTTAATAATGTAAGCAACAATAGACATTTATGATAAGAAATCACATCAAACTGTTGTATGGACTATGGATGCTGTCATGAGGTTTGTCTGTATTTGTATGCAGGCAGTGCTGCAAGCTAGTTAGATGGGTTCAAAAAGATTCTTTTAACTCACTATTTTTAAACTGCTGTGAAAAAATCAGTTTTACTGAAACTGATGATAAGTGAAGCTAGATTTATCATTTAGTTGATTAGTTCAAAAAATAGAATTATCCTTTTTTTGTTGTCTTTCTAAATCTCATAGAGTATATGCAAGTAATAAGTGTGCATTTTTTTTTTCAACGTGCGCCTTGCTTCATTCAGGCGCGCACCTCGCCTTGCGCCTCAGGCTCCAAGAGGCATTTGCGCTTTTGTGCGCCTTGAGCCTTAACAACTATGGAACCTCCACTTATGCCTACTCAAGTAATATTGCATTTGCATATAGCGTATTTACTATCTACATCTTTGACACCTTGGATCATTGATTCTGGTGCTTCAGGCAATATTACTGGTATGTCCTCCTTTTACTCGTATAGGATTTGCTCTGGCCATCACAAGGTACGCTTCGTGGATGGCTTCCCATCTTCCATTGCTTTTAGGGCCACATATCCGCTACTCCTTTAACTTTACCAGGTACACTTCATATTCCAAAGCTTACTACTAATCTTATTGCTGTTAGTAGTGTTTGTAAGTTGGTTGTGGATTTTAAATTGAAAAACACTTAAAAGAGGGATAAATTCATGTCACATGCTACTTTAACCCAAATTGTTGCTTGATAAGATATTTACTAAATTAAAGCAATCACACAGAAATAAAACAAGTAGAGTAGAGTTAGGAAGACACCAACTTATGCGCTAGCACTTGTGTTTAGGACATATTTCTTTTAGTTAGTAATGTGGGAGTTTAAGATTTATCCTGTGAGACGTGTCACCTAGCTAAACATGTATGTTCCAATTATCATGCTAGTAGTAATAAAATTGCTTCAACACTTCTTGATCTTGTTTATTAAGATGTGTGGGGGCCTTCTCTAGTTACTTCCAATCTTGAATTTTGATATTTTGTGTTGTTTATTGATGATCGTGTTACATTTGTATATCTCATCAGGATAAAAATGAGGTGTATACCATTTTTAAAAATTTTGTGATAATTTGTTTAGACTCAAAATGGTTGTACCATTAGAAAAAATAAATTTGATCCATAGTTGTCAAAGTCACGCCGGACACTCGACTGGGCGCAGCTTCAGCGCCGCATGTAGTAATGCATAACGGGTTTAAAAAGGCGAGCGCCTCGTGGTTAGAAGCGTGAAGCCCAAGGCACTTTAGGCGCGCCTGATTAAATGTTCCTCTTTGTTGCCTTTTAAAATAGTTGTTCAAATATGATTGGTGCTTATCTATTTAGTGGTGGACCCTCTTTGTTGACTTTTATATGGTTTGCAGCTAATCTATTTAGTGGTGGACCCTCTTTGTTGTCTTTTAAATGGTTTGGTGCTAATGTATTTAGTGGTGGACCCTATTTGTTGACTTTTAAATGGTTTGGTGCTAATCTATTTAGTGGTGGACCCTCACATAGAATAGAAACAAAAGGTAAAGTAACTTGAAGATTTAGCACTCCAAACAACATACTCTTTTAGTTAGTCGCTTCACTCGTATATTCTGCCTCCGACAACACACACGGACTCTTTTTCTTATTCTGCTCTAATATTTTTTCTCTGTCTTCTTCTCTGTTTATTTTTTCTTTTGCTGATCTCTCTCCCTCTTTTCTTCTCTGTTCTCTCTCTCTCCTTCTTTTGGCCTTTTTTTTTTTTCTCTCCCCTCTTCTTCTTCTTTTGGTCTATTATTAATTTTTTTTTTTTTTTACTTCTGTTGTGTTTTCCCTTTCCTTCTGATCTGTTTTTTTTACCTTCTCTGTTTTTTCCTTCTTCTTCGTTGGTCCATTTGCAAGCTTAATTTGCAAATACTTTTGAACTTCAGTGCTTATAGTGATACTAGTATAATGCATATTACATGCTGTTTTTATTGTGTGTGAAAATGCTTGCTATTTTTTGCTATTGAAAGTATTTGGTTTACTTGACTTTTGCATCTTTATATTTAAGGTTAATTTCACTGACACCCCTCAGATTTGGCCAAATTTCATATTGAAACAACTTTCGAAAATTACCATCACTCACATTATAAACGTTTGATTCGTCTTTCTCTCACACCCTAATTGTTACTTTTTAGTGGTGTCAGATTATTTTTGTATGTAAAATGACATTGTTACCTTTTTGACTTTATGTTGACTTATTAAAGAACTATTTGATGTTTAAAATGACACTTGTACCCTCATTTCCAATCAAAATCAAAATATGACCTAATCCAGTCAAGAATTGTTCATGATATCCACTGAACCAGCACAAAAATTGTTTGACCCAAAATGTATATATACACGCCGATACATACAACCATTAATTATAAAATTCGCACAAGCTTGTATGGGAATCAATTGAAATTAATTATTTAACTTCAAAAAAGTAAATAAAGTGCAAAACAATCGAAAAAAATATGAACAAAAAGATGTATGAATTGAAGACCCACAACCCATGTATATATGTGTATATATACAAGCTTATATACACAATCAAAGGTTGGTGGTTTGTGGGTGTCAGATGTCCACTCATATATTCATAATTGGATTGTTGATGATATCCGAGACAAACCCAGATGAAGAAAAGTGGTAATCTCTTCTGGGTGTTTGATATATAGCTTGTTTGAATCAGTATCTAAGAAGTGTTCCAATGGCGAAGAGAGAAAAAGAGTACAGAGAAAGAAAGTAAAATAAAAGGTAATACAAAATTTAGGGGTAAAATTGTCATTTTAGATGGCTAATATTTTGTAAAAAAATATATTATAAAATTAGGGGTAAAATTGTCTATTTGCACATTTTTAACGGTGTAAGGGATGAAAAAGTAAATTTGACCTAAGTGATAGTAATTTTCGAAAGATGTTTCAGTGTGATATTTGGCCAAATTCGAGGGGTGTTAATGAAATTAACCCATATATTTATTATTGCATTTGTTATGACAAACGCAACGAACTCAAGTTGAATCAAGAATCACGACAGAAAAGTAAATACGCCACACAAAGAACACAAAGATTTATACGTGGTTCGGTAACAGCCTACGTCCACGGTTGGGATTCGGCGAAAGTTTTCACTGTGTCAAATCGGAGATTACAAGTTTTTAGCCCGTTGCTTTGTTTCTGTTAAGGGTGGCAATTCGGGTTCACGTGTTATCATCGTGTCGTGTTGACCTAGGGGTATAACACTAAACATGTCAACCAGAACACGATATGATTAATAATTGTGTCACATATCCTAAACCCGAACATGACATGTTTATTAAACGGGTGACACGACACGACACGTGTAACCCGTTTAATAAATGAGTCGTGTTAGACGCACCAAACACGACCTGTTTAACACGTTTACCCGTTTAACCTGTTTAACAACTTAACCTGTTTAATGTGGCCAAAGATTAAAATAATAGCAAACAAATGAAAACAAAAAAGATTAATAGAAATGTCTGAAACTGAGATAAGTCATAAGTTAAAACAAAAGACATTACTCTAGTCCAAAAGAGATTAAAAACAAAAGATAAGTAAGTTATTAATTTTTATAGAACCAAATAAAATTGTTTAATAGAAATGTCTGAAACTGAATCTTGAGGCAACGAGTCCCTGGATTTTAATTTTCGGTCATGCTAGCACTGGTGGAACATTGGCCCTTCAGCAGGATCATCATTGTTAATATTTAGTTTTATCACATCATCAATCAAGTCATCCATTTGAAGCTTCATTGTATCTATAAAAAATATACACAAAAAATTTATTAGTTCACTATTTTCTGCAATAAGAATATAATTTGAAGTTTATTAAGAGTCATTTACTTTTCAAACCAAAAAGCCAGTCAATTCCCAACAGAGAAGATAACTGCCTGAAGAATAACACATCATAACCGTGATTCAATATTGGTTTCCTAACATTAACAAAGCATCAAGATCTCAAATTGCAATGCAATGAGCAAAAATTAAACCCCAAATCTGGATTTCTTATACTTTTCATTACTTAGGACCCAGAGAGATTAATTAGTGAACCCAACAGTGCATCGTCCAATTATCAGACTAAATTGAGTAGAATTTCAATATATTTTCTCAGAAAACAAAACAAGGGTAATTAAAGCCCTAAATTGCATCTATCAAATCAACACGGATTTTAAAATCCTAATCAGCTCAAGTCCCTCAATCATTAAATAATTTAAATTACAAAAAAACTTTTCCCAATTGACCCGTTAAACAAGCTGTGTCACAGACCTTATTTTCAACTCATAATCCCAAAATTATTGATAATTGATCCACTCAACCCAGATACAAAAACATCAAATTCTTGCAAAATCAGTCAGTTCTATGCGGTAATTAGCAGAAGATTGAAACACCCATTGAGCTACACTAGACAGAGTCCCACAATAAACAAAATTTAAATTGATTGCTATAATTACAACAACAATTGAACAGAGAATCAAATCGAGAGTAGATAATATTAATATAAAACGAAACGAACCTGGTAGAAAAGGAGAAGAGAGAAAAAAGGTCCTCTAAGATTTGTGTGTCGGGCTAAGATAGATTTGGATTTTGGGTTTGTGGAGGTGTACGGATCTGCAAGGAAATTTTTCTAGAGAGAGAAAGTAAGGTAACTAATCACATGAGTGCCGGTGGGAAGTGACGGGGTCGAGTAAGAAAATCACATATTTGCTAGTTTAACAGAGAAAAATACGAAAAAATTAGAGTTGTAGATGGTACTGTGCGACTAGAGCTCTACGCAGGTGGATTGAGTGCGCAGGCGGCGTACAATAGACTACGAAATTCTCCAAAGACTACGGTGTTGTTTTTGTTGTCGTGAAGAGTGTTCTCTTTTTGAGAATGAATCACTTGCTAGAGAGAGAGAGAGAGAGAGAGAGAGAGAGAGAGAGAGAGAGACTAATGACTAAAGGTGATAATGTGATATGTAGAGTTTCTTATGTATACTATGAAATGACCTAAATGTCCTCTATCAGGTCAAAACAGGTTTTATGGGTTCACGGGTGATACATTTAACTAAATGGGTCAAAACGGGTTGAGTTCTAAAACCCGAACACGACACGTTTAACTTAACGGGTTAATCGTGTCAACCCATTTACGACACGAACCCGTTTATAGTAAACCCATTACCATTTAACTCGTGTCATGTTGGCAGGTCGTGTCGAACTTTGCAACCCCTAGTTTCTGTACGAATTTCAAAGTCTCTCTCTTGCACCACTCCAAACCTTAAGCACCTTTATAAATTGGGCTACAAGAGGCTAATTAGGGTCCATGACCCATGAGCAAAAAAGGGGTCAAAAATTTTTCCAACGGGTCGTCGTTGGGCACCAAATTCAGGCCACAATATCACATCTTTATTGGGTGCTTTTTTTTTTTTTTTGTTGTTTCCTCAACTTGCGCCTCAGGCTCCAAGAGGCCTTGGCGCCTTAGTGCTCCTTGAGTCTTTAACAACTATGATTTGGTCATGGTACAGAGTACACTTATGAGTTGTCTACATCATTAATTGGACACCTTTTTGAGTTCTTAATTTTGTAGCCTCACTGTAAAACTGACATCCCAATCAATCTCTTTTTTGATTCCCTCGCGGGCCTCTGGGTGTGTGTGCTTTGTTCAACTGTTAGGGTAGACTCGTACAAAACTTTACCCCAAAGCACTGAAATGTGTGTTTTTGGGCTCTTCTCGATCTTAGAAAAGTTACAAGTGTTACCATCCTCCCAATTGTCAATGGTTTATCTATAATTATAGACAACAGGCTTAAGCCTCTACTTCCACGACATGCTACCTTGTCCCTTCAACACGAGTTCTGCCTATTCAAGCTATTGGTTTGCTTGATGTTTGTCCTATTGCTCTTTGGAAGGGTAAACATTTTGATTGTGCTCTCACCCTTATGTCGGAGTTTTCTTGTTTATGTTGCCACGGTTCCTCTTCCTTCTACTATTGCAGATGCACTAGCACAATCTCAGTGGTAGGGCGCTATGACTGAAGAACTGCAGATACTTAAAAAAAATCAAACGTAGGACATGGTTTTGCTTCCTTTTGTAGGATAGGCTATGTGGGCTATTGTTCGGTGTTTGCAGTTAAGCATAATCTAGATGGGCCAGTTCCTTGATATAAGGCCCGATTGGTTGCCAAGGGTTATGCTTGAACCCATGGCATAGATTATCAGGAGACTTTTGCCCCGGTTACTAAGATGAACACTATTTGTGTATTATTTTCTGTTGCTGCAGTTTGTTCTCAGCCTCTATTTCAATTAGATGTCAAGAATGCCTTTCTCAATGGTGACTTGTAGGAGGTGTGTATGTTTTGCCCTTTAGGCTTTCGTTTTCCTGCACATTCTAGGATGGTTTGTCATCTTTGCCAATCCATGTATGGCTTTAAGCAGTCCCCTCAAGCTTGTTCTGATCGCTTTGGTACTCCCATGCTCCAATTTGGTTTCTGAGTGCAACTGATCATACCTTATTCTTAATTCACTTAGGCGGCAAGACAATTGCTCTCATTGTGTATGTCAATGATATTGTTTTTTCCAGAGATGACACTAATCTAAATTTTGGCGTCAGTTTGAGATTAAGGATCTTGGTCCCCTTCAGTACTTCTTTGTTATTGAGGTGTCCAAGGCTGGCATTTTCATCTCTTAACGCAAGTATGTTCTTGACTAGCTTTCTGCTTCTGTCCGGTTTGGCGCTCGTCATATTGATACTCTGATTGTGCAGAATCATTGGTTGACTGATTTCTAAGCCTACTATCTTGGGCTAACGTTTTTTACCCGTGCTCGTCCAGGAAAACACGGGAACCCTTGACCATTTTCACAGCAACTAGACATCAATGTGGCGCCCCTTGCCCATTTTTCGAAGCATTTGGATGCTTCAACATGTCACTTAAGGGAACGCCCTTGCATTTACTCGTGTATTCATAATATTCATGTTCATACTGGTCATTACAGTTTTACGCCGGCTGTCAAGCTACTTGACACAACCCTCCTTTATCCGGGCTTGGGACTGGTTGTGTAAAGAACACAGGTGAATGAAGTCGTGTTTGCTATTTATTACTACTATTCGGCTTAGTTTTTAGATAAGAACCTTGATGTTTTTAAATAATTAACTTGTTGGATGGTCTCACTACTGTTAGCTATTTGAGAGAGGGAACTATTGCTATTTATTAGAAAGAGGAATGATTTTGCAACACATTTTGAGCCCAAAGCACATGTTTTCAAGCACTTTATGTTAGATAGGTTAAACCTATGTATGTTAAGGTGTGAGATTTATCAAATTCTAAATCGCAGTGCCCAGTTAACTTAGTATGGCTTATCTTCTAAGTTCACTCCCCAACCTCTTTGGGGGCGGACTATTTCCTTCGGAAATATGAAAAGTATGTAAATAACCAGTTGAAAACTATGAAAGTATTTCTATTTCTCTTGCTGGACGCACTCGTTTACGTGTCAAAGAATTGGCATGTATTGTTGTTGCAGACATTCTCATTCATATAGCTCTTTTATGTATTCTTCAAGTGGTGTAGCATGTGCATTATATCTAGATTTTTTCTACCTGCTGGGAGAAAGGACGACAAGACATATTCATATCTAATGCACTACTTGTTGGTTATATATATATATATATATATTATTTTATCTAATTAGCTCAGGTCAAAAATAAATTTCTGATTCTCATTCCTGAACTTTTTGCAGTCATGCATAAAGGTAGCTCTTGACTTTGTCTCACCTGATAATGTTCACGAGTGCATTCGCTTGACAGAGGAATTCCGCATACTTCCCCAAAATCATAGGGCTAAAGAAGATAAGCTGGAGGTATACCAACTCATTTCTTTCATTTATGTCTTGAATTCTCAGATGGCTTCTTGTATTATTATTATTATTATTATTATTTTTCACCAGCAAGAAACACACACACACACACCCCAACTTTTGCCCATATGGGGACTTGAACCCTTGATCTTCTACTTTGGAAGGCGAGAAAGTACCATTAGGATACATGATCCTTGTTTCGTCTTGTATTATTTTGCTTTCCTTGATCCAAAGGTGGTATATGATTGTTGTTTTTTCCCCATTTTCCCTTTGGAGTTAACTGTAGCATTTGATTCTGAAATTATATTTGAAAAATTTATACTGTTCATCTAACAGTGTTGAATATTTTTTGGTCAAATGGATGGTTGGTCTCATTTGGTTATGCTGCTTATAAGAAACCTTATTTCTATATCATTTTGGTGAGGGTTTGAGGCAACTGTTGGACAGTTACTTCACATCGTCGTCTTGAACACTTGTTCACCACCTGCAGCACAGCTTCTGTGATCCGCCATTACTGAGTTGGTTCTTATATCTGCCTACTTTGTGTCAGTACTTGCAAACTTCTGGTGCATCACTGCAAATTTATAAACAGCTATGTGGTAGTGTTGCATAATTTTCGGACCATGGATATCCTTTAAAGAAAACTGTTTATTTTTGGTTGGTTGGTAACACTTGCATCTATATGGCTGTTATGTGGGTTTGATCATAACGGTTGCACCCCTAGACTGAAGTCTAGGATAGCACAATACCTCTTTGAAAAATCTGTATTGGAAAAAGATTTTTTCCTCTAAGCGCTAGTTTTTTTACTCCCTTTCTCCCAAAATTCCGGGGGTGTTTGGGGAACCCAACTTTTTATGGTAGTGGGTTTTTGAGACTTTTTTTATTGTATTGATAAGAGTGAATTTCCAAATTGTCCTTGTTAAAAGACAAAGGAGTACTCCGAAATTAGTGCACTTGTTTAATCAAGTCAATGTCAAAAGGATAGTTTGGGAATGATATAAAAAATAAAACATCCATTTTTGGAATGAGACATGTTTTTTGGGACATCCCAAAATAAAAAGATGGACAAGAATTTTGGGACAGAGGGAGTATGTATTATTTTTTATCTTGTGATGTTTAATGTCTGAATTCTGCTCCACTTGAAACAGGTGAAGAAAATGGCCCTTCATGCAATGAAAGAGGCTGTGAAGGAGTTGGAAAATTATACTGTGTAAGTCATATGGATTTTAAATTCACAAATGGGATTTTTTCTCATCATCTAATTGACTTAATTTTTTGATTCTCATATCTGTAGCAGTCAGATTCCTTTTATACCCTGTAAATTTTTGTCTCCGAAAAAGAACTTTGTCAGAAAATATATGTATATATTTATTGGGTTGAATTTCTAAGGGCTTTAAGTTTTGTACTTTTTTTCCATTAATAATATTCGTTGTATCTCATAAAATTTGTTTGAATAGGAAAGAGTCAATATATTAGTACTTATCAGCAGACTAGTTGAGTTAGGAAATTATTTTGACTGAAAGCCTAGTTCATGTACTTATCAGCAGACTAGTTCATGTACTTTTTAGTCCATTGCCAAAAATTGTTGGATTATATTAAATTTACCCAACTCTTGTGTTTTGGTGTATTCTGCTTGTTTGTGGGGGTTCCCTTTGTAGATGGAAGGTATAACCTTAATTCTTGGTCTGGGTGCATTGTTGAGGCTAAGGAAAAGCTAAACTTTAGGCTGGTTGGTGATAGGTATAGAGTTCTTGATGGCGAACTGGGTGTGATTTGCACACATGAGCTGCACCTGTTCCAACATTACTTTTGGAAGAGGGGAAAAGAGAAATAGAATTAGATTTTTTTTTTGTAATTTAGGGCTAATTATTATATTTCTTATTATTTTTGCAATGTTCTATTTTTATTGTTATTTTAGTATTTTTCATATATCAGGGTTTCCTTAAGGTTTTGCCTATATAAAGGCTTCTTTGTAAACGTACGATACAATTGAGAATATTGAATATTATTGTTGAGTTTGCGAACTCCCTTTGTGTCTCTTCTCCCTCCTTGTTCTTGTTGTTCTTAATCTCTTAGTCTTTTTAACCTACCTCCTTCAATCTATTTTCTAACCTCCTTCGTCTTGCCTCATCTCATCTTCTCATTCTCATCCCCTTCTTTCTTTCTGTTTACTATTGGTTAGTATCTAGACATTGTTACTACTTGTCCTGCGTCAGTCCTTTTTCTTTTCCGCTTACCACTACTACTCCTATCTTTCAATGCCTTCCCCCCACGACTGCCCAGTACCTGTAAGTAGTGCCTACCCTCTCAAACCTGACACGAGAGGAGAATAGTACAGCCTCGAGGCAAACTGCTCCTTTTTAAGCTTAGGGAAGAACACCTAGCCCATCTTTCTTTCCAACCCATTAATAATTTTTTTTTTTCACTGGTTGGTAAGTAATGGGGCCTTCGTTGGTTAGAAGCCCTAATATCTTTTTTAAGACATTATTATTATTATTTTTTTCACTTGTATCTTTCAATGCCTTACCCCCCATGACTGCCCAGTACGTATAAGAAGTGCCTACCCTCTCAAACCTGACACGAGAGGAGAATAGTACAGCCTCGAGGCATACTGCTCCTTTTTAAGCTTAGGGAAGAACACCTTGCCCATCTTTCTTTCCAACCCATTAATAAATATTTTTTTTTTCACAGGCTGGTATGTAATGTGGCCTTCGTTGGTTAGAAGCCCGAATATCTTTCTTAAAACATTATTATTATTATTATTATTATTTCACTTGTATCATGACTGAAGCACAACCTCCTGTTGGTTATATTTTGAGATATGAATTGCTTGGTTGCTGTCCTTATCTTGGAGGACGACTTTCTTCAAACAGCTGAGCATCCTAAGATGACTAGACTGAGTTTGCATTAAGAGGGGCAGCTGATGATTTGATCTGATTGTGTGATTATTTATAGGTTTTAAGTCATTTATTTAAGTTGTAAATCTGTCTTTATTTCCTGTTTATTGTTTACCTTATGCTTTAGTTTGGATATTTTTGTCATTTTGCTTCTACTTTGTAAGTTATGTGCCTTCTAGTTTGGGCTGTTTTGTCAAATTTTAGCGTCTGTTATTCTGTGGAGGGAATGGTAGCTCTTATATTATAGGGAAAACTGCACATAGGTAGAGTTAAGAGTCTTAAATAACAAAATGATATATTATAAAAGTTGTTCTGCTTTTTTTTTTTTTTTTTTTTTTTTTTCCTAATTGGTGTGTATTGAAAATAAAAAGAAAAAACTTACAGGAGCACAGAGGGCATACCCTCAGAAATTAAAATAAAAGGAATGAGTTTCTCATAAGGAGAAAGCCCATTTCCAATACAGCCATAAAAGATAAGAATCAAAGCTACTACTGAAGTTCAGATACTGATACATTGTGGACATCCAAAACCTCAAATAGCATTTTCCAAGCAACGTCAGCAGGAGGTTGACAAAGAGATCCATGAAGTCTAGAATTCCTTTCTTGCCAAATTCCCCACAGACAAGCAACAAACCAGCTTCTCAGCAACTTGGAGTCTTTGTGTCTCTGCCAGAACCATTGGTACCAATCCCACCACTGATTATCTCCACCCAGCACAGGCATCTCCAGCCTGAATACCACTGCACCCCATCTCTACATAGCTTGAGCAAATGGGCATGTAAAGAAAATGTGATCTCTAGTATCCAATTGTTTGTGACAGTTTGTACATCGAGCTGCCTGCTGGATTTTCCTTTTTTGTAAATTAACCATGGATGGGAGTTTATCCAGCATCACAAGCACAGCAGTCGCAGACCACCGAGGCATGTTTTTACCCCAACAAACACCATGCCAGTCTACAACATTAGAGACAGTCTTACAGGATTGCCAAGCTTTCTTAAGAGAGAATTGCCATCCTCCCACAAGATAGTATGTGCCCCTGTATGAATGGGAATTGAAGAAACAAATTCCCTGAATGGATCAAAAGAATCATCCAACAGTAGATCCAAATTCCATGAACCATCGTTGAGAAGGCAAAGAAGATTGGAGTTTCTAGGAAGAGTCAAACTGTCTAACCAACCTATGCCCAAACCTCTGAGCTACAGACTGACCATTACACCAGGGATTCAGAAATAAGTTAAATGTTTGCCCATCACCAATAGAGAAACATGTACTCTGCAACAGAAGGTCTCTAACTTTCAATATTTTCTTCCAAATGACTGAACAAGTAGAACTAGGGATGGCATACCAGTAGGAAGTAGCAGCAACATACTTATCTCTGAACCAATAAGTCTAGAGCCTGTCCTTATTAAGAAGAAAGTCCCAAACCAGAGAACATTTTGCTGCAGTTTGAACATCAGTGAATTTCCTAATGCCCAAGCCACCTTCTTTGGTTCTGGGTATGGGATCCCAACTCATCAAGTGTGGCTTCTTTGTGTTGTCCTTACTGCCCCACAAAAAATCCCTTCACAACTTTTGAACATGGTTGATTACAACAATTGGAATGTTGAAGACATTGCTCCAGTAAAGAAGGATAGGAGAAATCACAGTCCTCAATAGCTCCACTTTCCCTGCAAGAGAAATAAAGTTATTGGTCCAATTGGAAATTTTTTGAGTGACTTTATCAATGAGTCCATTGCAATTTGTCTTCTTAAGCCCATTAGTACATAGGGGCAGTGTTGACTTTAAGTTATAATCAAATCAAGAGTAAGTGATAAAGAAGAAGAAAAAGAGAAGCAAGCTGATGAGAGAAAAAGAGAGAGGTGGGGAAAGAGTGAAAGAATACTTTCATCCTTCCACCACATTCTATTTATAATAATAAGTTTCAAAAATTACACATAAGCCCCCAACATTATACAAGTAATAACAAATAAGCCACTGACAACACTCCCCCTCAAGTTGGTGCAAAGATATCTATCATGCCCAGCTTGACTAACATATTTTGCAAGCAAGTCTTGCTTACACCCTTAGTCAAAACATCAACAACTTGATCATGTGTGTTGACGTATCAAGTACAAATCAGCCTAAGACGAAGCTTTTCCTTAATGAAGTGTTGATCGACTTCAATGTGCGTTGTGCTGTCATGTTGAACTCACAAACTCCATATGCCATGGATTTGAACTCAACCTCTGCACTAGATCTATCTTTCTATTACAGACTGTTTTTTACTTCGTCATGAAACAAGATTACCACCAACAAATGTGCAATATCCTGAAGTGCATTGTTGATTTGTCATAAACCCTACCTAATCAGTATCAGTATAGGCTTCAACACGCAAGTGGCCATGACTGCCAAACAATATCCCCTTACCAGGTGAATCCTTGAGGTAGCAAAGAAAATGATGAGCTGTCTCAAGGTGAGGTGTACGTGGAGCATACATAAATTGACTAATCACAATAATAGCGTAGGCAATATTCGGGCGCATGAGAGATAAGTAAATTAGTCTCCCAACCAATCGCTGAAATCTTCCCACATCATCTAATGGGTCTCCATCTATATCATTAAGCCTATGGTTCTGCTAAATGGGAATATCAATAGGTCTAGCTCCAAGCTTGCCTGCTTCACCTAACAAATCTAACACATACTTTCGTTGAGAAATGAACACCCCTTTCTTTGATCTGCATACCTCGATACCAAGAAAGTATCTCAATGATCCGAGGTCTTTAACCTTGAACTCTGACCCTAAGAATGACTTCATTCGACGAATCTCTTCTGGATCATTTCCGGTGATAACAATATCATCAACATATACAACAAGGGCAGTGGTGTTGCCCTGGTGCTTCTTGATGAAGAGAGTATGGTCTGCCTGACTCTGTGTGTACCTTACACTTTTTATAGCAGTGCTGAACCTCTCAAACCAAGCTCGTGGCGATTGCTTTAACCTATACAAGACTTTATTTAGCTTGCACACTAAATTTTGACCATTGGCAAGCTTAAACTGGTGGCATAGTCATGTACACCTCTTCCTCCAAGTCACCATGAAGGAAAACATTCTTTACATCCAGCTGATGTAAGGGCCAATTCAAATTAGATGCCAAAGATAGAAGAACACGTATAGAGTTCATCTTGGCAACTGGAGCAAATGTTTCCAGATAATCAATTCCATAGGTCTTATTGAAGCCCTTTGCAACTAACTGAGCTTTATATCTCTCAATTGTTCCGTCTGTATGATACTTTATTGTGTAGACCCATTTGCAGCCTACTGGTTTCTTACCCCTAAGTAATGGAACAATATCCCAAGTACCATTCTTCTTAAGGGCCTTCATTTCTTCAAGCATAGCTTTTTTCCATGTAGTTTGACTGAGTGCATTTGAAAGATTAGAAGGAACAGATATAGAGGAGATACACGAAGTGAAAGCACGATATGTTGGAGATAAGGCATCATAAGATACAAACTGAGATATGGGATGTTTTGTACAACTACGAACACCATTACGATAGGCAACAGGGACATCAAGATCAATATGAATGCTATTGGGAAAAGAATTAGGAGTATCAATGTCAACTAAGGAATTACCTGGATCGAGGGAGACTTCTTGGTCCTAGGGTGATTCAATAACTTGTTCTACCATCCTAGTGTAGACAATTGGCTACTTTCCCTGCTGCAAATCATTAGTGTTAGGAGGACTAGAAATAGGCACCTCATTAAGAAGCTCCCCCTGAATGGGAACAAGCAAAGGAACGGGGCATTCCCTCTTATTGGACAACGGATTCTCTACCTGTATGGTAGTCTCCCCATGTAAAGAATCCTGACCAGTGGAAAAAAAAGGAACAAACTCAAACAATGTTACATCTATGGAGACAAAGCGACGATGAGTGGTAGGGTTATAGCACCGATACCCTTTCTGAGTGGCGGAGAATCCAAGATAGACACATCAGATTGCCTTAGGGTCCATTTTGTCCTTAGGATGATGAATGTGAACATAACAAACACAACCAAACACTTTCGGAGGGACAGTAAACAAGGCAGTGTCATGGTGTAAGATAGAGAAGAGGGATTGATAGCCAAGAACCTTAGAAGGCATGCGATTGATAAAGTATGTAGCTGTTAAGGTTGCATCAGCCCAATAACTTTTAGGCACTCCCATCCCAATTAGAAGAGAACGGATCACCTCCGTAATATAACAGTGTTTTCTTTCA
This sequence comes from Cornus florida, assembly GCF_030987335.1. Taxonomy (NCBI): domain Eukaryota; kingdom Viridiplantae; phylum Streptophyta; class Magnoliopsida; order Cornales; family Cornaceae; genus Cornus; species Cornus florida. The sequence continues at coordinate 35,963,387 of NW_026775574.1, read as the reverse complement.
GCTACATCGTTCTGTTGTGGTGTATCGACATAAGAGGTTTGATGGACAATCTTGTTATCAGCAAAAGGAGGCAAGGTGATGTAGAACAACTCGCTCACGATTATCTGAGCATACATGATCATCGCAAATCAGGGAGGCTGAAAAGGTAAGGAGAATAGAAGAAAAAAATTAATAAATAAGGAAAAGTCAAAAGGAGATTTGATGTAGTTGCCAACAATAGAAGATAGGGCTAAATGCTCTAACACCCCCTAGGTTTCTATTTATTACTCTCATATTAAACCTCAGCCATTTTTGCTATGACACCCCCCTCAGGTTTGGTTTAACTTGCTCTAACACCCCCTCCTCTTAGTTGACCATCAATCAAGTTGAAAGTCAACTAAATTGATAATATTAAACGCCTAAATTACTCTCTATTATTTCAAGTACCAATTTTACCCTTAATTAATTAGACATTTATGCCCCTCACTTGTTATTACTTAAATATTTGAATTTTTCCTTAATTAATTGGACCTTCATACAAGAAATGTGATATTACTAAAATATTTGAATTTCCCTCCATAAAAATTACAGATCTTGGCACCTGCCCTCTCGCTAGGTTTTTATCTCTCTCTCTCTCATTTCCCTGGGTTTAACTGTTTAAAGGCAATTATTTTGTTTTAACTTGTGCTAGCTATCATTTGTTTGGTCACCGTTGAGAACCACGAAGTAATGAAATTACTGTTTTTGAAAGCTTTTTGCATGTATTTGTAAATTCAATAAAACATATTCTGACAACATTACCGAATGAAGCCACTCACATCACAATGTAATAGTTATTACATATCTATTTGAATATAATTTCATAAACTCACATAACATAAAGCCCCTTTAACAACTGTAACTTAAGATTCCAACATAATCCATTGTTTCTCATTACAATCATTTAAATCCATAAAAATAATAGAAACTGCCTGCCACCATAAACATACATGCAGTGCTCATTAGATGTTCAATTGCAAATGCCAAAAAAACGAGTTCAACATATCCAACAGAAATCCAAATGGGGTTGAAATAAAAAATAACATGTTCAACATTTCCAACTATCCAACAAAAATCCAAATTGGGTTGAAATTAAAAATCGCATGTTCAACATTTCCAACCATCCAACCAAAATCCAAGCGAGGTTGAACTCAAGAGCCTGCCAACATGAAAAAAAAAAAAAAAAACTAATAAACAACCAGCTTTAGGAATGGAACAAATAATAATGCGTAGGAATTGACCATGTTGAATAACTTATTGTGAAAGTTACCTTTTTATGTCCTACTAGCTTGAGTAGGAAATGAACAACCAAGATCACTTGTTACTTGCTGAATACAAAGAAGAAAAGGAAATCCAATAAAATTCTGCACATAAAATGCAAAACAAAAAAAAAGTTTCAAAGTCCAACTTACTGAGATTACCCTTCAATTTCCCCTTTGCTGATGGTGTTGGTAGGACCGATACCTCAAAATGATGTAAAAATGTGTGTGTGAAGTGGCCACCACATTTAGAATTTATAAAAACCACTTAACACTATACTATGTAGTATGAGTGAAAAGGGATCGTCCCAAGGGATTTGCAAGGTATTACGGAATCGAATTCGGGTTAGTAGGTCGAATGATCAAAGAAAGGTTTGGTTGGTTGAATTAAGCCAAGGATTCAATTAAAAACATGCAATGTAAAAGCAATCTAGAGATTAAGGTGTAAAGAATGAGAGAGAAGTCTTAGGGCATAGAGTTCTCCGCTAAGCTTCACCTCACTAAACATTTAGCATTTGTCAATTTAGGGGGATTCCATGTTGTAAAACAAGTGTGTGTGCCATCAATTTAAATACTAAGCATGGATGATAAAATAAGCATAAATTGTCTATTCAAGGTAGTGAGTAGTACAACCTATCAAATTAAGCCATTAACCATTCAATAAATCCACAACTGATGCACACAAAAATCTAGAGAAATATACTACTTGTACTCATAAGCATTGATCATCAAACAACAAGCATGGATTGTCTACTTATCTAGGAATTTAAAGCAACTACACTACAATTTTAGATCCTTGTTCTTATGTTTGTCTAATTTTGTTAATCGAGAATTCCCATGGAAAACCATTTGGCGGTCTATGGCTCCAACTAGAGTGGCTTTCTTTGTTTGGACTGCTATGAGGGGAAAGATTTTGACAGTTTATAACTTGAGAAAAAGGGGTAATTATATTGTTAATCGGTGTTGTCTATGCAAGGATACTGATGAGTCCGTTGATCACCTCCTTTTGCATTGCCCTCTAGCGACCGATTGTTGGAATCTTATTGTTGGGTTGTTTGGCATGTGTTGGGTTATGCCACAATCTATTAAGGAATTAATTCATGTTTGAGAGGATGTCGGGTGAGAAGAGATGTTCGCGATTTTTGGAGAATTGTACCTCATTGTGTATGGTGGTGCATCTGGAAGGAGAGAAATAGCAAAATGTTCGAAGGGAAAGAGTCGCCTACGGCAATGGTCAAACTTTACATTCTTCGCTCTCTTTTCAATTATGTGAAGAGAAGTTTTTGTTCTTCTTCGGATGATTTAATTACTTTCTTGGATTCGTTGGGGCCTTAGTCCTAGTCCCACTCTCGTAATTGGGACGCGTTCACCTTTTGAACGCCTTTTCTTATATTATTTTTACTTATAAAAAAAAAAAGCAACTACACTACAATTATACTAATGACAAGGAAATTAAACTAATTAAGCTAATGAGGTAGCACAATCCATCAAATAGTAAGCATAATCCATCAAATAAACCATAAGAGTAGCCAATTAAGCGCGATGCCTTGACCATCACTAGATCTACAATTCCAGCACACATAGACATGCATTAAACACATAAAATCTAGTGTAAGCACATGACCGTTCATTCCATCACACAGACATATGAATAGAATGAAAAATCAATTAGAAGAATTAATCCATACAAATCATGTAAAAATTCAAAATTTATATATAATTATAGGTCAAAACATCAATTACAATTAAAGTCTCCAAAAATTACAAAGTACTAAAGTTTAGGAGGCAATCAATGGGGCTATCTCTAGCCCCAAGAGAAGGATCTAGCCACTCATGGTTGTTGTCATCCAACCCTTAAGGGCTTTCTTCAATGTAGGCACTATCTTCTTCTTTTTGCTTTGGTCTCCAAAAACCCTAATCTAGAGAGAGAAAATTATATAAGAACTATATATTTTTAGCTAAAGTTGGGAACAAAAGTTGGAACCCTAACAAAATGGTCCAATTTCATTTAAATACAAGTCTCTTTGAGTAAGCAACAAGTCAGAAAATAGGCATTTCATTGGTCTAATCCCGCAACTACAGAAGTTGGTGGAGTTCGGGCGTGCTTAGGAATAAAATAGCTCACTGCCAACAGGATCTTCGATCGATCGAAGATGGCTTCGATGGATCGAAACTTACTTCGATCGATCGAAGTTGATGTGGCATGAAAATATCTTCTTGGCTTTATTTGGATTGCTGAGCTGGCACCGCCTTTACTTTGATCGATCGAAGATCTTGTTGATCGATCGGGAACTCCATCAATCGATCAAAGACTGTCCAATGCAGTTTTTCTGACTTTTTTCGGATTTTCTTTTTGACTCTAAAAAGGAGCTAATAGGCTCTTTTTAGCCTGTTTGAACCTTATTAACCTGAAATAGACAAACACAAATTAGAACTAAAACGGAAAAGTAAGATAGATGAATGGACTAAAATACCCTAGTTTAGGTGCTAAAATGTGTAACATTTGAGCACTTATTAACTGACTTGTTCCTTTTTTTTTTTTTTTTGATAAATAAATAATTCATTAAAAAAAGCGTTCGAAAGGGGAACGCATCCCTAACAAATCACAAAAAACCTGGGAACCTAAGGCTCCAAGGAAGCCAAAAACTCAATAGTCTCCTCAGCAGAAGAACAGAGTTTACTCGAACCCCAAAAACAAAAAGAGCTAATAGCATAAGATTTCAGAATAGTGATGGAAGATTCCTCTCCTTCAAAGGATCTTCTATTTCAAACACCACCAAAGACATAAAGGCGCCATCCCTCGAGCCTGTGCTCCCACCCAACCCCCTCTCCAGGTGTCCATCAGGCTTCTCGTAGATCTAGGCATGACCCAACAAACTCCAAACAAACCTAGCCAAAAGTTCCAAGAATCAACCACTACTGGACAATGCAAGAGAAGATGATCAACCGACTCACCATTGCACTTACACATGCAACACCAATTCACCGTGATAAGCTTTATCCTTCTCAAATTATCCAATGTCAAAATTTTACCCCACACAACCGTCCAAGCGAAAAAGGCCACTTTCAATGGCGCCTTAGTGCGCCACACAACCTTCCATGGGAAAACCACCCCATCCAAATCCACAGGCATCCGAAAAAAGATCTCACACTAAACATTCCCCTAACAGATGAAATCTAAACAAGAGAATCCCTACCTCCTCCCCAGATCACCTGGCTATACAACAACTCTAAAAAACCAAACACATCATCCATCTCCCAATCCTGAAAAGATCGCTGAAACAGCACATCCCAAACTGGTCTCCCGCTATCAAGATGATAGCAGTTAGCCACCAAGGCATGCCTATCCACCGCAATTCTAAAACAGTCTAGGGAACGAACATGCTAATGTGCGTTCTCCACACCACACATCCTCCCAAAACCGAATCTCCCTACCATCATGAACTCTGAATCTGATGTGCTTAGAAAACTCATTCCATCCCTTCCAAATGTATTTCCAAACACCTACCCCTCCAGGAATAGACACCACAGTCGAACATCACCCCCAACTCTCTTCCCCAAAACGACGCAATATCATCCTCCACAATTATCCCGCTCCATACCAAACTTCCACAACCACTTACCTAACAAGGCCCTGTTAAAAGGCAACAATCGCCTAATCCCAATTCCTCCAAACTTAACAGGCTTACACACCTGCTCCAAACGAACCAGATGAAACTTAAATTCATCCCCGACCCTCATAAAAAGTTCCTTTGAAGTCTTTCAATACAAGCAGCAACCGAGGACAGAATCTGGAAGAGGGATAAATAGTACATGGGAATGTTCAACAAAATGCTTTTCAACAAGGTAACCCTCCCCCCTTTTGATAAATATTGCTTCTTCCACTCCGCAAGTCTCCTCTCCACCCTCTCCACCATCGGATCCCAAGCAACTACAATCCTCGAAGAAACCCCCAAAGGCAAACCCAGGTAAGAGATCGGAAAAGAACTAACTTGACACCCAAGAACAGAAGCTAATTCCTCATCTTCGGAACCTCACCCACTGGAATCAAAGCGCTCTTCCCCACATTCACTTTCAACCCCGAGATTGCCTGAAAACAAATCAACACCGACCTCAACACAGCGCACTTGCTTTCTTGCCTTGCTTGTGAGTCTGGTAGTGTGGAATCTTGTTTGTCCTTTGACCCCTGTCCACATTCATTCACCTGTCAGCCTTTTCATTCCCTTGTGGATCATTCTTCTAACCAAATAGTCAGCTAGCTATTCCTTCGACCGCTCAGAGTTAAGCTTGGTTCCCGGAGTCAGTCAGCGTTGAGCTTCGTTCTAACAGTCATCCTTAGCCTTCCTTAGAGCAGACTCATCACTTCGGCAAGTGGAATAGACTCCTGAGGCTTCTTTGCAGACCTAGCTCTAAGGGTGACTATTGCTTCTCTTTGTCCGATTGCAAAAGTTTTGTTAGCTATAGCTGCAAAATGAGTCAAATTCTCTTACATAATGCAATTCCTAATATCTTCTTTTGTTTACCCGGTCCGGTTCACCAGGTGGTTCCACAATAGTTCTACATCGGTATTGAAAAAGAGAGTTTGATCCTGGCTCAGAAGGAACTCTGTTGGATTCATAGCTTTCTCTTTACTAAACATGGCACAACAATTTCCAGAGTTTGAGGCTAACATGGCCAAAATGGATGAGCAATTTTAGGATAAGTTGGATGCCACCCAACTATTATGAATTAAAGGGAGATACCCGTGCTTCACAAGGATAGGACAGTACTTGCAATTGTATTCTATCCTGATTTTGGATCATTCAATTCTGCATCTTGTAATTTAGCGTCCTTCCAGTATTTCTCTAGATAGATTGAATGAGAATCATTGAACAAAATGAAAGCTAAAAACACTTAGCTAGCCTACCTTATTGGAGGTGTGAGTTTCCAATCTCCGTTCCAAATAGAATCTTCAGTTTTGTTGTTCCGATAGGGCGTAGCAAGCGCTTCAGACATCTCTCTAATAAATGGATTTCTTTCATTCCACTTACACCCTTTCACAAGAGACAATCTATAGAATAAGCCTTCACCCAAGTAAAAGAACTTGAATCAGCTTCGATCCCTTTTTCTCCATCTGATCGGCTTGAAGCTCTTGGATGAGGCAACACGCTCTCCGTCTCATGCAAAACCAATTCCCCGTTTTCGCTTTGGAGTCTCGGACTATGCTGGCTTTAGCTTTGTCACCGATCCTAATGTGACCAAGCCTCGAAAAGGGTAACCGCAAGCAATGCTACGACCAAACAAAGTATAACAACAATCTAGGGGGTGCTTAAAGGTGAGCTTTCTTATAAGAATCTTCATTCACTTCTCTTTGTGTTTGAACGTCTACAAGAAGCAAGCTTTGCGAAAGATTTTCCGCCAGCCAAGGTAGGACTAGGCTAAGTTAAAACATCATTCCCGGAAGATTGAGTCAATAGAGACAGAATAGGATCTGGGCCTAGACACAGGGGTCTAGCGTGAGTGAAAGCCCGCTACAACTCTTGTTTTGATTTTGGGATAAGAAGCCTGAGCTAAAAGATCAAAAGCTCATATAGAAAAGTGGTTCACTCTCTTTTTGGTAAGAATCCTCTTCGAAACTCTGAAGTTGAAAGCTTTGTCTTAGATGGATGGGAAAGCTTAGATTTCGATTCTCGCTAAGAGGCGGCTCATCCAATTGAAAAAGTGGAGTCTCATCCATATGGTAACTGAGTTCACTCTGTTGATTGGTGCGGATTCATTATCTTGTGTGTCAGGTATGGGGAATAGGTAAGCGTAGCGTTCGTACACCATTGATTAGTAAGCATGGTGTGCTCGCTTCCTATTGGTAGAAGGCTTCTTTTTCATCCTGTGTTTTAAGCCGAGGTGCGAAGTCCTTCGAACCCGAGCCTATTCGCTTCCCTCAGGCTCACCGAGCTACGTGAGAGGTAGACTCCGTCTATTACCAATACTTCCCTCTTAGTTCATTCACTACTTCAAAGATCAGACGGGGGAATCTAGTTCCCTTTAGATTGACAATTGGAGCTAATCCAATCAAGAGAATATGAGTCCTGTCTTGCCAAAAAATAGCCGTGTGAGGCCGAGCTCCCACTTTCTTTGAATGAAGAACTTACTGTTTTACTTTGCTTTTTTCACAACTTGAGGTTGGAATCCTTATTGAGTAGAGGTGCTGCATCGCTCATCGATCGAAAACAATATATTTTTCACTTTGGGAAAGGTACAACTAACTTTTTAATTAAAACAATATTGGTTGATCGTTCTGTTGAATCAATTACATAAGAAGAAATACTTGAGAAAGTCTATTTACTAAATCCCAGCTATGCCTAAAGGATCCACTCCTAAACTCAGATTAGTAGAAGCTTCACTATTACTATCTAAGGAAATATTACTCTCTCGAGCTCCAGCTTTGCTTGCGTTCTTCATTGTCGCTCGCCGGATGTATCACTCATCTCACTCCTAAGGGAAGGAGTCTTCTGTTTTTTATAATCTTTACTCAAATGAATCACATATGTTGGTTGAGAATTGCTCGGGAATTCATTGATATAATGACTTTGCCAGGTTCTAGGGGGCTATTCTTTCTTTTTTTTTTTTTTTTTTTTTTTTTTTTGTCGATTGAGTCGCTCTCTCTCATTCCACTTGTCTAGCCCTCTTCACGAACTTGTTCTATCGATGCCACAAGGATAGCCAACTCTATTATCAAAGAACTAGGGAAACGGGTGACGATTTGGCACCAGATATTCAGAGGCGTGGAAAGAGCAGCTGCGAAAAGCGGAAAAACCATAAGAAAAACAACGATTGTTGGTGGAGGTTTCCATAGAAAGACCCCTTGGTTTTGGCAAACGGATCACAATTATAGGTACCTGGGGGTATACCGATGGAATGAACGAAATACGAACAGTTAAACATAATGTGGTCATAGATCTTAGGTCGTAACTTGATCATGAGCGAATTTGTTGATGTTGCATCTATGAAGTATGGAAAGTGCCAAACACTGGGAACTACTCGGGGAAGAGTTGGAACAGGAACAAGGAGAAGCGAGAACCACTTAAATGGAGGAATCGATTGTATTTCGTCCTTTGTTCCCCATAGCAACCGGGGATCAAGAAGCACCATATTTAATGACTTATTAAGGGAAAGACGAAGTAAGAGCATGCTACTGGAGACGTTGCAACATATGTCGGGGAGGCCTTCGTTGATTGTGTACAAACAAAATACGAGTCCGAAGGCAGGGTAAGAAAGGGTTTAGCTAATGGAGATATTAACTCTTCCGGGAATCAGTAACGCGTAAACCATGTCAAACCAAGACCGATCAATATCTGCACGGAACGGATTCGAACTTCTCCGAGAATAGTTTCCGGTGTGAAATGAAATTCATAGGATATATATACGAGTCATTCAAAAGAGAAATATTGGATAGGATTAGATTCATTTTTGAGTCATGAACAAAACAAATAGGATTGATTATGTATCACAATTTCATCACTACATCGAAGGCTTTTTTGTAAATATATTGATAAGATAGCTTGGGATCCAAACTGTATAAATGATTGTGATCCTCATTGTGTTCATAATTCATTCGTGTTAGGATCTATCTACCGAAGAAATTGGGCGGGTATAGGGCATATAACAAAGAATCTAACGCTCTAGTCTAATTGGAGACTTTCAACATGGAGTGGAGACTCCCTAACGTACACAAAGAGTAACCGATCTATGAATATCATCCTAATTCAGGTCTTGTTCCGCACTTCAATGGAGAACTTAAACCCTTTCCTTGACCAGTTTGTAGTGGAAAACCTCGATATAATCATTTATAGTCACTCACTGGAGGTTCGGAACACTGAGTACAGTGTTCCAAGCGTAACGGGAAAATAATCTGTATGTGGAACGGTACTCAGACGAAAGTGCTCTTTCTTGGCCATTGGATCAGCAAGGGTGTGATTCAGATGGATCAAGAGAAGATCAAGTCTGTTGTGGACTGGGAAGTGCTGAAGAAGGAGAGAGTAGGTAACAGTGGTGAAGCCGAGTGCTCGAAGCCATTTTAGATACGGCAAGACAGCTCAGGAGGAGTAGAAAGTTGCCACAACCTAGTAAGGGTTTGCTTTATATATAGGAAGCCAAAAAACGTGAGCCTTTTTACTGAAATGGAAATCCAGGACGGCTTCAAGGCGAATGTCGAGATGCCATCAGTTTGGAGCGCGAGCCTCGAGGTCGACAGAGCTTGTTGCAGAGGAGATATCAGAAAAGGCTCAGCGGAAGAGATTCGGTAACTGTTATGAATATAGAGGAGTAGGGCATTTTGTTCATTACTGTCCCAATGTTCAGACTGGCTAATGCTGTTGGGGGAGTGCAGAATAGACCAGCTGAAGATGGAAGAGCGAAGGTTGTGGAGCCTAGAGCCCATGAAGCTCTAAAGGAAAGTTCAAGTCGGAAACATAGCAGGGGTTCTGAAGCTTAGGAGAGGAGACAGTTTCGCTGTCGTTAGATTGTGTGGCAATGTGAGCCAACCCCAGCAACACGAAGACGAGATACAGTTTTTGCAAAGATAAATTGAGTTGTTGACTCAACTATTGAGTCAACGTGTTGTCAACTTGTTGGTTGATGACAATGTTTCGATGGATGATGATGTGTCAAACACCGAGACTATTAGGAAAAAAGCCTTCTATTTTTCGCATCACCATAGATCACTTAATTAGTGGAGTAACCATAAATGGCCGACAAAATCAAATTCCAGTTTCTTGATTTTCAAGAGGAGATGGCCAGTTCGTCTTCACAACAATATTGACATGTAATAAAGAACAACGGAAGTGAAAGGAGAATTGAAAGGCAAACTTTTATTTGCTGTAAAAAAAACTCTTCCACTAGTTATTAAACCCTGGCAATTACAAGGCTTTATCTAGGAGTTTCTTTCTCCCCAATCGTAGACTTATATTAGCTAAATACCAAAAAAGGAAAAGAAAAAAAGACATTTAATGAAAATAAAAAAATTACACAAAATAAGGAAAATTTTAAAATATGAAAAGTTTTTAAAAAAACTCACATTCCATTGCAAAAAATTAGGTATTTTGACTACATTAGTAAGCTCCTAGATTAAATTTACATGAAGGGTTAGCATTGAATCTTTGCTAGGGCATCCCTTATGGCAATCATAAAAGGGTTGTTCCAAGTTGTATTCAACAATTTTTAGGTATTATCAATATATTCAGTTTGTACGACAACCTGTGTTACCTGGACTCTCCATAATTGGCGGAAGTGTCCGTGTCGACACTCTATTTTTGAATTGGACACTCTGCGAAGCTCCTCGGTTCTTTGGTTTGAAGTCCTGGTTATCTCTGGTTCGAAGTTTACAAAGGTTGAAGACGGATCTGTTGAAGACAGGAAAATTTGTGCCTTAATTTTTTATTCATATAATATATGTATATACATTTTTTAATACTCCAGTGATCACTGTTTTTTAGGCTAGGATCATCATTGTAATATTATATTATTATTAGTATATTACAACTGTGGGTATCAGTCATTAAAATATTGTATAGTACTATATTACAACAATAATTATAGTATAATATTATATTACTACTTCCAAGAAAGTGGTTTGGGGGGCCCATTCTCTTTTATCACCCATCAACAATTAAGCCTAACAAGTCGACTAACATGCCAGTGGCTTTACAACTGGAGGAGGCTTGCATGTACCATCATTATAATATTATATTATTATATGTATTACAGCTGTGGGTTACGACTGTAACCCACATCCATTTCACACAAACAAATTCATTGGGCTAGGCTATTTGGGTGTTTGAATTATTGTTCGGCCTCTATTATTTTGGACTGACTTTCGGGTCTTCCCAGCTCCTTTGTACAACATCTATGACGTGTCCAAGTACCCGTGTCTGAATTTTGGACGCTTATATTCCGTATCCCCGTGTCCTATAAATTGATAGATGGATCCGTCCTCTAGACACGTACCCGTGTCTGACACCCGCACCCGAGTCTGTGTAACATAGACGACAACACTATTTTCTATCTTGATCTAGTTCTTTGTTTCCCTTCTTACATATTTTATTTCCTTCTTCAAATGCTAATTGCCATTACTAACAAGCCAAAAATGTCAAGAGGGGACAAAATTGGTCAAGAAGAACTTCTCTATATTTGGCTTGAGATCACTTAATGATATCAGATCATCCTTATTTACAATACTAAACAGTGAAAATTTATTGTAAGAAGAGAAGAAAGTGATAGGGAGGGAAAAGCCTATTTGAGAGGTTGTTAGGTGATACCTGCCTTGCATTTAGAGAAAAATGCATGATGTTTCTAATAAAGGACTTCATAAGATCTTTTTTGGTAAAGCCAATACAATACCGTGTGTAGGATTTGTTCCATTTCAGTGTCACTATCCTTATCTTCTTCAATCTGTGAGCTAGGGTTTTCAAGTGGTTCCATGAATGAGCACTCATCTCCTTGGCTTTCATTTGGTTTCTCTTCTTTCAGGGCTTGCATCCCCAACTGAAACAAGAGCTTTCCTTCCAAATCTACCTTTGTTATTGAAGTTCTTAGTCGTCTTCTGGGGTTGATCTTTGGAACTAGTACAATTTGCCACATAGTGGCCTCACTTGCCACAACCATAATTGGTTTGTTGTGACTAAGACTTCCTTTTGAACCTGAATATATTGAACTTTTTGGCAAGGTAAGCAACTTCATCTTCTTCAAGATCATCTTCTTTAGACTTACATTCAGCATCCTTAACCACTTCTTTGGCCTTAAGAGCTGCTTTTCTTCTGTGTTGTGTAGGTGCACCAATTCTCATCTCATATGCTGTGAGTGAAGCTTGAAGATCATCAATTTTCATTTGAAAGAGGTCTTTGTCTTCAAGAATGGTGACCTTAGCATTGAACCTTGAAGTTAAGGTCCTTAAGATCTTCTTGCACACTTGAGAGTTTTTTACCTCTTCACCAAGAGCCTTCATGTTGTTCACAATTTCATTGATCCTGAATAAGTACTCTGAAACAACTTCCCTTTCTTCCATTTTGCAGCCTTCATATTGAACCTTGAGAAGTTGTATCTTGTTCTCCTTGATAACATTGTTCCCTTCATGAGCAGCCATAGAGAATCACATATTTCTTTAGCTATCTTGTAATTCTTGATCCTTGTGAACTCTTGTTGCTTGAGAGCACAGAAGGGATTATGCATTGTTCTCCCATCATTTGCTAGAGCAGCTTTATCATCTGCTGAGGGGTTGTTTGGATTGAGAACAACTAAACCATAGATGGTTGCATGCCATACATCACAGGATTGAGACATGAGAAAGGCGTCCATCCTTGTTTTGCATGAATCATAATTGGACTCATCTAAACCAGGTGCTTTGTTTGTAACTTGACCTTATTCCATTACACAAGATCTTCTACAGGTTGGTTTAAACCTCAAAAAGGCAGACCAAAGCTCTGATACCAATTGATGAACCAATTGTTTGAATTGGTTCTTGTATAAACTTTTCTTCTTTGTGTGATCAATACAATGTGTTAAAGGTGATGACAGATTCAACAAGCTTACACACACTTATAAGTACTCAGTACATTTACAAAGAAAATCCTCTCCACAGGGAAAAACCTTGGTTCTTGGCTTCAGCCAATAACATCTACACTAGTTGTATGCCAGTAATTACATACTCTCTGCACACACTCTTGTATAAGATGTAACAATAGCTTTCACAACCTCTACACACACACTAACACTACTAAGTGCACTCTGCACTCCCCCTATCCTAAGTAACCCTGGTTGGACCCTGTAAGCTTTCATAGCTCACCAAATACATATAAAAAGATGTATTACTCAAGTTATTACACAAGATAAGAATGAATAATCAGCTCAAAGTATCAATACAAAGACCATGTCTTCATTCTGTTGAAATTAAGGTTTGAGGGGTAAAATATGAATTTTGTGTCTCACAATTTAATAGATGAAATCCATAGCCTTGCATCTTCATTACAGACATGCTCAGATGATAATCAAGATGAACGCAGGATGAATACACAAGTACAACTCATATATAGGCTCAGTTTTGCAGAACCTTTAAGAACTAGGGTTTCACAAGGTCAAATCCTGTATTGACCTTATTTCTATGCAAACCTCAACTTCAACAGCCTTGATTTAACTATTGAAACTTGCTCAGATGATAATAATGCAACTCATAGCAAGATATAGTGATATTAAGTTCAGATCAACAAGCTAAACCAGTGAAAAAAGGCTAAACTTGCTCAGACCTGTGTATTAGCCTTTTTTACTGGTTTAGCTTGTTGTTCTGAACTTAATATCACTATATCTTGCTATGAGTTGCATTATTATCATCTGAACAAGTTTCCATAGTTGAATCAAGGCTGTTAAACATAGTAGGAAAAATCATTCTTCCTTAAAAAGCTGTTCCTACTCTGGTTGTATTAGTATTGGTAAGATCTTTTTACTTAACATCACTAAATAGTGAATAGCATAAAGGTTGGAGAAGAAAGAAAAGAAGCGAACAATCAGAAGAAATCCTAGATAATTCTGCACTTTTGCATTGTGAAATGTCTCCGGTTTTCCTTTCCTCTTGTAACGCTTTCTGAACCTTTCTGTCTTATCTTTTGCATCACTTCCTCAAATAAACTGTGGTCTTTATAAATTTGGTCACTAAATGATCCATGTTGGTATATCCTTCTTTGGATTTCATTTGCATGTATGTTCAAATTTAAAGATCACTCTACGCATTCTTTTTGATGTTCAAAGTTTCTGTAACAGATTTGTGAAGTTAAAGAAATTGTCTCAACTGTGTTATGTTGCTTGATGAAAAAGAACGTCTAAAATGTAAATATAATAATTATTTTTCTTTTATCAAATCCTAGGTTCTCTTTAAGATAGATTTTCTCCTTACTGCAACGTATCAAGTCTCTCCGTCTTTCTCTCACACAATATAGGCCCTTTCTCTGATGTTTTTACTCTGATGGCTTCACAGATGTAGCATCTTGAGCCTTTTGTGCAATCTTGTCAGGACTGCTATCCTTTTGGAGTTCTCGTCATCAAATCTAGTTCTTTTAAATCAGCTTTAATGCACAAAAAAATCATATAAGATAAATATTCTGTAAACACCTCTGTATGGAGAAGGAAAAAGTTACAACAAGGGCTACTGAGCTTGCTGCTACTTCATGATTGACTTGCTCATTTGAGAAATACGATGTATCAGTATTAGTGTTTTTCTGTTCCAGTAATTGGAGATATTTATTCTATTGAAATTTTACTTTTGGTATAATGAAGCAGAATATGTGGCTTTGAAATTTTTTCCACAGACCCATATATATTCCATCTTCCACCTAGTTTACTGAATTCACTGACTATTTTGTGTTCTTCATTGGTCTATATAGGTCTCAGAGTGTTGAGGAAGTTCAGTAAACTAAGTTCGAAAATATGCATCCGTGTCTGACATCAAAAGAGGATGCCTTTTGCTAGAGAAGAAGGTTCTTTTTACTGAAATTGTATAAGCCGCTGTGTTACATTACACTATGTGATTTGAAGTTTGGTGTATTTTAATTGATCTCATAGAAGCCTGTTGCCTATCCTCTGTATTCTTACTGTTTCTATTTTGTCGAGCACCTTTTGAAGATGGTATTAGGATGTAGTGTGTTTTTGTTCACACATTAATTTGCATATATTTTTTTAGGATGAATATATATATATATATATATATATATATATATTTGTGTAGAATGCAGGAATTTTGATTTTTATTCTTCTATAATGTGGAGAATGTATACAATATCATGGGGTACTCACCATGCCGAAACTACTTTCTGAGCCATGGAATGCAAAAACATCTTACTGTTTCCATTTTGTCAAGGACTTGTTGAAGAGATTATGAAGATGTAATGTGTTTATGTTCTCACGTTAATTTGCAGAAATGATTGTAGGAGGAATATTTTATTTATAGTTTTAGAGGGATAAAAAAAACATACAATGCAGGAACAATTTTAATTTTAATTTTATATAACAATTTTAATTTTAATTTTATTTTTTAAACTGTTTTTTTCTTGCCTCTATTTATAATGTTGATCCAAGAGGTGAAACATCTTAACAGACATCATCAAATGAGTTAACGAAGCCCTTCTATGAAGTAAATATTTTTAGATTTAGCTGCGGCAGTTGGATGTGTTTAGATGGGGTCATAATTGGGTCAATGACTCATTATCACTTGTCAAGAATGGATGGATGATAAAGGGTTAAGTTAACCCACGAACTCTATTTTTTATTTTTAGATAAAAACATTGACATTAAAATATAATATTACTCTGATTTACCAAAACACTGTTAGTATATTACTATAAAATGCAAACCTTATTTGAATGTTATAAACAAATATATGTACGTTCACACATTGTTGATATGACCACCTTAGCTTCATTTGTATGGACTGTACTTTCTCTCTCTAAATTCCATTTCTATCTATTTTGGGTTTTTAGTTAATCTGTATTTTAAAAGTTTTTTACAAAATGTTTTCAGCTTTTTCATGTTTGGACATTGGGATTATTGAAAATTTGGATCATGCGGTTGAGTCTAATGAATTGATTTATTCGGTTTCGGTAAGGACGGATTTAGGGTTTTTGTTTTCTTTCAAATTTTACAATACACGGCGGAAAGAGAGAATTTTCCATCGTGATGGCTGAGATTGAGGATTAACCGTCAACTCGAAGCTAGCAAGACCACTCTGTGTTTTTGAATCGGAAAGTATTCACAATACTATAATAACCACCAAATTAAAATGGTGGCATACTGTGGATGTGGAAACTCGAAGCTAACAAGACCGGACAAAAATCGTCTCCCGTTGAACAGGAAACCTGTTCCAGCCAGTTCAATTGTGTGGCCCAAAATGGGCCACGTTAATTTAAAAAAACAGTGAGTAACAAAAGTTTAACTGCGTGTATATATAGTGTATATTTATATTTAATGCATTTTCTGAAATACTTCCTAATTATTTGAATATATTACCAAAATATTCTTATTTTATGTTTTAAAAAGTCTAAAATGCCCTTGCCATTTTTCCTCCCAATTTTTTTGTTCTAGGTCGTGGAAGTGGAAGGAAAGGGAATTGAATCGAACTGCATGTTAGTCATTGTTCGTTTGTTTGGGTGTTTATAGTAGAAATTTTAGGTTGATTGCGGCAGAGGAATTCGCTTGTTGTAGTTGATTTGAAGGAAGTTGGTCTTCATTTGGGTTCATATGTTCGGATCGGTGTCCTTTTTGTTCTTGGCTAGTATGATTTCGCTTATTGCAGTTTATTTGCAGTTAATTTTGTGTTCGTTTTTAGTATTTGTAGTTCAAATTTTGTTGAGAATTGTTCTAGAGGTTGTTGGTGCATATTAGAGGTCTGGTTGGAGAAATTTTTAATTTTTTTTTTCTTATCTGCCATATAGTTCAAATTTTGTTGAGAATTGCTCCAGAGGTTGTTGGAGCATATTAGAGGTCTGGTTGGAGAATTTGTTTAAATTTTTTTCTTATCTGCCATGCTCTCAATTGTTGTAGTTTATTTCTAGTTAATTTGGTCTTACTTTTGGGTATGCATATGAAATATTGTTGGTTTATTGGTACAGAGGTGGTTCTTGGTACATACTCAACGCTTGCTTGGTTGCCTTGACTCCATTTGTCGGTGTAAATCACTGAATTTTGTTGTGATGGTGTGGTGTGTCTTAGGTTTAGAAATGGGTAGGCTGAAGATGATAGTTGTGATGGTATGGTATGTCTTAGGTTTAGAAATGGGTAGGTTTAAAAAATTGCTTTACCTGTCCGAAATAAGAACAATATCGTTGGTCTTTCTCCTTCACCTTCTCTCTAATCTATGATGCCAAGAAAAAAAAAAAAAAAAACCTGTCCAAAGGAAGAAAAACATCCTTAATCCTTCTTCTTCTGCTTGTCCTACCCCTACCCCTGAATCATCTACTCATACACCAGCTTATAATAGTTCTGAGGTTGGTCAGAGTTCTAAAATTTCAAATGTAGAAGAATTTGATAGTTACTTATCTGATGAGAATTATCATCCCAAGGCAACTTTAGAGGAATTTGATAGTGAGTCAGGTGATGAGGATTATGATTCTGATCCAACTGATGAGGATTATGATGTTGAGGCAGCTAAAAGGATTATGATCCCCAGCCAAGCAATACCACATCACTGAATATCAATGCTAAGGTTCCTCGTCGTGCAGAAGGAGTCTATCTTATGTTTAAGTAAGTATACATTCATATTAAAATTCATATTCACAATAGCATTTGTATGAATTTTGCTTCCTTGTTTACCAAATTTATAGTTGTAAGATGTTATTTTATGAAGGGTTTTGGTATATGATATGCATTTCATCGTTATTTTTCCTATTCTTATATTTACATTGAGATGAAATTGATTGTTTAGGATTTGAAATTATTTATAATGGTACAACATAATTCGTGCATTCATTTGAAATGAATAATTGCTTTATTATGATTAATTTTAAAATAATGCAAGTTTAGGGAATTTTTTTTTTCGTAGTTGATACTCACACACACATGCCTCCATTGAGGATCGAACCCATAATTTCCTTTTGGGAAGGAGGAGCTTGGTACTGTTGAGCACTGGCCTATTGGTAAAGTTTAAGGAATTATTGGGATGCTCTATTTATCTCACGGTTGAAAAGTGTATAAGTAAGTTGTGAAGCATATGCATTGAAATCCTGATGTTAAGTGGGTGATATTGTTGGGATTTATATGCCCTGGCATAGCGAATTCCTATTTGGATTAAAGTAACATATGTTCCTGACGTATCTGAAATATTTATACTTTATACAATTGGTGAATTTAATGTATTATGTTTCGATTCATTATAGAATTAATAGTGTCCACTTGATTACAAGAGATATTTATATATATATGTGATGGTGATCAATAGATGAATATAAATAGTAATCATAAATTGTTTATAGTCGGTAATTATGGATGGACTCGTAATTAATTAAGACTTGAACTGGATCCGCATTAGGTTGAGATATATTACGAGAGCCGTCGTATGCAATTGCTCTCTATCACTGCCATAACATTTGACTCTTAAGTATGAGAGAAGTATAGACTCTTTTATTAATTAATAATTACTTTGATTTGTTCGGCGGATATTTCGGAATCCCTAGACTGACACGTTGGGTAGTTATGTAATTAAAAGTTAGATGGTTATATTCTTAATATTTGCATCAATGCTACTTGTATTTATTTTGTATTGATTATGGTTGATCACAAATTAAATTCGAAAGCTTTCGTGTGTTTTTAGACAAAATGATTTATTATATATTTATTTATTTAAATTATTATTTTTGTCAAACAAATGTTTTATTGTGATCGAACCATAAATAATCAAAGGTACCAAAATAAATATATTAATTAAGTAGTCGGATTGATGGCTTTATTTGTCCGATAACTAATTATGCATAGAGGGGTCAAAGTACAACATTGACTTATAGGTTATTTATTATTTAATTGGAGTTCAATTAATTTCTTTTAGTAGAGTAGAAATTAATTAATGAATTAATTTAATCGGTTCCATAGAC
Source organism: Cornus florida (assembly GCF_030987335.1). Lineage (NCBI taxonomy): Eukaryota > Viridiplantae > Streptophyta > Magnoliopsida > Cornales > Cornaceae > Cornus > Cornus florida. The sequence goes on along the minus strand of NW_026775574.1, from coordinate 35,944,513 downwards.
CGGGCCAATTATTAATTCATTGTAGCTAAGAAAATAATAAGCCCAATAGGATTCTCACTCATAGCCCAACTTGATATTAGAATCCTATTAGATTTGAGATATGCGAATTAGAGATGGAGAATGATTTATTGTTTCCTTTTCTTATTTTTATATTGCCTATATATACATGGGTTCATGTATATTTTAGGGCAGACTTTTGGAAGAAAAGAAAAAAGGAATATATTTTTTCTCTCTCTAGATTTTAGGGTTTGCTGTCTCATCTAATGGAGGCTCCCACAAGTCTAGTTTTCCAAAGTTATTCATGGAGGCTTATGAGTGATTCCTAAAGGCAAGACCATTACCAAGAAGATGGAGATCCAAGGAGAAGGCATCTAGCAAAGGGATCTACAATAAGTGAGAACATTCACTTTAGAGGAGAGATCTAAGGTTTACTCAAACCTTGATGTAAGTATTCAATCTATTAATTGAATGATACATCATATTTTATTTTTGCATAAAACTTGTTTCTGTGTTATGAATCAAGATCTATGAATGAAAATCCTTCAGAAAGTTCTTAAAATTAGCTCGTTTCTCAACATATATTGCATATGATAATGGATGTATGGAATGCCATGATGAAGGAGCAGAAGCCTCCCTTTTTTGAAGAAAAAAGATTACGTGATATGGAGTTCAGAAATTGTAGTTTGAAGTAGTGAATAAAACCAAGAAGAAGGTAATTTGTTAAATTGATTAAATATGTTATTGTTTTGATGACATAATATGCAGTAGAAAATTTAAAATGTATCATTCGTTACTAGTACTTATATAAAATTGTTAATGTGACATTATATTTATGATTTTTAAGGTTCAATACAACATTAAACCTGGGTGAAACAAATGTTCTTTTTCCAAATTCATTAAGACAGTATCCAAACTTTGAGTGGAAAAAAGGAAGGATGTTAAAGATATAGGTTTCGGCTATTTGTTGAACCTACAATGTGAGCATTTTTCTACCCTGCTGCTTGACTACATCATTGGACATTTGGAGTTAGACAAACGTCGCATTAAACTTGATGATAATCAGTATCTCCCAATTAATGCACTTGATGTCCACAACATCCTCAGCTTACCTGTTGGAATCATGGCAGTGCCTATATGTCGGCAATTTGATGTTGATTGGATATGTGAAGGTGGATATCGCAATAGGTTGCATGTAAATGCTTTGATGGAAAAGGGTAGAAAAATCCGAGCCCGGCGAAGATTTCAAAAGAGTGTTTGTTCTTTTTGCATGTGCCGCTTTTCTAACCGACACATGGATGTTACAGTGCACATGTACAAGAATTAAAGGTTGTTGATAATGTGAATGAAATAAAGTCTTACAACTGGTGCATGTATGTGCTTAAAAGTTTGATGGATCACTTGGGTCAACTTGAAGGTAGGAAAAAAAAGCATGAGTATATTGGTTGCATGCTTTTCTTGCAAGTAAATAACATTAGTTACTTATATTTTGCAAAATAATTCATTATTTATCTCATAAATATGAAACATGATTGATTAAACATGTCGAAATTTAGTTCAGCTTCTATATGTCATTTGATGTAAAGTGTAATACCCTTGTTATCCCACCCAGGCGATAAAAATAGCCTTTATTTTTGGGACACTGCCCTAGTATGCGAACGCTAAAAATGGGAGGTTTTGGAAAGGGTCAAGTATTATAGTAAATTTAAAAATTCTTTTCATTTTCAATATTTTTTGTATTTTATGATACAATTTCGTTGCTTAATGACATAAGGTTGAAAATATTTAAATGAAACAGTTAATTCCTCTTAAGGCTAGAGAAGTGCTAAGCAATTCCAATGTACAATCTCCGAGGAATGCCTATGTAATGTTTCTCATTTTTTTTTTTTTTTTTTTCCGATTTTTCCATTTTCGAGCATTTTTTTTCGAATTTTTTGAATTTATTTATTTGTTATCTTGTTTTACGTGCCGAACATGGTTCGATGTTCCATGTGAGTTCCAAGAGTGATTTAGAGTATTTCATTAAGTTTAGAACTCTTAGAAATACATTTTGGATCATTTTGTCATTTTTCAGATTTTTAGTTCGGGAGGTCCCGTGTGGGTCCAATGCCTAGATTTGCATGTTCCAAAATTTTTCCTAGGCTTATTTAAATATTATATTTATTATTTGAAATGTATTTATGTGGATATGTGCTAAATTGTATCATTTCAACATATTTAGTGCATTTTTGGGCCTAAAGGGTATTTTAGTCATTTGGTGGTCAAGGTGGGTTCACCATTGACCAAGGCTATAAAGAGGACTGAGTGTCCATTTTATGCAGAAATTCTCCTTCTTCCAGCTGCAGCTTTCTTCTTCTCTTTAGAAAACATGTTTAGTGCATAATTAGGCCTAAAAGTGTATTTTAGTCATTTGGTGGCCAAGGTGGGATCCACCATTGACCAAGGCCTATACGTAAGGACTATAGGAGTCCATTTTTCTGCAGAATCCTCCTCTTTCAGCCGAGCAGCTCCTCCTTTTCTCTAGAACACTCATTATCTCTCTAGAAACAATGATTTTAAGCCCAAATTTCGTCATCTTCCCATAGAATTTTGGCCTTGCCATTGAAGGCAAAGTTTTAAGCTCATTATGAGCTTTATGTTAATCTGAACCAATTCACAATTGGAGACTCTTGGAATTTTGAAATTTGAGGCTAATTTGGGGCTTTTTACTTGAAATTGAGGTAGGGGTTTTCTAAGGCTCAATTCCTTTGATGTTTGTGAATTAATCCTTAATATGTGCTATGATTATGTGTATAACATGAACATGAGGCTGTAAGTTAGAATTATTGTGCAAGTGATGATGCATACATGCTGTAGATGATATATACATGCTTTAAGTGCTATATATGTGTTAGAATGCATGACCATTATATGTGTTGAAATGTAGGACTATGTGAACTATTTGAAAGTTGGTACTTTTAATGAATAAGTTACATGCTTCCTATATCAAAACTGCCATGAATATTATGTTGATTATATATATAAGAATGGTTATGTTAATTTTCCTCCTAGTAGTGGTTGTATTGATGTAAGGAATTCCATATTGGCATGACATTGAGAAGCATGTAATATTCATGCATTTACATTGGGAAAGAAATGAAAAAAATAAATAAATTTCGAAAATGAAGAATTGTTTTGGGAAATGTTTTGAAAAGGATGTTTGCGAAAATCGGACGGCAAGGAGTCACTTTGTGTCCGTGGCGTTAATAGGACCTAGAGGGGACTTAGGGAGATTGCCCTACGCGTGGTTGAGTTACTTAGGCCCCAAATGATGCTAAGGAGTTACCTTAGGGCAGGGATAGTTAGCCAATCCTCTTCTCGTGGCGCCAGAGAGTTATCTCTGGTCGGGTAACATTAACAGTTCAATGGTTACGGTGTTGGGAAGGATTTTGGAAAATGGGGAGAGAAATTGGAATTGTATTTCATTGCATTTTACGAGACTTGTACTATACGATGATTATTTTCCCCAAGATAAGCATGAACCCCTCCTCTATTTACTATTCTTTGTTTGGATTCACGGGATCATTAAGGAATGCGTTTTAGGCACCACCTACTAAGCCGTTGGGCTCATCCCTTTATTACTATTTTCAGGTCATGGAAAGGAAGTGGCGAGAGACATTCCCCCACAAGCTTAGGCGGAACAAGAGAGCACCCTCTTTTGTTAACTTTCTGTTGTATATATATATGTTTTGTAAAGCTTCGTGTTTGCTATGTATCTTTTGTAGTTTTAAGTGTTCACGGACTATAACCGGATATAATGCACTATGTATATGAAACTTTGGTTTTCTTTATATTTTATGATCAAGGTACTATCGTCAGGAATAGATTTTGTGAATGTTTTTGGGACAGGTTTATGCCATACTTAGGCTCACAAATGAGCTCTGTTAGTCAGTAATTGACTTTAGGGGGGCGGGGGCGGGGGGGGGGGGGGGGGGGGTTAATAGAGTCAATGGCCAATGTTTATAATAATAAAAAAAAAATTATCTTCAACAACTTAGAATGCAATACACAATAAAAACATTCGAACAAAATAGATACAATTAAAGAGGATAGAGATAGAGAAATGCAAACAGTGACTCGGCGATTTAGCGAGGTTCGGAAGCTCCTACTCCTCGGCTCAAGGTCCTCCCTTGAGACTTTCCAAAATCACTAAAGCTCCTCCTTAATGGTGGAGAGCAAACCATCAATTGAAGCACAACTATGCTTCACTTCCTTGCTTCACACCAACCCTTACAAGATAATAGAGATATGAAAGTGAAGATTACAATAATGTTTCTCTCTCTCTCTCTTTTTGGAAGATATTACAAGGATAATTCTCACACTAAGGTAAGTAGATGAAATAAATGAAGCTCTAGTCTCTGAATTGATATGAGAGAGAAAATGAGAAGTAAAAGCTCAGATCTGAATTTCAGGCTCTTTGAATGCTCTTGAATGATCACCTTGAGTATTCTCACTTGTGTGTTATGTTTCTTTGAGCTCCAACCTTTTCTATTTGTAGCTATCTCGAATTCAATAGAGCTGTTGTAGGTAGATGAGAGCATTAAATGAAGATATAGCCGTTACAAATTTGAATCTGCAGACCTGCGACCAAACCAGTCGACATGTAGAATAAATCGGTCAACATGTGCTGCAAACCGGTCGACATGTGCTGCAAATCGGTCGACGTGTTCTTTATGATTCGGTTGATGTGTACGCTGAACCAGTCAACGTGTACTGAGCTTAATTTGGACATTTGCTACTGCCTAGATACCGGTCGACATGTGTGTCAAACCGGTCGACATGTGTGAGCTTCAACTTGGCATTTTGTCACTGCTTAGATACCGGTCGACATGTTGTACCAAACTGGTCGACATGTGCTGCTTGACTTTTGAGTTTTAGGCTCTTTTCTTTTGAAGATGATCAAGAGCAAATATTGACTCTTTGAATTTCATTTGAAATACTTTGACTGTACATTTATAGTGAGATGATCATATAGAAGAGCATATGTAACCTCTTGATGCTTTGGGAGACCACATGATGACTTGAAGTCCCTTCCACTCTTTCTAAAACAGGATCTCCATTTCCTTGCATTAAAACTCATTTAAACCATTATAAAAACACATCATTATTGATTTGTTATCATCAAAATCAATGGATTAGGAATTTTAATCAACAATCTCCCCCTTTTTGATGATGACAAATCAATTATGTGATCTAAAGAAAATAGGGTTGTATAAAGATACTCCCCCTGTCATTTTGCCTATAGAATATATTGATTGACATGCTTTGAAGAGTTGAAATTTTAAGTATTTGTGACAGAATGTTTTTGTAGGGACATGTTCAATTTTGGAGATGTTATCTCCCCCTGTTTACATTCAAGAATTTTTATGACATTGATACTTAGTGAAGTAAAAAGATAGTTAATGCTTTTCATGAAGATCATAAATGACTAATTATAACTAGCATGCAATATTTCAAGCATTCATCTAAACCAACTATCCATGACTCACTGAGATTAATTGCATAAATCATCATAAAACCATTTTGCAAATATTATAGCAAACAACCATAAAGGTCACAGCAAAATGTCATAGATAAGCTTTTAACAAAAAGTCACAGCATTATCAAGTCAAAATATCCCAAAAAAAAAATCCAAATGTTTTCCCAAGTCCTAGAAAATCACCATAGATCACATCTTCTCCCCCTTTGTCACATCAAAAAGAGGGGAGGGTCAAACAATTAGTGAGGAGGCTGAGCAAGATTGGTGCGCAATTCTTGAAGATCATCCTTCATGCTCCGCAATTCTTCTTGTAGCATTATGACTTCCTCTTGAGTTTGACGAGAGACAGCCAATTGCTGAAGAATTAGGTCGCGAATAGATTGGTCTGCGGAGGAGCCAGCCTGCACGGTGTCAAGAGAAATCTCAGTGTCGGTAATGCTGGAGAGATGTCATGGACTGGAGGTTGTTCATTGTCACTTTGGTTGCCCCCATGTTCTTCCACTTCCGAGTCTTCAGATTCGCTTTCGGTTTGTGCACCACCCACAAGTTTGGGATCAAACCAATTTCCATCATCATCTCTTCTTAATCTCATTCGCAGAAGTGCCGACTTGTCAAAGCGATGTTGAGATAACAACTTCATTTTAGGTTGTCCAACAAATGATACCCATTTGGCTTGAAAAATCTTAGTGAGAGGCATAGCGTAGTAAAGATGGCATTTTTCGCGATTGATACAATCTATCATATGATGGTATATTAAATGAGGCACATCAATTCTGCGACCCTTAAGCACACACCAAGTCAAAAGAGCTTCTATGTAAGAAATGTCAGAATAACCGCCAGATTTGGGAATGATGGAATGGACAATGACTCGATAGATAAGGCGAGCTTCAATGGTAAGATCACCTGATTTGATGTCATCAATTTCCTCGGTAGTTTTGTCGTGACAAATATCACGAACAGCGGTGAGAGGATCAAAATCATCACTCTCATACCAAGAATGGACCCTCGGGAAGGTTTAGGAGCACTCTTAGATCACTTTTGTGAAGGGAGATTTCAACACCCTGGACATATGACTGAAGGGAGTTGGTCGCATTAATTTTCTTGAGATGGCTGCAAAAGAGGCGAACTAACTTAGGATAGAATGGAATCTCCATGGAGACGAAATCAGCTAAGCCTACGGCTTCAAAAAGATCATAGGTATTTAGATTGTTGTTAATATAATCAGTGCTTTTGAGAGTTTTTCCATAAGCAACTTTCTTTTGAAGGAAAATGGTTTCAAATCTTGCCTTGTATTCAGGAGATTGAAAGATCATTAGGTTGCGAGGAGGAGGAGGAACATAGGCACTAGCTTCATGATCATGTAGGGCTTTGCTTCTTTTCTCTTTGTTATGAGTGGAACGGGGTGGGTTTCTCCTAGGACTCATTGATGATGATAGTTTGAGTCAGGGAAGGCAAAGATAATAGGTTAATATATGGAGCCAATAATGATGAAGAGGAATAAAATAGCAAAACCCTAAACTGAACCAAGAAGAATCGATGCTGGGAGAACACAACAATTTTTAATGATTCATATTTATCATGAATCAAGGAGGAATTTAGGATTTATGATTCGAAATATTAGGGAGAATGTATCTTTGAACCCTAATTCAAGTTCTACCAACAAGGATTATTAGAGAACCGTTAAAAAAAATATGAACACATAATGTATGAGACAGGTTGAAACAAGATGAAGATGACTTGGTAGATCTTACCTTGAATGATGTGAGATGGAATAAAGCTTGATAAACCCTAAATCGCCTTGAGGAGAGAAGAGAATGAGACTGAGAGAAGAAGGTACGAAGTGAGAAGTGAAAACCCACAAAAAAAAAATATAACACGGATGTGGTTCAAAAATAAACCGAAAAAAAAAAAATTTGCATTGACCCATCTCAAGAACCGGTCGACTGGTTTGCAAGAGATGTCGACCGGTTTGATCAAGTGAGCTGAATCAAGCCTGTTGTCAAGATTAAACTACTTTATTTTCACAGGCCATACCTAAGTTCCTTCTAAGTGAACAAAAATGATCTACTTGAATAGGTTTAGTGAAGATGTCCACTAGTTGATTTTCAGTGCTTATATATGTGAGCACGATATCGCCTTTTGACACATGATCCCTTAGAAAATGATATCTAATTTCGATATGCTTTGTTCTTGAATGCTGAATAGGATTTTTGGAAATACATATGGCACTTGTATTATCGCACATAATGGGGATATGATCAAAGAAACGTCCAAAGTCTTCAAGTTGTTGCTTAATATAAAGAGTTTGAGCACAACAATTTCCGGCTGCAATATATTCGGATTCGGCCGTTGATAGAGCCACGGAATTTTGTTTCTTGCAAGACCAAGACACTAGGGATTGTCCAAGAAAGTGACATGTCCCATTAGTGCTTTTTCTATCAATTTTACATCCGCCAAAATCAGCATCCGAGTAACCAACAAGATCAAATGAGGTGTGTCGAGGATACTAAAGACCTAAATTTATGGTATTGCTCAAGTAACGAAAAATTCGTTTAACGGCACTTAGATGAGATTCTTTAGGACAAGATTGGAAGCGGGCACATAAGCAAACACTAAACATGATGTCCGGTTTACTTGCGGTTAAATACAAGAGACTACCAATCATGCCTCGATACTTTTTAATATCTAAATTAACCCCTTTTTCATCTTTATCAAGTTTCAAGGATGAGCTCATGGGAGTGTGAGCATGTTTGACTTCCTCCAAGCCAAATTTCTTTAGCAAATCTTTAACATACTTTGATTGGCAAATAAAAATGCCATCAAGTGTTTGTTTAATTTGCAATCCTAGAAAGAAAGTTAGTTCACCCATCATGCTCATTTCAAACTCACTTTGCATGCAAAAAGCAAAATTTTCACATAATACATCATTTGATGATCCAAAGATAATATCATCGACATAAATTTGAACAATTAATAGGCTGTAATCAATAGTTTTGGTGAAAAGGGTATTGTCAATTTTTCCTCTAGAAAAATCATTTTCAAGTAAGAAACCACTTAGTCTTTCATACCAAGCTCTTGGAGCTTGTTTCAAACCGTACAAGGCTTTTGATAATTTAAAAACATGGTTTGGACAATCATAACTTTCAAAACCCGGTGGTTGTTTAACAAACACTTCTTCATCAATGAAGCCATTTAAGAAGGCACTTTTTACATCCATTTGATACAATTTAACATTCTTATGGGATGCACAAGGAGGAGCATTCGTATAGCTTCAAGTCGAGCGACGGGAGCAAATGTTTCCCCATAATCAATTCCTTCTTCTTGATTATAACCTTAAGCGACAAGTCTTGCCTTGTTTCTTATAATCGATCCCGACTCATCCCTTTTGTTTCTAAATACCCACTTTGTGCCAATGATGGTCTTGTTTCTAGGTCTTGGAACTAATTGCCAAACCTTATTTCTTTCAAATTGGATGAGTTCTTCTTGCATTGCCAATAACCAAGACTCATCATTTTCAGCTTCATGAATATTTTTAGGTTCAAGTTGTGAGACAAAGGCAACAAAATTGCATATATTGCTCATTTGAGATCTAGTCCTTACTCCTTTGGATGGGTCGCCAATAATTTGATTGATCGGATGATGAGGCACATGCTTCCAAGTCTTAGGAAGAGTGTCCTCATGAGATTGACTTTCTTTTGGATCATATTTGGTGAGATCTGTTAGAGATGAATAATTTAACTCAAGATTCTCAAGATCCTTTTCGATCTCAATTACATCCTCATTTTCATCCGAAGAACATCTAAGAGGAGGTAGATGAGCTTCATAAAAAACAACATGTATAGATTCAACAACAACAAGTGTTCTTTTGTTAAAAAGTCTAAATGCTTTGCTACGAGATGAATATCCTAAGAATATCCCTTCATCCGATTTAGGTTCAAATTTCCCTAAGTTATCTTTATCGTTTAACACAAAGCATTTGCACCCAAACACCTTAAAATAACCAATGTTTGGCTTTCTTTTGTTCCAAAGTTCATAAGGAGTTTTGTTGAGAAGTTTTCTAATAATGACTCTATTTATGACATAACATGCAGTACTAACGGCTTCGGCCCATAGAGTTCTAGGAGATTTATGTTCATTTAACATAGTCCTAGCCATTTCTTGGAGAGACCTATTTTTCCTTTCAACAACTCCGTTTTGTTGAGGAGATCTAGGAGCCGAAAGATTATGATAATACCCATTATTATCACAAAAACTTTCAACATCTTGGTTTTCAAACTCTCTTCCTTTATCACTCCTAATGGTTTTAATCTTACACTCTTGTTCGTTCTCAACTCTTTTGCAAAATTTAGCAAAAATTGAATGAGTTTCATTTTTGTGTGCAAGGAAAAACACCCAAGTGAATCTAGAGAAATCATCAACAATGACACCAATAGAGTTTTCCACCAAGACTTGCAATTCTCTCCGGACCAAATAGATCCATATGAATCAACTCAAGTGGTCTTGAAGTAGTTAAGTCCTTTTTCCTTTTAAATTATGATTTAATTTGCTTCCCTATTTGGCATGCACTACAAATTTTATCCTTCAAAAAATTAGTCTTTGGGAGGCCTTTGACTAATTCATTTTTAGATAATTTTGAGATTAAATCCATGCTAGCATGACCCAACCTTCTATGCCATAACCAACTATTTTCATTTGAAGAAACAAAGCACTTAACATCTTGGTCATGTAATTCACACAAAAGCAACATATATACATTACCATTTTTAAGAGCATGAAATACTTCATCATTATTCCTTTTAACAATGCATTTATCCGATTGAAACAACACATCATATCCTTTATCACATAGTTGGCTAATACTAAACAAATTATGTTTTAAGGCTTTAACAAGTAAGACATCATCAATAGATAAGGAAGAGGATATACCAATAGATCCGATCCCGATAACCTTGCCTTTTGAATTATCTCCAAATGTAACGCTTCCTCCTTTGTGAGACTTGATAGAGAGAAATTTTGATCGATCTCCCGTTATGTGTCTTGAGCAACCACTATCAAGGAACCATTTGTCCTTGGATGAGTATGGAGACTTCATGCAAACCTACAAAAGGAATTTGAGTAATCTTCTTTTGGTACCCACAATTTCTTGGGTCCATGAGAGTTAGGAAGAAGCTTATATGTACCTTTAATAACCCAAGTTTCTTTTGTCATACATGGCCTAATAGGACAATGATTGATCTTATGTCCTAACTTCTTACAATAGTTACATTTTGGACTAAAAGAGGAATTTTTAACAAAGTAATTGTTCAAAGGTTTTCTCTTTTTCAATAAACAAGAATCTTTGTTGTGAGGATCAAAGTGAAGCCCATCTTTAGCATAAGCATTTCTTTGCTTTCCAAGTAAGAGGTTCAAATTTTCTCTACCTTTTGTGAATTTAGCTAAGGTTTTAACTTGATCCTCAATAATGACTTTCAATGATTCAGTTTCAGCAATTAACTCAATTGAGGCCTTTTCTTTAGTAAGTTCTTTTTCCTTTTTCAAAGTTTCATTTGCAAGTTGAGATTTTTCAAAGTTTTGAGAAATGATAAGTTTTTCTCTTCTAAGGCTAGCACATTTTTGAACCATTTGACCTAATTCATCATGTAATTCTTTAAAAGCATCTAGCAAATAGTTATGTGCATCAACCAATTCATCATAAGTAGTTTCTAAGTCAAATGAGTCATGATTAGAGTTTAGCTCATCTTCATCGGCCATGAGACAAAGATTGACCAATTCGTTGAATTCATCGTCACTTTCGGATCCATTTGAATCATCATCCTCCCATGTAGCTCTCATGACTTTGCCTTTCTTTTTTCCTTTCCTTCTCATTTTTGTAGGCATAACAATCGGATTTGAAATGCCCTGGTTTTCCACAATGAAAGCATGTAGGTGTTTCTTTTTTTCCTTGTTCACTAGATGAGCCACTTCTTTTAAAATTGTTGCTCTTTTGAAACTTCTTCATTTGAAGGACTCTTCTCACGGTTTTGGTAATGAGGGCAATTTCTTCTTTTTCTTCATCATTGGGAGCCTTATCAATTGTGACTTCTTTGGTAGAAGCTTGAAGAGCAATGTCCTTCTTTTGAGTCTCGTTTTCTTCATCTCTATCATTCATTTCAAGTTCATATGCCATCAATGAACCAATGAGTTCATCTATGGGAAGTGTGTTGAGATTCTTGGCTTCTTGGATGGCGGTCTTCTTTGCTTCCCAATTTTTAGGCAATGACCTAAAAATTTTTCTCACATTCTCGGATGATGTGTATGACTTTCCAAGAGCCTTCAAAGGATTCACAATGTTAGTAAAATGAGAGTGCATTTCACTAATAGTTTCTTTGCCATTCATGGTAAAAAGTTCATATTTATGTACAAGCATATTCATTTTGGATTCCTTAACATGACTAGTACCTACATAGGTAACTTCAAGTTTATGCCAAATTTCTTTAGCCATTTTGCAATCCAAAATTCTATTGAATTCGTCTTTGCTTAAGGCACAATAAAGATTTGTAATGGCTTTGACATTGCATTGTACAAGTCTACGGTCATTAAGGGTCCATTCAATATCGGGTGTTGGAACATTTTCACCATTTACTACTTTGGTTGGAACATGGTCTCCTTGTTCGGTGGCTTTCCAAACATCTATGTCTATGCCTCTTAGGAATGCTCTCATTTTGATTTTTCAATAATTGTAGTCACTTCCATCAAACCATGGAGGTCTATTGTTAGATTGACCTTCTTGGTGAAACATTGTATTTGCCATGATCTTTCTCTAAGATGGTTAAATCTTTTTCTAGAGATTAGGCTCTGATACCAATTGTTAGTCACTAATTAACTCTAGAGGGGGGGGGGGGGGGGTGAATAGAGTCAATGGCCAATGTTTATAAAAATAATAAAAAATTTATCTTCAACAACTTAGAATGCAATACACAATAAAAACATTTGAATAAAATAGATGCAATTAAAGAGGATAGAGATAGAGATAGAGAAATGCAAACAGTGACTCGGCGATTTAGCGAGGTTCGGAAGCTCCTACTCCTAGGCTCAAGGTCCTCCCTTGAGACTTTCCAAAATCACTAAAGCTCCTCCTTAATGGTGGAGAGCAAACCGTTAATTGAAACACAACTATGCTTCACTTCCTTGCTTGGAGAACACCTTTCTCCTAAGCTTTGGTTTTGGGTCACACCAACCCTTACAAGATAGTAGAGATATGAAAATGAAGATTGCAATAATGTTTCTCTCTCTCTCTCTCTCTCTTTCTGGAAGATATTACAAGGATAATTCTCACACTAAGGTAAGTAGATTAAATAAATGAAGCTCTAGTCTCTGAACTGATATGAGAGAGAAAATGAGAAGTAAAAGCTCAGATCTGAATTTTAGGCTCTTTGAATGCTCTTGAATGATCACCTTGAGTATTCTCACTTGTGTGTTATGTTTCTTTGAGCTCCAACCTTTTCTATTTGTAGATATCTCGAATTCAATAGAGCTGTTGTAGGTAGATGAGAGCATTAAATGAAGATATAGCCGTTACAAATTTGAATCTGCAGACCTGTGACCAAACCGGTCGACATGTAAAATAAACCGGTCGACATGTGATGCAAACCGGTCGACATGTGCTGCAAACTGGTCGACGTGTTCTTCATGATTCGGTTGATGTGTACGCTGAACCAGTCGACGTGTACTGAGCTCAATTTGGACATTTGCTACTGCTTAGATACCGGTCGACATGTGTGTCAAACCGGTCGACATGTGTGAGCTTCAACTTGGAATTTTGTCACTGCCTAGATACCGGTCGACATGTGCTGCTTGACTTTTGAGTTTTAGGCGGATCAAGAGCAAATATTGACTCTTTGAATTTCATTTGAAATACTTTAACTGTACATTTATAGTGAGATGATCATATAGAAGAGCATATGCAACCTCTTGATGCTTTGGGAGACCACATGATGACTTGAAGTCCCTTCCATTCTTTCTAAAACAGGATCTCCATTTCCTTGCATTAAAACTCATTTAAACCATTAGAAAAACACATCATTATTGATTTGTTATCATTAAAATCAAAGGATTAGGGATTTTGATCAACAAGCTCGATTATGTTTAGGGCTTTAGATGACCTCGGGTTCAGGTAAGAACCACAGTAATCATCCTGACCCAGAGTTTGGGTCGTTACAAGATTGGTAACATAGCGATAGTTCGAAAAACATTAGGACGACGGGTAGAGGCTTACCTAAAGTAGGATGGAAGTTGATATGCGTGATTGTATGTGCTTATGTGTTAAAGTGTTTCTTAATTTGCAACGCATGCTTATTTGCTTATGTGACTAAGTGTATAATTGCTTATAGTTATTGTAGTTGTTGCACGATTATGCATGTTATGTGTTTAAAAGTTTTTATTTCATGTTGAGTTAGTCATGTGAGAACGTCATTCTTGGACAGACTTTAGCATGTTGGTATTGACTTGTTTTCTCGTCTTATAGCATTATGCCACCACGACGAGGACGTGGTTAAGGGGGTTTTCGTGGAAGGCGTGAATACTCAAATTTCAAGGAACCCGGTGCGTCAACGAGTAACCTGAAAACTGACCCAATAATGAGTTCGAAATACGGAAGCAAAAAAAGAGAAAAGGTTTGTAAAGATGGACACTACCTCGAAGACGACAAAGTGACCTCCTGAGAAGTCACGAGACTAAAAGGGAAACAAATGCGGAAGCTAAGGTTTAAAAAGGTTGAAGATGCCACTAGGGATAAAATGGTCATTTCAATATAAATGGATGCAATCGAGCATACCATTGGATAGACAATGAAAAATTAATAAACTTTGACTTAAAAATCACTTGATATTGAGTTAGAACGAAGAAGATATGAATTTATGATGTTTTCCAAAAAAGTTGCCAAAATGTGTCTAGTAAGATTGATATGGCTGCGAGTAGTTTTATTTTTGAAAACACGTGATTTTCATGGCTAAAACGGGGTTTTTTGGAAATTTTTTTGTGAAGAAACCCCTCCTTAAAATGAGTTCTCTGATAAACCATGGTCTAAACAAAAAATAAAATGCAACATAAAATGACCAAAATTCCCCTGAGTGCAATGTATGTCAAGAAGAAAAAGCAAGGCATGTTTCGAAAACACATGATTTTTAGGGCTAAAACGAGACTTTTTGGAAAAATCTTGTGAAGTAACCCCACCTAAAACTGAGTCCTCTAATCAACCACGGTTCAAACCAAATATGAAATACAATTAAAAAATGACCAAAATGCCCCCAATATTAAACTACGTTAAGAGATAAAAACATGCTAAAACAAATGACATAGGTTTCATACATTAAATGTTTTTGGCCCTTGGCCTCATTACATATAAGTTAAAGTAGCATCAAAATAAAGTACTTAAATTCATATTACACATCCAAAAGGAAGCAAGGCAAGCTTCTAAATAAGTTGTACATTAACAACTCCAAAAGAGCAAAATCATGCCAACACTTGCATGTAAAAAATATACTAAAGATATCCAATGAAACATGAGCCAAGCTAGGGATATTGTGCATCCAAAAAGAGTGTCTCCGTACTTGAAAAACAAATATCAACTAGGTTGAGTAATTGAAATTACTCCGTAGCATGATGCGTATCCGTATAACCTAAAGTTTTAAAAGTCTTGAAAGTGTAATATAAACAAACACATGTGTATCATGCTCCCTAATGTCTAAGTTCAAGGTGAAGCTAAGGGATCATCCTAAGACCATCCTTAAAACATAATCCACAATAGGTAACACAATTAAACAATATTGCAACAACTAATATAAACAACACATCACAACTACTTAATGTCATCAACTTGAAATAAAATGCGAAACCAACGGTGGGAATATACTTGCAAGAATAACTACCACGAAGCTAGGAAGATAACAAAGTTTACACCATTCCAAGAACTATAACTCAACCACACATAGACTCTGCTATGATGTAACTCACGCATGCGACTTTGTGATGCAATGTGATGTTATGCCGAAAATCTTATATGATTAAACAAATGGTGCACTTCCGCACCCCACTGACTAAGTTTATTTAGGGACCTTCCACCCTACAGGCTTTAAGTCCACTTTTTCAATGTTCAAATGGCATCCATCATTTAATCTTGTTATGCATACCATACACACACAACTTATAACCTCATGAATTTTTATGAACAAAATGATGACCACCATGCTCCTAAGGCCAATGTGGTACACACACACACAATGATTCACTTACAAAGACTATATATCAATAAGTTACAATACTAAAACAATGTGAACTACTTAATAGTCAATCAAACTACAATGGCATTTGCACTTACAAGTTCACAATGTGAATGAGAAATTTCTAATACAATGTTGTCAATTAAAGAAATCCATTCATGCTAATATAAAGTGAGTTTCAAACACTTGATTATAGTATCAATTTCACACTTAAATCATTGACAAGAATTATGTAAAAAGTCTATAGTTAAAATATAAGAAATCTCTAGATTTTAAACCACCACTAAATGAAATAACTTCAACACAAGTAATAGATCATATAAAATCCTTAAACAATATGAAACCCTAGGTTAGTTGCATACAAGTTTCATCTATATGTAACCCTAGAATTTAAATAACATGCATACAATGTATATTAACTTCAAAAAATTCATTAAAACACTAAGGGTATAAACATAAGACACCCCCTACCTCACTAGAGAATTGAATCTCTAGAATCCAAAGGAAATGGAATCAAAGTGGAAATCCAAGAAAATGTGTTGAAGATAATGGAGTGAGGAAGCGTTTGTCTTCCAAGAGCAAGACTTAAAGGTGAGGGGAAGAGGCTTGAAATCAAGCTTCCAAGGCTAGGGTTCTATGTCATCAATGGTGGCTTAGGTGTGAGAAATGAAGAAGACAACTTAATTCTCTATCTTTTCCACTAACTTAGTGTATTGTATACACTTCACTACACTAGCACTACCTCACACACACACACACTTTAATCTCTACCCTCCGCTTGTCATGATCCTAGGCCTCCTCATAAGCCTTAATCTACACCTTAAACTTGTCACCATCCTAGGCTTCCAAGTGTTCCACCCAAGAGTCAAAATGTGGTCCAAGGAAAGTGTGACACTCGTCACACTTTTCAAAAAATAAAAATTGGTCCCTCTTCTAAATATTTCACAAAAATAATTACAAAAAGGTCCCTAAGAAAAAATATCTCATAAACTTAATTACAAAAAGCACCCCGAAAAATGAAAATGATTCCAAAGAAAAAATGCAATCATAGCCCTCTAAAATTAAAACAAGATACCATACTTTTCTACACAATTTAATTAGGCATTAATAATAAATTAAATTGAAGTAGATGCATGCGATGTCAGAAAATACTCCTGAACACAAAACCCTAAGGCAACAAGCAAAGAAATGAATAAATAAATAATTTAAATAAATAATAAATTAAATAAATAAAATGAATGTTGGAAAAAGGACAAAAATGATAAGGTCATCACAACCTACCTTCCTTAAAGAGATTTCGTCCCTGAAATCAGACACATCTTATGGAGAATAAAACAAGGACCGAACATAAGGTCACATCTAGAAACACATCATCAAGTACTAAAGGACAACTCCCAAAACCTCAAGATCAAACAGAAGAATAGGGAATCACCAAATTGTGAAACACATCACCAATTGAACCAACGTTCAAATCCAAAGACAATCACCAAAAGAACTCCAAAACAACAACACATCGAATCAAGGTACCTAGTTAAATACAAGATGGCAAGACGAATTGCGACTAGAACCCGCCCACAATGTACTCAAAGGTGTGGTAGCATTGATAGTGTCTAGAGCCTGCCCACACACACTCATCAGTAAGGTAGCATCGTCAGCAACTAGCACCCACCCACGATACACAATTTCGTACGGTAGCATGATAGTATATATCCCTAGTTCATAACATGCCCCCACTAAGTCTGCCTATAAAATCTCTTGATACAAATAACATCAATGCCCTAAAATAATCATTGCCAAAGCACTACGGTAACCAGGCATTCTGTAAGAGTAGGGGTATGGTCCAAAGACGTCTGGCTACACCATCTCAACCAATCCCAAAACTCTGATAATAATGTCATAAGCACCATCACACTCAAGGCCTTAAATCCTCAATATGAAGAAAAACTACAACTCAAAATCATAGAACCTCAAATCAAGTCACTTTAATCGAATCAAAGACGCCTCTAAACACCTCTATCAAACAACTCTCAAACATGAATCCAAAGCCTAACAAGTCTGTGCCCTCAAGTGACAATGGATCAAACTCCACAAAATCATAAAAGCAACAATATCTCCCAAGTCACATTGATCCTTACCACCAGACAATACACCAAAAAAATACTACACACAAAGTCTCCTTATCACAATGAGTTTCCAAATCGAGTATCACATCTCGAACCTATCCTTTAAACAAAATCTCTCTATAAGAGAATTAAAGAGAGATGTCACCTCAAAATAGTCACCTATTGCCAATGTGACAAACCCCGAATGAATAAAAAAACCTAAGTGTCGACAAGTCTCCCAAAATAGCTCAAAAGCCAAACTCTCTAAAGAAGCCATCAATGATCACAAAACTGTTTAAAACACTATCCTGAAACAGATCCACCTAAAGGCAACATACCAAAATCACAACATTGGATCAAAATCCCTATCACGAACAACTAATCCTCAAAACACAAGTCCACCACGTAGCTCACTCATCATAATCCCAACAACCAAGGTCATGAAACCCCATGCAACAGTACAAGAACAATTATATAACATGAACACTATGTAATGATAAAACTCGTCAATGAAACACCTATAAGAAAAAAATTTACAACATAAGACTATGTCTCTCATCATAAAATAACCATATATATAGTGACCACGTCACAATCTCAAAATAATTGTACACTATGTATGCAACTCCAATGCAATATAATGTACCCATGTATGTACTCGACACTCATATAGCACATACCCACAATATCAAATCACATAAACCAAATAACACCTTACAAACACATCACGTAGTCTACATAAAGCAATCAAATAATCCACCTACCACATAGGGACCAAGTAAACAACGACACACTATACATCACAAAAGATACTAGCATGTTAAACAAATAGAACATATGAGAAATGCATCATCTCGATCATCATACAAGCCAATACATAGCCACATATCCTAAACATGTTTCTAAGGCATGCTCAAAATGATAAGGCATATAAACATGTAAGGGTGACTATACATAACAATGCCACAAAATCACAAGTAAAATGGAATGCTTTTCAAAAGGACTATTGAACAACAGGACAACACAAAACAACAATTGAAATAAATAGTTCCAACACTAACTATCATAGTACATCCACAAGAAAGACATATCTCAAGATGCCAATGAGTCCGATGGGGACTCTATAGGATTATATTGGAACCCTAACACACAACCCCAAGTCTCTAATGACAAGGAAAGGTAATTAATTGCACCAATGCAATTAATCATACAAAACCACACATCCCAATTGTAGTTCACAAGAACTGTCGAAGGTAAACACAAGAAGAATCCTAGGTCAATACACCTATCAAGTCCTTAAACCATCACTTCAAGAAGACAAGACATAAGAACCTCACCATTGAGGCTCACAAAAACAAATCTCTCATTCCCCAAGGAAGAACTCAAGTCAATCCTGACTCACTGTCCCATGACATTAGAAACAAAACCCTAATGATGTCATCACATGAAGGCCACCACAAGGCCCCAAGGGATGATACCAACACCCTAAACACAACCATGACCACGTCACAAAGCAAGAAAAGAAAATGAGATGAAACGGTGCCTCCATGGCCCACGCCTCATCTCGTCAAACAACTACTACAACCTTATGCTCTCATGAGCCTCACTCAAATCAATCGTAAACCCAAAATCTTAAAACTCCTAAATCGTTAAAATAGACAAAAAGGTTCCCATCGTGGAGACCTTACAAAACAAATTCCTCCTACCCAAGGAAGAAATCCTAAACGATAAAAACGTGTCTAAGAATACTATGGACCCAAGAGATAATGTCCTAGCATTAATCTCACCCAACCAAGCATGAACAATGCACAAATTCAAAACAAGATACAAATTAAATGTAAGGCTACCAAGATCATAAGCGTCACATAGAAATATCTCAAGCTAAAACACTTTACTAAACTACGTCTCATGCTGTCACTATAATTAGGTTAAACACTTAGAATACATTCATTTATACATATAGGCACACTAAACGTTTAGCTTACAACATGGCAACAGGACCACATACTTATATAAGTACCAAACAATCCACATATAGCATGTTCTGTCACATAGCAAGTAGATATAAATCAAATCAAACAACGCAAGTAGTAACTATAATACTCTCAACCTAACACAAGGTTAGCACAACACTTAACACTTAATCATGCTCAGAAATTAGCATATGTCATAAGGCATAAATACATACTATGCAACCTTTAAGCTACTAAATAGCATACTCGTATAAATAACAACTTAATGTCCTAAGTGCTTTATTAGACGGTATCATATCAAGATGAACATACTCATACTTATCACATAGTATATACGTAAACATAATAACTAACATGCTCCAAAGAAAATATGTGCACTTAACCATGCATGAAACTCGAAATGAGAAGCTCCTTACCCCTCGAATATCCTATTAACCGTCTAAGTCCAAAACATGATAAGTGGCAAGGAAGGATAATCAATCACTTCCAAGCACTCGTGACCACATGGAACTCATCAAATGAAAGCACGAAATAAAATACAGAAATACGCATAAAAACACCTAGATCATACGATATCACATAATCAATGCTTTAAACACATAAGCACTCCAATTATGTTAAGTCACATAGTAAAAACACCAAATAATTTAGCATATAAGCATACATATCATACAAAAGATGCTTCTAAACACATAAACACTAAAACTAAGCACATAAATATGTGAACACATTAAAGCATGTCAACAAGAAGCATGAAATGAACCCAAAACCCATCGTACTAAGGTATTCAAACCAAGGAACTCTGATACCACTTGTGACGGCCCGAATTTCAGGGAACCCGGTGCGTCAGCGAATAACCCGAAAACTGACTTGATAACGAGTCTGAAACGTGGAAGCAATAAAAGAGAAAAGGTCTCTAGAGATGGACACCACCTTAAAGACGACAAAGTGACTTCCTGAGAAGTCACGAGACTAAAAGGGAAACAAATGCGAAAGCTAGGATTTAAAATGGCTAAATATGCCACTAAAGGTAAAATGACCATTTCAATAGAAATGGATGCAACCATGCATACCATTGGATAAACAATGAAAAATTAAGAAACTTTAACTTAAAAATCACTTGATTTGGAGTTAGAACGAAGAAGATATGAATTTTTGAAATTTTCCAAAAAAGTTGCCAAAATGTACCCGGTAAGATCGATATGGCTGTGAGTAGTTTTATTTTCGAAAACACGTGATTTTCAAGGCTAAAACGGGTTTTTTTTGGAAAAAGTTAGTGATGAAACCCCCCTCCCCCCTAAAAATGAGTCCTCTGATCAACCATGGTCCAAACAAAAAATAAAATGTAATGTAAAATGACCAAAATGCCCCTGAGTGCAAGGCATGTCAAGAAGAAAAAACAATTTGCTGCGAGCAGGCATTTTTCAAAAACGCTTGATTTCCATGGCTAAAACGACACTTTTTGGAAAAAGTGTGTGAAGTAACAACTCCTAAAAATGAGTCCTCTAAACAATCATGGTCCAAACCAAATATGAAATGTAATGAAAAAATGACCAAAAGGCCCCCAAATTTAAACTATGTTAAGAGATAAAAACATGCTAAAAAAAATGACATATGTTTCATATATTAAAAGTTCTTGGCCCTTGGCCTCATTGCATATAAGTTAAAGGAGCATCAAAATAAAGTACTTAAGTTCATATTACATATCCAAAAGGAAG
This sequence comes from Cornus florida, assembly GCF_030987335.1. Taxonomy (NCBI): domain Eukaryota; kingdom Viridiplantae; phylum Streptophyta; class Magnoliopsida; order Cornales; family Cornaceae; genus Cornus; species Cornus florida. Next base: position 35,922,949 of record NW_026775574.1, on the reverse strand, counting down.
CAAGGCGTGCTTCTAAACAAGTTATACATTAACAACTTCAAAAGAGCAAAATCATGCCAACACTTGCATGTAAAAAATATACAAAAGATATCTAATGAAACATAAACCAAGCTAGGGATGTTGTGCATCCAAAAAGGGTGTCTCCTTGCCTGAAAAATGAATATCAACTAGGGTGAGTAATTGAAATTACTCTGTAGGATGATGCATATGCATATAACCTAAAGTTTTAAGAGTCTTGAAAGTGTAATATAAACAAACACATGTTGATCATGCTCCCTAACATCTAAGTTCAAGGTGAAGCTAAAGGATAATCCTAAGACTATCCTTGAAATTTTTTTAAACACAATCCACAATAAGTAACATAATTAACTAATATTGGAACAACCAATACAAATAACACATCATAACTACTTAGTGTCATCAACTTGAAATAAAATGCGAAACCAAAAATGGGAATATAATTGCAAGAATAACTACCACGAAGCTAGGAAGATAATAAAGTTTACACCATTCCAAGAACTATAACTTAACCCACACATAGACTCCACTATGTTGTAACTCATTCATGCGACTCTATGATGCAATGTGATGTTATGCCAAAAATCTTATATAATTAAACAAATGATGCACTTCTGCACCCCAATGGCTAAGTGTATTTAGGGACCTTCCACCCTACGGACTCAATGTCCACTTTTTCAATGTTCGGATGACGTTTATCCTTCAATCTTGTTATGCATGCTTTACACCCACAACTTATAATCTTATGAATTTTTATGAACAAAATGATGACCACCATGCTCCTAAGGCCAATGTGGTACACACACACAATGATTCACTTACAAAGACTATATATTAATAAGTTATAATACTAAAACAATGTGAACTACTTAATAGTCAATCAAACTACAATGGCATTTGCACTTACAAGTTCACAATGTGAATTAGAAATTTCTAATACAATGTTGTCCATTAAAGAAATCCATTCATGCTAATATAAAGTGAGTTTAAAACCCTTGATTACAGAACAACATAGTATAAATTTCATAGTTAAATCATTGACAAGAATCTTGTAAGAAGTCTATAGTTATACTATAAGAAATCTCTAGATTTTAAACCACCACTAAATGAAATAACTTCAACACAAGTAATAGATCATATAAAAGACTCAAACAATATGAAACCCTAAGTTAGTTGCATACAAGTGTTATTTATATGTAACCCTAGAATTTAAATGACATGCATACAATGTATATTAACTTCAAAAAATTCAGTAAAACACTAAGGGTATAAACATAAGACACCCTCTATCTTACTAGAGAATTGAATCTCTAGAATCCAAAGGAAATGGAAGCAAAGTGGAAATCGAAGAAAAGGTGTTGAAGACAATGGAATGAGGAAGCTTTTGTCTTCCAAGAGCAAGACCCAAAGGTGAGGGGAAGAGGCTTGAAATCAAGCTTCCAAGGCTAGGTTTCTATGTCATCAATGAAGAAGACAACTTAATTCTCCATCTTTTCTACTAACTTAGTGTATTGTATACATTTCAATACACTAGCACTACCTCTCACACACACACTTTAATCTCCACGCTCCACTTGTCATGATCCTAGGTCTCCTCACAAGGCTTAATCTACACCTTAAACTTGTCACCATCTTAGGCTTCCAAGTGTTCCACCCAAAAGTCAAAATGTGGTCTAAGGAAAGTGTGACACTTGTCACACTTTTCAAAAAATTTCAAATTGGTCCCTTTTCGAAATATCTCACAAAAATAATTGCAAAAAGGTCCTTAAGACAAAATATCTCAAAAACTTAATTACACAAAACACCCTGAAAAATGAAAACGATTCCGAAGAAAAAATGCAATCATACCCGTCTAAAATAAAAACAAGATACAATGCTTTTCTACACAATTTAATTAGGCATTAACAATAAATTAAATTGAAGTGGATGGTTGGGTATCAGAAATTTGATTGATTTGCAGACAACCTCTTAATGTGTTCTGGCTTGGAATTTCTTGCCGAGTAAAGATAGAATTTGGGTCCCTTGGTTCAAGAATAGGTATGCCTCTCATTCCACATATTGGAATACAATTTCAAAGAGCTAACACTCTATTCTGTGGAGAAATTTAATCAACTGTAAGGATCCAATGCACCTTAATGTTAATTTTTCAATTGGTACTGGGACTATATTTAATCTTCTAGCCGATCCATGGTGTGAAGGGCAGACTTTGTTTCAGAGATTTGGTCACAGAATTGTTAGAAAGTTGGGGTTCTTTTGGGATACTACCTTGTCTGCTCTCATAGCTAATGGTAGTTGGAATTTGGAGCTATTACATTATAGTATTTTTATACTAATCAGAGATTATATTCAAACTTTGAATGTTCATGCTAGAAAAGACAGATTCAGATGGGCTAGAGATCCTTTTTCTTTTAAAACTGCTTGGCAGCAATGTAGAGTTACTTATTCAGAGCTAGACTGGTCAAAGATTTGCTGGGGTAAGGCTCGACCTAGATGGTCTGTAAACTGTGTATTCTTGTTTCAAGACAGGTTGCCTTCTATGGTTAAGCTTCAGAGGAGGAAAGTGCAGTTAGCTCCAAGGTGTTCTCTTTGTCTACTTGAATGTGATACTAGAAATCATCTATTTGTGGGATGCTTCTATAATCAGGATTTTTGGAAATGGATGGCAGATACTTTGTGATGGAATGTTGATATGTCTTCAATTTTCACATTGGAGGACTTGCTTTATTGGTTTCTCAACAAACAAATAAAATGACTTATACTATTTTTGTTGCTGCCTTGTGGATCATTTGGTAAGAAAGAAATAGAAGAATTCATGATCATATACCTAGGACTCACCAAGAGATTGCAAGACAAATTTTATTTGAGGTCTTTTATATCTACAATGTTGCTATTCAAGATCTTTTTACATAGCAGTTTTGGTTCAAGATCTTTGTTGCTATTCAAAGATCTTTTTCTATAGTAGTTCTTTTGATTTGTTCTGGATTGATTCTACTGTTTTGATTTATGCTTTGATTTTTTTAATCCTTTCTGGGGGTATGCCCTCTGTGCGCTTGTAAATATTTATCTTTTCTTTTATACAAAACATCAATTATGATTTTTTTTTTTTGAAGTGGATGTATGCGATGTCGGAAAATACTTTCGAACATAAAACCCTAAGACAACAAGCAAAGAAATGAATAAATAAATAATTTAAATAAATAAATAAATAAAAAATGAATGTCGAAAAAAGGACAAAGATGACATGGTCATCACAGAAGGCATCCACGGGAAGATGTTCGGGAGAGTTCTAACTCTAATATCGCTAAAAGGGATAATATGGGGACACCTGTTGAAGAGGGTGAAGGTTTGACGAGACAGACTTTGACTACACTCTTGCAGGATGTATAGCGGGCTATGGTTGCTACTATTCCACATCCAGTAGCCCAACTTGCACCGCAACCTGTTGTTGAGCCGGGAGAGACAGAGATTAAGAGGTGTCTCAAGTTAATTTCTAGATTTTTGAAGTTGATGCCTACTATATTTGATGGTGGTCCAGACTCTATGGTAGCTGATGATTGGTTTGATCAAGTGGAGAAACACTTGTCAACTATAGGTGTGCTGAATGATTAATTGAAGATCATCTTAGCCACTTATAACTTCTCTAAAGATGCGAAGCTCTGGTGTAAGTCGGTTACTAACAGGTACGATGTTGAGACTATGGGTTAGGATACCTACAAAGAGCTATTCTACGACAAGTATTTTCCTATGACAAAGAGATGAGAGCTAATGAGGGAATTTGATCTTCTCATTCAGGGAAACATGTGATAAGTGCTCAAATGTGACACATTTTAGTACCTAAGCTAGGGTATTTTAGTCCATTCATCTATCTTACTTTCATGTCTTAAGTACTTATTTGTGTTTTTGTCTATTTCAGGTTAATAAAGTTCAAACAGGCTAACAAGAGCCATTTAGCTCAATTTTGGAGATAAGGAGCAAAAGTGGAAAGAAGTCAAGAAATCTACACCAGAGGAACTTCGATCGATCGAAGGAAGGGAATTCCGATCGATTGAAGTAAGCTACAATCGATCGAATTAAGGCGGTGCTAGCTTAGCAAAGTGGATAAGTCCTAGAAGATATTTTGATGCCATGTCAGCTTCGATCGATCGAAGTGCCTGCTGGCAGTGTGCTGTCTAATTCCCGAGCACGCAGAACTTCACCTAATTTGTGTAGCTGCAAATTTCCTCCAATCATAGGCTGTATTTCTGACTTGGTGCCTACTCAAAGTGGCTTGTAATTGATTTATTGAACATAATTGTAAGAAAAATATCATAGAGTTTTTTTATCTTACAATAAAAAAATATAGAAATAGTTTTCTTTCTAGAACTAGGGTTTTGGGAAGAAAACAAGGATGAAGATGATGATGCCAACCTCTAAGCTAGCCTTTGAGGGTTCCATGACCACTACAATGAGTGGCTAAATCCTTCACTTGGGGCTAGAGATGGCCCCTAGGCTTGCTTCCTAAACCTAACTTTTGTACATTTTTGGGGATTTTAGTTGTTAAAAATGTTTTGACATTGAATAAATAAAGATCTTATGATTTCTACTTGATTTGTATAGATTAATGTCTATGTTTGCTAGAATGAATGTTCATGTGTTTTTATCTAGATTTAATGAAATTAATGCATGTTGATGTGTATTGATGTTATAAATCTAGTGATGGTCAAAGCATAGTGCTTAATTGAATACTCTTATGGTTTATTTGATGGTTCATACTTATTTCTTGATGGATTGTGCTACATCTTTAGTTTAATTGGCTTAATTTTCATGTCACTAGCTTAGAAGTAGTGTAATTGCTTTAATTTTTTAGTTAGGTGGACAATCCATTTTTGTTGTTTGATGTTTCATACTCATGAATGCAAATAGTACATTTCTCTAGATTTTTGTGTGTGTTCTAATTATGGTTTAATTGAATGGGTTATGGTCTCATTTGATAGGTTGTGCTATTCACTAGATTGAATAGACAATCTATGCTTATTTGCCATCTATGCTTAGTTTTAAATTAGTAACACACACACACACACCCACACACATTTTACAACTTGAATTTCCCCATTAATTTACAATTGCTAGTGTTTGGTGAAGTGAAGCTTAGTGGTGAACTCTAAGCCCTAAGACCTTTCTTTTATATATTTCCCTCTAATTTCTAGATTGTTTTTTACTTGCATTTTTTTAATTGAACCAATGGCTTAATTAATTTAAACCATCTTTTGATCATTCGACCTACCAATCCAACAATTGATTCCAAAACATGCTTCCTTTCCCTTGGGACGATCCCTACTCACTCTTGCTATATTTTAGTTAGTAGTGGTAGTGGCATTCTATAAATTCAAACTTGGACACACTACACATGTGACGGCCCAAGTTTTGTAAACCCGATGCGTCAGTGATGACCGAAAGATGATCCGATAACGGATTCGAAATACGGAAGCGAAAGGTGAAACAACGGTCTCTAAAGATACAATGCGTCTCTAAGACACCAATGTGACCGTCAATGAGGTCATGGAACCTAAAGGAAAACAAATGCGGAAGTGTCGTTTCAAAAACGGACAAAAAGGAACCTAGGGGTAAAACGGTCATTTTTCAAAAAAGTGGATTCAAGTGCTATTGAGCACACCACTAGGAAGACAATGAAAAACTAATCATGATGGACTTAAGAATTTCATTATTCGGATTCCGGACGAAGGAAAAACGATAAAACAAAAAAAAAAAATGAGCAATAAAGCTAAAAGGGTAAACTGGTAATTATTCAGAAATATCTAGATGCAATCGAGCACACCGTTGGATAGACAATGAAAAATTAATCAATTTCAAAAAAAATTCACTTGATTTGGAGTTCGGATGAGGGAGAAAGGTCAAAAACAAAATCGACGTCGTGGCCCGACGAAGGCCGTGACATCTACAGTGCCGTCAACCCACTACTGCTGCAACTGAGAGTAAAAACGGGCATCTAAACGGACTTTTCTGAAAAAAATAAAAGAAGAAACCCCCCCTAAAATCAAGTTTCCTACCCCGATTGCGGACGGAAACAAAAAAAATGCTTTGTAAAATGCCCAGAATGCCCCTAAGAAAATCTGGTCAAGGGGGTAAAAATTTCTCCGAGCTACTGCCCAAAGAAAGGAAATAGGGCTTCGGGAGGTTTTTAAATTGCCTAAATTGAAAATGCAATCTTAAAATACACCCACAAGACCCTGGAAGTTTTGGATAGGTCGCCACACTTTTAAAAAAAAAGTCGATGAATAATACCAAGTACATTTGCACTAAAAATCTGCAAAACCTGACATCAAGGATTTTTCGGACAAATATGGATTTTTGAGGGCCAAGATTGCATTTTATGGAAAAACACAAAGAAAAAACCCCCCTCAAAATTGATTTTCTATGTGACTCGCGAGGAAAAATGAAAGAAACGCATTGTGAAATACCCAAAATACCCCTAGAACAGAATAGGGTAAAACTCCCTAAAAATGCTACTTAGAGTTTTTGTTTCATCGAGGATGGTGTTGTTTGCCAAAGTGAGTATGCAAGTGCATGCAATATGATAACATAGATGTACCAACATGGCCTAAAGCCTCTTTACATTCCATTAACAAGTTTTAGCATACAAAGCCTCCATTTCTCACAAATAAGTCACAATGGCAATACTTGAGTTTTAAAGGAAACATACTTGTAACCTTTCAAGTTAATGGCCCTTGGCCTCATGTCATACATGTAAAATGAACACTTCCAAATGTGCTTAGATACTTATTACAAAAAGGAAGCCATCTTAGCTTCTAAAATACCATACATCCATGGCATACAAAATATAATGTCTAAAAGATAAAACAAGCTAAACAAGTGCATGTCCATATACAAAAATGCTTCAAGTACTCATGAGCCCCTATGGATGATGAGCATCCACAAATATTGTCTCCTTACCTGTAAAATAACCCACACAACTAGGGTGAGTAATCAAGTTACTCGTAGGATGTGGTGCATGCGCATACCTTATAGTTTCAAGTATAATGTGAACCAAACATAGATCATCACAAGGGTGCATTCCACCTAATGTCTATGTTTTCAAGGTACTCTAAGGGATCATCTCAAGCTATACAAATATTTGAAATGACAACCACATAGCATCCAAGTATACATGAACAAGTACACTAACTGCATTGAAACTAAAATCACCAAATCACAAGCTATAAGAAATCCATGATTTATAACTTGGAATATAATGCGAAATCAAATAATGGAAAGACTAGGATATGTGGCCACGAGACCATACAAGTTATTTTGGGTAATTACGACCCACAAGGTACTACCTAGTGCGCACTATGACTTAGGAGAATTCCTATCCTCCGTACTAGAGCCAAACCCTAGCCATCAACATCTTATATCCTTACAAGCTTTCAAAAATCAACAAGTTCATGACATCTATGCAATCTCAATGCATGAAACTACCTATCAAGCACAAGTAGGGTAAAACCACACAACCCATGTCTTAAGGTTACATGTCTAAAGTGGCAAGTTAATGATATTACACATCATGTTACATCAATTTACTATCAATATAGGCTATAATTGTAAATCATGAAATATAGTAATTTACCTACAAGTAATTATAAGTGCCACACACAAGATTTTCATACTAAGCTTTTAATGAAATCTATATTACTTAACATCATAAATGTAATCTCAAGATATCCATAATAAAACCTCAATGGAATCATAAGTATTAGGCAATTTATTAGACAATAGCCTACCTATACAATTTAATAGTCACATACATGCTTTAATCCACAAATCCTAAGTCAAGCAAAAAAAATCTTTATTTACATGCTAGTACAAGAATTTAAAAAGGCATGTAATCAATATATATTAAGCTCCAATACATATAAAACCCAAAGAAGATAAACATACAACCACCCCTACCTCAATAGAGAATTGAATCTCTATAATCCAAGCAACCAAGCTCAAAATGGAAAACAAGTTTAGGGTTAATGAAGAGGGGAGTGAGAGGAAGCTTTTGTCTTCCAAGGTTTTATGTCTAAGGTGAGTGGAAGGAGGCCAAAATGAAGAAGAAAGCTATTAACCAAGCTTTTCTCCAATGGTGGCTAGGTTATGGTTCTTGAAGACAAATGAAAATGAAAATGATAAAGTGTAAAATGGTGAGTGGAAGGGCTAAAAATCCTCCACTCACTATGTGCTCTTACACTACCTCTCACACACACACAATGCAAGACTAAATGGTGAGCCTATACTTGTCATGAATCTATGGTTCATTCCTAGGCTTAAACTCAAGCCTACACTTGTCACCATCCTATGTAAACTTCCAAGACTTCATATTGAATCGACATTTGTCAACCATCCATGCCAACAAGTGTACCAATCCTAGGCCAACAAGTGGGTGAATCTCCACCCTTCATATGTCATCATCCAAGGCATCAAAGTGTTTCCACACAAATGTCAATAAGTGGACCAATGAGAGTGTGACACTTGTCACACTTTCCAAAAATTGCAAACAAGTCCTTTTTGAAAATATCTTCCAAATTAAATTGTAAAATGGTCCCTAAGACGAAAAATAATTACTTTGCATAATTACACTAAAACCCCTCAAGTTTAGGTTAATTACACATTCATGCCCTTTACAAGAAAAGTACTAATCTTGCATGCTTTTCAAGAAAAGTAAAAATGCCAATGTCATGGAAATCAAATACCATGAATGCATGCAAAACCGGAATCAAATCCGAGCACAACAAGTAAGGTTATGCAAGGAAAAATGAAAAAATGGGAAAAAGACGAAATAGGGAAAAGACAAAATAGGAAAAAGACGAAAAAAGAAAATCGCCTAAAATGGAAAAAGAGGAAAAAGGCCGAGTCATTACAACACACTTTTGTGCAACTAGGTATTAACCACACCAAGTTTTGGCGCCTTTGCCGGGGATAGGCAACGCCGTATTTTGGAACCAATTAGGAATTAGAATTCTTTTGATCTTGTCTTTATTTTTATTTTATTTTGGTTACTTATTTTGTTTGTTCTTGATTGGCTAGGTGCATTGAGCCAAAAGAAGTGAAGCAAAAGTATTCTAAGCAAAGAAGCAAGCTAAGCTAAGCAAAAACATAAAAAGCTAAAAATTAAAAAAATTGCAAAGCAAAGCAAGACAAAGAAAAAATTGAAAAACAATTTGAAGTTGCTTAAGGACCCTTTATGAGCTTTTCTAACTCTCTCTAGTTAAATCGTGAGCCCGCGTGGAGGCAAGTTCTTAATTTCTTCGATAAATCGTGAGCCCGCGTGGAGGTAATTTATTTTTCTTGCATATTGTTGAAAGCCTGGGAGTATGAGAACAATGTATGTGGAGGTTTGTTGTTGATTACTTTGTGTTGCGAAGGAGGAGTGTTTGTTTTTGTTGATTTGTTGTTGTGTTGCTTGAAGTGTTGTGCGGTCCTTTCCTCACCCTTCATCTTAGGCACTCCAATGGAAAATCTAGAGGGTAATCTTGGTTACTTAGACTCGAATTTCATGGACCATCCTCTTTTTGACCAATTTCCTCTAGGCGTTCAAGCTCCAATTCCTCTAATGATCCTTCGTGATCATTACAATTTCCATGAATACTATGCACCGACTTATATCATGCTTTCTAATTTTGGGGCCGATCAATATGAAATTAAGCTCGAGACTATTCAAATGTGTCCATTTTTCTATGGCTTAGATGACGAGGAACAATATAAACATCTTGATGAAATATGCTTCACCGTGAAGTACATGAATGTCCCGGAAGAAGTTCTTAGGTTACTTCTCTTCCCTTTCACTCTTAAAAATAAGGCAAAACATTGGTTCAACAATTTGGGGACAAATTCAATAACTTCTTGGATACAAATGCAAAATAAATTTTTAAAAATTTTTACCTCGTGTGTTTGACCAATGTAATGAGAACTGCCATTAGAGAATTTTCTCACGGGGAGGGAGAACTTTGGCATGAGGCTTGGGAAAGATTGAATGACTTGCTAAGGAAATGTCCACACCATGGCATTCCAAAATGGCAAGAGGTTCAATATTTCTATGAAAGCCTATCTGACATTCACAAGGATATAGTTGATACTTCATATGGAGGTTCATATTTTGGGAAACATAAAGATGATGTTTGGCACCTTTTTGAAAAAATGAGTGAAAATTCATTACATAAATCTCACACTTCTTAGTTGAGTCATGGTTCTATTGAAAAAAAAGAAAAATTTGAAAGTGTGTCAAATTGAAAGTCCGATGGAGATTGTTGCTGAGGTCAAAACTCTCACTAAAAGACTTGATCAATTTTTATTAAGTCAAAAATCGGCAACTCCATCATCTCCTTTTCATAATCATCATCTTTATCATTTTTGTGAGCCTTGCATGACATGTTCAAGTGTTTTGTATACTACTTTCAGTTATCCCCATGGACATGTGCTTGATAAACACTATGAATAAGTCAATGCCACATTTGCTCACCCTCATTCAAATACTTATATTTCGGTGTGGAGTGAAAATTCAAGTCCTTTTCAAGCTAAAAATTTTTAAAGTCGATATTTTTCTTCTCATCAAAGAAATGAAGATTCTCAAGGATTTGTTTCATCTTTTTCTTATCATCAAAGAATGAATCACTACTTTCATCCTCAAGCTTATAATTCTCAAATTTGCTCTAATTATCCTCATGCACTTTCTAGTACTTCCACATTTGAAGATAAGGTTTTGGTGGCTTTGGGTATTTTGGAAGTGAACACTAAATTGTTACATTCTCATTCACAATCGATATCTGTAATGACCCACTCCACCACATGGTATGATATTGTCCACTTTGGGCCTGAGCCCACACGGTTTTGCTCTTGGGCTTCACCCCAAAAGGTCTCATACCAATTGGAGGTGACACACTTACATATAAGTACTTCACCTTTCCTCTACCCAGGCGATGTGGGACTGTACACCCGTAGCTCGCCAGTGTGGCAGCCTGACAGTGTCTCTCGCACCCGCCCATGGCACACCCACCCACAAGGTCATCATAATCCACCCCCCTTGGAGGCCCGACGTCCCCGTCGGCACACTTCCGGCTGGGTCAAGCTCTGATACCATTTGTAACGACCCACTCTACCACATGGTATGATATTGTCGGCTTTGGGCCTGAGCCCGCACGGTTTTGCTCTTGGGCTTCACCCCAAAAGGCCTCATACTAATTGGAGGTGACACACTTACATATAAGTACTTTACCTTTCTTCTACCCAGGCGATGTGGGACTGTGCACCCGTAGCTCGCCAGTGTGGTAGCCTGACAGTGTCTCTCACACCCGCCCATGGCACACCCGCCCACAAGGTCATCACAATATCGAAGCTTGAATCCCAAATTGGGAGGATAGCTAATTCATTGAATGTAAGAAAAATTAGTAAACTACCTAACCAACCTGAAAGGAACCCAAAAGCCCAATACTTTGTGGAAGTAAACCCTACATCGGGTTGCCCTTCCCAGGAACAAGTGCAAGCAATTACCACTTTGAGAAGTGGTAGGCAAATTAATAATAGGGTTGAAAAACCAAGTGAAGATAGTGAACTGGTACAACCCAAAGTTAACATCCATCTCGTTTCCAATCCTATTCCTACTTCCTTGGATGAAAATGGTCCTAATAAGAATTCTCAATCTTCTTCATCATCTCTTAAAGTTACAAAATCTTATGAGCTAAAAGCTCATTTTCCATATGCTTTAAGAGAGGCGTCACCTTTTGGGAGGCAAGAAGGAAAAATCTATGACATGATGGAAGTGTTTAAACAAGTTAACATAAATCTTCCTCTCTTAGATACAATTAGGCAAATTCCACCTTATGCAAATTTTTTGAAAGACCTTTGCGCACAAAAGAGAAAGAACAAGGGACAAGGCCCTAAAAAAGTGTTTCTCATGGAGCAAGTGAGTTCCATCATTCAACGTAACACTCCACCTAAGTTCAAAGATCCCGGTGCTCCGACCATCTCATGTGTGATTGGAAACCATGAAGTTCGTAGAGCTCTTTTTGACTTAGGAGCGAGTGTTAATTTGATTCCTTACTCCGTGTATGTCCAACTAGGTTTGAATGATTTGAAGCCAACCTCAGTGGTGCTTTAATTAGCCGATAGATCTATCAAAACACCTAGGGGTATGGTTGAGGACATACTTATCAAGGTTGACAAGTTTTATTTCCCGGTTGATTTTATTGTTCTTGATACCAAATTGGTTGCCAACCCTACCAACCACATCGCAATCATCTTGGGAAGGCCATTTCTTGCCACCATGAATGTAACAATTAATTGTAGATCCGGGGTTATGGACCTTTCTTTTGGTAACATGATGGTTAAGCTTAATGTTTTCAATGTAAGTCGACATCCCATAGATGAAGACGAGTGTTGTCTCATAGATGTCTTGGATGAAGTTGTTAAGGAGTCCATCCTTTCCATGATTATGAAAAAACCAACCGAGGATAATCTTTTGTCTCTTCTTTCCGAGGATCCTCTTGCATCTTGTCTCTTTGAAATGTATGGTAATTGTGGGTTTGATAATGAGGGATCAATGAGTGAAATAAGCAATTTAATGGAATCCATTGCAAGCTTGGATTTTCTACCTTGGAAAACTCCAAAAGAACCTCTTCCTCCACTTTCTAGCACTCCACCAGTTCCATCTCTAATCTCCCCACCCCCTTTTGAGCTTAAAACTCTACCTTCCAATCTTAAGTATGCTTTCTTAGGTCCGAAAGAGACTCTTTCGGTTATTAGTTCTTCAAGTCTTGAAGAAGACCAAAAGAATGATATTTTATATATGATTAAAGAAAATAAGGAAGCAATAGGATGAAGTGTGGCAGATCTAAAGGGAATTGACCCTTCCATTTGCATGCATCATATTCTTATGGAAGAGGATGAGAAACTTTTTAGAAATGCCCAAAGAAGATTAAATCTAAACATAAAAGAAGTGGTTAAGAAGGAAGTTGTTAAGCTTTTAGATGCCAGTATAATTTATCCAATCTCTGATAGCAAATAGGTGAGTCCAACTCAAGTAGTTCCCAAGAAATCAGGGATTACGGTAGTTGAAAATTCAAAAGGTGAGGCACTTTCTAAGCGTACCGCCAATTTATGGCGTGTATGCATTGATTACTGAAAATTGAATGCCGCCACTAGAAAAGATCACTTTCCTTTGCCATTTATTGATCAAATTCTAGAGAGATTGACCGAGCAACAATATTATTGCTTTCTTGATGGCTATTCGGGTTACAATCAAGTAGCCCTTGACCTCTTAGACCAAGAGAAAACCACATTTACTTGTCCTTTTGACACATTTGCCTATAGATGGTTACCATTTGGTTTGTGCAATTCACCTGCCACATTCTAAAGGTGTATGATGTCAATTTTCTCGGACATAGTGGAAGAGTACCTGGAAGTTTTTATAGATGATTTTTTGGTCTTTAGGTCTTCTTTTGATGCATGCCTTAAAAATCTGTCTTTGGTGCTTAAAAGATGTCGTGAAATAAACCTCGTTCTTAGTTGGGAAAAGAGCCATTTCATGGTTCAAGAGGGGATTATTTTAGGGCATGTCATTTCAAAAAGAGGTATTGAGGTTGATAAAATAAAAGTTGAGCTTATTTCTGAATTGCCTCTACCTTCCACGGTGAGAGAAATTCGTTCCTTTCTTGGTCATGCCGGCTTCTACCGCCGTTTCATCATAGACTTTAGCAAAATTGCTAGACCCTTGTACAATTTTCTCGCCAAGGAGACCCTTTTTGTCTTTGATCAAGCATGCCTAGATGCTTTTCACACTCCATGGTTTATTGTCATCTACTCCCATCATGCAACCTCCTAATTGGTTATTACCATTTGAAATTATGTGTGATGCTTCTGACTATACAATGGGAGCAGTTTTGGGACAAAGGGTAGGTAAACTTTTATACGCCATATACTATGCAAGTAAGACTTTCTTAGGAGCTTAATTGAATTACTCCACTATCGAGAAGGAATTACTTGTCGTAGTGTATGCTCTTGATAAATTCCGGTCCTACCTTTTAGGGTTAAAAGTCATTATTTATTCTGATCATGCTGCTTTGGGGCACCTTTTGACTAAGAAAGAAACTAAACCTCATCTAATAAGATGGATTTTGCTTCTTCAAGAATTTGATTTCGAAATAAAGGATACGAAAGGCACCGAAAATGTGGTTGCCGATCATCTTTCAAGATTGATGGTAGAATCTTCCCCAAGCCCACCAATTCATGATTCATTTTTGGATGAACAGCTCTTCCAAATTTCCAATGGAAAAATGCTTTGGTTTGCTGACATTGTGAATTTTTTTGGCAATTGGCAAGCTTCCAACTAATTGGTCAAGGCAAGAAAAGAACCGTTTCTTTGCCAACATCCAGAAATACTATTGGTAAGATCCTATTTTGTTTCGATATTGCCTAGATCAAATTATGAGAAGGTGCATTCTAGAGAGTGAGGTGCCAAGTGTTTTCATATTTTGCCATACCCTTACATGTGGTGGTCATTTTAGTGCAAAAAAGACCGCTTTGAAGGTTCTTCAAAGTGGGTTATTTTTGTCCACCATCCATAGAAATGCCTACAATTTTTGTAAGGAGTGTGAGCGGTGTCAAAAGATGGGATCGTTGTCAAGAAGAGACATGATGCCCTTGACAAATATTCTTGTGGTAGAAATCTTTGATGGTTGGGTCATTGATTTCATGGGTCCTTTTCTTATGTCCTATGGTTTTCAATGCATTCTGCTTGCCATTAATTACGTTTCTATGTGGGTGGAGGCTTGTGTTACCAAAACAAATGACCACTCCGTGGTTGTTTAATTCATTAAATCGAATATTTTTACTCGTTTTGGTATGCCAAGAGCAATGATAAGTGATGGAGGAAAGCATTTTTGCAATCAATTCTTAAGGCAATTATTTCTCAAATACTTCATTACTCATAAAGTCGCCACCCCTACCATCCTCAAATAAGTGGGCAAGTGGAAGTGTCAAACTGGGAAATAAAACAAATTCTTAAGAAAATAGTAAACACAACCGAGAAAGATTGGTCATGCAAATTGAATGATGCTTTGTGGGCTTACCGGATAGCATACAAGACTCCTATTTGCATGTCTCCTTATAGACTTGTATATAGAAAGCCTTGCCATCTTCCGGTTGAGCTAGAACATAAATCTTTGTGGGCAGTTAAAAAGCTCAATTTTGACCTTGACAAAGCCGGAGAGAATCGTTTACTTCAATTAAACGAGTTAGAAAAGTTGAGACAGAATGCTTATAATAATGCCAAACTTTACAAAGAAAGAACCAAAGCTTTTCATGATAAACATATTGTGAAGAAATCTTTCGAACCCGGACAAAAAGCACGGCTCTTTAACTCTAGGCTTAAAATCTTTCCTGAAAAGTTGTGTACCAAATGGGAAGGCCCATATGAAATCATTTCTGTTGCTCCTCATGGGACAGTTGAGATACAAAGCTTCAAAAATGGCAACACATTTAAAGTAAATGGGCAAAGGTTGAAGCCCTACATTGAAGGACAAGTTTTTTAAAGACATATGGAAGCTGCCCTCTTAGTGGATCCAGTCTATGTTGATGTTTGACACTGTTTGAACGTCATGTAGAGACGTTAAACCTAGTTCTAATAGAGTTTCCAAACTCTATTTCCTCCTTTTCTCTCTTGCCTTTCATTTTTGCAGCATCTTAATAATGATATTTCATTGTCTCATTGAATTTTTTCTAGGCATGTTGTTAGTTTTTCAAAATTTGCACCTTTAAAACATTTGGAGCCTAGAGACTTCGATCGATCGAATTGCATCTCGATCAATCGAAAATGCGTCAAATTTTTTCGATCGATTGAACAGAGGTCTCAATCGATCAAAAAGGATTTCAATCGATCGAGTTTGCGTCAAATTTTTTTATTTCCAGGCCTCAATTTTTCAGTGCTTTCGATCGATCATGGGAATGTTTGATCGATTAAAGAATCTTCAATTGAAAAAAAAAAAAAAAAAACTATCTCTTAGGCTTGCACTTTCTTCTCTCTCCCATTCCATACCTTATAGCATTTATATGTTTGATTTCACCTCTTATTTATATCATTGATGCATATGCTTTGACTATTGCTAGTGTGACCATTTTTAGATAGGTTTTCGGAATCTCCTTCTAAAGCTAAGCTTCCGTTGTTTGGTCCTTTTTGCTTCACCCATTTGGTATGCTCTTTCTATTATCTGTTGCTTCTTTGCACATTGAGGACGATGTACAGATTAAGTTTGGGGGTGTGTTAGCATATTTTACATGTCGCATTACTTTCTATGTATGTGATATGATTTGAGAGTCCTGGGCTATGATTTTGATCTTTTGAGGACCATGATACTTAGAATTTAAGAATTGCTTGACTTGAGAGTCCAATACTCCTTGTATGCTTTGTGGATGCCGTTTAGAAGTAAAGTTTTTGAAAGATTGATATCTTGCTTGCATTTGTGGTCCACATCATCTTAATACTGTGATTGTTTTGAGATTCACTCTAGGATTCTACACTAGCACAGGTGCATACTAGCATTCATTTATGGGGTACATGCTTTGTTGACTATTGATTTGGTTAAATCCCAATTGAGCTAGTAGTGTATTGAAAGCTTTCATCTTGACAAAAGTGGATAACAATCCCTTTTCATTGAGTAGTCAGGATTCTAGCCTCATCAAGCACTGAATTTATCGCGCCGAAAGGTTAAGGGCTCAAACTCTAGGTTAAAAAAAAAAAAAAAAAAAAAAAAAAAGGTTGCAAAAGCAAACAAAAAATGAGGACTTCTCCCTAAAGGTGAGAAGAGGGAAGTGACTAGATGTAGGTAGTTTTGATTTGTAGCCTAGTTGATTTGAGCTTGTAAGTCCTTAGGGGTGTTTAAACGCCTAATGCCCTAAAGCCGTTCAATTTGGGAGTCATTGACCAAATGCTCGACCTCATGGATTGCTAGAAAGCTTAATAGATCAACACATTGCACCATGCTTCCATCTTTGATCCTCTAGGTTAGTAAAAAAAAAAAAAAATTTGATTGAAAAGAATAAGCGCACCTAGTTCAATAAAGCTTTAATAAAAGGTCCATTCTTTGTTTTGATGATCGGTACTGGATTTGTGTGCTATTTTGAGGCCGGATGTAATTATTTCTTTAGTTGGCTTAGATAGCAACATATTTGATACCGGTTCGCTTAAAAAGAATTCTAGAGTTTTTTTGACTTGCATAATCATGATCTTAATGTGTGGAGGACCATACTTATTTTCTTGGTGCTGATATTTTGGGAGATTGCTTGGAAAAGGGTTGAAAAATTGCATACTTGAGGTAGTTTTCACCCAATGTTTGTTTTGTATATTGGTGCCTCTCTTGTGAGAAAGAGCTCAATGTTTATGGGTATCATTTTTGGAAACCCTCACGAGACTTCACTCGTCCACTAGGGGGTAACCTAAGGGTTTAAAAGGCTTGTTGCATCCGCTAAATGCAATCGTATTCCCTACGAAAGTGGTGTTCTCATTTTATTGCTTTCTAGTTCATAGTTACTTAGTTGTTTATTTATTTCTTTTTCTTGTAGTTCATTGCTAGGGACTAGCAATATCTAAGTTTGGGGGTGTGATAAGTGCTCAAATGTGACGCATTTTAGCACCTAAGTTAGGGTATTTTAGTCCATTCATCTATTTTACTTTCATGTCTTAAGTACTTATTTGTGTTTTTGCCTATTTCAGGTTAATAAAGTTCAAACAGGCTAACAAGAGCCATTTAGTTCAATTTTGGAGCTAAGGAGCAAAAGTGGAAAGAAATCAAGAAATTTGCACCAGAGGAACTTCGATCGATCGAAGGTAATCCCGATCGATCAAAGTAAGCTACAATCGATCGGAATGAGGCGATGCCAGCTTAGCAAAGTGGATAAGGCCCAGAAGATATTTTGATGCCATGTCAACTTCGATCGATTGAAGCCAAGTCTTTGATCAATGAAAAATCTTCGATCAATCGAAGTGCCTGCTGGCATTGTGTTGTCTAATTCTCGAGCACGCCTACTTCACCTAATTTGTGTAGCTGTGAATTTCCTCCAATCATAGGCTATATTTCTAACTTGGTGCTTACTTAAAGAGGCTTGTAATTGATTCATTGAACATTATTGTAAGAAAAATATCATAAAGTTTTTTATCTTACAACAAAAATTATTGAAATAGTTTTCTCTCTAGAATTAGGGTTTTGGGAAGAAAGCAAGGATGAAGATGATGATGCCAACTTCCAAACTAGCCCTTGAGGGTTCCATGACCACTACAATGAGTGGCTAAATCCTTTCACTTGGGGCTAGAGATAGCCCCTAGGCTTGCTTCCTAAACCTAGCTTTTGTACATTTTTAGGGATTTTTGTTGAAATAAATGTTTTGACCTTGAATAAATATAGATCTTGTGATTTCTACTTGGTTTGTATGTATTAATGCTTCCAATTGACCATTTAATTCTATCCATATGCTATCTATGCTAGAATGAATGTTCATGTGTTTTTCTTTAGATTTAATGAAATTAATGCATGTCTATGTGTACTGATGTTGTAAATCTAGTGATGGTCAAAGTATGGTGCTTAATTGAATACTCTTGTGATTTATTTGATGGTTCATACTTATTTCTTGATGGATTGTGCCACACCTTTAGTTTAATTAGCTTAATTTTCATGTCACTAGCTTAGAAGTAGTGCAATTGCTTTAATTTCTTAGTTAGGTAGACAATCCATTCTTGTTGTTTGATGTTCCATACTCATGAATGCAAAGAGTACATTTCTCTAGATTTTTGTGTGTGTTCTAATTATGGTTTAATTGAATGGGTTATGGTCTCATTTGATAGTTTATGCTATTCACTAAATTGACTAGACAATCTATGCTTATTTGCCATCCATGCTTAGTTTTAAATTATTAACACACATACACACATTTTACAACTTGAATTTCCCCATTAATTTACAATTGCTAGTGTTTGGTGAAGTGAAGCTTAGTGGTGAACTCTAAGTCCCAAGACCTTTCTCTTATACATTTCCCTCTAATTTTTTTGTTTTAATTGAACCAATAGCTTAATCAAATCAAACCATCTTTTGATCATTCGACCTACTAATCCAACAATTGATTCTAAAACACGCTTCCTTTCTATTAGGACGATCCCTACTCAGTCTTGCTATATTTTAGTTAGTAGTGGTGGTGGCATTTTATAAATTCAAACTTGGCCACACTACACACTTTTGTGCAATTAGGTATTGACCACACCAATATGACAGTGATAGAGTATGAGAATAAGTTCACCTCTCTCTCGCTTTACTCCAGACTTAGTGAGAAATGAGGCGGACAAAACTTGAAAGTTTGTATTTGGTCTTCATAATCAAATAAGGCCAGCTGTAACAACCCAATATCTTAAGGTATACATAGAGGCAGTGGAGAGAGCCTTGGTAGTAGAGGTCAAGGATAAGGACAGGAATCGGATTAGAGAATAGTGGGAGTAAAAGAGGAATGTGGGGACATTTTCAAAGGCCAGCCAGGAAGGAAGTCTAAGGGTGGTTCTCAGTTTTAAGGGCAACAGCCTTTACAATCCGCTCTTACTACTCCTATATCAGCTAGGTGAGTTAGGAGTGGGGTTGTTTATTTTTAGTGTTAGCAACTTGGGCGTTATAAGACTGAGTGTCCACAGTTATCAGCTAGTACAGGAGCTTGCTTTGGTTGTAGCCAGCAGGGCCATAAGGCTAAGGATTGTCCACATAAGACTGGAGGTACAAGTAGTGGAAGAGGGTCACAACAGAGGCATTTACAGTCAACTATAGTTCGGTTAGGTTTTGTACCACCGCCACCACCGCAGTCTATTATGTCTTCTCAGGGTTCATAACTAGCCAGAAGGATACTCATACTATGACAGCACAACAGTTGGGTATTCTGGTTGGCAGTTCACATGCACAGGCACCACAGGGTTATGTTTATGCAGTTGTTCCAGCTGAGGCATCATCTGGTCCATTAGTTGTTTGGGGTAAGATTCCAGTGTTAGGTTTTTGGGCTCGTGTATTATTTGATTCTGGTGCATCCTATTCATTCATCTCATCCTCATTTGCACTTGCATTAGAATTAGAGGCCAGCTGTTTGGGTTGGGCGTTGTGTGTTGGTATGCTAATCAGTGGTTCATTATTTTTAAGCAGAGTTGTGAGGGATTGCACTATCATTATAGTTGGGCGGACACTAGCTTTGATGTCATTCTTGGAATTGATTGGTTAGTTGCGTTTCGGGCTACTATTAACTGTTTCAGAGGTAGTGTCACAGTTTGTACTCTCGAGGGAGATTTTATCTTTTTCATGGGAGATCAGAGTGATTCCCACACTTTGACATTTTACGGGATACGTAAGCGAGATCATTGTGACTACCTTTTGGCTAATGTCTTAGCCGAAGAAGATGATGTTGTAAAGAAGTTTTGATAAGCGCTGAAAAGTGCGTATTCAAACCCCTTAAGCTTAGGCATTCGAGTACCTTTATCTATCTTACTTTACCATTTTAGATTACTTTTGTATTATTTCCATTTTTAGGCACTTATCCCGAAAATAAGCTAACTCAGCTAAATAAGAGCTTAATTGAAGCAATTCTGGGATTAAATTAAGAAAGGAGCAAAGTAGAGAAAGAAAGAAGCAAATGAAGCCAAAGGTGGGAAGCAGCAAAGTTCGATCGATCCAACTTCAAGGTTCGATCGATCAAACAATGATCGATCTTAGCACTTCAAGATAGATCCAAGCCCTGGCCCAAAAGCATAAAGTCCAAAAGTTCGATCGATCCAACACCACCCTTCGATCGATCGAACACTTTTGTCTTTATTCAAATGATTGATCCTATCCACAATTGTACCACCCACTAACCACTTTTGTCCTTATCCCAAAAATATCTCCCCAAAATATCTCGAATTTGTCTTTTCCCAAAAAGTTCAATCAGTTGGATCGATCTAGCCTAAGTTCGATGGATCTCAGCCAGTTCGATCGATTCAAGTCCAAGGTTCGATCGATCGAACTTCCTCCAGTGCGAAAAAGTTAAATTTTCATCTCATTGAAAGTTGTGCTTTATCCAATCATTAGGGAATATTGTGTGCACGACCCCATCTCATTTTGGGTGTCATTTTGACCTACTTATATAAGGATAAGGATTGCTTTTTACAAGGGAGAGCCAATATCATTTTTCATATTATCTCTTGGAGAGCAAGCTTAGAGGAGAGGAGGCTAGAGACACCATTGGAGGTTCTTCATCAACAAGGAGCAGATTTCAACAGCTTAGCTTACTTAGCCATCTCATCTGGAGCGTGATAGGCCCGCGCCTCGATATGCGCATATGACGGTCGACCATGAGTCAGTGTTCGACACAGCTTTCTTCTCTAGATCGGTGCTGACCCGATCCACCTACCATGATATCATTCAGAGGGGCCTGGCCGCTATTCTTGCCCTCGTCACAGAGCCGGTCTACCCGCGGCTGGTACGGTTGTTCTACCAGAACCTCCGACCATCCTCGTGTACCACAGTCGAGCTGGTCACTTCTGTCGATGGCCATCAGATCACCATCACAATGGACTTTCTAGCCCGCTCTTGCCGCTGTCTACATAAATGTCCTCCAGAGCTTAAGGACACATATCCGCGGCTATACAGGCCTTCCTACACTGACATGGCACTCTGACATTCCTTCCAGATGACTTATGGTTCACCGATTGCGTTCTCTATCGGAACATATACATGGTCGGGCACAAGATTCAGAGGAGGGGCGATTATCTGATAGCCCTCTACGCCTTCTACACCGGGCACTGGGTGTCCATTCCTGCGCTCATCTGGAAAGTGATGAGGAAGCTTTATGATGAGTACATCAGCAAGGAGACGCCCGGACGGGCTAAGTTTCTTCCATTCAGCCACCTCATCACCCAGATTCTCGTAGATCAGCGCTACCCCATCCATCCTCGGGAGCACCCCGAGAGAGGTTCATGTCACTTCCTAAAGAAGGATTAGGATAAGAGCTACCAATCCATCATTACTCGCCTGCAGGACCACGCAGTAGTGGCTGCAGCGGAGTTAGAGGAGGAGGAGGCCCAGATAGAGGCACAGGTAGAGGCAGAGGCAGCAGCAGCAGATCCTGCAGCGGACGACACACCAATCGATCCAGCTGCCGAGCTTATAGATATAGACTTAGAGCTGAGCATTCATCTATACCAGCTCCACCAGCTCAGCCTACTCAGCCAGCTCATCTGGAGCATGATAGGCCCGTGCCTCGATATGCGCATATGACGATCGACCATGAGTCAGTGTTCGACACGGCTTTCTTCTCTAGATCGGTGCTGACCCAATCCACCTACCATGATATCATTCAGAGGGGCCTGGCCGCTATTCTTGCCCCCGTCACAGAGTCGGTCTACCCGCGGCTGGTACGGTTATTCTACCAGAACCTCCGACCATCCTCGCGTACCACAGTCGAGCTGGTCACTTCTGTCGATGGCCATCAGATCACCATTACAATGGACTTTCTAGCCCGCTTTTGCCGCTGTCCACACAGATGTCCTCTAGAGCTTAAGGACACATATCCATGGCTATACAGGCTTTCCTACACCGACATGGCACTCGGAC
The DNA here is from genome assembly GCF_030987335.1 of Cornus florida. Taxonomy (NCBI): domain Eukaryota; kingdom Viridiplantae; phylum Streptophyta; class Magnoliopsida; order Cornales; family Cornaceae; genus Cornus; species Cornus florida. Next base: position 35,900,297 of record NW_026775574.1, on the reverse strand, counting down.
ATTCCTTCCAGATGACCTATGGTTCACCGATTGCGTTCTCTATCGGAACATATACATGGCCGGGCACAAGATTCAAAGGAGGGGCGATTATCTGATAGCCCTCTACGCCTTCTACACCGGGCACTGGGTGTCCATTCCCGCACTCATCTGGAGAGTGATGAGGAAGTTTTATGATGAGTACATCAGCAAGGAGACGCCCGGACCGGCTAAGTTTCTTCCATTCAGCCACCTCATCACCCAGATTCTCATAGATCAGCGCTACCCCATCCATCCTCGGGAGCACCCTGAGAGAGGTTCATGTCACTTCCTGAAGAAGGACTGGGACAAGAGCTACTAATCCATCATTACTCGCCTGCAGGACCATGCAGTAGTGGCTGCAGCGGAGTTAGAGGAGGAGGAGGCTCAGGCAGAGGCACAGGTAGAGGTAGAGGCAGCAACAGCAGATCCTGCAGCGGACGACACACCAATCGATCCAGCTGCCGAGCTTATAGATATAAACTTAGAGCGCCCTGCAGATGATACAGAATAGTACTCTCCAGCCAGGTCGCCCATTTATGAGTAGGAGCAGACTCAGGAGCTTTCTTCCGACTCTTCTATGCTTGAGGCTCCAGATCTGACCCCTGGCTTTGGAGTACGTCTACAGACGCTTGAGGATACTGTTGTTGCCATACGAGCTGATCTCATAGCCTACAGAGCTGATTTTGCTGCCTTCCGCACGGATGTCGTGATTATGTTCTGAGACCTATCCAGAGATATCCGCAGAGCCTAACCTGCCCGTCCTACCTCATCCGCCTGAGTTCCCAGTTCCTTCTATCTCATGATCCCTTTCTCCTATTGATACTTTACTTTTGTCACTGTACATTATTATTTTTACAGCAGGTCTGTCGGCTTTGATATTTTTATTGTACCTGTACTTTATCTATATTATATATCTGTTTTTGCTATGGATGTCATATGATTATATTCTCATATCTGCATGTTTGACTCCATCAGGAGCATCACCGTGACTTCAGTGAGAGAGTGCTACCCAATTTTCAGGACCACCTTTATACCTCTCTCATCTATTTATCCCATTTACACTTGCATGTCCACTGTGCACTAATTATCCCATTTTGTTATCTGATGAGTTTATCCAAGTGCCAATTTTTAGGACCACAGTTCATCCTAAGTTTGGGGGGGGGCCATGCCACCCACTTCGGATACTTCAATCCCGACCATTCTTGCTTAGTTGCACTGGTATATTCTTTCCCTTGTTCTTTTGCACATTGAGGACATTGTGCCATTTAAGTTTGGGGGGAATGGTGTTTTGCAGTGTTAGTTTTAAAATAATTTTAAATTCAAATTTTGAGCATGACTTGTGTATTTGAGGGATATTTCTATGATTGGTCCATATCTAGCTATGATTTTGATCTTTTGAGGACTATATTGCTTAAAATTTAAAAATTGCTTGACTTGAGAGTCCAATACTCTTTGTATGCCTTGTGGATGCCATTTAGGAGTAAATTTTTTGAAAGATTGATATCTTGCTTACACTTATGGTCCACATCATCTCGATTTTGTGATTGTTTTGAGATTCATTCTAGGATCCTACACTAGCACCGACGCACACTAGCATTCCTTTGTGGGGTACATGCTTTGTTGATTATTGAATTGGTTATATCCCAATTGGGCTAGTAGTGCATTGAAAGCTTTAATTCTTGATAAAGGTGGATAACAACCCCTTTTCACTAAGTAGTCAGGATTCTAGCCTTATTAAGCACTGAAATTCTCACGCCGAAAGGTGGAGGGCCCAAACTCTAGGTTAATAATTGAACTTGCTTACAAAAAAAAAAAAAAAAAAAAAAAAAAAAGGGCAAAAGCAAAAGCAATAAAAAGTAAGGACTTCTTCCAAAAGGAGAGAAATAGGAAATGATTAGATGGAGGTTGTCTTGATTTGTAGCCTAATTAATTTGAGCTTGTAAGTCCGTAGGGGTGTTTGAACACCTAGTGCTCTAAAGCCGTCTGGTTTGGGAGTCATTGACCTAACGCTTGACCTCATGAATCGCAAAAAAGCTTAATAGATCAACACATTGCACCATACTTCCATCTTTGATCCTAAAAAAAAAAAATTGATTGTAAAGAATAAGCACACTTAGAACAATAAAGCTTTAATAAAAGGTCCACTTTTTATTTTGATGATCGGTACTAGATTGGTGTGCTAGTTTGAGGGTAAGGATGTGATTAATTCTTTAGTTGGCTTAGATAGCAACACATTTGATGCCGGTCCACTCAAAAGAATTCTAGAGTTGTTTTGATTTGCATGATCATTTTCTTGATGTGTGGAGGACCATGTTTGTTTGCTTGATGTTGAGATTTTGGGAGATTGCTTGGAAAGGGTTGAAAAATTGCATACTTGAGGTAGTTTTCTCCCAATGCTTGTTTGCAATATTGGTGCCTCTTTTGAAAGAATGAGCTTAATGTTTGTGGGTACCATTTCTGGAAACCCTCACGAGATTTCACTCGTCCACTAGGGGTAACCTAGGGGTTTAAAAGACTTGTTGCATATGCTAAGTGCAATCGTGTTCCCTACGAAAGTGGTGTTATCCATTTATTATTTTCTAGCTCATAGTTGTATAGTTATTCATTTCATTCCTTTACTTTATAGTTCATTGCTAGGGACTAGCAATATTTAAGTTTGGGGATGTGATGAGCACTGAAAAGTGCGTATTTAAACCTCTTAAGCTTAGGCATTCTAGTACCTTTATCTATCTTACTTTACCGTTTTAGATTGATTTCGTATTATTTCCATTTTTAGGCACTTATCCCGAAAATAAGCTAACTCAGCCAAATAAGAGCTTAATTGTAGCAATTTCGGGATTAAATGAAGAAAGGAGCAAAGTGGAGAAAGAAAGAAGCAAATGAAGACAAAGGTGGGAAGCAACAAAGTTCAATCGATCCAACTTCAAGGTTCGATTGATCGAACAATGATCAAACTTAGCACTTCAAGATAGATCCAAGCCTTGGCCCAAAAGCATAAAGTCCAAAAGTTCTATCGATCCAACACCATCCTTCGATCGATCAAACACTTTTGTCCTTATTCAAATGATTGATCCTATCCACTGCTGTACCACCCACTAACCACTTTTGTCCTATTCCCAAAAATATCTCCCAAAAATATCTCGGATTTGTTTTTTCCCAAAAAGCTCAACCAGTTGGATTGATCTAGCCTAAGTTCGATGGATCTCAGCTAGTTCAATCGATCCAAGTCCAAGGTTCGATCGATCGAACTTCCTCCAGTGCGAAAAAGTTAAATTTCCATCTCATTGAAAATTGTCCTTTATCTAATCATTAGGGAATATTGTGTGCACGACCCTAGCTCATTTTGGGCGTCATTTTGACCTCCCTATATGAGGATAAGGATTGCTTTTTACAAGGGAGAGCTAATATCATTTTTCATATTATCTCTTGGAGAGCAAGCTTAGAGGAGAGGAGGCTAGAGACACCATTGGAGGTTCTTCATCAACAAGGAGCAGATTTCAAACCTGGAGTTAGCCCTTGAGGGTTGGAGCAACATCACCATGAGTGGCTAGAAATCCTCTTGGGGCTAGAGTTAGCCCCAAGCATGCTTTCCATATCTTAATCTTGTGTATTATTGAGGGATTAGTGTTGTAATTGATGTTTTGACACTTTGATGTATATAGATCTTGTTTATTCAATGATTTATGTGGTTTAATGCTTCCAATTGATCATTGCATTCTATCCATATGTCTATGTATACTAGAATAGATGTTCATGTGTTTGCCTCTAGATTTTGTGTTATTGATGCATGTTTATGTGTATTGATGCTATAGATTTGGAGATTGTCAATACATAGTGATTAAAAGAATGCTCTTGTGATTTTCTTGATGGTTTATACTTATTCCTTGATGGATTATGCCCCTCCCCTAGTTTATTTTCATACTAGTAGTGTAGATGTAGTGTATATGTAGTGTAGTGTTAAATGGGAGGACAATCTATGCTTGTTGTTTGATGATCCAAGCTTTTGAATACAAGAAGCATATGTCTCTAACCTTGTGTTGTATTTGGATTGTGAGTTTAATGAAAGGATTAATGACTTGTTTTGATCTATTGTGCCTCTCACATGTTGTTTAGACAATATATACTTCATTGCTTAGATATATTATGCCTTTCACTTGAAGTTTAGACAATACATGCTTAACTAATCATCCTTGCTTGTTGAATCAACCGAACACATACACAAACCAATATTGCAACACACCATTTGCCCTCATTAGTCACTTGACAATGATATAGAAATGCATTGCTTGGTGGTGATCTTTAAACCCCAAGATCTCTCTCTCTCTTACTTACTCTTAATTGCATTATTTTGTTTTCACTTAGTTTAATTTAGTTGTTCTCTAATCAGCCAACCAACCAATTGTTTGATCACTCGACCTACTAGCCCTAATAGCGATTCCATGACCTTGTTCGATCCTCAAAATCCGTTGGGACGATCCCTACTCACCCTTGCTATATTTTTAGTATAGGTAGTAGTGGTTTCTATAAATGTAAAACTCTTGGCCCTCGCTTTAGAATCCACAGACTCTCAAGCTTGATTGTGGTGCGGCGACACATCGCATCAAGTTTTATCCTGCAGTTGTTTCTGACTTCTTGGATGTTTTTCCGGAAGACTTGACGGAATTACCTCTTAGAAGAGTAGTTAATTTTTCCATTGATTTGATGCCTGGTACTGTGCCAATTTCTATGGCACCGTATCATATGGCATCGGCATAATTAGAAGAGTTGAAGAAATAACTTGATGATTTGAAGCCAAATGGTCAAGATTGATCATCAGAGACCGCTAGGTTCTTTATAGCCACTACCTATACTGGAGTGGAAATAGGAGAGCATTTCTATTGATTTTGTGGAGGGATTACCTAATTTAATTAAAGATCACAATTCCATTTGGGTCATCGTTGATAGGTTGACCAAATCAGCTCATTTCTTGTTTATTTGCACTGATTATAAATTGGAGAAGTTGGCAAGATTTTACATTACAGAGATTGTGACGGTACATGGCATACCATTATCCATTATATCAGATAGGGATTCAAGCTTTGTGTCAGGATTAAGGAAAATTTTTCAGCATGTTTTGGGTACAGAGTTACATCTTAGCACTACATATTATCCTCAGACTGATGGACATACCGAGAGGGTTAATCTGATCATGGAGGATATGCTTCGTTCTTGTGTCCTTGATTTTAAGGGTTTTGGGAGGATTAGTTACCTCTCGTGGAGTTTGCATATAACAATAGCTTTCAGAAGATTATTGGTATGGCACCATTTGAGGCATTATATAGCTGACCATGTAGTCTCCTATTTGTTGGATGGAGGTTGGAGAGAGCATATTTTTGGGTCTTGAATTCATTAAGGATACCTTTGAAATGATCGCTCTTATTAGTGATCGTATGTGCACTACTCAGAGTAGGTATAAGAGTTATGCAGATCGTTGTACTTGTGCATTGGAGTTTCAGATTGGAGATTAGGTTCTACTCAAAGTGTCTCCTATAAAGGGAGTAATGCGCTTTGGGAAGTTGTCACCACATTTTGTTGGTCCTTTTATAATTATGGATCGAGTTGGAGCTGTAGCTTATCGGTTAATACTTCCGGACCATTTACATCATGTCCACAATGTGTTTCATGTTTCCATGTTGCAGAAATTTCTACGAGATGAGGATCGTTATCAGCATATCAATGTTAGTGAGATTGAATTGTAGCGGAATGCAACCTCTTGTGTGTGTCTAGTAGAGCCATCATAATGAGACTGATTCTACTTGGAAACATGAGGATGTAATTCGCTTGCAGTTTCCAGAAATAATGGAAGGAGGCAAGGGTGAATTCCGAGGACATAATTCATTTTGTTAGGGGGGAAGAATGTAATACCCCTAATTTTAAAAGGGTAGTCTCAGAATTTATTTAATTATTTTGTTGCATTTAATTGATTATTTTAGTTACATAGCTAATTTTTATGCGTTTATTTGATTTATTTGTTTGTTTTAATTATGTGTTTGAATTGTTTATATTAATTAATTCCTTGTATGGAATTTATTGTTTAAATGACTGTGTGTTTATTTGAAATTAATTGTTAGGAATTAAATGTTTATTTTATTTTATATTTTAAGGAGTTGGATTTGGATAGTAGTCATGGACCAACCCAATGGGTCACATGGACTACTTGGATGGGAGCCTAAATGGATATGGATAAGGACCCATGGATAGGAGTGTTGTACATATATATATATATATATATATATATATATATATATATATATATGGATGTGTATATATATGTATAATTTTATTATGGTCTTATAATAATAATAATAATTATTGTTACCTTTGTAATTAATATTAATAATAAGGAAGGGCCAGATATATATAGATATAAATATATGTATATGTTAATAATTATTATACAATTACTATATTTAATTACACTATTTTCCTTTTTATTTTATTTCTTTTCCTTGTATAAGACTTGGATTAGAAGTAGGATTAGGGTATTATAGTTAGGCTTATATATATATAGTATAAGTCTGTGTGGTGGGTTTTTGTAATTCACGTACATAATAGGAGGTAGAGAGAGAGAGAAAATGAGGTTTTGGCTAAGGAGAAGGCTGAACCAAGGAGGGATCGATGAAGGTTGTTTGTGGGTTGAACCAGGAGCAACAGAAGGTGGTGAAGGCAACCCAAGGGTTACCAGAATCTGAGAAGAAAGCAAAGAAGGGGAGTGGGTTTTTAATCTGAAAATCTTAAGGCAAGTTTTGCTTATATTCTTCTCCATTGACAACGTGTTTTGTACATGCCTAGATTAATTCCAGGATGTTTAGTCTAAGTTAATAAACCTCTTTGCATGTTAAAAATTAGATTTACAGTGTAGGATTATATGTAAATGGGTTTGTATAGTTCTTGCATGTTTTGATGATTAGATGCATGAATTTTATTCTAAAGTGTTGTAATCATGTTTATATGTTTTAAAATCAATGTTGGGACATTCTGGGACATAGATTATATGCTTAGAACCTTTATCAATGGAGGTTTGAAGGAGCAAAGTTCGTCGTAGACGAAGAAGATGAACAGTCGTATGAACTGGTCGACCAGTTGGAGTTTTGATTAGCCGAAGTAGCTTATCGGACGACCGGTTTGGTACATCGGTCGACCGGTTTGGGGAAATTAGTTATTTCGGTCGACCGATTTGGCACTGCAAAGGGAGTTCTGGGATTTTTATCCTGTATGTTGTTTGGATCTGTTTTAAGTATTTTAAATTGACTAAAATATATATCATTAAGAATTGCTATGTATAATATGTTTTAATATGCTATGGATTGGGTTAATGTGGAGTTTTAAATAACTTCTAAGTTATTTAATGAATGGATTTATTTATTTAGATTGTTTTAAACAATTGAAATAATGTCTAAATGATTTTAATAACGTGTGAAGGATTAAATAATTTAAATGAGATGTAGGTTAATTTCCTGTGCTATAAATTAACTGCATGCTATTTAAATGGTTATTATTACTTTAATGAGCACAATGGATATTACTTTAATATGTTATTTCTGGATTAATTGATGTAATAATTAGACTTGCATCTTTGTATGGATATGGAAACCTTTGTTTGGTTACTTTAAGGATTTATGCACCATTGTCAGGATATGGGGGCATATAATGGATGGATTAACTAATAAATTAAGTTCTACCTATTCGTGTCAGGCCACGGAACTAGTTGGATGACATTCCATTGAAATAATATGGTGGATAATTTACTTTTACATTTTGGATAGGATGAATTTTATATATTTATAGATATATGCTATTATTTGAGCTTAAGTCTCAGGATCAGTGGTTAGGGAATGTATATTGCCGATAATGCATATCTGGATATAATGGATAGATGTGTGCCCTGGTAGATCATGGTACCCATGCCCACTATAAGTGCATTTTGCATTTTGCCTTCTATTTAGGTCGAGGCTGCCTTATAGTCCAATGAGGGTCCTTTAGTGTGTATCTATATATATACGGACTATGTAGTTATTGTTGGGTTGACTAAGATGTATACATGTATCGAGTCTCTATTTGGGATGTAGTAGAGTATAACTTGTTCTTGAGCCTAACCCACTATTATTTTTTAGGTGCTCATCTGTTCTAGACTTATAGATTGTTCGTGCTGAGCAGAGACAGTCTACTTCACTCTTCTGATTCTACGTAGGATTCTTCTTTATGTTTTAGTCTTTGAATTTCTTTATTCAGTTATTTTTATTTAGGATTATTAGGGATCCATATGATCCATATGATGGTATCAGAGGATTTAGATTAATTAATGGATTTATTTCATTGGATTATTCAAAGGGGATTTATTATTTAGTATTATTTTTAGCTTTATTATTTATTCCTATTATCTTTTGTATTCTATGCTTGTTTATTACCTTAATTGTTTGATACTCCCTAGGTGTCGTACGCGGACTTGGTCGACCAGTGTTCCAGAATCGAGGGATATCACAGTTGGTATCAAAGCAAGTTCAAGTATCTCTAGGGATCTATCGTTTATCAACTTCCGCGTAGCGTATTCTTTTGTTTAGAACTTAAGTTTGGGATTTATTATATTCCTTTATGGTCCACTTAAATCGTACTAATGTCTATCTTTCTATATCAACAGAATGGTTAACATTGGAAGAAGATGGGACATGCAGAGAAACAGGCAACAAAGGAGAGCGGCACATAGGCAGCGAAATCTCCTACGACATAAGCGAGTTGTGGAGGAGTAACATCTGCTTAGGTTTCTAGAGGAGGAAGAGGTATAGCAGACTCAGGAGTCTCAAGATAAGGACCATACTTAGGGTAAGGATCTAGAGTATCCTCCTCAGATAGCTGACATGATTGCTAAGGCAATAGCAGCAAGCATAGTAGTAGCACTTCAGAATCAGCCATAGGTTCAGCAAACACCTGTGCCAACACTAGGGGTTCGGGCAAATCCTTGGGAAAATGCTAAAAGTTCTTTTACAAAGGGGAGTCTACCTGAGTTTTCAGGCTCCACTGATGTGAAAGTAGCTTAATAATGGAAGAAGAATATTGAGCGTCATCTTCGTATGGTTGAGTGCACGGAGGTTCTGAAGTAGATGCTTGCTACCTTCAAGCTTGTGGAAGATACACTCTAGTGGTGGGAGTCAGTTACTTCCGTAGAGGATAGGACTTCATTGACTTAGTGCTCACTTTGATGAGAAGTACTTTCCTTATGGAATCAGGACAGCTATGAAAAGGGAGTTCCTTAGCCTACAGTAGGGGGACGTGATAGTAGCAGAGTATGAGCAGTAGCTTACACGCTTATTTTTATTTGTTCTGGATAAGGTGGATACTGATGAGAAGAAACGTACTAGCTTTGTTAATGGGCTGATCTGGCCTATTAAGCAAGTTATTACAGGTAATCCAACTTACACTACTTTTGCTCAGGTAGTGGATACCGCCTTGCAGCTCTATCAGCTGAGGGTGGATTATAGATAGGTTAGAGGTGAGAAGCGGGGGTGACAGAGACTCTACTATTCAGCCAACTGAGAAAGGAAATGGTAGTAGGCACCTACAGAATGATTAGGGTAAATTCTAGGGATAGCAGCCTTGGAAAAAGCAAAAGGGTGGTTCAGATGCTCAGAGAGATGTGGCACCTATTCAGAGACAACAGAATAGGGGACCAAAGGTAGGACAGGGTTAGCCACAGGTTAACCAGCAGATGAGGCAATTTGGTACCTTCAGGGGTATTTACTATACTTATGGAGAGCCTGGACACACTTCCAGGCAGGGTTTTAAGAATAAACAGGGACAACAGGTGCAGCAGGGACAGAGGACACCGTTACCTCTACCAACTCCATAGATTCCACACATTTAGGGATAGACATTCCCAACTTTGCCAGCACTGCCGCCGCCACAGGGACAGGCATCGCAGTAATTGTATTATGGCAGGCTGTATAACCACATGCTATAGGACGTTCACACACCTCAGACTATTGAGGGTATGTTTCCTATACATGGTGCATATAGTTGTATTTTATTTGATACGGGTGTTACACATTCATTTGTGTCTAGTTTATTTGTTGCATCATTTGGGATGACGACACAATTATGCGATAGACCTCATAGTATTGCCACACCTATAGGTGATACTGCTATTTTACATGAGAGTGATGGGCGGTGACACTAGATATTGGTAGATTGAGATTCCTAGCCAATTTATTAGTCCTGAACATGCTTTTATATAATGTGATACTTGGGATAGATTGGTTATCTCACAACCATGTCCAGGTTAATTGTTATGATATGTTTATTGTAGTTTCTATACCTGGCCAGGATATGTATGTCATCGCTATGCCATGTTCTAACGGGGTATTTAGCACATATTTGTTTTACATTGAGAAGGAGATCGAGGAGGAGGTTACTGTATCACTGGATAGTATACCAATTGTACAGGAATTTTTGGATGTATTTTAAGAGATTCCAGGGTTGCCACCAAGTCAAGAGATAAACTTTGTTATTGACTTAGCTCCAGGCATTACGCCTATTGCTAGGGCACCATACAGGATAGAACCAGTGGAGATGCGAGAGCTGAGGGATCAGATTCAACAATTACTCAGTCAGGGTTTCATTCGTAGGAGTACTTCACCCTGGGTAGCGTTAGTTTTGTTTGTGAAAAAGAAAGATGGTTCGCTTCGCCTGTGTATAGATTACAGGAAGTTAAACAAGGTTACTATTCGTAACAAGTACCCTTTGCCTGGGATTGATGATATCTTTGATCAATTGAAGGGAGCTACTTATTTCTCCAAGATTGATTTACATTCTGGATATCATCAACTTTGGGTTGGGAGTAAGATGTTCCTAAAACTGCATTTCTCACTAGATATGGTTCTTATGAGTTTCGTGTCATGCCTTTCGGATTGACTAACACACCAATAGTCTTTATGGACATAATAAACAGAGTCTTCACGGCTTATTTGGATAAGTTCATCATTGTATTTATCGATGATATTTTGGTCTATTCTAAGTCAGAGGATGATCATGTTAATCATCTTAGCATGGTATTGCGGACACTTCGTGAACATCAATTGTATGCCAAGTTTGAGAAGTGTGAATTTTGGTGAGAAGTGAAGTTTTTGGGTCACGTGGTGTCAAAGAAGAGGATAGTGGTGGATCTAACCAAGGTCTCAGCAGTGTTAGAGTGGGGTTAGCCTTCTTCACCTTTAGAGATTCAGAGTTTTCTCAGATTGGCAAGATACTATCATAGGTACTTTCAGGAATTCTCAAAGATAGCAGGACAACTCACTCATCTGACAAAGAAGGGTGTATCGCTCGTATGGATGAACACTATCAGAAAGCTTTTGATGAGCTGAAGAGCAAGTTGACATATGCACCTGTTCTGTCTACTCTACAGAGAGGGATAAAGTTTCTTGTCTATATAGATGCTTCTTTGCAAGGTCGTGGGTGTGTTTTAATGCAGGTGGTGGTGTCAACAACCAAAGCACAAAGTGTGATAAAATGTGGCCAAGTTTGAATTTGTAAAATGCCACTACCATTACTAACTATTACTAATGTAGCAAGAGTGAGTAGGGATCGTCCCAAGGGAAAAACACGGTATTTCAGAATCAATGTTGGATTAGTAGGTTGAATGATCAAAAGAGGGGTTTGTTGGTTGAATTGTACTACAATTTAAGCTAAAGTAATGCAATGTAAAACAACTAAATAAATGAGGTGTAGAGAATGAGAGAGGATTCTTGGGACATAGAGTTCACCACTAAGCATTGCCTTCCTAGACATTCAATATTTGATAGATTATGGGGATTTTATATTGTAAACAAAAGTATGTGCCATTAATTGAAATATTAAACATGGATGGCCAAGTAAGCATACATTGTATAATCAATCTAATGAATAGCACAACATATCAAATTAAGACGTTAATCCTTCCATATGCCCACAATTAATGCACACTCAAGAAACTAGAGAAATATACTACTTGCATTCATAAGCATGGAACATCAAATAGCAAGAATTAATTGTCCACCTATCTAGGAAATTAAAGCAATTACACTACAACTGTGGTAATGACATGAAAATTAAACTAATTAAACTAAGGAGGTGGCACAATCCATCAAGAAATAAGTATGAACCATCAAATAAACCACAAGAGTAACCAATTTAAGCACCATGCCTTAACCATCACTAGATTCATAATATCAACACACATAAACATGCATCAATGTCACAAAATCTAGAGAAAAACACATGAACATTCATTCTAGCATACATAGACATATGGATAGAATTAAATGATCAATTGGAAGTATTAAACTGCACAAATCATGTAGAAACAAGATTTATATAAATAAGGGGTCAAAACAAGAATTACAACACAAATCCCTATTAATTACAAAACATCAAAGTCTAGGAGGCATGCTTAGGGCTATCTCTAGCCCCAAGAGAATGGTTTAGCCATTCATTGATGTTGTCATCCAACCCTTAAGGGCTATCTTTATAGTTGAATTCATCCTCCTCCTTTGGTGTTTTTGATAGAAACCCTAATGAGTGGAAGAACTTTTCTAAAATGTATGTTTCTCTCCCTAATCTCTAGCCAATTCTCTCTCTAACTAACCAACCTCTTACTAAAAATGGCAAAATTCCTTATATAGGTAGTTCAAATGTCACACCCAATGGTCAGACCTCATGTACGAGGACCTCTAAATGATTGCACCATGAGCACACTTTCAATTTGGCTTGAACTCTGTTTTGAACGTAATTTAAGGCAGTTCGATCGATCACATGGTTGCTCTGATCAATCGAAGTATGGCGGTACAATTTTTGGATAAGGACAAGGCTGAACTATTTTTGGGAAAAGGAAAAAGTGATTAGTAAGGATAAGATCAAAATGTTTGATCGATCGGATAAAAGGTTGGATCGATCAAATAGGAAATTTTCCTGAGGATAAGGATAAAGGGCTCGATCCATCGTGGCAGGGTTGGAACGATCATAGTGTGATTGATCATAGTTTGGTCTGATCGATTAAATATGAATTTTTCACCACTTTGCTTCCACTTTGCTCATTTCTTCCACTAGACTCAAGATTGCTTGTTTAAATGCTCTAATTCAGCTGAATTGACTTATTTTGGAGATAAGTGACTGAAAGGGGAAATAACATGAAATTAGACTAAAACAAAAAAATTAAATAGAATAAGGTCATAGAACATTCAAGATTAAGGGGTTTGAATGCACACTTTTTAGCACTTATCAGCAGCAGGAGTGACTAGTGTCGTATAGATCTCGTAAGCTTATGCCTCATGAGATTAATTATCCGATGCATGATTTGGAGGTGGCAGTTGTAGTCTTTGCTTTACGCATTTAGAGGCATTATCTGTTGGGAGAGTCCTTTAGATTATTCAGTGATCACAAAAATCTATAGTATTTGTTCACTCAGAGGGAGCTGACTACGAGACAGCGCAAATGGTTAAAGTTTGTGAAAGATTATCATTTCTCTATACAGTACCATATAGGGAAAGCGAACGTGGTGGCAGATGCACTCAGTTGCTGACCCTATTCGAGTCTTTTTGCATTATTCGCCACTGAGTGGGATGCTTTGAAGACAGTTGATGAGTTATCCAATGCTTTTATAGCATGTATGGTAGTTACATTGTCTATCATTCCCAAGGTACTTAGGACACAACTCATAGATCAATAGTGCATTGATGAAGTTGCAGAGATAGCTTCTGGAGAGGTTTCATTTTATTATGTTGGAACTGATGGAGGTTTATGGGACAAAAGGGGTTTAGTAGTACCTTCTGCTGATGATTTGAAAAAGGATGTGATGAATGAGACTTACAGATCTGAGTTTTCTATCCATCCAAGAGGAGATAAGATGTATTACGATATGAAGCGACAGTTTTGCAGGGCAGGTATGAAGAAGGATATTGATATCTTTGTATCTAAGTGTAGTACTTGCCAGATTGTCAAGATTGATCATCAGAGACCGCTAGGTTCTTTATAGCCACTACCTATACCAGAGTGGAAATGGCAGAACATTTCTATTGATTTTGTGGAGGGATTGCCTAATTTAATTAAAGATCATAATTTCATTTGGGTCATCGTTGATAGGTTGACCAAATCAACTCATTTCTTGCCTATTCGTACTGATTATACTTCGAAGCAGTTGGCGAGACTTTACATTACAGAGATTGTGAAGTTGCATGGCATACCGTTATCCATTATATTATATAGGGATTCTAGCTCTGTGTCAGGATTCTAGAAAAGTTTTCAGCAGGTTTTGGGTATAGAGTTGCATCTTAGCACTACTTATCTTCCTTAGACTAATGGACAGACAGATAGGGTTAATCTGATCATGGAGGATATACTTCATTCTTGTGTCCTTGACTTTAAGGGCCATTGGGAGGATTATTTTCCACTCGTGGAGTTTGCATATATCAATAGCTTTTAGAAGACTATTGGAATGGCACCGTTTGAGGCATTATATGGCCGACCATGTAGATCTCCTGTTTGTTGGATGGAGGTTGGAGAAAGCAGATTTTTGGGTCCTGAATTCATTAAGGATACATCTGAAAAGATCATTCTTATTAGGGATCATATGTGCACTACCCAGAGTAGGCAGAAGAGTTATGCAGATCATCATACTCGTGCATTGGAGTTTCAGGTTGGAGATCAGGTTCTACTTAAAGTGTCTCCTATGAAGGAAGTAATGTGCTTTGGGAAGAAAGAGAAGTTATCACCACATTTTGTCGGTCTTTTTATGATTACAGATCGAGTTGGAACTTTAGCTTATTGGTTAGCACTTCCAGATCATTTACATCGTGTCCACAATGTGTTTCATGTTTCCATGTTGCGAAAATTTTTGCGAGATGAGGATCATTATCAGTATATCGATATTAGTGAGATTGAGTTACAGTCGGATGCAATATATGTGGAGCCACCGTGTCGTATTATAGACCGTAGAGATCAGATTCTTTGCAATAAGGTCATACCCCTAATTTGCATTTAATTGATTTTTTTGGTTACGTGGCTAATTGTTATGCATTTATTTGATTTATTTGTTTGTTTTAATTATATGTTTAATTTTTTTATTTTAATTAATTACTTGTATTAAATTTATTGTTTAAATGACTGTGTGTTTATTTGAAATTAATTGTTAGGAATTAAATGTTTATTTTATTTTATATTTTAAAGAGTTGGATTTGGATAGTAGTAACGGACCAACCCAATGGGTCACATGAACTATTTGGATAAGAGCCTAAATGGGTATGGATAGGGACCCATGGATAGGAGTATTGTGTGTGTGTATATATATATATATATATATATATATATATATATATATATATAGGTGTGTATATATATGTATAATATTATTATAGTATTATTATAATTATGATTATTATTGTTACCTTTGTAATTAATATTAATAATAAGGAAGGACCAGATATATATATATATATATATATGTATATGTTTATAGTTATTATATAATATCTATATGATAAGCGCAGAAAAGTGTGCATTTTATCCCCTTAATCTTGAATGTTCTAGGACCTTATTCTATCTTATTTTTCCGTTTTAGTCTAATTTCATGTTATTTCCCTTTTCAGAAACTTATCCCCAAAATAATTCAATTCAGTTAAATTAGAGCATTAAAAGAAGCAATCTCAAGCCTAGTGGAAGAAAATAGCAAAGTGGAAATAAAGTGGTGAAAAAGTTCTCTCCGATCGATCAGAACCAAGATACGATCGATTAAACTGTGATTGTTCTAACCCTTCTTCTTTATCCTTAGGAAAATTTTCTGTTCGATTGATCTAACCTTTCCTTCGATCGATCGAACCCTTTTGATCTTATCCTCACCTACCACTTTTGTCATTTTTCCCAAAAATATCTTAACTTATCCTTATCCAAAAAGTGCGCCGCCTTGGTTCGATCGATCCGAGTAACCATATGATCGATCGAACTGCCTCAAATTGTGTGAAAAGCTGATTTCAAGCCAAATTAAATATGTGCTCATGGTGCAATCATTTAGAGGTCCTTGGCACGAGGTCTAAGCATTGGGTGTGACATATGAGCTACCTATATAAGGAATTTGGATAATTTTAGCAAAAGAGTTGGTTAGTTAGAGTGTGACTTGGCTAGAGATTAGAGAGAAACATACAATTTGGAAAAATTCTTCCACTTATTTAGGGTTTCTACCAAGAACACAAGAAGAGGATGATGAATTCTACCATGGAGATAACCCTTGACGGTTGGATGACAATATCAATGAGTGGCTAAACCATTCTCTTGGGGCTAGTAGATAGCCCTAAGCATGCCTCCTAAACTTTGATATTTTGTTATTGATAGGGATTTGTATTGTATTTCTTGTCTTGACATCTTATATATATAAATCTTGTTTTTACAATGATTTGTGTAATTTAATACTTCCAATTGCTCATTTAATTCTACCCATATGTCTATGTATGCTAGAATGGATGTTCATGTGTTTATCTCTAGGTTTTATGACATTGATGTATGTCTATGTGTGTTGATATTATGAATCTAGTGATGGTCAAGGCATGGTGCTTAAATGATTACTCTTGTAGTTTATTTGATGGTTCATACTTATTTCTTGATGGATTGTGCCACCTCCTTAGTTTAATTAGTTTAATTTTCATGTCACTAGCTTAGTTGTAGTGTAATTGCCTTACTTTCTTAGATAGGTGGACAATCCATTCTTGTTGTTTGATATTCCTTGCTCATGAGTGCAAGTGGTATATTTCTCTAATTTATTGAGTGTGCATTGATTGTGGGCTTATGGATGGATTAATGGTTTAATTTGATATGTTGTGCTATTCACTAGATTAACTAGACAATACATGCTTACTTAGCCATCTATGCTAATATTTCAATTAATGGTGCACACTTTCATTTACAACACAAAATCCCCCTAATCCATCAAATATTGAATGTCTAGGAAGGTAATGCTTAGTGGTGAACTCTGTGACCCAAGATTCCTCTCTCATATTCTTGACACCTCATTTGTTTTAGTTGTTTTACATTGCATTTATTTAGTTTAAATTGTAGTATAATTTAACCAACAAACCATCTTTTGATTGTTCGACCTACTGCTCCATAATTGATTCCAAGAATACCGCTTCTTTTCCTTTGGGACGATCCCTACTTACTCTAGCTACATTAATAGTTAGTAGTGGTAGTGGCATTCTATAAATTCAAACTTGGCCATTTTATCACACTTTTATGCAACTCGGTTCGAGCGACACCAAGTTTTGGCGCCGTTGCCGGGGATTAAGCAACGCCGTATTTTGGAACCACTTAGGAATTAATACTCTTTTGATCTCGTCTTTATTTTATTTTATTTTGGTTACTTATTGTGCTTGTTTTTGATTGGCTAGGTGGTGTGTTCGTGTTGTAACAAACTAAAACATGCTAAATGAGAGTGGATAAGTTTGAATTTGTAAAGTTCCATGACTACCTCTAATTACTAATATAGCTTGGCTAAGTAGGGATCGTCCCAAGGGAAAAGAGTCGCACTTTGGAACCAATTATAGAGTAGTAGGTCAAATGATTAAAGATTGGGTGATTTAATTAAACTAGAGTTCAATTAAAACATGCAATTAATGAGAGAGAGGACTTGGGGCTTAGAGTTCACCACTAAGCTTCACTTTACTAGACACTAGCAATTGTGAATTAATGGGGACACTTAAGTTGTAAAATGTGTGTGTGTGTCACTAATTGAAAACTAAGCATGGATGGCAAATAAGCATATATTGTCTAGTCAATCTAGTGAATAACACAACCTATCAAATGAGACCAAAAACCATTCAATTAAACCACAATTATAGCACACACAATATTCTAGAGACATGCACTCTTTGCATTCATAAGTATGAAACATCAAGAAACAAAAATAGATTGTCCACCTATCTAGGAATTTAAAGCAACTACACTATATCTAGGCTAGAGACATGAAAATTAAACTAATTAAACTAAAGGTGTGGCACAATCCATCAAGAAACAAGTATAAACCATCAAATAAATCACTAGAGTACTCAATTAAGCACTATGTTTTGACCATCACTAGATTAACAACATCAATACACATAGACATGCATTAATTCCATTAAATATAGAGAAAAGCACATGAATCATCCATTCTAGCATACATAGACATATGGATAGAAATAAATAATCAATTGAAAGCATTAATCCATACACATCAAGTAGAACCCACAAGATATATATTTATTCAAGATCAAAACATTTATTACAACTAAAATCCCCAAAAATGTACAAAAGACTAGGTCTAGAAAGCAAACTTAGGGGCTATCTCTAGCCCCAAGTGAAGGATTTAGCCACTCATTGTAGTGGTCATGGAACCCTCAAGGGCTAACTTGGAAATTGACATCATCATCTTCATCCTTGCTTCCTTCTCAAAACCCTAGTTCTAGAGAGAAAACTATGTAAAAATATCTACTCTATGAATATTCTAAGATAAAATGATTGTATATTTAATTAATTCATTACATTCCTCTTTTGAGTAGCCTCCAAGTTAGAATAATAGCCTATGATTGGAGGAAATTCACAACTATACAAATTAGGTAGAAAATGGCGCACTCGGGAATTAGACAGCATACTGCCAGCAGGCACTTCGATCGATCAAACATTTAGCTTCGATCGATCGAAGTTGACGGGGCTTGAAAATATCTTCAAGGCTTTATCTAATTGGCTGAGCTAGCACCACCTTGCTTTGATCGATTGTAGACCTCTTCGATCGATCGAGACTTCCCTTCGATCGATTGAAGTTCCCTAGGTGCATTTTTCTTGGCTTCTTGCCAACTTTGCTCCTTAGCTGCAAAATGAGACTAAATGGCTCTTGTTAGTCTGTTTGAACTTTATTTACTTGAAATAGGCAATAACACAAATAAGTATCTAAGACATGAAAGTAAGATAGATGAATGGACTAAAATACACTAACTTAGGTGCTAAAATGCGTCACATTTGAGCACTCATCACACCCCCAAACTTAGATATTGCTAGTCCCTAACAATGAATTACAAGGAAAAGAGAGGAATAAACAACTAAATAACTATGAAATAAAAAGCAAAAAAGTGATAACACCACTTTTGTAGGGAATACGATTGCATTTAGCGCATGCAACAAGCCTTTTAAACCCCTAGATTACCAAGTCTCGTGAGGGTTTCCAAAAATGATACCCATAAACATTAAGCTCTTTCTTACTAAAGAGGCACCAATATACAAAACAAACATTGAAAGAGAACTACCTTAAGTATGCAATTTTTTAACCCTTTCCAAGTAATCTCCCAAAATTTCAATATCAAGCAAGCAAGTATGGTCCTTTAGACATCAAGATAATAATCATGCAAATCAAAACAACTCTAGAATCCTTTTTAAGTGAACCGGCATAAAATATGTTGCTGTCAAGTCAACTAGAGAAATAATCACATCCTTACCCTCAAACTAGCACATAAATCTAGTACTGATCATCAAAACAAAGAATGGATCTTTTATTAAAGCTTTATTTAACTAGGTGCGCTTATTCTTTTCACTCAATCTTTTTTTTTTTTTTTTAGAACACTATCCTAAGGATCAAAGATGGAAGCATGGTGTAATGTGTTGATCTATTAAGCTTTCTAGCGATCCATGAGGTCGAGCGTTAGGTCAATGATTCCCAAACTGGACGGCTTAAGGGCATCAGACGTTTAAACACCCCTAAAAATTTACAAGCTTAAATCAACTAGGCTACAAATCAAAACAATCTCTATCTTATCATTTTCCATTTTTCACCTTTTGGGAGAAGTCCTCACTTTTTTTTATTTTTTATTTTGATAATTAACCTAGAGTTTGGGCCCTCCACCTTTTGGCGCGAGAAATTCAATGCTTGATGAGGCTAGAATCCCAGCTACTCAATGAAAAGGGATTGTTATCCACTTTTGTCAAGATGAAAGCTTTCAATGCACAACTAGCTCAATTGGGATATAACCAAATCAATAGTCAACAAAGAATGTACCCCATAAATGAATACTAGTGTGCGCCTGTGCTAGTGTAGAATCATAGAGTGAATCTCAAAACAATCACAAGATCAGGATGACGTGGACCACAAATGCAAGCAAGATATCAATCTTTCAAAAAATTTAATCATAAATGGCATCCACAAGGCATGCAAACAATTTTTAAATTCTAAGTATCATGGTCGTCAAAAGATCAAAATCATAGCCCAGGACTCTCAAATCATACCATATGCATAGAAAGTAAGTGCGACATGTAAAATATGCTAACACACCCCTAAACTTAATCTGTGCATTATCCTTAATGTGCAAAGAAGCAACATATAATGGAAAGAGTATACCAAATGGGTGAAACAAAAGGGACCCGGCAACAGAAGTTAGCTTTAGAAGTTGCACCCCCAAACGTAGATTCTGAAAACCTGTCTGAAAATGGTCACACTAACAGCTGTCAAAGCATATGCATCAATGATAGAAATAAGAAGTGAAACTGAGAACTGGGCAAAAATCATGGCATATAGCAAGATATAACAGATAATAGCCAAAACTAAAATCAATATCTCAAAAATCCATACATAACATATAAATCCAAATCAGATATCGCTAAATCAATATATCAGTGCAATGTAAGCAATAATAATATCAAAAAAAATATCTAACAAAATATTAAACAATATCCAAAATAATAATATCCAAAACCAAATCCAAAATAATAATATCCAAATCCATATCTAAAACTAGTGCAAGTGTCTAAATGGTGCAGAAATATCACAGTCATAGTAGTGCATAAGGCAATGAAGATAATAAGTAGGAAAGAGAGAGAATGGTAGCATTAGACACTAGGGTCAGGAGTAAGCATGTCCGTAATATGCTGCAGCATGGTAGACATCTCAGTGCTGTGGTGAGTGAGGGAATCTGTAAGGTGAGTGCGCAGTGCTCCTAGCTCATGTCTCACCTCAGTTATATGCAGCATATCAGATCAGCGAACTAAATCGTCGTGTCTCCCCACCAAGTCATCATGTTTCCTCACTAGATTATCATGCCTCCTTGTGATATCCTTGTGCCGCCCAGTCATGTCAGCTCTGAAAGATATGAAATCTGTGTGTTGCTGAGCTACCTTTAATCTGTAGCTAGAATCAGTGCTGGTATGGGCTGTCGGCTTAGTAGGAGGGGTATGTGAATGGCCAGTCTGCTGAGATGCAGCAGGTACATTTGGCTGGGAGGTAGAACCTGAAGTGGTAATGCGACGTCTTTGCCTAGGGGGAGATCTATCTACTGTGTCATCCTCTGGAGCGTCGCCTGTTGCGGTTGACTGTGCTGCCTCTATCTATAGTTGTGCCTGAAGTCTCTTCATATCTCTTTTTGCTTTGTTCTTGCGGCAGGAATTGAAAGTTTTATTCCAGTGGGTCAAGTCATAAGCTCTTTTCGCCTGGTCTACATCAGGCTCTGGAATCTCCTCAGGGTCAAACTGGTACCCCTGGTCTATAAGCAGCTGTGTAATCAAATGGCCAAAAGGTAAAGGCCAAGTCTCTGCTTTGGAGCTGTGCGAATGATGCAAGTTCTTCCAAAACTTGTGGATGAGCTCCCAAATAAGAGCAAGAATAGAGATCTACTACCCCTGATCTAAACAATATAGGGCCTGAAAGATCCCCTTTTGCCTCTGAGTGCCATGGCCTGTCGGGAAAGCATTGAGGTGTAGCACTGAATCAAAGAACCAATATCGGGGATCAATCTCGACCCGATCTGCAAATGTGTGCCCCTTATATGCTACCTGTGGTGATAATGTAGCTACCATGGTCAGCTCAGTGGGGAATGGTGGATGTGTAGGGTATAGTGGCTCCTGAGTATCATTAGCCAATGGAGAAGTGTGGGGGCAGCGACTGGCAGCAGCTATGGCTTGAAAAGAAATATCAATCTCCTGGCCGTCAATAGTAGTGTGTAATAGAAATTTGTTATCCTTATCCACCCTGTGACGACCCTGGATTTTTCAACCAAGTGTGTCCTGTGATGACCAAAAACGGATCCAAAATGTAGAAGCAAAAGATAGAACAATGGTCTTTAGAGATACAACACTCCTCTAAGAGACCAATGTGACCCTCGACGAGGTCACAAAACCCAAAGGAAGAAAATGCGGAAGCAACGTTTCAAAAACGGAAAAGAATGAACCTAGGGGCAAAATGGTCATTCCACACTGAAATGGGTGTGACCGTGCACACCATTGGAAAGAAAATGAAAAATTAATAAAGATAGACTCAAGAATCACTTGATTTGGGGTCCGGACGACAAAGATATCAAGTTCTGAAGTCGAAGGAAGGGATACCCTATCCCGGTTCGAACCAAAAACAGACACTACCTTACTAAAACTTGAATAACTTGAGGCACAAGAAGAATCTGAAGCTCTAATTCATACCACTGGAAAGCTTATTTCGACGCGATCAATTTAGACTCAAGAACGGACCAATTCGGAGTTAAAACGAAGAAGTTATGATGATTTGAAGTCAGAGGTGCAGTGCTGAACCACGACACACACACCCATGAACAGTACTTCGAGCGCTCGAACAAGGACTTCGAGCAATCAAAAATTGCCCTAGGAAATCTGCCCAAAGTTTGAGTGCTCGAACTCCCCATTTAGAGCGCTCGAACACCTGTAGGCTGCTTCTAAAATGTTGACTTGAAATGTAATTTTGAGGACTTTCTGGGCCTTTTTGAGAAAAACACAAAGAAGAAACTACCCTCAAAATCATGTTTTCTAGCCAACCATGCAAAAGAAAACTTTAATTTTCAAGTGAAAACCCCAAAATGCCCTTATGCTCAGTTTAGGCTCAAAACGGCAAAAAATGTAAGTTTGCACCAAACATACTTTTGACCCCAAATACACTTCTAGGCTGAAACGAATATGCATGCAAACATAATAGGTGATTTTGAGTGCACAGGAATGGTCTACAGCTCCCGGAAACGACCGATGCAAAATCCGACCCCCTGACGGCCAAAAAGGCGAAAATGAATTTGAAATGGAAATTTTGAAAACCAAAATTAGCAAATGGTTGGAAATTACCGTTTGGCCCTTGGCCGCACTTCATGCATGATTAATGAGATCCTACGGAAGAATCAAAATGGACCTCCCACACCCGATGCAAACATAGTGAGACAAAACTTAACATTTTTTCAATATTCTCATGATATTTCATGAAGTCGAAACTACATAGAATACAAATACATGTCATTGGCCTCCAGCCTCATCTTATACATGTCAAATACATTGTAAGGAGTGCACTCATGTACACACTACATGTTTAAATTCAAATATACATATTTTGACATATAAGGCTACAAGTGGCTTTTCAAGCCAACCTTTACAAGAAATGGAAATCTTCAAGTCTACCAATCATCCAAGCATGACGAGAATCGCAACCTTGATTCTTGTACCTGAAATATACCCCAGTATCGTAGGGGTGAGTAACATAAAGCTACTCGTAGGAAATGAGCATGCATCGACCTACGTTTTACAAGTTTGCATGATTTAATTATTGTGGTTCATTCCACCTAACGTCTATGTCAAAGGTGAGACTCAAGGAGCATCCTAGCTACCTAGGATCATTTGTAGCATCAATCACCTTATTCATTCAATTTTAGTAACATAGGGTCATGCTTACACAAAGCAACAATATAGGAGCATGCTTACATAAAGCAACAACATATAGATTCTCAAGGTAATCAACTTGAAGTCTAAAATGCAACATCAACTAAATATAACAATTTAACATAATTAGAATATCTAATACCACACATCAAGACATAGGTTCTCTAGGTTATCAACTAAAAATCTAAAAGTGTGAAATCAACTAAATATACCAATGTAGTATGGATGTACTTAACAACATCAATTCGCAATCAACCAAAATTACAAGTTACAATTAAACATTGGTTGTCAACTTGAAATTTAATGCGAAATCACATAATGGAAAACTTGGACCTCTCGTCTTGGACTAAACCAAGATCAATATGGTTATTCCGGGCATTAACTCGCTGGGAAGACCACTCTAGTGTGCACTATCTCAATTAGGGAGAACTCATACCTCCCGCACTAAAGCCAAACTTTAGCCATGTCACTTGTAACACAATGTCCCAAGAGAATCCAAAGTATATCAAGTTCAAAACTTATATATCATAATTTAAGGCATATAAACCACCTTCCATGCACAGGTAGGTTGAAACCACACAATCCATGCCTTAGAGTTTCAATTCTAAAATGACATACATAATGTCAATTACAAAGTGTGCAATTCACTACACATGGTCTCAATATATTCTATAAAGAAAACATGTTCTCATGAATATAAATATAACAACAAAGTTGTCCAATACCAAGTGAATACAAAACAAGTTCAAGTCCATGATTTGAATATAGAAACAACTTCTAAAATACCAATAGATCCATGGAGCCATTAGATAGAATTTAATTAAACAAGGTGATTAAATTCTCTAGATTTCAAATAACCTCAAATTAATATATGTTAAGTAACATATCATGGTCTTTACATATATCAAATCAAAAGTGCAAGATAAGCAAGATATCATCAAATAGAATTTAATTAATTTAAATCAATTAAATCTCTAGATTTCAAAAGTTGTCCAAATGATCTCAAATTAATTTATATCAAGCACTAAGTCATGGTCATACCATATATCTAGTCTAAGATGGATTACAAGCAAAACACAATTTACTAGAATTTAAACCAAATTAAATCTATTTAATCTCTAGATTTGAAAACTCATCTAAATCAACCCAAATTAATATATATCAAAGATCAACTCATGGCCATGCCATTTACCAAGTCTAAAATGAGTTATAAGCAAACTACCATTAATCATAATTTCTCAAATTAATACACTACATGCATATAAGTTGTTTAAGCATAAAAAACATGCAAGACAACAAACATATAACCCTATAACATTCCCTACCTCACTAGAGAAGTGTCTCTCTAGAATCCAAGGCAAAATCAACACAAAATGGCAAACCCTTCTAGGGTTATGAAGAGGAAGATGAGGGGAACAAAATGTATTCCCAAGTTCAAGCTTAGAAATCAATGGAAGGCTCTCAAAAATCAAGGTCAAAGCTTAAGGCTTTAGGCTCGATCCATGGAGGCTAGGGTTTTCTTTACAAAAGAGGGAGGAAATAAAAAATGATGAAGATGAAATGTGAGTGGAGGGGATAGAGATCCTCCACTCACTATGTGCTCACACACACACTAATGCAAGATCAAATTGTGAGCCTACACTTTTCACAAATCCAAGGCTCCATTCTAGGCTAAATCTCAAGCCTACACTTGTCAACCATCCAAGCCAACAAGTGGTTAAATCTCCACCCTCCACGTGTCCTCATCCAAGGCCTCAAAGTGTTTCCACACACATGTCAACAGGTGGACCAATGAGAGTGTGACACTTGTCACATTTTCTAAAAATTGCAAAAAAATCCTTTTTGAAAATATCTTCCAAATTAAATTACAAAATGGTCCCTAAGACGAAAAATAATTACTTTACAGTAATTACACAAAACCCCTAAAGTTTGGAAAATTACAAAATGGTCATGTATCTATTCCCTTTACAAGAAAAGTAAGCACTTAGCATGCTTTTCTACAAAAGTGAAAATACACATAGTATGGAATTTAAATATCGTGGATGCATGCAAAACCAGAATCGAATCTGAACACAAAAAGTGAGGTTATGCCAACAAAGTGACAACCGAGAAAAAGACGAAAGTGAATAGTGTCACAAAAGTGAAAATATGAAAATGACTCGGTTCTCAAAGGAAGTTGTCAATCCAAGGAAAAGAGTCTCGGAAACCATCCCCGAACACTCAAGATGACACTAAGTGATGAGAAACTGAACTTAGAAAGGAAAAGATCAACGGAAAAAAAATATCCGTGAAAATCTGAGAAAAGGAAAGGAAGGAAAATGGCCGGGTCATTACACACCTGGAGGTGCTGGTAGAAGAGAGCAACCAACCGGGGGTAGATGACTGTGTCTACTGGGGTCATAATAACAGTACTTCCCCGCCTCACAAGCTCCTCATAAGACCACTTGGTCTGGTCTATGGTAGCAAATGTAGCTGTATCGAGCCTGTACTCGATCTCCCGTGCCTTAATGGCGTAAGACTTAGCGGGAACCTCGCGAATAATGGCATGCTTAGCGTCTATAGAGTGTGTCTCAGATTGGACTGAGGCCAAAGATGAAGAAGAAGAAGACTCTGGAACTGGAGATGGAGGCTGTGGAACTCAGTGAACTCGCTTCCTAGCAAGAGTCTTTCTTCTATGCCGCATCTGCAAAACCACAAGGATAAATCAGTGTATAGGTTAAGGATAAGGTAAGCAACTGATAAGAAAACACAAAGCATATCTGAATCAAGTAAAAACAGATAAAATATATGAATAGGGTCATGCTTGTGCAAGAAATGAATAAGAAAACTTCAGAATTAGCATTCAACATGCTTCAACAAGACATGATAGGTCAAAACACAATCAGTAATGGCCATAAAGCAGTGATGGCATAGAGGGCAGAAAAGTTACATATGGAACATGTTAAGCAGAAATATGATCAACAGGACAAGCTTAGGTTGTGATGTGCATAAAGGATGCAACGTGCATTCATAAACCTAAAACTCAAGTAAATGCTGCAATGAGAAGAAAAGTAGAATATAGAATGACATCGTATCAATTCTTAGCAAGAAGGTCTACAAGTGCAATAGCGAAGACGAAATACAGTAAGCAGGATAACATGAAGTATATAGGCATGGCAGCTGTCAACCTAGGACTCAAGAAACATGCAAGTCATGTAATAAAGACTAAGCGAAATGCACGGTTGCAAGACACTACGATCCAAGGTATGTTATGATAAGCAAGTTAAAAAATGAATCTTGGACATGGTATACAAATAGATAGCATATATCAGAATGATGCACAAAGAAGAACAACTCCAGACAAAGAAATATCCTGCACTGCAATGCAACAAAATTAGGGTCCTATGATCACTTAGAATTTGTGACTCCCTCTAATGCTGAAATGAAGTAGTGAATGGTTAAATATTAAGAATACAAGAAGCTTACCATCTGGAAGTCAGAATCTGGACTGGAAAGAACCTCGGTCGTGAAGAATAGATCACAAGTAAATGTCATTCAACAGATAAATAAAAAGATTAAGCAAACATATTCCCAAACTTGGTTCAAATTTGCATTTCAAAATTTAAATTAAGCTCAAGAATTGATACTAAGGCCAAATAACAGAAACAACATCCATATCATGCATTTTAAACTTCCAAGAATCCATAACACACCCCCAAACTTAGTCAGAAATCAATTCCAAAATATAAGCTCAAAGGATGCACAGAAAATCTCAAGAACTGTCAATGTGATACAAGTGTGTGCAGAATGGTGTATATTCAAGCAACAAGTTGCAATTATTCCAAGGGGCACACAATTATTCAAAAGAAATCACATTTGACAAGTTTCAAAATCATTAAGCACAAGAAGATCAAAATCATGACAAAGAAGGTGAAAAGACATCAAACTGTGCCCTATCATGGCAAGAATCAAGAATTATAGCACAAACAAGTTCAAAGGCACTGAGCATTTTCAAATGGATACAAAAGATCAAATGGAACAAGCTTGAACTCAAACAAGGGTATTTTGGTCAACTTTGGAATTTCTCAACACTTTTGAGGCAAACCTAAAATTTTTGAAAACTTCGGGGTCAAGACATTCAATTGCATTGTAGAAAAACTTCATGACAAGAATCATGCAATGAATGAACAACATTAGAAGAAATCATGCAACTCAATTTCAAATTTTTCAACAAAGTTCAAAATTTTCCATTTTAATCATTTGAAACCCAACAAGTGTGATCACAAAGCATTTTAACAATGAAATATCATTTTACCAAAATAATGCACTCAACCCAATCAAAACTTGTCAAAGAGGTCAATTTGAAACATTTTTTTATGCATTGAAAACAAAACTTAGCATTTTCAATTTCAAAATCACAATCACAAAATCAAGTCAAGTCATGCTTATAAACAATTTAGCCAACATAAAACACATCCATGCATTTCACATTCAAGCAAATGAGAGAAGATGTAACTATGCTCACAACAATTCAAACTTTCAATGCCATTTCAAATTCAACGTCAGCATCTCAACTTTAAAAACAAGTTAAAAATTTCTTTCATTTCAATCCAAAATCAACTTTAAAATTCTTTTCAAATTCCATCTCAAAGTCCAAGAATCAAACCACATGCCTTTTTGGATTTAAAATCAAAGTTCAAATTTCTTTTGAAAATCTGGCATGGTTTGCCCTTAAAAATGGACATCGCAAAATTTTCAAAACACAAGAAATATCATGCATTTATCATTCATGACAATCAATCAACTTCACATTCAAATCAATCCCATTGAAGCAATTCAACATGGAAAAAAAGACACTGCCCACAACAATGCATAAAACCAATTCAATTTTTGTCCATTCTCCTTCTAACAACTACAATCAACAAACATCATCTCCATAATCCATCATCCATGCAAGACATATCAAAGTGTAGGCCAAATCAAATGTTTACAAAATTTTTGATTTTAACATTTTTATTATTTTATTTTCATTTTTATTTGTTTTCACTTCTTTTCAGTTTTTTATTTTGCTTTCCATTTTTATATCAAAGGGTATATACACAAATTAGCAAAATATCAATAAAAACAAAATAAAATGAAATCAAAATAAAATTAACAAGAACAAAATAAAAGATAAAAATAAAAGAAAAGAATTGGAGATTACCTAACTCAAGAAAGAAAATAAGAGAGTGAAACTAAGAGGTTTGGGCGAAAATGGGGATTTTTCAACCTTGCCGGCGTCGGAAAAGATGAACGGAGACTCGCCGGAATTTCAGAACTCGCTGGAGCTTGTTTCGGCATCTCCTTGGCCTAAATCGGCAGGAGATGATGAAAATAGAGGAGATAGAGTGAAATGGAGAAAGTGGAAGAGGAGAAGCTTGGCTGTGGCCAAAAGCTTCTTGCCGCCGTTAATGGAGGTGCGGCGGTGGTTCGCTTGGGTCTCCTTTGGTTCCCGTCGGTTGAAAAGAAAGAGGTGGGGTGGTGGTTATGTGAGATTGAGGGGGAGTAAGAGAGAGTGAGAGATGGATTGAGAGATTTTGAGAGAGAGGATGATTCGGTGAGAGAGAGAGAGAGTTAGGGTTTCTATGAGGGAGACGATGAATAGGAAGGGAGAAAAAGAAAAATAGAAAAATAAAGGGAAAAGAAAAGGAGGGGAGAAAAAGAAGAAAAATAAAGAAAAAGAAAAAAAATAAATAGGGAAAAAAAATAATAAAATGAAAAGAAAACTGAAGGGTCAAAGAGTTTTCCGAAAAATTTCAACTGACGAATTTTGGAACGATTGAAGGATTTCGATCGATTGAACCCTCAACTTCGATCGATCAGGAATAGATTTCAATCGATTGAACTTAACTTTGATGGATCGAAATGGAATTTCAAAAGTCCTCAACATAGGTGATTCGATCGATCGAAGTGGGACTTCGATCCATCGAACTTGAGTTCGATCGATCGAAACCTTACTGGCAGTACTCAAAATGCAGGAATTGGCCCGTAAGCTAGATTTTTCAATTTAACTCATATCTAGACGACACAGAAACATATAAAAATAGAAATAAGGGAGGAATAGGGTTGTCAAACCCTACGGAATGCACTAGTCTTTAACTTCTCTAGCAAGACGTTAGGCTCTTTTAGGTCGGATCAAAAATCTTATTGTGCATCCCCTCCTTGGCAGGGTGAATGGACTTTTGAATCCCACCTAACAAATTATTCCCTAAAGAACTTATTGGATTTGATTCAAAGACGATTGATGGTCCTTTGCCAATAAAGCTCTTAGGCTTCCATACCCTTTCAACATTTGTTTTTAAAACAACATCTTTTGAAATCAAGTTTGAAGATAGACCTTTTGAAATTCCACTTTCAAGCAAAGACTCAACTCTTTCTAAGTCATTTTCAAGACACTTTTCCATAACACACAAATCTTCATGCTTATCTATTGAATTTGGGGTTGGATTAAATATATTCAACTTCACTTTCATGTGGCCAAATGAAATTTTCATTGTCCCCGTCCTATAATTGATGTTGGCATTTGCGGTTGCCAAGAAGGGATGGCCAAGGATAACGGGAATTTGGCTTTTGGGATTTGGAACCGGTTCTGTGTCAATGACAACGAAATCGATCGGGAAGAAGAATTTATCAATTTTAATCAACATATCCTCAATGATACCCCGGGCCTTTTTGATGGATCGGTTGGCAAGTTGCAAAACTACCAACGTCGGTTTTAAGTCTCCTAAGCCCAATTTAACATACACCGAATATGGAAGAAGGTTAACACTTGCTCCTAAATCAAGAAGAGCCCGATTAATGACAAGGTCACCAATGATGCAAGGAGTAGTAGGTGAACCTGGGTCTTTGAATTTTAGGAGAGTGTTGTGTTGCAAAATAGAGCTTACTTGCTCGGTCAAAACCACTTTCTTTGGTGCTTGGCTCTTGTTCTTCCTTTTTTGGGTGCAAAGATCTTTCAAGAATTTGGCATAAGCCGGAATTTGGTTAATTGCATCTAAGAGAGGAAGATTAATCTTCACTTGCCTAAACATTTTAATGATTTCATTGTCCTTAGTCTTTTGCTTTTCAAGAGAAATGGATCCTTTCAAGGCATCCGGAAATGGAGCTCTTGGCTCAAAATCTTTTTTAAAATATTTTTGAGAATCACATCCAACACAAGAATTTTTCAAATCATCTTTCAAAACTTTTTCAACAAAGTGTTCATGCATACGCAATGAAGGAGGAATAGAATGTGAAATAGGATAGGTGTTAACTTTTGGTTACACCAGTTCACTCTCTTCATTGGAAACTCTAACTTGATTATCAACAATTTTTCCACTTCTTAAGGTTGTCACCACATTGACATGTTCAATTGTGTGACCTTCTGATGAGGAATTCATCTTCACAACAAATTGTTGCTTTGGTGGATTCAAAGGCATTTTCCCTAGCATTCAAAGTACTAGCTATTTACCCGACTAAAGTTTTTAGCTTGGCAATGGATTGGGAATGAGAATGAAGCAATTGAGTATTTGCCTCCAAAGTACCCAAAACGGTCAACACTTTTTCCTCAAAAGTAGGACTCCTTGAATTTACTTGAGAATAAGATGATTGATTAGGAAAATGAGAGTTAGAAAGTTGATTTCCATGTGATGATTGAAAAGATGATCTATAACCTTGGGAACCTTGGCCTTGCATTGGGGGCGGAACATACTTGCCTTGAAAACTACCTTGGGGAGGGTTTGAGCCTTCCCCTTGGCTTTTCCAAGAGAAGTTTAGATGGTTTGTCCACCCGGGATTGTAATGTGTGCCATAGGGATTATTTCCTTGGTTAACAAATGTGGCATTCACTTGTTCATGGTGCTCACTTTGTACATGTCCATGAGGACAATTGGAAGTCGAATGTAAAACATTAGAACAAATTATGCATGTTTCATTAGATGGATGATGAACATGATTAGGGGAGGAAGACACTTAATTCACCGAATTTTGGTTGATAAAAAATTGATCAAACCTTTGAGATAGGGACTTGACTTCGGCGGCTATAGCATTAGAATTGTCAACTTGATACAAGCCAATATTCTTCCTTTCACCCAAATTTCTATCATTTTTGGAAGACAAGGATAGATGCATTGAATTGTCACTCATGTTTTCATAAAGACGCCAAACATCATTTTCATGCTTATCAAGATAAGAACCACCCATAGAAGCATCTACCATACCCTTGTGATTATCCGGCAGACTTGTAAAAAAGTATTGAACTAATTGCCACTTAGGCATGTCATGATGTGGACACTTCCTAAGTAAGTCATTAAATCTTTCCCATGCCTCATGAAACAATTCCTCGTCCCCTTGTGAAAATTTTCTAATTGAGGTTCTCATTGCATTGGTCTTAGAAACCAGATAGTACTCTTTCAAGAACTTTTGTTGTATTTCCGCCCAAGAAGTTATCGAAAAAGGCTTAAGATTGTTGAACCAATATTTTGCCTTATCTTTAAGGGTGAAAGGAAAAAATTTTTATCTCAAAACATCTTCCGACATGTCTGTGTATTTCACGGTGGAGCATACTTCAAGAAACTCATCTAAATGATTGTAAGGTTCTTTACTTGGAAGTCTATGATAGTTAGGAAGCATTTGAATAGTTTATGGTTTAATTTCATAATGATGTGCTCTAAATGGGGGCAATTGAATGCATGTAGGTGCATTATATTCATTTGGCACATAATGATCACGCAAAGTAAGAGGAGGATTCATAACTGGTGGTGCAACATAAGCACCTTGATTGCCTTAAATAATGGGAGGTTGTGGAGCAAAAATTAGCTAAGGCATTGCCAATGGAACTTGGCCTTGTTGTTGTGTAGAATGAAAGGCCTTGGCATGCCTAATGGTACTTGAATGTTGTCAAGATGCACATTAGGGTGGAGGATACCTTGTTGGTCTATGTGACCAAGGTCCTCCACATGGTCCTCATTATATTCTTCCATTGATGAATTGGAATGACTAAAATTACCCCTTCCCTTAGAATTACGAACAATGGATTCAAGATTCAAATTAAGTGGGACAAGAGTAGGATTTAACAACCTACGACTATGCATGCACAAACAAAACAAAAACAAGCAACAAGCAAGTAACAATCACTTCTCCTCCGCAACAAATCAATCAAAAAACATCCTCCATATACATTGATCCCATACTCCCATGCTTTCAACAATATGCAAGAAAAATTAAATTGATCCCATACACCCATGCTTTCAACAATATGCAAGAAAAATTAAATTGCCTTCACGCAGGCTCACGATCTATCTAGAAAATGAAAAACTTGCCTCCACGCGGCCTCACGATTAAACTCACTGATCGGTTGTCAATTATACATTAACCTTTGTAATAGCACAAATCATTGTAAAATAGGGCTATTGGTTGGGTAAGCCGAACCACTGGGACTGCTAGTTTATAGCAACCAAGGTGTCTAAAATCACTTTTAGAATGCTGAAAAGGGGGTTGTAGAGTTTTGTTGGTTTGTCACTAAAATTAAGGGTTTAAATTGCATAAAACAATAACTTGCAAGAACTTTAGAGAAAATGAATTCAGAAATAGAAGACTAGGGAAGTGAATCCACTCCAACCCTTTACACATGGTGAATATATGATTGATTTGGGAAAATAATGCATATATGTGACCATGATACATAGCAACACATGGTTACTACAATATCTTCAAGAAATTCATTAAATCACAAGGCAAGAATAATCTATCAAAGCTTCACATGCTTGAGCTACCTAAAATATGGTGTTACCTTAGATATGCTCACTAAGCTAGAGATTATCAAATGATAAAAGCACATGGAGTCAAGAGACAACATTAACCCATCAAAAGGAAGTCCTAAGCTATGGATTAACAAATTTCTCATAAACCATGCCATTAAAACCATTTCATAATCTTATTTCCATTGTCACCATGAAAATGCTAGCCACACAACCATGAGAACAAATAATCTTAGATAAGAACACTTAATTCAATATGATCATTTATAAACAATAACATTCCTTACACATTGTAATATGCTCTAGATTATGAAACTTGGCCCATACATACATTTCATTCCCCAAGATAAATAAAAAATTAAACATGTTTACAAGGAAGAGTTTCATCACCTCCCTAGAGAAGGATTTAGTTACCCATAAGGACAAGGAATGAAGGGATTAGAATGCTTATCCTCTCCATTTTTGTGCTTGGAGCAAGCTCTAACCTAAAACCTCTCTAGAACACTCTTTTTCTCTCTAAAACTTAGCCAAATGTGAGATATATCCAAAAATACAAGCCTCTCCTTCTTTTCTAGGCAAAAACCTACTTCCCTCCACTCAATCACGAGCTCCAACCACCCTAGGAGGAAGGAGGACCACAGAAAATCACTAGGGAACCAAATGCAGCAAGAAATCCGGAGCAGGTAATCTACTCTCTACAGATCGGCGGGCGCCCGCGGGTGCTTGCATCCTGAAAGTGGCCTCTGGACAAAACGGCGGGCGCCCGTGGATGCCTACCTTCTAAGCATTAAGTCCTCTATTTTAGCCATTTTGATTGGTCTGGTAACACGGCCGTCATTTTTAATGCAAGGCCGCAAAACTCAAACACATGCTGACTCAAGAAACTTGGCTCAAATAACGGTCCCCAGCAATGGCGTGCTCTGATCCTTCAAAGGATTGTCAAAACCGCTCTTTTAATCATATTCGGGGGAACCAACCTGAAAATAGATGAAAGCAAGCAAACAAAGCAAAATTATACATTATTATCAACTAATAGACTTAACTAATACAAATAAGGGCGCTTGAATATGCAATATTCAGCGCTTATCACTCACAAAGGGTCCTTAAGCAACTTCAAATTGTATTTCAATTTTTTTTTTCTCTTTTTGCCTTGCTTGTTTCGTAAAATTTTTATTTTTGAGCTTTTTATGCTCTTGTTTAGCTTCACTTGGCTTGCTTGCTTCTTTGCTTTTTAATTTTCCTTTGCTTTACCCTCTTGTCTCAATTGACTTAGCTAATCAAGAACAAACACAATAAGTAATCAAAATAAAAATAAAATAAAAACACAATAAAAAGAGTGCTAATTCCTAATTGTTTCCAAAGTACGGCGTTGCCCATCCCCGGCAACGGCGCCAAAACTTGGTGTGTTCGTGTTGCAACAAGCTAAAACATGCTAAATGAGAGTGGCCAAGTTTGAACTTGTAAAGTGCCACTACTACCTCTAAATACTAATATAGCTAGGGTGAGTAGGGATCATCCTAAGGGAAAGGAGTCGTGCTTTGGAACCAATTATAGAGTAGTAGGTCAAATGATCAAAGATTGAGTCATTTGATTAAACAAGAGTTCAATTAAAACATGCAATTAACAATCTAGAAAGTAGAGAGAAATAAATGAGAGAGAGGACTTGGGGCTTAGAGTTCACCACTAAGCTTCACTTTAATAGACACTAGCAATTGTAAAATATGTGTGTGTGTCACTAATTAAAAACTAAACATAAATGGCAAATAAGTATAGATTGTCTAGTCAATCTGGTAAATAGCACAACCTATCAAATGAGACCAAAAACCATTCAATTCAACCACAATTAGAGCACACACAATATTCTAGAGACATGCACTCTTTGCATTCATAAGTATGGAATATCAAGAAATAAGAATAGATTGTCCACCTATCTAGGAATTTAATGCAACCACATTATATCTAGGCTAGAGACATGAAAATTAAACTAATTAAACTAAAGGTGTGGCACAATCCATCAAGAAACAAGTATGAACCATCAAATAAATCACTAGAGTACTCAATTAAGCACTATGTTTTGACCATCACTAGATTAACAACATTAATACACATAGACATGCATTAATTCCATTAAATCTAGAGAAAAATACATGAATCATCCATTCTAGCATACATAGACATATGGATAGAAATAAATGATCAATTAAAAGCATTAATCCATACACATCAAGTAGAAACCACAAGATGTATATTTATTCAAGATCAAAACATTTATTATAACTAAAATCCCCAAAAATGTACAAAAGACTAGGTCTAGAAAGCAAACTTAGGGGCTATCTCTAGCCCCAAGTGAAGGATTTAGACACTCATTGTAGTGGTCATAGAACCCTCAAGGGCTAGCTTAGAGATTGGCATCATCTTCTTCATCCTTAGTTCGTTCTCAAAACCCTAGTTTTAGAGAGAAAACTATGTAAAAATATCTACTCTATGAATATTCTAAGATAAAATGATTGTATATTCAATAAATTCATTACATTCCTCTTTTGAGTAACCTCCAAGTTAGAATAATAGCCTATGATTGGACGAAATTCGCAGCTATACAAATTAGGTAGAAAACGGTGCGCTCGGGAATTAGACAGCACACTGCTAGCAGGCACTTTGATCGAATGAAGTTCTTCAATCGATTAAACACTTAGCTTCAATCGATCGAAGCTGACGTGGCTCAAAAATATCTTCCAGGCTTTATCTAATTGGCTGAGCTAGCACCGCCTTGCTTCGATTGATTGTAGAACTCTTCGATCAATCGAAGTTCCCCTGGGTCATTTTTCTTGGCTTCTTTCCAACTTTGCTCCTTAGCTGCAAAATGAGGATAAATGGCTCTTATTATCCTGTTTGAACTTTATTTACCTGAAATAGGTAATAATACAAATAAGTATCTAAGACATGAAAGTAAGATAGATGAATGGACTAAAATACCCTAGCTTAGGTGCTAAAATGCGTCACATTTGAACACTCATCACTAGGTGTATTGAGCCAAGAGAAGTGAAGCAAAATGATTCTAAGCAAAGAAGCAAGCAAGCTAAGCTAAGAAAAAGCATAAAAACTAAAAATAAAAATAAAAATTTGCAAAGAAATGCAAGGCAAAGAAAAAAATTGAAAAATAAATTTAAAGTTACTTAAAGACCCTTCGTGAGCTTTTCTAACTCTCTCTCTAGTTATATCGTCGGCCTGCATGGAGGCAAGTTTTAATTTTCTAGATAAGTCGTGAGCCCACGTGGAGGAAATTTATTTTTCTTTCATATTGGTGAAAACATGGGAATATCGGAACAATGTAAGTGGAGGTTTGTTGATTGATTTGTTGCGGAGGAGAAGTGCTTGCTACTTACTTGTTACTTGTTGTCGTTTTGATTGTGCATGCATGGTCATAGGTCATTAAATCCTACTCTTGTCCCACTTAATTTTCATCTTGAATTGGTTGTTCGTAATCCTAGGGGAAGGGGTAATTCAAGTAACTCCATTTCATCAATGGAGGAACAAAATGAGGACCATGTGGAGGACCTTGGTCACATCGACCAACAAGGTATTCTTCACCTTAATGTGCATCATGACAACATTCAAGTACCATTAGGCATGCCAAGACCCTTCATTCTACAACAACAAGGCCAAGTTCCAGTGGGGAATGCCTCGGCCAATTTTTGTTCCACATCCACTTCCCGTTGTTCAAGCAAATTATGGTGCTCGCATAGAGCCATCGGTTGTGAATCCCCCTCTTGGTTTAAGAGATCATTATGTGCCAAATGAGTATAATGCACCAACATGCATTCAATTACCTCCATTTAGAGCACACCATTATGTGATTAAACCACAAATAATTCAAATGCTTCCCAATTACCATGGGCTACCAAGTGAAGACCTTACTAGCATTTGGATGAGTTTCTTGAAGTGTGTTCCACCGTGAAATACACAGACATGTTGGAAGAGGTTTTGAGGCTTAAACTCTTCCCTTTCACCCTTAAAGATAAAGCAAAATACTGGTTTAATAATTTGAGTCCTTTTTTGATAACTTCTTGGGCAGAGATGCAACAAGAGTTCTTGAAAAAGTACTATCCGGTATCAAAGACCAATGCAATGAGAACTTTGATTAGAGAATTTTCTAATAGGGAGGGGGAAATGTTTCATGAGGCAAGGGAGCGATTGAACAATTTGCTTAGGAAGTGTCCACACCATGACATCTTTAAATGGCAATTAGTTCAATTCTTCTTTGAAAGTTTGTCGGATACTTATAAAGGAATGGTTGATGCTTCTATGGGTGGTTCTTATCTTGATAGGCATGAAGATGATGTATGACGCTTATATGAGAGCATGAGTGAGAATTCAATGCATCAATTTTTATCATCTAAAAATAGAAGGTGAAAGGAAGAATGTCGGCTTATATCAAGTCGATAATTTTAATGATATAGTCGCTGAAGTGAAGTCTATATCCCAATGG
Organism: Cornus florida; assembly: GCF_030987335.1. Taxonomy (NCBI): domain Eukaryota; kingdom Viridiplantae; phylum Streptophyta; class Magnoliopsida; order Cornales; family Cornaceae; genus Cornus; species Cornus florida. The sequence goes on along the minus strand of NW_026775574.1, from coordinate 35,862,332 downwards.
TTTGATTAATTTTTGATCTACTAAAATTCGGTGAATCAACTGTCTTCCTCCCCTAATCATGTTCATCATCCATCTAATGAATCATGCATGACTTGTTCTAGTGTGTTACATTCTACTTCCAATTGTCCTCAGGACATGTGCAAAGTGAATACCATGAACAAGTGAATGCCGATTTTGTAAACCAAGGGAATAAACCCTATGGCACTCATTATAATTTTGGGTCGAGGAACTATCCAAACTTCTTTTGGAAAAGCCAAGGGGAAGGCTCAAACCCTCCCCAAAGTGGTTTTCAAGGCAAATATGCTCCACCCCCTTTGCAAGGCCAAGCTTCCCAAGGTTATCGTTCATCCTACCAAGCACTAAATGGAAACCAATTTTCAAACTCTCATTTTCTAAACCAATCTTCATATTCTCAAGGAAATTTAAGGAGTCCCGCATTTGAAGAGAAAGTTCTAACCGCTTTGGGTACTTTAGAGGCAAATACCCAATTACTTTATTCTCATTCTTAATCGATTGCAAAGCTAGAAACCCAAGTCGGGCAAATAGCTAGTACATTGAATGCTAGAGAGAGGGAAAATGCCTGTGAACCCACCACCTAAGCAACAATTTGTTATGGAGACCAATTCCTCTTCGGAAGGTCACACATTTGAACATATGAATGCGGTGACCACTTTGAGAAGTGGAAGAGTTGTTGATAATCAAGTAGGTGTTTCCAATGAAGAGAGTGAACGTCCCATCTCACATCCTATTCCTCATTCATTGCATATGAATGAATCCATTGTTTAAAATGTTTCCAAAATTGATTTTGAAAAAGTTTCTGAGCCTAAAGCTCCATTTTCGGATGCTTTGAAAGCATCCACCTCTCTTGAAAAACAACAAAATAAGGCTAATGAGATAATTGATGTGTTTAGGCAAGTGAAAATCAATCTTCCTCTCTTGGATGCAATTCGATAAATTCCAGCTTATGCCAAATTTTTGAAAGATCTTTGCACCCTTAAGAGGAAGAACAAAAGCCAACCACCAAAGAAAGTTGTTTTGACCGAGCAACAAGCTCAATTTTGCTACACAACACCCTCCCAAAATTCAAAGACCACCCTGGTTCCCCTATTACTTCTTGCACTATTGGTGACCATGTAATTAATCAGGCTCTTTTAAATTTAGGAACAAGTGTGAATCTTCTCCCTTATTCGGTTTATGTTCAATTGGGCTTAGGAGATTTGAAACCAACGTCGGTAGTTTTGCAACTAGCTGACTGATCAATTAAAAAGCCCTGGGGTATCATTAAGGATGTATTGATTAAAATTGACAAGTTCTTCTTCCCAGTTGATTTCGTTGTCATTGACACTGAACCGGTCACAAATCCTAAGAGCCAAATTCCCATTATCCTTACCCGTCCTTTCTTGGCTACCGCTAATGCTAACATTAATAGTAGGATGGGGATACTGAAGATTTCGTTTGGCCACATGAAAGTGAAGTTGAATATTTTTAATAGAACCCTGAATTCAAATGGTAAACATGAAAATATATGTGTTGTTGAAAAATGTCTTCAAAATGAATTCAAAAAAAATGAGCCTTTGCTTGATGTTGAAACTTCCATTGGTTTGTTTTCCAAACAGATTTCAAAGAAAAATGTTTTTAAACCAAGTATTGACAGGGTATGGAAGCCCAAGAGTTTTGTTGACAAAAGACCATTAATTTCATTTGAATCAAATCCAACAAGTTCCTTTGGGAATGGTTTGTCGGGTGGGATTCAAAATTTCATTCACCTGATGAAGGAGAGGATGCATAACAAGATCTTTGACCTAGGGTAAAAGAGCCCAACGTCTTGCTAAAGATGTTAAAGATTAGTGTGCTTCGTAGGGTTCACAATCCTATTCCTTCCTTATTTCTATTTTATTTTCTTTTCTTATGTCGTCTAGATACAATATGTGATCATACTTGTTGTTTGAGACTTTGATAGGGAATGCGTGCACTTTCAGCTCAAAATTAGGCATTTAGTGCCCTGTTCGATCGATCACAAGAGAGATTCGATTGATCAAATATCTATACTAAGAAAATTTTTGAATCCTTGAAAATTTCACCTCTCTATCCCATCGTTCGAAGTTGTCTGTAGGATTTCAGTTCTTGGATTGATCGAGATCCAATCGATCATTCTACAATCAATCTTAGTTCTTTCTTTTTGACTTTGGCTTTTTCAAATTTCGAATTTCAAAAAAAAAAAAATTATATGTATATATATTTTTTTTCGAAAAGATTTTAAAATTCAAAAATTTTCAAAAATATTTTGTTGTTTTGTAGGTTCGATCAATCTGAGCATCTTCATGATTGATCTAGGTTCGATCGATCTGATGAACCATGTGATCGATCACACATGTCGGGATCAATTTTTAAAAAATAGACCCAATGGTCATTTGGATCATTTATTTCATCGATCCAAAGCTCTTTTCTCTCTCCCGACGCCCTCCAGTTGTCTTCCCCATCTCCGGCGAGATTCCGGCATCCCCAAGCTCAATCTCCTTCACTTTGATCTCATCTTTCTTCTCTCTTCTCGGATTTCAGTAAGTTAGAGCTCCCTTTTTAATTTTTATGTTGATTTATGATTTATTCTTGTTGCCATGTTTAGATTCCATGTTTTTAAGGTTGATTTTCTTTCTATTTGTGGAATTATAGGCATGTGTATATATATGTATATATGTGTATATACAGTTTTATTCCCAAATTTGATTCGGGGGTCATGTGCCATTTTAAGTGGGCATATGTGCATTGTTGAGGTGTATAAGGGGTCACGAGCCTTGAAGTGACCATTGGGATGCACCCCGTGTCTTCCACGATACGAAGTAGTGACTTTTCATTTCTTAGCAGGTTCGATCGACAACACCAGTGCTCTGATCGTTCAGAGTACGATCGATCCAATACATGTTATGATCGATCCAACTTAGATTGATCACATTTCTTCTATGATCGTTCGAACTTCACTGATATACATATTGATACTCCTGTACCCTCTCTTGTGTTTCATGCTATCATATCTATGCCCAATGCCTGTGTTTTCCATGTTGGTTGCATTCTTTACTTGTTATGTCTAGCATGTTTCACAATAATTGATACATTAGAGTATACCCTTTGTTCTTTCACTGTATAAATTTGGCTTGCATGATCAATTGCTTAGATAGATTCATGTGCTTCTACATTGTGCTATTTGCATCAATTCAACATTGTATTGTCTATCTTAATCTGACAAACATGTTTATATCTTTTGTGCTTTATTTCTGTATCTCATATACTATTTCTTGTTACTAACTATAATTGTAAGTGTTCCTTCTTTTTGTAGGCTATGCCTAGGTTCGAGACCACAGCTAACCCGACTTATGATCGCCGAGTCAGGCAGCGGATAGAGGAGCCTGAGAAGCCAGCTCCTACTCAGTCTAAGCATTCTTCCTCTCCATTTTCTTCATCTTCAGAGGGTGAGCCTGAGCTACCTCATTTACCTGCTCCCGTGCTACCACTGGCACAGCTCGGAATAGTCCGAGACAAGGTTGCTTGGAAGTTTGCATGCCTTTCAGTGGCATATGAGTCTATATTTGACGTGGACTTCTTTTCACGGGCGGCCATGACCAAGTACTCGTATGACGAGATCTATCGCTGTCGTCTTTCTCCCATCTTGGCTCTAGTGGCTAATCCAGTTTTCCCGCGACTTGTTCGGCTGTTCTACCAGAACCTTAAGCCGAGTCTGAGTAACTTGGCCGAGCTGCGGACTACCATCGACGGGCATCTTATCCGTATTACTGTCAAGACACTATCGATAGTATCTCAGTGCCCACATCTCTGCCCTCTAGGTATTGATTACTCGACTTTGCAGCGGCCATCATATGTAGATATGGCCACAGCTTTTCACGGCACCATTACTGCCGCCGACATTTATGCTACACGGACTTATCTGCATGACAGTATGTGGTTCTTTGATTCGGTTTTATACCAAAATGTATATATGGCTGGGCACAAAACCCAGCAGACAGAGGCAGTCTAGGCGGCGGAGGATGCCGAGGAGGAGGAGGAGGTAGCAGCAGTAGAGGCAGCAATAGTGGGAGTTGATATTGACTTGGAGCAGCAGCCTCCAGTGGGATCTCAACATCTTTCTTAGGAGTACAGTCATCACTCTAAGAGCTAGGATGAGCATCAGTCTTCTGACTCCATATTACACCGTCGGGATGATCCATTCATTGATATGGCCACCTTCCGTACAGATGTTATGACAGCGCTGCACGACATTTCCAGTCAGATCCAGGGTTTACGCCCTGCCAGACCGTCATCTTCTGCTTGACCTCTTTCTCTCTCTTTATCTCATTTATATACTCCTAATTTTTAGACTGATTCTTTGATATTATTATTCCATTTTTGTGGCCCGTCTGTTGACCTGATTACTGTAATGTACATTATACTATTTTTATTTTTAGATGTTATGGATGTTTTGATTTATATTGATATATTTGTTGATGATTGACTCCGTTATTTGGTGCGTCCTAGTGACTTCAGTGAAAAAGTGCCGCCCATATTTTTCAGGACCATCCTTATTCCTCTCTCTCTTTCATTTATTTTCCCATTTATACTAGCATGTCCACTGTGCACCATTATTTATTCCATTTTGTTATTTGATGAGAGTTTATCCCAGTGCCATCTTTTCAGGACCACAGTTAATCCCAAGCTTGGGGGGGTTATACCATCCACTTCGGATACTTGTGTCCCGACCTTTCATCGTCATAGCCAAACTGGTCTACTTTTTCCTCTGTCTTTTGTTCTCATTGCACATTGAGGACATTGTGCGGTTTAAGTTTGGGGGTAATGTGCATTCTTTGCATTCAATTCAAGATTTTGAGCATGCCTTGTGTATTTGAGAGACTTTCTATGATTGGTCCATGTTAGCTATGATTTTGATCTTTTGAGGACTATATTACTTAGAATTTAAAAATTGCTTGACTTGAGAGTCCAATATTCCTTGTATGCTTTGTGGATGCCATTTAGGAGTAAATTTTTTGAAAGATTGATATCTTGTTTGCATTTATGGTCCACATCATCTTGATTTTGTGATTGTTTGAGGTTTAGTCTAGGATTCTACACTAGCACAGGCGCACACTAGTATTCATTTGTGGGGTGCATGCTTTGTTGACTATTGATTTGATTATATCTCAATTGAGCTAGTAGTGCATTGAAAACTTTCATTCTTGATAAAGGTGGATAGCAAACCCTTTTCACTAAGTAGCAGGGATTCTAGCCTCATCAAACACTGAATTTCTCGCGCTGAAAGGTGGAGGGCCCAAACTCCAGGTTAAAAGAAAAAAAAAAAAAAAAATTGCAAAAGTAAATAAAAAAAAAGTGAGGACATGTCCCAAAAGGTGAGAAGTGAGAAATGATTAGATGAAGGTTATTTTGATTTGTAGCCTAGTCGATTTGAGCTTGTAAGTCCTTAGGGGTATTTAAACACTTAATACCCTAAAGTCGTCTGGTTTGGGAGTCATTGACCTACTGCTCAACCTCATGAATTGCTAGAAAGCTTAACAGATCAACACATTGCACCATGCTTCCATCTTTGATCCTTAGGGTTAGTATAAAAAAAAAAAAAAAAAAAAAAAAAAAAAAAAAAAAAAAATCGAGTTGAAAGAATAAGTGCACCTAGTTGAATAAAGTTTTAATAAAATGTCCATTCTTTGTTTGATCGATACTAGATTTGTGTGCTAGTTTGAGGCCAGATGTGATTATTTTTGTAGTTGGCTTAGATAACAACGTACTTGATGCTGGTTCACTTAAAAAGGATTCTAGAGTTGTTTTGATTTACATGATCATTATCTTGATGTGTGGAGGACCATTTTTTCTTGCTTGATGTTGAAATTTTGGGAGATTGCTTGGAAATGGTTGAAAAATTGCATACTTGAGGTAGTTTTCTCCTAATGCCTGTTTGAAATATTGGTGCCTCTTTAGTGAGAAAGAGCTTAATATTTATGGGTATCATTTCTGGAAACTCTCATGAGACTGCACTCGTCCACTAGAGGTAACTTAAGGGTTTAAAAGGCTTATTGCATATGCTAAATGCAATTGTGTTCCTTACGAAAGTGGCGTTATCCATTTATTGCTTTCTAGTTTATAGTTGTTTAGTTGTTCATTTTATTTCTTATCTCGTAGTTCATTGCTAGGGACTAGCAATATTTAAGTTTAGGGGTGTGATAAGTGCTAAAAATTGTGCATTTTAACCCCTTAATCTTGAATGTTCTATGACCTTATTCTATCTTATTTTTTCGTTTTAGTTTAATTTCATGTTATTTTCCTTTTCAGCCACTTATTCCCAAAATAAGTTAATTCAGCTGAATTAAAGCATTAAAAGAAGCAATCTCAAGCCTAGTGGAAGAAATGAACAAAGTGGAAGCAAATTGGTGAAAAAGTTCTCTCCAATCAATCAGAACCAAGATACGATCGATCACACTATGATTGTTCCAACCTTTTCTCCTTATCCTCAGGAAAATTTCTTGTTCGATTGATCTAACCTTTCCTTCGATTGATAGAACCCTTTTGATCTTATCCTCACCTACCACTTTTGTCCTTTTCCCAAAAATATCTCAGCGTGTCCTTTTCCAAAAAGTGCGACGCCATGGTTTGATCGATCCGAGCAACTATGTGATCGATCAAACTGCCTCAACTTGTATGAATAGATAATTTCAAGCAAAATTAAATGTGTCCTTGTGGTGCAATCATTTAGAGGTCCTTGGCACGAGGTTTAACCATTGGGTGTGACATTTAAGCTACCTATATAAGGAATTTGGCTAATTTTAGCAAGAGAGTTGGTTAGTTAGAGTGAGACTTGGCTAGAGATTAGAGAGAAACATACAATTTGGGAAAGTTCTTCCACTCATCTAGAGTTTATACCAAGAACACAAGAGGAGGAGGATGAATTCTACAATGGAGATATCCCTTGAGGGTTGGATGACAACATCAATGAATGGCTAAACCATTCTCTTGGGGCTAGAGATAGCCCTAAGCATACCTCATAGACTTTGATGTTTTGTAATTGATGGGGATTTGTGTTGTATTTCTTATCTTGACATTTTATATATATAAATCTTGTTTCTACAATGATTTGTGTAGTTTAATACTTCCAATTGCACATTTAATTCTATTAATATGTTTATGTATGCTAGAATGGATGTTTATGTGTTTATCTCTAAGTTTTGTGACATTGATACATGTCTATGTGTGTTGATTTTATGAATCTAGTGATGGTTAAGGCATGGTGCTTAAATGGATTACTCTTGTAATTTATTTGATGGTTCATACTTATTTCTTGATGGATTATGCCACCTCCTTAGTTTAATTAGTTTAATTTTCATGTCACTAGCTTAGTTGTAGTGTAATTGCCTTACTTTCTTAGATAGGTGGACAATCAATTCTTGTTATTTGATGTTCCATGCTCATGAGTGCAAGTGGTATATTTCTGTAATTTGTTAATTGTGCATTGATTGTGGGCTTATGGAAGGATTAATGGTTTAATTTGATATGTTGTGCTATTCACTAGATTAACTAGACAATGCATGCTTACTTGGCCATCTATGCTAATATTTCAATTAATGGTGCACACTTTCATTTACAACACAAAATCCCCCTAATCCATCAAATATTGAATGTCTAGGAAGGTAATGCTTAGTGGTGAACTCTATGACCCAAGACTCCTCTCTCATATTCTCGACACCTCATTTGTTTTAGTTGTTTTACATTGTATTTATTTAGTTTAAATTGTAGTATAATTTAACCAACAAACCATCTTTTGATTATTCGACCTACTACTCCGTAATTGATTCCAAGAATACCGCTTCTTTTCCCTTGGGACAATCTCTACTTACTCTATCTACATTAATAGTTAGAAGTGGTAGTGACATTCTATAAATTCAAATTTGACCATTTTATCACACTTTTATACAACTCGGTTCAAGCGACACTACTTTTACACTATTTTCCTTTTTATTTTATTTCTTTTCCTTGTATCAGTCTTGGATTATAAGTGGGATTAGGGCATTATAGTTAGACTTATATATATAGTATAAGTCTGTATAGTGGGTTTTTGTAATTCACGTACATAATTGGACGCAGAGCGAGAGAACCTAGTGAGAGAGAAGAAGGTTTTGGCCAAGGAGAAGGCAGAACCAAGGAGGAATTGAAGAAGGTTTGTAATGACCCTATCATTTTCCGTCCCAACTTTTTTCGAGTTTTCTTTTTTTGTCACTTTTCATTATCTTTTCATTTTGTCTAACTTACCGGGTCGTGCTCGGATTTGATTCCGACCTTGCATACATTCATTTTTCTTGATTTCTATGTGATCCACATTTTTACTTTTCTAGAAAAACATGCTAGATGTTTACTTTTGCCCGTAGGGGTATAAATGCAAAGATTATTGAAAATTGTTTTCTTTGCTTGGGTTGTTTTTCGTAATTATCTTTTGATGAAATTTTGTATTTAAGGTTATTTTAAATGTATCTTTTGAATGGCACCTCATTTTGGGCTTTCTGAGAAATTCACTTTTTGGGTTATTCAGTTGTGGGGGGGCATTTGTGTAATTATGGAAAGTTTTCAGAAAAGTTTCTTGTTTTGAGTTCAAACTTTCATGAGAGGTTTATTTTGACTTTTTATGGACTCTAGCACTTCTGGAATATTTTTGTGATTTTTATTTCATTTAATTTGAAATTTCGAACCCCTTTAGTCGTCAATTTTGTCTGGAGCATATCTCCTCGCTCTGGACTCAGTTTTCGACTCCGTTTCTTCCGCTGACCTTAGAATTTCATTTCAAAACCTTTTTGTTCATAGACCATTGCCATTTGAGCACGTCTTCACTGATTTCACTTTTTGGATCCGGACGAGGCCCGTTCGGACTGTTTAGGACATCTTTATCATTTCATTTCCTAAAGTAGTAGCAGCAGTAGCCACCATTATAGAGTTTAGAGGCTACCACCTTCTCTCTCCTCTTTTCATCTATTTCCTCTTTGATTTTCATCTTCGCGGTTTATACTTTTTTGATCTCCTAGGCGACACGGTCATTTCTATCCGATCGGTTTTTGATTTATAGCACTTTGATTTTTGGGCTGGGAGTTCAAGATTGGATTTGGGTCTTATTTCTTGAGTATTCTTGCTCTCCTTGTTGTCCCCGTCTTAACCTCAAAGTTTTACCTAATTTTGTTGAGTTTCATTTTGGTGGGACTTGAGATTTTTATCTCAAGTGATATCACATAGCGAGTGGAGGATTTCTATTTCCTCCACTCACACTTCATTCATTGTTTTCATTATCTTCCTCACCAAAAACCCTAGCCTCCATGGATGAAGCTTAAAGCCTTAAGCTTTGACTTTGATATTTGAAAGCCTTCCCTTGATTTACAAGCTTAACCTTGGGAATACTTTTTGTTCCCCTCATCCTCCTCTTCATAACCCTTGAAGGGTTTGCCATTTTGTGTTGATTTGCCTTGGATTCAAGAGGAACAATCCTCTTGTGAGGTAGGGGGTGTTATAATTTATTACCTAAGAGTATTCCTTGTTTTTGTAGTGATATATAAGTTGTATGCATGTCTTTTGATTAATTTGAGAAATTAATGATTTGTCATATCTTGCATATAACTCATTTTAGACTTGGTATATAGCATAACCATGACATGATCTTTTTTATATATTAAATTGGGATGATTTAAATGAGTTTTCAAATCTAGAGACTAAATGAATTTAATTTGATTTAAATTCTAATTAATTGAGTTTTGCTTGTATTCTATTTTTGACTTGATATATGGTATGACCATGACTTAGTGCTTGACATATATTAATTTGAGATCATTTGAACAACTTTTGAAATCTAGAGATTTTAAATTAATTAAATTCTATTTGATGCTATCTCGCTCATTTTGCACTTTCGATTTGATATATGTAATGAGCATGCTATGTTGTTTAACATATATTAATTAGAGGTTATTTGAATTTGATTTGAAATTTATAGAATTTAATTATTTTACTTAATTAAATTCTATCTAGTGGCTCTATGGATCTATTTGTGTTTTAGAAGTTGTTTCTATATTCAAATCATGAACTTGGACTTGTTGTGTATTCACTTGGTTTTGTGTTGAGCATTTGATAACATTGTTGTTATATTTATATTCATGAGAATATGTTTTCTTTATGGAATATATTGTTGCCTTGTGTAATAAATTGCACACTTTGTAATTGACATTATGTATGCCATTTTAGAATTGAAACTCTAAGGCATGGATTGTGTGGTTTCAACCTATTTGCGCATGGAAGGTGTTTTCATGCATTATATAAATTATGTATAAGTTATGAACTTATTTTGTTTATGTTGGAGTCTTGGCTAGAGTTTGGCTCTAGTGCGGGAGGTATGAGTTCTCCCCAATTGATATAGTGTGCACTTAGGGTGGTCTTCCCTGCGGGTTAATGCCCGAAATAACCGTTGAGGTCTCAGCAGAATTCCGAGCTTAGATGTCCAAGTCTTCCACTATTTGATTTCGCATTCAATTCTAAGTTGACAATCATGTTTAATTGTGACTTGTGGTTTTATTTATTGGTGATTTTGATGTTGTTAAGTACATCCGAGTTTTATAATTTCAATGAATCATGGTAAATTTTGATGTTGTTAAGTACATCTATGCTAAATTGTTATATTTAGTTGTTTTCGCATTTTAGATTTCAAGTTGATAACTTTGAGAATCTATGTCTTGATGCATTGTATTAGAAGTTCTAATTATGCTAGATGGTTATATTTAGTTGTTCTTGTACCTTAGATTTCAAGTTGATAACTTTGGGAACCTTTATCTTGTTGCTTGTATAGCATGCTCTTATGTCGTTTAGAATTTCATAAAGGATGTGATGTATGCTAGAAATTTTTTAAGGTAGCTTAGGATGATCCTTGATTCTAACCTTTGACATAGACGTTAGGTGGCATAACCCTTTTGAATTGTTTCAAGTCAATGTAAAAATCTTTAAAGAAATTGAGTCATGTATGCTCATTCTCTACGAGTAAACTTGTTTACTCACCCCGAAGTTACTGGGGGGCTGCTTCAGGTACGAAGACTTGGTTCGTGATGTTCATCATTGCTTGGATGATTGTAGGTTTGAAGGTTTTTAATTCTTGTAAAGGTTGGCTTGGAATGCCACTTATAGCCTTATATGTCAAAATATGTATATTTGATTTCATATATGTAATGTGTACATGAGTACACTCTTTACAATGTATTTGACATGTATGAGATGAGACTGGAGGCCAATGACATGAAATTTGTATCCTATGTAATTCTTTGACTTCATGGAAGATTATGAAAATATTGAAAAATATTGAGTTGTTACTTCACCATGTTTGCATTAGGTGTGAGAATTCTATTTTGATCCTTCCATAGGGTCTCATTAATCATGTATGAAGTGTGGTCAAGGGCCAAATGGTATTTTGAAACCATTTCATAGTTTTGAATTCCGAGTTTTCATTTCAAGTTCCATTTTTGTCATTTTGGCCGGTGGGGAGTCGGATTTTGTATCGGCTATATTTTTAAGTCTGGACCATTGTAACACGTCCAAATAGGTAAGTTACGTTTGTGTGCATGATCTTTTTCAAGAAAAATCCCATCCTTGGTGATTTGAGCCTCCTATGGACTCATTTTGCGTTTTTATTGCATAATCTGATCTAGGGGCATTCTTGACTTTTCAATGTGGTTTTATTTTCTTATTTCAACATGGTTGAATAGAAAGCATGATTTTAAGTGGGGTTTCTTCTTTGTGTTTTTCCAGAAAATGTCGTCTTGATACCGGGAATCGTTCACGAAGTTCAACTTTCAGTTTTGCATTTAGCAGCTTTTTGGACCCTCATGACTTGATTTCATGGAGGGGAATTTTGGGTATCTTACAGTGAGTATTTTTCGATTCCTTTTGAGATGTCATGTAGAAAACTCAATTTGAGGGGGTTTCTTCTTTGTGTTTTTCCAAAAAATGTCATCTTGGCCCTCAAAAATCCAATTTTTGACGGAAAACCCCTTGCTGCCAGTTTTCCTTGCTGAAACCTACTGTTTTTGTTATCTAACCGGTTAGATGGGGTCTTCTAAATGGTTATATGTGCTTGGGCAGTGTTATGGATGTGATTTTTGGCCTTCTAACCGGTTAGAAAGGTGTGGTAACCGGTTAGATGTTCTAGGGTTGGCTCCTTTTGACCTTTTTGCCCCTCTTTCTTTCATTAGCCATATCTTCTTCATCCGGACTCCAAATCAAGTGAAATTTTTTTTTGAAATTGATTAATTTTTCATTTTCTTTCCAATGGTATGCTTTGTGGCACCCATGTTTGTGTTAGAAATGACCATTTTTTCCCTAGGTTTATTTTTGTCCGTTTTTGAAACGCCGCTCCGCATTTATTTCTTTTGGGTTCCGTGACCTCGCTGAAGGTCACATTGGTGTCTTAGCGATGTGTTGTATCTCTAGAGACCATTATTTCATCTTTTGCTTCCATATTCTGGATCCAGTTCTAGTCATCACAGGACACACTGGGTTAAAAAATCCAGGGTCGTCACATAATATGTTACATGCCATGGTAGTTGAGGACCTAGGGCATGTCTTGTGTGATTTCACAATTTGATTGTGTATGATATTTGATTAAGTTCATTTAGTATATGTGTATATACTTGTTGTGGACTATTTGTTGATTTTGGAAGCTTGGGGATGTCGTAAGAATGACCATGGTTAGGGCACGGCTCTAGTACGTGGGATAAAATGAGCCCTCTATCTTTTAGTGCGCACTTAGGGGAAAGCACCCACGGGCTAGTAACCCAAATGATGCTTGGTGTTGGTTTTATTTCGGCATGACGTCCAAGATTCCACTTGTTTGATTTCGCATTTAAATTCCAAGTTGTGTACTTTGTGAATTTATATCTTGTTATTTGGCATATGAGGTTACAATGTCGTTTAATTATTTATATATTGTGGTTTATGATGTGGATGTTCTAGTATAGCTTTAGATGATCCCTTAGTCTCACCTTGGACATAGACGTTAGGTGGCATGAACCACATGGATTGATTTATATCTACTTATAAAGACTCACAAAACTTTAGGTTATATGCATGTTTATTTGCTACGAGTAAACTTGTTTACTCACCCTCATTGTCGGGAGATTTTTCAAGTAAAGAACATCCTTGGGGAAGTACAACATCCTTGAGCTTGCTTATGGCTTGATGAGATTGGAGTTTTACCATTCATGCACTTACTAGCATGATTTTGCTTTACTTTGGGTTTATTATGTCAAGACTTTTAATTTCTATTTGGGATATGTAATAAGTGTCTTAACACATCATTTGAGACTTATTTGACATGTATGTGATGAGGCCAAGGGCCAAGAACCTCATGCTTCACTTTTACGCTACTTGGTTACATGCTTAAATATGTGAAAAATGAAAAAATGCGACGTTTTAGCATCACCATTTCATTTTGGTTAATGGGAATTGCATTTTATCACTTTCTTTAGTGCTCTTTCATTATTTGTGACATGTGGCCAAGGGCCAAATGATTCATTGAATACATCCTTGGTGATTGATTTCACAACTTGCTTAAAAAGAGCATTTTTCTCGTTTTGGGGGTTCAAGCATGTCATATTTTGCATTGGGCATATTTGGGGGTCAAGGACCATTCCCGCATGTTTTAAAACACTTATTGCACGTGCAAGCACAATATTTTTAGTACACAGCATCATTCTTGACAATTTGAACACTTGAAGTAAAATTGTATTTTTAGTTTTTGTCAAAACTAAGACAAAGGCATTTTTGGGTTTTCATGTCTAAAATAAAATTTGTTTCCATCATGGTTAGCTAGAAAACATGATTTTAATGGGGTTTTCTTCTTTGTGTTTTTCCAAAAAAGTTCATTTAAGCCTTGAAAAATGCATTTTATAGTAGCTTCAATCCTATTTTGGCCTGAACCGGTCGACTGGTTCCCTATTTCGGCCTACCGAAGCTCATGGCTTCATTTCGGCAGCCCCCCACTTCTTTTTTGGTCTTCTAAAATGATTGGGTTCATTTTGGTCAACCAAAATGGCATTTCGGTCGACCTAAATGGCCCAGGTTCTCAGCTCTCACTTGTTTTGGCCAGCTTTGTTTCTCGAAATTCAAACTATCATAACTTTGTTGTTTCTAATCCAAATGGGGTCATTCTTGAGCCTAAACTCAAGGATTTTGAGTCAGGTTTCCAATGGTATCAATTCCATTCTTAGATTCAAATCACAGTGATATTTATTTATATTTTTGTGGAACAGTGTTTGATTTTTCTTCAACCAGAAAGGGGTGATTGGTGGGATTCTTGGCCAAAGTTCCTAGAACCTCTTGGAATGTTATGAAATGACTAGGTTATGTTGTATGGACCTCATTTGACTTTTTTAGAGTCAAATCTTTCCTTTTTTGTGATTTGACCATTTTGCCCTTGGGGCCATACTTGGTCCATTTTCAGTCTTTTGCTTCCACTTTTGTTTTCATTGTGTTCTGTGACTTCATGGAAAGTCACTTGGGTTTCCTAGGGATGTTGTATATCTCTAAGGACTTTGTTTTTTATTTTTGCTTCTGCATTCCAGATCCGTTATCGGATCAACTTTCGGGTCACATTGACTATCCGGGTTTGTAAAAATTCGGAACGTCGCAAGGTTGTTCGTGGGTTGAACCAGGAGCAACAAAAGGCAGTGATGGCAACCCAAGGGTCACCAAAATCTAAAAATCAAAGAAGGGGAGTTAGGTTTTCAATCTGAAAACCTTAAGGCAAGTTTTGCTTCTATTCTTCTCATTTGACTACGTGTTTTGTACATGCCTAGATTAATTACAGGATGTTTAATCTAAGCTAATAAACCTCTTTGCATGTTAAAAATCAGATTTATAGTGTAGGATTATATGTAAATGGGTTTGTATAGTTCTTGCATGTTTTGATGATTTGATGCATGAGTTGTATTCTAAAGTGTTGTAACCATGTTTATACGTTTTAAAATCAATGTTGGGACACTCTAGGATATAGATTATATGCTTAGAACCTTTATCAATGGAGGTTTAAAGGAGTAGAGTTTGTCGGAGGCGAAGAAGATGAATAGCTGCTTGAACTGGTTGACTGGTTTGGAGTTTCGATCGATCGAAATGGCTTATCAAACGACCGATTTGGTACATCGGTTGACCAGTTTGGGGAAATCGAACGACCCATGGTTATTTCGGTCGACCGATTTGGCACTCCGAAGGGAGTTCTGGGATTTCTATTTTGTATGTTGTTTGGATCTGTTTTAAGTATTTTAAATTGACGAAAATATATTCATTAAGAATTGGTATCTATAATATGTTTTAATATGCTATGGATTAGGTTAATTTGGAGTTTTAAATAGCTTCTAAGTTATTTAATGAATGAATTTATTTATTTAGATTTTTTTACATAATTGAAATATTGTCTAAATGATTTTAATCATGTGTGAAGGATTAAATAATTTAAATGAGATGTAGGTTAATTTCCTGTGCTATAAATTAACTGCATGCTATTTAAATGGTTGTTATTTGTAACGACCCAAGAAGATACCAAAATAATAATAATAAAGTATATAAAAAAAATTCGGCCTGACCTCCGCAAAAAAGTTCCTCTGCAACCTGTTGAAATACATAAAAATGCAATGGCCTTAAAACTAATCTATCCTGTCCCAATGCACAATGCAAATAATATACCAATTCCCAAAAAAACTACATACATATAAAAAGAGTCCCGTTCCTCCAATTCCTTCAAAACATGAAATCACCAATTCACTACCCAGTCCCATAATCCTTTACAAGGAACACACTTTAATTACATCAAGTTACAGTCCATAAATATAGCTAAAATTTAAAAGTCCATTACTTACAACATTATACTAATTAAACTAAAGTTTAACAAAATAGTTAAGATCACATTTACAAAATATTAAAGTTCTACTACAAAAGATAGCAAAATAAGTAGATCTCCAAATCCTATCTAAACTTGTGGTGGATCATTGTCCGCCACCTCTTTTTCGTGACCTGAAAATGTTAAAAATAAGGGGTGAATATAAAGCTCAGTAGGAGATGCCTAAGACACACCTCTTGTGACCCTGTGAATCCAAACAAGGAATAGGAATAAAGAAAATGGGATCATAACACTTCCGGGAAAACATAACCACAATAGCAAAATTAATAATCCAAGTCATGAATGAAATATGTCGTGCTATGGGATGCAGTGTCATGCAATGTCGCTCCCCATTTTCAAAACATTTTCTGTCATCATTTTTCCAAACCGTTAATGCAACCCGTCCCATGGCAGCTCGATAGCGGCACGAGAGAAGGATTAGTTAACTGTCCCTGACCACAAGGCAACTCCAGGGCATCATTTAGGGCCCAGTTAACTCAACCACACTAGGGTAGTCTCCTTAGTTCCCATTAGGTCATATTAACACCTCAGACCCATAGGCAACTCCTAGGCGACCAGGTTTTCGCAAACCTTTCATCAAAAAATTTCCTCAAAAACCACTATTTTATTTTATTTTTTTTCAAACATCATTCCCCATTTCTTTCCCAATGAGTGCATGAGTGTTTTCATATATTTCAATGCAATGCCAATAGAGAAATTTATTCCTTGGAAATCAAATATTTACACCATACATGCCTTATAGAAAATTCATAGAAATATACATCATGCTTCTAAGTCACAAAATTCAGCACTTAAAATACAATTGGCATGAAATTATCATCACTTAAACATGGTTCTTCATTACACACCAACTAACATATAATCATATCTCATATACAACATATAGTAAATATTTCATCCAATATACAAAAATTAAACATGTTATAGGACAGATTATGAGAAAATAATTCACTAAAATCCAAGAGGTTGTAGATTAAACACCCCTACCTCAAAATGGATGAAAACCCCAAAAAATCCCTAGATTTCGAAAATCTAATGGTTGGCTAAACAAGGAATTGGTTACATCAATGTGTAGATCTCAACAAACTCTCACTATGCCATAAACGGCATAAAAAATCTCTAAAAGGCTAGGCTTGAATCAAGCTTGAGAAAAAGAGAAGAAAAAAGAAAATAAAGAGAGGAAGAGAGAACTGCCGAGCAGAGAGAGATAGAGAGAGAAAAGTGAGGCCAAAAATGATGGCCTCTTGGCCACTCAAAAGTTAAAGGAAAGTGGTGGTGGGTCCACCACTAAAATTAAATAAAAATATAACTTTACACTTTTATTTTCCACCACATACATAAATGTACACGAACTATTTTTAATTTTTTTTTTTTAACCACATGAAACACATTAAATAAAAATGAATGAAATGCAAATGAACTAAAACAAAACCCCCGTATGCAACAATTTCGGTAGCGGGTCCCATACGGGACTTTTCGACCCGAAAAACGAAAAAAATGCCGAAACGGCGACCGTTGCATTTCTAAGAGTTCTGAACTCAAAGAAATGCCCTAACCAACTCTCGGACACTCCCAGCACACCCCACGGTGTTCGGCACGCAAAGCGAGAAAATACCAAAATACCCTCAAAAAATCAGAAATTTCGAAAAAATGAAAAATGGCGAAATATAGAAACATCACATTATTACTTTAATAAGCACAATGGATATTATATGATTTATATCATGTGTTATTTCTGGATTAATTGATGTAATAATTATACTTACATCTTTGTATGGATATGGAAACCTTTGTTTGGTTACTTTAAGGATTCATGCACCATTGTCAGGATATAGGGGTATATAATGGATGGATTAACTAATAAGTTATGTCCTACCTATTTGTGTCAGGTGACGGAACCAGTTGGATGACAAGCCATTGAAAAAATATGGCGGATAGTTTACTTTTACGTTTTGGATAGGATTGATTTTATTCATGTATAAATATATGCCATGATATGAGCTTGAGTCTCAGGATCAGTGGTTAGGGAGCGTTGATAAGTGCCGAATATTGCATATTCAAGCACCCTTAATTGCATTAGTTAAGTCCATTATTTGGTCTTTGTATATAGATTATCTTCATTTTTGTGTTTTTGCAGGTTTATTTCTAAAAATAAATAAAAATAAAGTTTTAAGGTTTTTTGAAGAACAATTCATATCGGGCCTAAGTATCAAGTGATTCTTAAGAAGAGATGGCCCAAATATTCTATGGACATATTCAACATTGCATAAGGAAGCACTTGGGTACCTCGCGTTAAGACGCTAAGAAGACTTCGGAGAAAATAAATGCAAAGTTAAAGAAAGAAGTGCTCCAGTAACTGATCAAGTCCGCGTCCGGATGCAAGACTTCGAGTCCAGATACCGGGTGCCGAAGCCACACACAAGCACTCCTCATGTGCACACAATGCAAGCATTTTGGCACCTTGCGTCCAGACGCTAACCTACGGACATCAGTGCTATCCTACTTTTCTTTAGTCAAAGTTTGTTCCCTTTTATTAGGGAATTCAAAATTTGACGGGCTGGGTTGTTTGGCAGCCCATTTTGGGATTAAGAGAGGGTAAAAGGCTTGGAATGATGATCTTTAATGATTCTAGGAAAAATAGATTACAGAGAGAGGAAATGTTTAGGGTTTATGCTGAATATTTCATCTATGAGGCTAGAGTGGAATTCATCTTCTCCTTCTTCAATCATTGAAGCTGCTGCCATGTCTAAAAGGAACTAAATCCCTTCCTATGGAGTTGATGAAGCCCTTCCAAGTAAACATGTCTTGATTGTATGTAAATTTGGGGAATAATGTATGTATGGCAAGTTTCATAGTCTAGAGATTTACACGTGTTGTAATTGGTTTTCATTCAAATAAATAACTATGTGGAATTGTTTATCTTGTCTTAGATTTTAGTTGTGCATAATTATAATCCTTGCATCTTTATAGTGAGAATAGATATGAGACTATGAAATGGTTTTTAGTGGCATGTTGTGTGAAGAATTTGATAATTCATAGCTTAGAGACGCCTTTGATGGATTATGGCTTAGTTTTTGCCTTTATGTGCACCTACCATGTATGTTGAGAAATTTAATAGTCCATAGCTTAGGAAACATGTTTTAATCTACACTCTAGTTTAGGTAGAGAAAGCATGCCAGCCTTTGATGGATTATACTTAATTCTTAATTATATGATATTCTTGAAGATAATGTGGTAATCGTACATTGCTACATATCATAGTTGTAAACATAGCTAGTTCCCCAAGTTAATTACAGTTGAGTATGTTTATGAGGTTTGAGGTGGATTCAATTCCCTAGTCTTCTCTTCATAAGTTTAATCTCATTTAAATTCATTTAATTTATGTTTTTATTAAGTTTCAGTTCATAGTTTTAAGTGACAAACCAATCAAACTATCATCTCTTTTATCAAACTAAAAAGTAATCTTTGTGCTTCGACAAACCCTTATAATAGCCCTATTCTACATTGACTTGTCCTATTGCAAGTGGTAATTTTAATTGGTAAACAAATTATTGCCATCAATTTTTGGCGCCGTTGTCGGGGATTGCATACGGTTTTGTAACCAAAGTTTAAAAATTGCTTTGTGTTTGATTATATATATATTTTTTTTATTTTGGTGTGTTTTATGTTTTAGTGTGTTTTATGTTTTAGTGTGTTTTTGTGTTACTAGGAACTAAAGACTTTTCAGGTGATCTGATTGCAAAATTCGAAGTCTTAAGGACTCTGGGTAAGTTTTTGAAGTTTCTAGTTTATTCGTTGTTTGGCCCTTGTTGAGGCTATTGTAATTTATTATTTTTTTCAGAGCATAGGTCCTTGTCATGGCCATTTAAATATGTTTTTCATTCTTGTTGAATTGAGGAGAAAGGGATCAATGTATGTGGATGTATTGGTGAAGGGTTGTTGTGATTGTTGTGTTTGTTAGTTGATGGTAAGTCGTAGGTCATCGTCTCTACCACATCTTGAGGAACCTATTAATATTATTTTACTTGAAAGGACTCTTAGGCAACAAAGAAGGAACCTTTGGGATCCCGAAACTATAAAAGAATTTGAAATTGAAGTAGACAATATGGCTGACGAACAAGCTAATCTTGGAAATGTTAATCTTGAAAATCCTAGAGCAGAGAATGAAAATGTAGCCCTAATGACTCTTAGGGATCATTTTGTACCCTCGACATATACATCTCTATCATGCACTGTCATGGCCAATGTCGAGGCTCATCATTATGAGATCAAATCTACCATAATCCAAATGCTTCCAATTTATCATGGGTTTGACAATGAAGACCCTTAAAAACATCTTGATGAGTTCTTGAAAATCTACTCCACCATCAAGATGAGGGACTTCCCCTAAGATGCACTTCATATGCTTCTCTTCTTATTCTCTCTAAAGATAGAGAAAAATATTGGTTGAACTCTCTTATTGAAAATTCCACTTCGTGGGTCCAATTGAAACAAGAATTCCTCAAAAAGTACTATCTTATGAGTAAGACCAACCAAATGCGTCGATCCGTTCTTAGTTTTTCCCAAATTGATGGGGAACAATTCTATGAGACGTGGGAAAGACTTCAAGATCCTCTTAGGAAGTGTCCGCACCACTAAGTTCCAAAATGGAAATTGGTGCAAGCCTTCTAGATGGTTTAACCGAGCCACATAGACAATTGATTGATTCTTCATGTGGGGGAATGTTCATGTCCAAAAATCCAGATGATACATGATACAGGGTCTCTACTTGAGAATATAAGCAAAAATTCTATGCAACATAGTTCCCGTAGAGCTCCTGCTTCTAATGTTGTGAAACCCTCAAATTCGGGCCAATCACTGACTCTTAGGGAAGAAGCCTCTCAAGTGGATACCATTGCCCACAAAGTTTTTCAGCTTGTGGCACCACATCTCTCATCTTTTCAGAATTCTCCATCCAGTGCTATGTGTACATATTGCATAAGTATTTTTTATAATGCAGAAGATTGCCCCACACCGGAGCAATTTTCTAGAGGTATGCTAGAGCAGGCCAATGCCATGTTTTCTCGCCCTAGAAATAATCCTTATTCCAATACAGACAATCCGGGTTGGAGAGATTATCAAAATTTCTCGTGGAGGCAACAAGCCCTATGAAATTCATTATTTCAAGGTCATGGGCAATCAAATCAGTCTAATTCTTAGCCCATGAACCGGCCATTTCAAGCTTCTTCAAGCTACTGTCCTCCTTCCTATAATGCGAGCTCTTCTAATCAAAATCCCGGTCCTCCTCACCCGTCCCAATTGGATGAGATATTGAACTCCAATAAGCAAATAATGGCTGCCATTAGTGGTATGCAATCAACTGTGCAATTGGTTAATACTCATTCCCAATCAATAGTTAACATTGAAACCCAACTGGGACAATTGGCTACTTCTGTGAATCAGCTTCACAAGAGGGACACGGGAAAACTTCCAGCTCAACCTGTGGTGAACTCGAAGGGTAATATCTGATTGATGAAATCCCTCCTCCAAGTGGATCAAATCTTGAGCAAGTCCAAACAATTAGCACACTTCGGAGTGGAAAAATTGTGGATAATAAGGTTGATGAAAAAATTGAAAATCTTACTCCCAAGAATTTAAGTTTTCCACCCAAAAATCTAAAAGTTGGTCCAGAAATTTCAAGTCCACCAATCCTAAATATTGAGACATCTAATGAGCCCAAGGCTCCTTTTCCTCAACACCTCAAAAAGTCCACACACTTTGGGAAAAAGGGCGATAAAATTCAGGAAATGTTTGAAGTCTTTAAGCAAGTAAAGATTAACATTCCTCTCTTTGATGCCATTAAGCAAATTCCACCTTATGCTAAATTTCTCAAAGATTTGTGTACTCAAAAACGCATTTCTGAGAGTAATACTCCTAAGAAGGTGAGGTTAACTAAGCAAGCAAGTGCTATCATTCAGCATAATACACCTCCGAAGTTTAAGGATCCCAGTGCCCCGATAATCTCGTGTGTCATTTAAGACAACAAGATAGAAAAGGCCCTCCTTGACTTAGGATTAAGTGTGAATTTGATTCCTTACTCAGTTTACTTGTAACTTGGTTAAAGAGAACTCAAACCAACCACGATTGTCTTGCAACTTGCAGATAGATCTGTTAAATAACGTCGTGGTATCATTGAGGATGTACTTATCGAGGTGGACGAGTTCTACTTTTTGGTAGACCTTTTGGTTTTAGATACTGATCCGGTTCACGATCCCAAAAGACATACTCCAGTGATCCTTGGTTGGCCCTTCTTAGCCACAGCTAATGTTTTAATTAATTGCCGAACTGGGGTGATGGATATTTCTTTTGGAAATATAAAGGTACAGCACAATATTTTCATTAATTCTCAATATCCTCCGGATAAAGATGGATGTTTCTTTCTTGACATCATAGATGAAGTGGAAGAAGAATCTTTCCCATTCATTCTAGGTTAAGATCCTCTTGAAACATGTTTGACTCACTTTGGCTTTGAAGATTATGACTTTGATCAACTATTTGTGAAGTCGACTCTTTACTGGATGCAAATGCAATCTCGGATTTTCCTTCTTGGAAATTTCTAAAGGAACTTTTTCCATTGATTTCTAGCACTCCTCACTGAAATCTCCACCTCAACTTGAGTTAAAGCCACTTCCAGCTAATCTCAAGTATGTATTGCATCGGATCTTTCCAAAGACCAAGAAAATAACTTTTTAGCGGTGTTGCAAGAGCAGAAAGAAGCTATTGGTTGGTTGGTGGCTGATTTAAAAGGAATTGACCCTCTTCATTTGCATGCACCACATTCTTTTGGAGGAAGACGCGACACCTTTCCAAGAGGTGCAGCGCCGATTGAATCCTAACATGAAGGAGGTTGTCATGAAAGAGGTAATCAAGCTATTAGATATGGGGATCATCTACCCCATCTTGGATAGCAAGTGGGTAAGCCCCACTTAAGTTGTTCCAAAGAAATTCGGCCTCACTATTGTTAAAAATTTAGCGGGAGAACTTGTGCCACAATGCACCATCACTAGTTGGCGTGTGTGCATAGATTACCGAAAAATCAACTCTGTAACTAGGAAAGATCATTTACCACTTCCATTCATTGATCAAATCCTAGAAAGGTTAGCCGGCCAAAGTTACTATTATTTTCTTAATGGTTATTCTGGTTATAAACAAGTGGCTGTAGATCCTCAAGATCAAGAGAAGACTACTTTCATTTGTTCTTTTGGAACTTTCGTTTATCATCGTATGCCCTTTAGGTTATGTAATGCACCGGCCACTTTCCAGAAGTGTATGATGTCCATTTATTCTGATATGGTCAAAAAATTTCTTGAAGTGTTCATGGATGATTTTTCCGTCTTTGGATCTTCTTTTGATTCTTGTCTCCATAATCTATCTCTTGTGCTTCAAAGATGTAAGGAGACAAATCTAATCTTAAGTTGGGAAAAGAGTCACTTCATGGTCCAAGAAGGGATTGTCTTGGGACACATTATCTCTAAAAGAGGGATTGAGGCTGATAAGGCAAAAGTTGAATTAATTCACATCCTTCAACCTCCCTCTTCAGTGCGACAAATTTGATCATTTCTTAGACATGCAGGCTTTTATTACCGCTTTATTAAAGACTTTAGGAAGATATCCAAGCCTTTGTGCTTTTTTCTTGCCAAGGATACTACTTTTAGGTTTGATGAAGCATGTTTGGAAGCTTCTAAGAAGCTCTATTCACTACTCTCTTCCGCCCCAACCATGAAACCACCTAATTGGTCTCTTCCCTTTGAGATCATGTGCGATGCATCCGATTATGCATTAGGTGCTGTTTTGGGCCAGCGTGTGGATAAAGCTCCTCATGCCATTTACTATGCTAGCAAGACCCTCTCAAATGCTCCATTGAATTACACAACAACTTTGAAAGAGTTGCTAGCTGTTGGCTATGCCTTGGTCAAATTTCATTCATATCTTTTTGGATCTAAGGTAATTGTCTTCACGGATCATGCTGGGTTAAGGTATCTACTTGCAAAGAAAGAGACCAAACCTCAACTCATTCGTCGGATACTCTTACTTTAAGAGTTCAACCTTGAGATTAAGGATAAGAAAGGCACTGATAATGTTGTAGCAGACCATCTCTCTCGGCTTCTCATTGAGAACACTTTTAATTTTTCTCCAGTTTATGATTCCTTCCTAGATAAGCAACTGTTTCAGATTTCTCATGCATCGCCTCCGTGGTTTGCTAACATTGTCAACTATCTTGCGGTTGGAAAAATTCCATCTCAATGGTCTAAGCAAGAGAAAAACCGGTTCTTCACTCAAATCAAAAATTTCTTTTGGGAAGACCCAAAACTTTTCAAGTATTGCCTGAAACAAATAATCCGGAGATGCATTCCTGAATATAAAGTCCAAAATATTCTTAAATACTATTACACTCTCGAAGGTGGAGGGCATTTCAGTGCTACAAAGATTTCATCTAAAGTCCTTCAAAGTGGATTTTATTGGCCATCATTATTCAGGGATGCTTATAATTTTTGCAAGTCTTGTCAGCGATGTCAAAAGCTTGGGGTCATGTCTAAAAGAGACATGATGCCATTGAATTCAATTTTAATTGTTGAAATCTTTGATGTATGGGGAATCAATTTTATGGGATCATTTTCATCTTCCTATGGCTATGTTTACATTCTCTTGGCGGTGGATTATGTATCTAAATGGATAGAGGTTGAGGCAACCATAACCAATGATCATTGTGCGGTGGTCAAGTTCATTCAAACAAACATATTCAGTTGGTTTGGTACCCTTAGAGCACTCCTTCGTGATAGAGGATCTCATTTCTGTAATCAATATCTCAAATCTTTTCTCCTAAAGTACTCTATCACTCATAAGGTTGCCGTACCTTATCACCTTCAAACGAGTGGTCAAGTGGAAGTCTCAAATCGGGAAATAAAAAATATCCTTGAAAAGATGGTTAGACCGGACAACAAAGATTGGTCATTACGACTAAACGATGTGTTTTGGGCTTACCGAACTACGTTTAAGATGCTAATTGGGATGTCTCCATACCGGCTCGTCTACGATAAGGCATGTCATCTCCCGGTTAAATTAGAGCATCGTGCCTTTTGGGCCATAAAAAGGTTCAATTTCAATCTTGATTAGGCCGGCTCTAACAGAAAATTGTAGCTCAATGAGCTAGCGAAAATCTAGAATGAAGCTTATGAAAGTGCCAAAATTTACAAAGTAAATACTAAAGCATTCTATGATAAGCATATCATTAAGAAGTCTTTTGTTCCAGGTTAAAAAGTTTGGCTTTTCAATTCCCGTTTGCAACTCTTTCCTGGAAAACTCCATTTACGGTGGGAAGGTCCTTTCCTTGTCATTTCTGTCTTCCCTTATGGTGCAATTGAGTTGTAAGATCTAAAGAATGGGAATCTTTTCAAGGTCAATGGCCAACGGCTTAAGCCTTACATTGATAACTTAGTCCTGGTTGGATATTGTTGGACCAAGAAGGGGGGGTTGAATTGGCCCAAGGTAATTTCTTCCTTTTTCACTTGAGTAGAAGCATACCTAACATATAAGATAAAAGCCAATGCAATCAAACAAATCACAAGAACACAAGATATATAAGGAAACCCTATCAATAGGGAAAAACCTTAGTTCTTGGCCTCAGCCAATAAAAGCCTCCACTAGTAGTATGAACCTTGTTACACATTTAGCTATCTCATTTACTGCACATAGATACTAGTTTTCACAACCAATCCATACACACTAGCTCACCAAATTCATTTGTTGTATGCAAGTAGTTACTCACTCAGCTGCCCCACTTTCTAATCACCTTATACTCACTAGGACACTGACTTTCACAGCCTCTACACACACACAAGATTAAATAATGTGCACACAAACACTCCCCCAGTCCACAACCCCTATGTTTAGACACACACAGCTCTCAATAGCTTAATCAATAATGAATAGAGGTGTCAACATACCAAATACAAAATACTTAAGCTGTAACACAAGATAAGAGTGAATACACAGCCTAAGCAATACAAGAAACCCTAGCTTCACTTTTCTGCAACAAGAGGGGTAGAACCGTCAAATCACTGTGCAGCTTCACTTGATGATCAAACTAGGTTCCCATAGCCTTGAATCATCACATACACTTGCTTGTATAGATTACACAAGTAGATAAACAAGGTAGAACAAAACTAGCTCCCACAAGGCAAAAACCCTAAAGTCAAGGGTAATGAAGTAACTTCACAATGCAGCTCGAAGAATGGCCTACAATGGACTTCCATAGCCCTGTATAGCCAAATAACACTTACAAAAATGTCTTCCTCAATAAACTCAGCAAGGTAAGATAGATTTGGTGCACAATAGGACAAAACCCTAAAACCAAGGGCAAAGAAGTAACATCATAGTTCAGCTCTAGAACAGACCTACAATTATCACTCACAGCCTTTATATCTTCATATAACTTTGCTCAACAAGTTTCACAATGATTAGAGCAAGGTATGACAGTTTCACTTCACAAAAGGCTTAAACCTCAAATTCAAGGTTAGAATGGTCTCTTTACTATGTAGCTTCAGTTCAGCCTTGTAAATGCCTCCCACAGTCTTGTATCAATAAATTATACTTTCTTAATTAATAAACACAATTCAGATAGCAAGATATAACACTTTCACTTTACAAGTGGCCTTAGTTACACTAAACCCTAGCTTTTAAGCTTTCAGGGGTAACTCTATAATTCTGCCTTAGTGACACCCCAATCTTTGCTCCCCCAGTCTTGAACAGGCAAAGTACACTTGCTCAGATGATTGATAGCAAAGAACCAACAAGGTATCAACAATAGATGCTCACATTAGCAATTTTAGGTTTTTCAATTTAGTTCTCAACGTAGGTTAAACACAGCCTTGTTATAATTCAAAATCTCTGCAGCTAAAGGCTCCTACAGCCTAAACATGATGGTTAACACTTATACAAAAGCTGGGATAAGTTATATCACTAATGGTTTTGCACAGCAGCTCAAAACACAGCAAATAAGTACTTTACAGCAGATGCATTTTTTAATTCTGTAATTTCTGGATTGAGGGGTAAATCTATAACTTCGTGGCTGGACCTCCTTGTTTTTAGTTCTCACAACTTTCAATTAACACATTAGACATGCCCCAATAATCACTTCACAGTTTATAGCAAGGGAGTAACAAATCACAGTTCAAATTAGGCTTAAGACCATTTTTCTGCTGCTGCATTGTCTTAAGGGTATTTCTAGTATTACATAGCTATATAACTCTGGATTTTGACTCTTTCAAATATATTTTAACTGTATAAATATGCTCAATTGAATAGCACATCCATAATAGCAATATATTTCATTTTCACACCCAGACCAGATTAACAAAACTGATATAATGTTGAAACTAGTGTGGTTCTCAGTACTTAATTAGAACAAGTCATTCCTCAGGCCAAACCTTAACTTAGACAGCCTTAACACAAATTTCAACCATGCTCAGATGATAGACAATCAAAGTATAGCAAGATTATAGCAAGATACACTCAGTTTCAGAAGCATTAAACCAGAAAATAAAGCATACTAGAGGTTTGAGATATGAAAGATTGTACTAGCTGTGATATGAGGTTCAAAGCACCTTCAACAGTTGTAAAATGATAAAATACACTTGCTCAAACCTTGTTCTAGCTCCAGAATCAACCACAGCAACATTTGAACCTCCTCACCCTCCTTTTGCACCAGAAAACAACCTTAACAGAATCTCCATGTTCTTCACAACTTCTGTGCAAACTTTTGGTAGATTTCAGTGCTCCATTTTAGCTCAGATCATATATCAAACTCACTGAAATGCCTCCTTCATTTAAGCTCTCAAAGAAACCTCTCTCAGCAGCTGTATTTCTTTTCTAATACACTCAATGAGGTTTATTTTGCTGAATTCTATAATAGCATATTTATAGGGTCCTCATTTCATCCCTACTATGGACAAGACCTTCTTGAATTAGCCAAGAATTCACTATGCAGATTTCTCTATGCAGGACCACTACGCCATGTTGCAGTGATGTATTCTTGCAACACATTTGTTATATACACTCTCACAAATACCTTTCAGCTGATACATTTTGCACATCAGAGAATGCTGAGCCTTATCATACAAATCAAGACCATTAGATGTAATGCATCTTCTGTAAAGTGCTTCACATTATCTAAGGAATATAGATTGACCAATATACCCTCGAGGCTATTAACAGATTACTAAAATACCCTTCAATGAATACATCAAAGAACTTTGTTGTAGCTCGTATATCAATATGTAATTCATGAAAATAAGGCATGGGATGCAATGCACTATTCCTAACAAGTGTAATTAAAGGTTACACATATGTAGAAAGACTAGAATACCCCTGTAACATATAAACCTTTAATATCCCTTGGCAGCCCTCTGAAATAGTAATGCTGAGAATGTATGGTATACTCTTGACATTGAAAGTGCAAAACCTCTTGATCAAATATGGGATCAATAGATATGTGGATTCCATCATCTTGATGGATCCAATTTATAAGGACTAGTTAGATTCCAATATCGTCTAGCTATTGACGTTAAATTTAGCACTCTAAGGAAACAGTTCTTTCTATTCCAAGCTTCCTTATATCTTTGTTACCTTGAACCAAATTTTTTTGAAAATGACTAAGTAGAGACTCCACTTTACATTTTTTTTGGAATCATCTAGATTTATATTCCAGTGGTCATCATGGGTTTCTATAGTTATATTAGGATTTTGGTAACATCTTTGGGAATTTTTAGGTTCATCTCCAAAACAATACCTGGGCACTTTTGCGTCTAGACGCCAACTTTTGTGTTTGGATGCCAATACCTGGGCAATTTTGATCCGGGCGCCACCTTCTGCATTCGGGTGCCATTTCTTGAGCATTCTCACATCTGGATGCCATTTCCTACGTCCTGACGCCAATACCAGGGCATTGCCGTGTCCGGATGCCAATACCTGCGTCCGGATGCCAATTTCAAATTAGTCCAACAACTACACACAATGCTTATGCCGCACGCAGCTTATGGCACCCTACGTCCGGATGCCAGCCTTCGCGTCCAGACGCCATGGCCCAGAGAGGAACCCGAGCCCATACAAAGTGTTATAACTTGCTCTCTATCTCTATTTTCTTTATTCTCTTCCTTTAATCTTTTCTCTCTATGCCTCCTACCTCCTAACCCTACCTTCTCCACCTTCTCAATCTTTTCTTTCACCCTCTACATCTCCATTATCTCTCTTTTCTTCTCCTCTCATCCTCATCATTCAATTAACAAGAGCAAAGTTTGGGATTCCAAATTGAGGTAAGCTTCTTCTCTCTTGCACTCTTTCAATTCTTGGGTATTTCATGGAGGTTAGGGCTTGATATTGTGGAGTATTGAATATTATTTGAGGATTGTTGTGCTTCCATTACAGGTTCATGAATTTTAGGTTGTTCTCATTTTAATCATCTTACTTGTTCTTTATTTTTCAGTCTTTCACACCACGTATTTGACAAAATTCTTGAACCAAATTTCTTCACTCAAATGGATTTTAAAGCTGCTTCCAAGCATCCTCGCACTTTCGAGGGGTCTTTTGAAGAGGTTACTAATCTGGATTGGTCTGATTGGCTAATTGAATTTGAGTCTGAATTCACCGTAGAGCATGAATTCCAAACCCACCCGAAAACGGCTTGGTCGGTTATGGAGTTGAAGAATCATGGCCTCGAAGCTTTATTTAAACCATGTGCTCGTGTTTTCCTTCTACGTATAGTCTAGCAATTTTACTCCAACATGTCCTGCTCGCGCACGGAGCTGAATGTGATAAGGACAAAAATTGATGGCATGCCTTATGCGTTTACCATCAATGACATTGCCATAGCTTGGGATTGTCCTTTGAGTTCCCCTTTGAATGAGGAGGATGAGCCTATCTATGGTGTTTTCCTGGACACCATTACCTACCAGACATTGTGCGTGAAATTTGTCATAACAATTTCACAACTCGTCACATAACTAGCACTAACAAGTCCTACATTCCATATTGGCTTTGGTTTTTGGACTCCGTCCTTGCTAAGAATGTCTTTCTGATTGCCGAACATTCTGAAAGAAAGGGTGTTTTTCTGAATACCTTCTATGCAGTGGAGAGAGGTTACTGGTTTTGTGTCCCATAACTCCTTTGGGACCAAATTCTGAAGCTTTATAATGATCTCATTGTTAGGCAGTTGGATAATGCAATGACATGGTCGTTCCTTTTTCCCTATTTGGTTACTAAGATGCTCAAGAATAAGGGGTACAAGGTGCACCGTAAGGAGGAAAAGATGGAGGATGTGTATCTTTACAACCTTACTGAATGGAAGAAAAATCAATCACAATTGAAAAAAGGTCGACAGCTACGCATTGGTGATGTTTTCCATTGGGGAGATGTGGATGTTCCTATAGAGGCTGAGGATGATGACCATGCACCTGTTGACCCACAGCCACCTGTTATGACTCGAGCAGAGTATAACTCTCTCAGCACCTGGTTTGACACTCTTTAATTGTAGGTTAGTATTGATGAACACTGAATATTGCATATTCGATCCCCTAAATATATGTATATTAAGGCCTAAAGTGATACTTCTATCCATTGTTAGACTAATTTATGCTTATTGTATGTTTATAGGTACTTTCCAAGAGAAACAGTTAAAACTGGGACTTTATGATGAAAAGACTGATATCAAAGCTTACAGAGTTGTTGCCGATCATTCAAAGCAAGCCGATAGCTTAAATGGTGAAGTTTGGAAGAATTCAAGTACTAACGCTCGAGCCTAAGTTCTGAGGCTCGAGCTTTGCATGAAAAAGAAGAAAACCCCCCTGCAAGAAAAAGAAGAAAACTAACAAGGCATTAAAGCTCGAGCCTTGTACCTCCAGAGCTCGAGCCCTACTCAGTGGTGCTCAAGCCTTACCCCAGGGTGCTCGAGCCTTGGCCCTCAAGCTCAAGTATGAGGAGTCGAAATTTGAAGAGTTAATTTTAAAGAAAACCAAGCTCCCAGGGCCTCGTGCCAAACCTCAAGGATTGAGCACTATCATTCAAAGCTCGAGCTTGGTACCTAAAGCTTGAGCCCTATGAAGCTTGGATCGAGCAATGTTAAAAGAAGAAAACACCAAAAAATATTCTAAGTGTTAAAGGAAAAGACGCTTCAAAAAATAGTTGAAGAAATTTTTGACTATATACAAAATTGGAGATCGAGCACCATCCTTTGAAGCTCGAGCAATAATTCCAGAAAGCTCGAGATTTGTTCCTAAGGCTCGAGCCTAAGCCCCATAGCTCGAGCCCTACTTCTTAAGCTCGATCCTTCTAGGACAAATTAGATTTAAAGTTACGGGGATTATTCTTTTCCAAGTTGTATTTCACTCCGGATGGGCCAAAAGACATAAAAGCCCACCAAACCCTTCTTTCTTCTATAAAAGAAGGCACAGGCCTTGATAGAAGACGTCTTTTTTTTTCTCGTATTATTCAGAAGGCTGATATTGTGGTGGCGGCTTTTAGGATTTTCATATCCTTAGAAGGTGAAGATCCTAAGAAGAGAAGTGTCGTCCGTGATGATGAAGATGACAACAACATAGATGATATTCTGCATCGTCATGAGTAGCTAATTTCTCTCTTAGGGCACTAATGTAACCCGATTTAAGTACTATGGTTTGATTGTTTTAACTCTGGGATATTTTTAATATATATTGTATTTCTGATTACATGATTATAAGTAATTGAGACAACTCAATTGGATTTTAATGTTTTAAATATTTTTGAATTGTTATTACCTTGTCTTAGATATAACTGTTCATAAACTATACTCAACCTATTCTTATTGGACAGTATCTGGCGGAGCCCTGCCGGATATAAGAATGGAGATCATGTAATGGTGTTCCAATGTTTTTTATAAATAAATGTTTTCATAGTCTATGCTTAGGAAAGATGGATCATTTATAAAATTAGTTGAAGTAGTTAAAGTAGGTAGGTGAATAGTCCATGTTAACCGCGGATAGGTTATAGTTAACTGCAATTTATAAAACATCTTTCTTTAAAAACAAAATTAAACAAATTTTATAGAGTTCAATTCATTTGAAATATAAATTGTTAAATCTCCAGGGTTGAAATAGTTAACCATAGTATGAAGGTTGTGGTGAAGTCAAAGCCCTAAGACCTCTCTCTCTTTCTGATCACTTTAGTTTAATTTTATTTTATGTTCGTGACAACCAATCAATCAATCAATTCAACCAGTTACCTGCAAACCAAGAAATATTAGTTAAAAACAAAACAAAGAACACTCATCTCCCTATGGGATCGACACCCTCTATATAGTACTATCCTACAAAGATTAGTGCTATTGTGAGTGGTAATAAATTGACACAACAGGTACCATTGAGGGCACCCTTACGAACTTTTGTAAGGAGACTAGGGAGGGACAGTAGCTTTTGCAGGCGATGGTGTAGTCATTGATTGATCGTGCACCTGGAGGAGCAGCTGCTTCATCTTCTACTCCGAGGGCGAAATGACTTTACATTTGCTATTGTCATTTACTTTTTAGTCCTACATTTTGCTACTATTTTGGGCCTTGTTTGGGATGACATTTGGGTGCACTTTTGATGTGCACAAATTTTGATTTCTTTCCCAGTTTTAATAAAGCATGGCTTGTTATTCCAGATTTATATCCATATATATGTCTATACTTTTATGCTTGGTGCCTAGTTTATGTGGACAGATTATTAGGTACAAGTTTAGGGGAGGAACTTTGGCGTCTTCAATGCGACTGGATGCAATGGAGTCACTATTTCACACTCAGTAGTTTATCTCTTTTTACACTTCTATGCATGTTTAGTTTCTATACTTGTTTTTATACATTGAGGACAATGTATCATTTAAGTTTGGGGGTGTTGAGAGTTAACTATTCATATGCATATTGTCATTGTCAGATGTGGTTCTTTGATGTGTTTATTAAAAAATTAAAAATTAAATTAAATATTGTATGTTTAGGTAAATGATTTCTGGTGTTGTTGGAACTAAGTTTAGGGGGGGTTTATGTGATTAATACAACTTATATGCTTATATATGATATCAAGGAATGATTAAAAGTTGTTAGCATGCTTGTTCAAATGAAAAAGGTCTATTGCATGATTTAAATGTTTTATTTTGGAGTCTTTCATCTCTAAGTGACTTCACAATGCACATTGAGCACACCAGAAATTGCATTCCCTTCCTTTGGGTCGTATCTAATTGGCTCCCTGAATTAGTAAGTCAGATGAATAAAATAATCCTTGGCATTGAAAAAAAAATGAATATAACTGCATTCGTTCAACATGTCAACTGATTAAAAAGGAAGACAAGGAAAGAATATAAGATGTATGATTAGTTTGAGTTTGTAGCCTAATCATTCCAAGTCATTACACCCTTAGGAGTGTCTTTACACTTAACGCCCTAAGACCATCTGGTTTGGGAGTCGTTAGCTCAACGCTTGTTATATAGGGTGATTAGAAAACTTAAGGAGCTTAGACATTGCACATGGTCATGCATATATATATATATATATATATATATATATATATATATAAAGCAACACAAAATGTGTTTAAATAAATTTATGCCTTGGATTATGATTTCAAAAGATAAATTAAGGATATGGAAGATATTGTATGAGCCATAAAAGAGTTAAAAATACATTTTAAAAGAAAATAAAATTCCGGTTCACTTCTAAGGAACTTGAGATGAAATTCTATTATAAATGAGATGTTGAGGATCTTGTATGTGAACTAGTTTGTTGATGCATGAATGCTGGGAATTGAATATTGTTTTGAGATGTTATTGTATGCATACTTATTCTAATCTTCATGATAGAGTCTTTCCCCAAAGTCATATGTTTCAGCTCATACAAAAATGAGCCTTGTTGCTTAATGTTTGTGGGTATCATTTCTAGTAAACCCTAATGAGACTTCAATCGTCCTCTAGGGATACCTAGGGGTTTAAAAGGCTTATTGCCATATGCTAAATGCAATCGTCACTCCCACGAAAGAGGAGAAATATGGATAATTTATTGTGTTTCATTTTATTTTTGCTAAGGGACTAGCAAAACGTAAGTTTGGGGGTGTGATAAGCGCCGAATATTGCATATTCAAGCGCCCTTAATTGCATTAGTTAAGTCCATTATTTGGTTTTTGTATATAGATTATCTTCATTTTTGTGTTTTTGTGTTTTTGCAAGTATATTTACTAAAAAAAAAAAATAAATAAGGTTTTAAAGGTTTTTGAAGAACAAGTCATATCGGGCCTTAGTAACAAGTGATTCTCAAGAAGAGATGGCCCAAATATTCTATGGACATATTCAGCATTGCATGAGGAAGCATTTGGGTACCTCGCATCTGGATGCCAACTCTTGTGTCCAGATACCATGAAGACTTCAAAGAAAATAAATGCAAAGTTAAAGAAAAAAGTGTTCCAGTAGCTAATCAAGTCCGCGTCCATGATCAAGTCTGCGTCCAGACGTAGGACTTCGCGTCCGGACGCCGGGCACCGAAGCCACACACAAGCGCTCCTCACGCGTGCACAATGCAAGCATTTTGGCACCTCGCGTCTTTACGCCAACCTACGGACATCAATGCTATCCCACTTTTCTTTGGTCAAAGTTTGTTCCCTTTTATTAGAAAGTTTGAAATTTGACGGACTGGGTTGTTTGGTAGCCCATTTTGGGATTAAGAGGGGTCAAAAGGCTTGGAATGATGATCTTTAATGATTCTAAGAAAAATATATTGTAGAGAGGAGATTTTTAGGGTTTATGCTGAATATTTCATCCATGGGGCTGGAGTGGAATTCATCTTCTCCTTTTTCAATCATTGAAGTTGCTGCCATGTCCAAAAGGAACTAACTCCCTTCCTAGGGAGTTGATAAGCCCTTCCAAGTAAACATGTCTTGATTGTATGTAAATTTGGGGAATAATGTGTGTATATGACAAGTTTCATAGTATAGAGATTTACACATGTTGTAATTGGTTTTCATTCAAATAAATAACTATGTGGAATTGTTTATCTTGTCGTAGATTTCAGTTGTGCATAATTATAATCCTTGTATCTTTATAGTGAGAACAGAGATGAGACTATGAAATGGTTTTTAGTGGCATGTTGTGTGAAGAATTTGATAGTCTATAGCTTAGGGACGCCTTTAATGGATTATGGCTTAGTTTTTGCCTTCATGTGCACCTACCATATATGTTGAGAAATTTAATAGTCCATAGCTTGGGAAACATGTTTTAATCAACACCCTAGTTTAGGTAGAGGAAGCATGCCAACCTTTGATGGATTATACTTAATTCTTAATTATATGATATTCTTGAAGGTAATGTAGTAATCATACATTGCTACATATCATAGTTGTATACATAGCTAGTTCCCCAAGTTAATTACAATTGAGTATGCTTATAAGGTTTGAGGTGGATTCAATTCCTTAACCTTTTCTTCATAAGTTTAATCTCATTTAAATTCATTTAATTTCTGTTTTCATTAAGTTTCAGTTCATAGTTTTAAGTGACAAACCAATCAAACTATCATCTCTTTTATCAAACTAAAAAGTAATTTTATAACTTTGGTTGCCATAAACTAGTAATCGTTGTAGTTTGACAAACCCTTATAATAGCCCTATTCTATATTAACTTGTGCTATTGCAAGTAGTAATTTTAATTGGTAAAAAAATTATTGCCATCAAGCGTATATTGACTGGGATACATAGCTGGATATAGTGGATAAATGTGTGCCCTAGTAGATCATGGTACTCATGCCCACTATAAGTGCGTTTTGCATGTTGCCTACTATTTAGGTTGAGGTCACCTTATAGTCCAGGGAGAGTCCTTTAGTGTGTATCTATATATATACGAACTATATAGTTATTGTTGGGTTGACTAAGATGTATACGTGTATCGGGTCTTTGTTTAGGATGTAGAAAAGTAAAATTTGTTCATGGGCCTGAACCACTATTATTTTTTAGGTGTTCGTCAGTTCTAGACGTAGAGATTGTTCGTGCTGAGCAAAGATAGTCTACTTCACTCTTCCGATTCTACGTAGGATTCTTCTTTATGTTTTAGTCTTTCGAGTTCTTTATTCAGTTTTTTTCAGTTGGGATCATTAAGGGTCCACATGATGGATTCCCGAGTTGTAATCTAGATGGTTACTGGTATCAAAGGAATTAGATTAATTAATGGATTTATTTTATTGGATTATTCATGGAGGATTTATTATTTAGTATTCTTTTCTGCTTTATTATTTATTCTTATTATCTTTTGTATTCCGATGCTCTCATGAGTGTGTGCACAAAATAGTGTATTATATTTTAGAATATGGAATGTGCTAAATAGGCATTAACTTTTACAATTTATAAAAGCCACTTAACACTTATACATTTAAGTATAGTAAGAAGGGATTGTCCTCAGGGATTAAACACGTTGATTGGAATTAAACTTGACTTTAGTGCTAATGAGATTGAAAAGAGGTTTGGCTTGGTGATTAATCTAAAATTCAATTTAAATCATGCAATGTAAATTAATGTTAAATGAGTAGATTTTAAGAGATAGGAGAAGAGTCTTAGGGCATAGGAACCACCACTAAGCTCATTCACTAAACCACATGCTTTTAACTAATTGGGGAAAAAACCATGTTGTAATCAAAATGTGGCTACAAGCACGCATCAATCAAGAGGATAATACAATTTGCAATAATAAACATGGACTATCAAATTAAAGCATGAATTGTCTACCTAACTACAATTAAACTAAAGGTGCAGTGCAATACATCAAGCATAATCCATCAAATTAATTAACATATCTATCCAATAAAAACCATCATAGCCATCACTAAATCCAATTACAAAAAGTATTTAATGTAGAGAATTATTTTTAATTAATTACACATAAGATAACATGCAACCAACATAGAAAATCAATAGTAAGAATTAACCATAGAAATCCTTGGTACAACCAAGTTTTGCATATACACAAAACTATAGCACAAATTACAACATTTAAATCCCCAAAAAGATGAAAGACAAGAGTTTAGATTACAAGCTTAGGGCTCATCCAAGCTCTAAAGAGAAGTTTAGCCACTCATGGATGGTGTAGATGTCATAAAGGAGCCTTCTAGATCCATCCTATGCCTTGCTTCATCTTCCTTCTTTCTTATTCTTGGTCTTCTTCCTTGAAACCTTAATCTCAAGATAGTGTTCTTGTCTCCACTTCAAAACCCTAATTTCTATCTCTAAATTTCTCACTCTAAAAATATATCTAACAAAATAAAAGTTACCCCTTTACAAGTGATTCAATTTCCATTTTATATGTGTTGGAGCCCAAAACAGGTCAGAAATATGCCCAAAAATGATGCAATTGTGAGATATTATTTTATTTTTGGCAATTATCGTAAACAAAACAAGTCCAAGTCGAGTTTTAGTCTGTAAGTTATCAAGTTCGACAGCGATTATAGAACTGGGAAGTTGTTCAAACTTACCATGATTGAAGATCTTTTGAAGAAAAAGGTAAGAACAACATATTAGGAAGGATTCTTAACAGGTTAGGACACATTTTACACTTTCCATATTTTTCAGAACTGTCCGTAGAATGTTTTTAGGCTGAAAATAACCAGTATCAAGTTCTGGCAAACTTGAACAGGTTCAGCCCCTCTGAACCAGTTTAAGAACTCAAGCAAGCCTCGAATTTACTTACTACTAAACTTGAACCGGTTCAGCCTTTCTAAACTGGTTCAAGGTGTCCTGTTCATAGTATAACTTTCAATTTCCTTTCCTGATTTGTTTCCCAATTGGTCTAGAATTGTACCAAATCCTATACACAAATTTTTCCTTATTTTCAGTGGGATTAGGTCATTTTATACTCTATATAAACCTTGTCATATACATTGTGTGACGGTCTAAGTTTTTCAACTTGGTGCGTCAGTGATGAACCGATAGAATGACCCGATAACGGATCCAAAATGCAGAAGCGAAAGAAGCAAAATGGCCACTAGAGATGTATGTCATCCCTAAGGCACCAAAATAACTTCCCATGAAGCCATAGAACTCAAATAAGCCAAGCAAATGAAGCAAGAATGCCTAGCTCGAAAAGAAATGAACCAAGGGTAAAGTGGTCATTTCAAACTTAAATGGGTACCACTTAGCACACCACTGGAAAGACAACGAAAAATAAATGAAGTTCGACTCAAGAATCGCCTGATTTGAAGTCTGGACGGAAAAGTTATGAATTTAAAACAAAGTGACCTTCTTCATTTAAGAGTTACCATGACCTTATCTTACTAAAACTGGAATAACTCTCACTACGTTTGGATTTTTTGAGTGTGGTTAGTATTATTGGAAAGCTAACGTCAAGATCTTAAATTTAGACTCAAGAATGACCCAATTTGGATTAGAAATGAAAGAGTTATGACCCTCTGAAATTGGTATAACAAGGTTGTCTAAGGAAAAGAAGAAGAAAATGGTTCCAGGGAGGATCGGTCGACCGATGGCAAGGGTTAGCCTGTCGAAACTCAATCATCAGTCAACCAAACCTCAATGATTAGCCGACTGAAACAATGTTTTTCACTAAAAGGCTACTGGAATGGATCCTCGAGGCTTGTCAGCCGGCTAATGGATCCTCATCAGCCGACTGACACATCTACTGCAACAGAAAAAGCTATTGTATTATTTGTGTGAGGTGCTTGGTCCATCTCTAAGGCTATACATGCATTCTACATGATCCAACCAAGTTGGAAAACACTCCCAAGCCTCATTCAAGCATCTAAAACATGCCAAAACAAGGAGGAACTCAAAATGATACCCCAATGCATGAATTTTTCATAAAAATTCATAAAATCACCCAAAAATAGGTCAAAAGTTAAAGCTTAAGAGTTGTATGAAAAGTGGACATGCACGCGGACGTAAAAAGACATTTAAGACGCATCCCAATGGTCCACGGCCTCAAAAATGTCCTAAATGCAAAATATGACCTCTCAACAGCCAAAAATGCCTTAAAATACGATAAATGAAACAAAAATGAGAAACCTAGAACAACATGGTGTTTGGCCCTTGGCCACACCTCATGCATGATCATGGAGACCCTATGAAAGAAAAAGAATGAAATTCTCATGCCCGATGCAAAAGTTATGAAGCAATAACTCGTGATTTTTCAATATTTTCATAGTAAACCTTGAAAATGAAAATGCTTAGAATACATATTTGATGCCATTGGCCTATGGCCTCAACTCATACATGTCAAATACATTAAAAATAGTGTACTTATGTACACATTACATATATGAAATCAAAGATATAAGTTTTGATATACAAGTCTACGAATAGGATTTCATGTCAACATTTTCATAAAAATGATACTTCAAGTCTACGAAACTTCCATGGCTTAGTGTACATCCCAAATCAAAGTCCCTGTACCTAAAAAATATCCCCACAACGTGGGTGAGTAACATAAAGCTACTCATAGGAGATAAGCATGCATCGACCTAGCATTTTACAATTATATCACCTTAAGGTGAAATATGTTAAAGGGGCTCATGCCACTTAATGTCTATGTGAAGATGAGACTCAGGGAGCATCCTAAGCTACTTTAGATCATTTCTAGCATAAATCACATCATCCATACAATTTAAACAATATAGAAGCATGTTATATAAAGCAACAAGATATAGGTTCTCAAAAGTATCAACTTGCAACTTAAGATACGAAAACAACTAAAGTGGGTCATGCCACCTAACGTCTATGTTCTAATGAATTTATAGGATCATTCCTAAGTTACATTTGAATATCAAAACACAAATCACAATATCGATGCAATTTAACCAACTTTGGAACTTCCAATACAACGCATAAGCATGATTTCTCAAAGTTAACATCTTGAAACTTGAAATGGGAAATCAACTAAGGAACAATAAGTTACGATATCATCTAGTTATCAACTTGAAATGAAATGCGAAATCAAACAAAGTGGATACTTGGACGTCACGATCACAGTTACTTTAGGGTTACTAGCCCATAGTAAATCTCCCTATGTGCGCACTAAACTGTAGAGGGAGAATCCCCCGTATTAGAACTATGTCCTAGCCGTAGTTAAACAACGACATCCATAAGTTTCTAAAATCAACAATTTGTGCAACAACGTATATATCAACATGTATATACAAGATAATTGATGAGTGCTGAAAAGTGCGTATTTAAACCCCTTAAGTTTGAACATTCTAGGATCTTTATCTATCTTATTTTTCTGTTTTAGATTAATTTCGTGTTATTACCCTTTTTAGGCACTTATCCCAAAAATAAGCTAATTCAGCCAAATAAGAGCATTAAAGAAGCTATCTCAAGCTAAATGGAAGAGAGGAGCAAAGCGGAAGCAAAATAGTGGAAAAGCAGCAAGGTCGATCGATCTCAACAATTCTTTGATCGATCTGGAGGCGATCGATCTAGACATTTCAAGATGGATCTAAGACTTTGTCCTTATCCAAAAGATTCCACCACCTTCGATCGATCCAACTTTCCTCAGATCGATCGAAATTATTTGATCTTATCATCACTTACCACCCCACCTACCACTTTTGTCTTTTTCCTAAAATATCTCAAAATATCTCAGAGATTTGTCTTTATTCAAAAAGGCGTCACCAAAGATGATTGATCTCTGCAACATTTGATGGATCTCACCTAAGTTCAATCTATCTCACCACAGTTCGATCGATCGAACCTTTTCAAGTCCGAAATAAAACAAATTCAAGCTCATTAAA
The DNA here is from genome assembly GCF_030987335.1 of Cornus florida. Classification (NCBI taxonomy): domain Eukaryota; kingdom Viridiplantae; phylum Streptophyta; class Magnoliopsida; order Cornales; family Cornaceae; genus Cornus; species Cornus florida. The sequence goes on along the minus strand of NW_026775574.1, from coordinate 35,821,575 downwards.
AGTTAGCTCGTGGTGCAATCATTGCAAAGGCCCTAGTGCACGAGTCCAGACCATTAGGTGTGACACTTGAGCCTCTTATATAAGGATTTAGAGCCATTTTAAGATTAAGATTCATGAGGGATATAACTTACACATCTCATATCACATATCTTGGAGAGGAGGCTAGAGACTAGAGAGTTTTTTTTTTTACACATTTTGGGAGTTCTTCCATTCTTTTAGGGTTTCTATCAAGAAGGAGGTCATTCCTACCATGGAGATAGCCCTTGAGGGTTGGATGACTACTTCAATGAGTGGCTAAACATCTACTTGGGGCTAGAGTAGCCCCTAAGTTTGCTTCCTGGACCTAGTGTTTTGTATACTTTTTAGGGATTTACTTGAAATTAATGTTTTGATCTTGGACTTATATATATATCTTGTGGTTTCTACTTGATGTGTATAGATTAATGCTTTCAATTGATTATCTATTTCTAATCATATGCCTATGTATGCTAGAATGGATGATTCATGTGCTTTTCTCTATATTTAATGGAATTTATGCATGTTTATTGTGATACCCCTCGGATCCGAGACACGAGTTAATCAGGCCCAAGCCCAAACCCGAGGGGATACCAGACAATTAATACTTTAAATAAACATAGAATACAAAACAAATTTAAGAAACAAAAGTTTAAAGCTGAATGAAAACTAAAATATAATCCTTTAAATTAAATACTTAAAATCCCACATAATAAAGATTTAAATAATCCAACCCCAAAACCTCCAAGGGTACAACTCCAAAACCTCCAAGGGTACAATTTGGGAATCCATCCAGTGGACCCCTAAAAGAAAAACTAAACTGAAATAAAACTAGAAGAAATCCATAATTAAATCATGGAGAGAGATCCTACGTCGTCGGAAGAATGAGTGATCGTCTCTGCTTAGCACGAACAAGCTCAAGTTTGGAACTGGCATACACCTGAAAAATAAGAGTGGGTCAGGCCCACGAACAAGTTCTATCTTACTACAATCCAAGCAGAGACTAAATACGCATATACATTCTAACTAACTCAAAAATAACTAAATAGTCCGTAGATATATATATATTCACACTACAGGACTTTCACTAGACTACAGACCCGTCTCAACCTGACCAGTAGGCACCATACAAAGCGCACCTGAGGTGGGCATGACTACCTAGACCTAGCAGGGTACACATTAAACTATCGTAGCCAGTTATGCATCCCCATGCATATACGCTCCCTAACCAGCGACTCTGAGACTCAGGCTCATATCGTGGTACTATAAAAAAATATTTAAAATTCGTTCCCATCCATCCGTAAGAAATCTAGTTTAGTTGTTCAGCGTAATTAGCCGCACAGACTAACATATAAGGAGGACTCTATTTATTAAAATCTGTACCCTTATTCCAAAATAGGTATGACTTAGCAATTTGAGCTAAACCAACCCTAGTATGTCACCGTCCCATACCGGTGCATACCATCCATCCATCCAGTAGTTGACATTACAGATAAGGAATGTAAACATCAAACTAATCCATAACTACAACAAATAATGATATAGCTATGTAAATATAAATATCAATTGTTCCAAAAATACCTAGTCAATGCGTATAGCAAACTAAACCAAAAGAAGCATACATAGAAATATAAACTAACATGCTTACTCCAGTAACTGATAAATCTAAATAATGAGATACATCAATTAATTTCATGACAAGCATAATATAAATAGACAATCTATCATGCTCATACTATACCAACCCATTAATTGATGCTATAAATGATAAAAAGATACACATTAATTAATCCTCACTACACATGACAAAAATAAAGAATTTGACATGCATATTTTACATCATTGATACATAATTAGAGACGTATAATCCTTAATAGAAAATTGCTCCCAGCAATTTAAACATCCATAGTCAAATTCAGTATATGTAAGTTGTTAAGAAATTCCTGTTATTAAAATTTCTAACAATCTAGAATTGAGTACACCTTCTGTGTTTTAAACCACACTTCTAAACCATCCAAAACCTACCATCATAGTCTCTAACTTAAGTCTAAAAACCAAAAAATCCATTCACAGTAGCCCAACCTCGCTGGAAATAACAGAAAAATAAAAAATAAAATAAACAAAACAAAGAAGCAGGCTAAATTCCCAACTTAGCAAGCTAAGTTCCCAACTGAGCAAGCTAAGTTCCCAACTGAGTCGGCTTGGTTAGTGATGTCGTCTTCTTCACTTGCCTTGAGCCCGACGTCTTCCCGATGAACTGTCCTCCTTACCTAGGGTTCAAAAGATCTGAACTAGACTCCAAGGTGTTCCAGAAATAATTAAACCCTTTGTTTAATAATCAACAACAATTGCAACCCGAACTATGCAATAAGGATTTAAAACAAGCAACTTACAGTTCATCAACGTTTACTGTTTAAACAAATCAACCATAAAACCCAGACTTATTTTAATGTTTACCCAATGTGTTCAAGACTTAATTCAGTTCCTTATTCAATAATTCGTCGTCAATTTAAATCACGAATTAAGCAAGAAAAATTCAAAACAACCAAGTTTACGCTACATGAAACACATATTGATTTAATTACCTCAGATATGCAAACCAGATTAATGTTTATATTTCTTTACTCCTGAAGTTGTGTTAAGAATGTAAAGAACATGAGCAAAGGGAAAGAGTTAGGATTAGAACTTTCCTGTAAGACTTTGGTTCAAAATCTTAGCACCATCTTCCTAAGGTTTCTGGCAATCCTTACTGTAATTCTCCTCTGTTCCTTCTCTGCCTCCATAGTCGTGAGTAGGGTTCTAAAAACCCTTGGCAAAACCTTATACGTATATTTATAGGCCAAACTAATCCTAGGTTCAATTAAACCCTAAACTAACTTACTCAGCTCATAGACTAACCCATGTTAGATATACATCGGCTACATATGTGAATTCTAAAAATACAAAAAACCTAATTTAATAAATAACACCTTTAACCATTAAAATAAAATAAAATCTAATTTAATAAACAACTAAAATAAATAAAATCCAATTAAATAAACATGAGATTCAAATAATTAATCAAATAACATAAAAACAAAACCATTTAATTAAATACACAATTAAATAAAATAATTAAATAAACAAGCACATAACACAAGTAATTTAAATAATGCACAATTAATAAATTAAAATACAATTCAGCAATTAAATAAATTCCAGAACTATCTTTTTAAAATTAAGGGTATTACATTCTTCTCCCCTAACAAAAGGAATTCCATCCTCGGAATTCGCTCTTACCTTATGATTCTGGAAACTGCGAACGAATGACATCCTCCCATTCCCAAGTAAACTCAGCCTCATTGTGATGACTCCACTGAACACGAACCAAAGGGATAACCTTATTAGAAGGATTTGATCCCGACGATCGACAATCCGACACAGTGGCTCCAAATTGCATCCGGCTGCAACTCAATCTCCCTAACATCGATATGCTGATACCGATTCTCATCTTGCAGGAATTTTAGTAACATGGAAACATAGAACACATTGTGCACGCGATCCAAATGATCCGGAAGTGCCAACCAATAAGCAACAGCCCCTACGCGATCCGTAATCATGAATGGACCAACAAATCGCGGAGACAACTTCCCTTTCTTCCCAAAGCGCATGACACCTTTCATCGGCGACACTTTGAGGAGAACCTGATCCCCAACCCTAAACTCCAAAGCATAAGTGTGACGATAAGCATAGCTCTTCTGCCTACTTTGGGCAGTACGCATACGATCTTGAATAAGAGCTATCTTCTCAGAAGTATCCTTAATGAACTCTGGACCCAAGAATCGGCTCTCACCAACCCCAATCCAACAAACAGGCGATCGACACGGTCGGCCATATAACGCCTTAAACGGTGCCATCCCAATAGTCTTCTGGAAACTATTACTATACGCAAACTCCACAAGCGATAAATAATCCTCCCAGTGGCCCTTGAAATCAAGAACATACGACCTAAGCATATCCTCCATGATCTGATTCACCCTCTTAGTCTGTCCATTAGTCTGAGGATGATAAGCAGTACTAAGGTGTAATTTTGTACCCAAAGCCTGCTGAAAACTCTTCCAAAATCCTGACACAAAGCTCGAATCCCTGTCCGATATAATAGACAATGGAATGCCATGCAACTTCACAATCTCAATAATGTAAAGTCTCGCCAACTACTCCGAAGTGAAGTCAGTGCGAATAGGCAAGAAGTGAGCTGATTTAGTTAACCTATCCACGATGACCCAAATGGAATTGTGATCCTTGAAGGAATTAGGCAATCCCTCTATGAAATCCATAGAAATGCTCTCCCATTTCCACTCCGGTATTGGTAATGGCTGTAGAGCTCCTGCGGCCTCTGATGATCAATCTTGACCATCTGACAAATACTACATCGTGAGACAAAAAGAGCAATGTCCCTCTTCATACCTGCCCACCAAAACTGCCGCTTCATAACCTGATACATCTTGTCTCCTCCCGGATGAACAGAAAACTCAGAATAGTGAGTCTCAGTCATCACATCCTTCCTTAACTCATCAGGAGAAGGTACCACTAACCATCCCTTGTACCTCAAACCTCCATCAGCCCCAACATAGTAGAATGGAACATCTCCGGAAGCTATCTCTGTAACCTTGTCAATGCACTGCTAATCCATGAGTTGTGCCTTCAAAACCTTGTGAATGATAGAAGGTGTAACTATTATACAAGCCATGAAAACATCCGACAACTCATCCACTGTCCTCAAAGCATTCCACTCAGTAGCGAATAGAGCAGAAAGACTACCAACAGGTCGGCGACTGAGTGCATCTGCCACCACATTCGCTTTCCCTGGATGATACTGTATAGAAAAGTGATAGTCTTTTACAAACTCCAACCAACTACGCTGTCTCATATTCAGCTCCCGCTGAGTGAACAAGTATTGCAAACTCTTGTGGTCGCTAAACAACCTGAAGGATTCACCCAACAGATAATGCCTCCAAATACATAAGGCAATGACCACAGCTGTTAACTCCAAATCATGTGTTGGATAATTAAACTCATGCGGCTTAAGCTTCCGAGATCCATACGAAATCGGTCGCTCCTCCTGCATTAAAACACATCCAAGACCCTGCAAAAAAGCATCTGTGTAAACAAGATACTCGATCCCGCTCTGTGGGGTAGACAAAACTGGTGCAGAAGTTAACTTAGTCTTCAGCTCATCAAAAGTTTTCTGACAGTGTTCATCCCACACAAAACGTACACCCATCTTAGTCAAATGAGTGAGTGGCCCCGCTATCTTGGAGAACCCCTGGATAAACCTCCTATAATACCCTGCCAAACCGAGGAAACTCTGAATCTCAGTAGGTGAAGTAGACTGTCCCCACTCAACCACTACTGAAACCTTGGCCAGACCGAAATTCCCCTTTCTGACACCACGTGACCCAGAAATTAGCATTTCTCGAACTTAGCATATAACTAGTGCTCACAAATCGTCTGTTATCTAGCATGATCGTCCTCTGACCTCGAGTAAATCAAAATGTCATCTATGAAGACAATGACAAATTGATCCAAGTAAGCCCTGAAGACTCTGTTCATCAAATCCATGAAGACCGCTGGTGCATTAGTCAACCCAAATGGCATCACCTAAAACTCATAAGATCCATATCTAGTGAAAAACGCTGTCCTTGGAACATCCTGCTCCCGAACCCGAAGTTGATGATATCCAGACTACAGATCAATCTTAGAGAAGTACGTAGCTCCCCTCAACTGATCAAAAAGATCATCAATCCTGGGTAACGGATACTTGTTATGAATAGTAACCTTGATCAACTCCCTATAATCTATACACAGCCGAAGTGAACCATCTTTCTTCTTCACAAATAAAACCGGTGCTCCCCAAGGTGAAGTACTCCTGTGAATAAAACCCTGGCTGAGTAACTGCTGAATCTGATCCCTCAGCTCTCGCATCTCCACCGGTGCCATCCTATATGGTGCCCTAGCAATAGGCGTAATGCCTGGAGCTAAGTCAATCACAAAGTCAATCTCTCGACTAGGTGGCAACCTTGGAATCTCCTGAAATACATCCGAAAACTCTATACAATTGGTATGTTATCAATGATACAGTAGTCCCCTCCTCCGTTTCCTCCCCCATATGAACCAAATAAGTGCTAGTGACCCCGCTAGAACGTGGCATAGCAATGACGTACCTATCCTGACCAGGTATGGTGATCACAATAGACCTATCCACAACAAATAACTTGAGCATGGCAATGATAACCAATCCATCCCATGTCATAAGTGTGCCTGTCCAAGACCAAAAGATTTGCTAAAAATCTGAGTCTACAAATATCTAGTGTAACAGGTCCATCCTATATGACAGTATTGCCTAAAAATAAATATCCTAAGGTCTATTGTATAAGTGTATCACCAACTAATCTATTAAAAAAAAAAAAAAAAAAAATTCCCTGTTTCTGAAAATTCCATAGAGCAGATTACATAAAGTAAACAAAATACTCCGAAATCTTCCCATTTTAGACTATTGTTCTATCCTGGGAATACCTCCTTCTAAACCAAACCTACCATATTGATTTACACAAGTTCTCTCACAAACTCCTTGGTAATCATCCTATCTCAACATAATGTACCACAAGCAAATATCTGTTTACCTGAGCAAAACCAATCATCCCACTGTGATAGACATTTATGAGCCCAACATACCCATTCTAATACAGCTTAATAAAACCATATGTGTATAAATCGCCAAAAATGCCATCACAAAACACAATAAAATAGCCAAAATCGTTAGATCACTTTATTAAGAACTTTTCCAAACCACAACCGTGAACCCAATAACCGTAAGGTATTCTTCAACATAATCCTAATGTACGTGATTAAATCCGTACTACATTCTTACTAATACCTCCTCCACTACTAGTAATTATAAGTACTCTTAAAAGAGCAGTCACCCTTGAACTTCGGTGCCCTACATCTTGGATGCTCCGGTATCTCCTCCATCCTGATCTTCTTCGGGGTCTTCCTCTCCGCTTGGTTCAGCTTTGAACACCACCGAAGTTGTGTTGGGTCCACAATATGGTGGCCAATCCCGCACACAAGAAATCTTCCTTGACTTGTACTCCGAAGCAACGCCTATTGGAATCAACTCCCTGGTCTCCAATTCTGCTTTCTTGGTCGGCCTTCGTAAGGGAATCACTAGAGTAACCTTCCTCAGCCTTGGGCCCGTCTTTGTTTTCATCGCGGACCCCATCCTCTTCCTAGTGCCAAACATTCTGCAATTACAAAATTAACTTGACATCAGTACTTTCTAAACGAACCGTAAAGGAATACTATGAATCCTAAACTTAAGCTCTAATCAAGAGATAACGCTACGCGGAAGTCTTAATACGAAACATCCTAGAGACACTTGAACTTGGAGTGCTATGATACCAACTATGATACCCCTCGGATCCGAGACACGGGGTTGATCAGGCCCAGGCCCAAACCCGAGGGGATATCAGACAATCAATACTTTAAACGAACACAGAATACAAAACGAATTTAAGAAACAAAAGTTTAAAGCTGAATGAAAAGTAAAATATAATCCTTTAAATTAAATACTTAAAATCCCACATAATAAAGATTTAAATAATCCAACTCCAAAACCTCCAAGGGTACAACTCCAAAACCTCCAAGGGTACAATTCGGGAATCCATCCAGTGGACCCCTAAAAGAAAAACCAAACTGAAATAAAACTAGAAGAAATCCATAATTAAATCATGGAGAGAGATCATACGTCGTCGGAAGAATGAGTGACCGTCTCTGCTCAGCACGAAAAAGCTCAAGTTTGGAACTAGCGTACACCTGAAAAATAGGAGTGGGTCAAGCCCACGAACAAATTTTATCCTACTACAATCCAAGCAGAGACTCGATACGCATATACATTCTAACCAACTCAACAATAACTAAATAGTCTGTAGATATATATTCACACTACAGGACTTTCACTAGACTACAGGCCCATCTCAACTTGACTAGTAGGCACCATGCAAAGCATACCTGAGGTGGGCATGACTACCTAGACCTAGCAAGGTACACATCAAACCATCGTAACCAGTTATGCATCCCCATGCATATACGCTCCCTAACCAGCGACTTTGAGACTCAGGCTCATATCGTGGTACCATAAAAATATATTTAAAATCCGTTCCAATCCATCTGTAAGAAATCCAGTTTAGTCGTTCAGCATAATCAGCTGCATAGACTAACATATAAGGAGGACTCTATTTATTAAAATTCGTACCCTTATTCCAAAATAGGTATGACTTAGCAATTTGAGCTAAACCAACCCTAATATGTCACCGTCCCATACTGGTGCATACCATCCATCATCCAGTAGTTGACATTACGGATAAGAAATGTAAACATCAAACTAATCCATAACTACAACAATTGATAATATAACTATGTAAATATAAATATCAATTGTTCCAAAAATACCTAGTCAATGCGTATAGCAAACTGAACCAAAAGAAGCATACATAGAAATATAAACTAGCATGCTTAGTCCAGTAACTGATAAATCTAAATAATGAGATACATCAATTAATTTCATGACAAGCATAATACAAATAGACAATCTATCATGCTCATACTATACCAACTCATTAATTGATGTTATAAATGATAAAAGATACACATCAATTAATCCTCACTACACATGACAAAAATAAAGAATTTGACATGCATATTTTACATCATTGATACACAATTAGAGACGTATAATCCTTGATAGAAAATTGCTAAATTTAGTCCCAGCAATTTAAACATCCATAGTCAAATTCAATATATGTAAGTTGTTAAGAAATTCTTGTTATTCAATTTTCTAACAATCTAGAACTGGGTACACCTTCTGTATTTTAAACCACACTTCTAAACCATCCAAAACCTACCAACACAGTCTCTAACTTAAGTCTGAAAACCAAAAAATCCATTCACAGTAGCCCAACCTCGCTGGAAATAGCAGAAAAAAAAAAAAAAAAAAAAAAAAAAAAAAAAAAAAGTAAAGAAAACAAAGAAGCAGGCTAAATTCCCAACTTAGTAAGCTAAGTTCCCAATTGAGCCAGCTAAGTTCCCAACTGAGCCAGCTAAGTTCCCAACTTAGTCGGCTCGGTTGGTGATGTCATCTTCTTCACTTTCCTTGAGCCCGGCGTCTTCCCGATGAACTGTCCTCCTTACCTAGGGTTCCTAAGAACTGAACTGGACTCCAAGGTGTTCCAGAAATAATTAAACCCTTTGTTTAATAATCAACAACAATTGCAATCCGAACTATGCAATAAGGATTTAAAACAAGCAACTTACAGTTCATCAACGTTTACTGTTTAAACAAATCAACCATGAAACCAGACTTATTTTAATGTTTACCCAATATGTTCCAGACTTAATTCAGTTCCTTATTCAATAATTCGTCATCTATTTAAATCATGAATTAAGCACGAAAATTCAAAACAACCAAGTTTACGCTACATGAAACACATATTGATTTAATTACCTCAAACATGCAAACCAGATTAATGTTTATATTTCTTTACTCCTGAAGTTGTGTTAAGAATGTAAAGAACACAAGCAAAGGGAAAAAGTTAGGATTAGAACTTGCCTGTAAGACTTTGGTTCAAAATTTTAGCATCGTCTTCTTAAGGTTTCCGGCAATCCTTACTATAATTCTCCTCTGTTCCTTCTCTGCCTCCACAGCCGTGAGTAGGGTTCTAAAAACCCTTGGCAGAACCTTATACGTATATTTATAGGCCAAACTAATCCTAGGTTCAATTAAACCCTAAACTGACTTACTCGGCCCATTGACCAACCTATGTTAGATATACGTCGGCTACATACGTGAATTCTAAAAATACAAAAAACCTAATTTAATAAATAACACATTTAACCATTAGAATAAAAAAAAATTAATTTAATAAACAACTAAAATAAATAAAATCCAATTAAATAAACATGAGATTCAAATAATTAATCAAATAACATAAAAACAAAACCATTTAATTAAATACACAATTAAATAAAACAATTAAATAAACAACCACATAACACAAATAATTTAAATAATGCACAATTAATAAATTAAAATGCAATTCAATAATTAAATAAATTCCAGAACTATCCTTTTAAAATTTGGGGTATTACATCTATGTATATGGATGAAGTTAATCTAGCGATGATCAAAACATAGTGCTGAATTGAACACTCTTGTAATTTATTTTATGGTTCACACTTGTTTCTTGATGGATTGTGCCACAAGCATGGTGTAATTTATTTGATGGTTCACATTTCCAAATCGATGTTCACACTTGTAATTTATTTGATGGTTCACACTTGTCTCTTGATGCAAGTAAAAAGAGTACACAACGTGGAAGTCATACAACCAAAGACACCCTAGGGACACTTGAACCTGTAGTGCTCTGATACTAACTATGAAACCCCCTGATTGCAGAACACAGGTTGATCAAATCTGCGCACAAAATAAAGGGATATCAAAATAATTAAAGTATTTCAAACAAGCACAGATTACAAAAAGAATTAAAGAGAATAAATAACTCGCTGAAGAAAACTAATGAATAATAATTTTATTAATACTTCTTCAAAATTACTACTCGGGAATCCCGTAACTCAATGACCCTTAAAACATTATTTAATAATCCAATCAACTATAAAAATAAGTCTATCATCCTACTTTGAAATAAACTAAAAGAATGGATAAGTCCTCCAGTTACGGATCCTCAACCTTAAGACTTGAACCTCTAATAAATTGAAAGATAAAAATAAGTAGGTTAAACCCACGAGCAAGTTCTCTCTACTAGGCCTCTGAAAACCAATAAGCAGACCATATATACACATAAATAAATAATTTTATATATATATATATATATATATATATATATATATATATATATAGACTTCCATCTTAATAGATCAACACATTGCACCATGCTTCCATATTTGATCCTCTAGGTTAGTAAAAAAAAATCGAGTGAAAAGAATAAGCACAACTAGTTGACTAAAGCTTTAATAAAAGGTCATCTTTGTCCTGATGATCGGTACTAGATTTGTGTGCTAGTTTGAGGCCGGATGTGATCATTTCTTTAGTTGGCTTAAATAGCAACATATTTGATGCCGGTTCACTTAAAAAGGATTCTAGAGTTGTTTTAATTTACATGATAATTGTCTTGATATGTGGAGGACCATACTTACTTGCTTGGTGTTGAGATTTTGGGAGATTGCTTGGAAATGGTTTAAAAATTGCATACTTGAGGTAGATTTCTCCCAATACTTGTTTTTTTATGTTGGTGCCTCTTTAGTGAGAAAGAGCTCAATGTTTGTGGGTATCATTTTTGGAAACCCTCACGAGACTTCACTTGTCCACTTGGGGTAACCTAGGAGTTTAAAAGGCTTGTTGCATACGCTAAATGCAATCGTGTTCCCTACGAAAGTGGCGCTATCCTTTTATTACTTTATAGTTCATAGTTGTATAGATGTTCATTTCTTTCTTTTCTTTGTAGTTCATTGCTAGGGACTAGCAATATCAAAGTTTGGGGGTGTGATAAGTGCTCAAATGTGACGCATTTTAGTACCTAAGCTAGGGTATTTTAGTCCATTAATCTATTTTACTTTCATGTTTTAGTACTTATTTGTGTTTTTGCCTATTTCAGCTTAATAAAGTTCAAACAGGCTAAGAAGAGCCATTTAGCTCATGTTTTGAGTGAAGGAGCAAATCTGGAAAGAAGTCAAGATAATTACATCAGTGGATCTTCAATCGATCAAAATTAAGGCAGTGCCAGCTCAGCAATCTGGATAAGGCTAAGAAGATATTTTCATGACACGTCAGCTTCGATCGATCGAAGCAAGTGTTTGATCGATCAAAAATCCTTCGATCGATCAAAATGACTGCTGGCCGTGTACTGTCTAATTCCCGAGCACGCCCGGACTTTACCTACTTTTGTAGCTGTGAATTTCCACCAATCAAAGGCATTATTTCTGACTTATTGCCTACTCAAAGAGGCTTGTAATAAATTAATTCAACCAATTTGTAAAAAGTTTTTCCTTTAGTTGATATTTTACCAAATATAGAAATAGTTGCTCTCTCTAGAACTAGGGTTTTGTGAAGAAAGTATGGATGAAGATGATGATGCCAACCTCTAAGCTAACCCTTGAGGGTTCCATGACCACTACAATAAGTGGCTAAATCCTTCTCTTAGGGCTAGAGATAGCCCCTAGGTTTGCTTCCTAAACCTAGCTTTTGTATATTTTTGGGGATTTTATTTGTAATTGATGTTTTGTCCATGAATAAATATAGATCTTGTGATTTTTACATGATTTGTATGGATTAATGTTTTCAATTGTTCATTTAATTCTATCCATATGTCTATGTATGCTAGAATGAATGTTTATGTGTTTTTCTCTAGATTTAATGAAATTCATGCATGTCTATGTGTGTTGATGTTATAAATTTAGTGATGGTCAAGGCATGGTGCTTGATTGATTACTCTTGTGGTTTATTTGATGGTTCATACTTATTTCTTAATGGATTATGCCACACCCTTAGTTTTATTAGCTTAATTTTCATGTCATTAGCTTAGTTGTAGTGTAATTGCTTTAATTTCTTAGATAGATGGACAATCCATTCTTGTTGTTTGATGTTCCATACTTATGAGTTCAAGAAGTACATTTCTCTAGATTTTTGTGTGTGTACTAATTGTGGTTTAATTGAATGGTTAATGGTTTCATTTGATAGGTTGTGCTACTCACTAGATTGATTAGACAATCTATCCTTATTTGTCATCCATGCTTAGCTTTTAATTGGTGACACACACACACATTTTACAACTTGAATTTCCCCATTAATTTACAATTACTAGTGTTTGGTGAAGTGAAGCTTAGTGGTGAACTCTAAGACCTTTTTCTCATATTACTTTCTCTAATTTCTAGTTTGTCACTTAATTATATTGTTTTAATTGAACCATTAGTTTAATTAATCAAACCAAATTCTTTTGATCATTCGACCTTCTAATCCAACATTGATTCCAAAGTACCCTTCCTTTCCTTTGGGACAATCCCTACTCACTCTCGCTACGTTAGTAGTTAGTAGTAGTGGCATTCTACAAATTTAAACTTGGCCATATTTTATATCACACCACTTTTGAGCTTTAGTCCTTGACACACACCATTCGCAAATAGCTGGCTTTATTCGATCTTATCGCTAATGTGGCTTGTAAACGATGACGTGGCTTGCGAACGATGATGTGTACTTGTGATCGATCGCAACTAACATGCGATCTATCACAAGCCCTTTTTTGACAATTTTTTTGAATTTTTCCAATGTATTTACTTGACTCCAAAAAGACTTTAATGAACCAATTTTAGCTTGTTTGAACCTTATTGACTTGAAATTGACAAAAATATAAATTAGAACTAAAACGGAAAAATAAAGATAGATGAAAGGTCTAAAATACCCGAGATTAAGACTGAAATGTGCATATTTCAGCACTTATCATATTTTATGCTTGTTTATTACCTTAATTGTTTGATACTCCCTTGGTGTCGTGCGGACTTGATTGACCCATGTTCCAGAATCGAGGGGTATCACACTTAGACATGCATGAATGTGACTTAGGTGAGACATTAGATATATGCCCTGAGGAAGGATCATTTTTCTTATGCAGCAGGTTCCCAGAATTTAGGGTGTGACAACATGGTATCAAAAACCTAAGGACAAAGGGTAGGATTCACCCATATGTTCATTGGCCCAATTTATATTTTAATATCATCCTACTAGCCCATTAGGCCAACTCAAGACTTATTAATCTCAACCATTGGATTTGTTTCTTATATTAAGTTAAAACATAAATTATAGAACCCTAAATGGACATCTGCTGTAACCACGTTTTTACTCGCACCAAAGGCAGAGCCAAGAAATTTGGGGGGGGGGGGGGGGGGGGGGTGGTAAATTTGAACTATGTAACTAAAGTTTGAAAATTTTATAAATGAATTGTAATATAATTTTGGTTAAATATTGGTCATATTACATATGCCTTGAGAAAAAGGCAATTTAATAAATAAATAGATGGAAAACTGTATAAAGAAACTATAAGTTTGTTAGACCAAGAGGGCGGATGAATTGTCAAAGTAATCTTTTTCAATCTCACTGCAAGCTCAACAAATGCACACAAGGCATAAAACACAAGATGTACAAGGAAAAACCTTGGTTCTTGGCCTTAGCCATTAATAAGTTCCACTAGTTGTATACAAGTAGTTACACACTCAGCTGTCTCACTCTCTGCACACACTCTTGTACAAGATAAGATACTAGTTTTCACAGTCTCTACACACACACTAGCTCAACACAGTGCTCACTGCACTCCCCCTTGTCCTAAGCACCTTTACTTGGACTCTGCAAGCTCTCATAACTCACCAAATACATATAAAAGAATATATATCAATAATATTCAAGCATACACAAAAGATAAGAGTGACTGTGCATCTCAAACGAACAATCTCAGGCCTCTAAAACCATTTCTGCAGAAACTAGGGTTAAAGGGGTAAAATGGAAAATCCGTGTCCCAATAATTCTGTAATCACTTCTACACCCTTATATCACCAATATAATCATGCTCAGATGATAAACATAATAAGTACAACATGTATATATCATTACAATCACAGATAAAGCTTGACAACAACTGTTCACTCGAGAACTAAGGGTTTTGGTAGATCAAAACCACGACCAACCAAAGTTTTGTCCAAATCCTAACTTCAACGGCCTTGATTCATCAATACAAATTTACTAAAGGGCAGTTGTATAGCAAGATATAATCAATCTATACATGAATCACAAGGCTAAACTAGCAAAAAGGCCTAATCACATGTCGGACAGTAAATATACCTATCTCAACCTTGACTTAGCACCTAAGCAACCTCAAGCTCAAACTCAACCTTCAAACCAGCCTTGCACCAACAGTCCTTGACAGCAAAAGGCCTCCATGCATGAACACAGCTACAAGGATCAATTCAGTGGAGAATTCTAGTTTAGATCATTATCAAACACCTCATAAATCATTGTTCATTTGAAGCTCTCGAGTATAGTATAATGCAGGTTGCTCTTAGGGTTTTCTACAAGGCTTTAAAACTTAGAATCTCTATCACAGCATATATATGATGAAGCTCACTACACTAGTCATAAACAATGAGGATATAAACCTGTCACCCTTAGCCAATCATTGCTCAGAGAATGTTCTAACATTCCTCCTATGAATGGACCAATATACCTTTACCAACTAAGTTGTTTTGTCCTATAGTGTACCAGAAATTATAGCTCACTTAGATAAGGTTGTAATAGCATTCTTATCTAAACTTAGCCTCTAAGAAATGCAGTTGTTATGTATACACTCTCACATTAGACCACATCAACGTGTCACACACCTGGGCTTAAAGTGGAAAGACCAAGTTGCCCTTATAATAGCCACTTGTCAGTCTCAGGACAATACAGATCCTGAGACGGTATAATTCACAATGCAGGTTACACAGTTGTTCAATGCAATGCAACTATCTAAACATATGTATAAATATCTAATACACTTGTGAAAAGACCATAATGCCCCTATAAAAAATTGTAGCTAATTTTCATGTGCTGAACCTCAGTTTATATAGAAAAGTAGCCTGCACAAGTAGAACCCTTGCGCAATTTGCGCAATTGTGTCACAAGATGGTAAAAGACAATATTACCCATGTGTAATGATTTAAGCCTCTGTACACCACAATGTTGATGGTATAAGCCCTTGAAAGCTCTACTACACATGTTTTTGGCATTAAACAGGCAAACACCACTTGGTACATATAAGGACCAATAAAGTTACAATTAAAAAGAGAAACAATTTTCCTTCATCAATTGTTTTAGTTTTTCAAAATTTTAATTTTTCAAAGAAAAAGTCAAATACTTTGATTCCACTTTGGATAGATATACTAGATGAAAGATTAAAAGAAGAAGAAGAAGAAGATCTTTAACTAATTAAAAACTTTCACTTTCAAGTTTAAATTAAACAAGATTATTATTTTAGTAACTTACACAAATAGTTACAGAATTTGTCATTTACAAAGTGACAATTAAAAGTATTATCATATATGATATTGTTGTTGTTATTGAAGATCTCACAATACTTTAATTTATCTTCCTTCTCAATATTCATTGGTCTCGCCAACAAAGATTGTTATATAAATTCTAGATGTTTTTCTTGTAAACACCATTTTATACAAAAATGTTTGACAAAAAATGATTCATGCATTTTTTTTAAACATGAGAGAACATTAGTGATTTTTCTCCTTTTTTTTCTCTCTTGAATTAATATTATAGATATTGTATATGTGTATATGTAAATAAAATAATAAAGTGATGGCTATACTAACAATGAACTTAAATTTTTGTTTCACAATAGTTGAACTTTCAAAAGTATAGCTAAAAGGGTACAAGTTGAAAAATTCTTAAATTTTGAAATTTCCCTAGATAATATTTACACATTATTTGTTTTTCAGGGGGTGCTAATAAAAATTTCAAAAACAAATAGTTACAGAATTTATTTGGTACACTAAATATTGTTTGTTCAAGCACCAAAGGTTCGTCCTACCATTCAACTTATGCTTGACATTTTCTTGCTATTCGAATAGAAATAGTTAGACTAGCGGACACGTAAGAGGAAGACTCCATAATCAATTACTCATATAACAACTTGGGTTTCACTTAAAAACATTTTTCAGAAGCCAAACATCAAAAAATATTTTCAAGACCTTTTGCCACAAACCATAAAATAAAATAAAAATAAAAATAAAAATAAAAATATTTACATGAAAAATTTTAAAAAAAAAAAAAAAACAATATTTTAAATCGAAATAAACAGAGTCTTAGTGTCATCTACATTCATATGGATAGATTTGCACCATCGTTCCACGCTATATATTGGGGGAAAAACTCATCTTAACTATTGAAAAAATTCAGACACACTATCAACCCGAAAAAAAAAAAAATAATAATAATAATAATAATAATAAAATGACATTTCTGGCCCTCACAATGCGGAGAAATAATGGAACCCTGACTGTATCCACCATATGGGATACTACATTGTTAGTACCGCTGGATACGGGATACCCATTATGTTTTCAATATCCACTACTTTTGACAAATAGAACTTCACCATACAAGAGTCCAAGTCAACCCAGACAAGCCTGGTCTGAGGCTCTAGGACCCGAGATTAAGATTGGATTGAACCCTTAATTCTATCTCCTTATCAGATGTCATAAGCTTAACGACTTCTATGGTTGTGTGTGTGTGTGTGTGTGTCTGTGAGGGTGGGTGACTTATTCTTCCAGCGTGATTAATCAATTTTCTGTTCATGTTACCTCCTGCCCAAACAGCCAATTCCACATCAGTAGCTGGCCAACCCCATTTCTCAACTCGAGTACTTAGATTCAGAAGGGGCATAAGTTGTAGAAAAATTGTGTCCCAAACAAATTGTACATGAAACAAAAACTAGGAAGATGAATCCTGATTTAACAGACTGCTCCATGAAGCCAAATCTAATCAATTATCCAGCTACACACACAACCTATCCACCCCAAACAAAAGCCTTCCAAATACAGGAGAGGTGGCCATCTAATAATTTCAGAAACAAACTGCTGCTACTAACAGAAAATTATAAGATTTGACCATTCAATTCTTTTGAAACATGATCATTTCAAAAAGAACATTTAGATTTGGATATCGATTAGTCAGTTAGACGTTCTCTTTTGTTTCTGTTATCCCTAGAGCTTCTCCCAAGTTTAAATTGCTTCTCATCGTTCTCCTCCCAATTCCTCCATTGCCCTTCCTCATCATTGCAGCAAATTCCCCATAATCTATTTGTCCATCCTGAAACATTAAAGCTTCCATTAGTACAGATTTCTCTCAACAAGCTGGCACATATATACATACATATATTTATGTATGTATGCACGTTTGAGTTATACGTATAAGCTCTTGAATAAGTATTGGGCTGGTTATGAATGAATACCATCGAACTTTTGAGAGTGACTAGAAAGGAAAAACTTAACAGGAATAAACTTAATATTCATGGTCCCATTCTTGGGGACAACTTCCATTTTACTTCTATGATGAGCAAAACCTAGTTTTAAACTTGAAAAACTGGATAAAGAATCAATCCACCACAGATTTTTACATTTAGCAGCCCATTTGCACTCCTTTATGCCAAGTTTAAGAATGTTTTCACTAAATCACTTCTTTGGAAATTTAGCTCAGTGAAATTAACATGCCAACAAGGTATATATCACTACTATTCTTCTTCTTATTATTATTATTAATTTCCTTTTTAAACTGAAAGAAATTGCCCAACTACCTAATCTCTTATATTAAGGTAGTACACAGGAGTAAACTTACATTATCTTGATCAACATCTTTGATCATCTCATCAAGGTGAACTTCACTTAAACCAAATTCTTTGCAGGCTTGTTGAAGCTCATCAATGGTTATGTAACCACTACCATCTTTGTCAAAAAAGGAGAAAGCTGACACCAAATTCTCCTCTCTCTCCAACTTGTTCAAGTGCACAGTAGCAGCAAGAAATTCACCATAGTCTATTGTTCCACTGTTGTCAATGTCTGCCTGCCAACGTTTCCCAAGTAAAGATTCTTTTGTAGAATTTGGTGTCAAGTTCAAATGACTTTTACAATAAAAAATTGAAGTACGGAAATAAAATCATTCATATAGACTTACCGCATCCATGAGATCCTTGATCTCGGACTCCATGAGGTCAGAACCTACACGTCTTAAGCCATCTTTCAGTTCATCAAATGTTATTGTTCCACTATCGTCTGTGTCTATCATTTTGAACAATTCCTTCAGACCGCCAATTTCTTCTTCTGAAAGCCTCTCAGCTATGACCTATAAAAGAGTTGTAGCACATATATGTTCACTTACGATGACCATAAAAAATAGATTCATGTCCGACAGAAGTGGAACTAAACATTAAATTAGGTGCAAAAGAAATCATGATTCTTGTCACATTTACAATTTTTATCATCAAATTGGCAAACATTTAACAACCCATTGGTGAAAGCGTGAATGGTTTTAACAGTACAACATTTTGTTTTAATAAGCCATCCATCTCAATTATAGTGCATGTGGAAGACTCTTTATTTCCTGTGGATCTCTTCAACCATAGATCTTCTTCAGGTAAACTTCTTTTCACATAGTATCAATAAAATGTCAAGGACAGAAAATGATGTGATAAATCTGAACTAGAAGTGAACCATAGGATTACAAATAAAGAATTTCTGCTTTGTAAATATATTCTACCATATGTATGAGTGCTGATTATGAGCTTCTATTTGGCCAATGACAATAAATATATAATCTCCCCACCCACCCACACACACAAATATATACACATACACTTGTGAGGAAATTTTAAGTAAACAACTTTGCAATATCAATTGTGGCTCCAAGTCCAGTTGGTGTCTTTTAAGGCTACCACTTGGAATTGAGTATAATTTTCATTTTGCCTACTTCACTAGAGCTAATGATAGGAGCTTCAGACCTCCAGACAGAAGATCAATCCCATACAATGTTATCTTGCAGAGTGTGTAATGGGTGAAGGTGGCTCTACAAATAAACATAGATACAAAGATATTACAGCAGTACTGCCAAAGCAGTGTGATGGAAGGAAGACTGGAGATGGACCTAATTGTGGTACTTTTTCTAACAAAGTGACTGCTGCTCTCAGACTCGAACCGTGTTCTCACACTAACCAAGTCAATTCTTTTACCTTTGCACCAAGCAAATCTCCAATAAGAATATCAAAGATTAGGGGAAAACAAGATACCATAAAGCAAAATAACTCGAATTCCTTGTAGGTATAAGCAGCCAGGATGTCACAGCTATCCATCTGCAACAATTTATAACATTGATGACAAGTGTACAAGGCACATAGAGCTAAATTTGTAAATTTCATTTCACAAGAATAATGCTCGTTTAATATATTAGTTTTGATTTTGGCAAACCTTTCGATACAACTTCTCACTATAAGGTGGTCACATTACTACATAAAGCCTTCAAAACATCAATACCAACCACTTACAAGCATTGAAGATATATTTGTGTCGATTTCCAACATGCTCTAGATGACAATTTATTCATCTTAAAAAGGTTATATCCCATACTACTGCAATCTAAAGATTAGCCTTTTTTTGCACTCTACAGTTATTATAGCTCATTCATTTTAAGGTTTTGTTAAGAGGTTGCAAAGGTTAAAACATTACTTCATCATGGCATGACTAGAGCATGTAAGGTCATGTAGAACTGATTCAGTAAATTTGAATCACAAGAATAATGGTCGTTTATTATATTGGTTGTGATTTTGGAAAATGATTCAGTTTGAACAACAGTCATGTGAGACCTTAACCACTGAGACACGTACCAGGATGAGGGTCTCTGCCTTAAGGTTCAGTTAATGAAGTATTATGGCCCAAAGACGAAGCTATCTAATGCATGTCTCACATCTATAGTCCACGTTATATACCTTCATAAACACAAGATCCAGTTTAGCTATAGCAGGAAGTTGAATAAAATTTCCACATAATCAATGTTTCTACTTAAGAGTTTTAAAAAGGATTATGCGCCTTTGGCATGCAAATTAATTAACTAATAATTTGAAATTTATTTTCTAAAATAAAAATAACAAGGCTTTGTTACTTATAAAAAAAAAAAACAAGGCTTCGTCTGTTTAATGAAAAATCAACAAGGCTTTGTTCGTCTAGTTATAACAGGAAGTTGAAGAGAATTTCCACTTGTCCACATAATCAATGATGTCTTCTGAGAGTTATTAAAGAGATCGGGTGCCTTTGCCGTGCAAATTAATTACCTAACTATCTGACATTTATTTTTTAAAATCAAAATCAACAAAGCTATGCTTGTTTCAATGGAAAATATGTGCAGGGAATGTATTTTAATGAGGAAAAAAAAAGTTGTGATATTATTATTATTTTTTTTTTATAAGTAAAAATGTATTAGAAAGCTTTCAAGAGGGGAACGCATCCCGAAGACAACACAAAGGACAGAGCCAAAAAGAAAAGGGGCCTATGGATCCAAGGAACCCAAAAAATCAACAATCTCCTCTATAGATTTACAATTTCTCCCCATCACCCAACTAAAAAGAAAGCTAATAATGCCAAATTTCAAAGCCCCAAAGGGAGATTCCACCCTATCAAAGGATCTTCTATTCCACTCCTTTCAAATGCACCACCAAACACAAAAAGGTGCCACGCTCCAAAAAACAAGGGTGTGGGATCCCACAAAAAACACTCTCCAAGCATGTCAATCAAGCCTCTCGAAGACCGAGGCATAATCCACTGAATGCCAAACAAGCCAAGAATAAGACTCCAACGGTCATGAGCCACAGGACAATGCAAATGTCAACATAATGCCAGCCAAAATTAGATTTATGGTGGGCAGAACTGCAGAAGTTGTAGAGGACATGGCTGAACAAGGTTTTAAAGGTAGAACAAAAAGTTGTAGGTTTTGTAGATTAGAAGAAAGGAGGAATTTGCTTGGATTTAAAAGTGATAGGTTGCTGGATTATCATACTAAAGATCAAAACTTCCAGGCCAACCGAGAACCCCATTTAACCTAGTTGCTAGGGCCAGGCACCACCACCCAAGTCATATTTAATTCACAAAATTGATAAATCAACCATTATTAATATCTTCACTACCCTTATATGCAGCATCTTCAGGCTTTTCTTACAATTACTTGGTATTTTCCTTACATAACATGACAGCTTAGGGACAAGAAAGTGTAGAGTTTTCCCATTAGGGACGACATAGGGTTTCATTTGGAAATGTGCTTGAGCAGTGGGTTGCTTGGTGGCAGGTTGCAGCTGAGGGGTTTGCCAATCGTGGAGATCAATGGTGACCGTAGTTCATTGTATGGCTCAGTAATTTAATTCCTCTATTATCAATTTAGTTTCATTGTTGTGCTGCACACATATGTATACATATATAATGCGAGACAAATGTATAACTTTCACTAGTTTCCTAAGTTTCTACATTAGTCATTGCATAGCGTGCAATGAAGATTGATGAATCTTATAAATAATTATATTAAGTTACACTATTAATCTCTTAATATATATATATATATATATATATATATTACAATTATATTATTTTTCAATAAGTGTCCGTCGCATGCTTGCCTCATGGTGATCATATGTAATCGAGTTTGTGCAAGAAAAAAAAAAAAAGCAAAAGCAAAAGCAAAAACAAAACAAAAAAAAAAAGGTAGAGTCACTTTGGAGGATGTTCATCGGTCTTATTCCCAAGTGTCAAACATGACTCTTATTAGGAACTTTGGAACATAGTTCTAGAAGTGCCTTGTAACCGAAATTATGAAATTTATTTTAAATTATGAACATATTTTTTTTGGTTTGGATTTTAAATATGAACACATGCAAGAATGCAATGTGTGTTGTAAATGTTTCTACAAGCATTCAAGAAATGACACTTTCTAACAAGACGCTCTTATTTAGGTAATCGAAGTTTGGGAAAACAAATTCACTTATGATTAGATTGGAACTCTTTAACTTCCATAATGTCATCATTCCTCACCATCCTCACTTTTGATGTTCTTTACTATGATTCAACCCCATAAGGGCACAAACTAATATAAAATTTGATGATCATATCTTTGCAACAGATTCATGACATACATAGCTATGATCTATGCGAATCCCGTATCGTTTTCTTCTACTAGTAGACTTTACCTGAAGAAGATAATAATTTTTTGTCATCCTCAAAAATATTAATGATTGGGTAGTTTGCATACATTCTAGCATCTCTATAATTTAGGACTTAATTACTACAACTTTAAAATTGCAAAGTTTGTACATTGCAGTCTAGCATAACGCAAAGAGACCCCATCATAATCATGTCTCCCCTGATATGGGAAAGGTAATGGTCTGACCAACATCCCAGAATCAAAGAAATCTGACACAACTTGATAGCAACAATAGAATTTGGAATTGACAAACTAATCACACTACAGAAAGGGCAAGGTACTGGTCTGACCAGCATCTCGGTATGAAAGAAACCTGACACAAATTGATTGCAACAATAGAACTTGGAATGGGCAAACTAATCACACTACAAAAATAAAGTTATCCTACTAATAACCAAAAGCATTGTTGAAACAGTGAAGGCCAAATTGGACAATGCAATTAACTCTATTGAATATGATATAATCTGTCCTGAAAGTTCACTACATGAAGCATCATGCTATCATGTCTAGCCACTGTGAAAAAGGTGGACACCTTGATATCCATCACTCTCTCTAAGTGCACCAACTAACATAAAATTTGAACATTCTCGCTGTCTTTGCCAAATATTCATGACACAGTAATGATCTGTGCAAATCCATGATTGTTTTCCAATATATTTCCTATTTTTTGCTTTTAATATCTTCTGCTAATAACCTTAATCTAAGAAAAAAGGCAAAATTTTAAATATCTAACAGAATCATCCAAAAATCAAGTGATGGGTCCAAGTCAAATGAGTGTGATGATATAGCATTTTTTTGTGCAGTTGTGGCTCAGTTGCTCTCCCCTTTGAGTGCCTTTACTGAAAAATTTGTACCTGTTGGAAATCATATCTATAGGTTGACTCGATAATTGTGGCAGATTTATTGGGTCTTCATTATAGGCTTATGTTTATGCTTTTGTTTAGGGATTTGATTTTTATTCTCTTTCCATATTTGTAATTTTCCTCTTGTATATAATGATAATCAGACTCTCAAATTGAGAACGTCAATTTTACCAAATCACTTTTTGGTATCAGAGCCTCAAACCTACGCCTCTCCTCTCTCCCTCTTTCACAGCCTTTTTTCCTCTCTCTCTATCTCGTCACAACCCCTTCTTTCTTTCTTTCTTTCTTTCTTTTCATTGCAGACTCTCTCTCTTCTTCAGGCCGCTGTTGCAACAGTCCTAAGGAGAGCCAATCTCCTCTAGGTTCAACCCTGTAGGGGTATTCCCTTAGTGTTTTTATGTGTTTGGAATTTTTTGGGGCTACCGGAATATTCGACAGTATTTTCAGATTGGACCACAGTGTCTCCGGCTTCTTGATTTGATCAAAATTAGGTTTATTCCTCCTTTATTTGAAATTATTGGTGATCTGTTGAATTGTTCTATTTAATATTATAGCTGATTCAAGTAATAATAAAGAAACTCTCTATTCGGCGCAACACACATCGGCTCAATGAGTTACTAGTGTGTTGTTGAATAGCCGTAATTTTGGATCCTGATCTCTTTCCCTCCGCCTTTATGTTGGTGGAAAAGGCAAATCAGGGTAGTTTTTGGGTACTAAAAAGATGCCAGATATTAAAGATCCTAAATATGTTCAGTGGGATATGGACAATTGCACCATTTTAGGGTCGATGTTTAATTCTATGAAAGAACGAATTTATAATATATTCATGTTTTATGACATTGTTCATCACCTGTGGACTGCTTTGAATCAAATGTATGCTCATTCTAAGAATGATGCTTATATTTTTTAGTTATACCAGGATATTGCTAAGGCCTCGCAGGAAGGCCTGGATTTGTCTGTAGCTGATTACTTTGGGTATTTGAGATCTCTTTGGGAGGAACTGGCTCAATATGAGCCTCTGAGTGAATTTCCTCCCAAGGTAGCCTCTCTTCTTGTCAAACGTCTTGACCGCCAGCATACCTATAAGTTTTTTTATGGGATTACGCCCAGAATTTGAACCACTTAAGTCTTAAATCTTGAATACATCACCAATGCCAACCCTTTTGAACTGGATTATGTCCAACTAGAGGTCAGATTATTTGTCACCATTGTGGAGTGGTTGGACATGTTAAGGCTAGCTACTTAAAACTTCATCCTGAACTGAAGTATAAATTTTTAAGGAACCGGATATCTGGAACTAGTTCTTCTCGTACTGCTGCTGTTGCAGAGACTCCTGCTACTACTGGTGGACCTACTATATTTCCTGGACTGAGCCAGCTTCAATCCCAAATTAGGCAAATCCAAGACCAGCATGGCTCCCTTGCTTCTAGAGTTGGTGCTCCTCCGGTTGCTCCCACTGCCACTATTGCTACAAGAACTCCTACTGCATTTCATGTTAAGGACAAACAGCTACTTAGGTTTTGGATTTTGGGGCCAATGATCACATG
Source organism: Cornus florida (assembly GCF_030987335.1). Lineage (NCBI taxonomy): Eukaryota > Viridiplantae > Streptophyta > Magnoliopsida > Cornales > Cornaceae > Cornus > Cornus florida. Next base: position 35,796,277 of record NW_026775574.1, on the reverse strand, counting down.
ACTGGTTAGTTATTAATTTTTTCCTCCATTATCATACGTGTTACCCAATCTGCGTGTCTTGCGGATGGCTCTACATCTTACATTGAGTGTAAGGGTGATGTTTGTCTCTCTCTTGATATTACTCTTTCATCTGTCCTTCATGTACCTAAATTTGCCTTAACCTTTTATCTGTTAACCCGTTTGGAAAAAACCTCCAATGTGCAGTTATATTCTGACCAGATTATTGTCTTTTGCAGGACCTTTGTTCGAAGAGGATTTTTGGCAAGGGTTATAAGCATGATGGGCTTTACTACTTTGGGGAACTACCAGGAATAGATCTTCAAGCTTCTGTCCTACCTACTTTTAGTGCTTATTGTTGACCATAAGAGTTCAGCCAAGAACAATCTAGATGTTTTGATGATAACAAAACATTAATGGTGTTTAGGGATTAATGTTCACATTGAGTGTTATAGATGATTTACATTCAAAGAAGAACCTCAATGAAGATAATAAAGATCATTGCAAGTATTCCATTACTCAAGATCACATCTATAGAAAGCAAAGGAGACAAAGGAACATGAAGTTGCAAGGAACCAAGTGCAAAGTCCATCTAAAAATAGCTTGGACTACAACGAGCAAGAAAGTAACTCAAAGAAAGGAAGAAAATAAGAATACCTCAAAGCCTAAATGATCATGGACAAAGCTTGAAGAAAGGGGTAGATAGCTTGATGAGTGCTAGCTTAAATTGCAAAGTTATTTTTGAAGTAACTTCATTTGAAACTCATCTCTATAAGACCATGCATATCATTATCATTCATAAGTTCCTATGACCATTAGCAATATCATTCATAACCTCGTTCACATATATAATTGACGTATGAAATCATTGCTAAAGAATGAGTTAGTTCAAGCGTGAATAAGCTTTGAAAGAACTCAACACTTGAGCTAAAAATGTTAGGACCATGCACATCAATTACATGATTCACTTTGGCCTCTAGAAAGTAAAATTTAAGGCTTAGAACTTATTTATTCATCTATAAAGCCTTTGCTACCATGCCTTTGTAAAGGACATTAGGACCATAGCATGCACCTAATGAAAAACTGTCTATTTGGCTAAGTATGAAAAATGGCTAAGTGTGAAAAACGAATTTTTGAAATAATAATTATTTCAAAATAATTTTTCTCGATAATTACTCCTTACACTTCAAATAGCCAAATCTGATTTTATGAGATTTTCTTCATCAATTCTACATTGCTCTACGTAAAGATTCATTTTTACCAAAACTGTCGGAAATCCAAATTTATACTAAAACTAAATTTCTACATTTTAATTTAGTTGGATTTCAATTTTCTTATATTTTTTATTGAATCCAAATGGAGGGTACTTCCTTATTTACATTGTAAACTTAAAGTAAATGGACATATAAATACTGTAAAGACATGTACTTAAATGTTGCAGAAAAACTGTCCAGTTGAACTGTCTGAAACATTGTTACCAAAATTTGATGACCATGTAACCGGTTAGGAAGAAACTTCTAACCGAGTAGATGCATTAAGGCAGAAAAGGACTCCTTCCAACAATGACTGATGTAAGCGGTTAGGACGAAGCTTGTAACCAAGTAGTTGCACTAAGACAGAAAAGGACTTGCTTGAAATATAACTATTGTAACCGGTTAGACAGATCTTGTAACCGATTAGATGACATCTGAATCTCATCTACTCAAGTACTTTAGGCCTTGTAATCGGTTAGATGTATGGGCAGAAGCTTCCCAACGGCTATTTTGACCATTTGACCTCATAGGAACTTACCATAATCCCCCCAAACGGCTATATTCTTCCAAGGGCCTATAAATACGCAATGTATGGACATTGTGGGTATGCAAGGGAGAACCATAGAGACACCTCCCTTTGGGGATGGAACTTGACTATCATTCTTGATAAAAATCTCTTCTAGGAGTCACCATTGAAGCATCCATTTCATATCATTCATGTGATTCATCTTGCAAACTTAGAGTTAAGCTTTCATTTGATTATTTCATTTGTAACTCTAAGTATGAGAGCTTTTATTTGTATATTTGTCTATTTGAGAGACATTCATTGTAAACTTCATCAAATATCCATTCTTGAGAGAAGAAGACCAAGAGGTGCTCTTGGCAAGGGAAAGCTTGTTTAAGCTATTGTAAGGGTTCTCTTTCTCAACCCGTAAAAGAAAGAAGGTATCTCTCTAATGAGAGGATTTGGTAGAGCTCTCCACCCGTAAGAATGGGCAATGGTTTCTTCTTAGCCGTCAAAAGAAGGAGAAGCGAGATGGCTTCACTGTAAGGTCGGTTCTTCACCCGCAAGCAAGAACATGTAAAGGTTTGCTCTCCACCCGTAAGGAGGAGCCGTCGTGGAATCCTTGAGAGGTTTTCTCAAAGCATGGACGTAAGCCAAGGCTGTGCTGAACTATGTACATCGTGTGTCCCTTGGTTTGCATTTTCTCCACTCTTTAATCTCTACTCTCTTTATATTTGATTGCATCTTTATTTACTCAATCTTTATATATCAAATGTTTAGTTTATTTTGAGTAGAATGAGTTATATAAATCAATTAACTAGTATGTGAAAACTTAATTGATTGTATGAGGAGGATTGGATGAATGCTTGAATTAAGTTGAATGAGTGATTGATTTTAGCTTCGACTATATGTTCTATATTTGATTCATATATAGCTAAAATGATGTTGCATACCAAGTGTTTGACAAAATGCATATTCAACACATCCTTCACCTTTAGATATTATATGCATCATGTGTTTGATAGGTTTGTTATAAACTCTATGATAATGTATTTCATGACATTTGCACCTTAAATATTAATCACATCAATATTGTGCAAATGCTAATTCTAAATGGTTAGATGAATTGAATGCATTGAAGCTTAAAGGAATTCATTTATTTGAATCAATGATAATCACACTAAGTTGCATGACTAATTAGCATGATTCAATGTACAAAATGAATTGGTCATTTGCTAAAGCAATCTACTCATGTGTAGCAAGCTCATTGTTTTATATTCCGAATATTAAGCGATATTTACACTACAACTCACTAAAAAAGCATTCATCACAATGAATCATATTTGGCTTTAAAGTATAGAGACAAATAAAAGGAGCTTAGAGAAGCTAAATCGAAAAATTTCCATGACCCTATTCCTCCCCCCCTGGCCAGGGGTCAAATACTTGGGTAACACTTATGATGTTTCTTTTTGCACTTTTAGTCTATGGCATGCCCGTTTGGGGCATGTAAACTTTCAGTATCTATGTTTATTGTTTCCTTCGTTAAAAAAAAAGTATGTAAGGACCATAAGTTTCAATGTGAAGTTTATTTACTTTCTAAACATACTAGAACTAGCTATATTTCTGATATGAGTCGTGTAATATGTTTGATCTTATCCACTCTGATGTTTGGGGCCCTTCCCCAATTACTTCTTTCTCTGGGCATCGATATTATGTGACATTTATTGATGAATTATTCTCGTTGTACTTAGGTTTATTTATTGAAAAAGAAATCTGAAGTGCTTCTTTTATTTACTCAGTTTCTTTAAATGGTCAAAACCTAGTATAATACTGTTGTCCGTAATATTCGTTCTGATAATGGGCGTGAATATGTTTCGAATGAGTTCTGGACCGAACTTAATAAAAACAGAATTTTACATCAACTCACTTGCCTCTACACTCTTGAACAAAATGGCGTGGCTGAACGCAAAAACCGTCATCTTATGTCTGTGATCCGATGTCTTTTAAGTGGTATGCATGTGCATAAATTCTATTGGCGTATGGTTGTTCTTACTTTTCTGATTCATCGTACTCCTAGTAGAGTTTTGAGTGGTAAAGCCCCACTTCAGATTCTCCAGCCTGATTATACATTTTTTCACCTTCTGCCTCGTGTTTTCTGCTATACTTGTTTTGTTCATAACCGTAGTCCTTCTCGTCATAAACTTTATGATAAATCTATTAAGTGTATTTTCTTGGGATTTTGCTATGTCAAAAGGCTATCGTTGCTATGATCTTGTGGCCAAACATATGTACCATTCTCTTGATGTGACATTTCCTGAAACTGTTCCTTTTTATAGTACTAATTTTGTGGTACAGGATTCTCTCTCGTGTGGTCTGGAGAAGGAGATCTCTCCTATTGCCCGTCCTGTTCCTATCTTTGAAGATCACGCTGTCTAGGAATCTCCTCCACCCATACGGGGTTCTCGCCTTTGCAGGTCTACTCTCGTTGCCATCGCACTCAACCTCCCCTGCCAGAATCATCTTTGGTCTAGGTAAATCTCCTTCTCCTGTGGCTCCTAACATTCCCGAGCATAAATCCCGTTATCCTACCCGTATTCGTCACCCTCCTAATTAGTATGGTTTCTCTAGTAGCACTAACCACCCTATTTCCTAGTATGTCTCCTATGATGGTCTTTTAGGTGCATATATATCCTTCCTGGGTAAGATTGGGTCCGTTTCTATTCCTCGATCAGTGTCAGAGGCCCTCCAGGATCCCAATTAGGTGTCTGCTATGACAGCAGAAATGGATGCTTTAGAGCATAATAATACATGGGAACTTGTTGCTTTACCTGCTGGGGAGAAAACAGTTGGATGCAAATAGGTCTTTAGTGTGAAGTACTTAGCTGACTATTGATCGGTATAAGGCTCGGTTGGCGAAAGGCTTCACTCAGATTCCGGGCAAAGACTTTGGCAAAGTTAACGTCTATGCGACTACTTGTCTCCTTCGCTATAATGTCCCGGATTTTTTCGATATTTATTTTATTTATTTTTCTATGCATCGTTTTACACGCCATGTGGGACCTGGTTATTTTTATTGCATTATTTATTTATTTTGAGACATTAAGGTGTTTTATATATATATATATGTGGCTATATATATATATGTGTGTGTGTGTGTGTGGGTTAGTGGAGAGAGATATTATAGGGTATGTTTGTGATTTTAATGAGGTTGGAGGTTAGTTTGGTTACACGGTGATGTTAGCGGAGGGTATCTTTGATCCTTTTGACTTGGAGGACTTTGAGACCCATTTTGGGCCACACATTTGAAAGGCTAGCATTGAGCCTTGACACCACCTCATCACCCTCTCTTCCTCACTTTTTTCCGCCACACACACACACCCATTTCTTTTCTTCTTCTTTTCTTCTCTCTCTCTATATCTCTCCACCTTCTCTCTAGAATTTCTCCATGTTAGAGTGAGACTTGTGAGAAGCCATAGTTAGAGAAAGCTTAGAGCTTGGCGAGGGCTACATTTTGGCAACGGTCTTGCATCATTTTGGTGGATTTTGGGTTCGGATCTTGAGCCAGAATTCTTCTTTTGAGGTAGGGAAGTCTAAACTACAAGGTCTTTAATCTTTGTGAGTCTTCTCTTATGTGTATTTGATGAAAAGCATGATGTATATATGAAGGTGTTATTAATTGCAAGTTGATGTTCTTGAGATGATATTTGCCTTACTTGATTCATGCTATCAATGTAATGATTTGATGTATTTGATTTGAAGCATGTTATGATGATGATGTATTGTGTTGATTTCATTGAGAAATGTTAAGGTTTATATATAGTATACATATCATGGACATTGGTTAGGTTATGGGTTCGAAAGAATGTTTTAAATGGTTTCCAACGGTTTTGTAAAAGTTGATTTTGAAAGCTTTAAAAGGTTTTGAAAATGGTTTTATGAAAACAGACGCCATGGAGTTGCCATGTGGTCTGGGGTTAACCAATCTAGAAGGGGGCACAAGACGGTTTGGACGTGTGTAGTTGAACTACCTAAGCCCCAAATAAGGCTAGGGAGACACCCTAGGTCAGGGATAGCTAGTCAATTCCCTTCATGACGCCTAGGGTCAGGTTGTGTTAACATTTTCGGTGTGGATTGTGTTATGACGTAAATGATTTTGGAAATGGGGAGAGTGCATTTCATAGCATCCATTTCATTATTGGAAGGCATGGTATTGATAAATAACGTATAATTGTTTTCCCCATTACATGATCATTTGATAACATGTAATGACCTTATTCGTTTGCCAGCTTCAAGAGAAGTCGTTGCATTTGTGGCCACGGAGGCCTTGATATGTAATTATATTCTTTTAGATCTAATTTTATCATTCAAAGATGTATGAATGTTTCAATGGAGATTTAATTCTTATATAATGAATGAAGGATACTATTTTGATGATTCTATGCAATGGTTGTATGTTAAATGATGTCTATAGAGTTCATTTTCACGTTGGTTGCCTTGGGATTGCATTAGAATGGGTTGGGAAGGTGATTTATACGATCACATAGGCTTTAGGCATGATCTAAAAGGTTAGATGGGCTTGGCAGAGAGAGATTTTGGCCAGATCCCTCTTCTGTGTGCACAGATCCTCTAAAGTATGCGCACAAATCATCCCATGTGTGCGCACAGATGAGCAACTGTGCGCACAGATCCCCTTATGTGTGCGCACAGATGGCCCCTGCAGTTTGTTGCCTTCGCTGGTTTCTCCATCTAAATGATAGGCTGAGCCAAGTGTGCACACAGATGGTTCTGATATTACATTTTGACCTCAAACTTCAGTATAATTACATATTTACCCCTAGACTTGTTCTAAATTATTAAATGATCCTAGTAAATGACAGTTTTACCTTTTTGAGCCCCAAGCCATATATGACCATGCCAAATGACTATTTTACCCTTAGGGACTCTAGAATCACTATATTAGTAGGAAATTAGCATAGTACCATTATGTGGCCTCGAGTTCGAGTAAGGACTCGGGTAGCGATCCGAATCCCCGAATTTGGGTCGTTACATTGGCTGCTGTCCATTCTTGGCCTCTACATCAGTTAGATGTCAAGAATGCATTTCTTAATGGAGACTTACTTGAGACTATATATATGGATCCACCCCCTAGATTTTGGGCTGGGGGGGGGGGGAGTATGCTGAGAAAATCTGTCAGTTGCGAAAGTCTCTTTATGGTCTGAAGCAATCTCCTAGAGTATGGTCCAGCAGTTTTAGAGATGTTGTTCTATCCATGGACTTTGTGCGCTGTCACTCAAACCATACTTGCTTTATTCGACGTTAATATGATGGTCGCTGCATTATGTTATTAGTATATGTGGATGATATCATTATCACAGGTGATGATGCTTCAGGGATTGCTTAGGCGAAACTTTATCTTCAAAAGTCATTTGATGTGAAGGGCTTAGGTCCCCTTCGATATTTTCTTGGAATTGAGGTTGCTAGATCCCGTCGTGAAATTTCCTTACCTCAAAGGAAATGTGTTTTGGATCTTCTTCAAGATACTAGCATGCTTGGGTGTCGACCCGCTTCCACTCCCATAGACCTTAATCTCAAACCATCTGTGGGGTCAGGAGAATTACTTCTAGATCTGTCCGTGTATCAACGTTTGGTAAGTCGTCTTATCTACTTAACTAACACAAGGCCCAATTTGACCTTTGTTGTTAGTGTGGTTAATCAATTCGTGCATGCCCCTTGCTCAACTCAAATGGATGCAATCTACCATATTTTAAGGTATCTTAAGTCGTGCCCTGGCCTTGGTCTATTTATGCCTCAGGAAATTAGTCTGGACTCTCATGCTTGATGCAAACTATGCTGGATGTAAGATAGATAGATGGTCTACTTGGCTTCTGTACTTTCTATGGTAATCATCTCATATCATGGAAGAGTAAGAAGCAAGTTGTTGTCTCCAGATCCTCTGCTGAAGCTGAGTACCGAGCTATGGCTCAAGGTACTTGTGAGCTCCTTTGGCTTCAATTAATTTCGGGAGAGTTGGGTCTTGTAGAGAAAGGTTCTTCAAGGTTGTTTTGTGACAATAAATCAGCCACTATGCTTGTTTCTGTTTCTATGTTACATAAAAGGTCGAAACACATTGAGGTAGGCATTCACTTCATTCGAGAGAAGGTTTGATCAGGCATCATTAATCCTATTTTTGTTCCCTCTTCAGAACAGACTGCAGATGTGTTCACAAAGTCTTTGGGCCTTCTCTTCTTTAGTCTTCCACGGTCAAGCTGGGGATTGGTCAACATATTTGCTCCAGCTTGAAGGGGAGTGATGGAAATCATATCTATAGGTTGACTCGGTGATTGTGGTAGATTTATTGGGTCTTCATTATAGGCTTATGTTTAGGCTTTTGTTTAGGGATTTGATTTTTATTCTCTTTCCATATTTGTAACTTTCCTCTTGTATATAATGATAGTCAGGCTCTCAAATTGAGTACGCTAATTTTACCAAATCAATTTTATACCAAAAAAATAAAAAAGAAAAATAAAAGAAAAGAAAAAAAAAAAAAGAAAAAGAAAAGAAAACTCCAAGTTAAATGGATTATGTAACTAAGACCCCAAAAGCTCTACCCAAGGCAAAAGAATAAAGCCAAAGAATAAATGATGGCCCCTTTTAAAACTTTAGAATAACACTGCAAGTAGCAAGTAACCCTCACCAAAATAATACAAATTAATTGATATTTAGTAACATGCTATTAAAAACAGAAGTGAAGAAGTTTCAGGAAATTTTGGTGGCTGAGATGCTCAAAAAAGCAACAAAATACTATGCGGTGATTAAAGAATACTATTGTTACCAAAACTGACCTGAAACATAAGATTATTCATCCCATTCATTGAGTTTAAAGCATGGCGACCCACACAAACTTCATAATCAGACAATAAATTCATATTAACAGTATGGCAGCAATACATACTATACAGTTGGTGTTGGTATTAATTACGTGTATCAGTCACGTTATCTTTACTAAGGGATGCATTCCCATTCTGAACGCCTCTTTTGTACAATTTTACTTATCAAAAAACAGGTCACGTTATCTTTACTCCCCATTAGCAATTACCCACTCCTATCCCCAAAACACTACTAAAATCCAGTGAAATACCCACTTGAGCGCTCAATAGCTAAATTTTAGTCAAGGCATCCTTTAAGAGTTTTTGAGGCACGTAATCAACATTAATGTCATTTGACTCATGATTCAAACATCACCTATAAAAGCAAACTCCAAAAGTAAAATATCCAGTTTATACTATCCATAGAAGAACGTACGAGTTGGCCATACGTCCCTACACATTTATACTGTTAACAGACTAAGCTGTGTGTTGAGAGAGAGAGAGAGAGAGAATATATGAAAACGTATATCTTATTAAGTGAGTAATACAATAATATAATGGTATTTATATAGGAGAAGTTACAGTAGTAGGTGAGTGGAGAACAAATAAACCCTATACATGGTAATTCTATATATGGTAATAAGGGGTAGGTGACAACTCATACAATACTAACTGTACACGTGTGACAACTCATACAATACTGTACAACACTCCCCCTCAAGCTGGAGAGTAAATGTCAATAACTCCCAGCTTGCTACATATGGAATCAATAGAGTTCTTAGGAAGAGCCTTAGTGAAGATGTCTGCCAACTGTCTACCAGAAGGAACAAAAGGTGTAACAATCTCATTCGAGTCAACTTTTAATCAAATAAAATGGCAATCTACTTCACTGTGTTTAGTCCTCTCATGGTAGACTGGATTGCTAGCAATATGAATAGCTACCTAATTGGAGAGGAATTGAATTGGGTACTGGACTGATATCCCAAGTTCCTATAAAAGAGCTTTCAACCAAGTAAGTTCACAGGCAATGTGTGCCATGGCACGATACTCTGCTTCAGCACTGGAACAAGCAACAACTAACTGTTTCTTACTCCTCCAAGTTACTAGATTTCCTCCTATGAAGGTGCAGTAACCCGTGGTGGACCGTCAATCAAAAGGAGAACCGGCCCAATCTGCATCTATGAATCCCTCAATCCGAAGATGTCCAGAAGATCAATAAAGCAGACCATGTCCCGGAGCACGCTTGAGATACTTCAAGATGCATACAACTGCCTCCATGTGAGGTACCCGAGGACTGGTGATGAACCGGCTCACAACACTGACTGCATAAGAGATGTCTGGATGAGTGATTCTGAGGTAAATAAGTTTACCTACAAGTCTCTGATACATCATCGAGTGGGTCACCATCATCCACCTTAAGTTTTACATTAGTCTCCATGGGTGTAGCTACAGGTTTCGAACCAAGATATCCAGTATCCTATAAGAGATCAAGAGTATACTTCCGCTGAGAAAGATTAACGCCGTGCTTTGACCGAACTACCTCAATTCCTAGAAAATACCGAAGTTTGCCCAAATCCTTAGTAAGGAAGCTAGAACTCAAGTGATGGATTAGAACTTGTATCCCATCTTTGTCACTGCCGGTGATAACAATATCATCAACATACATCACAAGAATCACAATACCACGTTTCGTTTTCTTAAAAAAGAAAGAGTGGTCAACCTGGCTTCTGGTCATACCATGAATAACCACTGCTTTACTGAACTTATCAAACCATGCACGAGGGGACTGTTTGAGGCCATAAATAGATTACTTGAGATGACACACACACTCCCCCTTATACTCAAACCTTGGTGGTTGAGTCATATAGACTGTCCCAGTAAGGTCACCGTGCAAAAAGGCATTTTTAACATCAAGTTGATGAAGTGGCCAGTCTAGATTAGCTACAAGAGAGATTATCACACGAACAGAATTCAGTTTGGCCACAGGAGAGAACGTCTCAGTATAATCAAGACCATAAGTCTGAGTGTAGCCTTTAGCAACAAGTCGAGCTTTGAGACGGTCAACAGTACCATCAGGCTTCTGTTTAACAGTAAAAACCCAACGATAACCAACAACCTGAGTATCAGAAGGTTTAGGAACAAGGTCCCAAGTATGATTCAATTTTAAAGCGTTTATTTCTTCTTCGATAGCTTTCCTCCACCCTGGATGAGAAAGTGCCTCCCTATAGGACTTAGGAAGAGCAATAGAGGATAATGACAAAGAAAAAGCTTGAAAAGAGGAGGATAATTTGTTATGCGATACAAAATTGGGATAAGGTGATTGGTACAAGACCGTTTACCTTTCCGAACAATAATAGGTTGATCAAGATCAGAGTCCGGAGAGATGGAAGAATCTCCGGGCGTTGAAGCAACTAGTGGAAGGCAAGGCTGGATTTACTACTTCAGTTGTTGGAACATGATTAACTACTCTTTTCCGGTGATGAGCATAGACATGAAGAGCTAGTGGGATGTTAGAATTAAAAACTGGAGTTGGAAGAACAGACTCTTGAAGAATAGAGTCCTCCAAACGACTTCCTTCCTTGGAGTAATAAGGAACATCCTCAAAGAAAGTTACATTTGCACACACATTGTTTACGAAGAGTCGGACTGTAACATTTATATCCCTTTTGAGTGCAAGAATAACCTAAGAAAATACATTTGTGAGCACGAGGATCAAGTTTGTCTCGTCCCGGGCTTAGATTATAAACAAAACAAACACACCCAAACACCTTTGGAGGAATGGAAAAAGGGTTTTTGTCAGGAAACATCATTTGGAAGGGTGATTTTCCTTAAAGGACCCTAGAAAGCAAGCGGTTTAAAAGATAAGCAGCAACCAGAACTGAATCTGCCCAAAAATGTTTTGGAACATGCATTTGAATTATTAAGGCACGAACGATAGCTAGGTGTGGGCCATTCTTCCGTTCAACAACTCCATTTTGTTGAGGGGTATCAACACAAGATGTTTGATGGATAATGCCCCTCGACTTAAGAAATTTTTTAAAAACATTAAGTTTATATTCAAGGGCATTGTCAGTTCTAAGAACAAGTAATTTTGCATCAAACTGATTTTGAATTTCAGCATAAAAGGATTGAAAAACAAAGAATACTTGAGATCTATCTTTAAGAATATAAACCCAAGTTAAACGTGAATAATCATCAATAAATGACACAAAATAACGAGCACCAAATAAACCAGTAGTACGAGCTGGTCCCCAAACATCCGAATGTACTAAAACAAAAGGTTTTAAACTTTTATTATCAAAACGAGACTTAAAAGTAGCCCGATGATGTTTACTAAGTTCGCAAGTAGTATATTTAAACTTAGCAAAATTAACTAAAGAAGGGACCAAGGTTCGAAGACTATTTGAAAAGGGATGTCCAAGGAGGCAATGCCACTGGTAAGCTGAAGAGGAGGTGGAATGTAGAGCTGTCGGAGCAATAGTTGGTTGGAAGTAGTAAAGACCATCCTTCTCAAAACCCCCACCAATCGTCTTCTTCGTCTCGAGATCCTGAAAGACACAACGGGAAGGAGAAAAAGTAACTGAGCAATTTAAATCTGATATGATTTTGCGAACTAACAATAAATTGAATGAAAATTGAGGGATATATAAAACTGATGAAAAAGTGAGACCCAGAGTGGGGAAGGTACCAATTCCATGAACAGGTGATTTGGCACCATTCTCTATAGTAACAACTAATGGTGAGAAAACATGAGAAATATCATAAAGAAGAGATGGGTTACCTGTAATGTGATCGGATGCCCCTGAATCAATGATCCAAGGTGTAGAAAAGGAAGCATGGAGACACGTATTACCTGAAGTAACGACAGTAGCGGTGGAGGAGGGCTGATTTGCACGCTCACCCTTTACCAGAGAATCATATTCGGCTTTGGAGAGAACGACTTGTTAATTCACAAGAGTGGGAGTGGTTTCCTCCGAAACCAAAGCTTGATTAGCCCAAGCTGAGTTGCCATGAAGAGCCCAGCAGAAGTCAACATAGTGATTGTTTCGACCACAATGAGTACACTTCTTGCTGCCGCGACCCCCTCTGCCGCCACGAGTACCATTGCCTGGATTGGAAGGACCTCTGCCCCTTCATCCTCCACAGAAAGTATCATGTCGCTCAGTAGGAACAAGAAGAGCAGAGTGGTTGTCCTTCTCAATCACAGGGGCATGAGTAGCTCTTCAAACTCGAGCAAAAGTCTCACTTACTCTGGGTATCTCCTTGCCAGAAAAAATCTGCGAATTGATCGGAGCTAGTTCGGGTTTAAGCCCAGATAAAAATTTTGCCACCCGAAACTCCTCCCTGTGCCCTTTTTGTTGTTCTATATCTGTAGTCAATGGTTGGTAGACATTCAATTCTTCCCACATGCCCTTCAATTCTAAGTAATAATCTTCAACAGAATGATCTCCCTGCTGGAGATTAAAAATATCCTGGTACGGATAAATACGAGAAATATTCTTCTCTGGAGAATACATGTCCCTGATATTTTCCCAGATATCTTTGGCAGATTCTAGGAATGACACGTTGTTGAAGATCTCAGACTCTAAACTGTTCCATAACCAAGTCATAATCTGAGTATCTTCTTTCTCCCAAGCCTCAATAATCTTTTCATCACTAGTGGGTTTAGTTGATTTAAGATATGACAGTTTTCGTCGAGCCCATAGGAACACCTCTACGGCTCGAGACCATTGAAGGTAGTTTGAGCCTTTCAATTTGGTGCTAGTGATTGACCCAAGTAGATGGGATGCCTTAGTATCCATCACAAGAGCAGCCGAACAAATGAGATATAATAGCGAGAGGGAGCCGAGATAAGAGAACCAAGATCTAGCCAAGATGAACCCAAGTGAAATTATCAAGGAGAGAGCCGAGGAGGAATCCGAGAGAGATTGCCGAGACGAGAACTAAGATTACCAAGGAGAGATCGCCGAGAATAGATTGCTGAGAGAAAGTCGAGGAGGGATCCAAGAGAGATTGCTGAGACGAGAACTGAGACTACCGAGGAGAGATCGCCGAGAATAGATTGCTGAGAGAAAGTTGAGGAGGGATCTAAGAGAGATTGCCAAGACGAGAACTGAGATCACCGGGGAGAGATCGCCGAGAAGAGATTGTTGAGAGAAAGCCGAGATGGAATCAAGATCAGAGTCTGAATAAGACTAAAAAAAAATATTTAAAGAGGGATCGATTTCCGCTCTGATACCATGTTGAAAGAGAGAGAGAGAAAGAGAATATATGAAAATATATATCTTATTGAGTGAGTAATACAATAATACAATGATGTTTATATAGGAGAAGTTACGGGAGTAGGTGAGTGGAGAACAAGTAAATCCTATACATGGTAATTCTATATATGGTAATGAGGGGTAGGTGACAACTTATACAATACTAACTGTACACGTGTGATAACTCATACAATATTATACAACATGACAACTCATACAATACTGTACAACACTGCGCAAGTACAAGCATCACTTATCAGACTCTTAGAACTCTGGTACACCTACTCTCTAGATTTGCTCCTGGAAAATAAGAGGACTTCTATCTTCATTCATGCTAATCCTAATTTTCTAGAGGTTACTAAACTAGTACACCTCAAGTTCAAGCAAATGCTTGCAGATGGACATATTAAACTTTGAAATCTGGTCAGGATAAAAAAATAAAATAAAAAAACTAATATTATTGTAACATTCACGTGGTTTGAAATAGTTAAATAAAAGTCTGACACCATGAGAGATTAATAAAAATATGCAACTATACGTTTATAACAGATAATAAATTTAATATTTATCAATAAAAAACTTACACGCAAAGCCATCTTCTTAAGTTTGTTCATTGCAGAGAACTGCTTCAGGCGTGACAATACTGCAGAATCAAGAGGTTTATCGGGGGCCATTTTGTCATCATCAATCCAAGGGTGGCCTGACATAAAAATAAATTGAATTGAAAACTCAACTCATTATTATGACCTCAAGCAGAGCTAACATTTCAACCACACTGGTACATGGTGAACCCAATTTTCCAACCAAATTTAATCATGTAACCTTGTTTTATATTGGAAAAAGAGACTTACACATAACATCATGGGCAGATAGCCTTGTCTTTGGATTCCTATCAAGCATTTTCCGAATGAGATCCTTGGCACTATCTGAAATGCCAGGCCATGGTTCAGATTCAAAATCTAATTTTGCTTGCAATATCTGTCGGAAGATCCCCATTTCAGTTTCTGGAGTGAAGGAGGGGTACAATAACAGTATCATTGTTAGTATTGGAACTAAAAGGAGTGAAACTTTCAATTTCAGCTGATTATTTTTTATTTTTTTTGTCTCAAACATTGAAATATCAATAGCTACCTGCCCAGAAAGGTGGAACTCCACTTAGTAAGATGTACAAAATAACTCCTGCACTCCATACATCTGATTCAGGACCGTAATGCTTGCGTAACACCTCTGGTGCAACGTAGTATGGACTCCCAACTACATCAGAAAATGATTCTCCTAGGAAAAATGGAAGAAGCAAGTAATTTTTGTCAAAGGAGACACTAAAATCAACAAAAAGATTCATTGAGTGAGAAAAAGGAAATGCTAAGGCAAACTAGACGAGATACTTCAAACACTAGTGCACTAAACAAAAACATCAATTCCCACAAAATTCTTTCAGTAAGTTTTGAGCATTCTGTGACGCACAGTGACAGAGAATTATCCCATATACTATGACCCTAGTTTTTTATTTTTATTATAAATATATTGTAGAAAAAGCATGAACAAAGACGTACCAACATCAATATTTATTATATACATGATACCAGGTCAAATATAAAATCTCAGAAGAAACCCAATGTAGGAAAACTGTAAGAAAACACTATCCTGCATCTTGGTTAGGTTTATAATGGGCAAAGATAATGGAAAGCTAGCTGATTCATGGTTTAAAGGTAGAAAAAAAGTTTTGGGCTTTGTGGATTATGAAAAGGTCATAGAGTTGCTGGATTTTCAGAAAATTAGTTGTTGGCAATTTTAGAGAATGAATACAGTCAATCAAATATCATTACGAGTATAAATGTAGAATTCATAGTCAATTAAATAAAAGACTAGTAGTATAATGTAAAGCAAGGAAAAATATGGTCGATCAAGCAGATGAAAAAACTAAAAAGGCACCTTGCCTTTTCTTTTCCATAAATGCGAAGCATCAAATAAGACGGAATGAATGAAGAAAAAGAAAATTATGCAAACCCTAAAACAACTTAATCATCCAGAAACACAAAAGATAAAAATTAAAAATAGGTGTTGCATAAAAGGGAGCCCAGTGCACTAGCCTTTAGTGATAATCGGAGAACTGAAGGGTTTGTCTTTTTTGAAGCCCGAGCAGTGAAATAATCAAAAGAAAAACTCATTCAGTTGAAAACTTTTCATGCCAATAATGCTTTGATTTTTTTTCTTTACTTCCAATAAAAGAAGTACCAGGAATTCTGAACCGCTAGTATCAGTAACTAAAATATTGAATTAAACATCTGAATTAACTAAAGGTCAAAAAATTAAGTTGGAGAATCTAATTATATGATTTCCACAAAACACAAAAGTGACAATTACATTTCATACAAAACATAAAATGCCAATTACATTCATTTCATTATAAAAAAAAATAAGAGACAATTACGTATCACTTCAATAAATTTGAAAAAGAAAACAGAGAAACTAAAATAGAAAACAGAAAAATAAGAATAAATAAACAATAAAAATACAAAAGTGAAAGAAATTTAAGAATTGTGTGCAATATGACTTTAGATTAAAAAAATGCATACAACTTATGCATCCAATATCAGCATTTCCTGAAAGGAACTGAAGAACAACCATTTCATCCAAAGATACATCAAAGAAAAATTAGTAAAAGCTGACAAGAAGAAAATTAAGACAATATATGATACAATTAAGTATTACTTTGACTGCAATGTCGGGCATAAAATTATTAGCAGGAACATTCATATTGCAAAACAGTCCCACAAAGAACATTACCCACAACTACCAACCGAGATAACCAACGAAATAAAAGGATCTTTAAAAACCCAATTCATTAATCAATCGCAAAATCACAGACCACCCCATTTCATTTCTGAGAAAACATGAAAAGCTGGAATTGCCCAAATCAGTAGTTAAGCATAAAGAAAGAAAGAAAACACAGACCACCCCATTTCATTTTTGAGAAAACATGAAAAGCTGGAATTACCTAAATCACCCAAATCAGTAGTTAATCATATAATAAAGAAAGAAAACTGTAAACACTCAAGTCAGGGTCAATCATAAAATCCCCAAAACAACCCATTTCAATTCCAAAAGCACCCAAAAATGCAAAATACCCAAATCATGAATCTTTCCCCCACCACACACACACACAATTTAGAAGAATAAATATATACATATACAAGAATTACAGTAAGATTGACAGGAAGAGCAAGAAACACAAGAAGCAACCTGGTTTATAGTAAACAGAGAGACCAAAATCGGTGGCCTTAAGGGCAGCATTCTCATCAGTACTGGTGAACAAAAAGTTCTCAGGCTTGAGGTCTCTATGAATGACCCCCAACGAATGGCAATTCTCCACAACCCCAACAATGGTCTTGATGAGCTTAGCTGCCTCTCTCTCACTGTAATGCCCCTTCTGTACGATCCTATCGAACAGCTCTCCACCGGCACACAGCTCCATCACTATGTGCACATACAGGGGGTCTTCGTATGTGCCTTTGATTCGGACCACATTTGGGTGTTCGGACAAGTGGTGCATTATCTGAATCTCCCTATAAACGTCCTCGTAGTCCTCTTTGCAGAGGAGTTTCTTCTTGGGTATCGATTTACAGGCATAGTGAGTCCCTGTGGACTTGTCAGTGGAGAGATGGGTAGTGCCAAACTGGCCTTGCCCGAGCTTCCTGCCGATTGTGTAGAGCTGTTGGAGGCTCTGGGTCCTGTTGGGAAGGACCCAGTTGGGCTTCGATGGTGGTGGTGGTGGTGGAGGTGAGACTGGTTTCTTCGTATTCATTCCTGGTGGTGGTGGTGCTGATGGATGATTTGAATCTGGTGGTGGTGGTGGAGGATTTGAATCTGACGAAGAAGACATGAATAAAGAAACTGGATTGATTGATTGATTCTGTAACTTTCTTGGGTCCAAACTGTGGGCGAAAGAGAGTAGTAGGAACTAACAAGAGACCCTCGTTTTATAGCTGATGAGGATCAAGATTGATGACCCCATCTCTATATCCATATATATATATATGTATATATATAATATTCTCTCTATGAAGAATGACTTACTCCGTTTCTCTCTCTACACTTCCTGTTGGAACTTGGATGAAAAGTTTCTCTCTACAATGACTGATCTTTCTCTCTCTACTTGCCAAAAAAATGAAAAGACCCTCTGCCCTCTCGCCAGATACTCTTTTTGAGTAAGAGTAGGGTCAGTGTCTCTCTAATGGCATGGTCTCACTGTACCTACAATAATTTTGATCAATCTCGGTATACCTATGTAATTAGGATAAATGATGAATTTGATTTATTATTATTATTTGAGTAAGATTAGGGTCAGTGTCTCCCTTAGGTATAGTGAATTTGATTTATTACATATCCTAATTTTCAATGTATCCAGTTTGTCCTTTATCCATTTGAAAAGACTTAAATACCCTTCAATTATTTTAAAAAGGGTTATCAATTTGGTATAAATATTCCTCCTAATCGCATAAAAATATTAAAATACCTCTTATCAGTAAAATAAAATAATATTAAAAAAATAATTCAAGCTAAAATTACTATTTTAGCCTCTATTCCAACCCTGCAAAACCATAATTTTGGGAATACAGACCCGGCTGCCCCTTCCACGCCTGCAATTTTCTTCGCCACCACCACATCCTCCTCCACCCCCTTCCATCAAAACCCAAATTTCCCAATCCAACATAATCAAGGTCGATTTCTCCACCTCCTTCTTCACCGAGGTTAGAGAACTCGACCCCGAGCTCCACCTCTCCCACTTCCCCTCCTACGACACCATCATCGTCGATTGCGCCTCCACCGACACCAACGATGAGTCGCTGACAGCAAGAAAAGCCCCTTGCCGTTTGGATTCTACTAACGTCCTCAGCGCCATCGAGCCTTTGCTGTTCGGTGTTGGTGTGGCGCTCTCACTGTCGCGACGCCGCTGCTTCACCGGACTGGTTCTATAGACTTCACCAAACTGGGTCTTCACCGGACTGCCGCTGTGTAAGCTTCACCGGACTGTCATGACGCCGTTTCAGTCCTCTGCCACCGCCGGTAAGATCAGAGCACCGCCGTCCTTGTTATCACTGAAGGCTCCTCCTCCTCCTCCTTGGATGGGCTTTACAATCAAAAACCAAACTGATCAGCTGCAAAACGCATGTTATATTCGCCCACTGTAAGTTCATGATCTATAACTTATTTTACTAAATGAAGAATATGTAAGACTTGTGTTAATCATTTCCACTATAAGTCTGTGTTTATAATCTCAAATTAGCTAGTCATGTTCATAGATGTTCTCTGGAACAAGGAGTTAAAAAAGAAGCGCTGCTCGGACTAAGAACAAAGAAACGTGAAACAGGAAAGACTCTGCACTTGTGAACTGCAACATAAACACCTCATTTTCAGTCAAAATCAATCAAAAACTTGGACAAAAACTGTACTGGAAAGGTCTTGCACGTCACTAAGATAATGAAGATGCTTTTTGAAAGCATGATTGGACTGAGTGCTGCAAAGGAAAGACGAACAGATCATGAAGGGTACATGACCACTTACCTACCATATTGTTATCCAACGAGTCATCTGAATACGGAGATATTGCTGAAACAAATGCCTCAAGTAATCTCCAAAATAAGCAACTTAGAATATCAGCATTAAATTCTTTGAAATTGGTATCAACCGAAAGCTGATTTTAAAAAGTTTTGCAATCCATGTCCAGCACTCTTGTGTTGGCCTCTTCCAAAGATGCACCGACACCCTCAGACTCGAAAACTTCCCACTCTGTTTTCAGAACTTACAATCAGGATTCATATAATGCGTAAAACCGAACACTGTTAATCTTGGGCGCCATGAAAGACTACAAGAAGACCAATTTTTTCTTTGAAAGCTCTAAAAATTCACAGCATTCAACAAGCCAATGCATGTATTCTTAGGGGCACATCAAGAAAAACTTTCTGCCAACTGACTAATTGTATCCATATTTATGGAAGTTATGCATCTGACGAATGTCGTACGTTCGAGCCTTTAGATTTGTATTTCATATTGCTTATGTTCTTTTCTTAATTTTTTTTTTTATTTTCAGTTAATCTCCAAAAATTCATTTAATTCCGTTGCTTTTAGGGTCTGTGAGTTCAATCAACGGATGGAAACCGCGAAAGCTAAAGTATCCAAGTGATCCACTAGCTAAGCTAATCCAAGGATAGTTGAAGGTTTCCTATTCCAATAAGGAAACAACTCAAGCTGGAAATTCTGGACCCACTTCAGTGTTTTGGGCATAATTTTTTACCAGAAACTCGGAATTGGGAAAACTCAAAGGATTCGGAAAGAATACTCGAAACTCGTCGTTTTGTGTCTAATAGTAATTTCGAGATTCGTATTCCAAATAAATCAAAATAGCGTTTCAAACTAACGAAAATATAAAAGTCTATTTTGGCTCCTTTCCTTTGCTGGACTTTTTCTATTTTCTTTTTTTAGGAGGAAAGCCTACAACATGTGAATATAAAAAGGGAGATGTTCAGAAGAAAAAAAATGAAGATTATAGAGGATACAAAAGAGACCTTGTGGCGGCTTTTAGGGTTTTGAAGATTGAAGAAGATCATAAGAAGTTTTTGGTTGTCTATGGAGATGGCTTCTGCAACATCAATGATGACATCTCTTTTATCCATGAGTAGCTAAACTCCATTTTAGGGCCTTAATGTAACCCGAATCCGAATAATATGATTTGATTGTTCATTAACTTTGGAGATTTTCATTTTTTATGTATTTTAATTGCATGATTATAAGCAATTGAATTAGAATTTCTAAGCAATTGGAGTTTTAATGAATAAAATTAATTTTTATTAAATTAATATCTTGTCTTAGAATTGATTTACTTTAATCAAATTCAAACTATTCTTATTGTTTGAGATTGGCGGCTAAGGCTTCTCATAACGATCTAAATAGTGATCATGCAATAGTGCTTAAATTATTTTATGAATGAATATTTTGATAATTTATGCCTATGGAAGACGAGTTGTACTGCACCCTAGATTAGAGTACTTAGGTAGACAATTCGTGTCAACTGAAGATAGGTAATAAAGTTTAACGTAAATTTATGATTTATTTTCTTAAAATTGAATTAAATAGAATGTTAATTCATTTAATTACTGATTATGCATAAAGATTGAAATCCATAAGGTTGAATCAATTGACCATATTATGAGGTCCGTGGTGAAATCAAGCCCTAAGTATTTCTTCACTTGATCTCAATCTTTGTTCTAATTACTTATTTTTACTTTTCATGTTATTTATACACAATCAAAACAACAAATCGTCTCTCTAAATTAAATTAGCAATTAATTTTATATTTAACAATCCACCACAATCCTTGAAATTCGACACCCTCAACATAACCCTATCCTACAAGGATTCGTTCTATTACGAATGGTTTTTATCATTGATAATACGCAAATCAATTTTTTGTGTCGTTGCCGAAGACTGTGTAGCAGTTATTGTTAGGTTAAAGATTAGTTCTAGTTTGATTGTTAGTTTAGGTCTTGCGTATAATTTTCTATTGATTTAATTTTTTTTTCAAATGCAGGAATTTAGGTGCACGAGATGAAGGAGGTTGTTGAGTTGTTAGATACGGGTTAGAGAGTGACATTTCGTCTTACTAGAGATGCTAAACTTTGCACATGTGACACATTATGTTTTGTTTTTTAATTGTAGATTTCATAATTTTTCAAAATATATATATATTTTATTATTATTTTTTATTATTTATTTTTTAAATTTTTTTATATATTTTTTTTGTAGTTTATTTCTATTTTGTTTATCATGATTTTTTACTCTATATGTGTGCGATAGTGAGAGTGCGTTTTGTAACGACCCGGTGATTTACCTCCCTTTCCTTTTTCCTGAAATTTTACGAATGAATTTTTTTCGTTTAATTTTCCTTTCAGAACGCTGTTTCTTATCGCTTAGTGTCGTCTCGAGTGCTTAGAAATGATTTCTGAGAATCTTTTCCATGGATTGACAACTTCCTTTGAGAACTGAGTCATTTTTGCATTTTCATTTTTCGGACATTATGCGCTATTTCGTCCTTTTTCCTATTATGTCTTATCTCCGTTTGTCACTTGTTTGGCAAAACCTCACTTTTCGTGCTCGGAGTTAGTTTTTGACTTCATGTACCTTCATCTTCAGTGGTTTCCTCGAAATATGTATCTTTACTTTTGCAAGAAAGTACCCTAGTTGCTCCCGGTGTCCGTAGGGGCATGGATGCACAATCCTTCAGAATCTTTTTCTTTTCTTTGAGTGTTTTTCATAAATATCTTTTGAAGATATTTTATTTTAGGGGTATTTAAGAAAATATCTTTTGGAAGATATTTTCATTCTGGGCTAGTTTGGCAGTAAACCCTTTTTGTAGGTGTCATTGTGCAATTAACGAAAGTTATTACAAAATATCTCATCTGAAGCCTGGATCCTCGTACGGGATTCATTTTCACATTTCATCGAGTCGTGTACTCTTAGAATTCCGTTCAGGTCATTTTTCTCCAGTTTTAGAGTTTCTAACCCCGGTTGCCGCCGAACTTGTTCGGGCCATATCTCTTTGCTCGGAACTCGGTTTTTGACGCCGTTTCTTCCGTTGCTCATATTTTCTCATTTAGAATCTTTTTTGTTCACGGAGTTTTGCCGTTTGAGCGCGTCTACTCAAAATCCACTTTTTCAAACCCGGCGGGGCCATTTCGGGGCACTTTTAGGGTTTTTCTATAAATTGGGAACTTAAAGAGAAAAATCAAAATTTTCCTCTTCTTCTTCCTCTCCTATGGCCGGCCAACCTCCCTCCCATGGCTGCCACCTTCTCTCTCCTCTTTTGGTTCACTTTTCTTTGATGAAAAGTTTTCGGCCTTAACGTTTAATGGTTGTCTTGACACTGCGCATCTTATGCCCTTATTAGAATCCATTTCCGACGATTTTTCGAGTTCAGATTTGGAGCCAAGTTGGGATTTTCATGGGGCTTCTTGCGGATTCTTATTCACGGTGTTGTCCCCGACAAAACTTCTCAGTATCATCAAATTCGGAGCACTTTTATTTTGGTGGGCCTTTGAGATTTCATCTCAAATCAAGGTAGGGGGTGTTATAATTTATTTTCTTGTTATATAGAATGCTTGTGATGCTTATATACTTCAATTACATGATTATGTATCAAATCTAGAAACTTTGATTTATTATTTCTTTGTGTAAGATTTAATATTCCCGGTTGCTCATATCTTTGTTTGAACATGTAGCATGATATTAAATTACCCCTTAACATGATCATTGACATATATTAAATCTAGATCATTTGAACAAGTAACGAAGATTTTATTTAATATTTATCTTAAATAAAATATTAAATCATGCGACCTTAATTAACTTGAAATCGATATGCGTTAGCATATTAAATTAGGCCTGAGCATGCTCTTCAACATAGATTAATTTGAGAGTAAACGGTGATGTTTTAAAATTTAGAGAATAATTAATTATTTGATTAATTAATTTATTCCGGGTGTACTATTCACCCCATTGGAATTCCGACTTGACATTCATGATGTACATGCCATGTAGTTTCACATATATTAAATCTAGAACATTTGATTAGGTTTTAGAACTTTTCAATTATTATATTGCTAGTATTAAAGTTTAATACTCAAGGTAGTATCTTACTCAGAACTTACTTGTATCATGGTTTTAAAACGAGTCTTGACATATTGTATAACATACTTTAATTTGAGGTCATTTGGATGACTTTTAAAATCTAGAGACTTTAATTAAATGAATGAATTAAAATCCATTCAATGGTTCCATGAGCTAGATTAAGTTTCTAACCTTGTATTCATGATTTCCTTGATAAGTTCCTTCACGTGTATTACATTGAGCATAATCGGATAAGTTTTGAAGCTTGTATTTCATTATTTCCCTTGTATGGAACTTAGCTCACATGGTCATAACTTGTACTTTATGAAGCTTCTAACTTTTTGTCATGTATCTAGACCCTTTGTTTCTTGGTTTCATTAGTGTATTTTATAGACTTGTACATTTGTCTTGGAATGGTTTGATTTCACATGTATTATTTTGTAAGTAATTAAATCATGTATCTTATACTTGTGGTATATTTACTTCAATGGATTCTATGTGCTATATATCTTGGATTTAATCTATATAGATGAATACTGTGTTTTCTTGACATTTCACATGCCATTGTAGTTGTGAACTTAGGGCATAACTTGTGTGTTCCAAAATCTTTGTCGTGTATGAAACGTGGTTAATGCATTTCTTGTATTTGATACAATCTTGACTTGTACAACTTGTTGATTTTGGGACTTAGGATATCAATCAAGAATTGTAACGGCTAGAACTTTGTTCTAGTACAGGGGAAGGTACCCTTGGGTTGAAAGCCCTAAAGTGATCCCAAGAACGGGGGAAGCTACCCCTGGGTTGATAGCCCAAAAGTGATCCTAAGACTAGGGGAAGGTACCCTTGGGTTGGTAACCCTAAAGTGATCCCAAGAGTACGGTTTTAATTCGGGCGATATCCAAGTTTCCATATTGTTTGATTTCACTCTTTAAATTTGAAATTGCTATTCCTTGAAGATTTAAACTTATCGTGTATGTCAAATGCTCCAATCTTGTTTACTTGCATAGATTTTATGCCATGTTCTTGCATAGATATTATGGCTTGTTCTTGACTTCATGTATAATCTCTTTTCATGTTTCATGGAATGTTCCATCCTTATCTTGTTGCATAGATTTTATGCCTTGCACTTGCATAGATTTTATGCCATGTTCTTGCATAGATATTATGCCTTATTCTTGACTTCATGTATAATCTCTTTTCGCGTTTCATGGAATGTCCCATCCTTGTTTAACCGCATAGATCATATGCCTTGTCCTTGATTTCAAGTATACTTCATGTCGTGTTAATTGGAATACCCCAATCTTGTTTACTTGCATAGACATTATGCCTTGTTCTTGATTCCATGCGTTATTCTTGTCGTGTTCTTTAGATTATCCCAGTCTTAACTTGTTTCATATATGTAGATATATCATGATTCTTGTTGCTTATACTCCATGGTAGTTTAGGATGATCCCTGAGTCTAATCTTTGACATAGACGTTAGGAGACATGATCCCTTTTGAACTATATCATGTTAGTCCTAAAAATCTCAAAGAAATCGAGTCGATGCATGCTTATCTCCTACGAATAAACTTGTTAGTCTTGTTTATTCACCCCGAAGTTACTGGGTGTCCTGGAGGTAAAGAAGCTTTGTTGTGGGTTGCACAACACTCTTTGACATGCTAGAAGTCTTGAGGTGTTGTTGATGACATTGATTATGCACGTGTTAGCATATCATGTTTACTTTTATTTCTTTTGACAAAACTTGTATTCTTTGATTCCACATATGTAAGGTGTACATAAGTACACTCCTTTTCATTGTATTCAACATGTATAAGATGAGGCCGGAGGCCAATATCATGTATCTCGTATTCTATACACTTATTCTTTCAAAGTTCATATGAAAATATTGAAAATTCATGTGTTGTTATGTCATAACTTTTGCATCGGGCGTGGGAATTCCATTCTGATTCCTTCATAGGGTCTCATTAATCATGTATGAAGTGTGGCCAAGGGCCAAACAGTCATTTGAGACCATTTCATAAATTTTGGTTTTCAAAATTCTCATTTCAAGTTAATTTTCGCCTTTTTGGCCGTTAGGGGGTCGGATTTTGACTCGGTCATTTCTGGGAGCCGCGAACCATTCCCGTGTGCTCAAAATATCTATTTACGTTTGCGTGCATGATCGTTTTCATGAAAAACCATTTCGTTTGTGTTTTTGAGCCTCTTATGGACTAATTTCACCCTTTTGTTGAAAAACTCGGCCCAAGGGCATTTTGGAGATTTTATTTGGAAAATAAATTCCATTCTTAACTCTGTCACATAAAAAATGTGATTTTAAGGGGAGTTTCTTTATGACATTTTTCCGAAAAATGTCATCTTGACCTCAAAAACCGTGCTCTAAACTCAATTTTCTTCATTTTTACTATTTCTGCTGTTTTTTTTGCAACCTGGGTGGGTTGAACAGGTTCAGGGTGGGCTGAACCGGTTCAAGGTGTCATTTTGGTTCGACTTAGGCGTACTGCCAATGTTGAACCGGTTCAAGAATTGTTGAACCGGTTCAAGTCTTCCAGAGTTTTCAGTTTTGGACTTCGAACTTCAAACTGATGTAACTTCTTCGTTTCAACTCGGAATTGGTCCATTCTTGAGTCTAAACTGACCATGTCGAAATAAGCTTTCCAATGGTACCAATTTCAACTCTAGATTATTTTCCGAGCTCAAGATATCTTTGTTTTAGTGAGAGGGTGTCGGATTTGGTTCGAACCGGGATAGGGTTCTTTTGAGATTTCTCTTCCTTTTGCCTTGGGACTTCATGTGAAGTTACTAAAGGTTGTTTTTGAATGTCTTTGATCTCATTTGACTTGTTGGAAGTCAAATTCCTTCCTCTTAGGGTAAAATGACCATTTTACCCTTGGTCCTTCCTTCGGTAAGGTTTTCATACCTTTGTCTTTGTTTTGTTTCCGCACTTCATTCCTTCAGGTTCCGTGACCTCATAGAAGGTTATCAAAGGGTCTTAGAGGTGCGTTACGCCTTGGGAGATCATTGTCTTGTTTCTTGCTTCCGCATCTGGATCCGTTAACGGGTCAATCTTCGGTTCATCACTGTAGTACTGGGTTGAATCAAAACCCGGGTCGTTACAAGTGGTATCAGAGCGTCTGGGTTTGAATACCTTGGACGACGGGTTTTGGGTGCATATCATGTTTGTGTTGCTATCCTTTACGTGTTTAAATGCTTCTTGGAAACATGTTTTGTTTGATAACATGTCTTGTTTGATAACATGTCTTGTTTGATAACATATTTTAATTTGATAACATGTCTGTTTGCTTATGTGGCAACTTGTTTAGAAGCTTACTATGATTGTCTTAACATATGATATATGCACATTGCCTTACATGGTACCTGTTTGTTATCTTAGCATATAGTATATGTTCATCAGTCTGAGTAGATTGCATACACTTGTTCATCTTGACATAATTATATGCAGCATCTCATCATGCTTTACGTCCTTCTCCTGTATGCACTGACATGCTACATGTGATTCTTACTGCTTGTGTGGGTAGATAATCCGTTGTTATGTTGCATTCTAGTTGTCTCCTTTTATGTCTGGTTTTGACATTGTCTCGCAGGATCTATCGTATCCCTTGGATGCATTCTTGTTTCACGAGTTTCTTCCTTGGATAGGAGAAATTCATTCTGTAAGGACCTATGTCAGGAACTTTTTTTGTCTGTCTTCTTGTCTGTTCTGTTGATTGATGCGAGTAAGGCTTATATGAGCATAGAGGACTGCGATTCATTTCTTGTCCTTGTCTGGTGGAATGAGACGTGGGCTAAAGAGGTACTGTTTCATTTCCTTTTCCTTCGTGGCTTCTAAAGCTAAGGCCTCAAGCGTAATGGTGCCAGTGTAATTGTTGTCAGAGTTTTGGGATTTGCTACCCCAACTCTCATAGATGCCTGGTTCCCGTGGTGCTTTTGGTAATGATCATTTTTGATATTGATGTCATCCATATTAATAGGTTTTCTGAGTTGACCTGGTTAGGGCATGTTATGGACAAGTGCCTTATACTGCTATGCTACCTTACTGACGAGTAAGTGTGGGCGGGTTTTGGTTACTGTTCGTACTGCCTTGTCACTCTCTTCTTCTATCATGTTTCAACGTTTTGTTGCCTTGGGATTCTCTCGGTAGTTGACGTTGAGTTAACGTGCCGATTCGTATGAGGTATTATCTCGAATCGTGGTTTTGTGTTCCTTCAGTTGATCTTGAGACTTCTATACTTGTTCTTCAGTGCTTTATGAGCTGTCTTTCATTTGACCTTTTGTTTGGTCCTTGTCCTGTTCTTTTTCCGGTGTGTTCTGAATTTCGGGGACGAAATTCCTTTAAGGAGGGTAGCTTGTAACGACCGGTCATTTACCTCCCTTTCCTTTTTCCTGAAATTTTACGAATGAATTTTTTTCGTTTAATTTTCCTATCTGAACGTTGTTTCTTGTCGCTTAATATTGTCTCGAGTGCTTGGAAATGATTTCTGAGACTCTTTTCCGTGGATTGACAACTTCCTTTGAGGATCGAGTCATTTCTGCATTTTCATTTTTCGGACACTATGCGCTATTTCGTCCTTTTCCCTATTCTGTCTTATCTCCGTTTGTTATTTGTTTGGCAAAACCTCACTTTTCGTGCTCGGAGTTAGTTTTTGACTTTACGTACCTTCATCTTCAGTGTTTTCCTCAAAATATGTATCTTTACTTTTGCAAGAAAGTACTCTGGTTGCTCCCAGTGTCCGTAGGGGCATGGATGCACAATCCTTCAGAATCTTTTTCTTTTCTTGGGGGTTTTTCATAAATATCTTTTGAAGATATTTTATTTCAGGGGTATCTAAGAAAATATCTTTTGGAAGATATTTTTATTCTTGGCCAATTTGGCAGTTAACCTTTTTGTAGGGACAATTGTGCAATTAAGGAAAGTTATTGCAAAATATCTCGTCTGGAGCCTGGATCCTCGTACGAGATTCATTTTCACATTTCGTCGAGTCGTGTACTCTTAGAATTCCGTTTTGGTCGTTTTTCTCCAGTTTCAGAGTTTCTGACCCCGGTTGCCTCCGAACTTGTTCGGGCCATATCTCTCTGCTCGGGACTCGATTTTTTACGCCGCTTCTTCCGTTGTTCATATTTTCTCATTTGGAATCTTTTTTGTTCATAGAGTTTTGCCGTTTGAGCGCGTCTGCTCAAAATCCACTTTTCCAGACTCGACGGGGCCCTTTCGGGGCACTTTTAGGGTTTTTCTATAAATTGGGAACTTAAAGAGAAAAATTAGAATTTTCCTCTTCTTCTTCCTCTCCCATGGCTGGCCAAGCTCCCTCCCATGGCTGCCACCTTCTCTCTCCTCTTTTGGTTCACTTTTCTTTGATGAAAAGTCTTCGGCCTTAACGTTTAATGTTTGTCTTGACGCTGCGCATCTTATGCCCTTATTAGAATCCATTTTCGACGATTTTTCGAGTTCGGATTTGGAGTCAAGTTGAGATTTTCATGGGGCTTCTTACGGATTCTTATTTACGGTGTTGTCCCCAACAAAACCTCTCGATATCGTCGAATTCGGAGCACTTTTATTTTGGTGGGCCTTTGAGATTTCATCTCAAATCGAGGTAAGGGGTGTTATAATTTATTTTCTTGTTATATAGAATGTTTGTGATGCTTATATACTTCAATTGCATGATTATGTATCAAATCTAGAAACTTTGATTTATTATTTCTTTGTGTAAGATTTAATTTTCCCGGTTACTCATATATTTGTTTGAACATGTAGCATGATATTAAATTACCCCTTGACATAATCATTGACATATATTAAATCTAGATCATTTGGACAAGTAACGAAGATTTTATTTAATATTTATCTTGAATAAAATATTAAATCACATGATCTTAATTAACTTGAAATCGATATGCGTTAGCATATTAAATTAGGCCCGAGCATGCTATTCAACATAGATTAATTTGAGAGTAAACGGTGATGTTTTAAAATTTAGAGAATAATTAATTATTTGATTAATTAATTTATTCCGGGTGTATTATTCACCCCATTGGAATTCCGACTTGACATTCATGATTTACATGCCATGTAGTTTCACATATATTAAATCTAGAACATTTGATTAGGTTTTAGAACTTTTCAATTATTATATTTCTAGTATTAAAGTTTAATACTCAAGGTAGTATCTTGCTTAAAACTTACTTGTATCATGGTTTTAAAACGAGTCTTGACATGTTGTATAACATACTTTAATTTGAGATCATTTGGATGACTTTTAAAATCTAAAGACTTTAATTAAATGAATTAATTAAAATTCATTCAATTGTTCCATGAGATAGATTAAGTTTCTAACCTTGTATTCATGATTTCCTTGATAAGTTCCTTCATGTGTATTACATTGAGCATAACCGGATAAGTTTTGAAGCTTGTATTTCATTATTTTCCTTATATGGAACTTAGCTCACATGGTCGTAACTTGTACTTCATGAAGTTTCTAGCTTTTTGTCATGTATCTAGACCCTTTGTTTCTTGGTTTCATTAGTGTATTTCATAGACTTGTACATTTGTCTTGGAATGGTTTGATTTCACATGTGTTATTTT
The DNA here is from genome assembly GCF_030987335.1 of Cornus florida. Lineage (NCBI taxonomy): Eukaryota > Viridiplantae > Streptophyta > Magnoliopsida > Cornales > Cornaceae > Cornus > Cornus florida. Next base: position 35,766,132 of record NW_026775574.1, on the reverse strand, counting down.
GTAAGTAATTAAATCATGTATCTTATACTTGTGGTATATTTACTTCAATGGATTTTATGTGCTATATATCTTGGATTTAATCTATATAGATGAATACTGTGTTTTCTTGACATTTCACATGCTATTGTAGTTGTGAACTTAGGGCATGACTTGTGTGTTCCAAAATCTTGGTCATATATAAAACGTGGTTAATGCATTTCTTGTATTTGATACAATCTTGACTTGTACAACTTGTTGATTTTGGGACTTAGGATATCAATCAAGAATTGTCATGGCTAGAACTTGGTTTTAGTACAGGGGAAGGTAACCTTGGGTTGAAAGCCCTAAAGTGATCCCAAGAACGGGGGAAGGTACCCCTAGGTTGATAGCCCTAAAGTGATCCCAAGACTTGGGGAAGGTACCCTTGGGTTGGTAACCCTAAGGTGATCCCAATAGTACGGTTTTAATTCAGGCGATATCCAAGTTTCCACATTGTTTGATTTCACTCTTTAAATTTCAAGTTGCTATTCCTTGAAGATTTAAACTTATCGTGTATGTCAAATGCTCCAATCTTGTTTACTTGCATAGATTTTATGCCATGTTCTTGCATAGATACTATGCCATGTTCTTGCAAAGATATTATGCCTTGTTCTTGACTTCATGTATAATCTCTTTTCGTGTTTCATGGAATGTTCCATCCTTGTCTTATTGCATAGATTTTATGCCTTGCACTTGCATAAATTTTATGCCATGTTCTTACATAGATATTATGCCTTGTTCTTGACTTCATGTATAATCTCTTTTCGTGTTTCATGGAATGTCCCATCCTTGTTTAACCGCATAGATCATATGTCTTGTCCTTGATTTCAAGTATACTTCACGTCGTGTTAATTGGAATACCCCAATATTGTTTACTTACATAGACATTATGCCTTGTTCTTGATTCCATGCGTTATTCTTGTCGTGTTCTTTGGATTATCCCAGTCTTGACTTGCTTCATATATGTAGATATATCATGATTCTTGTTGTTTATGCTCCATGGTAGCTTAGGATGATCCCTGAGTCTAATCTTTGACATAGACGTTAAGAGACATGATCCCTTTTGAGCTATATCTTGTTAGTCCTAAAAATCTCAAAGAAATCGAGTCGATGCATGCTCATCCCCTACGAATAAACTTGTTAGTCTTGTTTATTCACCCCGAAGTTACTGGGTGTCCTGCAGGTAAAGAAGCTTTGTTGTGGGTTACACTACACTCTTTGACATGCTAGAAGTCTTGAGGTGTTGTTGATGACATTGATTATGCACGTATTAGCTTGTCATGTTTACTTTTGTTTGTTTTGACAAAACTTGTATTCTTTGATTTCACATATGGAAGGTGTACATAAATACACTCTTTTTCATTATATTCAACATGTATAAGATGAGGCTGGAGGTCAATATCATGTATCTCGTATTCTATACACTTGTGCTTTCAAAGTTCATATGAAAATATTAAAAATTCATGTGTTGTTATGTCATAACTTTTGCATCGGGTGTGGGAATTTCATTCTGATTCCTTTATAGGGTCTCATTAATCATGTATGAAGTGTGGCCAAGGGCCAAACAGTCATTTGAGACCATTTCATAAATTTTGGTTTTCAAAATTCTCATTTCAAGTTAATTTTCGCCTTTTTGGCCGTTGGGGGGTCGGATTTTGACTCGGCTATTTTTGGGAGCCGCGGACCATTCCTGCACGCTCAAAATATCTATTTACGTTTGCGTGCATGATTGTTTTCATGAAAAACCATTTCGTTTGTGTTTTGAGCCTCTTATGGACTCATTTCACCCTTTTGTTGAAAAACTCAGCCCAAGGGCATTTTGGGGATTTTCTTTGCGAAATAAATTCCATTCTTAACTCCATCACATAGAAAATGTGATTTTAAGGGGAGTTTCTTCACAACATTTTTCCGAAAAATGTCATCTTGACCTCAAAAATCGCGCTCTAAACTCAATTTTCTGCATTTTTACTGTGTCTGCTGTTTTTTTTGCAACCTGGGTGGGTTGAACCGGTTCAGGGTGTGCTGAACCAGTTCAAGGTGTCATTTTGGTTCAACTTGGGCGTACTGCCAATGTTGAACCGATTCAAGTCTTCCAGAGTTTTCAGTTTTTGACTTCGAACTTCAAACTGATGTAACTTCTTCGTTTCAACTTAGAATTGGTCCGTTCTTGAGTCTAAACTGACCGCGTCAAAATATGCTTTCCAATGGTACCAATTTTAACTCAAGATTATTTTCCTACCTCAAGATATCCTCGTTTTAGTGAGAGGGTGTCGGATTTGGTTCGAATCGGGATAGGGTTCTTTTGAGATTTCTCTTCCTTTGGCCTTGGAACTTCATGTGAAGTTACCAAAGGTTGTTTTTGAATGTCTTTGATCTCATTTGACTTGTTGGAAGTCAAATTCCTTCCTTTTAGGGTAAAATGACCATTTTACCCTTGGTCCCTCCTTTAGTAGGGTTTTCATACCTTTATCTTTGTTTTGCTTCCGCCTTTCGTTCTTTCAGGTTCCGTGACCTAATGGAAGGTTATCAAAGGGTCTTAGAGGTGCATTACGGCTTGGGAGATCATTGCCTTGTTTCTTGCTTCCGCATCTGGATCCGTTAACGGGTCAATCTTCAGTTCATCACTGTATTACCGGGTTGAATCAAAACCCAGGTCATTACACGTTTATTATTTCATACCCTTTAGGGACTTGCTCACCCTTATGTGGAAGTGTCTAGTTGATTTCATTGACAGGTTTTTGCATTCAAGTTTGGGGGTACCACCTTACCTATGCTTTGGACGGTTAGATTTTGACATTTATCACTTTTATGGTAATATTGTTCTAACCCTTGTTCTATTTTTTGTTCTCATTGCACATTGATGACAATGTGTTGTTCAAGTTTGGGAGTAAGACAATATAATTGCAAGATTGTTGATAAATTTTACACTTTTTGAAAAATTTGTAATTTGTAATTTGCAATTTGCATAGTAGAGTTGAAAGCGTGTGGTTTTAGTAATGATTTTATACTTGTGAAGCTTGTTTGGTGCCCCAAAACAATTTTTAATGGATTAATACATTATGTATGTGGAATTAATGCTATTTTAGGGATAAATTAAAAACTTTTGACATTGTTTTTTCATATAGTGGTCCACATTATTGGTCTTTTAGCACTCTCATGATTTCTGACTTCTTGAGTACTTCACTTTGCACATGAGCACACTTGCATTTATTCTGTGGGGTATAAACTTGATATCTTTTTGTATTTTGTGATTGACCGAGATGAGTTGGCGGGTTTGAAAAATTTAAGGACTATAGCATAATGATAGGTTTGTATACAAAAATTAGACTATTTTTCACTGAGTAACTGGGACTCTTGACTCATTAAGCATTGAGATCTCACGTCCAAATGTGGAGAATTTAGAAAAAAGAAAGTTGAAGAGTTAGTTTGGATTCGTAGCCTGGTTAACTCGAGTGATTAAGTTATTCGGGGTGTCTTCACACTTAATGCCCTAAAATTGACCAATTTGGGGGTCATTGACCGAAAGTTTGTTACATGGGTTTTCTAGAGAGCTAGCTTAAAGGATCTGAACATTGCACATAACTTTAATTAAAAGGAAAAAAAATGCAAATATTAAAAAAAAAAAAAAAATGCATACTTGTGTTAAAATTATTATTTATGCATGGAGAATCAAAATTTGCTAGCAAGTTGAGGAATGTTATGGAATATACATGAGTATGGATGGTAATCAACATAAATGGATGTAAGTTCACTTTAATAAGGATACTGGAGTTTGAAATTATTTAATATGTGGATTTAAACTTTATGTGGGGACCATAATTGTTGTGGATGATGTTGAGGGCTAGAAGTTATTTCTGAATGTGCATAATTTACATACTTCTTGTAATTTTTGTTTAAATATTGTTGGGATATTTTGCTAAGCTAAACGGGTTATGAGGAGCTAAGTGCGTTAAAAGCATAAATTTTGGACGTTTGTTGGTATCATCTCTGGAAACCCTTACGAGACTATAACTCGTTCGCTAGGAGTAACCTAGGGGGAGGCTTATTGCATATGCTAAATGCAATCGTTTCTCCCACATTCGATAAGCGCTGAATGTTGCACATTCGAGCCCTTAGATTTGCATATTTTAATACCTTAAAAATGTTTATTTCATATTACTTATGTTATTTTCTTAATTTTTGTTATTTTCAGTTAATCTCCAAAAATTCAGTAAATTTTGATCCTTTTAGGGTATATGAGTTCAATCAACGGATGGAGACCGCGAGAGCTAGAGTATCCAAAGTGATCCAATGGCTAAGCTAATTCAAGAATAATTTTAGAAGACTTTTAAATGAGTTTCCAGAAAGCTAAATTCGTTTTTGGGTCATTATATGAAGAAAAAAAAAAAAAAAAAAGAAAAAAAAAAAGACGGTTTCATAATTTAATAAGGAAACAACTTGAACAGGAAATTCTGGACCCACTTCAGTGTTTTGGGTATAACTTTTTACCAGAAACTTGGAATTGGGCAAACTCAATGGATCTAGAAAGAAAACTTGAAGCCCGCCGTTTTTGTGTATAATAGTAATTTCGAGATTGTTAAGTGCTGAAATATGCATATTTCAATCCTTGATCTTGAGTATATTAGGTCCTTATTCTATCTTATTTTCCCGCTTTAGTCTTATTTTATGTTTTTCCCCTTTTTAGGTGCATGAGGTTGAAATAAGCTAACTCAGTTGAATTAGAGCCTTGGGAAGGTCAACCAAAGTCTTGGTGGGAATATGGAGCAAAATGGAAGCAAAAGATGAAAAATTTCTTCTTAAATCGATCGAACCTTCAATACGATCGATCACACATGATCGATCTAGCTAGTTGCCATGATGGATCGTAACCCTTGTTCTTATCTGCATAATTGCTTTTGTCATTATCCAAATAAATATCTTCCATCAACTGTGATCGATCTAACTCTTCTATGATTGATCACAACCTTTGTCCTTATCCACATTATTAGCTGTCATACACCTATGATCGATCGAACCACCACTGTGATCAATCAAACTTGCCTCGAAAACTATGAAAAGCATAGTTGAAGCGCGAATTTAAGAGAGTTCGTGGTGCAATCATTTAGGATCCTAGTGCACAAGGTCTGACCATTTGGATGTTACTTGAGTCGCCTATATAAGTAATTTAGCCCTTTTTGGCAAGAAGGTTGGACATTTGGCAAGGATTAGCTTAGGATTAGATATATTTTGGGACATTATCTCTATAGTTCATACGCACTCTCTCTTTAAGGTTTCAACAAAGGAAGAAGAAAAAGATGAGCCAAGCATCAGAGATGATTTGTGAAGCAACCTTGATGACATCTCATTGAAAAGTGCACATTTAAACCCCTTAATCTTGAATATTCTAGGACCTTTATCTATCTTATTTTCCCATTTTAATCTAATTTCGTGTTATACCCCTTTTCAGGCACTTATCTCCAAAACATGTCAAATCAGCTGAATTAGAGCATTGGAGGAAGCAATCTAAAGTCTAATGGAAGAAAGGAGCAAAATGGAAGCAAAGTGGTGAAAAAGTCATCTTCGATCAATTGAACCAAGCTGTGATCGATCGCATTGCGATCGTTCCAATAATGCCATGATGGATCGAACCCCTTGTCCTTATCCTCAGGAAAATTTCCTATTCGATCGATCCAACCTTTCCTTCAATCGATCGAACTTTTTGATCTTATCCTCACTAACCACTTTTGTCCTTTTTCGATAAATATCTCAGCCTTTATTCTTATATAAATAAATGTGCCGCCTTACTTCGATCGATCAGAGCAACCATGTGGTCAATTGAACTGCCTCAAAATACGTGCAAAATAGATTTCAAGCTGAATTGAAGGTGTGCTGATGATGCAATCATTTGGAGCTCTTAGTGCACGAGGTCTGACCATTGGATGTGACATTTGAGCTACCTATATAAGGAATTTGGCTATTTTAGCAAAAGGTAGGTTAGTTAGAAAGAGGAAAAATTACATTTTGGGAAATTTCTTCATTCTTCTAGGGTTTCCACCAAGAACATAAAGGAGGAGGATGAATTCAACCATAGAGAAAGCCCTTGAGGGTTGGATGACACCAATTATGAGTGGTTAGACTATTCTCTTGGTGCTAGAGATAGCCCTAAGCATGCTTCCTAGACTTTGATGATTGTAATTAATGGGAATTTGTGTTGTAACTATTGTTTTGGCCTCTTATATATATAAATCTTGTTTCTACATAATTTGTGTAGTTTAATACTTTCAATTGATCTTTTAATTCTATTCATATGTCTATGTATGTTGAAATGAATGATCATGTGTTTTACACTTGATTCTTTACATTTGATGCATGTTTATGCGTGTTAAATTGATGAGTCTAGTGTGGGTCAAGGCATGGTGCTTAATGAATTACTCTTGTGGTTTATTTGATGGTTCATACTTATTTCTTGATGAATTGTGCCACCTCCTTAGTTTAATTAGTTTAATTTTCATGTCATTAGCATAGTTGTAGTTTAATTGCCTTAATTTCCTAGATAGGTGAACATTCCATTCTTATTATTTGATGATCCATGCTTATGAGAACAAGTAGTACATTTCTCTAGATCCTTAAGTGTGCATTGATTGTGAGCTTATGGAAGGATTAATGGCTTAATTTGATATGTTGTGCTATTCACTTGATTGTTTAGACGATGTATGCTTACTTGGCCATCCAAGTTTAACATTCCAATTAATTGCACACACTTTGTTTACAATACATAATCCCCCTAATTTATCAAATGTTGAATGTCTAGGAAAGCAATGCTTAGTGGTGAACTCTATGTCCCAAGAACCCTCTCTCATTCTCTACATCTCATTTGTTTTACTTGTCTTACATTGCACTACTTTAGTTTACATTGTAGTATAATTAAACAAACAAAACCCTCTTTTGATCATTCGACCTACTAATCCAACATTGATTTCGGAATACTTTCTCTTTCCCATGGGACAATCCCTACTCACTCTTGCTACTTTAGTAGTTAGTAGTGGTAGTGACATTTTACAAATTTAAACTTGACCACATTTTTATCACAATTCGAGGCTGGGGCTTGACAAGTAACCAAGTTTTGGCACTGTTGTCGAGGATTGAGCAGTGCCGTATTCGAAATTAATTAGGAATTAGTACTCTTTTAATCTTGTCTTTACTTTATTTTAATTTGTTTACTTGCTGTGTTTGTTCTTGATTTACTAGGTACTTAGAACTAAGGAAGCAAAACAAATGAGCTTCAAAGCAAAGAAGCAAGCTAAGCTAAGCAAAGCATAAAAAACAAAAATAATTTTTTTTTTGCAAAGCAAAGCAAGGCAAAAAGCTAAAATTAATTTGAAGTTGCTTAAGGACTTTTTGTGAGCTTTCCTAACTCTCTTTACTTAGTTAAATTGTCGACCCGCGTGGAGGCAATTCTTATTTGCTTAGTTAGATCGTCGGCCCGCGTGGAGGCAATTTGTTTCTTGCATTTGTTAAAAACATGGGAGTATGGGATCAATGTATGTGGAGGTTTGTTGTTGATTGACTTATTACGAAGGAGAAGTGTTTGCTACTTGCTAGTTGTTGAGTTATTGTTTGTTTTAATTTGCATTGTGCATGCATGGTCATAGGTCTTTGAATCCTACTCTTGTACCATTGAATTTTCCTCTTGAATTGCTTGTTCGTAATCCTAGGGGAAGGGGTAATTCAAATGACTCCATTTCATCAATGGATATCCATAATGAGGACCATGTTGAAGACCTTGGTCACATCGACCAACATAGCATTCTTCACCCACATATACATCAACAATATGATAACAGTCAAGTACCATTAGGCATACCTAGACCGTTCATTCCACAACAATAAGGCCAAGTTCCAATGAGAATGCCTAGGCCATTCTTTGTACCACCACCTCCACCTCTCGTTGTTTAAGCAAATCATGGGGCTTATGTAGAGCCACCGGTTGTGAATCCTCCCCTTGATTTAAGAGACTATTATGTGCCTAATGAGTATAATGCACCAACATGCATTCAACTCCCTCCATTTAGAGCACACCAATATGAGATTAAACCACAAACAATTCAAATGCTTTCTAATTATCATGGGCTACCTAATGAAGAACCTTATAAACATTTGGATGAATTTCTTGAAGTGTGTTCCACCGTGAAATACACGGACATGCCGGAAGAAGTTTTGAGGTTAAAACTCTTCCCTTTCATTCTAAAAGACAAAACAAAATATTGGTTCAACAATTTAAGGCATTTTTTCTATAACTACTTGGGCAGTGATGCAACAAGAGTTCTTGAAGAAGTACTATCGTGTCTAAGACCAATGCAATGAAAACTTCAATTCATGAATTCTCACTAGGGGATGAGGAAATGTTTTATGAGGCATGGTAACGTTTAAATGATTTGCTTAGGAAGTGTCCACACCATGATATCCCTAAATGGCAATTAGTTCAATACTTCTTTGAAAGTTTGTCGGACAACCATAAAGGTATGGTTGATGCTTTTATGGGTGGTTCTTATCTTGATAAGCATGAAGATGATGTATGGCGCTTATATAAGAGCATGAGTGAAAACTCAATGTACCGATCTTTATCATCTAAAAATAGTAGAAATATAGGTGGAAGGAAGAATGTAGGCTTGTATCAAGTTGATAATTCTAATGATATAGTCGCCAAAGTTAAGTCTCTATCCCAATGGTTTGATCAATTTTTGATCAACCAAAACTCGGCTCATCAAGTGTCTTCCTCCCTTAATCATGCTCATCATCCTTCCAATGAATCATGCATGACTTGTTCTAGTGTTTTGCATTCTACTTCTAATTGTCCACAGGGACATGCGCATAGTGAACACCATGAGCAAGTTAATGCCGCTTTTGTTAACCAAGGGAATAATCCCTATGGCACTCACTATAATCCTGAGTGGAAGAACCATCCAAATTTCTCTTGGAAAAGCCAAAGGGAAGGCTCAAACCTTCCCCAAAGTTGTTTCCAAGGTAAATATATTCCACCCCCTATGCAAGGCCAAGGTTCCCAAGGTTATCATTCATCTTACCAAGTATCAAATGGAAATCAATATTCCAACTCTCATTATCCAAACCAATCTTTATATTCTCAAGGAAATTAAAGAAGTCCCGCATTTGAAGAAAAAGTTTTATTCGCTTTGGGTACTTTGGAGGCAAATACTCAATTGCTTCATTTTCACTCCCAATCGATTGCAAAGCTAGAAACCCAGGTCGGGCAAATATCTAGCACCTTGAATGCAAGGGAGAAAGGAAAAATGCCTTTAAATCCCCCACCAAAGCAACAATTTGTAGTGGAGACCAATTCCTCTTCAGAAGGTCATACACTTGAACATGTGAATGCGGTGACCACTTTGAGAAGTGGGAGAGTTATTGACAATCAAGTTGGTGTTTCCAATGAAGAGAGTGAACCGGTGCAACCTAGTGTTGACACCCGTCCCGTCTCACATCCCATTCCTCTTTCATTGGATGTGAAAAATCCTATTGTTGAAAATACTTCAAAGAATCTTTTTGAAAAAGCTTTTGAGCTTAAAGCTCCATTTCCGAATGCTTTAAAAGCATCCACCTCTCCTGAAAAGCAACAAAACAAGGCTAATGAAATCATTAACGTGTTTAGGCAAGTAAAAATCAATCTTCCTCTCTTGGATTCAATTCGACAAATTCCGACTTATGCCAAATACCCTTAAGAGGAAAAACAAAAGTCAAGCACCAAGAAAAGTTATTTTAACCGAACAAGTTAGCTCTATCTTGCAACACAACACCTTCATAAAATTCTAAGACCTTGGTTCACCAACCACTTCATGCACTATTGGTGATCATGTTATCAATCGAGCTCTTTTGGATTTAGGAGTGAGTGTGAATCTTCTTCCCTATTTGGTTTATGTTTAATTGGGCTTAGGTGATTTGAAACCGACGTCGGTAGTTTTACAACTAGCCGACCGATTAATTAAGAAGCCCTGGGGTATCATTAAAGATGTTTTGATTAAAATTGACAAGTTCTTTTTCCCGGTTGACTTCGTTGTCATTGACACGGAGCCGGTCCCAAATCCTAAGAGACAAATTCCCGTTATCCTTGGTTATCCTTGCTTGGCTACCGCCAATGCCAACATCAATTATAGGATGGGGATAATGAAGATCTCATTTGGTCACATGAAAGTGAAGTTTAATATTTTTAATCCGACCCCTAATTCTATGGACAAATATGAAGATATTTGTGTTGTTGAAAAATGCTTTGCAAATGAACTTGAAAAGAATGAGTTCCTGCTTTGTGTTAAAAATCCAAATGGTTTGCCTTTGAAAGAGTTTTCAAAAAAGGTTGTTTTAAAATCTAATGTGGAACGGGCATGGAAGCCCAAAAGTTTTGTTGATCCAAAGCTATTGAAAACACTTGAACCAAATGCAAAAAATTCCTTAGGGAATGGTTTGTTGGGTGGCGTTCAAAGTTCCATTCACCTCATCAAAGAGGGGATGCCTACCATGATATTTGATCCGGGCTAAAAGAGCCCAATGTCTTGGTAAAGACGTTAAACACTAGTATTTCATAAGGTTCTTCCAACCCTATTCCTCCCCCATTTCTTTTTATTTTTCACTTCTTGTGTCGTCTAGATAGAATCTGGGATCATAGATGTTGTTTAAGATTTTGATAGGGAATGCATGCACTTTCATCTCCAAATTAGGCATTTAGTGCCTATTCAATCAATCACAAGAGCATCCTCGATCAATCGAACCTCTCTGCAGTCACTTCTCTACATATTTTCAACTCTCTATCTATCATTCGAACTTTCTGTTCCATCGTTCCAAGCACCCTTTGATCGATCCAATGTTCTTATGAACAATCACAATTCCATACTTAAAAAATTTTTGGACCTCTGCATATTTCAACTCTCTATCCAATCTTGTGAAATTCTCTGCAGATTTTCAGTCCTCTATGCATCGTTCGAACAGTTGGAATGATCGAGGTTCGATCGATCATGATACAATCGTTCAGGGTTCCCTGTTGACTTTCGTTGACTTTGACTTTTCAAAATTCAAATTATAAAAAAAAAAAATTAAAAAATTCAAAAAAAAAAATTCAAAAATACTTTATTGTTTTGTAGGTTCGATCGATCTGAGACACTTCATGAATGATCGAACTTCAATCGATCCAATGACCTCGTGATCAATCGCACTTGTCGAACACATTTTTTAAAAATAGACCAAAAGGGTCATTTGGATTGTTCACATCAAATGTTCCAAGCCTTTTCTCTCATCTCTAGTGCTCCGACCTACTTCTCAAGCTCCAGTGAACCTCCGGCGGCCTTCATTCCTCCAGATCTCTATCTTTTCTCTTCTCTCTCTCTCTCTCTTGGTCCTCTTCTCTCTTCGCTTGGGGTATGTTTGTTTTTCATTTCATGTTGAACTTGCTTACTATGATTAGATTCAATGTTTCAATGATTGATTTTGTTTCCATTTTTAGAATTATGAGCATATGTATATATGTGTATATATTATTTTCGAATTTGAATTGGGGGTCACGTGCCGTTTTTAGTGACCATATATGCTTTGTTAAGGTGTATAGGGGGTCACGAGCCTTGAAGTGACCATTGGAATTCGCCCCGTGTCTTCCACGTCATGAACGGGTGACTTTTCATTTCTTAGCAAGTTCGATCGATCACACCAGTGCTCTGATCAATCAAGAGCACAATCGATCCAATATTTATTTCATGATCGATCCAACTCAGATCGATCACATTTTTTTTATGATCGTTTGAACTTCACTGTTTTGCATATTGATGCTCCTATACCCTCTCTTGTGTTCCATGCTATCATATTTATGCCTAATGCCTGTGTGTACCACATTGGTTGCATTCTTTACTTGTCATGTCTAGCATGTTTCACATTATTTGTTCATTCACTTTATATACTTGGCTACATTACCACTTACATAGATAGATTTATGTGTGTTGTCTATCTTTATCTGACAAGCATGCTCTTATTTCTTTCGTGCTTTCATTTCTGCATCTTATATATATCATTCCTTGTTACTAACTATAATTGCAACTGCGTTTCTTTTTACAGGCCATGACTAGGTTCAAGACCACAGCCAAGCAGACTTATGACCGCTGGGTAAGACCCAGGACTGAGGAGCCAGTTCTCGCTCGGTCCGATTATCATTCTTCTTCTTCTGCGGAGGGTGAGCCCGAGCTACCTTCAGCACCTGCACCCGTGCTACCACCGCCCAACCTGCTATTGCCCGGGAGGAGGTTACTGAGAAGTTTGAGCGACTCTCAGTATCTCATGAGTCCATTTTTGATGAGGATACTTTTGCACGGGTTGCCACAACCAAGTGGTCGTATGACGAGATCTATCATCGTCGCCTTTCTCCTATTTTAGCCCCAGTGACTAACCCAGTCTACCCGAGGCTTGTTTAGCTTTTCTATCAGAACCTCAAGCCGACTCTGAGTAACCTGGCAGAGCTTTGGACCACCACTGATGGGTACCTTATCCGCATTATTATCGAGACACTATCGACAGCTTCACATTACCCACATACCTGTCCCCTGGGGATTGATTACCCGACTCTACACAGGACATCATATGCAGAGATGGCTACATCTCTTCATGGCACCGCCACTGCCTACAATACTTATGCCATCCGGATCTATATGCCAGACTGGATGTGGTTCTTTAATTTGGTTTTATACCGAAATGTATATATGTCTGGGCACAAGACCCAGCAGCGGGGAGATTATCTGGCAGCTTTATATGCCATTGATATAGGCCATTGGTTTTCAGTTCCTACATTCATATGGAGTGTCATGATGAAGTTGTATGATGAGTACATCAGCAAGAGTGACCCGTAGCAGGCCAAGTTCCTCCCTTATGCACATTTGATTACACAGCTCCTCTAGGACCAGTACTACCCATTCGATCCACAAGAGATCACTGAGTCTGGGGCTTGCCATTTTTTATATGCCGACTGGTCAAAGAGCTACAATGCTCTTATCAAGAGTCTACAGGAGGAGGTAGCCCAGGCAGCGAAGGATGCTAAGGAGGAGGAGGAGGCAAAGGCAGCAACGGTAGCAGTAGCAGTACCGGCGGCAGAGAGAGTTGACATTGACTTGGAGCAGGAGCCTCCATTGGGATCACCACATCCTTCCTAGGAGCAGAGCCATCATTCTCAGAGCAGGGACATGCATCAGTCTACTGGTGACTCGAGATTGCACCATCAGGATGACCCAATCATTCCTGACACTCAGGCTCAGTCAGACAGCCTAGGGGAGCGTATTCGAACATTAGAAGATGCAATCCTCTCCCTCAGAGTAGATGTGACTACTCTCTGCACGGATGTCATGACAATGATGCAGGACATTTTTTGACATATCCGGGGTTCACATCCTGCCAGAACGTCATCTTCTGCTTGATCTCTCTTTATCTCATATATATACTTGCGTTTTTAGACTGTTACTTTGATACTATTATTTCATTTTTGCTGTCAGTCTGTTGTCCTGGTTATCTGTGATGTACATTCTATTTTCATTACTCTTGGATATTTTAGATGTTTTGATATTATATTGGCATATCTATTGATGATTGACTCCATTATTAGGTGCATAACAGTGACTTCAGTGAGAGAGTACAACCCATATTTTTCAGGACTACCCTTATCCCTCTCACTTTCATTTACTATCCCACTTGCACCATTATTATCCCATTTGTTATTTGATGAGGTTTTATTCTAGTGCCAACTTTTTAGGACCACAGTTAATCCTAAGTTTAGGGGGATATACCACCCACTTTGGATACTTGTGTTCCACCCATTCATCGCCATAGTTGCACTGGTATACTCTTTCCTTTTTTTTTTGTTCTCATTGCATATTGAAGACATTGTGCCGTTTAAGTTTGGGGTAATGTGTGTTCTTTACATTCAATTCAAGATTTTGAGTATGACTTGTGTATTTGAGGGATATTCTATGATTGGTCCATGTTAGCTATGATTTTGATCTTTTGAGGCCTATATTGCTTAAAATTTAAAAATTGCTTGACTTGAGAGTCCAATACTTTAAAATTTAGGAGTAATTTTTTTAAAAGATTGATATCTTGCTTGCACTTGTGGTCCACATCATCTTGATTTTGTGATTATTTTAAGATTTACTCTAGGATTCTACATTAGCACAGGTGCACACTAGCATTCATTTGTGTGGTATATGTTTTGTTGATTATTGATTTGGTTATATCCCTATTGAGCTAGTAGCGCATTGAAAGCTTTCATTCTTGACAAAGGTGGATAACAAACCATTTTCACTAAGTAGCCAGGATTCTAACCTCATCAAGCACTGAATTTCTCGCACCGAAAGGTGGAGGGCCCAAACTCTAGGTTAATAATCTTGTTAAAAAAAAAAAAAAAAAATTGCAAAAGCAAATAAAAAAGTGAGGACTTTTCCCAAAAGGTGGGAATGGGAAATGATTAGTTGGAGGTTGTTTTGATTTGTAACCTAGTTGATTTGAGCTTTTAAGTCTTTAGGGGTGTTTAAACACCTAATGCCCTAAAGCCATCCGGTTTGGTAGTCATTGGCCTAATGCTAGACCTCATGGATCACTAGAAAGCTTAATAAATCACTACATTGCACCATGCTTCCATCTTTGATCCTTAGGGTTAGTAAAAAAAAAAATCGAGTGGAAAGAATAAGTGCACTTAATTGAATAAAAGCTTTAATAAAAGGTTCATTCTTTGTGTTGATGATCGGTACTAAATTTATGTGCTAGCTTGAGACCAAATGTGATCATTTCTTTAGTTAGCTTAAATAGCAACATATTTGATATCGGTTCACTTAAAAATGATTCTAGAGTTGTTTTGATTTGCATGATCTTTGTCTTGATGTGTGGAGGACCATACTTGCTTACTTGATGTTGAAATTTTAGAGAATTGCTTGGAGATGGTTGAAAAATTGCATACTTGAGGTAGTTTTCTCCCAATGCTTGTTTAAAATATTGGTGCCTCTTTAGTGAGAAAGAGCTTAATGTTTGTGGGTATTATTTCTGGAAACCCTCACAAGACTTCACTCATCCACTAGGGTAACCTAGGGGTTTAAAAGGCTTGTTGCATATGCTAAATGCAATCGTGTTCCCTACGAAAGTGGCGTTATCCATTTATTGCTTTATAGTTTATAATTGTTTAGTTGTTCGTTTCATTTCTTTACTTCGTAGTTCATTACTAGGGACTAACAATATTTAAGTTTAGGGGTGTGATAAGTACTGAAAAGTGTGCATTTAAACCCCTTAATCTTGAATGTTCTACGACCTTTATCTATCTTATTTTTCCGTTTTAGTCTAATTTCGTATTATTCCCCTTTTCATGTACTTATCTCCAAAAAATGTCAAATCAGCTAAATTAGAGAATTGGAGGAAGCAATCTAAAGTCTAATGGAAGAAAGGAGCAAAGTGGTGAAAAAGTCCTTTCCAATCGATCGAACCAAGCTATGATCGATCGTATTACGATCGTTCTAACTATGCCATGATGGATCGAACCCCTTGTCATTTTCCTCAGAAAAATTTCCTATTCGATCAATCAAACCTTTCATTCTATCGATCGAACCTTTTGATTTTATCCTCACCAACCACTTTTGTCTTTTTCCCATAAATATCTCAGCCTTTGTCATTATCTAAATAAATGTGCCACCTTACTTCGATCGATCAGAGCAACCATGTGATCAATCGAACTTCCTCAAAATGCGTGCAAAACAGATTTCAAGCTGAATTGAAGGTGTGTTTGTGGTGCAATCATTTGGAGGTCCTAGTGCACAAGGTCTAACCATTAGGTGTGACATTTGAATTTGCCTATTTTTAGCAAAAGGTAGATTAGTTAGAGATAGAATTGGCTAGAGATTAGAGAGAAAAATTACATTTTGGGAAAGTTCTTCATTCTTCTAGGGTTTCCACCAAGAACACAAACGAGTAGGATGAATTCAACCATGGAGAAAGCCCTTGAGGGTTGGATGACACCAATCATGAGTGGCTAGACTATTCTTTTGGGGCTAGAGATAGCCCTAAGCATGCTTCATAGACTTTGATCATTATAATTAATGGGGATTTGTGTTGTAATTATTGTTTTAACCTCTTATATATTTATCTTTTTTATACATGATTTGTGTAGTTTAATACTTCCAATTAATCTTATAATTCTATTCATATGTCTATGTATGTTGGAATGAATGGTCATGTGCTTTACACTTGATTCTTTACATTTGATGCATGTCTATGTGTGTTAAATTGATGAGTCTAGTGTGGGTCTAGGCATGGTGCTTAATGAATTACTCTTGTGGTTTATTTGATAGTTTATAGTTATTTCTTGATGGATTGTGCCACCTCCTTAGTTTAATTAGTTTAATTTTCATGTCATTCGCTTAGTTGTAGTTTAATTGCCTTAATTTCCTAGATAGGTGGACATTCCATTCTTGTTGTTCGATGATCCATGCTTATGAGTACAAGTAGAATATTTCTCTAGACTCTTAAGTGTGCATTGATTGTGGGCTTATGGAATGATTAATGGCTTAATTTGACATGTTGTGCTATTCACTTGATTGTTTAGATAATGTAAACTTACTTGGCTATCCAAGTTTAACATTCCAATTAATTGTACACACTTTGTTTACAGTATATAATCCCCCTAATTTATCAAATGTTGAATGTCTAGGAAAACAATGCTTAGTGGTAAACTCTATGTCCCAAGAACCCTCTCTTATTCTCTACATCTCACTTGTTTTACTTGTCTTACATTGCACTACTTTAGTTTACATTGTAGTATAATTAAACCAATAAAACCCTCTTTTGATCATTCGACCAACTAATCTAACATTGATTCCGGAATACCTTCTCTTTCCCTTGGGACGATCCCTACCCACTCTTGCTATTTTAGTAGTTAGTAGTGGTAGTGACATTTTACAAATTTAAACTTGGCCACATTTTTATTACAATTTGAGGTTGAGGCTTGACAAGAAACCATCATCTACCTTCTCCATGAGTGGCTAGTCCTTCACTTAGGGCTTGGATAAGCCCTACGCATGTGTAATTAAACTTGTGTCTTTTAATTTTGGGGATTGCTAATTGTAATTAGTGCTTTGGTCTTGTGAATTCAAACTTGGTTGTACTAAGGGTTATTTGTGATAATTCTTTCTATTGATTATCTTTGTTTATTGCATGTTGTCTTGTGTGTAATTAATTAGGAATTAATCTCTACACTAAATGCTTTTTGTAATTGTGTTTAGTGATGGTCATGCATAGTATTTATTGGATACATTTGTCAATTAGTTTGATAGGTTATGGCTTAGTCTTAATAGGTTGTTTTACACGTTAGTTTACTTGTAGTTAGGTACACAATTTATACTTGATTTTGATAGTCCATACTTATTATTGCAAATTGTATTATCCTCTTGATTTATGTGTGCTTGTAAACACATTTTGATTACAATATGTTTTCCCCATTAATTGAAGACTCTTAATTTAGTTGCATTTGCTTAGTAGTGAATTTCATGCCCTAAGCTTCCTTTTTCCCATCTTTAAACCTTATTTACTTTGTGTTAATTTAAATTGCATGTTCATATTAGTATAATCAATCAATCAAACTTCCTTTCAATCTCACGTCCATTAATGTCAAGTTAAGATTCCATCCCATAATCCTTGAGGACAATCCCTTCTCACTTTATACTCACGTATAAGTGTTTTGTGGCTTTTATAAATGAACAAGTTGATACCCACTTTGCACTCTTAATTCTAAATATTTAAACACATTTTTATGCATATACTAGGATCGCATCAAGTTTTTGGCAACGGTTTTCAATTTGGAATCAAATTAGACATTGGTGTTCATTTAATTACGAGTAGGATTAATTTCCTACTCTTTTATTATTCTTTTTCTTTAATGTGCAATTAGGTACTTGATCACAAGAGAAGCGAGCTTAGGGATCACGGCATTTTTCTTGGGACTGTTGTGAACGTATGTTGAACTCTTGCACCATTATTGTACATTGCTTATTATGCTTACGAGATAGCCATTGTTGAGACTATCACATTATTTACATTCTTATCCAAGCATAGGTCCTTGTTGAGGCCATTTATTTATTGTTCAAAGCATAGGCCCTTGTCAAGGTTAATTCTTTAAATGCATTGTTATATTGAGGAGAATGAGATCATTATATGTGGATTTTGTGAAGTTATTGTTGTGGGTTGTTGTAGTGCATGCGTGGTAGGAGATCTATCCACATTCCTCTCGTCCCTCTAGACCAAGAAATTGAGTCTTCTCTTAAGCAACTAAGGGGTAGTGCAAGTAGGAATCTTCTTCCTATTCTTAATCTTCCAATTAACTCAATGGAACAACAAAATCTCCCTCCCGGTTATGTTGAAGCTCAATTGGTGCAACAACCTCCATTAGGTTCACAACCCAATGTAGTGCAACCTCTTCCTCCGAGAGCTCAAGCTCCTCCTCCTCCTTATATAGTCCTTCGGAATATTATATTCCTAATGTCTATGATGCTCTGACATGCTACCAATTACCAAATTTTAGGGCTAACCATTATGAAATCAAGCTTGGAACCATTCAAATGTGTCTTATATTCCATGGATTGACCAATAAAGAACCATAAAACATTTGTATGAGTTCTTAGAAGTGTGTTCCACCATAAAAATCATGAATGTTCCCAAAGAAGTTTTAAGAATGAAACTCTTTCCCTTCACTCTTCAGGAAAAATCTAAGTATTGATTCAACAAGTTGGAGGCGTATACTATCACATCTTGGGCTCAAATGTAACAAGAATTTCTAAAAAAATATTACCTCGCAAGTAGGACTAATTCAATGAGAACTTCAATTCGGGAATTTTCCTAAGGTTATGGAGAGCCATTACATGAAGCTTGGGAGTGTTTGAACGATTTGCTTTAGAAGTGTCCACATCATGCACTTCTTAAGTGGTAATTAGTTCAATGCTTCTGTGAAAGCTTATCCGACACTCACAAACAAATTGTCGATGCTTCATGTGGAGGCATATATTTGCAAAAGCATAAAGACGACGTTTGGACTCTTTTTAAAAATATGAGTGAAAATTCCATGCACCGTTCGTCATCTTCTAGGTTGGGGAGTGTTTATAATGTTGGAGGAAAGAAACTAACAAATCTATGTCAAGTAGATAGCTCTTTGGAGATTGCCATCGAGGTTAAAACTTTTACTTAAAAGTTTGATCAATTTCTCTCAAGTTTGTTAGTTAATCATCCTCTTATTTCCACCCTCAAAATGAGACTTGCATGACTTGTTCTAGTGCTACTCACATAAATTCCAATTGTTCTCTTGGACATTTTTTATCAAGTGAGCCCCAAGAACAAGTTAATGTCACATTTACTCGTCCAGGGAGCAATCCCTATTCCAAAACCTACAATCCCAAATGGAAGGATCATCCTAACTTTTCTTAGAGAAATCAATGAGGAGGTACCAATCCTCATCTTCTTCAAAATTCCTAAGGAAAGTATGTGCATCCCCACCTTCAAAATCATCAAAATCAAGCGTATCATCCATCGTCATCATCATATCATCAAAATATAAATCACTCTTCTAACATCAAGCTCCAAATCAAGTATACTTTCATCTGCATCAAGCTCTTCCAAGGAATTTCGCTTTTGAGGACAAGGTTTTGGCCGCTTTGGGCAACCTCGAGGCAAACACTCAATTATTCCACTCTCATTCCCAATCCATTGCGAAGCTTGAATCCCAAATTGGGCAAATTGAAAATTCCATGAATGTAAGGGAGAAGGGAAATTTGCCAAGTCAGCTCGAGCCAAACCTTAAGGTGCACTTCATGGTGGAAACAAATCCTCCATCAGGATTTTCCACTCATGAACAAATGCAAGCCATTTCCACCTTGCGGAGTGGAAGGAAAGTTGACAATAAGGTAGAATTGCCTAGTGAAGTTAGTGATCCCGTGCAACCAAGTGGTTGCCCGCTCTCCATTCCCAAATTTATTCCTACTTCATTAGGGATAAGTGGTCACATTAAGGATCAATCATCCATGATGCTACCTTGAGTGTGTGCACAAAATAGTGTACTTTTGAAGAGATTTATAAATGTCAAATGGGCATCACTTTTTAATATTTATAAAAGCCACTTCACACCAATACAATGAAGTATAGTGAGAAGGGATCGTTCCTAAGGGATTGAACACGTGCTAGAATCAAATTGAACTTTAGTGCTAATGAGATTGTAAAGAGAGTTGGGTTGGTTTGATTAAACTACAATTCAACTTAAAAACACGCAAGGTAAATTAAACTAAAATGAGTAAAGTTTAGAAAATAGGAGAGGACTCTTAGAGCATAGGAATCACTACTAAGCTCGTTCACTAAACCATAAGCCTTCAACTAATTAGGGAAAAATAATGTTGTAAACAAAATGTGGCTACTAATTGTAACAATGAGCATGGATATCAAATTCAAGCATGAATTGTGTATTTAACAAGTAGGTGTAGTGCAATTCATTAAGTATAAGCATAAACCATCAAATTAATCCACAATTGTAGCACAAATTAATTTAGAGAATCATATAACTTGCAATAATAAGTATGGATTATCAAACTTAAGCATGGATTGTCTACCTAACTAGAATTTAAATGCAATTAAACTACAATTAAACTAAGACAATGAAATTAAAGGTGTAGTGCAATTCATCAAACATAAGCATAATCCATCAAATTAATCAACAAGTGTATTCAATAAAATCCATGCATAGCCATCACTAAACACAAGTATAACAAGCATCTAGTGTAAAGTATAATTCTCCATTAATCACACATAGATATGCAACCAACTTAGAGAATTAGTAGGAAGAATTTAACAATAGAAATCATAGGACAACCCAAATTTCTTTATATACACAAGGCTAGGTATTAATTACAATAATAAATTACCCAAAAAGTTAAAGACAAGGGTTTAGATTATAAACTTAAGGCTTATCCAAGCCCTAAGGTGATGTCTAGCCACTCATAGAGGAGGTGGATGTGTTTTTGGCACCCTCAAGGGCAATCCCCAAACAGGGCTTCATCTTATTCCCCTTGGTCTTCTTGCTTGAAACCCTAGAGATTTAAAGTTGTTCTTACCTCTTTCTTCCCAAAATGCTAATTCTAGATAGAAAAAACTATGCAACAAAATATCTATCTAATGAAATATTAGCTAATCCTTTACAAAGTGGTTCATTTTCCATTTTATACAAGACCTTTAGAGCCTAAAATAAGTTACTAAAATGATTCAATCCCGTAGCCATTTGGTAGGTGAAGATTGGGTGAGGTTAGGAAATAAAACAGCTCGCTGCCAGCATTTACGATTGATCGCAGGGATTTACGATCGGTCATAAATTCTGTGATCGATCGTGCTGACGTGGCACTTCTATCTTATCCACTTTTGAACTTATCCGCTGACTCAGTTGTGGACGTGGACTTACGACCGATCATAATGAATTCAAGATCAATCGTGAATTTTGTGAACGATGACATGGCATGCTAAATGGCTTATCTGATTGCTGACGTGGCACGATCGGTCGTGGATCTTGCGATCGATCGCAACCTTTTCTTGGCATTTTTCTGACTTTTTCCGAATTTTCTCGATGCATTTACTTGACTCCAAAAAGGCTTTAATGAACTGTTTTTAGCCCGTTTGAACCTTATTAACTTGAAATCGACAAAAACACAAATTAAAACTAAAATGGGAAAGTAAAGATAGATGAAAGGACTAAAACACCCTAGTTTAAGGCTAAAATATTTAATATTTCAGCACTTATCACGCCCCTAAACTTAGATATTTCTAGTCTTAAACAATGAACTACGATATGAAAAGGAAATGAACAACTATACAACTACGAACTAGAAAGCAATAAATGGATAACACCGTTTTCGTAAGGATTACGGTTGCATTTAGCATATGCAACAAGCCTTTTGAACCCCCAGTGGACGAGTGAAGTATCATGAGGGTTTCTAGAAATGATACCAACAAACATTAAACTCTTTCGCACTTAAGAGGCACTAAACATTCCAAACAAACATTGAAAGAAAACTTCTTCAGGTATGCCATTTTTCAAGCATCTCTAAGCAATTTCCAAAATTCCAACAATAAGTATTCAAATATGGTCCTCCACACATCAAGCAAGATAATCACGAAAATCAAATTAACTCTAGCATCTTTTTGAGTGAACCGGCATTAAATATGTTGCTATCTTAACAAATCAATGAAATAAGTGCTCAAATGTGATGCATTTTAGCACCTAAGCTAGGGTATTTTAGTCCAATCATCTATCTTACTTTCATGTTTTAGTTCTTATTTGTGTTTTTGTCTATTTCAAGTCAATAAGGTTTAAACAGGCTAAAAAGAGCCTTTTAGCCAATTTTGAAGCTTAGGAGAAGACCCAGAATAAGTCAAAAAAATTGCACTGTTGAGGCTTCGATCGATTGAAGGAAGTCTCGATCGATCAAAGACATCTACAATCGATCGAGATTAAGGTAGTGCCAGCTCAATGGATAGGGTTGCCAGGTGTCAAAAATATCTTGCCACATCAGCTTCGATCGATCGAAGCAAGTATTGGATCGATCGAAGTCCTGTTTGATCGATCGAAGTTACTACTGGCAGTGTGCTGTCTAATTCTCGAGCGCGCCCAAACTCTACCAACTTTTGTAGCTGTGAGTTTTCACCAATCAAAAGCCTTATTTCTGACTTGTTGCCTACTCACAGAGCATTGTATTTAAATTAAATGAACTAATTGTAAAAAGTTCATCTAGTTGATATTTTACCAATTATAGAAATAGTTTCTCTCTAGAACTAGGGTTTTGGGAAGAACACCAAGGAGGAAGAAAATCAATTCCACCATGAAGATAGCCTTTGAGGGTTGGATGTCACCTACTTTGAGTGGCTAAATCCCTTACTTGGGGCTAAAGTTTGCCCCTAGGCTTGTTTCCTAAACCTAGTCTTTTGTAGATTTTTGGGGACTTTTAGTTGTAATTGATGTTTTGACCATGAATAAATATAGATATTGTGTTTTTAATTGATTTCTATAAATTAATGCTTTCAATTGATCATTTAATTCTATCTATATGTCTATGTATACTAGAATGAATATTCATGTGTTTAACACTAGTTTTTATGAGTTTGATACATCTCTATGTGTGTTGAAATTATAGATTTAGTGTGGTCAAGGCATGATGCATAATTGATTAGTCTTGTGGTTTATTTGATGGATCATACTTATTTCTTGATGGATTGTGCTACCTCCTTAGCTTAATTAGTTTAATTTTTATGTCATTAGCTTAGTTGTAGTGTAATTGCTTTAATTTCCTAGATAGGTAGACAATCCACTCTTATTGTTTGATGATCCATGCTTATGAGAACAAGTAGTACATTTCTCTATATTTTTGTGTGTGTATTAATTGTTGTTTAATTGAATGGTTAATGGTCTTATTTGATAGGTTGTGCTACTCACTAGATTGATTAGACAGTTTATACTTATTTGCCATCCATACTTATTTTTCAATTAATGACACACACACACATATTTGACTTAAAATATAAAACTCCCTTTAAATTGACAATTGCTAGTGTTTGGTGAAGTAAAGCTTAGCGGTGAACTCTAAGCCCCAAGACCTTTCTCTCATACTATTTTCCCTAATTTCTAGATTGTTGTTAATTTGCATGATTTTAATTGAACCATTAGTGTAATTCAACCAATCAAACCATATTTGATCATTCGACCTACTCATCCAACATTAATTCTGGAATACTTTGCAAATCCTTTAGGACAATCCTTACTCGCTCTTAGATTTTACAAATTTAAACTTGGCTGCACTATTAGATTTTAAATCATCAATTTTGACAAATAGGAACAGTCGTGACCAAGTTTGGTGCCGTTGCAGGGGATTAACAACGTCGTATTTGGAATTAATTAGGAATTAGTACTCCTTTGATCTTTGTTTTTACTTTATTTTACTTTGTTTTCTTATTATGTTTGTTCTTGATTGACTAGGTACTTGGAGCAAGGAAAGCAACGCAAAGGAACTTCAAAGCAAAGAAGTAAGCTAAGCTAAGCAAAAATCATAAAAAGCTAAAAATAAAAAAATTTGCAAAAACAAAGCAAGGTAAAAAGCTTAAAAATATTTTGAAGTTGCTTAAGGACCCTCTGTGAGCAATTCTAACTCCTCTGCCTTAGTTAAATTGTCGGCCCGCGTGGAGGCATTTTATTTCATTGTTTATCATCGGCCTGCGTGGAGGCATTTTACTTTTCTTGGATTTTTGAAAGCATGGGAGCATGGGATCAATATATGTGGAGGCTTGTTGTTGATTGATTTGTTGTGGAGGAGAAGTGTTTGGTATTTGTTATTTGTTGAGTTGTTGTTTGTGTTGATTTGTATTGTGCATGGTCGTAGATCTCTAAATTGCCCTCTTGTCTCATTGAATTTCAATCTTGAATCAATTGTGCGTAATCCAAGGGGAAGGGGTAATTCAAGTGAATCCATTTCATCAATTGATAACCATATTGAGGAACGTGTTGAAGACCTTGGTCACATAGACCAGCAAGACATTCTCCACCCTAATGTGCAACAACAACATGATAATATGCAAGTTCCATTAAGCATGCTTAGACCTTTTGTTTCACAACCACAAGGCCAAGTTCTAATTGGAATGCCAAGGCCATTCTTTGTGACACCTCTACCTCTCGTTGTTCAAGTAAATCATGGGGCTTATGTAGAGCCACAAATTGTAAATCCTCCTATGGCTTTGAGAGACCATTATATGCCTAATGAATATAATGCACCAATATGCATTCGTCTTCCCTAATTCAAAGCACATCATTATGAAATCAAGCCACAAACTATTCAAATGCTTCCCAATTATTTTAGGCTACCTAATGAAGAACCATATAAGCATTTGGATGAATTTCTTGAAGTTTGTTCCACCATCAAATACACGGACATGCCAGAAGAAGTTTTAAAGTTAAAATTTTTTCCCTTCACCCTAAAAGATAAGGCAAAATATTGGTTCAACAATTTGAGACCTTTTTCTATAACTTCTTGGGTGAAAATGCAACAAGAGTTCTTGAGAAAGTACTATCCCATGTCTAAAACCAATGCCATAAGACTTCAATTCATGAATTTTCATAAGGGGATGGGGAAATGTTTCATAAGGCATTGGAAAGGTTGAATGATTTGCTTAGGAAAAGTCCTCATCACGACATTCCAAAGTGGCAATTAATTTAATATTTCTTTGAAAGTTTGTCGGATAACCATAAAGGCATGGTTGATGCCTTAATGAGAGGTTCCTATTTAGACAAACATGAAAATGATGTGTGGCGTTTATATGAGAGCATGAGTAAAAACTCAATGCACCGATCCTTGTCTTCTAAAAATGGTATAAATGTAGGTGGAAAGAAGAATTCAAGCTTATATCAAGTTGATAATTCTAATGACATAGTTGCCAAAGTAAAGTCTTTATCTCAAAGGTTTGACCAATTTTTGACCAACCAAAATTCGGCTCATCAAGTGTCTTCCTCCCCTAATCATCATCATCATTCCAATGAATCTTGTATGACTTGTTCTAGTATGTTGCATTCTACTTCCAATTGTCCCCATGGACATGCGTATAGTGAACACCATAAACAAGTGAATACCGCTTTTGTTAATCAAGAGAATAATCTCTATAGCACTCATTATAATCCCGGGTGGAGGAACCATCCAAATTTCTCTTGGAAAAGCCAAGCGGAAATCTCAAACCCTCCCTAAAGTGGTTTCCAAAACAAGTATATTCAACCCCCTATGCAAAGCCAAGGTTCCCAAGGTTATCGTTCATCTTACTAAGCACCAAATGGAAATCAATTTTCAAATAATCATTTTCCAAATCAATCATCATATTCTCAAGGTAATTCAAGAAGTCCTGCATTTAAAGAGAAAATTTTATCCGCTTTAGGTACTTTGGAGGCAAATACTCAATTACTTCATTCTCACTCCCAATCAATTGCAAAGCTAGAAACCCAAGTAGGGCAAATAGCTAGCACTTTGAATGCGAGAGAGAAAGGAAAAATGCATTTGCATCCCTCACCTAAGCAACAATTTGTTGTGGAGACCACTTCCCCTTCGGAAGGTCATACACTTGAACATGTGAATGCGGTGACCACTTTAAGAAGTGGAAAGGGTATTAACAACCAAGTTGATGAGTCTAATGAAAAGAGTAAACCGGTGCAACCTAGTCATCCGTCCCGTTTCACATTCTATTCCTCATTTATTAATTGTAAAGGACCAAGTTGTAGAGAATGCTTTAAAGAATGTTTTTGAAAGATCTTTTGAGACAAAGGCTCCAATTCTGGACGCTTTGAAAGCATCCACATCTTTTGAAAAGTAATAAACCAAAGCTAATGAAATCATTGATGTGTTTAGGCAAGTTAAAATCAATCTTCCTCTCTTGGATGCAATTTGACAAATTCTGTCTTATGCCAATTTTTTTAAAGATCTTTACACTCTTAAGAGGAAAAACAAAAGCCAAGCACCGAGAAAAGTTGTTCTTACTGAGAAAGTGAGCTTTATCTTATAACACAACACCCTTCCCAAATTCAAAGACCCGGTTCACCCACTACATCATGCACTATAGGTGACCATCTTATTAATCGAGCTCTTTTGGATTTAGGGGCGAGTGTGAATCTTCTCCCTTATTCGGTTTATGTTCAATTGGGCTTAGGTGATTTGAAACCGATGTTGGTAGTTTTGTAACTAGCCGACCGATCAATTAAAAAGCCCCAGGGAATTATAGAGGATGTTTTGATTAAAATTGACAAGTTCTTCTTCCCAATTGATTTCGTTGTCATCAACACAGAATCGGTTCCAAATCCTAAGAGCCAAATTCTCGTTATCCTTGGCCATCCCTTCTTGGCTACCGCTAATGCCAACATTAATTGTAGGATAGGGATAATGAATATTTCTTTTGGCCACATAAAAGTGAAGTTGAACATTTTTAATCCAACCCCAAATTCTATGAACAAACATGAAGATATTTGTGTTATGGAAAAATGTTTTGACAATGAAGTTTAGAAAAATGAGTCATTACTTTGTGTTGAAACATCAAATGGTTTGCCTTCAAAAGAATTTTCAAAAGATGTCTTGAATTGTAGTGTTGAAAGGGCATGGAAGCCCAAAAGTTTTATTGATAAGAAGCCGTCAATTTCACTTGAACCAAATCCAACAATTTCCTTAGGGAATAGTTTGTTGGGTGGGGTTCGAAGTTCCATTCACCCCATTGAGAAGGAGATGTCTTATAAGATCTTTGATCCGGGTTAAAAGAGCCCAACGTCTTGCTAGAGACGTTAAAGACTAGTGCTTCGTAGGGTTTTTCCAACCTTATTCCTCCCTCATTTCTTGTTTTATTATTTTTCGCGTCGTCTAGATATGAGTTGAAGTTGATCATTCCAGTTCTGGGCAATTTCCTACATTTCCTGCATTTCCAGTGTACTTTGGATCGATCGAAGCCAATTTCGATAGATTAAAGTTCCACTTCCACTTCGATCAATCAAAGCCTTGAAATTATGACTCTTTATCTTCCATTTCGATCAATCGTAGAAAGTGTTGGATCGATCGAAGGCCCCTTTGATCGATCGATCGATTGAAAATACATCTTTTGAAATTCCGAGAATTGCTTTGGCCGTTGGGTTTTCGACCCTAAAATCATTTATTTTTTATTTCCTTTTTCTCTCTCCTCCCTTCTTTCTTATTTCTTTCTCTCTACCTCTTCATCTCCTCTCTGTCTCAGCTTACTCTCTCTCCCCGATTCCAAAACCCTCCCTCTCCATCTCAATCTCTAACTCTCTCTCACTCTCAACCTCTTCACTCCGGCGACCCAAGACCATCCCCACCCAACCACCTCCACTTTCTCTTCCTCGTGCAGGCGAAGCTTCTAGCGAACCCAACCAAGTCGCCGCCATTTACAATAGTTTCTGGCGAACCTTTTGGCCAAAGGCCAAGCTTGTTCGTCCTCTTTAGCCTAAATCTCTCTCGGCTTCTCTCATCTTCATCGTCTTCGGTCAATCTAGGCCAAGGAAAGATCAATTTATCACTTCGGTGAACTCTGTATTTTCTGGCGAACTCTGGCGAGCCTCAGATCATCCCTTTCGGCTACGGTGACGCCAGAAATTTTTGTTTCGTCTCCAATTTCCCTATTTCCACCTTCACTCTTTTTCTCAGCACCGGGTATGTCGAAATTTATTTTTATTCTTGATTTTTGTTTGTTTGCATATGTTTGTACATATTCCCATATATTTCCATATATGTTTGCATATTTTATGTTCAAATGAAAAATGAATATAAAAATTAAAAAATCAAAAACAAAAAATGAAAAATGAAAAAATCAATAAAATAAAAATAATAAATAATGAATGGAATTTAAACTAAAGATGGACCAATTGGACTGTGATTGTGGGCTTTGACAATTGTAATTAAGAAGTTTGGGCAGCATTGAAAAATGGATTGTGGTTGTTGTTATAGTTAAAAGGAGAATGGGCAATTTTAAACATGGTTTGTTATGGGCGGTGTCCCATTTGCCGTGATTGAATGGATTTTGAAATGTTGAATGCCATTTAAACCCTATGAGAATGTTTAGATATTTCATTAAATGTTAAAATGCATGATTGTGTGCTTTTGAAAAATTTTGGAATGACTATTTTTAAGGGGAACCTATAGCGGATTTTTGCAAAAATTGACCTTGAATTGTGAGTTTAATTCTAAAAATGGCATGTGGTCTTGTTTTAATAGAGTTTTTAAACTTAAATTGAAATTGGAAATTGAAAAGAATTTTTAAAGTTAGATGTTAGAGTTGACTTGACTTGAAAAAGAAAAATTCAAATTTGGAAAGTTGTTTGTTAATCTGAAATAAGAACTTGAATTTCTAAAAGAACTTGTTTTTCTTGAAATTTGAAGTGAAATGGAAATCTTGTTGCACTTGAAAAATTCTTCAAAATTTTGAATTTGAAATGGCATTGAAATGTTGAAATGTTGTGAGCATAATTCCCCGACTTGTTTCATTTGATTGTTTTGAGTATGAAATGCATGGATGTTTGTCTAAAAGCATGAAATGCATGACTCGACTTGAAACTTGTGCTTTTGAATTTGAAAATGCAAAGTCTTGTTTAAATTGCATGAATGAGTTTCAAATGGACCGTCTTGAAAGTTTTGATCTTCAATTGCCTATAGCTCATGATTTAAGTGCATTGCTTTAGTAAAATGATCTTTGATTGCTTAAAATGCTTTGTGATCACACTTTTTGGTTTTCAAAATGTTAAAAAAAAAGGGATTTTTGAACTTTATTTTGAAAATGAGAAGTCGAGTTGCTTAATTCCTTCTTTTGTCAACCTTTCAATGTATGATTCTTGTATTAAGCTTTTATACAATGTATTTGAATGTTTGGACTCCAAAGTTTTCAAAAAATTCCAATTTTGCTCCAAAAGTGTTGAGAAATTCCAAAGTTGACTAAAATGCCCTTGGTTGAGTTGAAACTTGTTCCATTTGATTCCTTTCCATCCAATTGCATGTTCTAAGTGCTTTTGAACTTGTTGTACTTAATTTTTGATTCTTGCCATACTAGGACATATCATTGTTGTTCTTTGGCCTTAGTATCTATTTGTGAGCATAACTTGAACTTTAAAATACAATTTGAACTAAGTTTGGGGGTATGTTTGTTTTGTCTTGGAAAGTTGATCTGTTTAATTGCCATTTGCTTGATATTATACACTTGTGATCCATTTCTGAAAAGCCAAGTAAGGGTTTGAGACCGAGGTTCTTTCTGGTCCTAATTTTGATTCAAAATTGGTAAGTCTCTTGTTATTCTCAGTTGTTGACCAATCTTTGCTTCATTTAAGCTTAAAAGGGGTCGCGAGCCAAAAGCGATCATTTTTCTGCTTATTTATTGCTTAGAGGGGGTCACGAGCCATGAGTGATCATAGGATGTTGATTTTGTTAAAATGGAGTACGGAATATTTCTTTGTCTGGAGTTGTTGATATTTGTGCATCATTCATATATATGCCATGTAGTTGCATACCATGTCAGGATTCATATTTGAACTTGTGTATCATAATATGCCTTGGATTGAAGTGTTATGCAATCGTGCATTCCACTTAGTCTTTATTACATGATATGCATGCTTCTTAAGTTCTAGGTTGACATTTGCCATGATTATAGACTCCATGTTATCTTGCTTGCTTCATTGGTCTTAAATGTTAAATTTGTAGACATTCTTGTTTAGGAATTGATACGATGTCATCCTAGGGTCTACTTGCCATGAAATTGCAGAATCTTCATTATTTTTAGGTTTGTGAATGCACGTTGCATCATTTATGCATATCACAGCCTTTGCTTGTTCTTTTGATCCCATTTTGTTTAAATATTTTCAAAAGTGACTTTTCTGCCCTCTAAGCTATTATTGCATTATTTTGCATACCTGAGATTGCTTATTATGCCATGATCCATTCTTGTCTAATTGAAGCATGTTGATTGATTTTCTTGAAGCTATCCTGATCATTTCCTGCATGAGCATGATCATATTTGTTTATTCTCTGTTTTTACTTGATTCAGGCATGCTTTGTATTTTCTTATCAGATGTTTACCTTATTCTATACATGTGCATCGATTTATTCTTGTTGCTTTTGTAGGTGCAGTGTAGGCAAAAGACTCTTGTTGGAAAAAGAGTTCCCAGACCTCCTCAACCTCCTCCATCTCTAGAGGTGGACTCATCTTCATCTTCTATTGAGGCTACCCCATCTGCATTAGTCCATTCAGAGCCATCTCTTATGGAGGCACAGGGTCCTATCGTCCGAGCAGTGCCTTCTCTCTCTTACTCTGGCAAGAAACTTGAGTTAGAATTTAGATTCGACCACGATCCATTTTCTGAGTTGGAGCAGACCAAGTGGTTTTATGATGAGCTCACTCGTTGGGGCATCGATGCTATCATGACATTGGCAAACACTATAGTCTATCCCTGGTTGGTTGCATTGTTCTTCCAGCACCTCCGATTGGATGAGGATGATCGACTATTGATGCATACGACTATAGATGGTTAGGATATCGACATTTCTATCCCTGCCATATTTACTGCTTGCCGATGTCCCCACCTCTCTTCATTGGTCGCTGGCTCTGAGGATCCATTATATCCCAGTGCTCCACCTTATCCCTCTGAGATGACCATGGTTGCGACGCTATCTCCACAGGCAGCCTTTGAAGGCAATACATTTGGAGATCGAGTTGATATTGATCCCCAATACTGGTTCTTTGATTCTGTGTTGCACCTTAATGCCTTTCCTTCAGGCCATAGCACATAGAGGCGAGAGAGGATTCTCTAGGCTTTAAATTTTTGAGCCAGGGTTGCTGGATTTCTGTTCTTGCTCTTATCTGGGAGATCATTCATAAGTTCTGGAAAAATCTGATCTTCACACATAATTCTAGAACTGATGCTTGGCCTTTACTATATGGCCACCTGATTACATAGTTGTTGATTTACTAGGGCTACCACTTTAACCCGGATAAGACTAATGTAGAGAGAGCTAAGAGGGCATATAACATTGCCAAATAGACAAAGACTTATAATTCTTGCCTCAAGAATAGGAAGAAAAAAGACAACAAAAGGAAGTGAGATCAGAAGAGAACCGAAGAGGATGCAGCTGCAGAGGAGGCAGCCGATGGATCACTTCTTAGACAGCTACGACGCACTATTACTTTCGCATCTACTTCACAGCTAGATGTACCTCTTGCATCCCAGTAAGCCGGCCCCTCTCATGTCCCTCCTATAGAGCCGATACCAAAGGCCGATTCTTGATCCCGTCATGCCAGTTCAGATTCTAGCTACAGATCTGATTTCATTCAGCTGCATACAGACTTCATTTCTTTTAGAGCTGACATTACCGGGTATCACGAGGATATCACAAGGTGTTATGATGATTTGGTGAGGAGGCACGATAATTTAGTTCGGCGATCTGATGACTTGAGGACATACATTTTCGAGGCGACGAGAGATATTGCGACATTACGGATGCTCCAAATCATTGCCGACATGATGGCTCCGGATGCTGCTCCCTTATTCTACCATTTTCTATCTCTATTATTATCTGTTCTGATACACTGATATTTTGCTACACTGTTATTATTGGGATATTTTTGCACTGATTTGATATCTGCCCCCAATTTTGGATATTTTAGATATTTTTGTCGTGCACTTCATATTCATTGATTTTTGGATTATGGTTTTAGATTTACTTGATATATATAGATTTTTGGATTTTGATATCAGTTTTGGATATTCTGAGCTTTATACTGCTATATGCTATGAATTTTGCCCAGTTCTCAGTTTCACCTCTCATTTATATCATTGATATATATGCTTTAACAGTTCTTAGTGTGACCATTTTTCAGACAGGTTTTTGGAATCCAAGTTTGGAGGTGCGCCTTTTTATGCTAAGCTTCCGGTGCCGAGTCCTATTTGCTACACCCATTTGGTATACTCTTTCCATTATCTGTTGCTTCTTTGCATATTAAGGAAAATGCACAGAATAAGTTTGGGGATGTGTTAGCATATTTTACATGTCGCACTTAGTTTTTATGCATGTGGTATGACTTGAAAGTTTTGAGCCATGATTTTGATCTTTTAAGAACTATGATACTTAGAATTTAAAAATTGCTTGACTTGAGAGTCTAATACTCCTTGTATGCTTTGTGGATGCCATTTAGGAGTAATTTTTTCGAAAGATTGATATCGTCCTTACATTTATAGTTCACATCATCCTGATTTTGTGATTGTTTTGAAATTCACTCTAGGATTCTACACTAGCACATGCGCACACTAGCATTCATTTGTGGGGTACATGCTTTGTTGATTATTGATTTAGTTATATCCCAATTGAGCTAGTAGTGCATTGAAAGTTTTCATTCTTGACAAAGGTGGATAACAAACCCTTTTCACTAAGTGGCTTGGATTCTAGTCTCATCAAACACTGAATTTCTTGTGCCAAAAGGTGGAGGACCCAAACTCTAGGTTAAAAAAAAAAAAGCAAATTTGCAAAAGCAAATAAAAGTGAGGACTTCTCCCAAAAGGTGAGAAGTGGGAAATGATTAGATGGAGGTTGTTTTAATTTTTAGCCTAGTTGATTTGAGCTTGTAAGTTTTTAGGGGTGTTTCTACACCTAGTGCCCTAAAGCCGTCCGGTTTGGGAGTCATTGACCTAACGCTCGACCTCATGAATCGCTAGAATGCTTAATAGATCAACACATTGATTGCACCATGCTTCCATCTTTGATCCAACAAAAAAAATAAAATAAAATAAGTACACCTAGTTGAATAAAGCTTTTAATAAAAAGGTTCATTCTTTGTCTTGATGATCGGTACTAGATTAGTGTGCTAGCTTGAGGCCGCATGTGATCATTTCTCTAGTTGGCTTATATAGCAATATATTTGATGCCGGTTCACTTAAAAAGGATTTTAGAGTTGTTTTGATTTTCATGATCATTGTCTTGATGTGTGAAGGACCATACTTGCTTGCTTGGTGTTGAAATTTTGGAGAGTTGCTTGGAAATGGTTGAAAAATTACATATTTGAGGTAGTTTTCTCCCAATGCTTGTTTTATATGTTGGTGCCTCTTAACTGAGAAAGAGCTTAATGTTTGTGGGTATCATTTCTGGAAACATTCATGAGACTTTAATCATCCACTAGAGGTAACCTAGGGGTTCAAAAGGCTTGTTGCATACTCTAAATGCAATCGTGTTCCCTACGAAACTAGCGCTATCCTTTCATTGCTTTCTAGTTCATAGTTACTTAGTTGTTTATTTCTTTCTTTTCTTTGTAGTTTATTGCTAAGGACTAGCAATATCTAAGTTTGGAGGTGTGATAAGTGCTCAAATGTGATGCATTTTAGCACCTAAGTTAGGGTATTTTAGTCCAATCATCTATCTTACTTTCATGTTTTAGTTCTTATTTGTGTTTTTGTCTATTTCAGGTCAATAAGGTTCAAATAGGCTAAAAAGAGCCTTTTAGCTCAATTTTGGAGCTAAGGAGAAGATCCGGAAGAAGTCAGAAAAATTGCACTGTTGAGGCTTCGATTAATCGAAGACATCTGCAATCGATCAAGATCAAAGCGGTGCCAGCTCAATGGATAGGGTTGCCAAGTGTTAAAAATATCTTGCCACGTTAGCTTTGATCGATCGAAGCAAGTGTTGGATCGATCAAAGTTACTGTTGGTAGTGTGCTGTCTAATTCCCGAGCACACCCGAACTCTACCAACTTTTGTAAGTGTGAGTTTTCACCAATCAAAAGCCTTATTTCTGACTTGTTGCCTACTCAAAGAGCATTGTATTTAAATTAAATGAACCAATTTGTAAAAAGTTCCTCTAGTTGATATTTTACCAATTATAGAAATAGTTTCTCTTTAGAACTAGGGTTTTGGGAAGAACACCAAGGAGGAAGAAGATCAATTCCACCATGAAGATGGCCCTTGATGGTTGGATGCCACCTACTATGAGTGGCTAAATTCCTCACTTGGGGCTAGAATTAGCCCCTAGGCTTGCTTCTTAAACCTAGTCTTTTGTAGATTTTTGGGGATTTTAGTTGTAATTGATGTTTTGACCATGAATAAATATAGATCTTGTGTTTTTACATGATTTGTATGAATTAATGCTTTCAATTGATCATTTAGTTCTATCCATATGTCTATGTGTACTAGAATGAATGTTCATGCGCTTAACACTAGTTTTTATAAGTTTGATGCATGTCTATGTGTGTTGAAATTATAGATCTAGTGATGGTCAAGGTATGATGCTTAATTGATTACTCTTGTGGTTTATTTAATGGATCATGCTTATTTCTTGATGGATTGTGTTACCTCCTTAGCTTAATTAGTTTAATTTGTATGTCATTAACATAGTTATAGTGTAATTGCTTTAATTTCCTAAATAGGTAAACAATTTACTCTTGTTGTTTGATGATCCATGCTTATAAGAGCAAGTAGTACATTTCTCTATATTTTTGTGTGTGCATTAATTGTGGTTTAATTGAATGGTTAATAGTCTTATTTGATAGGTTGTGCTACTCACTAGATTGATTAGACAATTTATGCTTATTTGCCATCCATGCTTAGTTTTCAATTAATGACACACACACACACACACACACACACACACATTTGACTTACAACATAAAACTCCTCTTAAATTGACAATTGCTAGTGTTTGATGAAGTGAAGCTTAGCGGTAAACTCTAAGCCCCAAGACCTTTCTCTCATACTATTTTCCTTAATTTCTAGATTGTTGTTAATTTGCATGATTTTAATTGAACCATTAGTATAATTCAACCAATCAAACCCTATTTGATCATTCGACCTACTAATCCAACATTAAATTCAGAATACTTTGCAAATAACTTGGGACGATCCTTACTCGCTCTTACTACATTAGTAGTGGTAGTGGCATTACACAAATTTAAACTTGGCTGCACTATCACATTTTAAATCATCAATTTTGGCACATTGGAATGGCCGTGACCAGGCACAACCGGTCTTAAACTAGCACATAAATCAAGTAGCAATCATCAAGACAAAGAAATGAACATTTTATTCAATTTATTTCCAACATGCTCTCTTTTTCTTTTTCTCTATATTTCTTTTATGGGATTAAAGATAAGAGTATGGTGCAATGTAATGATTTCTTAAGCTTACTAGAAGATTCATGTAACGAGCGTTAGGCCAATGACTCCCAAACCGGATGGCTTTAGGGCATTAGATGTAAAGACACCCCTAAGGACTTACAAGCTCAAATCAACTAGGCTACAAGACAAAATAACTCTCATCTTGTTATTTCCCAATTCCCCACCTTTGGTGAGAAGCACTCACTTTTATTTTTTTTGGCTATTGATTGGGCCTTCACTTTTCGGTGTAAGAATTCAATGCTTAATGAGGCAAGAATCTCAGCTACTCGGTAAAAGGGTTTGTTATTAGCATATAAGGTTATTTTCTCAGGAATGAAAGCTTTTAAAGCCTACTTGCTCAATTAGGATATAACCATAACATAATCAACTAAGCATGTAGCTTACAAATGAATGCTAGTGTGCACATTTGCAAATGTAGCACTCTAAAATTAATCTTCAAAGCGTTTTCACAAACAAAATGATGTCGACTACAAAAACAAGCATGAAATCAATCTTTTAAAATTTTTTCTCCTAAATGGCATCCAAAGGCATACACGGAGTTTTGAACTCTCAAGTCAAGAAAATTTTCAATTTAATGGAACATAGGCCTTGAAAGATCAAAATCATTGCTAAAGTGAATCTTAAATCTTAATCATGCAATTAAAGCTCAAAACTTAGCAATGATCCATTTTGAAAGACATCTTCCCCAAACTTGGATTCAAAAACATATTTGAATAGCCACACTAGCAAACTCACATCAAATATCAAATGGGATAAAGAAGGGCAAATTATGTACTCGAAGGCAATATAATACAAAGTGAAAGAGAGATATGAGATCAAATCAGCATTTTTATTATTTTTATTATTATTTTTGTTATATATATATATATATATATATATATATATATATATTTGAAATAAAACATGTATGTACATAAGGAAATAAATTGAGATCTAAGAGTTTCTGCAGAGTGTGGTTATTAAAGGTGTGGTGGATCTTTTGTTATGGGATAAAGGGAAGTTTACTTTCAAATCTGCATGGAATATTATTCGATATACTGATACAGAGGTGGAGTAGTTTAAATTGTGTTGGGGGAAGGCTCGGCCCAAATTGTCCACTGCAGCTGTTCTAGTGTTATTGGATAGATTACCTACAATGTGTAATTTGTAATGAAGAAGGGTATGTCTGGTTGCTAGATGTACTCTATGTAAAGCTAACTTGGATTTGACAGACCATGTTTTTATCACCTGTTATTTTTCTCAAAGCTATTGGAGATGGTTGGGAGTGATATTAGGTTGGGATATCAGTAAGCTTCAGGAAATGGTAATAGTTTAGGACTTATGTAATTGGATGAACACATTGTATAAAAATTCAAAGCAGTTACAGAGTCTTTTCGCTGCACGCCTATGGTACATCTGGAGGGAAAGAACTAATAAACTTTATGGTTCCAATAGCTTAACTTTTGAGGTAGTGACAAGGACTGCCTTCTTGGAAGTTTGTGATGTTCAGAGAATTAATTTTAATGATGTTATTTTGTAATATCTATTTTGGTATAGTGCTTTTGTACTGGAAATGGACTTATTCATTAAAGCATATTCTCTTTGTAGGCCTTTTCAGTTCAATTCTCTGAGGATATGGCCTCTGCGCTCCTGTATTAATGTTGATTTTTTGAGCTCAATACAACACCAATTATGAAAAAAAAGAAGGAAATAAAAGACAAAGAATAAAAATGCAAGTAATTAAAAATGTAAGAAAATAAATAATGCAAAGAAACATTTTTTTTTGGAAACAAGTACGATCGATCGTGAAAAACCATGATCGATCATAAATTTTTACAAATGATGGGCTGAAGGACTGGTCCTAGGTGCGATCGATCACACCTGGATGCGATCGATCGTAAATTTTTACGAACGATAGATCCCAAGAGCATATTTTCAGGCAAAAATAGGGTTCTGCAAATAACGATCGATCGTAAATGAGAGCAATTGATCGTAAATCAGGACGATCAATCGTACTAGGCTGTAAGGACACAAAAATGCTGAAATTGGCTGAAATTTGAAATGAAACACCTTGGAAGCAATTTAGACGACACAATAAGGTAAACAAAAGAAGAAATGGGAGAGAAATAGAATTTGAAACTCTACGAAACTGGTGTTTAACGTCTCTAGTAAGACGTTGGGCTACTTTCTAGCCCGGATCAAAAACTTTGACAACCGTTGTCCTCACCATGGGGTGGAAATGTCCTTGAATCCCACCCAACACACTATTCCCTTGGGAACTTGTTGGATTTGATGCAATGATGTTTGGTGGACCTCTCTCAACACCTAAAGAAAGATATTTTGGCTTCTTTGCCTTTTTGAGCTTAGGTTTGAAAGTAGAATCATGGGAATGAGGAACACTTGCACTTGATGGATTAACAAGCGGTAAATCCTCAACCATTTTTTCAATGAGATTCATTTGCTCATGCTTATCAAAAGAATTTGGGGTAGGATTAAAAATGTTCAATTTGACTTTTATATGTCTGAAAGAGATCTTCATAACCCCGGTCCTACAATTGATGGTCACATTAGTGGTAGCCGAAAAAGGATGACCAAAAATGATGGGTATTTAACTCTTAGGGTTAGGGACCGGTTCTGTGTCAATTACCACAAAATCGACCGGAAAGAAGAATTTATCAACTTTAATGAGAACATCTTTAATGATCCCATGAGGTTTCTTAATAGACTAGTTGGTAAGTTGTAAAACAATCGATGTGGGTTTTAACTCCCCCAAACCTAATTGAAGATACACCGAGTAAGGAAGAAGATTGACACTCACTCCTGAGTCCAAAAGAGCCCTATTGATTTCGTGATCACCAATGGTGCATGAAGTAGTGGGAGAACCAGGATTCTTGAACTTGGGAAGAGTATTATGTTAAAGAATGGAACCCATTTGCTCGGTGAGAAGAACTTTCTTTGGTGCTTGGTTTTTGGACTTCCTCTTTTGAGTGCACAAGTCTTTCAAAAACTTGGCATAGGCGGTAATTTAACGGATTGCATCAAGAAGAGGAAGATTGATTTTCACTTGCCTAAACACTTCCATTATTTCATGAATTTTCCCTCTGGTTTCCCAAAAGGTGAAGGATTTTTTAATGCTTGTGGAAACAGAGCCTTCAGCTCATGGGACTTTTCAAGATTGTGAGATGATGATGATTGTGATGATTTATCCTCAGTGTGATCACTTGCCCTTGGTAAAGTAAGAATAGGCTTGGGAATAGAGGGTAAAGGGCCACTATCTTCACTAGGTAAATCCACTTTGTTATCAACCTCTCTCCCACTTCTCAAAGTGGTTATAGCATTCATTTACTCATGGATGGGAAATCCCGATGAGGGAGTTGATTCCAACATGTATTGCAGTTTAGGCTCAGGTTGAATAGGCAATTTACCATTCTCTTTTGCATTCAAAGAATTAGCTATTTGCCTGATTTGGGTTTCAAGCTTCGCTATTGATTGAAAGTGAGAATAGAGCACTTGAGTATTGGCTTATAAACTACCCGAGGCCGCCAAAACCTTATCCTCAAAGGCGGAGTTTCAAGGAGGTGCTTGCGGTGGATGAGAGTAAGATTGATGATTTAAAACTTGAGGATTGGAATAATGGTTCACATTGTGAAGAGGATAGGAAGGACGGTACCCTTGAGAATTAACATTTTGGAGATGAAAGGGCACATACTTTACTTGGAAACCTTGACCTTAAGGAGGGTTTGCACCGTCTCCTTGATTTTTCCAAGAAAAGTTTGGATGTTCCATCCACCCCGGATTGTATGTGTTAGAATAGGGGTTGTTCCCTAGACGAACAAATGTAGCATTCACTTGCTCTTGTTGCTTACTTTGAAAAACATATCCAATAGGACAATTGGAAGTAGTGTGAGTCAAGCTAGAGCATGTCATGCACATTTCATGATGAGGATGAGGATGAGGATGAGGAGAGGAAGATGTTTGATTTGCCGAGTTTTGATTCAATAAGAATTGATTAAATCTTTGCATTAGAGTTTTAACCTCGGCGACCATTTCCATTGAACTCTCTACTTGGCACAAGTTTAAGTTCTTCTTCCCTCCAACATTGGAATTACAGGCTAACTGAGAGGATAACGACCTATGCATTGAGTTTTCACTCATGTTTTCAAATAGACGCTAAATGTCATCCTCATGCCTTTCCAAATAACTGCCTCCACATGAAGCATTAACCATACCTTTGTGGGTATCGGATAAGCTCTCATAGAAGCGTTGGACTAATTGCCACTTGGGAAGGTCATAATGAGGACACTTTCGTAGCAAGTCATTCAAACACTCCCACACTTCATGTAAGGGTTCTCCATTTCCTTGGAAAAACTCACGAATAAAAGTTCTTATGGAATTGGTTCGACTTACGGGTAATACTTTTTTAAAAATTCTTATTGCATTTGAGCCCAAAATGTTATGGTATGCGCCCCTAAGTTATTGAATCAATATTTAGCTTTATCCCGAAGAATGAAAGGGAAAAACTTCAACCTTAGAACTTCTTTCAACACATCCATGATTTTCACGATGGTGCACACTTCTAAAAACTCATCTAAATGTTTATATGGCTCTTCATTGCTCAACCCAAAGAATATAGGGCACATTTGGATAGTGGAAGGTTTAATTTCATAGTGATGGGCCCTAAAGTTAGGAAGCCGAATGCAAGTTAGGGCATTGTATTCATTAGGCACTTAATGATCCTTAAGAACAATTGGAGGATTTGGAATTGATTGTTCTACATGAGCTTCGAGAAGGATTTGACCTAGAGGTGGTGGTTGCACGAAAATAGGTCTTGGCATTCCAAGAAGGATTTTCACAAGAGGTGGTCTTGGCATTCCTAGAGGTTGTAACACATTATTATTAGGATGATACATGCCTTGTTGATCCACATAACCAAGATCCTCAATTTGATCTTCCATTAAAGTTATGGGGTGTTCAAGAGTTGTTAAGAATGTGATATAATATGCATAAGAGGATGCATTTTAATTATTTAAGTATGAGTTTGAGTCTGTTATTGTGTTATGATATTTATATGCAGTTTGATGTTGGTTAAAGATGGCTTGTATACCAAATTCATGTTAAAATAGAATTTTTTAAATCAGTTGGTGGCCTGTGATCCACTTTGTCTGGATGATTACTGTTTGATGATTTTGATCTCTAAAATACTTCATGTTGCACATGTTCACACTTGCATACATTATGTGGGGTATAAATTGAAGTCTTGTTTTGTTTTGTGTTAAACTAAGATGAGCAGGCGAATTTGATTATTTTAAGAACCAATGTATATAAAAAAGAAAGAAAAAAAAAAGTGTCAAGTTTGGATCTGTAGCCTAGATTACTTGAGCAATTAAGTCCTTAGTGGTGCTTTAACACTTAATGCCCTAAAATCAACTGTTTTGGGAGTCATCGGCTGAAAACTCGTTATACGAGTGATTTAGAGAGCTCATGAGACCCAAACATTACACAAAAGTACCTTGTTTAAAAAAAAAAAAAAAAGTGATAAATGAAAAGAAAGCATACCTATGAAAAGAATAAAATATCTTGGGGATTGGAATTTAAAAAGTTTACTTGTGAATTGAGGGATAACATGGAATAGATATAAGTATGGATAGTAAACCACATGTTTAAGACTATCGGTTCACTTCTAAAAAGGATTTTGGGGATTAAGATTGTTGAATATGTGATTAAATTGACTTGTGGGGACGATGGTTACTAAATTAAGATTGAGAGTTTAAAATTTGTGTTATATTTGACTAATTGATGTGTTGTTGGGACATTATGATGTGAAAATACGTTTGAATGAGTTTATTGCGCAAGTAAGGCACTGTTTGGAGATGTTTGTGGGTACCATCAGTGGAAACCCTCATGAGACTACAACTCGTCCACTAGGGGTAACCTAAGGGTTTAAAGGCTTGTTGCATAGGTTAAATGTAACTGTGATTCCTACGAAAGCAGCATTTTAGTTCTGTATAGCTAAGGGGCTAGCAATATGTAAGTTTGGGGATGTGATAAATGCTGAATATTACATATTTGAGTCCCTAAATATACGTATGTTAAGACCTAAAGTAATTATTCTATCCAGTTCTAGATTGATTTATATTTATTTCATGTTTGTAGGTACTTTCCCAAAGAATCGGTTAAAACCGGAACTTTATGATGAAAAGATTGATATCAAAGCTTATAGAGTCGTTATCGATCATCCAAAGTAAGCTTGGAGTCAAAATGGTGAATTATGGAGAATTTCAAGTGCCATAACTCGAGCCTAGATCCATTGGCTCAAGCACAACAACAAGAAGCAAAAAAATCCACTAAGGCATAATAGCTTGAGCTGAGATCTTAGGGCTCGAGCCGAACCTCAAGGTGCTCGAGCCTTTGCCAAAGAGCTCAAGCAGGATGCACCAGAATATGAAAAGTTGCTTCAAAGAAAATCCGTTTTGCCAAGGCCTCGAGCCAAGACTCAAGAGCTCGAGACAAAAGTTAAATAGCTTGAGCCATTGCCAAATAGCTCTAGCTAGAGACTTAAGGCTCAAGCACCATGAAGGATGGATCGAGCACTGTTAAAGAAGAAATCAAAAAATATTCTAAGTGTTATGAAAAAGACGTTTCGGAAAAGATTTGAAGAAATTTAGCTAAGTATAGAAGTTAGGGCTCGAACACCCTTCCATATAGCTCGAGCCATTAACCAAATAGCTCGAGCCGAGGCCTCTAGGCTTGAGCCATTGAAGATAAGTCAGAACTTTAAGTTGCAGGATTTGTTCTAATTGCATTCTATTTCATCCTAGATGGGCCCAA
Source organism: Cornus florida (assembly GCF_030987335.1). Taxonomy (NCBI): domain Eukaryota; kingdom Viridiplantae; phylum Streptophyta; class Magnoliopsida; order Cornales; family Cornaceae; genus Cornus; species Cornus florida. The sequence goes on along the minus strand of NW_026775574.1, from coordinate 35,723,574 downwards.
ATCACCCCAGAAGGCCTAAAAGCCCAACTAACCCTTAATAGAAGTTAAATCTTATATAAAAGGAGGCACAAGGCTATAAAAAAACTCTATTGATTCTCTTTCAATTCTCTCTTATTTTAGTGGTGGTTTTTAGGATTTCTGTAGTTAGAAAAAGTGAAGATCCAAAGAAGAGAAGTGCAGTCCATGATAATGAAGACCACAACAACATAGATCATATCATGCGTCGTCATGAGTAACTAATTCCTCTCTTAGGGCTTTGGTGTAATCCAATCTGAGTATTATGGTTTGATTGTTTTAACTTTGGGAATTTGATAATTTATGTATTTTGATTGCATGATTATGAGCAATTGAGTAATATCAATTGGAGTTTTATGAAATAATAGTTCTTGAATAATTAATACCTTGTCTTAGATTTAATTGTTCTTTAATTATTCTCAACCTATTCTTAATGTACGAGATGACGGCATAAGGGCTTCTTGATGTTAAGTATATAGATCATGCAATGGTGTTCCAACATTTTTTATGAATGAATATTTTCATAGGCTATGCTTAGCAAAGATGAATTATACTACAAAATTAATTAAAAGTAGGTAGGTGGATAATTCATGTAAACTGAAGATAGGTTATAGTTAGTTGATATTCATAAAATATTTTTCTTTAAAACCGAATTAAACGAATGTTATTGAGTTTAATTCATATAATACATAAATTGTTTGAAATCCCAAGGTTGAATGGTTGACCATAATACGAAGTCACGGTGAAATCAATCCCTAAGACTCTCTCTCTCTAATCTCCTTACTTTAATTTAGTTTAATTTTATTTTATGTTCGTGCTGAATCAAAAATCTGGATTAATTGAACTTAAAAGTAAACACTCATCTCTCTGTGGGATTGATATCCTTAATATAGCTTAATTCTGCAAAAATTCGTGCTATTGCGAGTGAATAAAATTACACACATCACAATTATGGTGCAAGAAGCTCACAAAGATCCTAAGCAACGACGTCGAGGTCCAAAGCTTGATTCCCTTGTAATCAAGTACCTAATTGCACAAAAGTAACAAGTAAGAAAATAGTAGAAATTTAAAGCAAGCAATCAAATGAGCACTAATGCCTAATTTGATTCCAACTAAACCATTTATTCTCAGCAATGATGCTAAAAACTTGATGCGATGTGAGCGTGTGCACAAAAATGTGTACACTTTTGATTATTTAGAAATGTGCTAAATGGGCATCAACTTTTACAATTTATAAAAGCCACTTAACACAATACGATGAAGTATAGTGAGAAGGGATCATCCTCAGGGATTAAACACGTAGTTGGAATCTAACTTAACTTTAGTGGTTCAAAAGATTGAAAGAGAGAGTTTGGTGTCAAGCCCCTTTCTAATGGTTTAGAAAACCGACTTTGTAATGCGAGAGGTCGCTTCACAAGGTCAAAATATGATTATGGTTTAAGAAGCCTTTAAAAGTCAAATTTACATTTATAAAACTACTACTACAACTAATGAAGTATAGTGGGTAGGGATCGTCCGCAGAGATTATATGTGTTAGAATTTAACTTTGACTCTAGCGTATCAAAAGATTACAAAGGAGGGTTGGGTTGATTAAACTAAGGTGCAATGAAATTAAAATGCAAGTATAGTAAACTAATGAGAGATAGGGATTTAAGAGATATAAAGAGAGGTCTTAGGGTGTTGAATCACCACTAAGCTCATGTAATTAACTACTTGCTTTCCATTAATGGGAAATACATTGTTGCAATCTAGATGTGGCCACAAACATAAACACAATTTGCATGTAAAAGTGTGAACTATCTAATACAAGTGTGAATTGTCTACCTAACCAACAAGTAATCTAAGAATAGAACAACCCACCAAGATAAAAGCGTAATCCATCAATTAGTTAACACATGTATCTAATAAGAGCACACATCAATCTAGATAATCATGGAATTTGCAATAATAAGTGTGGAGTATCAAACCAAGCAAAGATTGTCAACCTACCTACAAACATGAATTAAATTGTAGAACAACCCATCAAGTGTAAGCATAATCCATCAAATTAGTTTACAAACCCATTCAATGAAAACCATACTTAGCCATCACTAAATCCTTAATTAATCACACATAGACATGAAACCAACATAGAGAATCTATTGTAGAGATCAATTCCCAAATAATCATATATAAGACAACCTGTAATTAAAATAGAGAATCACTAGGAAGAATTAAATCAACAATTACAAGGCTAACCACTGATGAGCGCTGAAAAGTGCGTATTTAAACCCCTTAAGCTTGGTTATTCTAGAACCTTAATCTATCTTATTTTACCGTTTTGTATTGATTTCGTGTTATTTCCATTTTTAGGTATTTATCCCCAAAATAAGCTAACTTAGCCAAATAAGAGCATAATTGAAGCAATTATGGGATTAATCAAAGAAAGAAGTAAAGTAGAGCAAAAGGAAGCAAATGGTGGAATTTCAGTAACTTCGATCGATCTCAAGAAAAGTTTGATCGATCCAACTTTCATCGATCTTAGCACTTCAAGATAGATCTGAGCCACTTTTGTCCCTGTTCAAAGATCTCAAAAGTTCGATCGATCCAACTTCCTTCTTCGATCGATCGAACATTCTTGTCCTTATCCAAATGATTGAGTTTATCCAGTTGTACCACCCTACCAACCACTTTTGTCTTTTTCCCAAAAATATCTTCAAAATATCTCAGATTTGTTTTTATCCAAAAAGGCGCCGCCATTGAGGATCGATCCAACTTCAGTTCGATAGATCTCAGCCATGTTCGATCGATCCAAGTCCAAGGTTCGATCGATCGAACTTCCTCCAGTGCGAAAAAGTTAAATTTCCATCTCATTGAAAGCTGTCCTTATCCAATCATTGGGGAATATTTGCTGCACTACCCCAGCTCATTTTGTGTGTCACTTGACCTACCTATATAAAGAATATGATACACTTTTTGAGAAGATTCTTAGCATTCTTAGAGATTAGAGAGAGGCTACTCTTAGAGAGGAAGAAAAGAAGAGGAGGATGCTAGAGACACCATTAGAGACTCTTCATCAACCAAGGTGTAACGACCCGGTCATTTGCCTTCCTTTTCTTTTTCTTGAAATTTTACAAATGAATTTTTTTCATTTAATTTTCTTTTCTGAGCTCTGTTTCATGTCGCTTAGTGTCATCTCGAGTGCTCGGAATTGGTTTCTGAGACTCTTTCATGTGAATTGACAACTTCCTTTGAGGACCGAGTCATTTTCACATTTTTCGTTTTTCAGACACTGTGCGCTATTTCGTCTTTTCCCTATTATGTCATTTTCCCTATTTCGTCTTATCTCCGTTTGTCAGTTTTTGGCATAACCTCACTTTTTGTGCTCGGAGTTGGTTTTTGATTTCACGTGCCATTATCTTGAGTGGTTTCCTCGAAATACGTATCTTTACTTTTGCAAGAAAGTACTCTGGTTGCTCCCGGTGCCCATAGGGGCATGGATGCACAATTCTTTAGAATCCCTTTCATTTCTTTGGGAGTTTTTCGTAAATATCTTTTGAAGATATTTTATTTCAGGGGCATTTAAGAAAATATCTTTTGGACTAAGTTGCCGCCGAACTTGTTCGGGGCATAACTTTCTGCTCAGGACTCAGTTTTTAACGCCGTTTCTTCCGTTGTTCATATTTTCTCATTTTGAATCTTTTTTGTTCACAGAGTTTTGCCGTTTGAGCGTGTTTGCTTAAAATCCACTTTTCTGGACCTGGCGGGGCCCTTTCGGGGCAGTTTTTGAGACTTACTATAAATAGGATGCCCTAAAGTGAAAAATCAGATTTTGGTCATGTGCCCCACCTCTCTGGGCCAGATCTCCTAGTAGCCATGGCTACTGCTTTCTCTCTCCTCCTTTGGTCCACTTTTCCTTGGTAGAAATCCTTCGGCCTTAGCATTTAATGCTTCCCTTGACGTGCTCTACCTTTTGCCCTTATTAGAATCCATTTTCGACGATTTTTCAAGTTCGGGTTTGGAGTCAAGTTGAGATTTTCATGGTGCTTCTTGCGGATTCTTGTTCACGGTGTTGTCCCCGACAAAACCTCTCGGTATCATCGAATTCGGAGCACTTTTATTTTGGTGGGCCTTTGGAATTTTCATCTCAAATTGAGGTAGGGGATGTTCTAGGTTTAAATTCTTGTTATATAGCATGCTTGTGATGCTTATACTACTTGTTTGCATGATTAAATATAAAATCTAGAGATTTTATTATTTATTTTTCTTGTACGGGATCTAATTTTTCCGGTTGCTCATGACTTGGTTTAAACATGTAGCATGATTTTATATTGCCCCTCGATATACTCATTGTCGTGTATTAAAATTAGAACATTTGAATAAGTATTAAAGATTTTATTTCATATTTATCTTAGGTGAAAGATTAATTCATATGGCCTTAACTAGCTTGAAATCAATATGTGTTAGCATATTAAATTAGGCCTTAGCATGCTCTCCAACGTAGTTGAATTTGAAAGTAATTGGAGGTGTTTTGAAAATTAGTAATTATTAATTAATTTGATTAATTAATTTGCCCCGAGTGCACTATTCACTCCATTTGAATTCTGACTTGATATTCTTGATCTACATGCCATATAGCTTCAGATATTTTTGATTTAGAATATTTGGTGAGGTTTTGAAACCTTTCATTTAATTAATTTCTTTGTTTAAGATTTAATCCTCATGGTGATATACAACTTGGAATGGAATTGTGGCATGCTAAAAAATTAAGTTTTGGTGTGGTTGTTCACATATATTAAATTGGGATTAATTGCATGAGAATTGCAACCTTTATTTTATATTTAACTTTAGTGAAAGTTTAATTTACATAGGTGTAAATTGCATGAAATAAACTTGTAATGTGATATTACATTAATCCTTGGCATGTTTTTCAACATAGGTTAATTTGAGAGCATTTGGTTAAGTTTAAAAATCTAGAAATTTTAATTAAAAGAATTAATTAAAATCTATTTTGTGGTCCCATTAGCTTAATTAAGATTTTAACATGATGTTTGTATTGGCCATGACTTGTTTACTAGTATATATTAATTTTGGACTATTTGAAGTTGTTTTAACATGTATTAATTGAAAATGAATCAGAAATCTAGAGAATTTAATTGTGTTTATCTATTTAAATTCTATCAATTTGCTCCATGATCTAGTTGTGTTTTAGAAGTGGTTTCTATATTCAAATCATGGACTTAGACTTGTTGTATATTCATTTGGTTATGTTTTGAACATTGGATAACATAGTTGCTATGTTTGTATTCATGAGAATATATTTTCCTTATTGAATATATTGTTCCCTTGTGTAATGATTTGCACATTTCATGTTTAACATCTTTCATGCATAGCGTATAACGAATCGCACACTGAAGATTCGACATTCATCATATCATATTAGTTGTGGATTTAAAGCATGCATTGTATAGGTTTCCAAATTTGGTTGTGCTTAGTAGATAGTTGATTATCTTGCATATTCCTGTTGATATATGCGTTGTTGCACAACTTGTTGATTTTGGAAACTTGGGGATGTCGTTGTTTGACTATGGCTAGGACGTGGTTCTAGTACGAGGGATAGTCCCTGTATATATAGTCTAGTGCGCACATAGGGAGGTTACCCATGGGCTAGTAACCCTAAAGTAACTATGTTGTCGGTCTGATCCAGTGTGACGTCCGAGTATCCACTTTGTTTGATTTCGTATTTCATTTTGAAGTTGATAACTAGATGATGTTGTAACTTGTTGTTTCTTATTTGTCATTCTATTTTAAGTTATAGGATGTTAACTTTGCGAAATTGTGCTTTATGCGTTGTATTGGAAGTTCCAATGTTGGTTAAATTGTATCGATATTGAAAATCGTGTTTTGACGTTCTAATAAAACTTAGGATTGATCCTATTGATTCATTTATAACATAGACATTAGGTGGCATGAACCACTACTGTTATTTTGTGCTTTAGATTCTAAGTTGATGGCTTTGAGAACTTAAACCTTGTTGCATTGTATAACATGCTCTTTCATTGTTGAATTGCATGGATAATGTGATTCTTGTTAACTTGTATTCAAATATGCTTTTGTCATGTTGTATGGAATACTCTAGACTTAGTTTAATTGTATTGAAAATGCAATTCATGTTAATCTATGCTCAAGCATTCTTCTTGTCGTATTCTTTAGATTATCCCAACCATGATTTGTTTCATACACGTATGTATATCATGATTCTTGTTGCTTAGACTCTAAGGTAGCTTAGGATGCTTCCCTAGTCTCACTTGGACATAGACGTTAGGTGGCATGAGCCCCTTTAACATGTTTCACGTTAAGGTGATAAATTTGTAAAATGCTAGGTCGATGCATGCTCATCTCCTACGAGTAGCTTTATGTTACTCACCCCTACGATACTGGGGCATATTTCAGGTACGAAGACTTGGTTCGTGACTCCTTGCATTCCTTGGATGTCGTGTAGTTTTCAAGTTTCCATTTCATGCAAATGTTAGCAGGAAATGTCATTTTGTAGACTTTTATGTTAAAATATGTATATTTGATTCCATGTATGTAATGTGTACTTAAGTGCACTCCTTTCGATGTATTTGCTATGTATGAGATGAGGCCGGAGGCCAATGACCATTATATTGTATTCTATGTACTTTTTAACTTCATGAAATATTGTGAAAATCTTGAAAAATCGCAAGTCATTGCTTCACCATGGTTGCATCGGGTGTGGGAATTCCGTTTTCATTCTTTCATAGGTCTTATAAATCATGTTTGAAGTATGGTCAAGGGCCAAACGGTCATTTGATCCCGTTTTGTATTTTTGGATTCTGAATTTTTATTCCAAGTTCCACTTTTGCCTTTTTGCTCGTTGGGGGATCGGATTTTGTATCGATGGTATTTTTAAGTCATGGACCATTGTAGCACGTCCAAATAGGTAAGTTTCCGGGCAAAACCTTATCGTGCATGGTCGTTTCCGGGCAAAATCTTATCGTTTGTGTTTTGAGCCTCTTGTGAATTCATTTCGCATTTTTTTTGCATATTCTGATCTAGGGGCATTATAGACTTTTCATGGTGTTTTTATTTTCTTCTTTCAATATGGTTGAATAGAAAACATGATTTTAGGGGGTTTTTTTTTCATGTTTTTCCAGAAAATGTCGTCTTGGTACCGGAAATCGTTCGCAAAGTTCAGCTTTCAGTTTTCTATTTAGCAGCTTTTTCGACCATCTGGACCAGATTTTTTGGGAGGGCATTTTGGGCATTTTACAATGCATTTTTTTTGAATTCTTTAGTAAGTCACGTAGAAAACTCAATTTTGAGAGGAGTTCCTTCTTTGTGTTTTTGCAAAAAAATTCATCTAGGCCTCCAAATTCAGCCTCTGTTCTGGATTTTTCTGAAAAATAACCCCTCAGCAGCTTTATGGGCTGCTGCTGCCAGCCATGGTGCACTGAGCGCGCGCGTGGCGAGCATGGGCGCGCGCATAGGGCTGTCATGGCCCCTCGTCGGGCCGCCGCGACGTCAATTCTTCTTTTGGACTTTTCTCCTTCGTCCGGACTCCGATTCAAGTGAAATTTTTTTTTAACTTGACTAATTTTTTGCTGTCTTTCCAACGGTGTGCTTGGTTGCACCCGGTTCTTCCTGGATAATTACCAGTTTACCCTTATAGTCTTAAGTGCTCATTTTTCTTCGTCAAGCCGTTTCTCCTTTGTCCGAACTTCGAATCATGCGATTCTTAAGTCCATCCTGACTATTTTTTTGTTTTCTTTCCAGCGGTGTGCTCGGTGGCACCCGAATCCACATTTTTTAAAAATGACTATTTTGCCCCTGGGGGCTTATTTGTCATATTTTTGATCTTTTGCTCCCGCATCAGTTCTCATTGAGTTTCACGACCTCATAGAAGGTAACTTTGACTTCTTAGAGTCTTATTTTCTGTTTTTGCTTTCGCATTTCAAATCCATTATCGAATCATCCTTACGATTCATCACAGGACACGCTAGCCTAAAAAACAGAGTCGTCACAGGTGGTATCAGAGCTCCTAGGTTCGAAAATCTTAGGACGACGGGTTTTGGGTGCATATCATGCTCACGTTGTTTTGCTTTGATGTGTCATTTATATCTTAATAACATGTCTTGTATGATAATATGTTCACATGTTCAGGTGTTTTGAGATATCTATCATTGGTTGAGCATGCTTTTGTGTATATATGCTTCCTGATAACATGTTCTGTGTCACTATCATGTTCTGGTGTGATAACATGTCTGCGTGCTTCTTAATAACTTGTTTGATTTGATAACATGCCTATTTGCTTATGTGGTAACTTGTTTACTACTTGTGTGAGTAGATAGTTATGCTATGTTGCATGCTACTTGTTTACTTTATGTCAGGTTTTTACATTGTCTCTTAGGATCTGTCGTATCCCTTGGATGCGTTCTTGTTTCACGAGTTTCTTCCTTGGATAGGAGAAATTCATTCTGTGAGGACCCATGTAGGGAACCTTCTTGTCTGTTCTGTTGGTTGATGCGAGTGAGGCTCATGTAAGGGTAGACGACTGCGATTCATTTCCTTTTCCTTGTCTGGTGGAGTGAGACGTGGGCCAGGGAGGCACTGTTTCATTTCCTTTTCCATTGTGGCTTTTAGATCTAAGGCTATAAGCATAATGGTGCCAGTGTCATTGTTGTCAGAGTTTTGGGATTAGCTACCCCAACTCTCGCAGATGCCTGGTTCCCGCGGTGCTTTTGGTAATTATCATTTTTGACATTGATGTCATTTGTATCAAAAAGTTCCCTTCCGGAACATGTTACGAACTAGTGCCTTATACTGTCATGCTACCTTACCGACGAGTAAGTGTGGGCGAGTTATGGTCACTGTTCGTACTGCCTTGTTACTCTCTTCTTCTATCATGTTTCAACGTTTTGTTGTCTTGGGATTCTCTCGGTAGTTGACGTTGAGTTAACGTGCCAATTCGTATGAGGTGTTGTCTCAGTTTATGGTTTCGCATTCCTTCAGTTGATCTTTAGACTTCAGGATTTGTCCTTCAGTGCGTTGTGAGCTGTCCTTTGATTTGACCTTTTGTTCGGTCATTATTCTGTTCTCTCTGGTATGTTCCTAATTTCGAGGACGAAATTCCTTTAAGGAGGGTAAGTTGTAACGACCCGGTCATTTGCCTCCCATTCTTTTTTCTTAAAATTTTACGAATGAATTTTTTTCGTTTAATTTTCTTTTCTGAGCTCTGTTTCGTGTCGCTTAGTGTCATCTCGAGTGCTCGGAATTGGTTTCTGAGACTCTTTCATGTGAATTGACAACTTCCTTTGAGGACCGAGTCATTTTCGCATTTTTCGTTTTTCGGACACTATGCGCTATTTCGTCTTTTCCCTATTTTGTCATTTTCCCTATTTCGTCTTATCTCTGTTTATCAATTTTTGGCATAACTCACTTTTCGTGCTCGAAGTTGGTTTTTGACTTCACGTGCCTTCATCTTGAGTGGTTTCCTCGAAATACGTATCTTTACTTTTGCAAAAAAGTACTCTGGTTGCTCCCGGTGCCCACAAGGGCATGGATGCATAATTCTTTAGAATCCTTTTCATTTCTTGGGGTGTATTTCGTAAATATCTTTTGAAGATATTTTATTTCAGGGGCATTTAAGAAAATATCTTTTGGAAGATATTTTCATTCTGGGGTAGTTTCGCAGTTAACCCTTTTTGTAGAGGCCATTGTGCAATTAACAAAAGTTATTACAAAATATCTCGTCTGGAGCCTGGATCTTTGTACGGGATTTATTTTTACATTTCGTTGACTCGTAAATTCATAGAATTTCCTTCTGGTCATTTTTCTCCAGTTTTAGAGTTTTTGGACCAAGTTGCCGCCGAACTTGTTCGGGGCATAACTTTCTGCTCGGGACTCAGTTTTCAACGCCGTTTCTTCTGTTGTTCATATTTTATCATTTTGAATCTTTTTTGTTCATAGAGTTTTACCGTTTGAGCACGTTTGCTCAAAATCCACTTTTCCGGACCCGGCGGGGCTCTTCCGGGGCAATTTTTGAGACTTACTATAAATAGGATGCCCTAAAGTGAAAAATCAGATTTTGGTCATCTTGCCCACCTCTCTTGGCCGGATCTCGTAGTAGCCATGGCTGCCACTTTCTCTCTCCTCCTTTGGTCCACTTTTCCTTGGTAGAAATCTTTCGGCCTTAGCATTTATTGCTTCCCTCGACGTGCTTTACCTTTTGCCCTTATTAGAATCCAGTTCCGACGATTTTTTGAGTTCGGGTTTGGAGTCAAGTTGAGATTTTCATGGGGCTTCTTGCGGATTCTTGTTCACGGTGTTGTCCCCGACAAAACCACTCGGTATCGTCGAATCGGAGCACTTTTATTTTAGTGGGCCTTTGGGATTTTCATCTCAAATTGAGGTAGGGGATGTTCTAGGTTTAAATTCTTGTTATATAGCATGCTTGTGATGCTTATACTACTTGTTTTGAGTTAAACTTATTCGAGTTCCCTTTGACGTAACGGAGAGTGTTTTAATGTGTAAAGATTGAATCCTTGAATGAAATTACCTCAATCAAGGTACCTATTATGTCAATGGACCTTTTTAATGTATAAAGACTTAATCTTTGATTTAAAATGAGAATTTTGAGTTTAACTTATTCGAGTTCCCTAAGAAGTCGCGAAGAGTGTTTTAATGACCATAGATTGAATCCTTGAATGAAAATACCTCAATCAAGGTACTAATTTTGTCACTAGAACTTTTTAATGAATAAAGATTGAATCTTTAAAAGAAAATGAGAGTTTGGTGTTAAACTTATTCGAGTTCCCTTTTACGCCCCGAAGTGTGTTTAAATGAGTACAGATTGAATCTTTGAATGAAAATTCCTCACTCAAGGTACCTATTATGTCACTAGACCATTTTAATGTACAAAGATTAAATCTTTGAACGAAAATGAGAGTTTTGAGTTAAACTTATTCGAGTTCCCTTTAATATCACGAAGAGTGTTTTAATTAATAAAGATTGAATATATGAAAGAAATTACCTCAATCACGGTACCGATTATGCCACATGACCTTTTTAATGTATAAAGAATGAATCTTTGAAAGAAAAAAGAGAGTTTCGAGTGTAACTTATTTGAGTTCCTAACGTAATCTCGTAGAATGCTTTAATGACTAAAGATTGAATCCTTTAAGGGAAATACCTCAATCAAGGTGCCTATTATGTCACTTGACCTTTTAAATGTATAAAGATTAAATCTTTGGAATAAAATGAGAGTTTTAAGTTAAACTTATAATAGTTCCCTTCGACGTCACGAAGAGTGTATTAATGAGTAAAGATTGAATCTTTGAGCGAAATTACCTCAATCACGATACCTATTATATCACAAGACCTTTTTAATGTATAACGGTTGAATCTTTGAAAGAAAATGAGAGTTTTGAGTTTAACTTATTCGAGTACCCTTTGAAGTCGCGAAGAGTGTTTTAATGACTAAAAATTGAATCTTTGAAAGAAAATACCTCAATCAAGGTACCTATTGTGTCATTAGAGCTTCTTAATATATAAAGATTGAATCTTTGAAAGAAAATGAGAGTTTTGAGTTAAACTTATTCGAGGTCCCTTTGACGTCCCAAAGAGTATTTTAACGAGTAAAGATTGAATATTTGAATGTAAACACCTCAATCATGGTACCTATTATGTCACTAAACCATTTTAATGTATAAAGATTAAATTTTTTAAAGAAAATGAGACTTTTGAGTTAAACTTATTCGAGTTTCCTTTGAGATCACGGAGAGTGTTCTAATGAGTAAAGATTGAATCAGTGAATAAAATTATCTCAATTAAGGTAGCTATTATGTCACTAGGCCATTTTAATGTATAAAGATTGAATCTTTGAAAGAAAATGAGAGTTTTGTGTTAAACTTATTCGACTTCCCTATGAAGTCGGGACGAGTGTTTTAATGACAAAAGACAGAATCTTTGAATAAGAGGTACAAAGATTGAATTTGTGAAAGAAAATGAGAGGTTTGAGTTTAACTTATTCGAGTTCCCTATGAAGTCGCGAAGAGTGTTTTAATAACTAAAGATTGAATCTTTGAATGAAAATACCTCAATCAAGGTACCTATTATGTCACTAGTCCTTTTTTTTGTACAAATATTTAATCTTTGAAAGAGAGAGAGATTTTTGAGTTAAACTTGTTTGAATTCCCTTGGACGTCCTAAAGAGTATTTTAATGAGAAAAGATTGAATCTTTGAATGAAAAATTCTCAATCAAGGTACCTATTATATCGCTAGACCTTTTATAGTATAAAGATTGAATCTTTGAAAGAAAATTAGAGTTTTGAGTTAAACTTATTCGAATTCCCTTTGACGTCCCGAAAAGTGTTTTAATGAGCAAAGGTTGAATCTTTGAATGAAATTACTTCTAACAAGGTACCAATTATGTCTCTAGACCATTTTAATGTATGAAGATTGAATCTTTAAAAGAAAATGAGAGTTTTGAGTTCAACTTCTTCGAGTTCACTATGTAGTCGTGAATTGTGTTTTAGGGACAAAAGATTGAATCATTGAATGAAATTACTTCAATCAAGATACCAGTTATGTCACTAGACAATTTTAATCAACAAAGATTGAATCTTTGAACGAAAATGATAGTTTTGAGGAAAACTTGTTCAAGTTCCCTATGAAGTCGCGAAGTGTGTTTTAATGACTGCAGATTGAATCTTTGAATGAAAATACCTCAATTAAGGTACCAATTACGTCACAAGACCTTTTTAATGGGTAAAGATCGAGTCTTTAAAAGAAAGCGAGGGTTTTAAGTTAAACTTATTCGAGTTCCCTTTGACGTCTCGAAGAGTGTTTAAAAGAGTAAGGATTGAATCTTTGAATGAGAATTCATCAATCAAGCTACCAATGTAAAGATTGAATCTTTGAGTGAAATTAACACAATCAAGGTAACTACTATGTCACTAGACCTTATTAATGTATAGCGATTCAATCTTTGAAAGAAAACGACAATTTTGAGTTTAACTTGTTCGAATTCCTCATGAAGTGGCGAAGAGTGTTTTAAAGACTAAAGATTGAATCTTTGAATGAAAATACCTTAATCAAGGTATTAATTATGTCACTAGACCTTTTTAATGTATAAAGAATAAATCTTAGAAAGAAAATGAGAGTTTTGAGTTAAACTTATTCGAGTTCCCTTTGACGTAACGGAGAGTGTTTTAATGTGTAAAGATTGAATCCTTGAATGAAATTACCTCAATCAAGGTACCTATTATGTCAATGGACCTTTTTAATGTATAAAGACTTAATCTTTGATTTAAAATGAGAATTTTGAGTTTAACTTATTCGAGTTCCCTAAGAAGTCGCGAAGAGTGTTTTAATGACCATAGATTGAATCCTTGAATGAAAATACCTCAATCAAGGTACTAATTTTGTCACTAGAACTTTTTAATGAATAAAGATTGAATCTTTAAAAGAAAATGAGAGTTTGGAGTTAAACTTATTCGAGTTCCCTTTTACGCCCCGAAGTGTGTTTAAATGAGTACAGATTGAATCTTTGAATGAAAATTCCTCACTCAAGGTACCTATTATGTCACTAGACCATTTTAATGTACAAAGATTAAATCTTTGAACGAAAATGAGAGTTTTGAGTTAAACTTATTCGAGTTCCCTTTAATATCACGAAGAGTGTTTTAATTAGTAAAGATTAAATATATGAAAGAAATTACCTCAATAACGGTACCGATTATGCCACATGACCTTTTTAATGTATAAAGAATGAATCTTTGAAAGAAAAAAGAGAGTTTCCAGTGTAACTTATTTGAGTTCCTAACGTAATCTCGTAGAATACTTTAATGACTAAAGATTGAATCCTTTAAGGGAAATACCTTAATCAAGGTGCCTATTATATCACTTGACCTTTTAAATGTATAAAGATTAAATCTTTGGAATAAAATGAGAGTTTTAAGTTAAACTTATAATAGTTCCCTTCGACGTCACGAAGAGTGTATTAATGAGTAAAGATTGAATCTTTGAGCGAAATTACCTCAATCACGATACCTATTATATCACAAGACCTTTTTAATGTATAACGGTTGAATCTTTGAAAGAAAATGAGAGTTTTGAGTTTAACTTATTCAAGTACCCTTTGAAGTCGCGAAGAGTGTTTTAATGACTAAAAATTGAATCTTTAAATGAAAATACCTCAATCAAGGTACCTATTGTGTCATTAGAGCTTCTTAATGTATAAAGATTGAATCTTTGAAAGAAAATGAGAGTTTTGAGTTAAACTTATTCGAGGTCCCTTTGACGTCCCAAAGAGTATTTTAACGAGTAAAGATTGAATATTTGAATGTAAACACCTCAATCATGGTACCTATTATGTCACTAAACCATTTTAATGTATAAAGATTAAATTTTTTAAAGAAAATGAGACTTTTGAGTTAAACTTATTCGAGTTTCCTTTGAGATCACGGAGAGTGTTCTAATGAGTAAAGATTGAATCAGTGAATAAAATTATCTCAATTAAGGTAGCTATTATGTCACTAGGCCATTTTAATGTATAAAGATTGAATCTTTGAAAGAAAATGAGAGTTTTGTGTTAAACTTATTCGACTTCCCTATGAAGTCGGGACGAGTGTTTTAATGACAAAAGACAGAATCTTTGAATAAGAAGTACAAAGGTTGAATTTGTGAAAGAAAATGAGAGGTTTGAGTTTAACTTATTCGAGTTCCCTATGAAGTCGCGAAGAGTGTTTTAATAACTAAAGATTGAATCTTTGAATGAAAATACCTCAATTAAGGTACCTATTATGTCACTAGTCCTTTTTTTTGTACAAATATTTAATCTTCGAAAGAGAGAGAGATTTTTGAGTTAAACTTGTTTGAATTCCCTTGGACATCCTAAAGAGTATTTTAATGAGAAAAGATTGAATCTTTGAATGAAAAATTCTCAATCAAGGTACCTATTATGTCGCTAGACCTTTTAAAGTATAAAGATTGAATCTTTGAAAGAAAATTAGAGTTTTGAGTTAAACTTATTCGAATTCCCTTTGACGTCCCGAAAAGTGTTTTAATGAGCAAAGGTTGAATCTTTGAATGAAATTACTTCTAACAAGGTACCAATTATGTCTCTAGACCATTTTAATGTATGGAGATTGAATCTTTGAAAGAAAATGAGAGTTTTGAGTTCAACTTCTTCGAGTTCACTATGTAGTCGTGAATTGTGTTTTATGGACAAAAGATTGAATCATTGAATGAAATTACTTTAATCAAGATACCAGTTGTGTCACTAGACAATTTTAATCTCTTAAGATTGAATCTTTGAACGAAAATGATAGTTTTGAGGAAAACTTGTTCAAGTTCCCTATGAAGTCGCGAAATGTGTTTTAATGACTGCAGATTGAATCTTTGAATGAAAATACCTCAATTAAGGTACCAATTACGTCACAAGACCTTTTTAATGGGTAAAGATCGAGTCTTTAAAAGAAAGCGAGGGTTTTAAGTTAAACTTATTCGAGTTCCCTTTGACGTCTCGAAGAGTGTTCAAAAGAGTAAGGATTGAATCTTTGAAT
The DNA here is from genome assembly GCF_030987335.1 of Cornus florida. Taxonomy (NCBI): domain Eukaryota; kingdom Viridiplantae; phylum Streptophyta; class Magnoliopsida; order Cornales; family Cornaceae; genus Cornus; species Cornus florida. The sequence goes on along the minus strand of NW_026775574.1, from coordinate 35,707,992 downwards.
GAGAATTCCTCAATCAAGCTACCAATGTAAAGATTGAATCTTTGAGTGAAATTAACACAATCAAGGTAACTACTATGTCACTAGACCTTATTAATGTATAGCGATTCAATCTTTGAAAGAAAACGACAATTTTGAGTTTAACTTGTTCGAATTCCTCATGAAGTGGCGAAGAGTGTTTTAAAGACTAAAGATTGAATCTTTGAATGAAAATACCTTAATCAAGGTATTAATTATGTCACTAGTCCTTTTTAATGTATAACGAATAAATCTTAGAAAGAAAATGAGAGTTTTGAGTTAAACTTATTCGAGTTCCCTTTGACGTAACGAAGAGTGTTTTAATGTGTAAAGATTGAATTCTTGAATGAAATTACCTCAATCAAGGTACCTATTATGTCAATGGACCTTTTTAATGTATAAAGACTTAATCTTTGATTTAAAATGAGAATTTTGAGTTTAACTTATTCGAGTTCCCTAAGAAGTCGCGAAGAGTGTTTTAATGACCATAGATTGAATCCTTGAATGAAAATACCTCAATCAAGGTACTAATTTTGTCACTAGAACTTTTTAATGAATAAAGATTGAATCTTTAAAAGAAAATGAGAGTTTGGAGTTAAACTTATTCGAGTTCCCTTTTACGCCCCGAAGTGTGTTTAAATGAGTACAGATTGAATCTTTGAATGAAAATTCCTCACTCAAGGTACCTATTATGTCACTAGACCATTTTAATGTACAAAGATTAAATCTTTGAACGAAAATGAGAGTTTTGAGTTAAACTTATTCGAGTTCCCTTTAATATCACGAAGAGTGTTTTAATTAGTAAAGATTGAATATATGAAAGAAATTACCTCAATCACGGTACCGATTATGCCACATGACCTTTTTAATGTATAAAGAATGAATCTTTGAAAGAAAAAGAGAGTTTCGAGTGTAACTTATTTGAGTTCCTAACGTAATCTCGTAGAATGCTTTAATGACTAAGGATTGAATCCTTTAAGGGAAATACCTCAATCAAGGTGCCTATTATGTCACTTGACCTTTTAAATGTATAAAGATTAAATTTTTGGAATAAAATGAGAGTTTTAAGTTAAACTTATAATAGTTCCCTTCGACGTCACGAAGAGTGTATTAATGAGTAAAGATTGAATCTTTGAGCGAAATTACCTCAATCACGATACCTATTATATCACAAAACCTTTTTAATGTATAACGGTTGAATCTTTGAAAGAAAATGAGAGTTTTGAGTTTAACTTATTCGAGTACCCTTTGAAGTCGCGAAGAGTGTTTTAATGACTAAAAATTGAATCTTTGAATGAAAATACCTCAATCAAGGTACCTATTGTGTCATTAGAGCTTCTTAATGTATAAAGATTGAATCTTTGAAAGAAAATGAGAGTTTTGAGTTAAACTTATTCGAGGTCCCTTTGACGTCCCAAAGAGTATTTTAACGAGTAAAGATTGAATATTTGAATGTAAACACCTCAATCATGGTACCTATTATGTCACTAAACCATTTTAATGTATAAAGATTAAATTTTTTAAAGAAAATGAGACTTTTGAGTTAAACTTATTCGAGTTTCCTTTGAGATCACGGAGAGTGTTCTAATGAGTAAAGATTGAATCAGTGAATAAAATTATCTCAATTAAGGTAGCTATTATGTCACTAGGCCATTTTAATATATAAAGATTGAATCTTTGAAAGAAAATGAGAGTTTTGTGTTAAACTTATTCGACTTCCCTATGAAGTCGGGACGAGTGTTTTTATGACGAAAGACAGAATCTTTGAATAAGAGGTACAAAGATTGAATTTGTGAAAGAAAATGAGAGGTTTGAGTTTAACTTATTCGAGTTCCCTATGAAGTCGCGAAGAGTGTTTTAATAACTAAAGATTGAATCTTTGAATGAAAATACCTCAATCAAGGTACCTATTATGTCACTAGTCCTTTTTTTTGTACAAATATTTAATCTTTGAAAGAGAGAGAGATTTTTGAGTTAAACTTGTTTGAATTCCCTTGGACGTCCTAAAGAGTATTTTAATGAGAAAAGATTGAATCTTCGAATGAAAAATTCTCAATCAAGGTACCTATTATATCGCTAGACCTTTTAAAGTATAAAGATTGAATCTTTGAAAGAAAATTAGAGTTTTGAGTTAAACTTATTCGAATTCCCTTTGACGTCCCGAAAAGTGTTTTAATGAGCAAAGGTTGAATCTTTGAATGAAATTACTTCTAACAAGGTACCAATTATGTCTCTAGACCATTTTAATGTATGGAGATTGAATCTTTGAAAGAAAATGAGAGTTTTGAGTTCAACTTCTTCGAGTTCACTATGTAGTCGTGAATTGTGTTTTAGGGACAAAAGATTGAATCATTGAATGAAATTACTTCAATCAAGATACCAGTTGTGTCACTAGACAATTTTAATCTACAAAGATTGAATCTTTGAACGAAAATGATAGTTTTGAGGAAAACTTGTTCAAGTTCCCTATGAAGTCGCGAAATGTGTTTTAATGACTGTAGATTGAATCTTTGAATGAAAATACCTCAATTAAGGTACCAATTACGTCACAAGACCTTTTTAATGGGTAAAGATCGAGTCTTTAAAAGAAAGCGAGGGTTTTAAGTTAAACTTATTCGAGTTCCCTTTGACGTCTCGAAGAGTGTTTAAAAGAGTAAGGATTGAATCTTTGAATGAGAATTCCTCAATCAAGCTACCAATGTAAAGATTGAATCTTTGAGTGAAATTAACACAATCAAGGTAACTACTATGTCACTAGACCTTATTAATGTATAGCGATTCAATCTTTGAAAGAAAACGACAATTTTGAGTTTAACTTGTTCGAATTCCTCATGAAGTGGCGAAGAGTGTTTTAAAGACTAAAGATTGAATCTTTGAATGAAAATATCTTAATCAAGGTATTAATTATGTCACTAGACCTTTTTAATGTATAAAGAATAAATCTTAGAAAGAAAATGAGAGTTTTGAGTTAAACTTATTCGAGTTCCCTTTGACGTAACGGAGAGTGTTTTAATGTGTAAAGATTGAATCCTTGAATGAAATTACCTCAATCAAGGTACCTATTATGTCATTGGACCTTTTTAATGTATAAAGACTTAATCTTTGATTTAAAATGAGAATTTTGAGTTTAACTTATTCGAGTTCCCTAAGAAGTCGCGAAGAGTGTTTTAATGACCATAGATTGAATCCTTGAAGGAAAATACCTCAATCAAGGTACTAATTTTGTCACTAGAACTTTTTAATGAATAAAGATTGAATCTTTAAAAGAAAATGAGAGTTTGGAGTTAAACTTATTCGAGTTACTTTTTACGCCCCGAAGTGTGTTTAAATGAGTACAGATTGAATCTTTTGAATGAAAATTCCTCACTCAAGGTACCTATTATGTCACTAGACCATTTTAATGTACAAAGATTAAATCTTTGAACGAAAATGAGAGTTTTGAGTTAAACTTATTCGAGTTCCCTTTAATATCACGAAGAGTGTTTTAATTAGTAATGATTGAATATATGAAAGAAATTACCTCAATCACGGTACCGATTATGCCACATGACCTTTTTAATGTATAAAGAATGAATCTTTGAAAGAAAAAGAGAGTTTCGAGCTTAACTTATTTGAGTTCCTAACGTAATCTCGTAGAATGCTTTAATGACTAAAGATTGAATCCTTTAAGGGAAATACCTCAATCATAGTGCCTATTATGTCACTTGACCTTTTAAATGTATAAAGATTAAATCTTTGGAATAAAATGAGAGTTTTAAGTTAAACTTATAATAGTTTCCTTCGACGTCACGAAGAGTGTATTAATGAGTAAAGATTGAATCTTTGAGCGAAATTACCTCAATCACGATACCTATTATATCACAAGACCTTTTTAATGTATAATGGTTGAATCTTTGAAAGAAAATGAGAGTTTTGAGTTTAACTTATTCGAGTACCCTTTGAAGTCGCGAAGAGTGTTTTAATGACTAAAAATTGAATCTTTGAAAGAAAATACCTCAATCAAGGTACCTATTGTGTCATTAGAGCTTCTTAATGTATAAAGATTGAATCTTTGAAAGAAAATGAGAGTTTTGAGTTAAACTTATTCGAGGTCCCTTTGACGTCCCAAAGAGTATTTTAACGAGTAAAGATTGAATATTTGAATGTAAACACCTCAATCATGGTACCTATTATGTCACTAAACCATTTTAATGTATAAAGATTAAATTTTTTAAAGAAAATGAGACTTTTGAGTTAAACTTATTCGAGTTTCCTTTGAGATCACGGAGAGTGTTCTAATGAGTAAAGATTGAATCAGTGAATAAAATTATCTCAATTAAGGTAGCTATTATGTCACTAGGCCATTTTAATGTTTAAAGATTGAATCTTTGAAAGAAAATGAGAGTTTTGTGTTAAACTTATTCGACTTCCCTATGAAGTCGGGACGAGTGTTTTAATGACAAAAGACAGAATCTTTGAATAAGAGGTACAAAGATTGAATTTGTGAAAGAAAATGAGAGGTTTGAGTTTAACTTATTCGAGTTCCCTATGAAGTCGCGAAGAATGTTTTAATAACTAAAGATTGAATCTTTGAATGAAAATACCTCAATCAAGGTACCTATTATGTCACTAGTCCTTTTTTTTGTACAAATATTTAATCTTTGAAAGAGAGAGAGATTTTTGAGTTAAACTTGTTTGAATTCCCTTGGACGTCCTAAAGAGTATTTTAATGAGAAAAGATTGAATCTTCGAATGAAAAATTCTCAATCAAGGTACCTATTATATCGCTAGACCTTTTAAAGTATAAAGATTGAATCTTTGAAAGAAAATTAGAGTTTTGAGTTAAACTTATTCGAATTCCCTTTGACGTCCCGAAAAGTGTTTTAATGAGCAAAGGTTGAATCTTTGAATGAAATTACTTCTAACAAGGTACCAATTATGTCTCTAGACCATTTTAACGTATGGAGATTGAATCTTTGAAAGAAAATGAGAGTTTTGAGTTCAACTTCTTCGAGTTCACTATGTAGTCGTGAATTGTGTTTTAGGGACAAAAGATTGAATCATTGAATGAAATTACTTCAATCAAGATACCAGTTGTGTCACTAGACAATTTTAATCTACAAAGATTGAATCTTTGAACGAAAATGATAGTTTTGAGGAAAACTTGTTCAAGTTCCCTATGAAGTCGCGAAGTGTGTTTTAATGACTGCAGATTGAATCTTTGAATGAAAATACCTCAATTAAGGTACCAATTACGTCACAAGACCTTTTTAATGGGTAAAGATCGAGTCTTTAAAAGAAAGCGAGGGTTTTAAGTTAAACTTATTCGAGTTCCCTTTGACGTCTCGAAGAGTGTTTAAAAGAGTAAGGATTGAATCTTTGAATGAGAATTCCTCAATCAAGCTACCAATGTAAAGATTGAATCTTTGAGTGAAATTAACACAATCAAGGTAACTACTATGTCACTAGACCTTATTAATGTATAGCGATCCAATCTTTGAAAGAAAACGACAATTTTGAGTTTAACTTGTTCGAATTCCTCATGAAGTGGCGAAGAGTGTTTTAAAGACTAAAGATTGAATGTTTGAATGAAAATACCTTAATCAAGGTATTAATTATGTCACTAGACCTTTTTAATGTATAACGAATAAATCTTAGAAAGAAAATGAGAGTTTTGAGTTAAACTTATTCGAGTTCCCTTTGACGTAACGGAGAGTGTTTTAATGTGTAAAGATTGAATCCTTGAATGAAATTACCTCAATCAAGGTACCTATTATGTCAATGGACCTTTTTAATGTATAAAGACTTAATCTTTGATTTAAAATGAGAATTTTGAGTTTAACTTATTCGAGTTCCCTAAGAAGTCGCGAAGAGTGTTTTAATGACCATAGATTGAATCCTTGAATGAAAATACCTCAATCAAGGTACTAATTTTGTCACTAGAACTTTTTAATGAATAAAGATTGAATCTTTAAAAGAAAATGAGAGTTTGGAGTTAAACTTATTCGAGTTCCCTTTTACGCCCCGAAGTGTGTTTAAATAAGTACAGATTGAATCTTTGAATGAAAATTCCTCACTCAAGGTACCTATTATGTCGCTAGACCATTTTAATGTACAAAGATTAAATCTTTGAACGAAAATGAGAGTTTTGAGTTTAACTTATTCGAGTTCCCTTTAATATCACGAAGAGTGTTTTAATTAGTAAAGATTGAATATATGAAAGAAATTACCTCAATCACGGTACCGATTATGCCACATGACCTTTTTAATGTATAAAGAATGAATCTTTGAAAGAAAAAGAGAGTTTCGAGTGTAACTTATTTGAGTTCCTAACGTAATCTCGTAGAATGCTTTAATGACTAAAGATTGAATCCTTTAAGGAAAATACCTCAATCAAGGTGCCTATTATGTCACTTGACCTTTTAAATGTATAAAGATTAAATCTTTGGAATAAAATGAGAGTTTTAAGTTAAACTTATAATAGTTCCCTTCGACGTCACGAAGAGTGTATTAATGAGTAAAGATTGAATCTTTGAGCGAAATTACCTCAATCACGATACCTATTATATCACAAGACCTTTTTAATGTATAACGGTTGAATCTTTGAAAGAAAATGAGAGTTTTGAGTTTAACTTATTCGAGTACCCTTTGAAGTCGCGAAGAGTGTTTTAATGACTAAAAATTGAATCTTTGAAAGAAAATACCTCAATCAAGGTACCTATTGTGTCATTAGAGCTTCTTAATGTATAAAGATTGAATCTTTGAAAGAAAATGAGAGTTTTGAGTTAAACTTATTCGAGGTCCCTTTGACGTCCCAAAGAGTATTTTAACGAGTAAAGATTGAATATTTGAATGTAAACACCTCAATCATGGTACCTATTATGTCACTAAACCATTTTAATGTATAAAGATTAAATTTTTTAAAGAAAATGAGACTTTTGAGTTAAACTTATTCGAGTTTCCTTTGAGATCACGGAGAGTGTTCTAATGAGTAAAGATTGAATCAGTGAATAAAATTATCTCAATTAAGGTAGCTATTATGTCACTAGGCCATTTTAATGTTTAAAGATTGAATCTTTGAAAGAAAATGAGAGTTTTGTGTTAAACTTATTCGACTTCCCTATGAAGTCGGGACGAGTGTTTTAATGACAAAAGACAGAATCTTTGAATAAGAGGTACAAAGATTGAATTTGTGAAAGAAAATGAGAGGTTTGAGTTTAACTTATTCGAGTTCCCTATGAAGTCGCGAAGAATGTTTTAATAACTAAAGATTGAATCTTTGAATGAAAATACCTCAATCAAGGTACCTATTATGTCACTAGTCCTTTTTTTTGTACAAATATTTAATCTTTGAAAGAGAGAGAGATTTTTGAGTTAAACTTGTTTGAATTCCCTTGGACGTCCTAAAGAGTATTTTAATGAGAAAAGATTGAATCTTCGAATGAAAAATTCTCAATCAAGGTACCTATTATATCGCTAGACCTTTTAAAGTATAAAGATTGAATCTTTGAAAGAAAATTAGAGTTTTGAGTTAAACTTATTCGAATTCCCTTTGACGTCCCGAAAAGTGTTTTAATGAGCAAAGGTTGAATCTTTGAATGAAATTACTTCTAACAAGGTACCAATTATGTCTCTAGACCATTTTAACGTATGGAGATTGAATCTTTGAAAGAAAATGAGAGTTTTGAGTTCAACTTCTTCGAGTTCACTATGTAGTCGTGAATTGTGTTTTAGGGACAAAAGATTGAATCATTGAATGAAATTACTTCAATCAAGATACCAGTTGTGTCACTAGACAATTTTAATCTACAAAGATTGAATCTTTGAACGAAAATGATAGTTTTGAGGAAAACTTGTTCAAGTTCCCTATGAAGTCGCGAAGTGTGTTTTAATGACTGCAGATTGAATCTTTGAATGAAAATACCTCAATTAAGGTACCAATTACGTCACAAGACCTTTTTAATGGGTAAAGATCGAGTCTTTAAAAGAAAGCGAGGGTTTTAAGTTAAACTTATTCGAGTTCCCTTTGACGTCTCGAAGAGTGTTTAAAAGAGTAAGGATTGAATCTTTGAATGAGAATTCCTCAATCAAGCTACCAATGTAAAGATTGAATCTTTGAGTGAAATTAACACAATCAAGGTAACTACTATGTCACTAGACCTTATTAATGTATAGCGATTCAATCTTTGAAAGAAAACGACAATTTTGAGTTTAACTTGTTCGAATTCCTCATGAAGTGGCGAAGAGTGTTTTAAAGACTAAAGATTGAATGTTTGAATGAAAATACCTTAATCAAGGTATTAATTATGTCACTAGACCTTTTTAATGTATAACGAATAAATCTTAGAAAGAAAATGAGAGTTTTGAGTTAAACTTATTCGAGTTCCCTTTGACGTAACGGAGAGTGTTTTAATGTGTTAAGATTGAATCCTTGAATGAAATTACCTCAATCAAGGTACCTATTATGTCAATGGACCTTTTTAATGTATAAAGACTTAATCTTTGATTTAAAATGAGAATTTTGAGTTTAACTTATTCGAGTTCCCTAAGAAGTCGCGAAGAGTGTTTTAATGACCATAGATTGAATCCTTGAATGAAAATACCTCAATCAAGGTACTAATTTTGTCACTAGAACTTTTTAATGAATAAAGATTGAATCTTTAAAAGAAAATGAGAGTTTGGAGTTAAACTTATTCGAGTTCCCTTTTACGCCCCGAAGTGTGTTTAAATAAGTACAGATTGAATCTTTGAATGAAAATTCCTCACTCAAGGTACCTATTATGTCGCTAGACCATTTTAATGTACAAAGATTAAATCTTTGAACGAAAATGAGAGTTTTGAGTTTAACTTATTCGAGTTCCCTTTAATATCACGAAGAGTGTTTTAATTAGTAAAGATTGAATATATGAAAGAAATTACCTCAATCACGGTACCGATTATGCCACATGACCTTTTTAATGTATAAAGAATGAATCTTTGAAAGAAAAAGAGAGTTTCGAGTGTAACTTATTTGAGTTCCTAACGTAATCTCGTAGAATGCTTTAATGACTAAAGATTGAATCCTTTAAGGAAAATACCTCAATCAAGGTGCCTATTATGTCACTTGACCTTTTAAATGTATAAAGATTAAATCTTTGGAATAAAATGAGAGTTTTAAGTTAAACTTATAATAGTTCCCTTCGACGTCACGAAGAGTGTATTAATGAGTAAAGATTGAATCTTTGAGCGAAATTACCTCAATCACGATACCTATTATATCACAAGACCTTTTTAATGTATAACGGTTGAATCTTTGAAAGAAAATGAGAGTTTTGAGTTTAACTTATTCGAGTACCCTTTGAAGTCGCGAAGAGTGTTTTAATGACTAAAAATTGAATCTTTGAATGAAAATACCTCAATCAAGGTACCTATTGTGTCATTAGAGCTTCTTAATGTATAAAGATTGAATCTTTGAAAGAAAATGAGAGTTTTGAGTTAAACTTATTCGAGGTCCCTTTGACGTCCCAAAGAGTATTTTAACGAGTAAAGATTGAATATTTGAATGTAAACACCTCAATCATGGTACCTATTATGTCACTAAACCATTTTAATGTATAAAGATTAAATTTTTTAAAGAAAATGAGACTTTTGAGTTAAACTTATTCGAGTTTCCTTTGAGATCACGGAGAGTGTTCTAATGAGTAAAGATTGAATCAGTGAATAAAATTATCTCAATTAAGGTAGCTATTATGTCACTAGGCCATTTTAATGTATAAAGATTGAATCTTTGAAAGAAAATGAGAGTTTTGTGTTAAACTTATTCGACTTCCCTATGAAGTCGGGACGAGTGTTTTAATGACAAAAGACAGAATCTTTGAATAAGAGGTACAAAGATTGAATTTGTGAAAGAAAATGAGAGGTTTGAGTTTAACTTATTCGAGTTCCCTATGAAGTCGCGAAGAGTGTTTTAATAACTAAAGATTGAATCTTTGAATGAAAATACCTCAATCAAGGTACCTATTATGTCACTAGTCCTTTTTTTTGTACAAATATTTAATCTTTGAAAGAGAGAGTGATTTTTGAGTTAAACTTGTTTGAATTCCCTTGGACGTCCTAAAGAGTATTTTAATGAGAAAAGATTGAATCTTTGAATGAAAAATTCTCAATCAAGGTACCTATTATATCGCTAGACCTTTTAAAGTATAAAGATTGAATCTTTTAAAGAAAATTAGAGTTTTGAGTTAAACTTATTCGAATTCCCTTTGACGTCCCAAAAAGTGTTTTAATGAGCAAAGGTGGAATCTTTGAATGAAATTACTTCTAACAAGGTACCAATTATGTCTCTAGACCATTTTAATGTATGGAGATTGAATCTTTGAAAGAAAATGAGAGTTTTGAGTTCAACTTCTTCGAGTTCACTATGTAGTCGTGAATTGTGTTTTAGGGACAAAAGATTGAATCATTGAATGAAATTACTTCAATCAAGACACCAGTTATGTCACTAGACAATTTTAATCTACAAAGATTGAATCTTTGAACGAAAATGATAGTTTTGAGGAAAACTTGTTCAAGTTCCCTATGAAGTCGAGAAGTGTGTTTTAATGACTGCAGATTGAATCTTTGAATGAAAATACCTCAATTAAGGTACCAATTACGTCACAAGACCTTTTTAATGGGTAAAGATCGAGTCTTTAAAAGAAAGCGAGGGTTTTAAGTTAAACTTATTCGAGTTCCCTTTGACGTCTCGAAGAGTGTTTAAAAGAGTAAGGATTGAATCTTTGAATGAGAATTCCTCAATCAAGCTACCAATGTAAAGATTGAATCTTTGAGTGAAATTAACACAATCAAGGTAACTACTATGTCACTAGACCTTATTAATGTATAGCGATTCAATCTTTGAAAGAAAATGACAATTTTGAGTTTAACTTGTTCGAATTCCTCATGAGGTGGCGAAGAGTGTTTTAAAGACTAAAGATTGAATCTTTGAATGAAAATACCTTAATCAAGGTATTAATTATGTCACTAGACCTTTTTAATGTATAAAGAATAAATCTTAGAAAGAAAATGAGAGTTTTGAGTTAAACTTATTCGAGTTCCCTTTGACGTAACGGAAAGTGTTTTAATGTGTAAAGATTGAATCCTTGAATGAAATTACCTCAATCAAGGTACCTATTATGTCAATGGACCTTTTTCATGTATAAAGACTTAATCTTTGATTTAAAATGAGAATTTTGAGTTTAACTTATTCGAGTTTCCAAAGAAGTCGCGAAGAGTGTTTTAATGACCATAGATTGAATCCTTGAATGAAAATACCTCAATCAAGGTACTAATTTTGTCACTAGAACTTTTTAATGAATAAAGATTGAATCTTTAAAAGAAAATGAGAGTTTGGAGTTAAACTTATTCGAGTTCCCTTTTACGCCCCGAAGTGTGTTTAAATGAGTACAGATTGAATCTTTGAATGAAAATTCCTCACTCAAGGTACCTATTATGTCACTAGACCATTTTAATGTACAAAGATTAAATCTTTGAACGAAAATGAGAGTTTTGAGTTAAACTTATTCGAGTTCCCTTTAATATCACGAAGAGTGTTTTAATTAGTAAAGATTGAATATATGAAAGAAATTACCTCAATCACGGTACCGATTATGCCACATGACCTTTTTAATGTATAAAGAATGAATCTTTGAAAGAAAAAGAGAGTTTCGAGTGTAACATATTTGAGTTCCTAACGTAATCTCGTAGAATGCTTTAATGACTAAAGATTGAATCCTTTAAGAGAAATACCTCAATCAAGGTGCCTATTATGTCACTTGACCTTTTAAATGTATAAAGATTAAATCTTTGGAATAAAATGACAGTTTTAAGTTAAACTTATAATAGTTCCCTTCGACGTCACGAAGAGTGTATTAATGAGTAAAGATTGAATCTTTGAGCGAAATTACCTCAATCACGATACCTATTATATCACAAGACCTTTTTAATGTATAACGATTGAATCTTTGAAAGAAAATGAGAGTTTTGAGTTTAACTTATTCGAGTACCCTTTGAAGTCGCGAAGAGTGTTTTAATGACTAAAAATTGAATCTTTGAATGAAAATACCTCAATCAAGGTACCTATTGTGTCATTAGAGCTTCTTAATGTATAAAGATTGAATCTTTGAAAGAAAATGAGAGTTTTGAGTTAAACTTATTCGAGGTCCCTTTGACGTCCCAAAGAGTATTTTAACGAGTAAAGATTGAATATTTGAATGTAAACACCTCAATCATGGTACCTATTATGTCACTAAACCATTTTAATGTATTAAGATTAAATTTTTTAAAGAAAATAAGACTTTTGAGTTAAACTTATTCGAGTTTCCTTTGAGATCACGGAGAGTGTTCTAATGAGTAAAGATTGAATCAGTGAATAAAATTATCTCAATTAAGGTAGCTATTATGTCACTAGGCCATTTTAATGTATAAAGATTGAATCTTTGAAAGAAAATGAGAGTTTTGTGTTAAACTTATTCGACTTCCCTATGAAGTCGGGACGAGTGTTTTAATGACAAAAGACAGAATCTTTGAATAAGAGGTACAAAGATTGAATTTGTGAAAGAAAATGAGAGATTTGAGTTTAACTTATTCGAGTTCCCTATGAAGTCGCGAAAAGTGTTTTAATAACTAAAGATTGAATCTTTGAATGAAAATACCTCAATCAAGGTACCTATTATGTCACTAGTCCTTTTTTTTGTACAAATATTTAATCTTTGAAAGAGAGAGTGATTTTTGAGTTAAACTTGTTTGAATTCCCTTGGACGTCCTAAAGAGTATTTTAATGAGAAAAGATTGAATCTTTGAATGACAAATTCTCAATCAAGGTACCTATTATATCGCTAGACCTTTTAAAGTATAAAGATTGAATCTTTGAAAGAAAATTAGAGTTTTGAGTTAAACTTATTCGAATTCCCTTTGAAGCCCCGAAAAGTGTTTTAATGAGCAAAGGTTGAATCTTTGAATGAAATTACTTCTAACAAGGTACCAATTATGTCTCTAGACCATTTTAATGTATGGAGATTGAATCTTTGAAAGAAAATGAGAGTTTTGAGTTCAACTTCTTCGAGTTCACTATGTAGTCGTGAATTGTGTTTTAGGGACAAAAGATAGAATCATTGAATGAAATTACTTCAATCAAGACACCAGTTATGTCACTAGACAATTTTAACCTACAAAGATTGAATCTTTGAACGAAAATGATAGTTTTGAGGAAAACTTGTTCAAGTTCCCTATGAAGTCGCGAAGTGTGTTTTAATAACTGCAGATTGAATCTTTGAATGAAAATACCTCAATTAAGGTACCAATTACGTCACAAGACCTTTTCAATGGGTAAACATCGAGTCTTTAAAAGAAAGCGAGGGTTTTAAGTTAAACTTATTCGAGTTCCCTTTGACGTCTCGAAGAGTGTTTAAAAGAGTAAGGATTGAATCTTTGAATGAGAATTCCTCAATCAAGCTACCAATGTAAAGATTGAATCTTTGAGTGAAATTAACACAATCAAGGTAAGTACTATGTCACTAGACCTTATTAATGTATAGCGATTCAATCTTTGAAAGAAAACGACAATTTTGAGTTTAACTTGTTCGAATTCCTCATGAAGTGGCGAAGAGTGTTTTAAAGACTAAAGATTGAATCTTTGAATGAAAATACCTTAATCAAGGTATTAATTATGTCACTAGACCTTTTTAATGTATAACGAATAAATCTTAGAAAGAAAATGAGAGTTTTGAGTTAAACTTATTCGAGTTCCCTTTGACGTAACGGAGAGTGTTTTAATGTGTAAAGATTGAATCCTTGAATGAAATTACCTCAATCAAGGTACCTATTATGTCAATGGACCTTTTTAATGTATAAAGACTTAATCTTTGATTTAAAATGAGAATTTTGAGTTTAACTTATTCGAGTTCCCTAAGAAGTCGCGAAGAGTGTTTTAATGACCATAGATTGAATCTATGAATGAAAATACCTCAATCAAGGTACTAATTTTGTCACTAGAACTTTTTAATGAATAAAGATTGAATCTTTAAAAGAAAATGAGAATTTGGAGTTAAACTTATTCGAGTTCCCTTTTACACCCCGAAGTGTGTTTAAATGAGTACAGATTGAATCTTTGAATGAAAATTCCTCACTCAAGGTACCTATTATGTCACTAGACCATTTTAATGTACAAAGATTAAATCTTTGAACGAAAATGAGAGTTTTAAGTTAAACTTATTCGAGTTCCCTTTAATATCACGAAGAGTGTTTTAATTAGTAAAGATTGAATATATGAAAGAAATTACCTCAATCACGGTACCGATTATGCCACATGACCTTTTTAATGTATAAAGAATGAATCTTTGAAAGAAAAAGAGAGTTTCGAGTGTAACTTATTTGAGTTCTAACGTAATCTCGTAGAATGCTTTAATGACTAAAGATTGAATCCTTTAAGGGAAATACCTCAATCAAGGTGCCTATTATGTCACTTGACCTTTTAAATGTATAAAGATTAAATCTTTGGAATAAAATGAGAGTTTTAAGTTAAACTTATAATAGTTCCCTTCGACGTCACGAAGAGTGTATTAATGAGTAAAGATTGAATCTTTGAGCGAAATTACCTCAATCACGATACCTATTATATCACAAGACCTTTTTAATGTATAATGGTTGAATCTTTGAAAGAAAATGAGAGTTTTGAGTTTAACTTATTCGAGTACCCTTTGAAGTCGCGAAGAGTGTTTTAATGACTAAAAATTGAATCTTTGAATGAAAATACCTCAATCAAGGTACCTATTGTGTCATTAGAGCTTCTTAATGTATAAAGATTGAACCTTTGAAAGAAAATGAGAGTTTTGAGTTAAACTTATTCGAGGTCCCTTTGACGTCCCAAAGAGTATTTTAACGAGTAAAGATTGAATATTTGAATGTAAACACCTCAATCATGGTACCTATTATGTCACTAAACCATTTTAATGTATAAAGATTAAATTTTTTAAAGAAAATGAGACTTTTGAGTTAAACTTATTCGAGTTTCCTTTGAGATCACGGAGAGTGTTCTAATGAGTAAAGATTGAATCAGTGAATAAAATTATCTCAATTAAGGTAGTTATTATGTCACTAGGCCATTTTAATGTATAAAGATTGAATCTTTGAAAGAAAATGAGAGTTTTGTGTTAAACTTATTCGACTTCCCTATGAAGTCGGGACGAGTGTTTTAATGACAAAAGACAGAATCTTTGAATAAGAGGTACAAAGATTGAATTTGTGAAAGAAAATGAGAGGTTTGAGTTTAACTTATTCGAGTTCCCTATGAAGTCGCGAAGAGTGTTTTAATAACTAAAGATTGAATCTTTGAATGAAAATACCTCAATCAAGGTACCTATTATGTCACTAGTCCTTTTTTTTGTACAAATATTTAATCTTTGAAAGAGAGAGTGATTTTTGAGTTAAACTTGTTTGAATTCCCTTGGACGTCCTAAAGAGTATTTTAATGAGAAAAGATTGAATATTTGAATGAAAAATTCTCAATCAAGGTACCTATTATATCGCTAGACCTTTTAAAGTATAAAGATTGAATCTTTGAAAGAAAATTAGAGTTTTGAGTTAAACTTATTCGAATTCCCTTTGACGTCCCGAAAAGTGTTTTAATGAGCAAAGGTTGAATCTTTGAATGAAATTACTTCTAACAAGGTACCAATTATGTCTCTAGACCATTTTAATGTATGGAGATTGAATCTTTGAAAGAAAATGAGAGTTTTGAGTTCAACTTCTTCGAGTTCACTATGTAGTCGTGAATTGTGTTTTAGGGACAAAAGATTGAATCATTGAATGAAATTACTTCAATCAAGACACCAGTTATGTCACTAGACAATTTTAATCTACAAAGATTGAATCTTTGAACGAAAATGATAGTTTTGAGGAAAACTTGTTCAAGTTCCCTATGAAGTCGCGAAGTGTGTTTTAATGACTGCAGATTGAATCTTTGAATGAAAATACCTCAATTAAGGTACCAATTACGTCACAAGACCTTTTTAATGGGTAAAGATCGAGTCTTTAAAAGAAAGCGAGGGTTTTAAGTTAAACTTATTCGAGTTCCCTTTGACATCTCGAAGAGTGTTTAAAAGAGTAAGGATTGAATCTTTGAATGAGAATTCCTCAATCAAGCTACCAATGTAAAGATTGAATCTTTGAGTGAAATTAACACAATCAAGGTAACTACTATGTCACTAGACCTTATTAATGTATAGCGATTCAATCTTTGAAAGAAAACGACAATTTTGAGTTTAACTTGTTCGAATTCCTCATGAAGTGGCGAAGAGTGTTTTAAAGACTAAAGATTGAATCTTTGAATGAAAATACCTTAATCAAGGTATTAATTATGTCACTAGAACTTTTTAATGAATAAAGATTGAATCTTTAAAAGAAAATGAGAGTTTGGAGTTAAACTTATTCGAGTTCCCTTTTACGCCCCGAAGTGTGTTTAAATGAGTACAGATTGAATCTTTGAATGAAAATTCCTCACTCAAGGTAACTATTATGTCACTAGACCATTTTAATGTACAAAGATTAAATCTTTGAACGAAAATGAGAGTTTTGAGTTAAACTTATTTGAGTTCCCTTTAACATCACGAAGAGTGTTTTAATTAGAAAAGATTGAATATATGAAAGAAATTACCTCAATCACGGTACTGATTATGCCACATGACCTTTTCAATGTATAAAGAATGAATCTTTGAAAGAAAAAGAGAGTTTCGAGTGTAACTTATTTGAGTTCCTAACGTAATCTCGCAGAATGCTTTAATGACTAAAGATTGAATCCTTTAAGGGAAATACCTCAATCAAGGTGCCTATTATGTCACTTGACCTTTTAAATGTATAAAGATTAAATCTTTGGAATAAAATGAGAGTTTTAAGTTAAACTTATAATAGTTCCCTTCGACGTCACGAAGAGTGTATTAATGAGTAAAGATTGAATCTTTGAGCGAAATTACCTCAATCACAATACCTATAATATCACAAGACCTTTTTAATGTATAGCGGTTGAATCTTTGAAAGAAAATGAGAGTTTTGAGTTTAACTTATTCGAGTACCCTTTGAAGTCGCGAAGAGTGTTTTAATGACTAAAAATTGAATCTTTGAATGAAAATACCTCAATCAAGGTACCTATTGTGTCATTAGAGCTTCTTAATGTATAAAGATTGAAACTTTGAAAGAAAATGAGAGTTTTGAGTTAAACTTATTCGAGGTCCCTTTGACGTCCCAAAGAGTATTTTAACGAGTAAAGATTGAATATTTGAATGTAAACACCTCAATCATGGTACCTATTATGTCACTAAACCATTTTAATGTATAAAGATTAAATTTTTAAAAGAAAATGAGACTTTTGAGTTAAACTTATGTCACTAGTCCTTTTTTTTGTACAAATATTTAATCTTTGAAAGAGAGAGAGATTTTTGAGTTAAACTTGTTTGAATTCCCTTGGACGTCCTAAAGAGTATTTTAATGAGAAAAGATTGAATCTTTGAATGAAAAATTCTCAATCAAGGTACCTATTATATCGCTAGACCTTTTAAAGTATATAGATTGAATCTTTGAAAGAAAATTAGAGTTTTGAGTTAAACTTATTCGAATTCCCTTTGACGTCCCGAAAAGTGTTTTAATGAGCAAAGGTTGAATCTTTGAATGAAATTACTTCTAACAAGGTACCAATTATGTCTCTAGACCATTTTAATGTATGGAGATTGAACCTTTGAAAGAAAATGAGAGTTTTGAGTTCAACTTCTTCGAGTTCACTATGTAGTCGTGAATTGTGTTTTAGGGACAAAAGATTGAATCATTGAATGAAATTACTTCAATCAAGATACCAGTTCTGTCACTAGACAATTTTAATCTACAAAGATTGAATCTTTGAACGAAAATGATAGTTTTGAGGAAAACTTGTTCAAGTTCCCTATGAAGTCGCGAAGTGTGTTTTAATGACTGCAGATTGAATCTTTGAATGAAAATACCTCAATTAAGGTACCAATTATGTCACAAGACCTTTTTAATGGGTAAAGATCGAGTCTTTAAAAGAAAGCGAGGGTTTTAAGTTAAACTTATTCGAGTTCCCTTTGACGTCTCGAAGAGTGTTTAAAAGAGTAAGGATTGAATCTTTGAATGAGAATTCCTCAATCAAGCTACCAATGTAAAGATTGAATCTTTGAGTGAAATTAACACAATCAAGGTAACTACTATGTTACTAGACCTTATTAATGTATAGCGATTCAATCTTTGAAAGAAAACGACAATTTTGAGTTTAACTTGTTCGAATTCCTCATGAAGTGGCGAAGAGTGTTTTAAAGACTAAAGATTGAATCTTTGAATGAAAATACCTTAATCAAGGTATTAATTATGTCACTAGACCTTTTTAATGTATAAAGAATAAATCTTAGAAAGAAAATGAGAGTTTTGAGTTAAACTTATTCGAGTTCCCTTTGACGTAACGGAGAGTGTTTTAATGTGTAAAGATTGAATCCTTGAATGAAATAACCTCAATCAAGGTACCTATTATGTCAATGGACCTTTTTAATGTATAAAGATTTAATCTTTGATTTAAAATGAGAATTTTGAGTTTAACTTATTCGAGTTCCCTAAGAAGTCGCGAAAAGTGTTTTAATGACCATAGATTGAATCCTTGAATGAAAATGCCTCAATCAAGGTACTAATTTTGTCACTAGAACTTTTTAATGAATAAAGATTGAATCTTTAAAAGAAAATGAGAGTTTGGAGTTAAACTTATTCGAGTTCCCTTTTACGCCCCGAAGTGTGTTTAAATGAGTACAGATTGAATCTTTGAATGAAAATTCCTCACTCAAGGTACCTATTATGTCACTAGACCATTTTAATGTACAAAGATTAAATCTTTGAACGAAAATGAGAGTTTTGAGTTAAACTTATTCGAGTTCCCTTTAATATCACGAAGAGTGTTTTAATTAGTAAAGATTGAATATATGAAAGAAATTACCTCAATCACGGTACTGATTATGCCACATGACCTTTTTAATGTATGAAGAATGAATCTTTGAAAGAAAAAGAGAGTTTCGAGTGTAACTTATTTGAGTTCCTAACGTAATCTCGCAGAATGCTTTAATGACTAAAGATTGAATCCTTTAATGGAAATACCTCAATCAAGGTGCCTATTATGTCACTTGACCTTTTAAATGTATAAAGATTAAATCTTTGGAATAAAATGAGAGTTTTAAGTTAAACTTATAATAGTTCCCTTCGACGTCACGAAGAGTGTATTAATGAGTAAAGATTGAATCTTTGAGCGAAATTACCTCAATCACGATACCTATAATGTCACAAGACCTTTTTAATGTATAACGGTTGAATCTTTGAAAGAAAATGAGAGTTTTGAGTTTAACTTATTCGAGTACCCTTTGAAGTCGCGAAGAGTGTTTTAATGACTAAAAATTGAATCTTTGAATGAAAATACCTCAATCAAGGTACCTATTGTGTCATTAGAGCTTCTCTAATGTATAAAGATTGAATCTTTGAAAGAAAATGAGAGTTTTGAGTTAAACTTATTCGAGGTCCCTTTGACGTCCCAAAGAGTATTTTAACGAGTAAAGATTGAATATTTGAATGTAAACACCTCAATCATGGTACCTATTATGTCACTAAACCATTTTAATGTATAAAGATCAAATTTTTTAAAGAAAATGAGACTTTTGAGTTAAACTTATTCGAGTTTCCTTTGAGATCACGGAGAGTGTTCTAATGAGTAAAGATTGAATCAGTGAATAAAATTATCTCAATTAAGGTAGCTATTATGTCACTAGGCCATTTTAATGTATAAAGATTGAATCTTTGAAAGAAAATGAGAGTTTTGTGTTAAACTTATTCGACTTCCCTATGAAGTCGGGACGAGTGTTTTAATGACAAAAGACAGAATCTTTGAATAAGAGGTACAAAGATTGAATTTGTGAAAGAAAATGAGAGGTTTGAGTTTAACTTATTCGAGTTCCCTATGAAGTCGCGAAGAGTGTTTTAATAACTAAAGATTGAATCTTTGAATGAAAATACCTCAATCAAGGTACCTATTATGTCACTAGTCCTTTTTTTTGTACAAATATTTAATCTTTGAAAGGGAGAGAGATTTTTGAGTTAAACTTGTTTGAACTCCCTTGGACGTCCTAAAGAGTATTTTAATGAGAAAAGATTGAATCTTTGAATGAAAAATTCTCAATCAAGGTACCTATTATATCGCTAGACCTTTTAAAGTATAAAGATTGAATCTTTGAAAGAAAATTAGAGTTTTGAGTTAAACTTTTTCGAATTCCCTTTGACGTCCCGAAAAGTGTTTTAATGAGCAAAGGTTGAATCTTTGAATGAAATTACTTCTAACAAGGTACCAATTATGTCTCTAGACCATTTTAATGTATGGAGATTGAATCTTTGAAAGAAAATGAGAGTTTTGAGTTCAACTTCTTCGAGTTCACTATGTAGTCGTGAATTGTGTTTTAGGGACAAAAGATTGAATCATTGAATGAAATTACTTCAATCAAGATACCAGTTATGTTACTAGACAATTTTAATCTACAAAGATTGAATCTTTGAACGAAAAGGATAGTTTTGAGGAAAACTTGTTCAAGTTCCCTATGTAGTCGCGAAGTGTGTTTTAATGACTGCAGATTGAATCTTTGAAAAAAAATACCTCAATTAAGGTACCAATTACGTCACAAGACCTTTTTAATGGGTAAAGATTGAGTCTTTAAAAGAAAGCGAGGGTTTTAAGTTAAACTTATTCGAGTTCCCTTTGACGTCTCGAAGAGTGTTTAAAAGAGTAAGGATTGAATCTTTGAATGAGAATTCCTCAATCAAGCTACCAATGTAAAGATTGAATCTTTGAGTGAAATTAACACAATCAAGGTAACTACTATGTCACTAGACCTTATTAATGTATAGCGATTCAATCTTTGAAAGAAAACGACAATTTTGAGTTTAACTTGTTCGAATTCCTCATGAAGTGGCGAAGAGTGTTTTAAAGACTAAAGATTGAATCTTTGAATGAAAATACCTTAATCAAGGTATTAATTATGTCACTAGACCTTTTTAATGTATAAAGAATAAATCTTAGAAAGAAAATGAGAGTTTTGAGTTAAACTTATTCGAGTTCCCTTTGACGTAACGGAGAGTGTTTTAATGTGTAAAGATTGAATCCTTGAATGAAATTACCTCAATCAAGGTACCTATTATGTCAATGGACCTTTTTAATGTATAAAGATTTAATCTTTGATTTAAAATGAGAATTTTGAGTTTAACTTATTCGAGTTCCCTAAGAAGTCGCGAAGAGTGTTTTAATGACCATAAATTGAATCCTTGAATGAAAATACCTCAATCAAGGTACTAATTTTGTCACTAGAACTTTTTAATGAATAAAGATTGAATCTTTAAAAGAAAATGAGAGTTTGGAGTTAAACTTATTCGAGTTCCCTTTTACGCCCCGAAGTTTGTTTAAATGAGTACAGATTGAATCTTTGAATGAAAATTCCTCACTCAAGGTACCTATTATGTCACTAGACCATTTTAATGTACAAAGATTAAATCTTTGAACGAAAATGAGAGTTTTGAGTTAAACTTATTCGAGTTCCCTTTAATATCACGAAGAGTGTTTTAATTAGTAAAGATTGAATATATGAAAGAAATTACCTCAATCACGGTACCGATTATGCCACATGACCTTTTTAATGTATAAAGAATGAATCTTTGAAAGAAAAAGAGAGTTTCGAGTGTAACTTATTTGAGTTCCTAACGTAATCTCGTAGAATGCTTTAATGACTAAAGATTGAATCCTTTGAACGAAAATCATAGTTTTGAGGAAAACTTGTTCAAGTTCCCTATGAAGTCGCGAAGTGTGTTTTAATGACTGCAGATTGAATCTTTGAATGAAAATACCTCAATTAAGGTACCAATTACGTCACAAGACCTTTTTAATGGGTAAAGATCGAGTCTTTAAAAGAAAGCGAGGGTTTTAAGTTAAACTTATTCGAGTTCCCTTTGACGTCTCGAAGAGTGTGTAAAAGAGTAAGGATTGAATCTTTGAATGAGAATTCCTCAATCAAGCTACCAATGTAAAGATTGAATCTTTGAGTGAAATTAACACAATCAAGGTAACTACTATGTCACTAGACCTTATTAATGTATAGCGATTCAATCTTTGAAAGAAAACGACAATTTTAAGTTTAACTTGTTCGAATTCCTTATGAAGTGGCGAAGAGTGTTTTAAAGTCTAAAGATTGAATCTTTGAATGAAAATACCTTAATCAAGGTATTAATTATGTCACTAGACCTTTTTAATGTATAAAGAATAAATCTTAGAAAGAAAATGAGAGTTTTGAGTTAAACTTATTCGAGTTCCCTTTGACGTAACGGAGAGTGTTTTAATGTGTAAAGATTGAATCCTTGAATGAAATTACCTCAATCAAGGTACCTATTATGTCAATGGACCTTTTTAATGTATAAAGATTTAATCTTTGATTTAAAATGAGAATTTTGAGTTTAACTTATTCGAGTTCCCTAAGAAGTCGCGAAAAGTGTTTTAATGACCATAGATTGAATCCTTGAATGAAAATGCCTCAATCAAGGTACTAATTGTGTCACTAGAACTTTTTAATGAATAAAGATTGAATCTTTAAAAGAAAATGAGAGTTTGGAGTTAAACTTATTCGAGTTCCCTTTTACGCCCCGAAGTGTGTTTAAATGAGTACAGATTGAATCTTTGAATGAAAATTCCTCACTCAAGGTACCTATTATGTCACTAGACCATTTTAATGTACAAAGATTAAATCTTTGAACGAAAATGAGAGTTTTGAGTTAAACTTATTCGAGTTCACTTTAATATCACGAAGAGTGTTTTAATTAGTAAAGATTGAATATATGAAAGAAATTACCTCAATCACGGTACCGATTATGCCACATGACCTTTTTAATGTATAAAGAATGAATCTTTGAAAGAAAAAGAGAGTTTCGAGTGTAACTTATTTGAGTTCCTAACGTAATCTCGTAGAATGCTTTAATGACTAAAGATTGAATCCTTTAATGGAAATACCTCAATCAAGGTGCCTATTATGTCACTTGACCTTTTAAATGTATAAAGATTAAATCTTTGGAATAAAATGAGAGTTTTAAGTTAAACTTATAATAGTTCCCTTCGACGTAACGAAGAGTGTATTAATGAGTAAAGATTGAATCTTTGAGCGAAATTACCTCAATCACGATACCTATTATGTCACAAGACCTTTTTAATGTATAACGGTTGAATCTTTGAAAGAAAATGAGAGTTTTAAGTTTAACTTATTCGAGTACCCTTTGAAGTCGCGAAGAGTGTTTTAATGACTAAAAATTGAATCTTTGAATGAAAATACCTCAATCAAGGTACCTATTGTGCCATTAGAGCTTCTTAATGTATAAAGATTGAATCTTTGAAAGAAAATAAGAGTTTTGAGTTAAACTTATTCGAGGTCCCTTTGACGTCCCAAAGAGTATTTTAACGAGTAAAGATTGAATATTTGAATGTAAACACCTCAATCATGGTACCTATTATGTCACTAAACAATTTTAATGTATAAAGATTAAGTTTTTTAAAGAAAATGAGACTTTTGAGTTAAACTTATTCGAGTTTCCTTTGAGATCACGGAGAGTGTTCTAATGAGTAAAAGATTGAATCAGTGAATAAAATTATCTCAATTAAGGTAGCTATTATGTCACTAGGCCATTTTAATGTATAAAGATTGAATCTTTGAAAGAAAATGAGAGTTTTGTGTTAAACTTATTCGACTTCCCTATGAAGTCGGGACGAGTGTTTTAATGACAAAAGACTGAATCTTTGAATAAGAGGTACAAAGATTGAATTTGTGAAAGAAAATGAGAGGTTTGATTTTAACTTATTCGAGTTCCCTATGAAGTCGCGAAGAGTGTTTTAATAACTAAAGATTGAATCTTTGAATGAAAATACCTGAATCAAGATACCTATTATATCACTAGTCCTTTTTTTTGTACAAATATTTAATCTTTGAAAGAGAGAGAGATTTTTGAGTTAAACTTGTTTGAATTCCCTTGGACGTCCTAAAGAGTATTTTAATGAGAAAAGATTGAATCTTTGAATGAAAAATTCTCAATCAAGGTACCTATTATATCGCTAGACCTTTTAAAGTATAAAGATTGAATCTTTGAAAGAAAATTAGAGTTTTGAGTTAAACTTATTCGAATTCCCTTTGACGTCCCGAAAAGTGTTTTAATGAGCAAAGGTTGAATCTTTGAATGAAATTACTTCTAACAAGGTACCAATTATGTCTCTAGACCATTTTAATGTATGGGGATTGAATCTTTGAAAGAAAATGAGAGTTTTGAGTTCAACTTCTTCGAGTTCACTATGTAGTCGTGAATTGTGTTTTAGGGACAGAAGATTGAATCATTGAATGAAATTACTTCAATCAAGATACCAGTTATGTCACTAGACAATTTTAATCTACAAAGATTGAATCTTTGAACGAAAATGATAGTTTTGAGGAAAACTTGTTCAAGTTCCCTATGAAGTCGCGAAGTGTGTTTTAATGACTGCAGATTGAATCTTTGAATGAAAATACCTCAATTAAGGTACCAATTATGTCACAAGACCTTTTTAATGGGTAAAGATCAAGTCTTTAAAAGAAAGCGAGGGGTTTAAGTTAAACTTATTCGAGTTCCCTTTGACGTCTCGAAGAGTGTTTAAAAGAATAAGGATTGAATCTTTGAATGAGAATTTCTCAATCAAGCTACCAATGTAAAGATTGAATCTTTGAGTGAAATTAACACAATCAAGGTAACTATTATGTCACTAGACCTTATTAATGTATAGCGATTCAATCTCTGAAAGAAAACGACAATTTTAAGTTTAACTTGTTCGAATTCCTTATGAAGTGGCGAAGAGTGTTTTAAAGTCTAAAGATTGAATCTTTGAATGAAAATACCTTAATCAAGGTATTCATTATGTCACTAGACCTTTTTAATGTATAAAGAATAAATCTTAGAAAGAAAATGAGAGTTTTGAGTTAAACTTATTCGAGTTACCTTTGACGTAACGGAGAGTGTTTTAATGTGTAAAGATTGAATCCTTGAATGAAATTACCTCAATCAAGGTACCTATTATGTCAATGGACCTTTTTAATGTATAAAGATTTAATCTTTGATTTAAAATGAGAATTTTGAGTTTAACTTATTCGAGTTCCATAAGAAGTCGCGAAGAGTGTTTTAATGACCATAGATTGAATCCTTGAATGAAAATACCTCAATCAAGGTACTAATTTTGTCACTAGAACTTTTTAATGAATAAAGATTGAATCTTTAAAAGAAAATGAGAGTTTGGAGTTACACTTATTCGAGTTCCCTTTTACGCCCCGAAGTGTATTTAAATGAGTACAGATTGAATCTTTGAATGAAAATTCCTCACTCAAGGTACCTATTATGTCACTAGACCATTTTAATGTACAAAGATTAAATCTTTGAACGAAAATGAGAGTTTTGAGTTAAACTTATTCGAGTTTCCTTTAATATCACGAAGAGTGTTTTAATTAGTAAAGATTGAATATATGAAAGAAATTACCTCAATCACGGTACCGATTATGCCACATGACCTTTTTAATGTATAAAGAATGAATCTTTGAAACAAAAAGAGAGTTTCGCGTGTAACTTATTTGAGTTCCTAACGTAATCTCGTAGAATGCTTTAATGACTAAAGATTGAATCCTTTAATGGAAATACCTCAATCAAGGTGCCTATTATGTCACTTGACCTTTTAAATGTATAAAGATTAAATCTTTGGAATAAAATGACAGTTTTAAGTTAAACTTATAATAGTTCCCTTCGACGTCACGAAGAGTGTATTAATGAGTAAAGATTGAATCTTTGAGCGAAATTACCTCAATCACGATACCTATTATGTCACAAGACCTTTTTAATGTATAACGGTTGAATCTTTGAAAGAAAATGAGAGTTTTGAGTTTAACTTATTCGAGTACCCTTTGAAGTCGCGAAGAGTGTTTTAATGAATAAAAATTGAATCTTTGAATGAAAATAACTCAATCAAGGTACCTATTGTGTCATTAGAGCTTCTTAATGTATAAAGATTGAATCTTTGAAAGAAAATGAGAGTTTTGAGTTAAACTTATTCGAGGTCCCTTTGACGTCCCAAAGAGTATTTTAACGAGTAAAGATTGAATATTTGAATGTAAACACCTCAATCATGGTACCTATTATGTCACTAAACCATTTTAATTTATAAAGATTAAATTTTTTAAAGAAAATTAGACTTTTGAGTTAAACTTATTCGAGTTTCCTTTGAGATCACGGAGAGTGTTCTAATGAGTAAAGATTGAATCAGTGAATAAAATTATCTCAATTAAGGTAGCTATTATGTCACTAGGCCATTTTAATGTATAAAGATTGAATCTTTGAAAGAAAATGAGAGTTTTATGTTAAACTTATTCGACTTCCCTATGAAGTCGGGACGAGTGTTTTAATGACAAAAGACAGAATCTTTGAATAAGAGGTACAAAGATTGAATTTGTGAAAGTAAATGAGATGTTTGAGTTTAACTTATTCGAGTTCCCTATGAAGTCGCGAAGAGTGTTTTAATAACTAAAGATTGAATCTTTGAATGAAAATACCTCAATCAAGGTACCTATTATGTCACTAGTCCTTTTTTTTGTACAAATATTTAATCTTTGAAAGAGAGAGAGATTTTTGAGTTAAACTTGTTTGAATTCCCTTGGACGTCCTAAAGAGTATTTTAATGAGAAAAGATTGAATTTTTGAATGAAAAATTCTCAATCAAGGTACCTATTATATCGCTAGGCCTTTTAAAGTATAAAGATTGAATCTTTGAAAGAAAATTAGAGTTTTGAGTTAAACTTATTCGAATTCCCTTTGACGTCCCGAAAAGTGTTTTAATGAGCAAAGGTTGAATCTTTGAATGAAATTACTTCTAACAAGGTACCAATTATGTCTCTAGACCATTTTAATGTATGGAGATTGAATCTTTGAAAGAAAATAAGAGTTTTGAGTTCAACTTCTTCGAGTTCACTATGTAGTCGTGAATTGTGTTTTAGGGACAAAAGATTGAATCATTGAATGAAATTACTTCAATCAAGATACCAGTTATGTCACTAGACAAATTTAATCTACAAAGATTGAATCTTTGAACGAAAATGATAGTTTTGAGGAAAACTTGTTCAAGTTCCCTATGAAGTCGCGAAGTGTGTTTTAATGACTGCAGAAGGAATCTTTGACTGAAAATACCTCAATTAAGGTACCAATTACATCACAAGACCTTTTTAATGGGTAAAGATCGAGTCTTTAAAAGAAAGCGAGGGTTTTAAGTTAAACTTATTCGAGTTCCCTTTGACGTCTCGAAGAGTGTTTAAAAGAGTAATGATTGAATCTTTGAATGAGAATTCCTCAATCAAGCTACCAATGTAAAGATTGAATCTTTGAGTGAAATTAACACAATCAAGGTAACTACTATGTCACTAGACCTTATTAATGTATAGCGATTCAATCTTTGCAAGAAAACGACAATTTTAAGTTTAACTTGTTCGAATTGCTTATGAAGTGGCGAAGAGTGTTTTAAAGTCTAAAGATTGAATCTTTTAATGAAAATACCTTAATCAAGGTATTAATTATGTCACTAGACCTTTTTAATGTATAAAGAATAAATCTTAGAAAGAAAATGAGAGTTTTGAGTTAAACTTATTCGAGTTCCCTTTGACATAACGGAGAGTGTTTTAATGTGTAAAGATTGAATCCTTGAATGAAATTACCTCAATTAAGGTACCTATTATGTCAATGGACCTTTTTAATGTATAAAGAATTATTCTTTGATTTAAAATGAGAATTTTGAGTTTAACTTATTCGAGTTCCCTAAGAAGCCGCGAAGAGTGTTTTAATGACCATAGATTGAATCCTTGAATGAAATCTTTGAATGAAAATGAGAGTTTTGAGCTAAACTTATTCGAGTTCCCTTTAATATCACGAAGAGTGTTTTAATTAGTAAAGATTGAATATGTGAAAGAAATTACCTCAATCACGGTACCGATTTTGCCACATGACCTTTTTAATGTATAAAGAATGAATCTTTGAAAGAAAAAGAGAGTTTCAAGTGTAACTTATTTGAGTTCCTAACGTAATCTCGTAGAATGCATTAATGACTAAAGATTGAATTCTTTAATGGAAATACCTCAATCAAGGTGCCTATTATGTCACTTGACCTTTTAAATGTATAAAGATTAAATCTTTGGAATAAAATGAGAGTTTTAAGTTAAACTTATAATAGTTCCCATCGACGTCACGAAGAGTGTATTAATGACTAAAGATTGAATCTTTGAGCGAAATTACCTCAATCACGATACCTATTATATCACAAGACCTTTTTAATGTATAACGGTTGAATCTTTGAAAGAAAATGAGAGTTTTGAGTTTAACTTATTCGAGTACCCTTTGAAGTCGCGAAGAGTGTTTTAATGACTAAAAATTGAATCTTTGAATGAGAATACCTCAATCAAGGTACCTATTATGTCATTAGAGCTTCTTAATGTATAAAGATTGAATCTTTGAAAGAAAATGAGAGTTTTGAGTTAAACTTATTCGAGGTCCCTTTGACGTCCTACAGAGTATTTTAACGAGTAAAGATTGAATATTTGAATGTAAACACCTCAATCATGGTACCTGTTATGTCACTAAACCATTTTAATGTATAAAGATTAAATTTTTTAAAGAAAATGAGACTTTTGAGTTAAACTTATTCGAGTTTCCTTTGAGATCACGGAGAGTGTTCTAATGAGTAAAGATTGAATCAGTGAATAAAATTATCTCAATTAAGGTAGCTATTATGTCACTAGGCCATTTTAATGTATAAAGATTGAATCTTTGAAAGAAAATGAGAGTTTTGTGTTAAACTTATTCGACTTCCCTATGAAGTCGGGACGAGTGTTTTAATGACAAAAGACAGAATCTTTGAATAAGAGGTACAAAGATTGAATTTGTGAAAGAAAATGAGAGGTTTGAGTTTAACTTATTCGAGTTCCCTATGAAGTCGCGAAGAGTGTTTTAATAACTAAAGATTGAATCTTTGAATGAAAATACCTCAATCAAGGTACCTATTATGTCACTAGTCCTTTTTTTTGTACAAATAATTAATCTTTGAAAGAGAGAGAGATTTTTGAGTTAAACTTGTTTGAATTCCCTTGGACGTCCTAAAGAGTATTTTAATGAGAAAAGATTGAATCTTTGAATGAAAAATTCTCAATCAAGGTACCTATTATATCGCTAGACCTTTTAAAGTATAAAGATTGAATCTTTGAAAGAAAATTAGAGTTTTCAGTTAAACTTATTCGAATTCCCTTCGATGTCCCGAAAAGTGTTTTAATGACTAAAGGTTGAATCTTTGAATGAAATTACTTCTAACAAGGTACCAACTATGCCTCTAGACCATTTTAATTTATGAAGATTGAATCTTTGAAAGAAAATGAGAGTTTTGAGTTCAACTTCTTCGAGTTCACTATGTAGTCGTGAATTGTGTTTTAGGGACAAAAGATTGAATCATTGAATGAAATTACTTCAATCAAGATACCAGTTATGTCACTAGACAATTTTAATCTACAAAGATTGAATCTTTGAATGAAAATGATAGTTTTGAGGAAAACTTGTTCAAATTCCCTATGAAGTCGCGAAGTGTGTTTTAATGACTGCAGATTGAATCTTTGAATGAAAATACCTCAATTAAGGTACCAATTACGTCACAAGACCTTTTTAATGGGTAAAGATCGAGTCTTTAAAAGAAAGCGAGGGTTTTAAGTTAAACTTATTCGAGTTCCCTTTGACGTCTCGAAGAGTGTTTAAAAGAGTAAGGATTGAATCTTTGAATGAGAATTCCTCAATCAAGCTACCAATGTAAAGATTAAATCTTTGAATGAAAATACCTCAATCAAGGTAACTACTATGTCACTAGACCTTATTAATGTATAGCGATTCAATCTTTGAAAGAAAACGACAATTTTAAGTTTAACTTGTTCGAATTCCTTATGAAGTGGCGAAGAGTGTTTTAAAGTCTAAAGATTGAATCTTTGAATGAAAATACCTTAATCAAGGTATTAATTATGTCACTAGACCTTTTTAATGTATAAAGAATAAATCTTAGAAAGAAAATGAGAGTTTTGAGTTAAACTTATTCGAGTTCCCTTTGACGTAACGGAGAGTGTTTTAATGTGTAAAGATTGAATCCTTGAATGAAATTACCTCAATCAAGGTACCTATTATCTCAATGGACCTTTTTAATGTATAAAGATTTAATCTTTGATTTAAATGAGAATTTTGAGTTTAACTTATTCGAGTTCCCTAAGAAGTCACGAAGAGTGTTTTAATGACCATAGATTGAATCCTTGAATGAAAATACCTCAATCAAGGTACTAATTTTGTCACAAGAACTTTTCAATGAATAAAGATTGAATCTTTAAAAGAAAATGAGAGTTTGGAGTTAAACTTATTCGAGTTCCCTTTTACGCCCCGAAGTGTGTTTAAATGAGTACAGATTGAATCTTTGAACGAAAATTCCTCACTCAAGGTACCTATTATGTCACTAGACCATTTTAATGTACAAAGATTAAATCTTTGAACGAAAATGAGAGTTTTGAGTTAAACTTATTCGAGTTCCCTTTAATATCACGAAGAGTGTTTTAATTAGTAAAAATTGAATATATGAAAGAAATTACCTCAATCACAGTACCGATTATGCCACATGACCTTTTTAATGTATAAAGAATGAAACTTTGAAAGAAAAAGTGAGTTTCGAGTGTAACTTATTTGAGTTCCTAACGTAATCTCGTTGAATGCTTTAATGACTAAAGATTGAATCCTTTAACGGAAATACCTCAATCAAGGTGCCTATTATGTCACTTGACCTTTTAAATGTATAAAGATTAAATCTTTGGAATAAAATGAGAGATTTAAGTTAAACTTATAATAGTTCCCTTCGACGTCACGAAGAGTGTATTAATGAGTAAAGATTGAATCGTTGAGCGAAATTACCTCAATCACGATACCTATTATGTCACAAGACCTTTTTAATGTATAACGGTTGAATCTTTGAAAGAAAATGAGAGTTTTGAGTTTAACTTATTCGAGTACCCTTTGAAGTCGCGAAGAGTGTTTTAATGACTAAAAATTGAATCTTTGAATGAAAATACCTCAATCAAGGTACCTATTGTGCCATTAGAGCTTCTTAGTGTATAAAGATTGAATCTTTGAAAGAAAATGAGAGTTTTGAGTTAAAGTTATTCGAGGTCCCTTTGACGTCCCAAAGAGTATTTTAACGAGTAAAGATTGAATATTTGAATGTAAACACCTCAATCGTGGTACCTATTATGTCACTAAACCATTTTAATGTATAAAGATTAAGTTTTTTAAAGAAAATGAGACTTTTGAGTTAAACTTATTCGAGTTTCCTTTGAGATCACGGAGAGTGTTCTAATGAGTAAAGATTGAATCAGTGAATAAAATTATCTCAATTAAGGTAGCTATTATGTCACTACGCCATTTTAATGTATAAAGATTGAATCTTTGAAAGAAAATGAGAGTTTTGTGTTAAACTTATTCGACTTCTCTATGAAGTCGGGACGAGTGTTTTAATGACAAAAGACTGAATCTTTGAATAAGAGGTACAAAGATTGAATTTGTGAAAGAAAATGAGAGGTTTGAGTTTAACTTATTCGAGTTCCCTATGAAGTCGCGAAGAGTGTTTTAATAACTAAAGATTGAATCTTTGAATGAAAATACCTCAATCAAGGTACCTATTATGTCACTAGTCCTTTTTTTTGTACAAATATTTAATCTTTGAAAGAGAGAGAGATTTTTGAGTTAAACTTATTTGAATTCTCTTGGACGTCCTAAAGAGTATTTTAATGAGAAAAGATTGAATCTTTGAATGAAAAATTCTCAATCAAGGTACCTATTATATCGCTAGACCTTTTAATGTATAAAGATTGAATCTTTGAAAGAAAATTAGAGTTTTGAGTTAAACTTATTCGAATTCCCTTTGACGTACCGAAAAGTGTTTTAATGAGCAAAGGTTGAATCTTTGAATGAAATTACTTCTAACAAGGTACCAATTATGTCTCTAGACCATTTTAATGTATGGAGATTGAATCTTTGAAAGAAAATGAGAGTTTTGAGTTCAACTTCTTCGAGTTCACTATGTAGTGGTGAATTGTGTTTTAGGGACAAAAGATTGAATCATTGAATGAAATTACTTCAATCAAGATACCAGTTATGTCACTAGACAATTTTAATCTACAAAGATTGAATCTTTGAACGAAAATGATAGTTTTGAGGAAAACTTGTTCAAGTTCCCTATGAAGTCGCGAAGTGTGTTTTAATGACTGCAGATTGAATCTTTGAATGAAAATACCTCAATTAAGGTACCAATTACGTCACAAGACCTTTTTAATGGGTAAAGATTGAGTCTTTAAAAGAAAGCGAGGGTTTTAAGTTAAAGTTATTCGAGTTCCCTTTGACGTCTCGAAGAGTGTTTAAAAGAGTAAGGATTGAATCTTTGAATGAGAATTCCTCAATCAAGCTACCAATGTAAAGATTGAATCTTTGAGTGAAATTAACACAATCAAGGTAACTACTATGTCACTAGACCTTATTAATGTATAGCGATTCAATCTTTGAAAGAAAACGACAATTTTAAGTTTAACTTGTTCGAATTCCTTATGAAGTGGCGAAGAGTGTTTTAAAGTCTAAAGATTGAATCTTTGAATGAAAATACCTTAATCAAGGTATTAATTATGTCACTAGACCTTTTTAACGTATAAAGAATAAATCTTAGAAAGAAAATGAGAGTTTTGAGTTAAACTTATTCGAGTTCCCTTTGACGTAACGGAGAGTGTTTTAATGTGTAAAGATTGAATACTTGAATGAAATTACCTCAATCAAGGTACCTATTATGTCAATGGACCTTTTTAATGTATAAAGATTTAATCTTTGATTTAAAATGAGAATTTTGAGTTTAACTTATTCGAGTTCTCTAAGAAGTCGCGAAGAGTGTTTTAATGACCATAGATTGAATCCTTGAATGAAAATACCTCAATCAAGGTACTACTTTTGTCACTAGAACTTTTTAATGAATAAAGATTGAATCTTTAAAAGAAAATGAGAGTTTGGAGTTAAACTTATTCGAGTTCCCTTTTACGCCCCGAAGTGTGTTTAAATGAGTACAGATTGAATCTTTGAATGAAAATTCCTCACTCAAGGTACCTATTATGTCACTAGACCATTTTAATGTACAAAGATTAAATCTTTGAACGAAAATGAGAGTTTTGAGTTAAACTTATTCGAGTTCACTTTAATATCACGAAGAGTGTTTTAATTAGTAAAGATTGAATATATGAAAGAAATTACCTCAATCACGGTACCGATTATGCCACATGACCTTTTTAATGTATAAAGAATGAATCTTTGAAAGAAAAAGAGAGTTTCGAGTGTAACTTGTTTGAGTTCCTAACGTAATCTCGTTGAATGCTTTAATGACTAAAGATTGAATCCTTTAATGGAAATACCTCAATCAAGGTGCCTATTATGTCACTTGACCTTTTAAATGTATAAAGATTAAATCTTTGGAATAAAATGAGAGTTTTAAGTTAAACTTATAATAGTTCCCTTCGACGTCACGAAGAGTGTATTAATGAGTAAAGATTGAATCTTTGAGCGAAATTACCTCAATCACGATACCTATTATGTCACAAGACCTTTTTAATGTATAACGGTTGAATCTTTGAAAGAAAATGAGAGTTTTGAGTTTAACTTATTCGAGTACCCTTCGAAGTCGCGAAGAGTGTTTTAATGACTAAAAATTGAATCTTTGAATAAAAATACCTCAATCAAGGTACCTATTGTGCCATTAGAGCTTCTTAATATATAAAGATTGAATCTTTGAAAGAAAATACGAGTTTTGAGTTAAACTTATTCGAGGTCCCTTTGACGTCCCAAAGAGTATTTTAACGAGTAAAGATTGAATATTTGAATGTAAACACCTCAATCATGGTACCTATTATGTCACTAAACAATTTTAATGTATAAAGATTAAGTTTTTTAAAGAAAATGAGACTTTTGAGTTAAACTTATTCGAGTTTCCTTTGAGATCACGGAGAGTGTTCTAATGAGTAAAGATTGAATCAGTGAATAAAATTATCTCAATTAAGGTAGCTATTATGTCACTAGGCCATTTTAATGTATAAAGATTGAATCTTTGAAAGAAAATGAGAGTTTTGTGTTAAACTTATTCGACTTCCCTATGAAGTCGGGACGAGTGTTTTAATGACAAAAGACAGAATCTTTGAATAAGAGGTACAAAGATTGAATTTGTGAAAGAAAATGAGAGGTTTGAGTTTAACTTATTCGAGTTCCATATGAAGTCGCGAAGAGTGTTTAAATAACTAAAGATTGAATCTTTGAATGAAAATACCTCAATCAAGGTACCTATTATGTCACTAGTCCTTTTTTTTGTACAAATATTTAATCTTTGAAAGAGAGAGAGATTTTTGAGTTAAACTTGTTTGAATTCCCTTGGACGTCCTAAAGAGTATTTTAATAAGAAAAGATTGAATCTTTGAATGAAAAATTCTCAATCAAGGTACCTATTATATCGCTAGACCTTTTAAAGTATAAAGATTGAATCTTTGAAAGAAAATTAGAGTTTTCAGTTAAACTTATTCGAATTCCCTTCGACGTCCCGAAAAGTGTTTTAATGATTAAAGGTTGAATCTTTGAATGAAATTACTTCTAACAAGGTACCAATTATGTCTCTAGACCATTTTAATGTATGAAGATTGAATCTTTGAAAGAAAATGAGAGTTTTGAGTTCAACTTCTTCGAGTTCACTATGTAGTCGTGAATTGTGTTTTAGGGACAAAAGATTGAATCATTGAATGAAATTACTTCAATCAAGATACCAGTTATGTCACTAGACAATTTTAATCTACAAAGATTGAATCTTTGAACGAAAATGATAGTTTTGAGGAAAACTTGTTCAAGTTCCCTATGAAGTCGCGAAGTGTGTTTTAATGACTGTAGATTGAATCTTTGAATGAAAATACCTCAATTAAGGTACCAATTACGTCACAAGACCATTTTAATGGGTAAAGATCGAGTCTTTAAAAGAAAGCGAGGGTTTTAAGTTAAACTTATTCGAGTTCCCTTTGACGTCTCGAAGAGTGTTTAAAAGAGTAAGGATTGAATCTTTGAATGAGAATTCCTCAATCAAGCTACCAATGTAAAGATTAAATCTTTGAATGAAAATACCTCAATCAAGGTAACTACTATGTCACTAGACCTTATTAATGTATAGCGATTCAATCTTTGAAAGAAAACGACAATTTTAAGTTTAACTTGTTCGAATTCCTTATGAAGTGGCGAAGAGTGTTTTAAAGTCTAAAGATTGAATCTTTGAATGAAAATACCTTAATCAAGGTATTAATTATGTCACTAGACCTTTTTAATGTATAAAGAATAAATCTTAGAAAGAAAATGAGAGTTTTGAGTTAAACTTATTCGAGTTCCCTTTGACGTAACGGAGAGTGTTTTAATGTGTAAAGATTGAATCCTTCATTGAAATTACCTCAATCAAGGTACCTATTATGTCAATGGACCTTTTTAATGTATAAAGATTTAATCTTTGATTTAAATGAGAATTTTGAGTTTAACTTATTCGAGTTCCCTAAGAAGTCGCGAAGAGTGTTTTAATGACCATAGATTGAATCCTTGAATGAAAATACCTCAATCAAGGTACTAATTTTGTCACTAGAACTTTTTAATGAATAAAGATTGAATCTTTAAAAGAAAATGAGAGTTTGGAGTTAAACTTATTCGAGTTCCCTTTTACGCCCCGAAGTGTGTTTAAATGAGTACAGATTGAATCTTTGAATGAAAATTCCTCACTCAAGGTACCTATTATGTCACTAGACCATTTTAATGTACAAAGATTAAATCTTTGAACGAAAATGAGAGTTTTGAGTTAAACTTATTCGAGTTCCCTTTAATATCACGAAGAGTGTTTTAATTAGTAAAAATTGAATATATGAAAGAAATTACCTCAATCACAGTACTGATTATGCCACATGACCTTTTTAATGTATAAAGAATGAAACTTTGAAAGAAAAAGAGAGTTTCGAGTGTAACTTATTTGAGTTCCTAACGTAATCTCGTTGAATGCTTTAATGACTAAAGATTGAATCCTTTAATGGAAATACCTCAATCAAGGTGCCTATTATGTCACTTGACCTTTTAAATGTATAAAGATTAAA
The DNA here is from genome assembly GCF_030987335.1 of Cornus florida. NCBI lineage: Eukaryota > Viridiplantae > Streptophyta > Magnoliopsida > Cornales > Cornaceae > Cornus > Cornus florida. The sequence goes on along the minus strand of NW_026775574.1, from coordinate 35,671,630 downwards.
TCTTTGGAATAAAATGAGAGTTTTAAGTTAAACTTATAATAGTTCCCTTCGACGTCACGAAGAGTGTATTAATGAGTAAAGATTGAATCGTTGAGCGAAATTACCTCAATCACGATACCTATTATGTCACAAGACCTTTTTAATGTATAACGGTTGAATCTTTGAAAGAAAATGAGAGTTTTGAGTTTAACTTATTCGAGTACCCTTTGAAGTCGCGAAGAGTGTTTTAATGACTAAAAATTGAATCTTTGAATGAAAATACCTCAATCAAGGTACCTATTGTGCCATTAGAGCTTCTTAATGTATAAAGATTGAATCTTTGAAAGAAAATGAGAGTTTTGAGTTAAAGTTATTCGAGGTCCCTTTGACGTCCCAAAGAGTATTTTAACGAGTAAAGATTGAATATTTGAATGTAAACACCTCAATCGTGGTACCTATTATGTCACTAAACCATTTTAATGTATAAAGATTAAGTTTTTTTAAAGAAAATGAGACTTTTGAGTTAAACTTATTCGAGTTTCCTTTGAGATCATGGAGAGTGTTCTAATGAGTAAAGATTGAATCAGTGAATAAAATTATCTCAATTAAGGTAGCTATTATGTCACTAGGCCATTTTAATGTATAAAGATTGAATCTTTGAAAGAAAATGAGAGTTTTGTGTTAAACTTATTCGACTTCTCTATCAAGTCGGGACGAGTGTTTTAATGACAAAAGACTGAATCTTTGAATAAGAGGTACAAAGATTGAATTTGTGAAAGAAAATGAGAGGTTTGAGTTTAACTTATTCGAGTTCCCTATGAAGTCGCGAAGAGTGTTTTAATAACTAAAGATTGAATTTTTGAATGAAAATACCTCAATCAAGGTACCTATTATGTCACTAGTCCTTTTTTTAGTACAAATATTTAATCTTTGAAAGAGAGAGAGATTTTTGAGTTAAACTTGTTTGAATTCCATTGGACGTCCTAAAGAGTATTTTAATGAGAAAAGATTGAATCTTTGAATGAAAAATTCTCAATCAAGGTACCTATTATATCGCTAGACCTTTTAAAGTATGAAGATTGAATCTTTGAAAGAAAATTAGAGTTTTCAGTTAAACTTATTCGAATTCCCTTCGACGTCCCGAAAAGTGTTTTAATGATTAAAGGTTGAATCTTTGAATGAAATTACTTCTAACAAGGTACCAATTATGTCTCTAGACCATTTTAATGTATGAAGATTGAATCTTTGAAAGAAAATGAGAGTTTTGAGTTCAACTTCTTCGAGTTCACTATGTAGTCGTGAATTGTGTTTTAGGGACAAAAGATTGAATCATTGAATGAAATTACTTCAATCAAGATACCAGTTATGTCACTAGACAATTTTAATCTACAAAGATTGAATCTTTGAACGAAAATGATAGTTTTGAGGAAAACTTGTTCAAGTTCCCTATGAAGTCGCGAAGTGTGTTTTAATGACTGCAGATTGAATCTTTGAATGAAAATACCTCAATTAAGGTACCAATTACGTCACAAGACCTTTTTAATGGGTAAAGATCGAGTCTTTAAAAGAAAGCGAGGGTTTTAAGTTAAACTTATTCGAGTTCCCTTTGACGTCTCGAAGAGTGTTTAAAAGAGTAAGGATTGAATCTTTGAATGAGAATTCCTCAATCAAGCTACCAATGTAAAGATTAAATCTTTGAATAAAAATACCTCAATCAAGGTAACTACTATGTCACTAGACCTTATTAATGTATAGCGATTCAATCTTTGAAAGAAAACGACAATTTTAAGTTTAACTTGTTCGAATTCCTTATGAAGTGGCGAAGAGTGTTTTAAAGTCTAAAGATTGAATCTTTGAATGAAAATACCTTAATCAAGGTATTAATTATGTCACTAGACCTTTTTAATGTATAAAGAATAAATCTTAGAAAGAAAATGAGAGTTTTGAGTTAAACTTATTCGAGTTCCCTTTGACGTAACGGAGAGTGTTTTAATGTGTAAAGATTGAATCCTTGAATGAAATTACCTCAATTAAGGTACCTATTATGTCAATGGACCTTTTTAATGTATAAAGATTTAATCTTTGATTTAAAATGAGAATTTTGAGTTTAACTTATTCGAGTTCTCTAAGAAGTCGCGAAGAGTGTTTTAATGACCATAGATTGAATCCTTGAATGAAAATACCTCAATCAAGGTACTACTTTTGTCACTAGAACTTTTTAATGAATAAAGATTGAATCTTTAAAAGAAAATGAGAGTTTGGAGTTAAACTTATTCGAGTTCCCTTTTACGCCCCGAAGTGTGTTTAAATGAGTACAGATTGAATCTTTGAATGAAAATTCCTCACTCAAGGTACCTATTATGTCACTAGACCATTTTAATGTACAAAGATTAAATCTTTGAACGAAAATGAGAGTTTTGAGTTAAACTTATTCGAGTTCACTTTAATATCACGAAGAGTGTTTTAATTAGTAAAGATTGAATATATGAAAGAAATTACCTCAATCACGGTACCGATTATGCCACATGACCTTTTTAATGTATAAAGAATGAATCTTTGAAAGAAAAAGAGAGTTTCGAGTGTAACTTATTTGAGTTCCTAACGTAATCTCGTAGAATGCTTTAATGACTAAATATTGAATCCTTTAATGGAAATACCTCAATCAAGGTGCCTATTATGTCACTTGACCTTTTAAATGTATAAAGATTAAATCTTTGGAATAAAATGAGAGTTTTAAGTTAAACTTATAATAGTTCCCTTCGACGTCACGAAGAGTGTATTAATGAGTAAAGATTGAATCTTTGAGCGAAATTACCTCAATCACGATACCTATTATGTCACAAGACCTTTTTAATGTATAACGGTTGAATCTTTGAAAGAAAATGAGAGTTTTGAGTTTAACTTATTCGAGTACCCTTTGAAGTCGCGAAGAGTGTTTTAATGACTAAAAATTGAATCTTTGAATGAAAATACCTCAATCAAGGTACCTATTGTGCCATTAGAGCTTCTTAATGTATAAAGATTGAATCTTTGAAAGAAAATAAGAGTTTTGAGTTAAACTTATTCGAGGTCCCTTTGACGTCCCAAAGAGTATTTTAACGAGTAAAGATTGAATATTTGAATGTAAACACCTCAATCATGGTACCTATTATGTCACTAAACAATTTTAATGTATAAAGATTAAGTTTTTTAAAGAAAATGAGACTTTTGAGTTAAACTTATTCGAGTTTCCTTTGAGATCACGGAGAGTGTTCTAATGAGTAAAGATTGAATCAGTGAATAAAATTATCTCAATTAAGGTAGCTATTATGTCACTAGGCCATTTTAATGTATAAAGATTGAATCTTTGAAAGAAAATGAGAGTTTTGTGTTAAACTTATTCGACTTCCCTATGAAGTCGGGACGAGTGTTTTAATGACAAAAGACAGAATCTTTGAATAAGAGGTACAAAGATTGAATTTGTGAAAGAAAATGAGAGGTTTGAGTTTAACTTATTCGAGTTCCCTATGAAGTCGCGAAGAGTGTTTAAATAACTAAAGATTGAATCTTTGAATGAAAATACCTCAATCAAGGTACCTATTATGTCACTAGTCCTTTTTTTTGGACAAATATTTAATCTTTGAAAGAGAGAGAGATTTTTGAGTTAAACTTGTTTGAATTCCCTTGGACGTCCTAAAGAGTATTTTAATGAGAAAAGATTGAATCTTTGAATGAAAAATTCTCAATCAAGGTACCTATTATATCGCTAGACCTTTTAAAGTATGAAGATTGAATCTTTGAAAGAAAATTAGAGTTTTCAGTTAAACTTATTCGAATTCCCTTCGACGTCCCGAAAAGTGTTTTAATGATTAAAGGTTGAATCTTTGAATGAAATTGCTTCTAACAAGGTACCAATTATGTCTCTAGACCATTTTAATGTATGAAGATTGAATCTTTGAAAGAAAATGAGAGTTTTGAGTTCAACTTCTTCGAGTTCACTATGTAGTCGTGAATTGTGTTTTAGGGACAAAAGATTGAATCATTGAATGAAATTACTTCAATCAAGATACCAGTTATGTCACTAGACAATTTTAATCTACAAAGATTGAATCTTTGAACGAAAATGATAGTTTTGAGGAAAACTTGTTCAAGTTCCCTATGAAGTCGCGAAGTGTGTTTTAATGACTGCAGATTGAATCTTTGAATGAAAATACCTCAATTAAGGTACCAATTACGTCACAAGACCTTTTTAATGGGTAAAGATCGAGTCTTTAAAAGAAAGCGAGGGTTTTAAGTTAAACTTATTCGAGTTCCCTTTGACGTCTCGAAGAGTGTTTAAAAGAGTAAGGATTGAATCTTTGAATGAGAATTCCTCAATCAAGCTACCAATGTAAAGATTAAATCTTTGAATAAAAATACCTCAATCAAGGTAACTACTATGTCACTAGACCTTATTAATGTATAGCGATTCAATCTTTGAAAGAAAACGACAATTTTAAGTTTAACTTGTTCGAATTCCTTATGAAGTGGCGAAGAGTGTTTTAAAGTCTAAAGATTGAATCTTTGAATGAAAATACCTTAATCAAGGTATTAATTATGTCACTAGACCTTTTTAATGTATAAAGAATAAATCTTAGAAAGAAAATGAGAGTTTTGAGTTAAACTTATTCGAGTTCCCTTTGACGTAACGGAGAGTGTTTTAATGTGTAAAGATTGAATCCTTGAATGAAATTACCTCAATCAAGGTACCTATTATGTCAATGGACCTTTTTAATGTATAAAGATTTAATCTTTGATTTAAAATGAGAATTTTGAGTTTAACTTATTCGAGTTCCCTAAGAAGTCGCGAAGAGTGTTTTAATGACCATAGATTGAATCCTTGAATGAAAATACCTCAATCAAGGTACTACTTTTGTCACTAGAACTTTTTAATGAATAAAGATTGAATCTTTAAAAGAAAATGAGAGTTTGGAGTTAAACTTATTCGAGTTCCCTTTTACGCCCCGAAGTGTGTTTAAATGAGTACAGATTGAATCTTTGAATGAAAATTCCTCACTCAAGGTACCTATTATGTCACTAGACCATTTTAATGTACAAAGATTAAATCTTTGAACGAAAATGAGAGTTTTGAGTTAAACTTATTCGAGTTCCCTTTAATATCACGAATAGTGTTTTAATTAGTAAAGATTGAATATATGAAAGAAATTACCTCAATCACGGTACCGATTATGCCACATGACCTTTTTAATGTATAAAGAATGAATCTTTGAAAGAAAAAGAGAATTTCGAGTGTAACTTATTTGAGTTCCTAACGTAATCTCGTTGAATGCTTTAATGACTAAAGATTGAATCCTTTAATGGAAATACCTCAATCAAGGTGCCTATTATGTCACTTGACCTTTTAAATGTATAAAGATTAAATCTTTGGAATAAAATAAGAGTTTTAAGTTAAACTTATAATAGTTCCCTTCGACGTCACGAAGAGTGTATTAATGAGTAAAGATTGAATCTTTGAGCGAAATTACCTCAATCACGATCCCTATTATGTCACAAGACCTTTTTAATGTATAACGGTTGAATCTTTGAAAGAAAATGAGAGTTTTGAGTTTAACTTATTCGAGTACCCTTTGAAGTCGCGAAGAGTGTTTTAATGACTAAAAATTGAATCTTTGAATGAAAATACCTCAATCAAGGTACCTATTGTGCCATTAGAGCTTCTTAATGTATAAAGATTGAATCTTTGAAAGAAAACAAGAGTTTTGAGTTAAACTTATTCGAGGTCCCTTTGACGTCCCAAAGAGTATTTTAACGAGTAAAGATTGAATATTTGAATGTGAACACCTCAATCATGGTACCTATTATGTCACTAAACCATTTTAATGTATAAAAATTAAGTTTTTTAAAGAAAATGAGACTTTTGAGTTAAACTTATTCGAGTTTCCTTTGAGATCACGGAGAGTGTTCTAATGAGTAAAGATTGAATCAGTGAATAAAATTATCTCAATTAAGGTAGCGATTATGTCACTAGGCCATTTTAATGTATAAAGATTGAATCTTTGAAAGAAAATGAGAGTTTTGTGTTAAACTTATTCGACTTCCCTATGAAGTCGGGACGAGTGTTTTAATAACAAAAGACTGAATCTTTGAATAAGAGGTACAAAGATTGAATTTGTGAAAGAAAATGAGAGGTTTGAGTTTAACTTATTCGAGTTCCCAATGAAGTCGCGAAGAGTGTTTTAATAACTAAAGATTGAATCTTTGAATGAAAATACCTCAATCAAGGTACCTATTATGTCACTAGTCCTTTTTTTTGTACAAATATTTAATCTTTGAAAGAGAGAGAGATTTTTGAGTTAAACTTGTTTGAATTCCCTTGGACGTCTTAAAGAGTATTTTAATGAGAAAAGATTGAATCTTTGAATGAAAAATTCTCAATCAAGGTACCTATTATATCGCTAGACCTTTTAAAGTATAAAGATTGAATCTTTGAAAGAAAATTAGAGTTTTGAGTTAAACTTATTCGAATTCCCTTTGACGTCCCGAAAAGTGTTTTAATGAGCAAAGGTTGAATCTTTGAATGAAATTACTTCTAAAAAGGTACCAATTATGTCTCTAGACCATTTTAATGTATGGAGATTGAATCTTTGAAAGAAAATGAGAGTTTTGAGTTCAACTTCTTCGAGTTCACTATGTAGTCGTGAATTGTGTTTTAGGGACAAAGATTGAATCATTGAATGAAATTACTTCAATCAAGATACCAGTTATGTCACTAGACAATTTTAATCTACAAAGATTGAATCATTGAACGAAAATGATAGTTTTGAGGAAAACTTGTTCAAGTTCCCTATGAAGTCGCGAAGTGTGTTTTAATGACTGCAGATTGAATCTTTGAATGAAAATACCTCAATTAAGGTACCAATTACGTCACAAGACCTTTTTAATGGGTAAAGATCGAGTCTTTAAAAGAAAGTGAGGGTTTTAAGTTAAACTTATTCGAGTTCCCTTTGACGTCTCGAAGAGTGTTTAAAAGAGTAAGGATTGAATCTTTGAATGAGAATTCCTCAATCAAGCTACCAATGTAAAGATTGAATCTTTGAGTGAAATTAACACAATCAAGGTAACTACTATGTCACTAGACCTTATTAATGTATAGCGATTCAATCTTTGAAAGAAAACGACAATTTTAAGTTTAACTTGTTCGAATTCCTTATGAAGTGGCGAATAGTGTTTTAAAGTCTAAAGATTGAATCTTTTAATGAAAATACCTTAATCAAGGTATTAATTATGTCACTAGACCTTTTTAATGTATAAAGAATAAATCTTAGAAAGAAAATGAGAGTTTTGAGTTAAACTTATTCGAGTTCCCTTTGACGTAACGGAGAGTGTTTTAATGTGTAAAGATTGAATCCTTGAATGAAATTACCTCAATCAAGGTACCTATTATGTCAATGGACCTTTTTAATGTATAAAGATTTAATCTTTAATTGAAAATGAGAATTTTGAGTTTAACTTATTCGAGTTCCCTAAGAAGTCGCGAAGAGTGTTTTAATGGCCATAGATTGAATCCTTGAATGAAAATACCTCAATCAAGGAACTACTTTTGTCACTAGAACTTTTTAATGAATAAAGATTGAATCTTTAGAAGAAAATGAGAGTTTGGAGTTAAACTTATTCGAGTTCCCTTTTACGCCCCGAAGTGTGTTTAAATGAGTACAGATTGAATCTTTGAATGAAAATTCCTCACTCAAGGTACCTATTATGTCACTAGACCATTTTAATGTACAAAGATTAAATCTTTGAACGAAAATGAGAGTTTTGAGTTAAACTTATTCGAGTTCCCTTTAATATCACGAAGAGTGTTTTAATTAGTAAAGATTGAATATATAAAAGAAATTACCTCAATCACGGTACCGATTATGCCACATGACCTTTTCAATGTATAAGGAATGAATCTTTGAAAGAAAAAGAGAGTTTCGAGTGTAACTTATTTGAGTTCCTAACGTAATCTCGTAGAATGCTTTAATGACTAAAGATTGAATCCTTTAATGGAAATACCTCAATCAAGGTGCCTATTATGTCACTTGACCTTTTAAATCTATAAAGATTAAATCATTGGAATAAAATGAGAGTTTTAAGTTAAACTTATAATAGTTCCCTTCGACGTCACGAAGAGTGTATTAATGAGTAAAGATTGAATCTTTGAGCGAAATTACCTCAATCACGATACCTATTATGTCACAAGACCATTTTAATGTATAACGGTTGAATCTTTGAAAGAAAATGAGAGTTTTGAGTTTAACTTATTCGAGTACCCTTTGAAGTCGCGAAGAGTGTTTTAATGACTAAAAATTGAATCTTTGAATGAAAATACCTCAATCAAGGTACCTATTGTGCCATTAGAGCTTCTTAATGTATAAAGATTAAATCTTTGAAAGATAATGAGAGTTTTGAGTTAAACTTATTCGTGATCCCTTTGACGTCCCAAAGAGTATTTTAACGAGTAAAGATTGAATATTTGAATGTAAACACCTCAATCATGGTACCTATTATGTCACTAAACCATTTTAATGTATAAAGATTAAGTTTTTTAAAGAAAATGAGACTTTTGAGTTAAACTTATTCGAGTTTCCTTTGAGATCACGGAGAGTGTTCTAATGAGTAAAGATTGAATCAGTGAATAAAATTATCTCAATTAAGGTAGCTATTATGTCACTAGGCCATTTTAATGTATAAAGATTGAATCTTTGAAAGAAAATGAGAGTTTTATGTTAAACTTATTCGACTTCCCTATGAAGTCGGGACGAGTGTTTTAATGACAAAAGACTGAATCTTTGAATAAGAGGTACAAAGATTGAATTTGTGAAAGAAAATGAGAGGTTTGAGTTTAACTTATTCGAGTTCCCTATGAAGTCGCGAAGAGTTTTTTAATAACTAAAGATTGAATCTTTGAATGAAAATACCTCAATCAAGGTACCTATTATGTCACTGGTCCTTTTTTTTGTACAAATATTTAATCTTTGAAAGAGAGAGAGATTTTTGAGTTAAACTTGTTTGAATTCCCTTGGACGTCCTAAAGAGTATTTTAATGAGAAAAGATTGAATCTTTGAATGAAAAATTCTCAATCACGGTACCTATTATATCGCTAGACCTTTTAAAGTATAAAGATTGAATCTTTGAAAGAAAATTAGAGTTTTGAGTTAAACTTATTCGAATTCCCTTTGACGTCCCGAAAAGTGTTTTAATGAGCAAATGTTGAATCTTTGAATGAAATTACTTCTAACAAGGTACCAATTATGTCTCTAGACCATTTTAATGTATGGAGATTGAATCTTTGAAAGAAAATGAGAGTTTTGAGTTCAACTTCTTCGAGTTTACTATGTAGTCGTGAATTGTGTTTTAGGGACAAAAGATTGAATCATTGAATGAAATTACTTCAATCAAGATACCAGTTATGTCACTAGACAATTTTAATCTACAAAGATTGAATCTTTGAACGAAAATGATAGTTTTGAGGAAAACTTGTTCGAGTTCCCTATGAAGTCGCGAAGTGTGTTTTAATGACTGCAGATTGAATCTTTGAATGAAAATACCTCAATTAAGGTACCAATTACGTCACAAGACCTTTTTAATGGGTAAAGATCGAGTCTTTAAAAGAAAGCGAGGGTATTAAGTTAAACTTATTCGAGTTCCCTTTGACGTCTCGAAAAGTGTTGAAAAGAGTAAGGATTGAATCTTTGAATGAGAATTCCTCAATCAAGCTACCAATGTAAAGATTGAATCTTTGAGTGAAATTAACACAATCAAGGTAACTACTATGTCACTAGACCTTATTAATGTATAGCGATTCAATCTTTGAAAGAAAACGACAATTTTGAGTTTAACTTGTTCGAATTCCTCATGCAGTGGCGAAGAGTGTTTTAAAGACTAAAGATTGAATCTTTGAATGAAAATACCTTAATCAAGGTATTAATTATGTCACTAGACCTTTTTAATATATAAAGAATAAATCTTAGAAAGAAAATGAGAGTTTTGAGTTAAACTTATTCGAGTTCCCTTTGACGTAACGGAGAGTGTTTTAATGTGTAAAGATTGAATCCTTGAATGAAATTACCTCAATCAAGGTACCTATTATGTCAATGGACCTTTTTAATGTATAAAGATTTAATCTTTGATTTAAAATGAGAATTTTGAGTTTAACTTATTCGAGTTCCCTAAGAAGTCGCGAAGAGTGTTTTAATGACCATAGATTGAATCCTTGAATGAAAATACCTCAATCAAGGTACTACTTTTGTCACTAGAACTTTTTAATGAATAAAGATTGAATCTTTAAAAGAAAATGAGAGTTTGGAGTTAAACTTAATCGAGTTCCCTTTTACGCCCCGAAGTGTGTTTAAATGAGTACAGATTAAATCTTTGAATGAAAATTCCTCACTCAAGGTACCTATTATGTCACTAGACCATTTTAATGTACAAAGATTAAATCTTTGAACGAAAATGAGAGTTTTGAGTTAAACTTATTCGAGTTCCCTTTAATATCACGAAGAGTGTTTTAATTAGTAAAGATTGAATATATGAAAGAAATTACCTCAATCACGGTACCGATTATGCCACATGACCTTTTGAATGTATAAAGAATGAATCTTTGAAAGAAAAAGAGAGTTTCGAGTGTAACTTATTTGAGTTCCTAACGTAATCTCGTAGAATGCTTTAATGACTAAAGATTGAATCCTTTAATGAAAATACCTCAATCAAGGTGCCTATTATGTCACTTGACCCTTTTAAATGTATAAAGATTAAATCTTTGGAATAAAATGAGAGTTTTAAGTTAAACTTATAATAGTTCCCTTCGACGTCACGAAGAGTGTATTAATGAGTAAAGATTGAATCTTTGAGCGAAATTACCTCAATCACGATACCTATTATGTCACAAGACCTTTTTAATGTATAACGGTTGAATCTTTGAAAGAGAATGAGAGTTTTGAGTTTAACTTATTCGAGTACCCTTTGAAGTCGCGAAGAGTGTTTTATGACTAAAAATTGAATCTTTGCATGAAAATACCTCAATCAAGGTACCTATTGTGCCATTAGAGCTTCTTAATGTATAAAGATTGAATCTTTAAAAGATAATGAGATTTTTGAGTTTAACTTATTCGAGGTCCCTTTGACGTCCCAAAGAGTATTTTAACGAGTAAAGATTGAATATTTGAATGTAAACACCTCAATCATGGTACCTATTATGTCACTAAACCATTTTAATGTATAAAGATTAAATTTTTTAAAGAAAATGAGACTTTTGAGTTAAACTTATTCGAGTTTCCTTTGAGATCGCGGAGAGTGTTCTAATGAGTAAAGATTGAATCAGTGAATAAAATTATCTCAATTAAGGTAGCTATTATGTCACTAGGCCATTTTAATGTATAAAGATTGAATCTTTGAAAGAAAAAGAGAGTTTTGTGTTAAACTTATTCGACTTCCCTATGAAGTCGGGACGAGTGTTTTAATGACAAAAGACTGAATCTTTAAATAAGAGGTACAAAGATTGAATTTGTGAAAGAAAATGAGAGGTTTGAGTTTAACTTATTCGAGTTCCCTATGAAGTCGTGAAGAGTGTTTTAATAATTAAGATTGAATCTTTGAATGAAAATACCTCAATCAAGGTACCTATTATGTCACTAGTCCTTTTTTTTGTACAAATATTTAATCTTTGAAAGAGAGAGAGATTTTTGAGTTAAACTTGTTTGAATTCCCTTGGACGTCCTAAAGAGTATTTTAATGAGAAAAGATTGAATCTTTGAATGAAAAATTCTCAATCACGGTACCTATTATATCGCTAGACCTTTTAAAGTATAAAGATTGAATCTTTGAAAGAAAATTAGAGTTTTGAGTTAAACTTATTCGAATTCCCTTTGACGTCCCGAAAAGTGTTTTAATGAGCAAAGGTTGAATCTTTGAATGAAATTACTTCTAACAAGGTACCAATTATGTCTCTAGACCATTTTAATGTATGGAGATTGAATCTTTGAAAGAAAATGAGAGTTTTGAGTTCAACTTCTTCGAGTTTACTATGTAGTCGTGAATTGTGTTTTAGGGACAAAAGATTGAATCATTGAATGAAATTACTTCAATCAAGACACCAGTTATGTCACTAGACAATTTTAATCTACAAAGATTGAATCTTTGAACGAAAATGATAGTTTTGAGGAAAACTTGTTCGAGTTCCCTATGAAGTCGCGAAGTGTGTTTTAATGACTGCAGATTGAATCTTTGAATGAAAATACCTCAATTAAGGTACCAATTACGTCACAAGACCTTTTTAATGGGTAAAGATCGAGTCTTTAAAAGAAAGCGAGGGTATTAAGTTAAACTTATTCGAGTTCCCTTTGACGTCTCGAAAAGTGTTGAAAAGAGTAAGGATTGAATCTTTGAATGAGAATTCCTCAATCAAGCTACCAATGTAAAGATTGAATCTTTGAGTGAAATTAACACAATCAAGGTAACTACTATGTCACTAGACCTTATTAATGTATAGCGATTCAATCTTTGAAAGAAAACGACAATTTTGAGTTTAACTTGTTCGAATTCCTCATGAAGTGGCGAAGAGTGTTTTAAAGACTAAAGATTGAATCTTTGAATGAAAATACCTTAATCAAGGTATTAATTATGTCACTAGACCTTTTTAATATATAAAGAATAAATCTTAGAAAGAAAATGAGAGTTTTGAGTTAAACTTATTCGAGTTCCCTTTGACGTAACGGAGAGTGTTTTAATGTGTAAAGATTGAATCCTTGAATGAAATTACCTCAATCAAGGTACCTATTATGTCAATGGACCTTTTTAATGTATAAAGATTTAATCTTTGATTTAAAATGAGAATTTTGAGTTTAACTTATTCGAGTTCCCTAAGAAGTCGCGAAGAGTGTTTTAATGACCATAGATTGAATCCTTGAATGAAAATACCTCAATCAAGGTACTACTTTTGTCACTAGAACTTTTTAATGAATAAAGATTGAATCTTTAAAAGAAAATGAGAGTTTGGAGTTAAACTTATTCGAGTTCCCTTTTACGCCCCGAAGTGTGTTTAAATGAGTACAGATTGAATCTTTGAATGAAAATTCCTCACTCAAGGTACCTATTATGTCACTAGACCATTTTAATGTACAAAGATTAAATCTTTGAACGAAAATGAGAGTTTTGAGTTAAACTTATTCGAGTTCCCTTTAATATCACGAAGAGTGTTTTAATTAGTAAAGATTGAATATATGAAAGAAATTACCTCAATCACGGTACCGATTATGCCACATGACCTTTTTAATGTATAAAGAATGAATCTTTGAAAGAAAAAGAGAGTTTCGAGTGTAACTTATTTGAGTTCCTAACGTAATCTCGTAGAATGCTTTAATGACTAAAGATTGAATCCTTTAATGAAAATACCTCAATCAAGGTGCCTATTATGTCACTTGACCCTTTTAAATGTATAAAGATTAAATCTTTGGAATAAAATGAGAGTTTTAAGTTAAACTTATAATAGTTCCCTTCGACGTCACGAAGAGTGTATTAATGAGTAAAGATTGAATCTTTGAGCGAAATTACCTCAATCACGATACCTATTATGTCACAAGACCTTTTTAATGTATAACGGTTGAATCTTTGAAAGAGAATGAGAGTTTTGAGTTTAACTTATTCGAGTACCCTTTGAAGTCGCGAAGAGTGTTTTATGACTAAAAATTGAATCTTTGCATGAAAATACCTCAATCAAGGTACCTATTGTGCCATTAGAGCTTCTTAATGTATAAAGATTGAATCTTTAAAAGATAATGAGATTTTTGAGTTTAACTTATTCGAGGTCCCTTTGACGTCCCAAAGAGTATTTTAACGAGTAAAGATTGAATATTTGAATGTAAACACCTCAATCATGGTACCTATTATGTCACTAAACCATTTTAATGTATAAAGATTAAATTTTTTAAAGAAAATGAGACTTTTGAGTTAAACTTATTCGAGTTTCCTTTGAGATCGCGGAGAGTGTTCTAATGAGTAAAGATTGAATCAGTGAATAAAATTATCTCAATTAAGGTAGCTATTATGTCACTAGGCCATTTTAATGTATAAAGATTGAATCTTTGAAAGAAAAAGAGAGTTTTGTGTTAAACTTATTCGACTTCCCTATGAAGTCGGGACGAGTGTTTTAATGACAAAAGACTGAATCTTTAAATAAGAGGTACAAAGATTGAATTTGTGAAAGAAAATGAGAGGTTTGAGTTTAACTTATTCGAGTTCCCTATGAAGTCGCGAAGAGTGTTTTAATAATTAAGATTGAATCTTTGAATGAAAATACCTCAATCAAGGTACCTATTATGTCACTAGTCCTTTTTTTTGTACAAATATTTAATCTTTGAAAGAGAGAGAGATTTTTGAGTTAAACTTGTTTGAATTCCCTTGGACGTCCTAAAGAGTATTTTAATGAGAAAAGATTGAATCTTTGAATGAAAAATTCTTAATCAAGGTACCTATTATATCGCTAGACCTTTTAAAGTATAAAGATTGAATCTTTGAAAGAAAATTAGAGTTCTGAGTTAAACTTATTCGAATTCCCTTTGACATCCCGAAAAGTGTTTTAATGAGCAAAGGTTGAATCTTTGAATGAAATTACTTCTAACAAGGTACCAATTATGTCTCTAGACCATTTTAATGTATGGAGATTGAATCTTTGAAAGAAAATGAGAGTTTTGAGTTCAACTTCTTCGAGTTCACTATGTAGTCGTGAATTGTGTTTTAGGGACAAAAGATTGAATCATTGAATGAAATTACTTCAATCAAGATACCAGTTATGTCACTAGACAATTTTAATCTACGAAGATTGAATCTTTGAACGAAAATGATAGTTTTGAGGAAAACTTGTTCGAGTTCCCTATGAAGTCGCGAAGTGTGTTTTAATGACTGCAGATTGAATCTTTGAATGAAAATACCTCAATTAAGGTACCAATTACGTCACAAGACCTTTTTAATGGGTAAAGATCGAGTCTTTAAAAGAAAGCGAGGGTTTTAAGTTAAACTTATTCGAGTTCGCTTTGACGTCTCGAAGAGTGTTTAAAAGATTAAGGATTGAATCTTTGAATGAGAATTCCTCAATCAAGCTACCAATGTAAAGATTGAATCTTTGAGTGAAATTAACATAATCAAGGTAACTACTATGTCACTAGATCTTATTAATGTATAGCGATTCAATCTTTGAAAGCAAACGACAATTTTGAGTTTAACTTGTTCGAATTCCTCATGAAGTGATGAAGAGTGTTTTAAAGACTAAAGATTAAATCTTTGAATGAAAATACCTTAATCAAGGTTTTAATTATGTCACTAGACCTTTTTAATGTATAAAGAATAAATCTTAGAAAGAGAATGAGAGTTTTGATTTAAACTTATTCGAGTTCCCTTTGACGTAACAGAGAGTGTTTTAATGTGTAAAGATTGAATCCTTGAATGAAATTACCTCAATCAAGGTACCTATTATGTCAATGGACCTTTTTAATGTATAAAGATTTAATCTGTGATTTAAAATGAGAATTTTGAGTTTAACTTATTCGAGTTCCCTAAGAAGTCGTGAAGAGTGCTTTAATGACCATAGGTTGAATCCTTGAATTAAAATACCTCAATCAAGGTACTAATTTTGTCACTAGAACTTTTTAATGAATAAAGAATGAATCTTTGAAAGAAAAAGAGAGTTTCGAGTGTAACTTATTTGAGTTCCTAACGTAATCTCGTAGAATGCTTTAATGACTAAAGATTGAATCCTTTAATGGAAATACCTCAATCAAGGTGCCTATTATGTCACTTGACCTTTTAAATGTATAAAGATTAAATCTTTGGAATAAAATGAGAGTTTTAAGTTAAACTTATAATTGTTCCCTTCGACGTCACGAAGAGTGTATTAATGAGTAAAGATTGAATCTTTGAGCGAAATTACCTCAATCACGATACCTATTATGTCACAAGACCTTTTTAATGTATAACGGTTGAATCTTTGAAAGAAAATGAGAGTTTTGAGTTTAACTTATTCGAGTACCCTTTGAAGTCGCGAAGAGTGTTTTAATAACTAAAGATTGAATCTTTGAATGAAAATACCTCAATCAAGGTACCTATTATGTCACTAGTCCTTTTTTTTGTACAAATATTTAATCTTTGAAAGAGAGAGAGATTTTTGAGTTAAACTTATTTGAATTCCCTTGGACGTCCTAAAGAGTATTTTAATGAGAAAAGATTGAATCTTTGAATGAAAAATTCTCAATCAAGGTACCAATTATATCGCTAGACCTTTTAAAGTGTAAAGATTGAATCTTTGAAAGAAAATTAGAGTTTTGAGTTAAACTTATTCGAATTCCCTTTGACGTCCCGAAAAGTGTTTTAATGAGCAAAGGTTGAATCTTTGAATGAAATTACTTCTAACAAGGTACCAATTATGTCTCTAGACCATTTTAATGTATGAAGATTGAATCTTTGAAAGAAAATGAGAGTTTTGAGTTTAACTTCTTCGAGTTCACTATGTAGTCGTGAATTGTGTTTTAGGGACAAAAGATTGAATCATTGAATGAAATTACTTCAATCAAGATATCAGTTATGTCACTAGACAATTTTAATCTACAAAGATTGAATCTTTGAACGAAAATGATAGTTTTGAGGAAAACTTGTTCGAGTTCCCTATGAAGTCGCGAAGTGTGTTTTAATGACTGCAGATTGAATCTTTGAATGAAAATACCTCAATTAAGGTACCAATTACGTCACAAGACCTTTTTAACGGGTAAAGATCGAGTCTTTAAAAGAAAGCAAGGGTTTTAAGTTAAACTTATTCGAGTTCCCTTTGACGTCTCGAAGAGTGTTTAAAAGAGTAAGGATTGAATCTTTGAATGAGAATTCCTCAATCAAGCTACCAATGTAAAGATTGAATCTTTGAGTGAAATTAACACAATCAAGGTAACTACTATGTCACTAGACCTTATTAATGTATAGCAATTCAATCTTTGAAAGAAAACGTCAATTTTGAGTTTAACTTGTTCGAATTCCTCATGAAGTGGCGAAGAGTGTTTTAAAGACTAAAGATTGAATCTTTGAATGAAAATACCTTAATCAAGGTATTAATTATGTCACTAGACCTTTTTAATGTATAAAGAATAAATCTTAGAAAGAAAATGAGAGTTTTGAGTTAAACTTATTCGAGTTCCCTTTGACGTAACGGAGAGTGTTTTAATGTGTAAAGATTGAATCCTTGAATGAAATTACCTCAATCAAGGTACCTATTATGTCAATGGACCTTTTTAATGTATAAAGATTTAATCTTTGATTTAAAATGAGAATTTTGAGTTTAACTTATTCGAGTTCCCTAAGAAGTCGCGAAGAGTGTTTTAATGACCATAGATTGAATCCTTGAATGAAAATACCTCAATCAAGGTACTAATTTTGTCACTAGAACTTTTTAATGAATAAAGATTGAATCTTTAAAAGAAAATGAGAGTTTGGAGTTAAACTTATTCGAGTTCCCTTTTACGCCCCGAAGTGTGTTTAAATGAGTACAGATTGAATCTTTGAATGAAAATTCCTCACTCAAGGTACCTATTATGTCACTAGACCATTTTAATGTACAAAGATTAAATCTTTGAACGGAAATGAGAGTTTTGAGTTAAACTTATTCGAGTTCCCTTTAATATCACGAAGAGTGTTTTAATTAGTAAAGATTGAATATATGAAAGAAATTACCTCAATCATGGTACCGATTATGCCACATGACCTTTTTAATGTATAAAGAATGAATCTTTGAAAGAAAAAGAGAGTTTCGAGTGCAACTTATTTGAGTTCCTAACGTAATCTCGTAGAATGCTTTAATGACTAAAGATTGAATCCTTTAATGGAAATACCTCAATCAAGGTGCCTATTATGTCACTTGACCTTTTAAATGTATAAAGATTAAATCTTTGGAATAAAATGAGAGTTTTAAGTTAAACTTATAATAGTTCCCTTCGACGTCACGAAGAGTGTATTAATGAGTAAAGATTGAATCTTTGAGCGAAATTACCTCAATCACGATACCTATTATGTCACAAGACCTTTTTAATGTATAACGGTTGAATCTTTGAAAGAAAATGAGAGTTTTGAGTTTAACTTATTCGAGTACCCTTTGAAGTCGCGAAGAGTGTTTTAATGACTAATAATTGAATCTTTGAATGAAAATACCTCAATCAAGGTACCTATTGTGTCATTAGAGCTTCTTAATGTATAAAGATTGAATCTTTGAAAGAAAATGAGAGTTTTGAGTTAAACTTATTCGAGGTCCCTTTGACGTCCCAAAGAGTATTTTAACGAGTAAAGATTGAATATTTGAATGTAAACACCTCAATCATGGTACCTATTATGTCACTAAACCATTTTAATGTATAAAGATTAAATTTTTTAAAGAAAATGAGACTTTTGAGTTAAACTTATTCGAGTTTCCTTTGAGATTACGGAGAGTGTTCTAATGAGTAAAGATTGAATCAGTGAATAAAATTATCTCAATTAAGGTAGCTATTATGTCACTAGGCCATTTTAATGTATAAAGATTGAATCTTTGAAAGAAAATGAGAGTTTTGTGTTAAACTTATTCGACTTCCCTATGAAGTCGGGACGAGTGTTTTAATGACAAAAGACTGAATCTTTGAATAAGAGGTACAAAGATTGAATTTGTGAAAGAAAATGAGAGGTTTGAGTTTAACTTATTCGAGTTCCCAATGAAGTCGCGAAGAGTGTTTTAATAACTAAAGATTGAATCTTTGAATGAAAATACCTCAATCAAGGTACCTATTATGTCACTAGTCCTTTTTTTTGTAGAAATATTTAATCTTTGAAAGAGAGAGAGATTTTTGAGTTAAACTTGTTTGAATTCCCTTGGACGTCCTAAAGAGTATTTTAATGAGAAAAGATTGAATCTTTGAATGAAAAATTCTCAATCAAGGTACCTATTATATCGCTAGACCTTTTAAAGTATAAAGATTGAATCTTTGAAAGAAAATTAGAGTTTTGAGTTAAACTTATTCGAATTCCCTTTGACGTCCCGAAAAGTGTTTTAATGAGCAAAGGTTGAATCTTTGAATGAAATTACTTCTAACAAGGTACCAATTATGTCTCTAGACCATTTTAATGTATGAAGATTGAATCTTTGAAAGAAAATGAGAGTTTTGAGTTTAACTTCTTCGAGTTCACTATGTAGTCGTGAATTGTGTTTTAGGGACAAAAGATTGAATCATTGAATGAAATTACTTCAATCAAGATACCAGTTATGTCACTAGACAATTTTAATCTACAAAGATTGAATATTTGAACGAAAATGATAGTTTTGAGGAAAACTTGTTCGAGTTCCCTATGAAGTCGCGAAGTGTGTTTTAATGACTGCAGATTGAATCTTTGAATGAAAATACCTCAATTAAGGTACCAATTACGTCACAAGACCTTTTTAATGGGTAAAGATCGAGTCTTTAAAAGAAAGCGAGGGTTTTAAGTTAAACTTATTCGAGTTCCCTTTGACGTCTCGAAGAGTGTTTAAAAGAGTAAGGATTGAATCTTTGAATGAGAATTCCTCAATCAAACTACCAATGTAAAGATTGAATCTTTGAGTGAAATTAACACAATCAAGGTAACTACTATGTCACTAGACCTTATTAATGTATAGTGATTCAATCTTTGAAAGAAAACGACAATTTTGAGTTTAACTTGTTCGAATTCCTCATGAAGTGGCGAAGAGTGTTTTAAAGACTAAAGATTGAATCTTTGAATGAAAATACCTTAATCAAGGTATTAATTATGTCACTAGACCTTTTTAATGTATAAAGAATAAATCTTAGAAAGAAAATGAGAGTTTTGAGTTAAACTTATTCGAGTTCCCTTTGACGTAACGGAGAGTGTTTTAATGTGTAAAGATTGAATCCTTCATTGAAATTACCTCAATCAAGGTACCTATTATGTCAATGGAACTTTTTAATGTATAAAGATTTAATCTTTGATTTAAAATGAGAATTTTGAGTTTAACTTATTCGAGTTCCCTAAGAAGTCGCGAAGAGTGTTTTAATGACCATAGATTGAATCCTTGAATGAAAATACCTCAATCAAGGTACTAATTTTGTCACTAGAACTTTTTAATGAATAAAGATTGAATCTTTAAAAGAAAATGAGAGTTTGGAGTTAAACTTATTCGAGTTCCCTTTTACGCCCCGAAGTGTGTTTAAATGAGTACAGATTGAATCTTTGAATGAAAATTCCTCACTCAAGGTACCTATTATGTCACTAGACCATTTTAATGTACAAAGATTAAATCTTTGAACGGAAATGAGAGTTTTGAGTTAAACTTATTCGAGTTCCCTTTAATATCACGAAGAGTGTTTTAATTAGTAAAGATTGAATATATGAAAGAAATTACCTCAATCACGGTACCGATTATGCCACATGACCTTTTTAATGTATAAAGAATGAATCTTTGAAAGAAAAAGAGAGTTTCGAGTGTAACTTATTTGAGTTCCTAACGTAATCTCGTAGAATGCTTTAATGACTAAAGATTGAATCCTTTAATGGAAATACCTCAATCAAGGTGCCTATTATGTCACTTGACCTTTTAAATGTATAAAGATTAAATCTTTGGAATAAAATGAGAGTTTTAAGTTAAACTTATAATAGTTCCCTTCGACGTCACGAAGAGTGTATTAATGAGTAAAGATTGAATCTTTGAGCGAAATTACCTCAATCACGATACCTATTATGTCACAAGACCTTTTTAATGTATAACGGTTGAATCTTTGAAAGAAAATGAGAGTTTTGAGTTTAACTTATTCGAGTACCCTTTGAAGTCGCGAAGAGTGTTTTAATGACTAAAAATTAAATCTTTGAATGAAAATACCTCAATCAAGGTACCTATTGTGCCATTAGAGCTTCTTAATGTATAAAGATTGAATCTTTGAAAGATAATGAGAGTTTTGATTTAAACTTATTCGAGGTCCCTTTGACGTCCCAAAGAGTATTTTAACGAGTAAAGATTGAATATTTGAATGTAAACACCTCAATCATGGTACCTATTATGTCACTAAACCATTTTAATGTATAAAGATTAAATTTTTTAAAGAAAATGAGACTTTTGAGTTAAACTTATTCGAGTTTCCTTTGAGATCACGGAGAGTGTTCTAATGAGTAAAGATTGAGTCAGTGAATAAAATTATCTCAATTAAGGTAGCTATTATGTCACTTAGCCATTTTAATGTATAAAGATTGAATCTTTGAAAGAAAATGAGAGTTTTGTGTTAAACTTATTCGACTTCCCTATGAAGTCGTGACGAGTGTTTTAATGACAAAAGACTGAATCTTTGAATAAGAGGTACAAAGACTGAATTTGTGAAAGAAAATGAGAGGTTTGAGTTTAACTTATTCGAGTTCCCTATGAAGTCGCGAAGAGTGTTTTAATAACTAAAGATTGAATCTTTGAATGAAAATACCTCAATCAAGGTACCTATTATGTCACTAGTCCTTTTTTTTTTGTACAAATATTTAATCTTTGAAAGAGAGAGAGATTTTTGAGTTAAACTTGTTTGAATTCCCTTGGACGTCCTAAAGAGTATTTTAATGAGAAAAGATTGAATCTTTGAATGAAAAATTCTCAATCAAGGTACCTGTTATATCGCTAGACCTTTTAAAGTATAAAGATTGAATCTTTGAAAGAAAATTAGAGTTTTGAGTTAAACTTATTCGAATTCCCTTTGACGTCCCGAAAAGTGTTTTAATGAGCAAAGGTTGAATCTTTGAATGAAATTACTTCTAACAAGGTACCAATTATGTCTCTAGACCATTTTAATGTATGAAGATTGAATCTTTGAAAGAAAATGAGAGTTTTGAGTTTAACTTCTTCGAGTTCACTATGTAGTCGTGAATTGTGTTTTAGGGACAAAAGATTGAATCATTGAATGAAATTACTTCAATCAAGATACCAGTTATGTCACTAGACAATTTTAATCTACAAAGATTGAATCTTTGAACGAAAATGATAGTTTTGAGGAAAACTTGTTCGAGTTCCCTATGAAGTCGCGAAGTGTGTTTTAATGACTGCAGATTGAATCTTTGAATGAAAATACCTCAATTAAGGTACCAATTACGTCACAAGACCTTTTTAATGGGTAAAGATCGAGTCTTTAAAAGAAAGCGAGGGTTTTAAGTTAAACTTATTCGAGTTCCCTTTGACGTCTCGAAGAGTGTTTAAAAGAGTAAGGATTGAATCTTTGAATGAGAATTCCTCAATCAAGCTACCAATGTAAAGATTGAATCTTTGAGTGAAATTAACACAATCAAGGTAACTACTATGTCACTAGACCTTATTAATGTATAGCAATTCAATCTTTGAAAGAAAACGACAATTTTGAGTTTAACTTGTTCGAATTCCTCATGAAGTGGCGAAGAGTGTTTTAAAGACTAAAGATTGAATCTTTGAATGAAAATACCTTAATCAAGGTATTAATTATGTCACTAGACCTTTTTAATGTATAAAGAATAAATCTTAGAAAGAAAATGAGAGTTTTGAGTTAAACTTATTCGAGTTCCCTTTGACGTAACGGAGAGTGTTTTAATGTGTAAAGATTGAATCCTTGAATGAAATTACCTCAATCAAGGTACCTATTATGTCAATGGACCTTTTTAATGTATAAAGATTTAATCTTTGATTTAAAATGAGAATTTTGAGTTTAACTGATTCGAGTTCCCTAAGAAGTCGCGAAGAGTGTTTTAATGATCATGATTGAATCCTTGAATAAAAATACCTCAATCAAGGTACTAATTTTGTCACTAGAACTTTTTAATGAATAAAGTTTGAATCTTTAAAAGAAAATGAGAGTTTGGAGTTAAACTTATTCGAGTTCCCTTTTACGCCCCGAAGTGTGTTTAAATGAGTACAGATTGAATCTTTGAATGAAAATTCCTCACTCAAGGTACCTATTATGTCACTAGACCATTTTAATGTACAAAGATTAAATCTTTGAACGGAAATGAGAGTTTTTAGTTAAACTTATTCGAGTTCCCTTTAATATCACGAAGAGTGTTTTAATTAGTAAAGATTGAATATATGAAAGAAATTACCTCAATCACGGTACCGATTATGCCACATGACCTTTTTAATGTATAAAGAATGAATCTTTGAAAGAAAAAGAGAGTTTCGAGTGTAACTTATTTGAGTTCCTAACGTAATCTCGTAGAATGCTTTAATGACTAAAGATTGAATCCTTTAATGGAAATACCTCAATCAAGGTGCCTATTATGTCACTTGACCTTTTAAATGTATAAAGATTAAATCTTTGGAATAAAATGAGAGTTTTAAGTTAAACTTATAATAGTTCCCTTCGACGTCACGAAGAGTGTATTAATGAGTAAAGATTGAATCTTTGAGCGAAATTACCTCAATCACGATACCTATTATGTCACAAGACCTTTTTAATATATAACGGTTGAATCTTTGAAAGAAAATGAGAGTTTTGAGTTTAACTTATTCGAGTACCCTTTGAAGTCGCGAAGAGTGTTTTAATGACTAAAAATTGAATCTTTGAATGAAAATACCTCAATCAAGGTACCTATTGTGCCATTAGAGCTTCTTAATGTATAAAGATTGAATCTTTGAAAGATAATGAGAGTTTTGAGTTAAACTTATTCGAGGTCCCTTTGACGTCCCAAAGAGTATTTTAACGAGTAAAGATTGAATATTTGAATGTAAACACCTTAATCATGGTACCTATTATGTCACTAAACTATTTTAATGTATAAAGATTAAATTTTTTAAAGAAAATGAGACTTTTGAGTTAAACTTATTCGAGTTTCCTTTGAGATCACGGAGAGTGTTCTAATGAGTAAAGATTGTGTCAGTGAATAAAATTATCTCAATTAAGGTAGCTATTATGTCACTTGGCCATTTTAATGTATAAAGATTGAATCTTTGAAAGAAAATGAGAGTTTTGTGTTAAACTTATTCGACTTCCCTATGAAGTCGGGACGAGTGTTTTAATGACAAAAGACTGAATCTTTGAATAAGAGGTACAAAGACTGAATTTGTGAAAGAAAATGAGAGGTTTGAGTTTAACTTATTCGAGTTCCCTATGAAGTCGCGAAGAGTGTTTTAATAACTAAAGATTGAATCTTTGAATGAAAACATCTCAATCAAGGTACCTATTATGTCACTAGTCCTTTTTTTTGTACAAATATTTAATCTTTGAAAGAGAGAGAGATTTTTGAGTTAAACTTGTTTGAATTCCCTTGGACGTCCTAAAGAGTATTTTAATGAGAAAAGATTGAATCTTTGAATGAAAAATTCTCAATCAAGGTACCTGTTATATCGCTAGACCTTTTAAAGTATAAAGATTGAATCTTTGAAAGAAAATTAGAGTTTTGAGTTAAACTTATTCGAATTCCCTTTGACGTCCCGAAAAGTGTTTTAATGAGCAAAGGTTGAATCTTTGAATGAAATTACTTCTAGCAAGGTACCAATTATGTCTCTAGACCATTTTAATGTATGAAGATTGAATCTTTGAAAGAAAATGAGAGTTTTGAGTTTAACTTCTTCGAGTTCACTATGTAGTCGTGAATTGTGTTTTAGGGACAAAAGATTGAATCATTGAATGAAATTACTTCAATCAAGATACCAGTTATGTCACTAGACAATTTTAATCTACAAAGATTGAATCTTTGAACGAAAATGATAGTTTTGAGGAAAACTTGTTCGAGTTCCCTATGAAGTCGCGAAGTGTGTTTTAATGACTGCAGATTGAATCTTTGAATGAAAATACCTCAATTAAGGTACCAATTACGTCACAAGACCTTTTTAATGGGTAAAGATCGAGTCTTTAAAAGAAAGCGAGGGTTTTAAGTTAAACTTATTCGAGTTCCCTTTGACGTCTCGAAGAGTGTTTAAAAGAGTAAGGATTGAATCTTTGAATGAGAATTCCTCAATCAAGCTACCAATGTAAAGATTGAATCTTTGAGTGAAATTAACACAATCAAGGTAACTACTATGTCACTAGACCTTATTAATGTATAGCAATTCAATCTTTGAAAGAAAACGACAATTTTGAGTTTAACTTGTTCGAATTCCTCATGAAGTGGCGAAGAGTGTTTTAAAGACTAAAGATTGAATCTTTGAATGAAAATACCTTAATCAAGGTATTAATTATGTCACTAGACCTTTTTAATGTATAAAGAATAAATCTTAGAAAGAAAATGAGAGTTTTGAGTTAAACTTATTCGAGTTCCCTTTGACGTAACGGAGAGTGTTTTAATGTGTAAAGATTGAATCCTTGAATGAAATTACCTCAATCAAGGTACCTGTTATGTCAATGGACCTTTTTAATGTATAAAGATTTAATCTTTGATTTAAAATGAGAATTTTGAGTTTAACTTATTCGAGTTCCCTAAGAAGTCGCGAAGAGTGTTTTAATGATCATGATTGAATCCTTGAATGAAAATACCTCAATCAAGGTACTAATTTTGTCACTAGAACTTTTTAATGAATAAAGATTGAATCTTTAAAAGAAAATGAGAGTTTGGAGTTAAACTTATTCGAGTTCCCTTTTACGCCCTGAAGTGTGTTTAAATGAGTACAGATTGAATCTTTGAATGAAAATTCCTCACTCAAGGTACCTATTATGTCACTAGACCATTTTAATGTACAAAGATTAAATCTTTGAACGGAAATGAGAGTTTTGAGTTAAACTTATTCGAGTTCCCTTTAATATCACGAAGAGTGTTTTAATTAGTAAAGATTGAATATATGAAAGAAATTACCTCAATCACGGTACCGATTATGCCACATGACCTTTTTAATGTATAAAGAATGAATCTTTGAAAGAAAAAGAGAGTTTCGAGTGTAACTTATTTGAGTTCCCAACGTAATCTCGTTGAATGCTTTAATGACTAAAGATTGAATCCTTTAATGGAAATACCTCAATCAAGGTGCCTATTATGTCACTTGACCTTTTAAATGTATAAAGATTAAATCTTTGGAATAAAATGAGAGTTTTAAGTTAAACTTATAATAGTTCCCTTCGACGTCACGAAGTGTGTATTAATGAGTAAAGATTGAATCTTTGAGCGAAATTACCTCAATCACGATACCTATTATGTCACAAGACCTTTTTAATGTATAACGGTTGAATCTTTGAAAGAAAATAAGAGTTTTGAGTTTAACTTATTCGAGTACCCTATGAAGTCGCGAAGAGTGTTTTAATGACTAAAAATTGAATCTTTGAATGAAAATACCTCAATCAAGGTACCTATTGTGCCATTAGAGCTTCTTAATGTATAAAGATTGAATCTTTGAAAGATAATGAGAGTTTTGAGTTAAACTTATTCGAGGTCCCTTTGACGTCCCAAAGAGTATTTTAACGAGTAAAGATTGAATATTTGAATGTAAACACCTCAATCATGGTACCTATTATGTCACTAAACCATTTTAATGTATAAAGATTAAATTTTTTAAAGAAAATGAGACTTTTGAGTTAAACTTATTCGAGTTTCCTTTGAGATCACGGAGAGTGTTCTAATGAGTAAATATTGAGTCAGTGAATAAAATTATCTCAATTAAGGTAGCTATTATGTCACTTGGCCATTTTAATGTATAAAGATTGAATCTTTGAAAGAAAATGAGAGTTTTGTGTTAAACTTATTCGACTTCCCTACGAAGTCGGGACGAGTGTTTTAATGACAAAAGACTGAATCTTTGAATAAGAGGTACAAAGACTGAATTTGTGAAAGAAAATGAGAGGTTTGAGTTTAACTTATTCGAGTTCCCTATGAAGTCGCGAAGAGTGTTTTAATAACTAAAGATTGAATCTTTGAATGAAAACATCTCAATCAAGGTACCTATTATGTCACTAGTCCTTTTTTTTTGTACAAATATTTAATCTTTGAAAGAGAGAGAGATTTTTGAGTTAAACTTGTTTGAATTCCCTTGGACGTCCTAAAGAGTATTTTAATGAGAAAAGATTGAATCTTTGAATGAAAAATTCTCAATCAAGGTAGCTATTATATCGCTAGACCTTTTAAAGTATAAAGATTGAATCTTTGAAAGAAAATTAGAGTTTTGAGTTAAACTTATTCGAATTCCCTTTGACGTCCCGAAAAGTGTTTTAATGAGCAAAGGTTGAATCTGTGAATGAAATTACTTCTAACAAGGTACCAATTATGTCTCTAGACCATTTTAATGTATGAAGATTGAATCTTTGAAAGAAAATGAGAGTTTTGATTTTAACTTCTTCGAGTTCACTATGTAGTCGTGAATTGTGTTTTAGGGACAAAAGATTGAATCATTGAATGAAATTACTTCAATCAAGATACCAGTTATGTCACTAGACAATTTTAATCTACAAAGATTGAATCTTTGATCGAAAATGATAGTTTTGAGGAAAACTTGTTCGAGTTCCCTATGAAGTCGCGAAGTGTGTTTTAATGACTGCAGATTGAATCTTTGAATGAAAATACCTCAATTAAGGTACCAATTACGTCACAAGACCTTTTTAATGGGTAAAGATCGAGTCTTTAAAAGAAAGCGAGGGTTTTAAGTTAAACTTATTCGAGTTCCCTTTGACGTCTCGAAGAGTGTTTAAAAGAGTAAGGATTGAATCTTTGAATGAGAATTCCTCAATCAAGCTACCAATGTAAAGATTGAATCTTTGAGTGAAATTAACACAATCAAGGTAACTACTATGTCACTAGACCTTATTAATGTATAGCGATTCAATCTTTGAAAGAAAACGACAATTTTGAGTTTAACTTGTTCGAATTCCTCATGAAGTGGCGAAGAGTGTTTTAAAGAGTAAAGATTAAATCTTTGAATGAAAATACCTTAATCAAGGTATTAATTATATCACTAGACCTTTTTAATGTATAAAGAATAAATCTTAGAAAGAAAATGAGAGTTTTGAGTTAAACTTATTCGAGTTCCCTTTGACGTAACGGAGAGTGTTTTAATGTGTAAAGATTGAATCCTTGAATGAAATTATCTCAATCAAGGTACCTATTATGTCAATGGACCTTTTTAATGTATAAAGATTTAATCTTTGATTTAAAATGAGAATTTTGAGTTTAACTTATTCGAGGTCCCTAAGAAGTCGCGAAGAGTGTTTTAATGACCATAGATTGAATCCTTGAATGAAAATACCTCAATCAAGGTACTAATTTTGTCACTAGAACTTTTTAATGAATAAAGATTGAATCTTTAAAAGAAAATGAGAGTTTGGAGTTAAACTTATTCGAGTTCCCTTTTACGCCCCGAAGTGTGTTTGAATGAGTACAGATTGAATCTTTGAATGAAAATTCCTCACTCAAGATACCTATTATGTCACTAGACCATTTTAATGTACAAAGATTAAATCTTTGAACGGAAATGAGAGTTTTGAGTTAAACTTATTCGAGTTCCCTTTAATATCACGAAGAGTGTTTTAATTAGTAAAGATTGAATATATGAAAGAAATTACCTCAATCACGGTACCGATTATGCCACATGACCTTTTGAATGTATAAAGAATGAATCTTTGAAAGAAAAAGAGAGTTTCGAGTGTAACTTATTTGAGTTCCTAACGTAATCTCGTAGAATGCTTTAATGACTAAAGATTGAATCCTTTAATGGAAATACCTCAATCAAGGTGCCTATTATGTCACTTGACCTTTTAAATGTATAAAGATTAAATCTTTGGAATAAAATGAGAGTTTTAAGTTAAACTTATAATAGTTCCCTTCGACGTCACGAAGAGTGTATTAATGAGTAAAGATTGAATCTTTGAGCGAAATTACCTCAATCACGATACCTATTATGTCACAAGACCTTTTTAATGTATAACTGTTGAATCTTTGAAAGAAAATGAGAGTTTTGAGTTTAACTTATTCGAGTACCCTTTGAAGTCGCGAAGAGTGTTTTAATGACTAAAAATTGAATCTTTGAATGAAAATACCTTAATCAAGGTACCTATTGTGCCATTAGAGCTTCTTAATGTATAAATATTGAATCTTTGAAAGATAATGAGAGTTTTGAGTTAAACTTATTCGAGGTCCCTTTGACGTCCCAAAGAGTATTTTAACGAGTAAAGATTGAATATTTGAATGTAAACACCTCAATCATGGTACCTATTATGTCACTAAACCATTTTAATGTATAAAGATTAAATTTTTTAAAGAAAATGAGACTTTTGAGTTAAACTTATTCGAGTTTCCTTTGAGATCACGGAGAGTGTTCTAATGAGTAAAGATTGAGTCAGTGAATAAAATTATCTCAATTAACGTAGCTATTATGTCACTAGGCCATTTTAATGTATAAAGATTGAATCTTTGAAAGAAAATGAGAGTTTTGTGTTAAACTTATTCGACTTCCCTATGAAGTCGGGACGAGTGTTTTAAGGACAAAAGACTGAATCTTTGAATAAGAGGTACAAAGACTGAATTTGTGAAAGAAAATGAGAGGTTTGAGTTTAACTTATTCGAGTTCCCTATGAAGTCACGAAGAGTGTTTTAATAACTAAAGATTGAATCTTTGAATGAAAATACCTCAATCAAGGAACCTATTATGTCACTAGTCCTTTTTTTTGTACAAATATTTAATCTTTGAAAGAGAGAGAGATTTTTGAGTTAAACTTGTTTGAATTCCCTTGGACGTCCTAAAGAGTATTTTAATGAGAAAAGATTGAATCTTTGAATGAAAAATTCTCAATCAAGGTACCAAATATATCGCTAGACCTTTTAAAGTATAAATATTGAATCTTTGAAAGAAAATTAGAGTTTTGAGTTAAACTTATTCGAATTCCCTTTGACGTCCCGAAAAGTGTTTTAATGAGCAAAGGTTGAATCTTTGAATGAAATTACTTCTAACAAGGTACCAATTATGTCTTTAGACCATTTTAATGTATGAAGATTGAATCTTTGAAAGAAAATGAGAGTTTTGAGTTCAACTTCTTCGAGTTCACTATGTAGTCGTGAATTGTGTTTTAGGGACAAAAGATTGAATCATTGAATGAAATTACTTCAATCAAGATACCAGTTATGTCACTAGACAATTTTAATCTACAAAGATTGAATCTTTGAACGAAAATGATAGTTTTGAGGAAAACTTGTTCGAGTTCCCTATGAAGTCGCGAAGTGTGTTTTAATGACTGCAGATTGAATCTTTGAATGAAAATACCTCAATTAAGGTACCAATTACGTCACAAGACCTTTTTAATGGGTAAAGATCGAGTCTTTAAAAGAAAGCGAGGGTTTTAAGTTAAACTTATTCGAGTTCCCTTTGACGTCTCGAAGAGTGTTTAAAAGAGTAAGGATTGAATCTTTGAATGAGAATTCCTCAATCAAGCTACCAATGTAAAGATTGAATCTTTGAGTGAAATTAACACAATCAAGGTAACTACTATGTCACTAGACCTTATTAATGTATAGCGATTCAATCTTTGAAAGAAAACGACAATTTTGAGTTTAACTTGTTCGAATTCCTCATGAAGTGGCGAAGAGTGTTTTAAAGAGTAAAGATTGAATCTTTGAATGAAAATACCTTAATCAAGGTATTAATTATATCACTAGACCTTTTTAATGTATAAAGAATAAATCTTAGAAAGAAAATGAGAGTTTTGAGTTAAACTTATTCGAATTCCCTTTGACGTAACGGAGAGTGTTTTAATGTGTAAAGATTGAATCCTTGAATGAAATTATCTCAATCAAGGTACCTATTATGTCAATGGACCTTTTTAATGTATAAAGATTTAATCTTTGATTTAAAATGAGAATTTTGAGTTTAACTTATTCGAGTTTCCTAAGAAGTCGCGAAGAGTGTTTTAATGACCATAGATTGAATCCTTGAATGAAAATACCTCAATCAAGGTACTAATTTTGTCACTAGAACTTTTTAATGAATAAAGATTGAATCTTTAAAAGAAAATGAGAGTTTGGAGTTAAACTTATTCGAGTTCCCTTTTACGCCCCGAAGTGTGTTTGAATGAGTACAGATTGAATCTTTGAATGAAAATTCCTCACTCAAGATACCTATTATGTCACTAGACCATTTTAATGTACAAAGATTAAATCTTTGAACGGAAATGAGAGTTTTGAGTTAAACTTATTCGAGTTCCCTTTAATATCACGGAGAGTGTTTTAATTATTAAAGATTGAATATATGAAAGAAATTACCTCAATCACGGTACCGATTATGCCACATGACCTTTTTAATGTATAAAGAATGAATCTTTGAAAGAAAAAGAGAGTTTCGAGTGTAACTTATTTGAGTTCCTAACGTAATCTCGTAGAATGCTTTAATGACTAAAGATTGAATCCTTTAATGGAAATACCTCAATCAAGGTGCCTATTATGTCACTTGACCTTTTAAATGTATAAAGATTAAATCTTTGGAATAAAATGAGAGTTTTAAGTTAAACTTATAATAGTTCCCTTCGACGTCACGAAGAGTGTATTAATGAGTAAATATTGAATGTTTGAGCGAAATTACCTCAATCACGATACCTATTATGTCACAAGACCTTTTTAATGTATAACGGTTGAATCTTTGAAAGAAAATGAGAGTTTTGAGTTTAACTTATTCGAGTACCCTTTGAAGTCGCGAAGAGTGTTTTAATGACTAAAAATTGAATCTTTGAATGAAAATACCTCAATCAAGGTACCTATTGTGCCATTAGAGCTTCTTAATGTATAAAGATTGAATCTTTGAAAGATAATGAGAGTTTTGAGTTAAACTTATTCGAGGTCCCTTTGACGTCCCAAAGAGTATTTTAACGAGTAAAGATTGAATATTTGAATGTAAACACCTCAATCATGGTACCTATTATGTCACTAAACCATTTTAATGTATAAAGATTAAATTTTTTAAAGAAAATGAGACTTTTGAGTTAAACTTATTCGAGTTTCCTTTGAGATCACGGAGAGTGTTCTAATGAGTAAAGATTGAGTCAGTGAATAAAATTATCTCAATTAAGGTAGCTATTATGTCACTTGGCCATTTTAATGTATAAAGATTGAATCTTTGAAAGAAAATGAGAGTTTTGTGTTAAACTTATTCGACTTCCCTATGAAGTCGTGACGAGTGTTTTAATGACAAAAGACTGAATCTTTGAATAAGAGGTACAAAGACTGAATTTGTGAAAGAAAATGAGAGGTTTGAGTTTAACTTATTCGAGTTCGCTATGAAGTCGAGAAGAGTGTTTTAATAACTAAAGATTGAATCTTTGAATGAAAACACTTCAATCAAGGTACCTATTATGTCACTAGTCCTTTTTTTTGTACAAATATTTAATCTTTGAAAGAGAGAGAGATTTTTGAGTTAAACTTGTTTGAATTCCCTTGGACGTCCTAAAGAGTATTTTAATGAGAAAAGATTGAATCTTTGAATGAAAAATTCTCAATCAAGGTACCTATTATATCGCTAGACCTTTTAAAGTATAAAGATTGAATCTTTGAAAGAAAATTAGAGTTTTGAGTTAAACTTATTCGAATTCCCTTTGACGTCCCGAAAGGTGTTTTAATGAGCAAAGGTTGAATCTTTGAATGAAATTACTTCTAACAAGGTACCAATTATGTCTCTAGACCATTTTAATGTATGAAGATTGAATCTTTGAAAGAAAATGAGAGTTTTGATTTTAACTTCTTCGAGTTCACTATGTAGTCGTGAATTGTGTTTTAGGGACAAAAGATTGAATCATTGAATGAAATTACTTCAATCAAGATACCAGTTATGTCACTAGACAATTTTAATCTACAAAGATTGAATCTTTGAACGAAAATGATAGTTTTGAGGAAAACTTGTTCGAGTTCCCTACGAAGTCGCGAAGTGTGTTTTAATGACTGCAGATTGAATCTTTGAATGAAAATACCTCAATTAAGGTACCAATTACGTCACAAGACCTTTTTAATGGGTAAAGATCGAATCTTTAAAAGAAAGCGAGGGTTTTAAGTTAAACTTATTCGAGTTCCCTTTGACGTCTCGAAGAGTGTTTAAAAGAGTAAGGATTGAATCTTTGAATGAGAATTCCTCAATCAAGCTACCAATGTAAAGATTGAATCTTTGAGTGAAATTAACACAATCAAGGTAACTACTATGTCACTAGACCTTATTAATGTATAGCGATTCAATCTTTGAAAGAAAACGACAATTTTGAGTTTAACTTGTTCGAATTCCTCATGAAGTGGCGAAGAGTGTTTTAAAGACTAAAGATTGAATCTTTGAATGAAAATACCTTAATCAAGGTATTAATTATGTCACTAGACCTTTTTAATGTATAAAGAATAAATCTTAGAAAGAAAATGAGAGTTTTGAGTTAAACTTATTCGAGTTCCCTTTGACGTAACGGAGAGTGTTTTAATGTGTAAAGATTGAATCCTTGAATGAAATTACCTCAATCAAGGTACCTATTATGTCAATGGACCTTTTTAATGTATAAAGATTTAATCTTTGATTTAAAATGAGAATTTTGAGTTTAACTTATTCGAGTTCCCTAAGAAGTCGCGAAGAGTGTTTTAATGACCATAGATTGAATCCTTGAATGAAAATACCTCAATCAAGGTACTAATTTTGTCACTAGAACTTTTTAATGAATAAAGATTGAATCTTTAAAAGAAAATGAGAGTTTGGAGTTAAACTTATTCGAGTTCCCTTTTACGCCCTGAAGTGTGTTTAAATGAGTACAGATTGAATCTTTGAATGAAAATTCCTCACTCAAGGTACCTATTATGTCACTAGACCATTTTAATGTACAAAGATTAAATCTTTGAACGAAAATTAGAGTTTTGAGTTAAACTTATTCGAGTTCCCTTTAATATCACGAAGAGTGTTTTAATTAGTAAAGATTGAATATATGAAAGAAATTACCTCAATCACGGTACCGATTATGCCACATGACCTTTTTAATGTATAAACAATGAATCTTTGAAAGAAAAAGAGAGTTTCGAGTGTAACTTATTTGAGTTCCTAACGCAATCTCGTAGAATGCTTTAATGACTAATGATTGAATCCTTTAATGGAAATACCTCAATCAAGGTGCCTATTTTGTCACTTGACCTTTTAAATGTATAAAGATTAAATCTTTGGAATAAAATGAGAGTTTTAAGTTAAACTTATAATAGTTCCCTTCGACGTCACGAAGAGTGTATTAATGAGTAAAGATTGAATCTTTGAGCGAAATTACCTCAATCACGATACCTATTATATCACAAGACCTTTTTAATGTATAACGGTTGAATCTTTGAAAGAAAATGAGAGTTTTGAGTTTAACTTATTCGAGTACCCTTTGAAGTCGCGAAGAGTGTTTTAATGACTAAAAATTGAATCTTTGAATGAAAATACCTCAATCAAGGTACCTATTGTGTCATTAGAGCTTCTTAATGTATAAAGATTGAATCTTTGAAAGAAAATGAGAGTTTTGAGTTAAACTTAGTCGAGGTCCCTTTGACGTCCCAAAGAGTATTTTAACGACTAAAGATTGAATATTTGAATGTAAACACCTCAATCATGGTACCTATTATGTCACTAAACCATTTTAATGTATAAAGATTAAATTTTTTAAAGAAAATGAGACTTTTGAGTTAAACTTATTCGAGTTTCCTTTGAGATCACGGAGAGTGTTCTAATGAGTAAAGATTGAATCAGTGAATAAAATTATCTCAATTAAGGTAGCTATTATGTCACTAGGCCATTTTAATGTATAAAGATTGAATCTTTGAAAGAAAATGAGAGTTTTGTGTTAAACTTATTCGACTTCCCCATGAAGTCGGGACGAGTGTTTTAATGACAAAAGACTGAATCTTTGAATAAGAGGTACAAAGACTGAATTTGTGAAAGAAAATGAGAGGTTTGAGTTTAACTTATTCGAGTTCCCTATGAAGTCGCGAAGAGTGTTTTAATAACTAAAGATTGAATCTTTGAATGAAAACACCTCAATCAAGGTACCTATTATGTCACTAGTCCTTTTTTTTTGTACAAATATTTAATCTTTGAAAGAGAGAGAGATTTTTGAGTTAAACTTGTTTGAATTCCCTTGGACGTCCTAAAGAGTATTTTAAATAGAAAAGATTGAATCTTTGAATGAAAAATTCTCAATCAAGGTACCTATTATATCGCTAGACCTTTTAAAGTATAAAGATTGAATCTTTGAAAGAAAATTAGAGTTTTGAGTTAAACTTATTCGAATTCCCTTTGACGTCCCGAAAAGTGTTTTAATGAGCAAAGGTTGAATCTTTGAATGAAATTACTTCTAACAAGGTACCAATTATGTCTCTAGACCATTTTAATGTATGAAGATTGAATCTTTGAAAGAAAATGAGAGTTTTGATTTAAACTTCTTCGAGTTCACTATGTAGTCGTGAATTGTGTTTTAGGGACAAAAGATTGAATCATTGAATAAAATTACTTCAATCAAGATACCAGTTATGTCACTAGACAATTTTAATCTACAAAGATTGAATCTTTGAACGAAAATGATAGTTTTGAGGAAAACTTGTTCGAGTTCCCTATGAAGTCGCGAAGTGTGTTTTAATGACTGCAAATTGAATCTTTGAATGAAAATACCTCAATTAAGGTACCAATTACGTCACAAGACCTTTTTAATGGGTAAAGATCGAGTCTTTAAAAGAAAGCGAGGGTTTTAAGTTAAACTTATTCGAATTCCCTTTGACGTCTCGAAGAGTGTTTAAAAGAGTAAGGATTGAATCTTTGAATGAGAATTCCTCAATCAAGCTACCAATGTAAGGATTGAATCTTTGAGTGAAATTAACACAATCAAGGTAACTATTATGTCACTAGACCTTATTAATGTACAGCGATTCAATCTTTGAAAGAAAACGACAATTTTGTGTTTAACTTGTTCGAATTCCTCATGAAGTGGCGAAGAGTGTTTTAAAGACTAAAGATTGAATCTTTGAATGAAAATACCTTAATCAAGGTATTAATTATGTCACTAGACCTTTTTAGTGTATAAAGAATAAATCTTAGAAAGAAAATGAGAGTTTTGAGTTAAACTTATTCGAGTTCTCTTTGACGTAACGGAGAGTGTTTTAATGTGTAAGATTGAATCCTTGAATGAAATTACCTCAATCAAGGTACCTATTATGTCAATGGACCTTTTTAATGTATAAAGATTTAATCTTTGATTTAAAATGAGAATTTTGAGTTTAACTTATTCGAGTTCCCTAAGAAGTCGCGAAGAGTGTTTTAATGACCATAATTTGAATCCTTGAATGAAAATACCTCAATCAAGGTACTAATTTTGTCACTAGAACTTTTTAATGAATAAAGATTGAATCTTTAAAAGAAAATGAGAGTTTGGAGTTAAACTTATTCGAGTTCCCTTTAACGCCCCGAAGTGTGTTTAAATGAGTACAGATTGAATCTTTGAATGAAAATTCCTCACTCAAGATACCTATTATGTCACTAGACCATTTTAATGTACAAAGATTAAATCTTTGAACGAAAATGAGAGTTTTGAGTTAAACTTATTCGAGTTCCCTTTAATATCACGAAGAGTGTTTTAAATAGTAAAGATTGAATATATGAAAGAAATTACCTCAATCACGGTACCGATTATTCCACATGACCCTTTTTAATGTATAAAGAATGAATCTTTGAAAGAAAAAGAGAGTTTCAAGTGTAACTTATTTGAGTTCCTAACGTAATCTCGTAGAATGCTTTAATGACTAAAGATTGAATCCTTTAATGGAAATACCTCAATCAAGGTGCCTATTATGTCACTTGACCTTTTAAATGTATAAAGATTAAATCTTTGGAATAAAATGAGAGTTTTAAGTTAAACTTATAATAGTTCCCTTCGACGTCACGAAGAGTGTATTAATGAGTAAAGATTGAATCTTTGAGCGAAATTACCTCAATCACGATACCTATTATGTCACAAGACCTTTTTAATGTATAACGGTTGAATCTTTGAAAGAAAATGAGAGTTTTGAGTTTAACTTATTCGAGTACCCTTTGAAGTCGCGAAGAGTGTTTTAATGACTAAAAATTGAATCGTTGAATGAAAATACCTCAATCAAGGTACCTATTGTGTCATTAGAGCTTCTTAATGTATAAAGATTGAATCTTTGAAAGAAAATGAGAGTTTTGAGTTAAACTTATTCGAGGTCCCTTTGACGTCCCAAAGAGTATTTTAACGAGTCAAGATTGAATATTTGAATGTAAACACCTCAATCATGGTACCTATTATGTCACTAAACCATTTTAATGTATAAAGATTAAATTTTTTAAAGAAAATGAGACTTTAGAGTTAAACTTATTCGAGTTTCCTTTGAGATCACGGAGAGTCTTCTAATGAGTAAAGATTGAATCAGTGAATAAAATTATCTCAATTAAGGTAGCTATTATGTCACTAGGCCATTTTAATGTATAAAGATTGAATCTTTGAAAAAAAATGAGAGTTTTGTGTTAAACTTATTCGACTTCCCTATGAAGTCGGGACGAGTGTTTTAATGACAAAAGACTGAATCTTTGAATAAGAGGTACAAAGACAGAATTTGTGAAAGAAAATGAGAGGTTTGAGTTTAACTTATTCGACTTCCCTATGAAGTCGCGAAGAGTGTTTTAAAAACTAAAGATTAAATCTTTGAATGAAAATACCTCAATCAAGGTACCTATTATGTCACTAGTCCTTTTTTTTGTACAAATATTTAATCTTTGAAAGAGAGAGAGATTTTTGAGTTAAACTTGTTTGAATTCCGTTGGACGTCCTAAAGAGTATTTTAATGAGAAAAGATTGAATCTTTGAATGAAAAATTCTCAATCAAGGTACCTATTATATCGCTAGACCTTTTAAAGTATAAAGATTGAATCTTTGAAAGAAAATTAGAATTTTGAGTTAAACTTATTCGAATTCCCTTTGACGTCCCGGAAAGTGTTTTAATGAGCAAAGGTTGAATCTTTGAATGAAATTACTTCTAACAAGGTACCAATTATGTCTTTAGACCATTTTAATGTATGAAGATTGAATCTTTGAAAGAAAATGAGAGTTTTGAGTTTAACTTCTTCGAGTTCACTATGTAGTCGTGAATTGTGTTTTAGGGACAAAAGATTGAATCATTGAATGAAATTACTTCAATCAAGATACCAGTTATGTCACTAGACAATTTTAATCTACAAAGATTGAATCTTTGAACGAAAATGATAGTTTTGAGGAAAACTTGTTCGAGTTCCCTATGAAGTCGCGAAGTATGTTTTAATGACTGCAGATTGAATCTTTGAATGAAAATACCTCAATTAAGGTACCAATTACGTCACAAGACCTTTTTAATGGGTAAAGATCGAGTCTTTAAAAGAAAGCGAGGGTTTTAAGTTAAACTTATTCGAGTTCCCTTTGACGTCTCGAAGAGTGTTTAAAAGAGTAAGGATTGAATCTTTGAATGAGAATTCCTCAATCAAGCTACCAATGTAAAGATTGAATCTTTGAGTGAAATTAACACAATCAAGGTAACTACTATGTCACTAGACCTTATTAATGTATAGCGATTCAATCTTTGACAGAAAACG
The DNA here is from genome assembly GCF_030987335.1 of Cornus florida. NCBI lineage: Eukaryota > Viridiplantae > Streptophyta > Magnoliopsida > Cornales > Cornaceae > Cornus > Cornus florida. The sequence continues at coordinate 35,633,132 of NW_026775574.1, read as the reverse complement.
ACAATTTTGAGTTTAACTTGTTCGAATTCCTCATGAAGTGGCGAAGAGTGTTTTAAAGACTAAAGATAGAATCTTTGAATGAAAATACCTTAATCAAGGTATTAATTATGTCACTAGACCTTTTTAATGTATAAAGAATAAATCTTAGAAAGAAAATGAGAGTTTTGAGTTAAACTTATTCGAGTTCCCTTTGACGTAACGGAGAGTGTTTTAATGTGTAAAGATTGAATCCTTGAATGAAATTACCTCAATCAAGGTACCTATTATGTCAATGGACCTTTTTAATGTATAAAGATTTAATCTTTGATTTAAAATGAGAATTTTGAGTTTAACTTATTCGAGTTCCCTAAGAAGTCGCGAAGAGTGTTTTAATGACCATAGATTGAATCCTTGAATGAAAATACCTCAATCAAGGTACTAATTTTGTCACTTGAACTTTTTAATGAATAAAGATTGAATCTTTAAAAGGAAATGAGAGTTTGGAGTTAAACTTATTCGAGTTCCCTTTTACGCCCCGAAGTGTGTTTAAATGAGTACAGATTGAATCTTTGAATGAAAATTCCTCACTCAAGGTACCTATTATGTCACTAGACCATTTTAATGTACAAAGATTAAATCTTTGAACGAAAATGAGAGTTTTGAGTTAAACTTATTCGAGTTCCCTTTAATATCACGAAGAGTGTTTTAATTAGTAAAGATTGAATATATGAAAGAAATTACCTCAATCACGGTACCGATTATGCGACATGACCCTTTTTAATGTATAAAGAATGAATCTTTGAAAGAAAAAGAGAGCTTCGAGTGTAACTTATTTGAGTTCCTAACGTAATCTCGTAGAATGCTTTAATGACTAAAGATTGAATCCTTTAATGGAAATACCTCAATCAAGGTGCCTATTATGTCACTTGACCTTTTAAATGTATAAAGATTAAATCTTTGGAATAAAATGAGAGTTTTAAGTTAAACTTATAATAGTTCCCTTCGACGTCACGAAGAGTGTATTAATGAGTAAAGATTGAATCTTTGAGCGAAATTACCTCAATCACGATACCTATTATGTCACAAGACCTTTTTAATGTATAACGGTTGAATCTTTGAAAGAAAATGAGAGTTTTGAGTTTAACTTATTCGAGTACCCTTTGAAGTCGCGAAGAGTGTTTTAATGACTAAAAATTGAATCTTTGAATGAAAATACCTCAATCAAGGTACCTATTGTGTCATTAGAGCTTCTTAATGTATAAAGATTGAATCTTTGAAAGAAAATGAGAGTTTTGAGTTAAACTTATTCGAGGTCCCTTTGACGTCCCAAAGAGTATTTTAACGAGTAAAGATTGAATATTTGAATGTAAACACCTCAATCATGGTACCTATTATGTCACTAAACCATTTTAATGTATAAAGATTAAATTTTTTAAAGAAAATGAGACTTTAGAGTTAAACTTATTCGAGTTTCCTTTGAGATCACGGAGAGTGTTCTAATGAGTAAAGATTGAATCAGTGAATAAAATTATCTCAATTAAGGTAGCTATTATGTCACTAGGCCATTTTAATGTATAAAGATTGAATCTTTGAAAGAAAATGAGAGTTTTGTGTTAAACTTATTCGACTTCCCTATGAAGTCGGGACGAGTGTTTTAATGACAAAAGACTGAATCTTTGAATAAGAGGTACAAAGACAGAATTTGTGAAAGAAAATGAGAGGTTTGAGTTTAACTTATTCGAGTTCCCTATGAAGTCGCGAAGAGTGTTTTAATAACTAAAGATTGAATCTTTGAATGAAAATACCTCAATCAAGGTACCTATTATGTCACTAGTCCTTTTTTTTGTACCAATATTTAATCTTTGAAAGAGAGAGAGATTTTTGAGTTAAACTTGTTTGAATTCCCTTGGATGTCCTAAAGAGTATTTTAATGAGAAAAGATTGAATCTTTGAATGAAAAATTCTCAATCAAGGTACCTATTATATCGCTAGACCTTTTAAAGTATAAAGATGGAATCTTTGAAAGAAAATTAGAGTTTTGAGTTAAACTTATTCGAATTCCCTTTGACGTCCCGGAAAGTGTTTTAATGAGCAAAGGTTGAATCTTTGAATGAAATTACTTCTAACAAGGTACCAATTATGTCTCTAGACCATTTTAATGTATGAAGATTGAATCTTTGAAAGAAAATGAGAGTTTTGAGTTTAATTTCTTCGAGTTCACTATGTAGTCGTGAATTGTGTTATAGGGACAAAAGATTGAATCATTGAATGAAATTACTTCAATCAAGATACCAGTTATATCACTAGACAATTTTAATCTAGAAAGATTGAATCTTTGAACGAAAATGATAGTTTTGAGGAAAACTTGTTCGAGTTCCCTATGAAGTCGCGAAGTGTGTTTTAATGACTGCAGATTGAATCTTTGAATGAAAATACCTCAATTAAGGTACCAATTACGTCACAAGACCTTTTTAATGGGTAAAGATCGAGTCTTTAAAAGAAAGCGAGGGTTTTAAGTTAAACTTATTCGAGTTCCCTTTGACGTCTCGAAGAGTGTTTAAAAGAGTAAGGATTGAATCTTTGAATGAGAATTCCTCAATCAAGCTACCAATGTAAAGATTGAATCTTTGAGTGAAATTAACACAATCAAGGTAACTACTATGTCACTAGACCTTATTAATGTATAGCGATTCAATCTTTGAAAGAAAACGACAATTTTGAGTTTAACTTGCTCGAATTCCTCATAAAGTGGCGAAGAGTATTTTAAAGACTAAAGATTGAATCTTTGAATGAAAATACCTTAATCAAGGTATTAATTATGTCACTAGACCTTTTTAATGTATAAAGAATAAATCTTAGAAAGAAAATGAGAGTTTTGAGTTAAACTTATTCGAGTTCCCTTTGACGTAACGGAGAGTGTTTTAATGTGTAAAGATTGAATCCTTGAATGAAATTACCTCAATCAAGGTACCTATTATGTCAATGGACCTTTTTAATGTATAAAGATTTAATCTTTGATTTAAAATGAGAATTTTGAGTTTAACTTATTCGAGTTCCCTAAGAAGTCGCGAAGAGTGTTTTAATGACCATAGATTGAATCCTTGAATGAAAATACCTCAATCAAGGTACTAATTTTGTCACTAGAACTTTTTAATGAATAAAGATTGAATCTTTAAAAGGAAATGAGAGTTTGGAGTTAAACTTATTCGAGTTCCCTTTTACGCCCCGAAGTGTGTTTAAATGAGTACAGATTGAATCTTTGAATGAAAATTCCTCACTCAAGGTACCTATTATGTCACTAGACCATTTTAATGTACAAAGATTAAATCTTTGAACGAAAATGAGAGTTTTGAGTTAAACTTATTCGAGTTCCCTTTAATATCACGAAGAGTGTTTTAATTAGTAAAGATTGAATATATGAAAGAAATTACCTCAATCACGGTACCGATTATGCCACATGACCCTTTTTAATGTATAAAGAATGAATCTTTGAAAGAAAAAGAGAGCTTCGAGTGTAACTTATTTGAGTTCCTAACGTAATCTCGTAGAATGCTTTAATGACTAAAGATTGAATCCTTTAATGGAAATACCTCAATTAAGGTGCCTATTATGTCACTTGACCTTTTAAATGTATAAAGATTAAATCTTTGGAATAAAATGAGAGTTTTAAGTTAAACTTATAATAGTTCCCTTCGACGTCACGAAGAGTGTATTAATGAGTAAAGATTGAATCTTTGAGCGAAATTACCTCAATCACGATACCTATTATGTCACAAGACCTTTTTAATGTATAACGGTTGAATCTTTGAAAGAAAATGAGAGTTTTGAGTTTAACTTATTCGAGTACCCTTTGAAGTCGCGAAGAGTGTTTTAATGACTAAAAATTGAATCTTTGAATGAAAATACCTCAATCAAGGTACCTATTGTGTCATTAGAGCTTCTTAATGTATAAAGATTGAATCTTTGAAAGAAAATGAGAGTTTTGAGTTAAACTTATTCGAGGTCCCTTTGACGTCCCAAAGAGTATTTTAAGGAGTAAAGATTGAATATTTGAATGTAAACACCTCAATCATGGTACCTATTATGTCACTAAACCATTTTAATGTATAAAGATTAAATTTTTTAAAGAAAATGAGACTTTAGAGTTAAACTTATTCGAGTTTCCTTTGAGATCACGGAGAGTGTTCTAATGAGTAAAGATTGAATCAGTGAATAAAATTATCTCAATTAAGGTAGCTATTATGTCACTAGGCCATTTTAATGTATAAAGATTGAATCTTTGAAAGAAAATGAGAGTTTTGTGTTAAACTTATTCGACTTCCCTATGAAGTCGGGACGAGTGTTTTAATGACAAAAGACTGAATCTTTGAATAAGAGGTACAAAGACAGAATTTGTGAAAGAAAATGAGAGGTTTGAGTTTAACTTATTCGAGTTCCCTATGAAGTCGCGAAGAGTGTTTTAATAACTAAAGATTGAATCTTTGAATGAAAATACCTCAATCAAGGTACCTATTATGTCACTAGTCCTTTTTTTTGTACCAATATTTAATCTTTGAAAGAGAGAGAGATTTTTGAGTTAAACTTGTTTGAATTCCCTTGGATGTCCTAAAGAGTATTTTAATGAGAAAAGATTGAATCTTTGAATGAAAAATTCTCAATCAAGGTACCTATTATATCGCTAGACCTTTTAAAGTATAAAGATGGAATCTTTGAAAGAAAATTAGAGTTTTGAGTTAAACTTATTCGAATTCCCTTTGACGTCCCGGAAAGTGTTTTAATGAGCAAAGGTTGAATCTTTGAATGAAATTACTTCTAACAAGGTACCAATTATGTCTCTAGACCATTTTAATGTATGAAGATTGAATCTTTGAAAGAAAATGAGAGTTTTGAGTTTAACTTCTTCGAGTTCACTATGTAGTCGTGAATTGTGTTATAGGGACAAAAGATTGAATCATTGAATGAAATTACTTCAATCAAGATACCAGTTATATCACTAGACAATTTTAATCTACAAAGATTGAATCTTTGAACGAAAATGATAGTTTTGAGGAAAACTTGTTCGAGTTCCCTATGAAGTCGCGAAGTGTGTTTTAATGACTGCAGATTGAATCTTTGAATGAAAATACCTCAATTAAGGTACCAATTACGTCACAAGACCTTTTTAATGGGTAAAGATCGAGTCTTTAAAAGAAAGCGAGGGTTTTAAGTTAAACTTATTCGAGTTCCCTTTGACGTCTCGAAGAGTGTTTAAAAGAGTAAGGATTGAATCTTTGAATGAGAATTCCTCAATCAAGCTACCAATGTAAAGATTGAATCTTTGAGTGAAATTAACACAATCAAGGTAACTACTATGTCACTAGACCTTATTAATGTATAGCGATTCAATCTTTGAAAGAAAACGACAATTTTGAGTTTAACTTGTTCGAATTCCACATAAAGTGGCGAAGAGTGTTTTAAAGACTAAAGATTGAATCTTTGAATGAAAATACCTTAATCAAGGTATTAATTATGTCACTAGACCTTTTTAATGTATAAAGAATAAATCTTAGAAAGAAAATGAGAGTTTTGAGTTAAACTTATTCGAGTTCCCTTTGACGTAACGGAGAGTGTTTTAATGTGTAAAGATTGAATCCTTGAATGAAATTACCTCAATCAAGGTACCTATTATGTCAATGGACCTTTTTAATGTATAAAGATTTAATCTTTGATTTAAAATGAGAATTTTGAGTTTAACTTATTCGAGTTCCCTAAGAAGTCGCGAAGAGTGTTTTAATGACCATAGATTGAATCCTTGAATGAAAATACCTCAATCAAGGTACTAATTTTGTCACTTGAACTTTTTAATGAATAAAGATTGAATCTTTAAAAGGAAATGAGAGTTTGGAGTTAAACTTATTCGAGTTCCCTTTTACGCCCCGAAGTGTGTTTAAATGAGTACAGATTGAATCTTTGAATGAAAATTCCTCACTCAAGGTACCTATTATGTCACTAGACCATTTTAATGTACAAAGATTAAATCTTTGAACGAAAATGAGAGTTTTGAGTTAAACTTATTCGAGTTCCCTTTAATATCACGAAGAGTGTTTTAATTAGTAAAGATTGAATATATGAAAGAAATTACCTCAATCACGGTACCGATTATGCGACATGACCCTTTTTAATGTATAAAGAATGAATCTTTGAAAGAAAAAGAGAGCTTCGAGTGTAACTTATTTGAGTTCCTAACGTAATCTCGTAGAATGCTTTAATGACTAAAGATTGAATCCTTTAATGGAAATACCTCAATCAAGGTGCCTATTATGTCACTTGACCTTTTAAATGTATAAAGATTAAATCTTTGGAATAAAATGAGAGTTTTATGTTAAACTTATAATAGTTCCCTTCGACGTCACGAAGACTGTATTAATGAGTAAAGATTGAATCTTTGAGCGAAATTACCTCAATCACGATACCTATTATGTCACAAGACCTTTTTAATGTATAACGGTTGAATCTTTGAAAGAAAATGAGAGTTTTGAGTTTAACTTATTCGAGTACCCTTTGAAGTCGCGAAGAGTGTTTTAATGACTAAAAATTGAATCTTTGAATGAAAATACCTCAATCAAGGTACCTATTGTGTCATTAGAGCTTCTTAATGTATAAAGATTGAATCTTTGAAAGAAAATGAGAGTTTTGAGTTAAACTTATTCGAGGTCCCTTTGACGTCCCAAAGAGTATTTTAACGAGTAAAGATTGAATATTTGAATGTAAACACCTCAATCATGGTACCTATTATGTCACTAAACCATTTTAATGTATAAAGATTAAATTTTTTAAAGAAAATGAGACTTTAGAGTTAAACTTATTCGAGTTTCCTTTGAGATCACGGAGAGTGTTCTAATGAGTAAAGATTGAATAAGTGAATAAAATTATCTCAATTAAGGTAGCTATTATGTCACTAGGCCATTTTAATGTATAAAGATTGAATCTTTGAAAGAAAATGAGAGTTTTGTATTAAACTTATTCGACTTCCCTATGAAGTCGGGACGAGTGTTTTAATGACAAAAGACTGAATCTTTGAATAAGAGGTACAAAGACAGAATTTGTGAAAGAAAATGAGAGGTTTGAGTTTAACTTATTCGAGTTCCCTATGAAGTCGCGAAGAGTGTTTTAATAACTAAAGATTGAATCTTTGAATGAAAATACCTCAATCAAGGTACCTATTATGTCACTAGTCCTTTTTTTTGTACCAATATTTAATCTTTGAAAGAGAGAGAGATTTTTGAGTTAAACTTGTTTGAATTCCCTTGGATGTCCTAAAGAGTATTTTAATGAGAAAAGATTGAATCTTTGAATGAAAAATTCTCAATCAAGGTACCTATTATATCGCTAGACCTTTTAAAGTATAAAGATGGAATCTTTGAAAGAAAATTAGAGTTTTGAGTTAAACTTATTCGAATTCCCTTTGACGTCCCGGAAAGTGTTTTAATGAGCAAAGGTTGAATCTTTGAATGAAATTACTTCTAACAAGGTACCAATTATGTCTCTAGACCATTTTAATGTATGAAGATTGAATCTTTGAAAGAAAATGAGAGTTTTGAGTTTAACTTCTTCGAGTTCACTATGTAGTCGTGAATTGTGTTATAGGGACAAAAGATTGAATCATTGAATGAAATTACTTCAATCAAGATACCAGTTATATCACTAGACAATTTTAATCTACAAAGATTGAATCTTTGAACGAAAATGATAGTTTTGAGGAAAACTTGTTCGAGTTCCCTATGAAGTCGCGAAGTGTGTTTTAATGACTGCAGATTGAATCTTTGAATGAAAATACCTCAATTAAGGTACCAATTACGTCACAAGACCTTTTTAATGGGTAAAGATCGAGTCTTTAAAAGAAAGCGAGGGTTTTAAGTTAAACTTATTCGAGTTCCCTTTGACGTCTCGAAGAGTGTTTAAAAGAGTAAGGATTGAATCTTTGAATGAGAATTCCTCAATCAAGCTACCAATGTAAAGATTGAATCTTTGAGTGAAATTAACACAATCAAGGTAACTACTATGTCACTAGACCTTATTAATGTATAGCGATTCAATCTTTGAAAGAAAACGACAATTTTGAGTTTAACTTGTTCGAATTCCTCATAAAGTGGCGAAGAGTGTTTTAAAGACTAAAGATTGAATCTTTGAATGAAAATACCTTAATCAAGGTATTAATTATGTCACTAGACCTTTTTAATGTATAAAGAATAAATCTTAGAAAGAAAATGAGAGTTTTGAGTTAAACTTATTCGAGTTCCCTTTGACGTAACGGAGAGTGTTTTAATGTGTAAAGATTGAATCCTTGAATGAAATTACCTCAATCAAGGTACCTATTAAGTCAATGGACCTTTTTAATGTATAAAGATTTAATCTTTGATTTAAAATGAGAATTTTGAGTTTAACTTATTCGAGTTCCCTAAGAAGTCGCGAAGAGTGTTTTAATGACCATAGATTGAATCCTTGAATGAAAATACCTCAATCAAGGTACTAATTTTGTCACTAGAACTTTTTAATGAATAAAGATTGAATCTTTAAAAGGAAATGAGAGTTTGGAGTTAAACTTATTCGAGTTCCCTTTTACGCCCCGAAGTGTGTTTAAATGAGTACAGATTGAATCTTTGAATGAAAATTCCTCACTCAAGGTACCTATTATGTCACTAGACCATTTTAATGTACAAAGATTAAATCTTTGAACGAAAATGAGAGTTTTGAGTTAAACTTATTCGAGTTCCCTTTAATATCACGAAGAGTGTTTTAATTAGTAAAGATTGAATATATGAAAGAAATTACCTCAATCACGGTACCGATTATGCCACATGACCCTTTTTAATGTATAAAGAATGAATCTTTGAAAGAAAAAGAGAGCTTCGAGTGTAACTTATTTGAGTTCCTAACGTAATCTCGTAGAATGCTTTAATGACTAAAGATTGAATCCTTTAATGGAAATACCTCAATTAAGGTGCCTATTATGTCACTTGACCTTTTAAATGTATAAAGATTAAATCTTTGGAATAAAATGAGAGTTTTAAGTTAAACTTATAATAGTTCCCTTCGACGTCACGAAGAGTGTATTAATGAGTAAAGATTGAATCTTTGAGCGAAATTACCTCAATCACGATACCTATTATGTCACAAGACCTTTTTAATGTATAACGGTTGAATCTTTGAAAGAAAATGAGAGTTTTGAGTTTAACTTATTCGAGTACCCTTTGAAGTCGCGAAGAGTGTTTTAATGACTAAAAATTGAATCTTTGAATGAAAATACCTCAATCAAGGTACCTATTGTGTCATTAGAGCTTCTTAATGTATAAAGATTGAATCTTTGAAAGAAAATGAGAGTTTTGAGTTAAACTTATTCGAGGTCCCTTTGACGTCCCAAAGAGTATTTTAAGGAGTAAAGATTGAATATTTGAATGTAAACACCTCAATCATGGTACCTATTATGTCACTAAACCATTTTAATGTATAAAGATTAAATTTTTTAAAGAAAATGAGACTTTAGAGTTAAACTTATTCGAGTTTCCTTTGAGATCACGGAGAGTGTTCTAATGAGTAAAGATTGAATCAGTGAATAAAATTATCTCAATTAAGGTAGCTATTATGTCACTAGGCCATTTTAATGTATAAAGATTGAATCTTTGAAAGAAAATGAGAGTTTTGTGTTAAACTTATTCGACTTCCCTATGAAGTCGGGACGAGTGTTTTAATGACAAAAGACTAAATCTTTGAATAAGAGGTACAAAGACAGAATTTGTGAAAGAAAATGAGAGGTTTGAGTTTAACTTATTCGAGTTCCCTATGAAGTCGCGAAGAGTGTTTTAATAACTAAAGATTGAATCTTTGAATGAAAATACCTCAATCAAGGTACCTATTATGTCACTAGTCCTTTTTTTTGTACCAATATTTAATCTTTGAAAGAGAGAGAGATTTTTGAGTTAAACTTGTTTGAATTCCCTTGGACGTCCTAAAGAGTATTTTAATGAGAAAAGATTGAATCTTTGAATGAAAAATTCTCAATCAACGTACCTATTATATCGCTAGACCTTTTAAAGTATAAAGATTGAATCTTTGAAAGAAAATTAGAGTTTTGAGTTAAACTTATTCGAATTCCCTTTGACGTCCCGGAAAGTGTTTTAATGAGCAAAGGTTGAATCTTTGAATGAAATTACTTCTAACAAGGTACCAATTATGTCTCTAGACCATTTTAATGTATGAAGATTGAATCTTTGAAAGAAAATGAGAGTTTTGAGTTTAACTTCTTCGAGTTCACTATGTAGTCGTGAATTGTGTTTTAGGGACAAAAGATTGAATCATTGAATGAAATTACTTCAATCAAGATACCAGTTATATCACTAGACAATTTTAATCTACAAAGATTGAATCTTTGAACGAAAATGATAGTTTTGAGGAAAACTTGTTCGAGTTCCCTATGAAGTCGCGAAGTGTGTTTTAATGACTGCAGATTGAATCTTTGAATGAAAATACCTCAATTAAGGTACCAATTACGTCATAAGACCTTTTTAATGGGTAAAGATCGAGTCTTTAAAAGAAAGCGAGGGTTTTAAGTTAAACTTATTCGAGTTCCCTTTGACGTCTCGAAGAGTGTTTAAAAGAGTAAGGATTGAATCTTTGAATGAGAATTCCTCAATCAAGCTACCAATGTAAAGATTGAATCTTTGAGTGAAATTAACACAATCAAGGTAACTACTATGTCACTAGACCTTATTAATGTATAGCGATTCAATCTTTGAAAGAAAACGACAATTTTGAGTTTAACTTGTTCGAATTCCTCATAAAGTGGCGAAGAGTGTTTTAAAGACTAAAGATTGAATCTTTGAATGAAAATACCTTAATCAAGGTATTAATTATGTCACTAGACCTTTTTAATGTATAAAGAATAAATCTTAGAAAGAAAATGAGAGTTTTGAGTTAAACTTATTCGAGTTCCCTTTGACGTAACGGAGAGTGTTTTAATGTGTAAAGATTGAATCCTTGAATGAAATTACCTCAATCAAGGTACCTATTATGTCAATGGACCTTTTTAATGTATAAAGATTTAATCTTTGATTTAAAATGAGAATTTTGAGTTTAACTTATTCGAGTTCCCTAAGAAGTCGCGAAGAGTTTTTAATGACCATAGATTGAATCCTTGAATGAAAATACCTCAATCAAGGTACTAATTTTGTCACTAGAACTTTTTAATGAATAAAGATTGAATCTTTAAAAGGAAATGAGAGTTTGGAGTTAAACTTATTCGAGTTCCCTTTTACGCCCCAAAGTGTGTTTAAATGAGTACAGATTGAATCTTTGAATGAAAATTCCTCACTCAAGGTACCTATTATGTCACTAGACCATTTTAATGTACAAAGATTAAATCTTTGAACGAAAATAAGAGTTTTGAGTTAAACTTATTCGAGTTCCCTTTAATATCACGAAGAGTGTTTTAATTAGTAAAGATTGAATATATGAAAGAAATTACCTCAATCACGGTACCGATTATGCCACATGACCCTTTTTAATGTATAAAGAATGAATCTTTGAAAGAAAAAGAGAGCTTCGAGTGTAACTTATTTGAGTTCCTAACGTAATCTCGTAGAATGCTTTAATGACTAAAGATTGAATCCTTTAATGGAAATACCTCAATTAAGGTGCCTATTATGTCACTTGACCTTTTAAATGTGTAAAGATTAAATCTTTGGAATAAAATGAGAGTTTTAAGTTAAACTTATAATAGTTCCCTTCGACGTCACGAAGAGTGTATTAATGAGTAAAGATTGAATCTTTGAGCGAAATTACCTCAATCACGATACCTATTATGTCACAAGACCTTTTTAATGTATAACGTTTGAATCTTTGAAAGAAAATGAGAGTTTTGAGTTTAACTTATTCGAGTACCCTTTGAAGTCGCGAAGAGTGTTTTAATGACTAAAAATTGAATCTTTGAATGAAAATACCTCAATCAAGGTACCTATTGTGTCATTAGAGCTTCTTAATGTATAAAGATTGAATCTTTGAAAGAAAATGAGAGTTTTGAGTTAAACTTATTCGAGGTCCCTTTGACGTCCCAAAGAGTATTTTAACGAGTAAAGATTGAATATTTGAATGTAAACACCTCAATCATGGTACCTATTATGTCACTAAACCATTTTAATGTATAAAGATTAAATTTTTTAAAGAAAATGAGACTTTAGAGTTAAACTTATTCGAGTTTCCTTTGAGATCACGGAGAGTGTTCTAATGAGTAAAGATTGAATCAGTGAATAAAATTATCTCAATTAAGGTAGCTATTATGTCACTAGGCCATTTTAATGTATAAAGATTGAATCTTTGAAAGAAAATGAGAGTTTTGTGTTAAACTTATTCGACTTCCCTATGAAGTCGGGACGAGTGTTTTAATGACAAAAGACTGAATCTTTGAATAAGAGGTACAAAGACAGAATTTGTGAAAGAAAATGAGAGGTTTGAGTTTAACTTATTCGAGTTCCCTATGAAGTCGCGAAGAGTGTTTTAATAACTAAAGATTGAATCTTTGAATGAAAATACCTCAATCAAGGTACCTATTATGTCACTAGTCCTTTTTTTTGTACCAATATTTAATCTTTGAAAGAGAGAGAGATTTTTGAGTTAAACTTGTTTGAATTCCCTTGGATGTCCTAAAGAGTATTTTAATGAGAAAAGATTGAATCTTTGAATGAAAAATTCTCAATCAAGGTACCTATTATATCGCTAGACCTTTTAAAGTATAAAGATGGAATCTTTGAAAGAAAATTAGAGTTTTGAGTTAAACTTATTCGAATTCCCTTTGACGTCCCGGAAAGTGTTTTAATGAGCAAAGGTTGAATCTTTGAATGAAATTACTTCTGACAAGGTACCAATTATGTCTCTAGACCATTTTAATTTATGAAGATTGAATCTTTGAAAGAAAATGAGAGTTTTGAGTTTAACTTCTTCGAGTTCACTATGTAGTCGTGAATTGTGTTTTAGGGACAAAAGATTGAATCATTGAATGAAATTACTTCAATCAAGATACCAGTTATATCACTAGACAATTTTAATCTACAAAGATTGAATCTTTGAACGAAAATGATAGTTTTGAGGAAAACTTGTTCGAGTTCCCTATGAAGTCGCGAGGTGTGTTTTAATGACTGCAGATTGAATCTTTGAATGAAAATACCTCAATTAAGGTACCAATTACGTCACAAGACCTTTTTAATGGGTAAAGATCGAGTCTTTAAAAGAAAGCGAGGGTTTTAAGTTAAACTTATTCGAGTTCCCTTTGACGTCTCGAAGAGTGTTTAAAAGAGTAAGGATTGAATCTTTGAATGAGAATTCCTCAATCAAGCTACCAATGTAAAGATTGAATCTTTGAGTGAAATTAACACAATCAAGGTAACTACTATGTCACTAGACCTTATTAATGTATAGCGATTCAATCTTTGAAAGAAAACGACAATTTTGAGTTTAACTTGTTCGAATTCCTCATAAAGTGGCGAAGAGTGTTTTAAAGACTAAAGATTGAATCTTTGAATGAAAATACCTTAATCAAGGTATTAATTATGTCACTAGACCTTTTTAATGTATAAAGAATAAATCTTAGAAAGAAAATGAGAGTTTTGAGTTAAACTTATTCGAGTTCCCTTTGACGTAACGGAGAGTGTTTTAATGTGTAAAGATTGAATCCTTGAATGAAATTACCTCAATCAAGGTACCTATTATGTCAATGGACCTTTTTAATGTATAAAGATTTAATCTTTGATTTAAAATGAGAATTTTGAGTTTAACTTATTCGAGTTCCCTAAGAAGTCGCGAAGAGTGTTTTAATGACCATAGATTGAATCCTTGAATGAAAATACCTCAATCAAGGTACTAATTTTGTCACTAGAACTTTTTAATGAATAAAGATTGAATCTTTAAAAGGAAATGAGAGTTTGGAGTTAAACTTATTCGAGTTCCCTTTTACGCCCCGAAGTGTGTTTAAATGAGTACAGATTGAATCTTTGAATGAAAATTCCTCACTCAAGGTACCTATTATGTCACTAGACCATTTTAATGTACAAAGATTAAATCTTTGAACGAAAATGAGAGTTTTGAGTTAAACTTATTCGAGTTCCCTTTAATATCACGAAGAGTGTTTTAATTAGTAAAGATTGAATATATGAAAGAAATTACCTCAATCACGGTACCGATTATGCCACATGACCCTTTTTAATGTATAAAGAATGAATCTTTGAAAGAAAAAGAGAGCTTCGAGTGTAACTTATTTGAGTTCCTAACGTAATCTCGTAGAATGCTTTAATGACTAAAGATTGAATCCTTTAATGGAAATACCTCAATCAAGGTGCCTATTATGTCACTTGACCTTTTAAATGTATAAAGATTAAATCTTTGGAATAAAATGAGAGTTTTAAGTTAAACTTATAATAGTTCCCTTCGACGTCACGAAGAGTGTATTAATGAGTAAAGATTGAATCTTTGAGCGAAATTACCTCAATCACGATACCTATTATGTCACAAGACCTTTTTAATGTATAACGGTTGAATCTTTGAAAGAAAATGAGAGTTTTGAGTTTAACATATTCGAGTACCCTTTGAAGTCGCGAAGAGTGTTTTAATGACTAAAAATTGAATCTTTGAATGAAAATACCTTAATCAAGGTACCTATTGTGTCATTAGAGCTTCTTAATGTATAAAGATTGAATCTTTGAAAGAAAATGAGAGTTTTGAGTTAAACTTATTCGAGGTCCCTTTGACGTCCCAAAGAGTATTTTAACGAGTAAAGATTGAATATTTGAATGTAAACACCTCAATCATGGTACCTATTATGTCACTAAACCATTTTAATGTATAAAGATTAAATTTTTTAAAGAAAATGAGACTTTAGAGTTAAACTTATTCGAGTTTCCTTTGAGATCACGGAGAGTGTTCTAATGAGTAAAGATTGAATGAGTGAATAAAATTATCTCAATTAAGGTAGCTATTATGTCACTAGGCCATTTTAATGTATAAAGATTGAATCTTTGAAAGAAAATGAGAGTTTTGTGTTAAACTTATTCGACTTCCCTATGAAGTCGGGACGAGTGTTTTAATGACAAAAGACTGAATCTTTGAATAAGAGGTACAAAGACAGAATTTGTGAAAGAAAATGAGAGGTTTGAGTTTAACTTATTCGAGTTCCCTATGAAGTCGCGAAGAGTGTTTTAATAACTAAAGATTGAATCTTTGAATGAAAATACTTCAATCAAGGTACCTATTATGTCACTAGTCCTTTTTTTTGTACAAATATTTAATCTTTGAAAGAGAGAGAGATTTTTGAGTTAAACTTGTTTGAATTCCCTTGGACGTCCTAAAGAGTATTTTAATGAGAAAAGATTGAATCTTTGAATGAAAAATTCTCAATCAAGGTACCTATTATATCGCTAGACCTTTTAAAGTATAAAGATTGAATCTTTGAAAGAAAATTAGAGTTTTGAGTTAAACTTATTCGAATTCCCTTTGACGTCCCGGAAAGTGTTTTAATGAGCAAAGGTTGAATCTTTGAATGAAATTACTTCTAACAAGGTACCAATTATGTCTCTAGACCATTTTAATGTATGAAGATTGAATCTTTGAAAGAAAATGAGAGTTTTGAGTTTAACTTCTTCGAGTTCACTATGTAGTCGTGAATTGTGTTTTAGGGACAAAAGATTGAATCATTGAATGAAATTACTTCAATCAAGATACCAGTTATGTCACTAGACAATTTTAATCTACAAAGATTGAATCTTTGAACGAAAATGATAGTTTTGAGGAAAACTTGTTCGAGTTCCCTATGAAGTCGCGAAGTGTGTTTTAATGACTGCAGATTGAATCTTTGAATGAAAATACCTCAATTAAGGTACCAATTACGTCACGAAGAGTGTTTTAATAACGAAAGATTGAATCTTTGAATGAAGATTCCTCAATCAAGGTACCTATTGTGTCACAAGACCTTTCTAATGTATAAGTATTTAATCTTTGAAAGAGAAAGAGATTTTTGAGTTAAAGCTGTTTGAATTCCCTTTGACGTCCCAAAGAGTAATTTAATGTGAAAAGATTGAATCTTTGAATGAAAAATTCTCAATCACGGTACCTATTATGTGACTAGACTTTCTTAAAGTATAAAGATTGAATCTTTGAAAGAAAATTAGAGTTTTGAGTTAAACTTGTTGTAGTCCCCTTTGACGTCCCGAAGAGTGTTTTAATGAGTAAATGTTGAATCTTTGAATGAAAATACTTCTAACTAGGTACCAATTATGTCTCTAGACCTTTTTAATGTTTAAAGATTGAATCTTTGAAAGACAATGAGAGTTTTGAGTTAAACTTATTTGACTTCCCTATGAAGTCGTGACGAGTGTTTTAATGACTAAAGACTGAATCTTTGTATGAAAATACCTCAATCAAGGTGCCTATTATTTCACTAGACCTTTTCAAGGTACAAAGATTGAATTTGTGAAAGAAAATGAGGGGTTTGAGTTTAACTTATTCGAGTTCCCTATGAAGTCGCGAAGAGTGTTTTAATAACTAAAGATTGATTCTTTGAATGAAAATACCTCAATCAAGGTACCTATTATGTCACTAGTCCTTTTTTTTGCTCAAATATTTAATCTTTGAAAGAGAGAGAGATTTTTGAGTTAAACTTGTTCGAATTCCCTTGGACGTCCCAAAGAGTATTTCAATGAGAAAAGATTGAATCTTTGAATGAAAAATTCTCAATCAAGGTACCTATTATATCGCTATACCTTTTAAAGTATAAGGGTTGAATCTTTGAAAGAAAATTAGAGTTTTGAGTTAAACTTATTCGAATTCCCTTTGACGTCCCGAAAAGTGTTTTAATGAGCAAAGGTTTAATCTTTGAACGAAATTACTTATAACAAGGTACCAATTATGTCTCTAGACCATTTTAATGTATGAAGATCGAATCTTTGAAAGAAAATGAGAGTTTTGAGTTTAACTTCTTCGAATTCACTATGTAGTCGTGAATTGTGTTTTAGGGACAAAAGATTGAATCTTTGAATGAAATTACTTCAATCAAGGTACCAGTTATGTCACCAGACAATTTTAATCTATAAAGATTGAATCTTTTGAACGAAAATGATAGTTTTGAGGAAAACATGTTCGAGTTCGCTATGAAGTCGCGAAGTGTGTTTTAATGACTACAGATTGAATCTTTGAATGAAAATACCTCAATTAAGGTACCAATTATGTCACAAGACCTTTTTAATGAGTAAAGATCGAGTCTTTAAAAGAAAGCGAGGGTTTTAAGTTAAACTTATTCGAGTTCCCTTTGACGTCTCGAAGAGTGTTTAAAAGAGTAAGGATTGAATCTTTGAATGAGAATTCTTTAATCAAGCTACCAATGTAAAGATTGAATCTTTGAGTGAAATTAACACAATCAAGGGAACTACTATGTCACTAGACCTTATTAATGTATAACGATTCAATCTTTGAAAGAAAATGAAAATTTTGAGTTTAACTAGTTCGAATTCCTTATGAAGTGGCGAAGAGTGTTTTAAAGAGTAAAGATTGAATCTTTGAATGAAAATACCTTAATCATGGTATTAATTATGTCACTAGACCTTTTTAATGTATAAAGATTAAATCTTAGAAAGAAAATGAGACTTTTGAGTTAAACTTATTCGAATTCCCTTTGACGTAACGGAGAGTGTTTAATATGTAAAGATTGAATCTTTGAATGAGATTACCTCAATCAAGGTACCTATTATGTCAATGGACCTTTTCAATGTATTCAGATTTAATCTTTGATTTAAAATGAGAATTTTGAGTTTAACTTATTCGAGTTCCCTAAGAAGTCGCGAAGAGTGTGTTAATGACCATAGATTGAATCCTTGAATGAAAGTACCTCAATCAAGGTACTAATTTTGTCACTAGAACTTTTTAATGAATAAAGATTGAATCTTTAAAAGAAAATGAGAGTTTGGAGTTAAACTTATTCGAGTTCCCTTTTACGCCCCGAAGTGTGTTTAAATGAGTACAGATTGAATCTTTGAATAAAAATTCCTCACTCAAGGTACCTATTATGTCACTAGACCATTTTAATGTACAAAGATTAAATCTTTGAATGAAAATGAGAGTTTTGAGTTAAACTTATACGAGTTCCCTTTAATATCACGAAGAGTGTTTTAATTAGTAAAGATTGAATATATGAAAGAAATTACCTCAATCACGGTACCGATTATGCCACATGACCTTTTTAATGTATAAAGAATGAATCTTTGAAAGAAAAAGAGAGTTTTGAGTGTAACTTATTTGAGTTCCCAACATAATCTCGTAGAATGCTTTAATGACTAAAGATTGAATCCTTTAATGGAAATACCTCAATCAAGGTGCCTATTATGTCACTTGGCCTTTTTAATGTATAAAGATTAAATCTTTGGAATAAAATGAGAGTTTTAAGTTAAACTTATAATAGTTCCCTTTAACGTCACGAAGAGTGTATTAATGAGTAAAGATTGAATCTTTGAGCAAAATTACCTCAATCACGATACCTATTATGTCACAAGACCTTTTTAACGTATAACGGTTGAATCTTTGAAAGAAAATGAGAGTTTTGAGTTTAACTTATTGGAGTTCCCTTTGAAGTCGCGAAGAGTGTTTTAATGACTAAAAATTGAATCTTTGAATGAAAATACCTCAATCAATGTACCTATTGTGTCATTAGAGCTTCTTAATGTATAAAGATTGAATCTTTGAAAGAAAATGAGAGTTTTGAGTTAAACTTATTCCAGGTCCCTTTGACGTCCCAAAGAGTATTTTAATGAGTAAAGATTGAATATTTGAATGTAAACACCTCAATCATGGTACCTATTATGTCACTAAACCATTTTAATGTACAGAGATTAAATTTTTTAAAGAAAATGAGACTTTTGAGTTAAATTTATTCGAGTTTCCTTTGAGATCACGGAGTGTGTTCTAATGAGTAAAGATTGAATCATTGAATAAAATTATCTCAATTAAGGTAGCTATTATGTCACTAGGCCTTTTTAATATATAAAGATTGAATCTTTGAAAGAAAATGAGAGTTTTGAGTTAAACTTATTCGACTTCCCTATGAAGTCGTGACAAGTGTTTTAATGACAAAAGATTGAATCTTTGAATAAAAATACCTCAATCAAGGTACCTATTATATCGCTAGACCTTTTTAAGGTATAAAGATTCAATTTTTGGAAGAAAATGAGAGGTTTGAGTTTAACTTATTCGAGTTCCATATGAAGTCACGAAGAGTGTTTTAATAACGAAAGATTGAATCTTTGAATGAAGATTCCTCAATCAAGGTACCTATTGTGTCACTAGACCTTTCTAATGTATAAGTATTTAATCTTTGAAAGAGAAAGAGATTTTTGAGTTAAAGTTGTTTGAATTCCCTTTGACGTCCCAAAGAGTATTTCAATGTGAAAAGATTGAATCTTTAAATGAAAAATTCTCAATCACGGTACCTATTATGTGACTAGACCTTCTTAAAGTATAAATATTGAATCTTTGAAAGAAAATTAGAGTTTTGAGTTAAACTTGTTGGAGTTCCCTTTGACGTCCCGAAGAGTGTTTTAATGAGTAAAGGTTGAATCTTTGAATGAAAATACTTCTAACTAGGTACCAATTATGTCTCTAGACCTTTTTAATGTTTAAAGATTGAATCTTTGAAAGACAATGAGAGTTTTGAGTTAAACTTATTTGACTTCCCTATGAAGTCATGACGAGTGTTTTAATGACTAAAGACTGAATCTTTGTATGAAAATACCTCAATCAAGGTGCCTATTATTTCACTAGACCTTTTTAAGGTACAAAGATTGAATTTGTGAAAGAAAATGAGAGGTTTGAGTTTAACTTATTCGAGTTCCCTATGAAGTCGCGAAGAGTGTTTTAATAACTAAAGATTGAATCTTTGAATGAAAATACCTCAATCAAGGTACCTATTATGTCACTAGTCCTTTTTTTTGCACAAATATTTAATCTTTGAAAGAGAAAGAGATTTTTGAGTTAAACATGTTCGAATTCCCTTGGACGTCCCAAAGAGTATTTTAATGAGAAAAGATTGAATCTTTGAATGAAAAATTCTCAATCAAGGTACCTATTATATCGCTAAACCTTTTAAAGTATAAGGGTTGAATCTTTGAAAGAAAATTAGAGTTTTGAGTTAAACTTATTCGAATTTCCTTTGACATCCCGAAAAGTGTTTTAATGAGCAAAGGTTGAATCTTTGAACGAAATTACTTCTAACAAGGTACCAATTATGTCTCTAGACCATTTTAATGTATGAAGATTGAATCTTTGAAAGAAAATGAGAGTTTTGAGTTTAACTTCTTCGAGTTCACTATGTAGTCGTGAATTGTGTTTTAGGGACAAAAGATTGAATCTTTGATTGAAATTACTTCAATCAAGGTACCAGTTATGTCACCAGACAATTTTAATCTATAAAGATTGAATCTTTGGAACGAAAATGATAGTTTTGAGGAAAACCTGTTCGAGTTCGCTATGAAGTCGCGAAGTGTGTTTTAATGACTACAGATTGAATCTTTGAATGAAAATACCTCAATTAAGGTACCAATTATGTCACAAGACCTTTTTAATGAGTAAAGATCGAGTCTTTAAAGAAAGCGATGGTTTTAAGTTAAACTTATTCGAGTTCCCTTTGACGTCTCGAAGAGTGTTTAAAAGAGTAAAGATTGAATCTTTGAATGAGAATTCCTCGATCAAGCTACCAATGTAAAGATTGAATCTTTGAGTGAAATTAACACAATCAAGGTAACTACTATCTCACTAGACCTTATTAATGTATAACCATTCAATCTTTGAAAGAAAACGAAAATTTTGAGTTTAACTAGTTCGAATTCCTTACGAAGTGGCGAAGAGTGTTTTAAAGACTAAAGATTGAATCTTTGAATGAAAATACCTTAATCAAGGTATTAATTATGTCACTAGACCTTTTTATTGTGTAAAGATTAAACCTTAGAAAGAAAATGAGAGTTTTGAGTTAAACTTATTCGAGTTCCCTTTGACGTAACGGAGAGTGTTTTAATGTGTAAAGATTGAATCTTTGAATAAATTACCTCAATCAAGGTACCTATTATGTCAATGGACCTTTTTAATGTATAAAGATTTAATCTTTGATTTAAAATGAGAATTTTGAGTTTAACTTATTCGAGTTCCCTAAGAAGTCGCGAAGAGTGTTTTAAAAACCATAGATTGAATCCTTGAATGAAAATACCACAATCAAGGTACTAATTTTGTCAATAGAACTTTTTAATGAATAAAGATTGAATCTTTAAAAGAAAATGAGAGTTTGGAGTTAAACTTATTCGAGTTCCCTTTTACGCCCCGAAGTGTGTTTAAATGAGTACGGATTGAATCTTTGAATGAAAATTCCTCACTTAAGGTACCTATTATATCACTAGACCATTTTAATGTACAAAGATTAAATCTTTGAACGAAAATGAGAGTTTTGAGTTAAACTTATACGAATTCCCTTTAATATCACGAAGAGTGTTTTAATTAGTAAAGATTGAATATATGAAAGAAATTACCTCAATCACGGTACCGATTATGCCACATGACCTTTTTAATGTATAAAGAATGAATCTTTGAAAGAAAAAGAGAGTTTTGAGTGTAACTTATTTGAGTTCCCAACATAATCTCGTAGAATGCTTTAATGACTAAAGATTGAATCCTTTAATGGAAATACCTCAATCAAGGTGCCTATTATGTCACTTGGCCTTTTTAATGTATAAAGATTAAATCTTTGGAATAAAATGAGAGTTTTAAGTTAAACTTATAATAGTTCCCTTTAACGTCACGAAGAGTGTATTAATGAGTAAAGATTGAATCTTTGAGCAAAATTACCTCAATCACGATACCTATTATGTCACAAGACCTTTTTAACGTATAACGGTTGAATCTTTGAAAGAAAATGAGAGTTTTGAGTTTAACTTATTGGAGTTCCCTTTGAAGTCGCGAAGAGTGTTTTAATGACTAAAAATTGAATCTTTGAATGAAAATACCTCAATCAATGTACCTATTGTGTCATTAGAGCTTCTTAATGTATAAAGATTGAATCTTTGAAAGAAAATGAGAGTTTTGAGTTAAACTTATTCCAGGTCCCTTTGACGTCCCAAAGAGTATTTTAATGAGTAAAGATTGAATATTTGAATGTAAACACCTCAATCATGGTACCTATTATGTCACTAAACCATTTTAATGTACAGAGATTAAATTTTTTAAAGAAAATGAGACTTTTGAGTTAAATTTATTCGAGTTTCCTTTGAGATCACGGAGTGTGTTCTAATGAGTAAAGATTGAATCATTGAATAAAATTATCTCAATTAAGGTAGCTATTATGTCACTAGGCCTTTTTAATATATAAAGATTGAATCTTTGAAAGAAAATGAGAGTTTTGAGTTAAACTTATTCGACTTCCCTATGAAGTCGTGACAAGTGTTTTAATGACAAAAGACTGAATCTTTGAATAAAAATACCTCAATCAAGGTACCTATTATATCGCTAGACCTTTTTAAGGTATAAAGATTCAATTTTTGGAAGAAAATGAGAGGTTTGAGTTTAACTTATTCGAGTTCCATATGAAGTCACGAAGAGTGTTTTAATAACGAAAGATTGAATCTTTGAATGAAGATTCCTCAATCAAGGTACCTATTGTGTCACTAGACCTTTCTAATGTATAAGTATTTAATCTTTGAAAGAGAAAGAGATTTTTGAGTTAAAGTTGTTTGAATTCCCTTTGACGTCCCAAAGAGTATTTCAATGTGAAAAGATTGAATCTTTAAATGAAAAATTCTCAATCACGGTACCTATTATGTGACTAGACCTTCTTAAAGTATAAATATTGAATCTTTGAAAGAAAATTAGAGTTTTGAGTTAAACTTGTTGGAGTTCCCTTTGACGTCCCGAAGAGTGTTTTAATGAGTAAATGTTGAATCTTTGAATGAAAATACTTCTAACTAGGTACCAATTATGTCTCTAGACCTTTTTAATGTTTAAAGATTGAATCTTTGAAAGACAATGAGAGTTTTGAGTTAAACTTATTTGACTTCCCTATGAAGTCATGACGAGTGTTTTAATGACTAAAGACTGAATCTTTGTATGAAAATACCTCAATCAAGGTGCCTATTATTTCACTAGACCTTTTTAAGGTACAAAGATTGAATTTGTGAAAGAAAATGAGAGGTTTGAGTTTAACTTATTCGAGTTCCCTATGAAGTCGCGAAGAGTGTTTTAATAACTAAAGATTGAATCTTTGAATGAAAATACCTCAATCAAGGTACCTATTATGTCACTAGTCCTTTTTTTTGCACAAATATTTAATCTTTGAAAGAGAAAGAGATTTTTGAGTTAAACATGTTCGAATTCCCTTGGACGTCCCAAAGAGTATTTTAATGAGAAAAGATTGAATCTTTGAATGAAAAATTCTCAATCAAGGTACCTATTATATCGCTAAACCTTTTAAAGTATAAGGGTTGAATCTTTGAAAGAAAATTAGAGTTTTGAGTTAAACTTATTCGAATTTCCTTTGACATCCCGAAAAGTGTTTTAATGAGCAAAGGTTGAATCTTTGAACGAAATTACTTCTAACAAGGTACCAATTATGTCTCTAGACCATTTTAATGTATGAAGATTGAATCTTTGAAAGAAAATGAGAGTTTTGAGTTTAACTTCTTCGAGTTCACTATGTAGTCGTGAATTGTGTTTTAGGGACAAAAGATTGAATCTTTGATTGAAATTACTTCAATCAAGGTACCAGTTATGTCACCAGACAATTTTAATCTATAAAGATTGAATCTTTGGAACGAAAATGATAGTTTTGAGGAAAACCTGTTCGAGTTCGCTATGAAGTCGCGAAGTGTGTTTTAATGACTACAGATTGAATCTTTGAATGAAAATACCTCAATTAAGGTACCAATTATGTCACAAGACCTTTTTAATGAGTAAAGATCGAGTCTTTAAAGAAAGCGATGGTTTTAAGTTAAACTTATTCGAGTTCCCTTTGACGTCTCGAAGAGTGTTTAAAAGAGTAAAGATTGAATCTTTGAATGAGAATTCCTCGATCAAGCTACCAATGTAAAGATTGAATCTTTGAGTGAAATTAACACAATCAAGGTAACTACTATCTCACTAGACCTTATTAATGTATAACCATTCAATCTTTGAAAGAAAACGAAAATTTTGAGTTTAACTAGTTCGAATTCCTTACGAAGTGGCGAAGAGTGTTTTAAAGACTAAAGATTGAATCTTTGAATGAAAATACCTTAATCAAGGTATTAATTATGTCACTAGACCTTTTTATTGTGTAAAGATTAAACCTTAGAAAGAAAATGAGAGTTTTGAGTTAAACTTATTCGAGTTCCCTTTGACGTAACGGAGAGTGTTTTAATGTGTAAAGATTGAATCTTTGAATAAATTACCTCAATCAAGGTACCTATTATGTCAATGGACCTTTTTAATGTATAAAGATTTAATCTTTGATTTAAAATGAGAATTTTGAGTTTAACTTATTCGAGTTCCCTAAGAAGTCGCGAAGAGTGTTTTAAAAACCATAGATTGAATCCTTGAATGAAAATACCACAATCAAGGTACTAATTTTGTCAATAGAACTTTTTAATGAATAAAGATTGAATCTTTAAAAGAAAATGAGAGTTTGGAGTTAAACTTATTCGAGTTCCCTTTTACGCCCCGAAGTGTGTTTAAATGAGTACGGATTGAATCTTTGAATGAAAATTCCTCACTTAAGGTACCTATTATATCACTAGACCATTTTAATGTACAAAGATTAAATCTTTGAACGAAAATGAGAGTTTTGAGTTAAACTTATACGAATTCCCTTTAATATCACGAAGAGTGTTTTAATTAGTAAAGATTGAATATATGAAAGAAATTACCTCAATCACGGTACCGATTATGCCACATGACCTTTTTAATGTATAAAGAATGAATCTTTGAAAGAAAAAGAGAGTTTTGAGTGTAACTTATTTGAGTTCCCAACATAATCTCGTAGAATGCTTTAATGACTAAAGATTGAATCCTTTAATGGAAATACCTCAATCAAGGTGCCTATTATGCCACTTGGCCTTTTAATGTATAAAGATTAAATCTTTGGAATAAAATGAGAGTTTTATGTTAAACTTATAATAGTTCCCTTTGACGTCACGAAGAGTGTATTAATGAGTAAAGATTGAATCTTTGAGCAAAATTACGTCAATCACGATACCTATTATTTCACAAGACCTTTTTAACGTATAACGGTTGAATCTTTGAAAGAAAATGAGAGTTTTGAGTTTAACTTATTGGAGTTCCCTTTGAAGTCGCGAAGAGTGTTTTAATGACTAAAAATTGAATCTTTGAATGAAAATACCTCAATCAAGGTACCTATTGTGTCATTAGAGCTTCTTAATGTATCAAGATTGAATCTTTGAAAGAAAATGAGAGTTTTGAGTTAAACTTATTCCAGGTCCCTTTGACGTCCCAAAGAGTATTTTAATGAGTAAAGATTGAATATTTGAATGTAAACACCTCAATCATGGTACCTATTATGTCACTAAACCATTTTAATGTACAGAGATTAAATTTTTTAAAGAAAATGAGACTTTTGAGTTAAATTTATTCGAGTTTCCTTTGAGATCACGGAGAGTGTTCTAATGAGTAAAGATTGAATCATTCAATAAAATTCTCTCAATTAAGGTAGCTATTATGTCACTAGGCCTTTTTAATATATAAAGATTGAATCTTTGAAAGAAAATGAGAGTTTTGAGTTAAACTTATTCGACTTCCCTATGAAGTCGTGACAAGTGTTTTAATGACAAAAGACTGAATCTTTGAATAAAAATACCTCAATCAAGGTACCTATTATATCGCTAGACCTTTTTAAGGTATAAAGATTCAATTTTTGGAAGAAAATGAGAGGATTGAGTTTAACTTATTCGAGTTCCATATGAAGTCACGAAGAGTGTTTTAATAACGAAAGATTAAATCTTTGAATGAAGATTCCTCAATCAAGGTACCTATTGTGTCACTAGACCTTTCTAATGTATAAGTATTTAATCTTTGAAAGAGAAAGAGATTTTTGAGTTAAAGTTGTTTGAATTCCCTTTGACGTCCCAAAGAGTATTTCAATGTGAAAAGATTGAATCTTTGAATGAAAAATTCTCAATCACGGTACCTATTATGTGACTAGACCTTCTTAAAGTATAAAGATTGAATCTTTGAAAGAAAATTAGAGTTTTGAGTTAAACTTGTTGGAGTTCCCTTTGATGTCCCGAAGAGTGTTTTAATGAGTAATGGTTGAATCTTTGAATGAAAATACTTCTAACTAGGTACCAATTATGTCTCTAGACCTTTTTAATGTTTAAAGATTGAATCTTTGAAAGACAATGAGAGTTTTGAGTTAAACTTATTTGACTTCCCTATGAAGTCGTGACGAGTGTTTTAATGACTAAAGACTGAATCTTTGTATGAAAATACCTCAATCAAGGTGCCTATTATTTCACTAGACCTTTTTAAGGTACAAAGATTGAATTTGTGAAAGAAAATGAGAGGTTTGAGTTTAACTTATTCGAGTTCCCTATGAAGTCGCGAAGAGTGTTTTAATAACTAAAGATTGAATCTTTGAATGAAAATACCTCAATCAAGGTACCTATTATGTCACTAGTCCTTTTTTTTGCACAAATATTTAATCTTTGAAAGAGAGAGATTTTTGAGTTAAACTTGTTTGAATTCCCTTGGACGTCCCAAAGAGTATTTTAATGAGAAAAGATTGAATCTTTGAATGAAAAATTCTCAATCAAGGTACCTATTATATCGCTATACCTTTAAAAGTATAAGGGTTGAATCTTTGAAAGAAAATTAGAGTTTTGAGTTAAACTTATTCGAATTCCCTTTGAAATCCCGAAAAGTATTTTAATGAGCAAAGGTTGAATCTTTGAATGAAATTACTTCTAACAAGGTTCCAATTATGTCTCTAGACCATTTTAATGTATGAAGATTGAATCTTTGAAAGAAAATGAGAGTTTTGAGTTTAACTTCTTCGAGTTCACTATGTAGTCGTGAATTGTGTTTTAGGGACAAAAAATTGAATCTTTGAATGAAATTACTTCAATCAAGGTACCAGTTATGTCACCAGACAATTTTAATCTATAAAGATTGAATCTTTTGAACGAAAATGATAGTTTTGAGGAAAACCTGTTCGAGTTCGCTATGAAGTCGCGAAGTGTGTTTTAATGACTATAGATTGAATCTTTGAATGAAAATACCTCAATTAAGGTACCAATTATGTCACAAGACCTTTTTAATGAGTAAAGATCGAGTCTTTAAAAGAAAGCGGGGGTTTTAAGTTAAACTTATTCGAGTTCCCTTTGACGTCTCGAAGAGTGTTTAAAAGAGTAAGGATTGAATCTTTGAATGAGAATTCCTCAATCAAGCTACCAATGTAAAGATTGAATCTTTGAGTGAAATTAACACAATCAAGGTAACTACTATGTCACTAGACCTTATTAATGTATAATGATTCAATCTTTGAAAGAAAACGAAAATTTTGAGTTTAATTAGTTCGAATTCCTTATGAAGTGGCGAAGAGTGTTTTAAAGACTAAAGATTGAATCTTTGAATGAAAATACCTTAATCAAGGTATTAATTATGTCACTAGACCTTTTTAATGTATAAAGATTAAATCTTAGAAAGAAAATGAGAGTTTTGAGTTAAACTTATTCGAGTTCCCTTTGACGTAACGGAGAGTGTTTTAATGTGTAAAGATTGAATATTTGAATGAAATTACCTCAATCAAGGTACCTATTATGTCAATGTACCTTTTTAATGTATAAAGATTTTAATCTTTGATTTAAAATGAGAATTTTGAGTTTAACTTATTCGAGTTCCCTAAGAAGTCGCGGAGAGTGTTTTAATGACCATAGATTGAATCCTTGAATGAAAATACCTCAATCAAGGTACTAATTTTGTCACTAGAACTTTTTAATGAATAAAGATTGAATCTTTAAAAGAAAATGAGAGTTTGGAGTTAAACTTATTCGAGTTCCCTTTTACGCCCCGAAGTGTGTTTAAATGAGTACGGATTGAATCTTTGAATGAAAATTCCCCACTCATGGTACCTATTATGTCACTAGACCATTTTAATGTACAAAGATTAAATCTTTGAACGAAAATGAGAGTTTTGAGTTAAACTTATACGAGTTCCCTTTAATATCACGAAGAGTGTTTTAATTAGTAAAGATTGAATATATGAAAGAAATTTCCTCAATCACTGTACCGATTATGCCACATGACCTTTTTAATGTATAAAGAATGAATCTTTGAAAGAAAAAGAGAGTTTTGAGTGTAACTTATTTGAGTTCCCAACGTAATCTCGTAGAATGCTTTAATGACTAAAGATTGAATCCTTTAATGGAAATACCTCAATCAAGGTGCCTATTATGTCACTTGGCCTTTTTAATGTATAAAGATTAAATCTTTGGAATAAAATGAGAGTTTTAAGTTAAACTTATAATAGTTCCCTTTGACGTCACGAAGAGTGTATTAATGAGTAAAGATTGAATCTTTGAGCAAAATTACCTCAATCACGATACCTATTATGTCACAAGACCTTTTTAACGTATAACGGTTGAATCTTTGAAAGAAAATGAGAGTTTTGAGTTTAACTTATTCGAGTTCCCTTTGAAGTCGCGAAGAGTGTTTTAATGACTAAAAATTGAATCTTTGAATGAAAATACCTCAATCAAGGTACTAATTTTGTCACTAGAACTTTTTAATGAATAAAGATTGAATCTTTAAAAGAAAATGAGAGTTTGGAGTTAAACTTATTCGAGTTCCCTTTTACGCCCCGAAGTGTGTTTAAATGAGTACGGATTGAATCTTTGAATGAAAATTCCTTACTCAAGGTACCTATTATGTCACTAGACCATTTTAATGTACAAAGATTAAATCTTTGAACGAAAAATGAGAGTTTTGAGTTAAACTTATACGAGTTCCCTTTAATATCACGAAGAGTGTTTTAATTAGTAAAGATTGAATATATGAAAGAAATTACCTCAATCACGGTACCGATTATGCCACATGACCTTTTTAATGTATAAAGAATGAATCTTTGAAAGAAAAAGAGAGTTTTGAGTGTAACTTATTTGAGTTCCCAACGTAATCTCGTAGAATGCTTTAATGACTAAAGATTGAATCCTTTAATGGAAATACCTCAATCAAGGTGCCTATTATGTCACTTGGCCTTTTTAATGTATAAAGATTAAATCTTTGGAATAAAATGAGAGTTTTAAGTTAAACTTATAATAGTTCCCATTGACGTCACGAAGAGTGTATTAATGAGTAAAGATTGAATCTTTGAGCAAAATTACCTCAATCACGATGCCTATTATGTCACAAGACCTTTTTAACGTATAACGGTTAAATCTTTGAAAGAAAATGAGAGTTTTGAGTTTAACTTATTCGAGTTTCCTTTGAAGTCGCGAAGAGTGTTTTAATGACTAAAAATTGAATCTTTGAATGAAAATACCTCAATCAAGGTACCTATTGTGACATTAGAGCTTCTTAATGTATAAAGATTGAATCTTTGAAAGAAAATGAGAGTTTTAAGTTAAACTTATTCGAGGTCCCTTTGACGTCCCAAAGAGTATTTTAATGAGTAAAGATTGAATATTTGAATGTAAACACCCCAATCGTGGTACCTATTATGTCACTAAACCATTTTAATGTATAAAGATTAAATTTTTTAAAGAAAATGTCACTTTTGAGTTAAACTTATTCGAGTTTCCTTATGAGATCACGGAAAGTGTTCTAATGAGTAAAGATTGACTCATTGAATAAAATTATCTCAATTAAGGTGGCTATTATGTCACTAGGCCTTTTTAATATATAAAGATTGAATCTTTGAAAGAAAATGAGAGTTTTGAGTTAAACTTATTCGACTTCCCTATGAAGTCGTGACAAGTGTTTTAATGACAAAAGACTGAATCTTTGAATAAAAATACCTCAATCAAGGTACCTATTATATCGCTAGACCTTTTTAAGGTATAAAGATTCAATTTTTGGAAGAAAATGAGAGGTTTGAGTTTAACCTATTCGAGTTCCATATAAAGTCACGAAGAGTGTTTTAATAACGAAAGATTGAATCTTTGAATGAAGATTCCTCAATCAAGGTACCTATTGTTTCACTAGACCTTTCTAATGTATAAGTATTTAATCTTTGAAAGAGAAAGAGATTTTTGAGTTAAAGTTGTTTGAATTCCCTTTGACGTCCCAAAGAGTATTTTAATGTGAAAAGATTGAATCTTTGAATGAAAAATTCTCAATCACGGTACCTATTATGTGACTAGACCTTCTTAAAGTATAGAGATTGAATCTTTGAAAGAAAATTAGAGTTTTGAGTTAAACTTGTTGGAGTTCCCTTTGACGTCCCGAAGAGTATTTTAATGAGTAAAGGTTGAATCTTTGAAAGAAAATACTTCTAACTAGGTACCAATTATGTCTCTAGACCTTTTTAATGTTTAAAGATTGAATCTTTGAAAGATAACGAGAGTTTTGAGTTAAACTTATTTGACTTCCCTATAAAGTCGTGACGAGTGTTTTAATGACTAAAGACTGAATCTTTGTATGAAAATACCTCAATCAAGGTGCCTATTATTTCACTAGACCTTTTTAAGGTACAAAGATTGAATTTGTGAAAGAAAATGAGAGGTTTGAGTTTAACTTATTCGAGTTCCCTATGAAGTCGCGAAGAGTGTTTTAATAACTAAAGATTGAATCTTTGAATGAAAATACCTCAATCAAGATACCTATTATGTCACTAGTCCTTTTTTTTGCACAAATATTTAATCTTTGAAAGAGAGAGAGATTTTTGAGTTAAACTTGTTTGAATTCCCTTGGACGTCCCAAAGAGTATTTTAGTGAGAAAAGATTGAATCTTTGAATGAAAAATTCTCAATCAAGGTACCTATTATATCGCTAGACCTTTTAAAGTATAAGGGTTGAATCTTTGAAAGAAAATTAGAGTTTTGAGTTAAACATATTCGAATTCCCTTTGACGTCCCGAAAAGTGTTTTAATTAGCAAAGGTTGAATCTTTGAATGAAATTACTTCTAACAAGGTACCAATTATGTCTCTAGACCATTTTAATGTATGAAGATTGAATCTTTGAAAGAAAATGAGAGTTTTGAGTTTAACTTCTTCGAGTTCACTATGTAGTCGTGAATTGTGTTTTAGGGACAAAAAATTGAATCTTTGAATGAAATTACTTCAATCAAGGTACCAGTTATGTCACCAGACAATTTTAATCTATAAAGATTGAATCTTTTGAACGAAAATGATAGTTTTGAGGAAAACCTGTTCGAGTTCGCTATGAAGTCGCGAAGTGTGTTTTAATGACTACAGATTGAATCTTTGATTGAAAATACCTCAATTAAGGTACCAATTATGTCACAAGACCTTTTTAATGAGTAAAGATCGAGTCTTTAAAAGAAAGCGAGGGTTTTAAGTTAAACTTATTCGAGTTCCCTTTGACGTCTCGAAGAGTGTTTAAAAGAGTAAGGATTGAATCTTTGAATGAGAATTCCTCAATCAAGCTACCAATGTAAAGATTGAATCTTTGAGTGAAATTAACACAATCAAGGTAACTACTATGTCACTAGACCTTATTAATGTATAACGATTCAATCTTTGAAAGAAAACGAAAATTTTGAGTTTAATTAGTTCGAATTCCTTATGAAGTGGCGAAGAGTGTTTTAAAGACTAAAGATTGAATCTTTGAATGAAAATACCTTAATCAAGGTATTAATTATGTCACTAGACCTTTTTAATGTATAAAGATTAAATCTTAGAAAGAAAATGAGAGTTTTGAGTTAAACTTATTCGAGTTCCCTTTGACGTAACGGAGAGTGTTTTAATGTGTAAAGATTGAATATTTGAATGAAATTACCTCAATCAAGGTACCTATTATGTCAATGTACCTTTTTAATGTATAAAGATTTTAATCTTTGATTTAAAATGAGAATTTTGAGTTTAACTTATTCGAGTTCCCTAAGAAGTCGCGGAGAGTGTTTTAATGACCATAGATTGAATCCTTGAATGAAAATACCTCAATCAAGGTACTAATTTTGTCACTAGAACTTTTTAATGAATAAAGATTGAATCTTTAAAAGAAAATGAGAGTTTGGAGTTAAACTTATTCGAGTTCCCTTTTACGCCCCGAAGTGTGTTTAAATGAGTACGGATTGAATCTTTGAATGAAAATTCCCCACTCATGGTACCTATTATGTCACTAGACCATTTTAATGTACAAAGATTAAATCTTTGAACGAAAATGAGAGTTTTGAGTTAAACTTATACGAGTTCCCTTTAATATCACAAAGAGTGTTTTAATTAGTAAAGATTGAATATATGAAAGAAATTACCACAATCACGGTACCGATTATGCCACATGACCTTTTTAATGTATAAAGAATGAATCTTTGAAAGAAAAAGAGAGTTTTGAGTGTAACTTATTTGAGTTCCCAACATAATCTCGTAGAATGCTTTAATGACTAAAGATTGAATCCTTTAATGGAAATACCTCAATCAAGGTGCCTATTATGTCACTTGGCCTTTTAATGTATAAAGATTAAATCTTTGGAATAAAATGAGAGTTTTAAGTTAAACTTATAATAGTTCCCTTTGACGTCACGAAGAGTGTATTAATGAGTAAAGATTGAATCTTGGAGCAAAATTACCTCAATCACGATACCTATTATGTCACATGACCTTTTTAACGTATAACGGTTGAATCTTTGAAAGAAAATGAGAGTTTTGAGTTTAACTTATTCGAGTTCCTTTGAAGTCGCGAAGAGTGTTTTAATGACTAAAAATTGAATCTTTGAACGAAAATACCTCAATCAAGGTACCTATTGTGTCATTAGAGCTTCTTAATGTATAAAGATAGAATCTTTGAAAGAAAATGAGAGTTTTGAGTTAAACTTATTCGAGATCCCTTTGACGTCCCAAAGAGTATTTTAATGAGTAAAGATTGAATATTTGAATGTAAACACCTCAA
Source organism: Cornus florida (assembly GCF_030987335.1). NCBI lineage: Eukaryota > Viridiplantae > Streptophyta > Magnoliopsida > Cornales > Cornaceae > Cornus > Cornus florida. The sequence continues at coordinate 35,600,056 of NW_026775574.1, read as the reverse complement.
TCATGGTACCTATTATGTCACTAAACCATTTTAATGTATAAAGATTAACTTTTTTAAAGAAAATGAGACTTTTGAGTTAAACTTATTCGAGTTTCCTTTGAGATCACGGAAAGTGTTCTAATGAGTAAAGATTGACTAATTGAATAAAATTATCTCAATTAAGGTGGCTATTATGTCACTGGGCCTTTTTAATAATATATAAAGATTGAATCTTTGAAAGAAAATGAGAGTTTTGAGTTAAACTTATTCGACTTCCCGATGAAGTCGTGACAAGTGTTTTAATGACAAAAGACTGAATCTTTGAATAAAAATACCTCAATCAAGGTACCTATTATATCGCTAGACCTTTTTAAGGTATAAAGATTCAATTTTTGGAAGAAAATGAGAGGTTTGAGTTTAACTTATTCGAGTTCCATATGAAGTCACGAAGAGTGTTTTAATAACGAAAGATTGAATCTTTGAAAGAAGATTCCTCAATCAAGGTACATATTGTGTCACTAGACCTTTCTAATGTATAAGTATTTAATCTTTGAAAGAGAGAGAGATTTTTGAGTTAAAGTTGTTTGAATTCCCTTTGATGTCCTAAAGAGTATTTTAATGTGAAAAGATTGAATCTATGAATGAAAAATTCTCAATCACGGTACCTATTATGTGACTAGACCTTCTTAAAGTATAAAGATTGAATCTTTGAAAGAAAATTAGAGTTTTGAGTTAAACTTATTGGAGTTCCGTTTGACGTCCCGAAGAGTGTTTAAATGAGTAAAGGTTGAATCTTTGAATGAAAATACTTCTAACTAGGTACCAATTATGTCTCTAGACCTTTTTAATGTTTAAAGATTGAATCTTTGAAAGACAATGAGAGTTTTGAGTTAAACTTATTTGACTTCCCTATGAAGTCGTGACGAGTGTTTTAATGACTAAAGACTGAATCTTTGTATGAAAATACCTCAATCAAGGTGCCTATTATTTCACTAGACCTTTTTAAGGTACAAAGATTAAATTTGTGAAAGAAAATGAGAGGTTTGAGTTTAACTTATTCGAGTTCCCTATGAAGTCGCGAAGAGTGTTTTAATAACTAAAGATTGAATCTTTGAATGAAAATACCTCAATCAAGGTACCTATGATGTCACTAGTCCTTTTTTTTGCACAAATATTTAATCTTTGAAAGAGAGAGAGATTTTTGTGTTAAACTTGTTTGAATTCCCTAGGACGTCCCAATGAGTTTTTTAATGAGAAAAGATTGAATCTTTGAATGAAAAATTCTCAATGAAGGTACCTATTATATTGCTAGACCTTTTAAAGTATAAGGGTTGAATCTTTGAAAGAAAATTAAAGTTTTGAGTTAAACTTATTCGAATTCCCTTTGACGTCCCGAAAAGTATTTTAATGAGCAAAGGTTGAATCTTTGAATGAAATTACTTCTAACAAGGTACCAATTATGTCTCTAGACCATTTTAATGTATGAAGATTGAATCTTTGAAAGAAAATGAGAGTTTTGAGTTTAACTTCTTCGAGTTCACTATGTAGTCGTGAATTGTGTTTTAGGGACAAAAGATTGAATCTTTGAATGAAATTACTTCAATCACGGTACCAGTTATGTCACCAGACAATTTTAATCTATAAAGATTGAATCTTTTGAACGAAAATGATAGTTTTGAGGAAAACCTGTTCGAGTTCGCTACGAAGTCGCGAAGTGTGTTTTAATGACTACAGATTGAATCTTTGAATGAAAATACCTCAATTAAGGTACCAATTATGTCACAAGACCTTTTTAATGAGTAAAGATCGAGTCTTTAAAAGAAAGTGAGGGTTTTAAGTTAAACTTATTCGAGTTCCCTTTGACGTCTCGAAGAGTGTTTAAAAGAGTAAGGATTGAATCTTTGAATGAGAATTCCTCAATCAAGCTACCAATGTAAAGATTGAATCTTTGAGTGAAATTAACACAATCAAGGTAACTACTATGTCACTAGACCTTATTAATGTATAACGATTCAATCTTTGAAAAAAAACGAAAATTTTGAGTTTAACTAGTTCGAATTCCTTACGAAGTGGCGAAGAGTGTTTTAAAGACTAAAGATTTAATCTTTGAATGAAAATACCTTAATCAAGGTTCTAATTATGTCACTAGACCTTTTTAATGTATAAAGATTAAATCTTAGAAAGAAAATGAGAGTTTTGAGTTAAACTTATTCGAGTTCCCTTTGACGTAACGGAGAGTGTTTTAATGTGTAAAGATTGAATCTTCGAATGAAATTACCTCAATCAAGGTACCTATTATGTCAATGGACCTTTTTAATGTATAAAGATTTAATCTTTGATTTAAAATGAGAATTTTGAGTTTAACTTATTCGAGTTCCCTAAGAAGTCGCGAAGAGTGTTTCAATGACCATAGATTGAATCCTTGAATGAAAATACCCCAATCAAGGTACTAATTTTGTCACTAGAACTTTTTAATGAATAAAAATTGAATCTTTAAAAGAAAATGAGAGTTTGGAGTTAAACTTATTCGAGTTCCCTTTTACGCCCCGAAGTGTGTTTCAATGAGTACGGATTGAATCTTTGAATGAAAATTCCTCACTCAAGGTACCTATTATGTCACTAGACCATTTTAATGTACAAAGATTAAATCTTTGAACGAAAATGAGAGTTTTGAGTTAAACTTATACTAGTTCCCTTTAATATCACGAAGAGTGTTTTAATTAGTAAAGATTGAATATATGAAAGAAATTACCTCAATCACGGTACCGATTACGCCACATGACCTTTTTAATGTATAAACAATGAATCTTTGAAAGAAAAAGAGAGTTTTGAGTGTAATTTGTTTGAGTTCCCAACGTAATCTCGTAGAATGCTTTAATGACTAAAGATTGAATCATTTAATGGAAATACCTCAATCAAGGTGCCTATTATGTCACTTAGCCTTTTTAATGTATAAAGATTAAATCTTTGGAATAAAATGAGAGTTTTAAGTTAAACTTATAATAGTTCCCTTTGACGTCACGAAGAGTGTATTAATGAGTAAAGATTGAATCTTTGAGCAAAATTACCACAATCACGATACCTATTATGTCACAAGACCTTTTGAACGCATAACGGTTGAATCTTTGAAAGAAAATGAGAGTTTTGAGTTTAACTTATTCGAGTTCCCTTTGAAGTCGCGAAGAGTGTTTTAATGACTAAAAATTGAATCTTTGAACGAAAATACCTCAATGAAGGTACCTATTGTGTCATTAGAATCAAGGTACCTATTGTGTCATTAGAGCTTCTTAATGTATAAAGATTGAATCTTTGAAAGAAAATGAGAGTTTTGAGTTAAACTTATTCGAGATCCCTTTGACGTCCCAAAGAGTATTTTAATGAGTAAAGATTGAATATTTGAATGTAAACACCTTAATCATAGTACCTATTATGTCACTAAACCATTTTAATGTATAAAGATTAAATTTTTTAAAGAAAATGAGACTTTTGAGTTAAACTTATTCGAGTTTCCTTTGAGATCACGGAAAGTGTTCTAATGAGTAAAGATTGACTCATTGAATAAAATTATCTCAATTAAGGTGGCTATTATGTCACTAGGCCTTTTTAATAATATATAAAGATTGAATCTTTGAAAGAAAATGAGAGTTTTGAGTTAAACTTATTCGACTTCCCGATGAAGTCGTGACAAGTGTTTTAATGACAAAAGACTGAATCTTTGAATAAAAATACCTCAATCAAGGTACCTATTATATCGCTAGACCTTTTTAAGGTATAAAGATTCAATTTTTGGAAGAAAATGAGAGGTTTGAGTTTAACTTATTCGAGTTCCATATGAAATCACGAAGAGTGTTTTAATAACGAAAGATTGAATCTTTGAAAGAAGATTCCTCAATCAAGGTACATACTGTGCCACTAGAACTTTCTAATGTATAAGTATTTAATCTTTGAAAGAGAGAGAGATTTTTGAGTTAAAGTTGTTTGAATTCCCTTTGACGTCCCAAAGAGTATTTTAATGTGAAAAGATTGAATCTATGAATGAAAAATTCTCAATCACGGTACCTATTATGTGACTAGACCTTCTTAAAGTATAAAGATTGAATCTTTGAAAGAAAATTAGAGTTTTGAGTTAAACTTGTTGGAGTTCCCTTTGACGTCCCGAAGAGTGTTTAAATGAGTAAAGGTTGAATCTTTGAATGAAAATACTTCTAACTAGGTACCAATTATGTCTCTAGACCTTTTTAATGTTTAAAGATTGAATCTTTGAAAGACAATGAGAGTTTTGAGTTAAACTTATTTGACTTCCCTATGAAGTCGTGACGAGTGTTTTAATGACTAAAGACTGAATCTTTGTATGAAAATACCTCAATCAAGGTGCCTATTATTTCACTAGACCTTTTTAAGGTACAAAGATTAAATTTCTGAAAGAAAATGAGAGGTTTGAGTTTAACTTATTCGAGTTCCCTATGAAGTCGCGAAGAGTGTTTTAATAACTAAAGATTGAATCTTTGAATGAAAATACCTCAATCAAGGTACCTATTATGTCACTAGTCCTTTTTTTTGCACAAATATTTAATCTTTGAAAGAGAGAGAGATTTTTGAGTTAAACTTGTTTGAATTCCCTTGGACGTCCCAATGAGTTTTTTAATGAGAAAAGATTGAATCTTTGAATGAAAAATTCTCAATCAAGGTACCTATTATATCGCTCGACCTTTTAAAGTATAAGGGTTGAATCTTTGAAAGAAAATTAGAGTTTTGAGTTAAACTTATTCGAATTCCCTTTGACGTCCCGAAAAGTATTTTAATGAGCAAAGGTTGAATCTTTGAATGAAATTACTTCTAACAAGGTACCAATTATGTCTCTAGACCATTTTAATGTATGAAGATTGAATCTTTGAAAGAAAATGAGAGTTTTGAGTTTAACTTCTTCGAGTTCACTATGTAGTCGTGAATTGTGTTTTAGGGACAAAAGATTGAATCTTTGAATGAAATTACTTCAATCAAGGTACCAGTTATGTCACCAGACAATTTTAATCTATAAAGATTGAATCTTTTGAACGAAAATGATAGTTTTGAGGAAAACCTGTTCGAGTTCGCTACGAAGTCGCGAAGTGTGTTTTAATGACTACAGATTGAATCTTTGAATGAAAATACCTCAACTAAGGTACCAATTATGTCACAAGACCTTTTTAATGAGTAAAGATCGAGTCTTTAAAAGAAAGCGAGGGTTTTAAGTTAAACTTATTCGAGTTCCCTTTGACGTCTCGAAGAGTGTTTAAAAGAGTAAGGATTGAATCTTTGAATGAGAATTCCTCAATCAAGCTACCAATATAAAGATTGAATCTTTGAGTGAAATTAACACAATCAAGGTAACTACTATGTCAGTAGACCTTATTAATGTATAACGATTCAATCTTTGAAAAAAAACAAAAATTTTGAGTTTAACTAGTTCGAATTCCTTACGAAGTGGCGAAGAGTGTTTTAAAGACTAAAGATTTAATCTTTGAATGAAAATACCTTAATCAAGGTATTAATTATGTCACTAGACCTTTTTAATGTATAAAGATTAAATCTTAGAAAGAAAATGAGAGTTTTGAGTTAAACTTATTCGAGTTCCCTTTGACGTAACGGAGAGTGTTTTAATGTGTAAAGATTGAATCTTTGAATGAAATTACCTCAATCAAGGTACCTATTATGTCAATGGACCTTTTTAATGTATAAAGATTTAATCTTTGATTTAAAAAGAGAATTTTGAGTTTAACTTATTCGAGTTCCCTAAGAAGTCGCGAAGAGTGTTTCAATGACCATAGATTGAATCCTTGAATGAAAATACCTCAATCAAGGTACTAATTTTGTCACTAGAACTTTTTAATGAATAAAAATTGAATCTTTAAAAGAAAATGAGAGTTTGGAGTTAAACTTATTCAAGTTCCCTTTTATGAGTACGGATTGAATCTTTGAATGAAAATTCCTCACTCAAGGTACCTATTATGTCACTAGACCATTTTAATGTACAAAGATTAAATCTTTGAACGAAAATGAGAGTTTTGAGTTAAACTTATACGAGTTCCCTTTAATATCACGAAGAGTGTTTTAATTAGTATAGATTGAATATATGAAAGAAATTACCTCAATCACGGTACCGATTATGCCACATGACCTTTTTAATGTATAAACAATGATTTTTTCAAAGAAAAAGAGAGTTTTGAGTGTAACTTATTTGAGTTCCCAACGTAATCTCGTAGAATGCTTTAATGACTAAAGATTGAATCCTTTAATGGAAATACCTCAATGAAGGTGCCTATTATGTCACTTGGCCTTTTTAATGTATAAAGATTAAATCTTTGGAATAAAATGAGAGTTTTAAGTTAAACTTATAATAGTTCCCTTTGACGTCACGAAGAGTGTATTAATGAGTAAAGATTGAATCTTTGAGCAAAATTACCTCAATCACGATACCTATTATGTCATAAGACCCTTTTAACGTATAACGGTTGAATCTTTGAAAGAAAATGAGAGTTTTGAGTTTAACTTATTCGAGTTCCCTTTGAAGTCGCGAAGAGTGTTTTAATGACTAAAAATTAAATCTTTGAACGAAAATACCTCAATCAAGGTACCTATTGTGTCATTAGAGTTTCTTAATGTATAAAGATTGAATCTTTGAAAGAAAATGAGAGTTTTGAGTTAAACTTATTCGAGGTCCCTTTGACGTCCCAAAGAGTATTTTAATGAGTAAAGATTGAATATTTGAATGTAAAAACCTCAATCATGGTACCTATTATGTCACCAAACCATTTTAATGTATAAAGATTAAAGTTTTTAAAGAAAATGAGACTTTTGAGTTAAACTTAATCGAGTTTCCTTTGAGATCACGGAAAGTGTTCTAATGAGTAAAGATTGACTAATTGAATAAAATTATCTCAATTAAGGTGGCTATTATGTCACTAGGCCTTTTTAATAATATATAAAGATTGAATCTTTGAAAGAAAATGAGAGTTTTGAGTTAAAGTTATTTGACTACCCGAAGAAGTCGTGACAAGTGTTTTAATGACAAAAGACTGAATCTTTGAATAAAAATACCTCAATCAAGGTACCTATTATATCGCTAGACCTTTTTTAAGGTATAAAGATTCAATTTTTGGAAGAAAATGAGAGGTTTGAGTTTAACTTATTCGAGTTCCATATGAAGTCACGAAGAGTGTTTTAATAACGAAAGATTGAATCTTTGAAAGAAGATTCCTCAATCAAAGTACATATTGTGTCACTAGACCTTTCTAATGTATAAATATTTAATCTTTGAAAGAGAGAGAGATTTTTGAGTTAAAGTTGTTTGAATTCCCTTTGACGTCCTAAAGAGTATTTTAATGTGAAAAGGTTGAATCTTTGAATGAAAAATTCTCAATCACGGTACCTATTATATGACTAGACCTTCTTAAAGTATAAAGATTGAATCTTTGAAAGAAAATTAGAGTTTTGAGTTAAACTTGTTGGAGTTCCCTTTGACGTCCCGAAGAGTGTTTTAATGAGTAAAGGTTGAATCTTTGAGTGAAAATACTTCTAACTAGGTACCAATTATGTCTCTAGACCTTTTTAATGTTTAAAGATTGAATCTTTGAAAGACAATGAGAGTTTTGAGTTAAACTTATTTGACTTCCCAATGAAGTCGTGACGAGTGTTTTAATGACTAAAGACTGAATCTTTGTATGAAAATACCTCAATCAAGGTGCCTATTATTTCACTAGACCTTTTTAAGGTACAAAGATTGAATTTGCGAAAGAAAATGAGAGGTTTGAGTTTAACTTATTCGAGTTCCCTATGAAGTCGCGAAGAGTGTTTTAATAACTAAAGATTGAATCTTTGAATGAAAATACCTCAATCAAGGTACCTATGATGTCACTAGTCCTTTTTTTTGCACAAATATTTAATCTTTGAAAGAGAGAGAGATTTTTGAGTTAAACTTTTTTGAATTCCCTTGGACGTCCCAAAGAGTATTTTAATGAGAAAAGATTGAATCTTTGAATGAAAAATTCTCAATCAAGGTACCTATTATATCGCTAGACCTTTTAAAGTATAAGGGTTGAATCTTTGAAAGAAAATTAGAGTTTTTAGTTAAACTTATTCGAATTCCCTTTGACGTCCCGAAAAGTGTTTTAATGAGCAAAGGTTGAATCTTTGAATGAAATTACTTCTAACAAGGTACCAATTATGTCTCTAGACCATTTTAATGTATGAAGATTGAATCTTTGAAAGAAAATGAGAGTTTTGAGTTTAACTTCTTCGAGTTCACTATGTAGTCGTGAATTGTGTTTTAGGGACAAAAGATTGAATTTTGAATGAAATTACTTCAATCAAGGTACCAGTTATGTCACCAGACAATTTTAATCTATAAAGATTGAATCTTTTGAACGAAAATGATAGTTTTGAGGAAAACCTGTTCGAGTTCGCTACGAAGTCGCGAAGTGTGTTTTAATGACTACAGATTGAATCTTTGAATGAAAATACCTCAATTAAGGTACCAATTATGTAACAAGACCTTTTTAATGAGTAAAGATCGAGTCTTTAAAAGAAAGCGAGGGTTTTAAGTTAAACTTATTCGAGTTCCCTTTGACGTCTCGAAGAGTGTTTAAAAGAGTAAGGATTGAATCTTTGAATGAGAATTCCTCAATCAAGCTACCAATGTAAACATTGAATTTGTGAGTGAAATTAACACAATCAAGGTAACTACTATGTCACTAGACCTTATTAATGTGTAACGATGAAATCTTTGAAAAAAAACGAAAATTTTGAGTTTAACTAGTTCGAATTCCTTACGAAGTGGCGAAGAGTGTTTTCAAGACTAAAGATTGAATCTTTGAATGAAAATACCTTAATCAAGGTATTAATTATGTCACTAGACCTTTTTAATATATAAAGATTAAATCTTAGAAAGAAAATGAGAGTTTTAAGTTAAACTTATTCGAGTTTCCTTTGACGTAACGGAGAGTGTTTTAATGTGTAAAGATTGAATCTTTGAATGAAATTACCTCAATCAAGGTACCTATTATGTCAATGGACCTTTTTAATGTATAAAGATTTAATCTTTGATTTAAAATGAGAATTTTGAGTTTAACTTATTCGAGTTCCCTAAGAAGTCGCGAAGAGTGTTTTAATGACCATAGATTGAATCCTTGAATGAAAATACCTCAATCAAGGTACTAATTTTGTCACTAGAACTTTTTAATGAATAAAGATTGAATCTTTAAAAGAAAATGAGAGTTTGGAGTTAAACTTATTCGAGTTCCCTTTTATGCCCCGAAGTGTGTTTAAATGAGTACGGATTGAATCTTTGAATGAAAATTCCTCACTCAAGGTACCTATTATGTCAGTAGACCATTTTAATGTACAAAGATTAAATCTTTGAACGAAAATGAGAGTTTTGAGTTAAACTTATACGAGTTCCCTTTAATATCACGAAGAGTGTTTTAATTAGTAAAGATTGAATATATGAAAGAAATTACCTCAATCACGGTACCGATTATGCCACATGACCTTTTTAATGTATAAAGAATGAATCCTTGAAATAAAAAGAGAGTTTTGAGTGTAACTTATTTGAGTTCCCAACGTAATCTCGTAGAATGCTTTAATGACTAAAGATTGAATCCTTTAATGGAAATACCTCAATCAAGGTGCCTATTATGTCACGTGGCCTTTTTGATGTATAAAGATTAAATCTTTGGAATAAAATGAGAGTTTTAAGTTAAACTTATAATAGTTCCCTTTGACGTCACGAAGAGTGTATTAATGAGTAAAGATTGAATCTTTGAGCAAAATTACTTCAATCACGATACCTATTATGTCACAAGACCATTTTAACGTATAACGGTTGAATCTTTGAAACAAAATGAGAGTTTTGAGTTTAACTTATTCGAGTTCCCTTTGAAGTCGCGAAGAGTGTTTTAATGACTAAAAATTGAATCTTTGAACGAAAATACCTCAATCAAGGTACCTATTGTGTCATTAGAGCTTCTTAATGTATAAAGATTGAATCTTTGAAAGAAAATGAGAGTTTTGAGTTAAACTTATTCGAGGTCCCTTTGACGTCCCGAAGAGTATCTTAATGAGTAAAGATTGAATATTTGAATGTAAAAACCACAATCATGGTACCTATTATGTCACTAAACCATTTTAATGTATAAAGATTAAATTTTTTAAAGAAAATGAGACTTTTGAGTTAAAGATTGAAAATACTTCTAACTAGGTACCAATTATGTATCTAAACCTTTTTAATGTTTAAAGATTGAATCTTTGAAAGACAATGAGAGTTTTGAGTTAAACTTATTTGACTTCCCTATGAAGTCGTGACGAGTGTTTTAATGACTAAAAACTGAATCTTTGTATGAAAATACCTCAATCAAGGTGCCTATTATTTCACTAGACCTTTTTAAGGTACAAAGATTGAATTTGTGAAAGAAAATGAGAGGTTTGAGTTTAACTTATTCGAGTTCCCTATGAAGTCGCGAAGAGTGTTTTAATAACTAAAGATTGAATCTTTGAATGAAAATACCTCAATCAAGATACCTATTATGTCACTAGTCCTTTTTTTTGCACAAATATTTAATCTTTGAAAGAGAGAGAGATTTTTGAGTTAAACTTGTTTGAATTCCCTTGGACGTCCCAAAGAGTATTTTAATGAGAAAAGATTGAATCTTTGAATGAAAAATTCTCAATCAAGGTACCTATTATATCGCTAGACCTTTTAAAGTATAAAGATTGAGTCTTTGAAAGAAAATTAGAGTTTTGAGTTAAACTTATTCGAATTCCCTTTGACGTCCCGAAAAGTGTTTTAATGAGCAAAGGTTGAATCTTTGAATGAAATTACTTCTAACAAGGTACCAATTATGTCTCTAGACCATTTTAATGTATGAAGATTGAATCTTTGAAAGAAAATGAGAGTTTTGAGTTCAACTTCTTCGAGTTCACTATGTAGTCGTGAATTGTGTTTTAGGGACAAAAGATTGAATCATTGAATGAAATTACTTCAATCAAGATACCAGTTATGTCACTAGACAATTTTAATCTACAAAGATTGAATCTTTGAACGAAAATGATAGTTTTGAGGAAAACTTGTTCAAGTTCCCTATGAAGTCGCGAAGTGTGTTTTAATGACTGCAGATTGAATCTTTGAATGAAAATACCTCAATTAAGGTACCAATTACGTCACAAGACCTTTTTAATGGGTAAAGATCGAGTCTTTAAAAGAAAGCGAGGGTTTTAAGTTAAACTTATTCGAGTTCCCTTTGACGTCTTGAAGAGTGTTTAAAAGAGTAAGGATTGAATCTTTGAATGAGAATTCCTCAATCAAGCTACCAATGTAAAGATTGAATCTTTGAGTGAAATTAACACAATCAAGGTAACTACTATGTCACTAGACCTTATTAAAGTATAACGATTCAATCTTTGAAAGAAAACGAAAATTTTGAGTTTAACTAGTTCGAATTCCTTAGGAAGTGGGGAAGAGTGTTTTAAAGACTAAAGATTGAATCTTTGAATGAAAATACCTTAATCAAGGTATTAATTATGTCACTAGACCTTTTTAATGTATAAAGATTAAATCTTAGAAAGAAAATGAGAGTTTTGAGTTAAACTTATTCGAGTTCCCTTTGACGTAACGGAGAGTGTTTTAATGTGTAAAGATTGAATCTTTGAATGAAATTACCTCAATCAAGGTACCTATTATGTCAATGGACCTTTTTAATGTATAAAGATTTAATCTTTGATTTAAAATGAGAATTTTGAGTTTAACTTATTCGAGTTCCCTAAGAAGTCGCGAAGAGTGTTTTAATGACCATAGATTGAATCCTTGAATGAAAATACCTCAATCAAGGTACTAATTTTGTCACTAGAACTTTTTAATGATTAAAGATTGAATCTTTAAAAGAAAATGAGAGTTTGGAGTTAAACTTATTCGAGTTCCCTTTTACGCCCCGAAGTGTGTTTAAATGAGTACGGATTGAATCTTTGAATGAAAATTCCTCACTCAAGGTACCTATTATGTCACTAGACCATTTTAATGTACAAAGATTAAATCTTTGAACGAAAATGAGAGTTTTGAGTTAAACTTATACGAGTTCCCTTTAATATCACGAAGAGTGTTTTAATTAGTAAAAATTGAATATATGAGAGAAATTACCTCAATCACGGTACCGATTATGCCACATGACCTTTTTAATGTATAAAGAATGAATCTTTCAAAGAAAAAGGGAGTTTTGAGTGTAAATTATTTGAGTTCCCAACGTAATTTCGTAGAATGCTTTAATGACTAAAGATTGAATCCTTTAATGGAAGTACCTCAGTCAAGGTGCCTACTATGTCACTTGGCCTTTTTAATGTATAAAGATTAAATCTTTGGAATAAAATGAGAGTTTTAAGTTAAATTTATAATAGTTCCCTTCGACGTCACGAAGAGTGTATTAATGAGTAAAGATTTAATCTTTGAGCAAAATTACTTCAATCATGATACCTATTATGTCACAAGACCTTTTTAACGTATAACGGTTGAATCTTTGAAAGAAAATGAGAGTTTTGAGTTTAACTTATTCAAGTTCCCTTTGAAGTCGCGAAGAGTGTTTTAATGACTAAAAATTGAATCTTTGAATGAAAATACCTCAATCAAGGTACCTATTGTGTCATTAGAGCTTCTTAATGTATAAAGATTGAATCTTTGAAAGAAAATGAGAGTTTTGAGTTAAACTTATTCGAGATCCCTTTGAAGTCCCAAAGAGTATTTTAATGAGTAAAGATTGAATATTTGAATGTAAACACCTCAATCATGGTACCTATTATGTCACTAAACCATTTTAATGTATAAAGATTAAATTTTTTAAAGAAAATGAGACTTTTGAGTTAAACTTATTCGAGTTTCCTTTGAGATCACGGAGAGTGTTCTAATGAGTAAAGATTGAATCATTGAATAAAATTATCTCAATTAAGGTGGCTATTATGTCAGTAGGCCTTTTTAATGTATAAAGATTGAATCTTTGAAAGAAAATGAGAGTTTTGAGTTAAACTTATTCGACTTTCCTATGAAGTCGTGACAAGTGTTTTAATGACAAAAGACTGAACATTTGAATAAAAATACCTCAATCAAGGTACCTATTATATCGCTAGACCTTTTTATGGTATAAAGATTCAATTTTTGGAAGAAAATGAGAGGTTTGAGTTTAACTTATTCGTGTTCCATATGAAGTCACGAAGAGTGTTTTAATAACGAAAGATTGAATCTTTGAATGAAGATTCCTCAATCAAGGTACCTATTGTGTCACTAGACCTTTCTAATGTATAAGTATTTAATCTTTGAAAGAGAAAGAGATTTTTGAGTTAAAGTTGTTTGAATTCCCTTTGACGTCCCAAAGAGTATTTTAATGTGAAAAGATTGAATCTCTGAATGAAAAATTCTCAATCACGGTACCTATTATGTGACTAGACCTTCTTAAAGTATAAAGATTGAATCGTTGAAAAAAAATTAGAGTTTTGAGTTAAACTTGTTGGAGTTCCCTTTGACGTCCCGAAGAGTGTTTTAATGAGTAAAGGTTGAATCTTTGAATGAAAATACTTCTAACTAGGTACCAATTATGTCTCTAGACCTTTTTAATGTTTAAAGATTGAATCTTTGAAAGACAATGAGAGTTTTGAGTTAAACTTATTTAACTTCCCTATGAAGTCGTGACGAGTGTTTTAATGACTAAAGACTGAATCTTTGTATGAAAATACCTCAATCAAGGTGTCTATTATTTCACTAGACCTTTTTAAGGTACAAAGATTGAATTTGTGAAAGAAAATGAGAGGTTTGAGTTTAACTTATTCGAGTTCCCTATGAAGTCGCGAAGAGTGTTTTAATAACTAAAGATTGAATCTTTAAATGAAAATACCTTAATCAAGGTACCTATTATGTCACTAGTCCTTTTTTTTGCACAAATATTTAATCTTTGAAAGAGAGAGAGATTTTTGAGTTAAACTTGTTTGAATTCCCTTGGACGTCCTAAAGAGTTTTTTAATGAGAAAAGATTGAATCTTTGAATGAAAAATTCTCAATCAAGGTACCTATTATATCGCTAGACCTTTTAAAGTATAAGGGTTGAATCTTTGAAAGAAAATTAGAGTTTTGAGTTAAACTTATTCGAATTCCCTTTGACGTCCCGAAAAGTGTTTTGATGAGCAAAGGTTGAATCTTTGAATGAAATTACTTCTAACAAGGTGCCAATTATGTCTCTAGACCATTTTAATGTATGAAGATTGAATCTTTGAAAGAAAATGATAGTTTTGAGTTTAACTTCTTCGAGTTCACTATGTAGTCGTGAATTGTGTTTTGGGGACAAAAGATTGAATCTTTGAATGAAATTACTTCAATAAATGTACCAGTTATGTCACCAGACAATTTTAATCTATAAAGATTGAATCTTTTGAACGAAAATGATAGTTTTGAGGAAAACCTGTTCGAGTTCGCTACGAAGTCGCGAAGTGTGTTTTAATGACTAGAGATTGAATCTTTGAATGAAAATACCTCAATTAAGGTACCAATTATGTCACAAGACCTTTTTAATGAGTAAAGATCGAGTCTTTAAAAGAAAGCGAGGGTTTTAAGTTAAACTTATTCGAGTTCCCTTTGACGTCTCGAAGAGTGTTTAAAAGAGTAAGGATTGAATCTTTGAATGAGAATTCCTCATTCAAGCTACCAATGTAAAGATTGAATCTTTGAGTGAAATTAACACAATCAAGGTAACAACTATGTGACTAGACCTTATTAATGTATAACGATTCAATCTTTGAAAGAAAACGAAAATTTTGAGTTTAACTAGTTCGAATTCCTTAGGAAGTGGGGAAGAGTGTTTTAAAGACTAAAGATTGAATCTTTGAATGAAAATACCTTAATCAAGGTATTAATTATGTCACTAGACCTTTTTAATGTATAAAGATTAAATCTTAGAAAGAAAATGAGAGTTTTGAGTTAAACTTATTCGAGTTCCCTTTGACGTAACGGAGAGTGTTTTAATATGTAAAGATTGAATCTTTGAATGAAATTACCTCGATCAAGTTACCTATTATGTCAATGGACCTTTTTAATGTATAAAGATTTAATCTTTGATTTAAAATGAGAATTTTGAGTTTAACTTATTCGAGTTCCCTAAGAAGTCGCGAAGAGTGTTTCAATGATCATAGATTGAATCCTTGAATGAAAATACCTCAATCAAGGTACTAATTTTGTCACTAGAACTTTTTAATGAATAAAAATTGAATCTTTAAAAGAAAATGAGAGTTTGGAGTTAAACTTATTCGAGTTCCCTTTTACGCCCCGAAGTGTGTTTAAATGAGTACGGATTGAATCTTTGAATGAAAATTCCTCACTCAAGGTACCTATTATGTCACTAGACCATTTTAATGTACAAAGATTAAATCTTTGAACGAAAATGAGAGTTTTGAGTTAAACTTATACGAGTTCCCTTTAATATCACGAAGAGTGTTTTAATTAGTAAAAATTGAATATATGAAAGAAATTACCTCAATCACGGTACCGATTATGCCACATGACCTTTTTAATGTATAAAGAATGAATCTTTGAAAGAAAAAGAGAGTTTTGAGTGTAACTTATTTGAGTTCCCAACGTAATTTCGTAGAATGCTTTAATGACTAAAGATTGAATCCTTTAATGGAAATACCTCAATCAAGGTGCCTATTATGTCACTTGGCCTTTTTAATGTATAAAGATTAAATCTTTGGAATAAAATGAGAGTTTTAAGTTAAACTTATAATAGTTCCCTTCGACGTCACGAAGAGTGTATTAATGAGTAAAGATTGAATCGTTGAGCAAATTTACTTCAATCACGATACCTATTATGTCACAAGACCTTTTTAACGTATAACGGTTGAATCTTTGAAAGAAAATGAGAGTTTTGAGTTTAACTTATTCGAGTTCCCTTTGAAGTCGCGAAGAGTGTTTTAATGACTAAAAATTGAATCTTTGAATGAAAATACCTCAATCAAGGTACCTATTGTGTCATTAGAGCTTCTTAATGTATAAAGATTGAATCTTTAAAAGAAAATGAGAGTTTTGAGTTAAACTTATTCGAGATCCCTTTGACGTCCCAAAGAGTATTTTAATGAGTAAAGATTGAATATTTGAATGTAAACACCTCAATCATGGTACCTATTATGTCACTAAACCATTTTAATGTATAAAGATTAAATTTTTGAAAGAAAATGAGACTTTTGAGTTAAACTTATTCGAGTTTCCTTTTGAGATCACGGAGAGTGTTCTAATGAGTAAAGATTGAATCATTGAATAAAATTATCTCAATTAAGGTGGCTATTATGTCACTAGGCCTTTTTAATGTATAAAGATTGAATCTTTGAAAGAAACTGTAAACCTCAAAATAATAAGGCTCTAAGCTGGCAGCTAGTTCCTCAGAATTTATCAGTTTATGATGCTCATAATCCGACTCATCGTCCAGGAAACCTGGAAAATTGGTTGTGCTCCTTATCGCGCAACTTCTTCCAAGCGACCCAAGCGAAAAAATTTCCGTTGGAAAAAATGGAAAGGTCGCAAGCCTAAAGCTTCAAAGAAATACGTTACCAGTGCTTCTCCTCCTTCCAAACCTGGTAAAGGTCGAAAAAAAGGTTCCAAAAAAGCCTCCAAAGCACTTGAAACCAAAAAGGATTGCAAATGTTTGATTTTAAACCAAATAAGATTGTTTACCAAATTGGATTGAACACCGCCAATTAGTGCATCAACGGGTTTATGAAAACGGTTATCCATAAGGAGGGCTATTACAGGTTGATCTGTGCCTCTGCGAAATAGTGAGGTGATCTTGATCTGTACAAGTCCGATATGGATATAACGAGCGAGAGGATTTTGTTGTTTCCATCGATCGATTTTATCTTTGCTGAGAATGTTAAAACCGCATTGACCATTTGTTGTATAGTCAATTGTTGTGTTGCCACTAAATTGTTCTAAAATTCTTTTAGAAAAAATGGCAAAACGAGAAGTTTTGTAGACTTCTTCTTTTTTGATTCGTTGGAGTTTATCAAACTGAATCAATTGTTCATTAGTGAACTGGACTTCTTCTCCAATGATGTCACTAAGTTTAATGTTGGTATTTTCTTCTGGGTTAGAAGGAGTAACATTCATCATACAGATATTTTCAATATCTGAGTCGTCATCAGTAGAGTTTTGGGATGTACTGGAGGTGTCGCTAGAGTACATACTACTGGAGAGTTCATATAAAATGGTAGAGGGATCTGTGATATCGCTACCATAGGCAACACAAAGGTTATCGGTTTGTAGACGCTTAACCATTTTGGAGGCCTTCTTACCCTTTTGAGGGCAATTTGTGGCATAGTGACCAGCTTCATTACAAATATAACATTTGCAATCCTTTTTGGTTTCAAGTGCTTTGGAAATGTTTACAAACAGAAACTTTACATGAAGAATCCTCAAAACAAGAGAGGAAAAGAGATAATGAAAAACAGATATCCAAAACCGTTCTGGAGTTCTGGTTTAAATAGCATTACAAAAGTGATTAAACAGTATCTAAGAAGATAAGGAGGAATCTTTCTTTTACTGTTTAAAAAAGAGTGTCGGCTACTTTCACTGTTGATGAATAGTCTGTCGGCAGCTTTCGGCTACTTTTTCTTTGTGGAAAAGCAGACAAGACATTCTTCTGTCGTGTGCTGGGTAAGATTGCAGTCGAGCAGAGAAGAGTGTCGGTTATCCTTCCATAGCATTGATGAGATTATGGAGTTCATATTCATCAAGTGAGGGAGGACTATCTGGTGACTGAGCATCAGCAATATCCCATTCAAGGTTAAGACGTTCAGTCTCAGTTTTGACGCGAGAAGGTATGTCCATGGTATCGACATAATGAACAATATCTTTTAAGAATGTCTTGGCCATCTGGATATTGTGTTCGCCTTCGGCACCGTCTGTATAGTAACAGCGAATGGTAGTGATGAAGAGTCTGCGTCCATCACAACAATAATAAATTGGTTCTTGGTGGTAGTATGAGCCATCAAGAATGCGGCGAGCAGTGTCTTGTAGGTGTAAGAAACTGTAAACCTCAAAATAATAAGGCTCTAAGCTGGCAGCTAGTTCCTCAGAATTTATCAGTTTATGATGCTCATAATCCGACTCATCGTCTTGACCAGTGAATTTGAGAAACCATATCTGGTAAGGTTGGAAGAAGCGAGTTTTTTCGAAACTTCCAATTGAACTAGAAATCCAGAAAGTCAGATGTCGACTGTATTGCCAGCGGTGACTAACTTTGTAAATCATCGATCGTATCATTGCTGGAAAATTCTGGTAGGAGTCATGGGAGGAAAAGGTAAGTTTATTAACGATTCCCCAATCAACAGGATCCATGGACCATTCAAGGCCTGGGATGATAAAAAAGTCAAGTTTAATGACCTTTTTTCCATTATAAAGAGTATCAAAGGTATTGATATCTTCATGATAGGTGGTATAATATGTTTTTATTATATCATAATGATTTTCAATTTGTCGGTAGATAAACCGAAAAATATCTGAAGGTAAGAGTGCTCTGGCTTTTTCCAGGAGGCAAATACGGTTAATTTTGGCAAACGTATTTGCAGGAAAGTCTTGTTCTCCTATTAACTGGGCAAGTTTAAGAAAACAATTAATTTGAGAAAGCGAAAAATCTTTTTCCCAGTCGATAGAAAGACAGCTTTGTATGCAGAGCTGTTTAAGCTCAGTCGTCATAGCTGTTTGTTCAGCCATGAGAGCAGCAAGAGAACTCAGATGTTGTCTGAATTTTTTATTAGCACCAAGTTTATGTGCTTTCCAAACAGTGTTAAGTTCATTATACAAATTGTTTGGAAGGCCAGGATCATAGAAATTGTTAATTTCTACGTCTGGGGTTTTGGAAAACATTTTGTTAGAGGCTTGGCCCACATTATAGAAAACTGTTTGGGCTTCTATAAGTGTGTCATACGCCTTGAAGCAAGAACCGTTGAATGAACGAAGCTGCTTGTGACAGTCTGTCCAGTTCTCATAGATACCAGGCTGGTGACCTGCAAAAACCACGAACCATTTTTGTGGCTGTGATGGGGAGGGTTTGGAGGTTGCCTTTTTAGCAACAGTGATCCAACCTTCTTTGTCAGGTATAGGCTTAGGATATTCATCCATCTGTTAGAAGGAGAGAAGAAATATCCTTGTTAGATACCTCTGTAGGTCTGCTTAAGAAATCTGCAAGAAAATTATTAGTTCCTTTGATATGTTCAATAGCAAAAGAATATTGGGCAATAACATTATACCATTTTAAGCGACGACCATCTAAACAATTTCTTTTATTGATTAGAAAATCTTTTACAGCTTGGTTGTCTGTTCTAATAATAAAATCTTCTGGGGCAAGATATATATGGAATCTTTTGATTGCTAACTTGATAGCCAGAAGTTCTTTTTCATAGATAATATAATTCTGTTCGTTGGGTTTAAATTTTCCAGAATTATATCCACAAATGAGTTCTTCTTTTTGAAGACGCTTGGAGATAGGAGCTTTGCGAGCTCGAATCAGGGGAGATGAGGGAGTATCATCAGTCCATTTTTCTTGAGGAATGGCTTTTAAGACGCATCCCCAACAGAGTTCTGAAGCATCCGTTTCAAGAATAAGTTTATCACCATTCTGAGGAAAATAAACTTCAGGGATCTGTACCAGATCGGCTTTGATTTGTTGGATAATGGTGGTGTCATTATCTGTCCAGGCAAAAGGGACATTCTTTTGGAGCTTCTTTAATAAAGGAAGTTCCTTTTGGGCTAGTCCTTTAATAAAGGAGCGGCCATAATTCAAGATTCCTAAAAAGCTTTGGAGATGCTTTTTATCTTGAAGGACATCGGGGAAGTCACGGATCTTAATGATGATATGATCCTGTAGTTTTATACCTTTGTGGGTTAAAACTAATCCGAGAAAATCAATGGATTCTTGCTCAACATCGATTTTGGTAGGTGATAAAATGATGCCATACTTTTTCAGTTTATCTGAAAGACATATGAGATGTTTTTTATGCTCTTCTCGGGTTTTTGAGAAAACTAAAATATCATCGATATAAACAACAACAAAATCTTTAAGGTCATTAAAGATTGAATCCATCCAGCGTTGGTAAATCTGGGGTGCGGTATTAAGACCAAAGGGCATAACGGTCCATTGGTAATGGCCATGTGGCGTACTGAACGCTGTTAATGGTTTGGATTTCTTGCGCAGTTTAATCTGCCAGAAACCAGCTTTACAATCAAATTTACTAAAGATTGTTGAACCTCTAGTTTGATTAAGGAGAACGTCTTTTCGAGGAATAAAATATCCGTCGAAGATCAGATGTTCATTTAGCCTTTTATAGTTGATGACCATTCGGGCTTTACCGCGTTTAACTTCACTATGGTTTCTAACCATAAAGGCAGGGCTGCTATGAGGACTGCGAGTTTTCTCAATGAGTTTTTTCTCAAGGAGCTCTTGAAGTTGAGCATCGAATTCATCAATGTCACGGCGGAGGTAAATCATGGGTTTAACACGAATGACTATATTTTGGTTTTTTAGTTGAAGACGACAAAAACGAGGACTTCGTTTCCACAGGGTAAGTGGATTTTCGGAGAAGTTTTGTCGAAGAGAGTTATAGAGCCAATGGGTATCTTGTAGTACCAAGGCATCAGATTCTCTTTTAGGTGGAGAGAATTTTTCGTTACAAACGGAAGCTAAATTCTCCTGTATGGGAATTTCAACAACTGTTTTATCTTTTAATGTTAACGAAATTGTTTTTTCGTTTAACTGCAAAGGAAGATAACTATAAATAAAGTTACATCCTAAGATAAAATCACCATGCATGTATGGAAAACATAGGATTTTGGGGATAATGAATTTTTTTTCATTAAGCCATATGGCTACATCCTTGGCTTTGAACTGAATTACATTTAAGGGCGCTTCAGCGTCAATACCTTGAACACCAATGGGATGTTTCATCTGTTGCCATTTTTCGGATGGCAGAGCATTGTACCTGCAACAACTAGTAGTTGCGCCGGTATCAATAAGAACACAAAGGCCATATGGTTTATAACCCTTGAAATTGAGAATACCATTAACATAGGTATATTTTCGTTTTTTGCCTTGTGAGGGAGCAATCAAGATTTCATCTTTACCGGTGTGAAAGTGAAAGAATTTTGCAGAATTCATCTTGTGGGTTGATCCAGGCAAAAAGGGGGCATCCTGAGGATTGATAGGGTCTTTGCCCTTTTCGGTCCATGTAAAGCGACGTCGAGGAGGTAACTCAAAGGATTTACGAGGAGGAAGGATTTTCTCCCAACCATGGTGTCGTGCAGATACAGAACGTTGCAACTGAGGTTGTTTTGCTTTATTGGTAACATAAAGATTTGAACCAGAAGCATGTATTGTGGCTACAGTGGGTTCTGTAATACGTAACTTGGGTACTGAATTGATGTTATCAAACAGCCAAGTTTTGGGAATTTCAAGATCAGTCCAATTGAGTAGTTTGGGCTCAATTATTGTATCGAATGGTCTTGGTTCGAACAGAGTGACTAGTTTAGAGTCAAGTGTAGGAACTGTGGCAGTTTCGGGTTCTCTAGTGAGTTCATAGAGGACTTTCCACTGGATTCCGAGGCTAGGGGAATCATAATCCATTTGTAGTTTAGACAATTGGAGTTTCACTTGGAGGACCTTTTCTATGTTTGGGTCAGACAGTGAAATGAAATAATTTGGTTTGATTTTAAACCAAATAAGATTGTTTACCAAATTGGATTGAACACCGCCAATTAGTGCATCAACGGGTTTATGAAAACGGTTATCCATAAGGAGGGCTATTACAGGTTGATCTGTGCCTCTGCGAAATAGTGAGGTGATCTTGATCTGTACAAGTCCGATATGGATATAACGAGCGAGAGGATTTTGTTGTTTCCATCGATCGATTTTATCTTTGCTGAGAATGTTAAAACCGCATTGACCATTTGTTGTATAGTCAATTGTTGTGTTGCCACTAAATTGTTCTAAAATTCTTTTAGAAAAAATGGCAAAACGAGAAGTTTTGTAGACTTCTTCTTTTTTGATTCGTTGGAGTTTATCAAACTGAATCAATTGTTCATTAGTGAACTGGACTTCTTCTCCAATGATGTCACTAAGTTTAATGTTGGTATTTTCTTCTGGGTTAGAAGGAGTAACATTCATCATACAGATATTTTCAATATCTGAGTCGTCATCAGTAGAGTTTTGGGATGTACTGGAGGTGTCGCTAGAGTACATACTACTGGAGAGTTCATATAAAATGGTAGAGGGATCTGTGATATCGCTACCATAGGCAACACAAAGGTTATCGGTTTGTAGACGCTTAACCATTTTGGAGGCCTTCTTACCCTTTTGAGGGCAATTTGTGGCATAGTGACCAGCTTCATTACAAATATAACATTTGCAATCCTTTTTGGTTTCAAGTGCTTTGGAGGCTTTTTTGGAACCTTTTTTTCGACCTTTACCAGGTTTGGAAGGAGGAGAAGCACTGGTAACGTATTTCTTTGAAGCTTTAGGCTTGCGACCTTTCCATTTTTTCCAACGGAAATTTTTTCGCTTGGGTCGCTTGGAAGAAGTTGCGCGATAAGGAGCACAACCAATTTTCCAGGTTTCCTGGAGAATTTTGTCGCAGCAGCGTTGGCCTTCGGCAGTGCCATTAATCTGGTTTTTAACCTGTTTTTTGGCTTTGGTCTCAAGACATTTTTCGTTAATGAGACGATAGACAAAGTTGGTGCGAAAACTAATATTATCGTTCTTTTGGATTCGAACGAGAAAATCTGGATAGCCTTTTGCAGCAAGTTCATCCCAAGGACTGGGAAGTTTGTGAAAGAACTGGGGTAACCAATGTTCGATCGCATTAGGTGGAAGTCGGCGAAAGTATTTGGTAAATAACTTGACGTACTCGGGAAATTGGCAAATGTTGCATAATTCGATTTTCGAAAGAGCACATGTTGCATCATCCGTGAGGAGTTGTTCACCGGTATGCCCGACTAATTCTTCTTTTAGGATTTTGACAAATCCTCGTAAGACACCATCGATTTTATCGAAGTTGTTTAAAAGGGCATCTTTTTGCTGTTTTCCTTGAGGAGTTTGATCCCATTGTCGTAACCAGTCAAGTGCATCACCTTGGAGGGTTGCTGAAAGGTAGTCGAGGAATCGAGGTCTCTCCCAGGTTCCTTTGTAGTTATTGACGAGAATGGCTAAGGATTGAGCCCATTCGTCGATGGTTTTTAAATGGTCCTTATATGGAACATGTGTGAGATCAAGATAAGTGCCATTTTGTGAAATGGGAAACTTATTGAGGTCATCCTTTCTGGTCCAGGTGGGGACTGTAGAAGGGACTGTAGAAAAGTCGTATTTATACGAAGACGTATAAATTTTGGGTTCATCTTTTTTAGATTTTTCTTCGTCGGTTTTTTGACCGGAACCAGAAACTTCTTCTGCGGGCAAAAAGTCTTCTGTAGGAAATTCGCCGTAAAAGGATTCGTCGAGAATCGAGTCAGAACGACGTTTTTTGGTTTTTCTTTTAGAAGGTTTTGGGGCTTCTTTGATAGTTGTATCTGAAGAAGAAGAAGAAACTGGGAGTGGGTCAGCTTCTATTGTTTCGTCTAATTCTTCGGTAGAATCAGAATGGTCGGAAAGAGCATAGACTTGTTCGTCTTCAGAAGTATTTTCTTCAGCAGAGGAACTTTACATGAAGAATCCTCAAAACAAGAGAGGAAAAGAGATAATGAAAAACAGATATCCAAAACCGTTCTGGAGTTCTGGTTTAAATAGCATTACAAAAGTGATTAAACAGTATCTAAGAAGATAAGGAGGAATCTTTCTTTTACTGTTTAAAAAAGAGTGTCGGCTACTTTCACTGTTGATGAATAGTCTGTCGGCAGCTTTCGGCTACTTTTTCTTTGTGGAAAAGCAGACAAGACATTCTTCTGTCGTGTGCTGGGTAAGATTGCAGTCGAGCAGAGAAGAGTGTCGGTTATCCTTCCATAGCATTGATGAGATTATGGAGTTCATATTCATCAAGTGAGGGAGGACTATCTGGTGACTGAGCATCAGCAATATCCCATTCAAGGTTAAGACGTTCAGTCTCAGTTTTGACGCGAGAAGGTATGTCCATGGTATCGACATAATGAACAATATCTTTTAAGAATGTCTTGGCCATCTGGATATTGTGTTCGCCTTCGGCACCGTCTGTATAGTAACAGCGAATGGTAGTGATGAAGAGTCTGCGTCCATCACAACAATAATAAATTGGTTCTTGGTGGTAGTATGAGCCATCAAGAATGCGGCGAGCAGTGTCTTGTAGGTGTAAGAAACTGTAAACCTCAAAATAATAAGGCTCTAAGCTGGCAGCTAGTTCCTCAGAATTTATCAGTTTATGATGCTCATAATCCGACTCATCGTCTTGACCAGTGAATTTGAGAAACCATATCTGGTAAGGTTGGAAGAAGCGAGTTTTTTCGAAACTTCCAATTGAACTAGAAATCCAGAAAGTCAGATGTCGACTGTATTGCCAGCGGTGACTAACTTTGTAAATCATCGATCGTATCATTGCTGGAAAATTCTGGTAGGAGTCATGGGAGGAAAAGGTAAGTTTATTAACGATTCCCCAATCAACAGGATCCATGGACCATTCAAGGCCTGGGATGATAAAAAAGTCAAGTTTAATGACCTTTTTTCCATTATAAAGAGTATCAAAGGTATTGATATCTTCATGATAGGTGGTATAATATGTTTTTATTATATCATAATGATTTTCAATTTGTCGGTAGATAAACCGAAAAATATCTGAAGGTAAGAGTGCTCTGGCTTTTTCCAGGAGGCAAATACGGTTAATTTTGGCAAACGTATTTGCAGGAAAGTCTTGTTCTCCTATTAACTGGGCAAGTTTAAGAAAACAATTAATTTGAGAAAGCGAAAAATCTTTTTCCCAGTCGATAGAAAGACAGCTTTGTATGCAGAGCTGTTTAAGCTCAGTCGTCATAGCTGTTTGTTCAGCCATGAGAGCAGCAAGAGAACTCAGATGTTGTCTGAATTTTTTATTAGCACCAAGTTTATGTGCTTTCCAAACAGTGTTAAGTTCATTATACAAATTGTTTGGAAGGCCAGGATCATAGAAATTGTTAATTTCTACGTCTGGGGTTTTGGAAAACATTTTGTTAGAGGCTTGGCCCACATTATAGAAAACTGTTTGGGCTTCTATAAGTGTGTCATACGCCTTGAAGCAAGAACCGTTGAATGAACGAAGCTGCTTGTGACAGTCTGTCCAGTTCTCATAGATACCAGGCTGGTGACCTGCAAAAACCACGAACCATTTTTGTGGCTGTGATGGGGAGGGTTTGGAGGTTGCCTTTTTAGCAACAGTGATCCAACCTTCTTTGTCAGGTATAGGCTTAGGATATTCATCCATCTGTTAGAAGGAGAGAAGAAATATCCTTGTTAGATACCTCTGTAGGTCTGCTTAAGAAATCTGCAAGAAAATTATTAGTTCCTTTGATATGTTCAATAGCAAAAGAATATTGGGCAATAACATTATACCATTTTAAGCGACGACCATCTAAACAATTTCTTTTATTGATTAGAAAATCTTTTACAGCTTGGTTGTCTGTTCTAATAATAAAATCTTCTGGGGCAAGATATATATGGAATCTTTTGATTGCTAACTTGATAGCCAGAAGTTCTTTTTCATAGATAATATAATTCTGTTCGTTGGGTTTAAATTTTCCAGAATTATATCCACAAATGAGTTCTTCTTTTTGAAGACGCTTGGAGATAGGAGCTTTGCGAGCTCGAATCAGGGGAGATGAGGGAGTATCATCAGTCCATTTTTCTTGAGGAATGGCTTTTAAGACGCATCCCCAACAGAGTTCTGAAGCATCCGTTTCAAGAATAAGTTTATCACCATTCTGAGGAAAATAAACTTCAGGGATCTGTACCAGATCGGCTTTGATTTGTTGGATAATGGTGGTGTCATTATCTGTCCAGGCAAAAGGGACATTCTTTTGGAGCTTCTTTAATAAAGGAAGTTCCTTTTGGGCTAGTCCTTTAATAAAGGAGCGGCCATAATTCAAGATTCCTAAAAAGCTTTGGAGATGCTTTTTATCTTGAAGGACATCGGGGAAGTCACGGATCTTAATGATGATATGATCCTGTAGTTTTATACCTTTGTGGGTTAAAACTAATCCGAGAAAATCAATGGATTCTTGCTCAACATCGATTTTGGTAGGTGATAAAATGATGCCATACTTTTTCAGTTTATCTGAAAGACATATGAGATGTTTTTTATGCTCTTCTCGGGTTTTTGAGAAAACTAAAATATCATCGATATAAACAACAACAAAATCTTTAAGGTCATTAAAGATTGAATCCATCCAGCGTTGGTAAATCTGGGGTGCGGTATTAAGACCAAAGGGCATAACGGTCCATTGGTAATGGCCATGTGGCGTACTGAACGCTGTTAATGGTTTGGATTTCTTGCGCAGTTTAATCTGCCAGAAACCAGCTTTACAATCAAATTTACTAAAGATTGTTGAACCTCTAGTTTGATTAAGGAGAACGTCTTTTCGAGGAATAAAATATCCGTCGAAGATCAGATGTTCATTTAGCCTTTTATAGTTGATGACCATTCGGGCTTTACCGCGTTTAACTTCACTATGGTTTCTAACCATAAAGGCAGGGCTGCTATGAGGACTGCGAGTTTTCTCAATGAGTTTTTTCTCAAGGAGCTCTTGAAGTTGAGCATCGAATTCATCAATGTCACGGCGGAGGTAAATCATGGGTTTAACACGAATGACTATATTTTGGTTTTTTAGTTGAAGACGACAAAAACGAGGACTTCGTTTCCACAGGGTAAGTGGATTTTCGGAGAAGTTTTGTCGAAGAGAGTTATAGAGCCAATGGGTATCTTGTAGTACCAAGGCATCAGATTCTCTTTTAGGTGGAGAGAATTTTTCGTTACAAACGGAAGCTAAATTCTCCTGTATGGGAATTTCAACAACTGTTTTATCTTTTAATGTTAACGAAATTGTTTTTTCGTTTAACTGCAAAGGAAGATAACTATAAATAAAGTTACATCCTAAGATAAAATCACCATGCATGTATGGAAAACATAGGATTTTGGGGATAATGAATTTTTTTTCATTAAGCCATATGGCTACATCCTTGGCTTTGAACTGAATTACATTTAAGGGCGCTTCAGCGTCAATACCTTGAACACCAATGGGATGTTTCATCTGTTGCCATTTTTCGGATGGCAGAGCATTGTACCTGCAACAACTAGTAGTTGCGCCGATATCAATAAGAACACAAAGGCCATATGGTTTATAACCCTTGAAATTGAGAATACCATTAACATAGGTATATTTTCGTTTTTTGCCTTGTGAGGGAGCAATCAAGATTTCATCTTTACCGGTGTGAAAGTGAAAGAATTTTGCAGAATTCATCTTGTGGGTTGATCCAGGCAAAAAGGGGGCATCCTGAGGATTGATAGGGTCTTTGCCCTTTTCGGTCCATGTAAAGCGACGTCGAGGAGGTAACTCAAAGGATTTACGAGGAGGAAGGATTTTCTCCCAACCATGGTGTCGTGCAGATACAGAACGTTGCAACTGAGGTTGTTTTGCTTTATTGGTAACATAAAGATTTGAACCAGAAGCATGTATTGTGGCTACAGTGGGTTCTGTAATACGTAACTTGGGTACTGAATTGATGTTATCAAACAGCCAAGTTTTGGGAATTTCAAGATCAGTCCAATTGAGTAGTTTGGGCTCAATTATTGTATCGAATGGTCTTGGTTCGAACAGAGTGACTAGTTTAGAGTCAAGTGTAGGAACTGTGGCAGTTTCGGGTTCTCTAGTGAGTTCATAGAGGACTTTCCACTGGATTCCGAGGCTAGGGGAATCATAATCCATTTGTAGTTTAGACAATTGGAGTTTCACTTGGAGGACCTTTTCTATGTTTGGGTCAGACAGTGAAATGAAATAATTTGGTTTGATTTTAAACCAAATAAGATTGTTTACCAAATTGGATTGAACACCGCCAATTAGTGCATCAACGGGTTTATGAAAACGGTTATCCATAAGGAGGGCTATTACAGGTTGATCTGTGCCTCTGCGAAATAGTGAGGTGATCTTGATCTGTACAAGTCCGATATGGATATAACGAGCGAGAGGATTTTGTTGTTTCCATCGATCGATTTTATCTTTGCTGAGAATGTTAAAACCGCATTGACCATTTGTTGTATAGTCAATTGTTGTGTTGCCACTAAATTGTTCTAAAATTCTTTTAGAAAAAATGGCAAAACGAGAAGTTTTGTAGACTTCTTCTTTTTTGATTCGTTGGAGTTTATCAAACTGAATCAATTGTTCATTAGTGAACTGGACTTCTTCTCCAATGATGTCACTAAGTTTAATGTTGGTATTTTCTTCTGGGTTAGAAGGAGTAACATTCATCATACAGATATTTTCAATATCTGAGTCGTCATCAGTAGAGTTTTGGGATGTACTGGAGGTGTCGCTAGAGTACATACTACTGGAGAGTTCATATAAAATGGTAGAGGGATCTGTGATATCGCTACCATAGGCAACACAAAGGTTATCGGTTTGTAGACGCTTAACCATTTTGGAGGCCTTCTTACCCTTTTGAGGGCAATTTGTGGCATAGTGACCAGCTTCATTACAAATATAACATTTGCAATCCTTTTTGGTTTCAAGTGCTTTGGAGGCTTTTTTGGAACCTTTTTTTCGACCTTTACCAGGTTTGGAAGGAGGAGAAGCACTGGTAACGTATTTCTTTGAAGCTTTAGGCTTGCGACCTTTCCATTTTTTCCAACGGAAATTTTTTCGCTTGGGTCGCTTGGAAGAAGTTGCGCGATAAGGAGCACAACCAATTTTCCAGGTTTCCTGGAGAATTTTGTCGCAGCAGCGTTGGCCTTCGGCAGTGCCATTAATCTGGTTTTTAACCTGTTTTTTGGCTTTGGTCTCAAGACATTTTTCGTTAATGAGACGATAGACAAAGTTGGTGCGAAAACCAATATTATCGTTCTTTTGGATTCGAACGAGAAAATCTGGATAGCCTTTTGCAGCAAGTTCATCCCAAGGACTGGGAAGTTTGTGAAAGAACTGGGGTAACCAATGTTCGATCGCATTAGGTGGAAGTCGGCGAAAGTATTTGGTAAATAACTTGACGTACTCGGGAAATTGGCAAATGTTGCATAATTCGATTTTCGAAAGAGCACATGTTGCATCATCCGTGAGGAGTTGTTCACCGGTATGCCCGACTAATTCTTCTTTTAGGATTTTGACAAATCCTCGTAAGACACCATCGATTTTATCGAAGTTGTTTAAAAGGGCATCTTTTTGCTGTTTTCCTTGAGGAGTTTGATCCCATTGTCGTAACCAGTCAAGTGCATCACCTTGGAGGGTTGCTGAAAGGTAGTCGAGGAATCGAGGTCTCTCCCAGGTTCCTTTGTAGTTATTGACGAGAATGGCTAAGGATTGAGCCCATTCGTCGATGGTTTTTAAATGGTCCTTATATGGAACATGTGTGAGATCAAGATAAGTGCCATTTTGTGAAATGGGAAACTTATTGAGGTCATCCTTTCTGGTCCAGGTGGGGACTGTAGAAGGGACTGTAGAAAAGTCGTATTTATACGAAGACGTATAAATTTTGGGTTCATCTTTTTTAGATTTTTCTTCGTCGGTTTTTTGACCGGAACCAGAAACTTCTTCTGCGGGCAAAAAGTCTTCTGTAGGAAATTCGCCGTAAAAGGATTCGTCGAGAATCGAGTCAGAACGACGTTTTTTGGTTTTTCTTTTAGAAGGTTTTGGGGCTTCTTTGATAGTTGTATCTGAAGAAGAAGAAGAAACTGGGAGTGGGTCAGCTTCTATTGTTTCGTCTAATTCTTCGGTAGAATCAGAATGGTCGGAAAGAGCATAGACTTGTTCGTCTTCAGAAGTATTTTCTTCAGCAGAGGAACTGGAACTCTCATTTATGGGGTATCCAAAATGAGTAAGAAGATTCTCGTTTTGTAGAGAGATCTGTCGGATACGAGTGATAATATGGGCGCTTTCTTCAAACGTGAGTTGTGGATCTACGTATAAAGCTTGTAAGCAATTAAGCTGATCTATGATGCTATCATAGTCATCACGTCGATAGGAAGAAGAAGAGGGTGCTGAGAAAACTTTTATGGTTTCAACAGTGTCTTCATGGCCGTAAAACAAAGGCTTGACTTTGTAACGGATTGGTTTTTTCACAGGGTTTTGGTCTGTGGCTTTTGGAAGAGAATCGTCAGAAAAGATCGGTTCTGTAGATGGAGGATCAGGGGGATCCGGTGGATAGAGGTCAGATAACTTAATCTTTTGAAGCTTAGCTAAATCGATCTTCATTTGATTTAATTGTTCCTGAATGGCTGATTCAGGATTGGTAGAAAGGGTGAAAATCTGGGTAAGAGTTTCAAGTTTGTCGTTCAAGGAGAGTAATCCTTGTTGGACATCATCGAAAGAGGAAGCCATATGAGTATTGGTTGCCTCTAGGTTATGTTGGAAGTCGATCTTCCAGTCGGTCACCATGTCGACAAGAAAGTTGAGTCCTGCTCCAACGTGGGGGAACGATACTGGTTCAGTAGTGTTAAAGTGGGCTATATGCCGATAATTTTCGGTAGGCGTATCTTGACCGGCTAGGTTTCTGATACAGTTAACAGAGGTAGTGTGTGCCATAGTGATTGTCTCTTAGATGTTTAGGAAACTGTCCTGGTGCCTAAAACCAAAGGGTCCTGTAAGCAGCTTAACAAAGTCACAAGAGTCATACAGACATTGACATATAAACAGAAACTTTACATGAAGAATCCTCAAAACAAGAGAGGAAAAGAGATAATGAAAAACAGATATCCAAAACCGTTCTGGAGTTCTGGTTTAAATAGCATTACAAAAGTGATTAAACAGTATCTAAGAAGATAAGGAGGAATCTTTCTTTTACTGTTTAAAAAAGAGTGTCGGCTACTTTCACTGTTGATGAATAGTCTGTCGGCAGCTTTCGGCTACTTTTTCTTTGTGGAAAAGCAGACAAGACATTCTTCTGTCGTGTGCTGGGTAAGATTGCAGTCGAGCAGAGAAGAGTGTCGGTTATCCTTCCATAGCATTGATGAGATTATGGAGTTCATATTCATCAAGTGAGGGAGGACTATCTGGTGACTGAGCATCAGCAATATCCCATTCAAGGTTAAGACGTTCAGTCTCAGTTTTGACGCGAGAAGGTATGTCCATGGTATCGACATAATGAACAATATCTTTTAAGAATGTCTTGGCCATCTGGATATTGTGTTCGCCTTCGGCACCGTCTGTATAGTAACAGCGAATGGTAGTGATGAAGAGTCTGCGTCCATCACAACAATAATAAATTGGTTCTTGGTGGTAGTATGAGCCATCAAGAATGCGGCGAGCAGTGTCTTGTAGGTGTAAGAAACTGTAAACCTCAAAATAATAAGGCTCTAAGCTGGCAGCTAGTTCCTCAGAATTTATCAGTTTATGATGCTCATAATCCGACTCATCGTCTTGACCAGTGAATTTGAGAAACCATATCTGGTAAGGTTGGAAGAAGCGAGTTTTTTCGAAACTTCCAATTGAACTAGAAATCCAGAAAGTCAGATGTCGACTGTATTGCCAGCGGTGACTAACTTTGTAAATCATCGATCGTATCATTGCTGGAAAATTCTGGTAGGAGTCATGGGAGGAAAAGGTAAGTTTATTAACGATTCCCCAATCAACAGGATCCATGGACCATTCAAGGCCTGGGATGATAAAAAAGTCAAGTTTAATGACCTTTTTTCCATTATAAAGAGTATCAAAGGTATTGATATCTTCATGATAGGTGGTATAATATGTTTTTATTATATCATAATGATTTTCAATTTGTCGGTAGATAAACCGAAAAATATCTGAAGGTAAGAGTGCTCTGGCTTTTTCCAGGAGGCAAATACGGTTAATTTTGGCAAACGTATTTGCAGGAAAGTCTTGTTCTCCTATTAACTGGGCAAGTTTAAGAAAACAATTAATTTGAGAAAGCGAAAAATCTTTTTCCCAGTCGATAGAAAGACAGCTTTGTATGCAGAGCTGTTTAAGCTCAGTCGTCATAGCTGTTTGTTCAGCCATGAGAGCAGCAAGAGAACTCAGATGTTGTCTGAATTTTTTATTAGCACCAAGTTTATGTGCTTTCCAAACAGTGTTAAGTTCATTATACAAATTGTTTGGAAGGCCAGGATCATAGAAATTGTTAATTTCTACGTCTGGGGTTTTGGAAAACATTTTGTTAGAGGCTTGGCCCACATTATAGAAAACTGTTTGGGCTTCTATAAGTGTGTCATACGCCTTGAAGCAAGAACCGTTGAATGAACGAAGCTGCTTGTGACAGTCTGTCCAGTTCTCATAGATACCAGGCTGGTGACCTGCAAAAACCACGAACCATTTTTGTGGCTGTGATGGGGAGGGTTTGGAGGTTGCCTTTTTAGCAACAGTGATCCAACCTTCTTTGTCAGGTATAGGCTTAGGATATTCATCCATCTGTTAGAAGGAGAGAAGAAATATCCTTGTTAGATACCTCTGTAGGTCTGCTTAAGAAATCTGCAAGAAAATTATTAGTTCCTTTGATATGTTCAATAGCAAAAGAATATTGGGCAATAACATTATACCATTTTAAGCGACGACCATCTAAACAATTTCTTTTATTGATTAGAAAATCTTTTACAGCTTGGTTGTCTGTTCTAATAATAAAATCTTCTGGGGCAAGATATATATGGAATCTTTTGATTGCTAACTTGATAGCCAGAAGTTCTTTTTCATAGATAATATAATTCTGTTCGTTGGGTTTAAATTTTCCAGAATTATATCCACAAATGAGTTCTTCTTTTTGAAGACGCTTGGAGATAGGAGCTTTGCGAGCTCGAATCAGGGGAGATGAGGGAGTATCATCAGTCCATTTTTCTTGAGGAATGGCTTTTAAGACGCATCCCCAACAGAGTTCTGAAGCATCCGTTTCAAGAATAAGTTTATCACCATTCTGAGGAAAATAAACTTCAGGGATCTGTACCAGATCGGCTTTGATTTGTTGGATAATGGTGGTGTCATTATCTGTCCAGGCAAAAGGGACATTCTTTTGGAGCTTCTTTAATAAAGGAAGTTCCTTTTGGGCTAGTCCTTTAATAAAGGAGCGGCCATAATTCAAGATTCCTAAAAAGCTTTGGAGATGCTTTTTATCTTGAAGGACATCGGGGAAGTCACGGATCTTAATGATGATATGATCCTGTAGTTTTATACCTTTGTGGGTTAAAACTAATCCGAGAAAATCAATGGATTCTTGCTCAACATCGATTTTGGTAGGTGATAAAATGATGCCATACTTTTTCAGTTTATCTGAAAGACATATGAGATGTTTTTTATGCTCTTCTCGGGTTTTTGAGAAAACTAAAATATCATCGATATAAACAACAACAAAATCTTTAAGGTCATTAAAGATTGAATCCATCCAGCGTTGGTAAATCTGGGGTGCGGTATTAAGACCAAAGGGCATAACGGTCCATTGGTAATGGCCATGTGGCGTACTGAACGCTGTTAATGGTTTGGATTTCTTGCGCAGTTTAATCTGCCAGAAACCAGCTTTACAATCAAATTTACTAAAGATTGTTGAACCTCTAGTTTGATTAAGGAGAACGTCTTTTCGAGGAATAAAATATCCGTCGAAGATCAGATGTTCATTTAGCCTTTTATAGTTGATGACCATTCGGGCTTTACCGCGTTTAACTTCACTATGGTTTCTAACCATAAAGGCAGGGCTGCTATGAGGACTGCGAGTTTTCTCAATGAGTTTTTTCTCAAGGAGCTCTTGAAGTTGAGCATCGAATTCATCAATGTCACGGCGGAGGTAAATCATGGGTTTAACACGAATGACTATATTTTGGTTTTTTAGTTGAAGACGACAAAAACGAGGACTTCGTTTCCACAGGGTAAGTGGATTTTCGGAGAAGTTTTGTCGAAGAGAGTTATAGAGCCAATGGGTATCTTGTAGTACCAAGGCATCAGATTCTCTTTTAGGTGGAGAGAATTTTTCGTTACAAACGGAAGCTAAATTCTCCTGTATGGGAATTTCAACAACTGTTTTATCTTTTAATGTTAACGAAATTGTTTTTTCGTTTAACTGCAAAGGAAGATAACTATAAATAAAGTTACATCCTAAGATAAAATCACCATGCATGTATGGAAAACATAGGATTTTGGGGATAATGAATTTTTTTTCATTAAGCCATATGGCTACATCCTTGGCTTTGAACTGAATTACATTTAAGGGCGCTTCAGCGTCAATACCTTGAACACCAATGGGATGTTTCATCTGTTGCCATTTTTCGGATGGCAGAGCATTGTACCTGCAACAACTAGTAGTTGCGCCGGTATCAATAAGAACACAAAGGCCATATGGTTTATAACCCTTGAAATTGAGAATACCATTAACATAGGTATATTTTCGTTTTTTGCCTTGTGAGGGAGCAATCAAGATTTCATCTTTACCGGTGTGAAAGTGAAAGAATTTTGCAGAATTCATCTTGTGGGTTGATCCAGGCAAAAAGGGGGCATCCTGAGGATTGATAGGGTCTTTGCCCTTTTCGGTCCATGTAAAGCGACGTCGAGGAGGTAACTCAAAGGATTTACGAGGAGGAAGGATTTTCTCCCAACCATGGTGTCGTGCAGATACAGAACGTTGCAACTGAGGTTGTTTTGCTTTATTGGTAACATAAAGATTTGAACCAGAAGCATGTATTGTGGCTACAGTGGGTTCTGTAATACGTAACTTGGGTACTGAATTGATGTTATCAAACAGCCAAGTTTTGGGAATTTCAAGATCAGTCCAATTGAGTAGTTTGGGCTCAATTATTGTATCGAATGGTCTTGGTTCGAACAGAGTGACTAGTTTAGAGTCAAGTGTAGGAACTGTGGCAGTTTCGGGTTCTCTAGTGAGTTTATAGAGGACTTTCCACTGGATTCCGAGGCTAGGGGAATCATAATCCATTTGTAGTTTAGACAATTGGAGTTTCACTTGGAGGACCTTTTCTATGTTTGGGTCAGACAGTGAAATGAAATAATTTGGTTTGATTTTAAACCAAATAAGATTGTTTACCAAATTGGATTGAACACCGCCAATTAGTGCATCAACGGGTTTATGAAAACGGTTATCCATAAGGAGGGCTATTACAGGTTGATCTGTGCCTCTGCGAAATAGTGAGGTGATCTTGATCTGTACAAGTCCGATATGGATATAACGAGCGAGAGGATTTTGTTGTTTCCATCGATCGATTTTATCTTTGCTGAGAATGTTAAAACCGCATTGACCATTTGTTGTATAGTCAATTGTTGTGTTGCCACTAAATTGTTCTAAAATTCTTTTAGAAAAAATGGCAAAACGAGAAGTTTTGTAGACTTCTTCTTTTTTGATTCGTTGGAGTTTATCAAACTGAATCAATTGTTCATTAGTGAACTGGACTTCTTCTCCAATGATGTCACTAAGTTTAATGTTGGTATTTTCTTCTGGGTTAGAAGGAGTAACATTCATCATACAGATATTTTCAATATCTGAGTCGTCATCAGTAGAGTTTTGGGATGTACTGGAGGTGTCGCTAGAGTACATACTACTGGAGAGTTCATATAAAATGGTAGAGGGATCTGTGATATCGCTACCATAGGCAACACAAAGGTTATCGGTTTGTAGACGCTTAACCATTTTGGAGGCCTTCTTACCCTTTTGAGGGCAATTTGTGGCATAGTGACCAGCTTCATTACAAATATAACATTTGCAATCCTTTTTGGTTTCAAGTGCTTTGGAGGCTTTTTTGGAACCTTTTTTTCGACCTTTACCAGGTTTGGAAGGAGGAGAAGCACTGGTAACGTATTTCTTTGAAGCTTTAGGCTTGCGACCTTTCCATTTTTTCCAACGGAAATTTTTTCGCTTGGGTCGCTTGGAAGAAGTTGCGCGATAAGGAGCACAACCAATTTTCCAGGTTTCCTGGAGAATTTTGTCGCAGCAGCGTTGGCCTTCGGCAGTGCCATTAATCTGGTTTTTAACCTGTTTTTTGGCTTTGGTCTCAAGACATTTTTCGTTAATGAGACGATAGACAAAGTTGGTGCGAAAACCAATATTATCGTTCTTTTGGATTCGAACGAGAAAATCTGGATAGCCTTTTGCAGCAAGTTCATCCCAAGGACTGGGAAGTTTGTGAAAGAACTGGGGTAACCAATGTTCGATCGCATTAGGTGGAAGTCGGCGAAAGTATTTGGTAAATAACTTGACGTACTCGGGAAATTGGCAAATGTTGCATAATTCGATTTTCGAAAGAGCACATGTTGCATCATCCGTGAGGAGTTGTTCACCGGTATGCCCGACTAATTCTTCTTTTAGGATTTTGACAAATCCTCGTAAGACACCATCGATTTTATCGAAGTTGTTTAAAAGGGCATCTTTTTGCTGTTTTCCTTGAGGAGTTTGATCCCATTGTCGTAACCAGTCAAGTGCATCACCTTGGAGGGTTGCTGAAAGGTAGTCGAGGAATCGAGGTCTCTCCCAGGTTCCTTTGTAGTTATTGACGAGAATGGCTAAGGATTGAGCCCATTCGTCGATGGTTTTTAAATGGTCCTTATATGGAACATGTGTGAGATCAAGATAAGTGCCATTTTGTGAAATGGGAAACTTATTGAGGTCATCCTTTCTGGTCCAGGTGGGGACTGTAGAAGGGACTGTAGAAAAGTCGTATTTATACGAAGACGTATAAATTTTGGGTTCATCTTTTTTAGATTTTTCTTCGTCGGTTTTTTGACCGGAACCAGAAACTTCTTCTGCGGGCAAAAAGTCTTCT
Source organism: Cornus florida (assembly GCF_030987335.1). NCBI lineage: Eukaryota > Viridiplantae > Streptophyta > Magnoliopsida > Cornales > Cornaceae > Cornus > Cornus florida. The sequence goes on along the minus strand of NW_026775574.1, from coordinate 35,563,144 downwards.
GTAGGAAATTCGCCGTAAAAGGATTCGTCGAGAATCGAGTCAGAACGACGTTTTTTGGTTTTTCTTTTAGAAGGTTTTGGGGCTTCTTTGATAGTTGTATCTGAAGAAGAAGAAGAAACTGGGAGTGGGTCAGCTTCTATTGTTTCGTCTAATTCTTCGGTAGAATCAGAATGGTCGGAAAGAGCATAGACTTGTTCGTCTTCAGAAGTATTTTCTTCAGCAGAGGAACTGGAACTCTCATTTATGGGGTATCCAAAATGAGTAAGAAGATTCTCGTTTTGTAGAGAGATCTGTCGGATACGAGTGATAATATGGGCGCTTTCTTCAAACGTGAGTTGTGGATCTACGTATAAAGCTTGTAAGCAATTAAGCTGATCTATGATGCTATCATAGTCATCACGTCGATAGGAAGAAGAAGAGGGTGCTGAGAAAACTTTTATGGTTTCAACAGTGTCTTCATGGCCGTAAAACAAAGGCTTGACTTTGTAACGGATTGGTTTTTTCACAGGGTTTTGGTCTGTGGCTTTTGGAAGAGAATCGTCAGAAAAGATCGGTTCTGTAGATGGAGGATCAGGGGGATCCGGTGGATAGAGGTCAGATAACTTAATCTTTTGAAGCTTAGCTAAATCGATCTTCATTTGATTTAATTGTTCCTGAATGGCTGATTCAGGATTGGTAGAAAGGGTGAAAATCTGGGTAAGAGTTTCAAGTTTGTCGTTCAAGGAGAGTAATCCTTGTTGGACATCATCGAAAGAGGAAGCCATATGAGTATTGGTTGCCTCTAGGTTATGTTGGAAGTCGATCTTCCAGTCGGTCACCATGTCGACAAGAAAGTTGAGTCCTGCTCCAACGTGGGGGAACGATACTGGTTCAGTAGTGTTAAAGTGGGCTATATGCCGATAATTTTCGGTAGGCGTATCTTGACCGGCTAGGTTTCTGATACAGTTAACAGAGGTAGTGTGTGCCATAGTGATTGTCTCTTAGATGTTTATCTACTGTTAAAAGCCCAGATTATCCTGTCTTTGCTTATATGTCAATGTCTGTATGACTCTTGTGACTTTGTTAAGCTGCTTACAGGACCCTTTGGTTTTAGGCACCAGGACAGTTTCCTATCGATTTAGCTAAGCTTCAAAAGATTAAGTTATCTGACCTCTATCCACCGGATCCCCCTGATCCTCCATCTACAGAACCGATCTTTTCTGACGATTCTCTTCCAAAAGCCACAGACCAAAACCCTGTGAAAAAACCAATCCGTTACAAAGTCAAGCCTTTGTTTTACGGCCATGAAGACACTGTTGAAACCATAAAAGTTTTCTCAGCACCCTCTTCTTCTTCCTATCGACGTGATGACTATGATAGCATCATAGATCAGCTTAAATGTCTTGGCCATCTGGATATTGTGTTCGCCTTCGGCACCGTCTGTATAGTAACAGCGAATGGTAGTGATGAAGAGTCTGCGTCCATCACAACAATAATAAATTGGTTCTTGGTGGTAGTATGAGCCATCAAGAATGCGGCGAGCAGTGTCTTGTAGGTGTAAGAAACTGTAAAGGAACTTCCTTTATTAAAGAAGCTCCAAAAGAATGTCCCTTTTGCCTGGACAGATAATGACACCACCATTATCCAACAAATCAAAGCCGATCTGGTACAGATCCCTGAAGTTTATTTTCCTCAGAATGGTGATAAACTTATTCTTGAAACGGATGCTTCAGAACTCTGTTGGGGATGCGTCTTAAAAGCCATTCCTCAAGAAAAATGGACTGATGATACTCCCTCATCTCCCCTGATTCGAGCTCGCAAAGCTCCTATCTCCAAGCGTCTTCAAAAAGAAGAACTCATTTGTGGATATAATTCTGGAAAATTTAAACCCAACGAACAGAATTATATTATCTATGAAAAAGAACTTCTGGCTATCAAGTTAGCAATCAAAAGATTCCATATATATCTTGCCCCAGAAGATTTTATTATTAGAACAGACAACCAAGCTGTAAAAGATTTTCTAATCAATAAAAGAAATTGTTTAGATGGTCGTCGCTTAAAATGGTATAATGTTATTGCCCAATATTCTTTTGCTATTGAACATATCAAAGGAACTAATAATTTTCTTGCAGATTTCTTAAGCAGACCTACAGAGGTATCTAACAAGGATATTTCTTCTCTCCTTCTAACAGATGGATGAATATCCTAAGCCTATACCTGACAAAGAAGGTTGGATCACTGTTGCTAAAAAGGCAACCTCCAAACCCTCCCCATCACAGCCACAAAAATGGTTCGTGGTTTTTGCAGGTCACCAGCCTGGTATCTATGAGAACTGGACAGACTGTCACAAGCAGCTTCGTTCATTCAACGGTTCTTGCTTCAAGGCGTATGACACACTTATAGAAGCCCAAACAGTTTTCTATAATGTGGGCCAAGCCTCTAACAAAATGTTTTCCAAAACCCCAGACGTAGAAATTAACAATTTCTATGATCCTGGCCTTCCAAACAATTTGTATAATGAACTTAACACTGTTTGGAAAGCACATAAACTTGGTGCTAATAAAAAATTCAGACAACATCTGAGTTCTCTTGCTGCTCTCATGGCTGAACAAACAGCTATGACGACTGAGCTTAAACAGCTCTGCATACAAAGCTGTCTTTCTATCGACTGGGAAAAAGATTTTTCGCTTTCTCAAATTAATTGTTTTCTTAAACTTGCCCAGTTAATAGGAGAACAAGACTTTCCTGCAAATACGTTTGCCAAAATTAACCGTATTTGCCTCCTGGAAAAAGCCAGAGCACTCTTACCTTCAGATATTTTTCAGTTTATCTACCGACAAATTGAAAATCATTATGATATAATAAAAACATATTATACCACCTATCATGAAGATATCAATACCTTTGATACTCTTTATAATGGAAAAAAGGTCATTAAACTTGACTTTTTTATCATCCCAGGCCTTGAATGGTCCATGGATCCTGTTGATTGGGGAATCGTTAATAAACTTACCTTTTCCTCCCATGACTCCTACCAGAATTTTCCAGCAATGATACGATCGATGATTTACAAAGTTAGTCACCGCTGGCAATACAGTCGACATCTGACTTTCTGGATTTCTAGTTCAATTGGAAGTTTCGAAAAAACTCGCTTCTTCCAACCTTACCAGATATGGTTTCTCAAATTCACTGGTCAAGACGATGAGTCGGATTATGAGCATCATAAACTGATAAATTCTGAGGAACTAGCTGCCAGCTTAGAGCCTTATTATTTTGAGGTTTACAGTTTCTTACACCTACAAGACACTGCTCGCCGCATTCTTGATGGCTCATACTACCACCAAGAACCAATTTATTATTGTTGTGATGGACGCAGACTCTTCATCACTACCATTCGCTGTTACTATACAGACGGTGCCGAAGGCGAACACAATATCCAGATGGCCAAGACATTCTTAAAAGATATTGTTCATTATGTCGATACCATGGACATACCTTCTCGCGTCAAAACTGAGACTGAACGTCTTAACCTTGAATGGGATATTGCTGATGCTCAGTCACCAGATAGTCCTCCCTCACTTGATGAATATGAACTCCATAATCTCATCAATGCTATGGAAGGATAACCGACACTCTTCTCTGCTCGACTGCAATCTTACCCAGCACACGACAGAAGAATGTCTTGTCTGCTTTTCCACAAAGAAAAAGTAGCCGAAAGCTGCCGACAGACTATTCATCAACAGTGAAAGTAGCCGACACTCTTTTTTAAACAGTAAAAGAAAGATTCCTCCTTATCTTCTTAGATACTGTTTAATCACTTTTGTAATGCTATTTAAACCAGAACTCCAGAACGGTTTTGGATATCTGTTTTTCATTATCTCTTTTCCTCTCTTGTTTTGAGGATTCTTCATGTAAAGTTTCTGTTTGTAAACATTTCCGCATTTCCTGTAATTGGTATCAGAGCCTTCCTCGTTTCTGGACCACTGTAAGTTTCTGTAATAAAGTTTTCAGTTTACGTTTGTGCTTATATCTTTGATGTTTATCTACTGTTAAAAGCCCAGATTATCCTGTCTTTGCTTATATGTCAATGTCTGTATGACTCTTGTGACTTTGTTAAGCTGCTTACAGGACCCTTTGGTTTTAGGCACCAGGACAGTTTCCTAAACATCTAAGAGACAATCACTATGGCACACACTACCTCTGTTAACTGTATCAGAAACCTAGCCGGTCAAGATACGCCTACCGAAAATTATCGGCATATAGCCCACTTTAACACTACTGAACCAGTATCGTTCCCCCACGTTGGAGCAGGACTCAACTTTCTTGTCGACATGGTGACCGACTGGAAGATCGACTTCCAACATAACCTAGAGGCAACCAATACTCATATGGCTTCCTCTTTCGATGATGTCCAACAAGGATTACTCTCCTTGAACGACAAACTTGAAACTCTTACCCAGATTTTCACCCTTTCTACCAATCCTGAATCAGCCATTCAGGAACAATTAAATCAAATGAAGATCGATTTAGCTAAGCTTCAAAAGATTAAGTTATCTGACCTCTATCCACCGGATCCCCCTGATCCTCCATCTACAGAACCGATCTTTTCTGACGATTCTCTTCCAAAAGCCACAGACCAAAACCCTGTGAAAAAACCAATCCGTTACAAAGTCAAGCCTTTGTTTTACGGCCATGAAGACACTGTTGAAACCATAAAAGTTTTCTCAGCACCCTCTTCTTCTTCCTATCGACGTGATGACTATGATAGCATCATAGATCAGCTTAATTGCTTACAAGCTTTATACGTAGATCCACAACTCACGTTTGAAGAAAGCGCCCATATTATCACTCGTATCCGACAGATCTCTCTACAAAACGAGAATCTTCTTACTCATTTTGGATACCCCATAAATGAGAGTTCCAGTTCCTCTGCTGAAGAAAATACTTCTGAAGACGAACAAGTCTATGCTCTTTCCGACCATTCTGATTCTACCGAAGAATTAGACGAAACAATAGAAGCTGACCCACTCCCAGTTTCTTCTTCTTCTTCAGATACAACTATCAAAGAAGCCCCAAAACCTTCTAAAAGAAAAACCAAAAAACGTCGTTCTGACTCGATTCTCGACGAATCCTTTTACGGCGAATTTCCTACAGAAGACTTTTTGCCCGCAGAAGAAGTTTCTGGTTCCGGTCAAAAAACCGACGAAGAAAAATCTAAAAAAGATGAACCCAAAATTTATACGTCTTCGTATAAATACGACTTTTCTACAGTCCCTTCTACAGTCCCCACCTGGACCAGAAAGGATGACCTCAATAAGTTTCCCATTTCACAAAATGGCACTTATCTTGATCTCACACATGTTCCATATAAGGACCATTTAAAAACCATCGACGAATGGGCTCAATCCTTAGCCATTCTCGTCAATAACTACAAAGGAACCTGGGAGAGACCTCGATTCCTCGACTACCTTTCAGCAACCCTCCAAGGTGATGCACTTGACTGGTTACGACAATGGGATCAAACTCCTCAAGGAAAACAGCAAAAAGATGCCCTTTTAAACAACTTCGATAAAATCGATGGTGTCTTACGAGGATTTGTCAAAATCCTAAAAGAAGAATTAGTCGGGCATACCGGTGAACAACTCCTCACGGATGATGCAACATGTGCTCTTTCGAAAATCGAATTATGCAACATTTGCCAATTTCCCGAGTACGTCAAGTTATTTACCAAATACTTTCGCCGACTTCCACCTAATGCGATCGAACATTGGTTACCCCAGTTCTTTCACAAACTTCCCAGTCCTTGGGATGAACTTGCTGCAAAAGGCTATCCAGATTTTCTCGTTCGAATCCAAAAGAACGATAATATTGGTTTTCGCACCAACTTTGTCTATCGTCTCATTAACGAAAAATGTCTTGAGACCAAAGCCAAAAAACAGGTTAAAAACCAGATTAATGGCACTGCCGAAGGCCAACGCTGCTGCGACAAAATTCTCCAGGAAACCTGGAAAATTGGTTGTGCTCCTTATCGCGCAACTTCTTCCAAGCGACCCAAGCGAAAAAATTTCCGTTGGAAAAAATGGAAAGGTCGCAAGCCTAAAGCTTCAAAGAAATACGTTACCAGTGCTTCTCCTCCTTCCAAACCTGGTAAAGGTCGAAAAAAAGGTTCCAAAAAAGCCTCCAAAGCACTTGAAACCAAAAAGGATTGCAAATGTTATATTTGTAATGAAGCTGGTCACTATGCCACAAATTGCCCTCAAAAGGGTAAGAAGGCCTCCAAAATGGTTAAGCGTCTACAAACCGATAACCTTTGTGTTGCCTATGGTAGCGATATCACAGATCCCTCTACCATTTTATATGAACTCTCCAGTAGTATGTACTCTAGCGACACCTCCAGTACATCCCAAAACTCTACTGATGACGACTCAGATATTGAAAATATCTGTATGATGAATGTTACTCCTTCTAACCCAGAAGAAAATACCAACATTAAACTTAGTGACATCATTGGAGAAGAAGTCCAGTTCACTAATGAACAATTGATTCAGTTTGATAAACTCCAACGAATCAAAAAAGAAGAAGTCTACAAAACTTCTCGTTTTGCCATTTTTTCTAAAAGAATTTTAGAACAATTTAGTGGCAACACAACAATTGACTATACAACAAATGGTCAATGCGGTTTTAACATTCTCAGCAAAGATAAAATCGATCGATGGAAACAACAAAATCCTCTCGCTCGTTATATCCATATCGGACTTGTACAGATCAAGATCACCTCACTATTTCGCAGAGGCACAGATCAACCTGTAATAGCCCTCCTTATGGATAACCGTTTTCATAAACCCGTTGATGCACTAATTGGCGGTGTTCAATCCAATTTGGTAAACAATCTTATTTGGTTTAAAATCAAACCAAATTATTTCATTTCACTGTCTGACCCAAACATAGAAAAGGTCCTCCAAGTGAAACTCCAATTGTCTAAACTACAAATGGATTATGATTCCCCTAGCCTCGGAATCCAGTGGAAAGTCCTCTATGAACTCACTAGAGAACCCGAAACTGCCACAGTTCCTACACTTGACTCTAAACTAGTCACTCTGTTCGAACCAAGACCATTCGATACAATAATTGAGCCCAAACTACTCAATTGGACTGATCTTGAAATTCCCAAAACTTGGCTGTTTGATAACATCAATTCAGTACCCAAGTTACGTATTACAGAACCCACTGTAGCCACAATACATGCTTCTGGTTCAAATCTTTATGTTACCAATAAAGCAAAACAACCTCAGTTGCAACGTTCTGTATCTGCACGACACCATGGTTGGGAGAAAATCCTTCCTCCTCGTAAATCCTTTGAGTTACCTCCTCGACGTCGCTTTACATGGACCGAAAAGGGCAAAGACCCTATCAATCCTCAGGATGCCCCCTTTTTGCCTGGATCAACCCACAAGATGAATTCTGCAAAATTCTTTCACTTTCACACCGGTAAAGATGAAATCTTGATTGCTCCCTCACAAGGCAAAAAACGAAAATATACCTATGTTAATGGTATTCTCAATTTCAAGGGTTATAAACCATATGGCCTTTGTGTTCTTATTGATACCGGCGCAACTACTAGTTGTTGCAGGTACAATGCTCTGCCATCCGAAAAATGGCAACAGATGAAACATCCCATTGGTGTTCAAGGTATTGACGCTGAAGCGCCCTTAAATGTAATTCAGTTCAAAGCCAAGGATGTAGCCATATGGCTTAATGAAAAAAAATTCATTATCCCCAAAATCCTATGTTTTCCATACATGCATGGTGATTTTATCTTAGGATGTAACTTTATTTATAGTTATCTTCCTTTGCAGTTAAACGAAAAAACAATTTCGTTAACATTAAAAGATAAAACAGTTGTTGAAATTCCCATACAGGAGAATTTAGCTTCCGTTTGTAACGAAAAATTCTCTCCACCTAAAAGAGAATCTGATGCCTTGGTACTACAAGATACCCATTGGCTCTATAACTCTCTTCGACAAAACTTCTCCGAAAATCCACTTACCCTGTGGAAACGAAGTCCTCGTTTTTGTCGTCTTCAACTAAAAAACCAAAATATAGTCATTCGTGTTAAACCCATGATTTACCTCCGCCGTGACATTGATGAATTCGATGCTCAACTTCAAGAGCTCCTTGAGAAAAAACTCATTGAGAAAACTCGCAGTCCTCATAGCAGCCCTGCCTTTATGGTTAGAAACCATAGTGAAGTTAAACGCGGTAAAGCCCGAATGGTCATCAACTATAAAAGGCTAAATGAACATCTGATCTTCGACGGATATTTTATTCCTCGAAAAGACGTTCTCCTTAATCAAACTAGAGGTTCAACAATCTTTAGTAAATTTGATTGTAAAGCTGGTTTCTGGCAGATTAAACTGCGCAAGAAATCCAAACCATTAACAGCGTTCAGTACGCCACATGGCCATTACCAATGGACCGTTATGCCCTTTGGTCTTAATACCGCACCCCAGATTTACCAACGCTGGATGGATTCAATCTTTAATGACCTTAAAGATTTTGTTGTTGTTTATATCGATGATATTTTAGTTTTCTCAAAAACCCGAGAAGAGCATAAAAAACATCTCATATGTCTTTCAGATAAACTGAAAAAGTATGGCATCATTTTATCACCTACCAAAATCGATGTTGAGCAAGAATCCATTGATTTTCTCGGATTAGTTTTAACCCACAAAGGTATAAAACTACAGGATCATATCATCATTAAGATCCGTGACTTCCCCGATGTCCTTCAAGATAAAAAGCATCTCCAAAGCTTGAGAGTTTTGAGTTAAACTTATTCGACTTTCCTATGAAGTTGTGACAAGTGTTTTAATGACAAAAGACTGAATCTTTGAATAAAAATACCTCAATCAAGGTACCTATTATATCGCTAGACCTTTTTATGGTATAAAGATTCAATTTTTGGAAGAAAATGAGAGGTTTGAGTTTAACTTATTCGAGTTCCATATGAAGTCACGAAGAGTGTTTTAATAACGAAAGATTGAATCTTTGAATGAAGATTCCTCAATCAAGGTACCTATTGTGTCACTAGACCTTTCTAATGTATAAGTATTTAATCTTTAAAAGAGAAAGAGATTTTTAAGTTAAAGTTGTTTGAATTCCCTTTGACGTCCCAAAGAATATTTTAATGTGAAAAGATTGAATCTTTGAATGAAAAATACTCAATCACGGTACCTATTATGTGACTAGACCTTCTTAAAGTATAAAGATTGAATCTTTGAAAGAAAATTAGAGTTTTGAGTTAAACTTGTTGGAGTTCCCTTTGACGTCCCGAAGAGTGTTTTAATGAGTAAAGGTTGAATCTTTGAATGAAAATACTTCTAACTAGGTACCAATTATGTCTCTAGACCTTTTTAATGTTTAAAGATTGAATCTTTGAAAGACAATGAGAGTTTTGAGTTAAACTTATTTGACTTCCCTATGAAGTCGTGACGAGTGTTTTAATGACTAAAGACTGAATCTTTGTATGAAAATACCTCAATCAAGGTGCCTATTATTTCACTAGACCTTTTTAAGGTACAAAGATTGAATTTGTGAAAGAAAATGAGAGGTTTGAGTTTAACTTATTCGAGTACCCTATGAAGTCGCGAAGAGTGTTTTAATAACTAAAGATTGAATCTTTAAATGAAAATACCTTAATCAAGGTACCTATTATGTCACTAGTCCTTTTTTTTGCACAAATATTTAATCTTTGAACGAGAGAGAGATTTTTGAGTTAAACTTTTTTGAATTCCCTTGGACGTCCCAAAGAGTATTTTAATGAGAAAAGATTGAATCTTTGAATGAAAAATTCTCAATCAAGGTACCTATTATATCGCTAGACCTTTTAAAGTATAAGGGTTGAATCTTTGAAAGAAAATTAGAGTTTTGAGTTAAACTTATTCGAATTCCCTTTGACGTCCCGAAAAGTGTTTTATTGAGCAAAGGTTGAATCTTTTAATGAAATTACTTCTAACAAGGTACCAATTATGTCTCTAGACCATTTTAATGTATGAAGATTGAATCTTTGAAAGAAAATGAGAGTTTTGAGTTTAACATCTTCGAGTTCACTATGTAGTCGTGAATTGTGTTTTAGGGACAAAAGATTGAATCTTTGAATGAAATTACTTCAATCAAGGTACCAGTTATGTCACCAGACAATTTTAATCTATAAAGATTGAATCTTTTGAACGAAAATGGTAGTTTTGAGGAAAACCTGTTCGAGTTCGCTACGAAGTCGCGAAGTGTGTTTTAATGACTACAGATTGAATCTTTGAATGAAAATACCTCAATCAAGGTACCAATTATGTCACAAGACCTTTTTAATGAGTAAAGATCGAGTCTTTAAAAGAAAGTGAGGGTTTTAAGTTAAACTTATTCGAGGTCCCTTTGACGTCTTGAAGAGTGTTTAAACGAGTAAGGATTGAATCTTTGAATGAGAATTCCTCAATCAAGCTACCAATGTAAAGATTGAATCTTTGAGTGAAATTAACACAATCAAGGTAACTACTATGTCACTAGACCTTATTAAAGTATAACGATTCAATCTTTGAAAGAAAACGAAAATTTTGAGTTTAACTAGTTCGAATTCCTTAGGAAGTGGGGAAGAGTGTTTTAAAGACTAAAGATTGAATCTTTGAATGAAAATACCTTAATCAAGGTATTAATTATGTCACTAGACCTTTTTAATGTATAAAGATTAAATCTTAGAAAGAAAATGAGAGTTTTGAGTTAAACTTATTCGAGTTCCCTTTGACGTAAGGGAGAGTGTTTTAATGTGTAAAGATTGAATCTTTGAATGAAATTACCTCAATCAAGGTACCTATTATGTCAATGGACCTTTTTAATGTATAAAGATTTAATCTTCGATTTAAAATGAAAATTTTGAGTTTAACTTATTCGAGTTCCCTAAGAAGTCGCGAAGAGTGTTTTAATGACCATAGATTGAATCCTTGAATGAAAATACCTCAATCAAGGTACTAATTTTGTCACTAGAACTTTTTAATGATTAAAGATTGAATCTTAAAAAGAAAATGAGAGTTTGGAGTTAAACTTATTCGAGTTCCCTTTTACGCCCCGAAGTGTGTTTAAATGAGTACGGATTGAATCTTTGAATGAAAATTCCTCACTCAAGGTACTTATTATGTCACTAGACCATTTTAATGTACAAAGATTAAATCTTTGAACGAAAATGAGAGTTTTTGAGTTAAACTTATACGAGTTCCCTTTAATATCACGAAGAGTGTTTTAATTAGTAAAAATTGAATATATGAAAGAAATTACCTCAATCACGGTACCGATTATGCCACATGACCTTTTTAATGTATAAAGAATGAATCTTTGAAAGAAAAAGAGAGTTTTGAGTGTAACTTATTTGAGTTCCCAACGTAATTTCGTAGAATGCTTTAATGACTAAAGATTGAATCCTTTAATAGAAATACCTCAGTCAAGGTGCCTATTATGTCACTTGGCCTTTTTAATGTATAAAGATTAAATCTTTGGAATAAAATGAGAGCTTTAAGTTAAGCTTATAATAGTTCCCTTCGACGTCACGAAGAGTGTATTAATGAGTAAAGATTGAATCTTTGAGCAAAATTACTTCAATCACGATACCTATTATGTCACAAGACCTTTTTAACGTATAACGGTTGAATCTTTGAAAGAAAATGAGAGTTTTGAGTTTAACTTATTCAAGTTCCCTTTGAAGTCGCGAAGAGTTTTTTAATGACTAAAAATTGAATCTTTGAATGAAAATACCTCAATCAAGGTACCTATTGTGTCATTAGAGCTTCTTAATGTATAAAGATTGAATCTTTGAAAGAAAATGAGAGTTTTGAGTTAAACTGATTCGAGATCCCTTTGAAGTCCCAAAGAGTATTTTAATGAGTAAAGATTGAATATTTGAATGTAAACACCTCAATCATGGTACCTATTATGTCACTAAACCATTTTAATGTATAAAGATTAAATTTTTTAAAGAAAATGAGACTTTTGAGTTAAACTTATTCGAGTTTCCTTTGAAATCACGAAGAGTGTTCTAATGAGTAAAGATTGAATCATTGAATAAAATTATCTCAATTAAGGTGGCTATTATGTCACTAGGCCTTTTTAATGTATAAAGATTGAATCTTTGAAAGAAAATGAGAGTTTTGAGTTAAATTTATTCGACTTTCCTATGAAGTCGTGACAAGTGTTTTAATGACAAAAGACTGAATCTTTGAATAAAAATACCTCAATCAAGGTACCTATTATATCGCTAAACCTTTTTATGGTATAAAGATTCAATTTTTGGAAGAAAATGAGAGGTTTGAGTTTAACTTATTCGAGTTCCATATGAAGTCACGAAGAGTGTTTTAATAACGAAAGATTGAATCTTTGAATGAAGATTCCTCAATCAAGGTACCTATTGTGTCACTAGACCTTTCTAATGTATAAGTATTTAATCTTTGAAAGAGAAAGAGATTTTTGAGTTAAAGTTGTTTGAATTCCCTTTGACGTCCCAAGGAGTATTTTAATGTGAAAAGATTGAATCTCTGAATGAAAAATTCTCAATCACGGTACCTATTATGTGACTAGACCTTCTTAAAGTATAAAGATTGAATCGTTGAAAGAAAATTAGAGTTTTGAGTTAAACTTGTTGGAGTTCCCTTTGACGTCCTGAAGAGTGTTTTAATGAGTAAATCTTTGAATGAAAATACTTCTAACTAGTTACCAATTATGTCTCTAGACCTTTTTAATGTTTAAAGATTGAATCTTTGAAAGACAATGAGAGTTTTGAGTTAAACTTATTTAACTTCCCTATGAAGTCGTGACGAGTGTTTTAATGACTAAAGACTGAATCTTTGTATGAATATACCTCAATCAAGGTGTCTACTATTTCACTAGACCTTTTTAAGGTACAAAGATTGAATTTGTGAAAGAAAATGAGAGGTTTGAGTTTAACTTATTCGAGTTCCCCATGAAGTCGCGAAGAGTGTTTTAATAACTAAAGATTGAATCTTTAAATGAAAATACCTTAATCAAGGTACCTATTATGTCACTAGTCCTTTTTTTTGCACAAATATTTAATCTTTGAAAGAGAGAGAGATTTTTGAGTTAAACTTGTTTGAATTCCCTTGGACGTCCCAAAGAGTATTTTAATGAGAAAACATTGAATCTTTGAATGAAAAATTCTCAATCAAGGTACCTATTATATCGCTAGACCTTTTAAAGTATAAGGGTTGAATCTTTGAAAGAAAATTAGAGTTTTGAGTTAAACTTATTCGAATTCCCTTTGACGTCCCGAAAAGTGTTTTAATGAGCAAAGGTTGAATCTTTGAATGAAATTACTTCTAACAAGGTACCAATTATGTCTCTAGACCATTTTAATGTATGAAGATTGAATCTTTGAAAGAAAATGATAGTTTTGAGTTTAACTTCTTCGAGTTCACTATGTAGTCGTGAATTGTGTTTTGGGGACAAAAGATTGAATCTTTGAATGAAATTACTTCAATCAATGTACCAGTTATGTCACCAGACAATTTTAATCTATAAAGATTGAATCTTTTGAACGAAAATGATAGTTTTGAGGAAAACCTGTTCGAGTTCGCTACGAAGTCGCGAAGTGTGTTTTAATGACTACAGATTGAATCTTTGAATGAAAATACCTCAATTAAGGTACCAATTATGTCACAAGACCTTTTTAATGAGTAAAGATCGAGTCTTTAAAAGAAAGCGAGGGTTTTAAGTTAAACTTATTCGAGTTCCCTTTGACGTCTCGAAGAGTGTTTAAAAGAGTAAGGATTGAATCTTTGAATGAGAATTCCTCATTCAAGCTACCAATGTAAAGATTGAATCTTTGAGTGAAATTAACACAATCAAGGTAACTACTATGTGACTAGACCTTATTAATGTATAACGATTCAATCTTTGAAAGAAAACGAAAATTTTGAGTTTAACTAGTTCGAATTCCTTAGGAAGTGGGGAAGAGTGTTTTAAAGACTAAAGATTGAATCTTTGAATGAAAATACCTTAATCAAGGTATTAATTATGTCACTAGACCTTTTTAATGTATAAAGATTAAATCTTAGAAAGAAAATGAGAGTTTTGAGTTAAACTTATTCGAGTTCCCTTTGACGTAACGGAGAGTGTTTTAATGTGTAAAGATTGAATCTTTGAATGAAATTACCTCAATCAAGGTACCTATTATGTCAATGGACCTTTTTAATGTATAAAGATTTAATCTTTGATTTAAAATGAGAATTTTCAGTTTAACTTATTCGAGTTCCCTAAGAAGTCGCGAAGAGTGTTTTAATGACCATAGATTGAATCCTTGAATGAAAATACCTCAATCAAGGTACTAATTTTGTCACTAGAACTTTTTAATGATTAAAGATTGAATCTTTAAAAGAAAATGAGAGTTTGGAGTTAAACTTATTCGAGTTCCCTTTTACGCCCCGAAGTGTGTTTAAATGAGTACGGATTGAATCTTTGAATGAAAATTCCTCACTCAAGGTACCTATTATGTCACTAGACCATTTTAATGTACAAAGATTAAATCTTTGAACGAAAATGAGAGTTTTGAGTTAAACTTATACGAGTTCCCTTTAATATCACGAAGAGTGTTTTAATTAGTAAAAATTGAATATATGAAAGAAATTACCTCAATCACGGTACCGATTATGCCACATGACCTTTTTAATGTATAAAGAATGAATCTTTGAAAGAAAAAGAGAGTTTTGAGTGTAACTTATTTGAGTTCCCAACGTAATTTTGTAGAATGCTTTAATGACTAAAGATTGAATCCTTTCATGGAAATACCTCAGTCAAGGTGCCTATTATGTCACTTGGCCTTTTTAATGTAAAAAGATTAAATCTTTGGAATAAAATAAGAGTTTTAACAACTTATAACGGTTGAATCTTTGAAAGAAAATGAGAGTTTTGAGTTTATCTTATTCAAGTTCCCTTTGAAGTCGCGAAGAGTGTTTTAATGACTAAAAATTGAATCTTTGAATGAAAATACCTCAATCAAGGTACCTATTGTGTCATTAGGGATTCTTAATGTATAAAGATTGAATCTTTGAAAGAAAATGAGAGTTTTGAGTTAAACTTATTCGAGATCCCATTGACGTCCCAAAGAGTATTTTAATGAGTAAAGATTGAATATTTGAATGTAAACACCTCAATCATGGTACCTATTATGTCACTAAACCATTTTAATGTATAAAGATTAAATTTTTTAAAGAAAATGAGACTTTTGAGTTAAACTTATTCGAGTTTCCTTTGAGATCACGGAGAGTGTTCTAATGAGTAAAGATTGAATCATTGAATAAAATTATCTCAATTAAGGTGGCTATTATGTCACTAGGCCTTTTTAATGTATAAATATTGAATTTTTGAAAGAAAATGAGAGTTTTGAGTTAAACTTATTCGACTTTCCTATGAAGTCGTGACAAGTGTTTTAATGACAAAAGACTGAATCTTTGAATAAAAATACCTCAATCAAGGTACCTATTATGTCGCTAGACCTTTTTATGGTATAAAGATTCAATTTTTGGAAGAAAATGAGAGGTTTGAGTTTAACTTATTCGAGTTCCATATGAAGTCACGAAGAGTGTTTTAATAACGAAAGATTGAATCTTTGAATGAAGATTCCTCAATCAAGGTATCTATTGTGTCACTAGACCTTTCTAATGTACAAGTATTTAATCTTTGAAAGAGAAAGAGATTTTTGAGTTAAAGTTGTTTGAATTCCCTTTGACGTCCCAAAGAATATTTTAATGTGAAAAGATTGAATCTTTGAATGAAAAATTCTCAATCACGGTACCTATTATGTGACTAGACCTTCTTAAAGTATAAAGATTGAATCTTTGAAAGAAAATTAGAGTTTTGAGTTAAACTTGTTGGAGTTCCCTTTGACGTCCCGAAGAGTGTTTTAATGAGTAAAGGTTGAATCTTTGAATGAAAATACTTCTAACTAGGTACCAATTATGTCTCTAGACCTTTTTAATGTTTAAAGATTGAATCTTTGAAAGACAATGAGAGTTTTGAGTTAAACTTATTTGACTTCCCTATGAAGTCGTGACGAGTGTTTTAATGACCAAAGACTGAATCTTTGTATGAAAATACCTCAATCAAGGTGCCTATTATTTCACTAGATCTTTTTAAGGTACAAAGATTGAATTTGTGAAAGAAAATGAGAGGTTTGAGTTTAACTTATTCGAGTTCCCTATGAAGTCGCGAAGAGTGTTTTAATAACTAAAGATTGAATCTTTAAATGAAAATACCTCAATCAAGGTACCTATTATGTCACTAGTCCTTTTTTTTGCACAAATATTTAATCTTTGAAAGAGAGAGAGATTTTTGAGTTAAACTTGTTTAAATTCCCTTGGACGTCCCAAAGAGTATTTTAATGAAAAAAGATTGAATCTTTGAATGAAAAATTCTCAATCAAGGTACCTATTATATCGCTAGACCTTTTAAAGTATAAGGGTTGAATCTTTGAAAGAAAATTAGAGTTTTGAGTTAAACTTATTCGAATTCCCTTTGACGTCCTGAAAAGTGTTTTAATGAGCAAAGGTTGAATCTTTGAACGAAATTACTTCTAACAAGGTACCAATTATGTCTCTAGACCATTTTAATGTATGAAGATTGAATCTTTGAAAGAAAATGAGAGTTTTGAGTTTAACTTCTTCGAGTTCACTATGTAGTCGTGAATTGTGTTTTAGGGACAAAATATTGAATCCTTGAATGAAATTAATTCAATCAAGGTACCAGTTATGTCACCAGACAATTTTAATCTATAAAGATTGAATCTTTTGAACGAAAATGATAGTTTTGAGGAAAACCTGTTCGAGTTCGCTACGAAGTCGCGAAGTGTGTTTTAATGACTACAGATTGAATCTTTGAATGAAAATACCTCAATTAAGGTACCAATTATGTCACAAGACCTTTTTAATGAGTAAAGATTGAGTCTTTAAAAGAAAGCGAGCGTTTTAAGTTAAACTTATTCGAGTTCCCTTTGATGTCTCGAAGAGTGTTTAAAAGAGTAAGGATTGAATCTTTGAATGAGAATTCCTCAATCAAGCTACCAATGTAAAGATTGAATCTTTGAGTGAAATTAACACAATCAAGGTAACTACTATGTCACTAGACCTTATTAATGTATAACGATTCAATCTTTGAAAGAAAACGAAAATTTTGAGTTTAACTAGTTCGAATTCCTTAGGAAGTGGGGAAGAGTGTTTTAAAGACTAAAGATTGAATCTTTGAATGAAAATACCTTAATCAAGGTATTAATTATGTCACTAGACCTTTTTAATGTATAAAGATTAAATCTTAGAAAGAAAATGAGAGTTTTGAGTTAAACTTATTCGAGTTCCCTTTGACGTAACGGAGAGTGTTTTAATGTGTAAAGATTGAATCTTTGAATGAAATTACCTCAATCAAGGTACCTATTATGTCAATGGACCTTTTTAATGTATAAAGATTTAATCTTTGATTTAAAATGAGAATTTTGAGTTTAACTTATTCGAGTTCCCTAAGAAGTCGCGAAGAGTGTTTTAATGACCATATATTGAATCCTTGAATGAAAATACCTCAATCAAGGTACTAATTTTGTCACTAGAACTTTTTAATGATTAAAGATTGAATCTTTAAAAGAAAATGAGAGTTTGGAGTTAAACTTATTCGAGTTCCCTTTTACGCCCCGAAGTGTGTTTAAATGAGTACGGATTGAATCTTTGAATGAAAATTCCTCACTCAAGGTACCTATTATGTCAGTAGACCAATTTAATGTACAAAGATTAAATCTTTGAACGAAAATGAGAGTTTTGAGTTAAACTTATACGAGTTCCCTTTAATATCTCGAAGAGTGTTTTAATTAGTAAAGATTGAATATATGAAAGAAATTACCTCAATCACGGTACCGATTATGCCACATGACCTTTTTAATGTATAAAGAATGAATCTTTGAAAGAAAAAGAGAGTTTTGAGTGTAACTTATTTGAGTTCCCAACGTAATCTCGTAGAATGCTTTAATGACTAAAGATTGAATCCTTTAATGGAAATACCTCAATCAAGGTGCCTATTATGTCACTTGGCCTTTTTAATGTATAAAGATTAAATCTTTGGAATAAAATGAGAGTTTTAAGTTAAACTTATAATAGTTCCCTTTGACGTTACGAAGAGTGTATTAATGAGTAAAGATTGAATCTTTGAGCAAAATTACTTCAATCACGATACCTATTATGTCACAAGACCTTTTTAACGTATAACGGTTGAATCTTTGAAAGAAAATGAGAGTTTTGAGTTTAACTTATTCGAGTTCCCTTTGAAGTCGCGAAGAGTGTTTTAATGACTAAATATTGAATCTTTGAATGAAAATACCTCAATCAAGGTACCTATTGTGTCATTAGAGCTTCTTAATGTATAAAGATTGAATCTTTGAAAGAAAATGAGAGTTTTGAGTTAAACTTATTCGAGATCCCTTTGACGTCCCAAAGAGTATTTTAATGAGTAAAGATTGAATATTTGAATGTAAACACCTCAATCATGGTACCTATTATGTCACTAAACCATTTTAATGTATAAAGATTAAATTTTTTAAAGAAAATGAGACTTTTGAGTTAAACTTATTCGAATTTCCTTTGAGATCACGGAGAGTGTTCTAATGAGTAAAGATTGAATCATTGAATAAAATTATCTCAATTAAGGTGGCTATTATGTCACTAGGCCTTTTGAATGTATAAAGATTGAATCTTTGAAAGAAAATGAGAGTTTTGAGTTAAACTTATTCGACTTTCCTATGAAGTCGTGACAAGTGTTTTAATGACAAAAGACTGAATCTTTGAATAAAAATACCTCAATCAAGGTACCTATTATATCGCTAGACCTTTTTATGGTATAAAGATTCAATTTTTGGAAGAAACTGAGAGGTTTGAGTTTAACTTATTCGAGTTCCATATGAAGTGACGAAGAGTGTTTTAATAACGAAAGATTGAATCTTTGAATGAAGATTCCTCAATCAAGGTACCTATTGTGTCACTAGACCTTTCTAATGTATAAGTATTTAATCTTTGAAAGAGAAATAGATTTTTGAGTTAAAGTTGTTTGAATTCCCTTTGAGGTCGCAAAGAATATTTTAATGTGAAAAGATTGAATTTTCGAATGAAAAATTCTCAATCACGGTACCTATTATGTGACTAGACCTTCTTAAAGTATAAAGATTGAATCTTTGAAAGAAAATTAGAGTTTTGAGTTAAACTTGTTGGAGTTCCCTTTGACGTCCCGAAGAGTGTTTTAATGAGTAAAGGTTGAATCTTTGAATGAAAATACTTCTAACTAGGTACCAATTATGTCTCTAGACCTTTTTAATGTTTAAAGATTGAAACTTTGAAAGACAATGAGAGTTTTGAGTTAAACTTATTTGACTTCCCTATGCAGTCGTGACGAGTGTTTTAATGACTAAAGACTGAATCTTTGTATGAAAATACCTCAATCAAGGTGCCTATTATTTCACTAGATCTTTTTAAGGTACAAAGATTGAATTTGTGAAAGAAAATGAGAGGTTTGAGTTTAACTTATTCGAGTTCCCTATGAAGTCGCGAAGAGTGTTTTAATAACTAAAGATTGAATCTTTAAATGAAAATACCTCAATCAAGGTACCTATTATGTCACTAGTCCTTTTTTTTGCACAAATATTTAATCTTTGAAAGAGAGAGAGATTTTTGAGTTAAACTTGTTTAAATTCCCTTGGACGTCCCAAAGAGTATTTTAATGAGAAAAGATTGAATCTTTGAATGAAAAATTCTCAATCAAGGTACCTATTATATCGCTAGACCTTTTAAAGTATAAGGGTTGAATCTTTGAAAGAAAATTAGAGTTTTGAGTTAAACTTATTCGAATTCCCTTTGACGTCCTGAAAAGTGTTTTAATGAGCAAAGGTTGAATCTTTGAACGAAATTACTTCTAACAAGGTACCAATTATGTCTCTAGACCATTTTAATGTATGAAGATTGAATCTTTGAAAGAAAATGAGAGTTTTGAGTTTAACTTCTTCGAGTTCACTATGTAGTCGTGAATTGTGTTTTAGGGACAAAAGATTGAATCCTTGAATGAAATTAATTCAATCAAGGTACCAGTTATGTCACCAGACAATTTTAATCTATAAAGATTGAATCTTTTGAACGAAAATGATAGTTTTGAGGAAAACCTGTTCGAGTTCGCTACGAAGTCGCGAAGTGTGTTTTAAAGACTACAGATTGAATCTTTGAATGAAAATACCTCAATTAAGGTACCAATTATGTCACAAGACCTTTTTAATGAGTAAAGATCGAGTCTTTAAAAGAAAGCGAGCGTGTTAAGTTAAACTTATTCGAGTTCCCTTTGACGTCTCGAAGAGTGTTTAAAAGAGTAAGGATTGAATCTTTGAATGAGAATTCCTCAATCAAGCTACCAATGTAAAGATTGAATCTTTGAGTGAAATTAACACAATCAAGGTAACTACTATGTCACTAGACCTTATTAATGTATAACGATTCAATCTTTGAAAGAAAACGAAAATTTTGAGTTTAACTAGTTCGAATTCCTTAGGAAGTGGGGAAGAGTGTTTTAAAGACTAAAGATTGAATCTTTGAATGAAAATACCTTAATCAAGGTATTAATTATGTCACTAGACCTTTTTAATATAAAAAGATTAAATCTTAGAAAGAAAATGAGAGTTTTGAGTTAAACTTATTCGAGTTCCCTTTGACGTAACGGAGAGTGTTTTAATGTGTAAAGATTGAATCTTTGAATGAAATTACCTCAATCAAGGTACCTATTATGTCAATGGACCTTTTTAATGTATAAAGATTTAATCTTTGATTTAAAATGAGAATTTTGAGTTTAACTTATTCGAGTTCCCTAAGAAGTCGCGAAGAGTGTTTTAATGACCATATATTGAATCCTTGAATGAAAATACCTCAATCAAGGTACTAATTTTGTCACTAGAACTTTTTAATGATTAAAGATTGAATCTTTAAAAGAAAATGAGAGTTTGGAGTTAAACTTATTCGAGTTCCCTTTTACGCCCCGAAGTGTGTTTAAATGAGTACGGATTGAATCTTTGAATGAAAATTCCTCACTCAAGGTACCTATTATGTCAGTAGACCAATTTAATGTACAAAGATTAAATCTTTGAACGAAAATGAGAGTTTTGAGTTAAACTTATACGAGTTCCCTTTAATATCACGAAGAGTGTTTTAATTAGTAAAGATTGAATATATGAAAGAAATTACCTCAATCACGGTACCGATTATGCCACATGACCTTTTTAATGTATAAAGAATGAATCTTTGAAAGAAAAAGAGAGTTTTGAGTGTAACTTATTTGAGTTCCCAACGTAATCTCGTAGAATGCTTTAATGACTAAAGATTGAATCCTTTAATGGAAATACCTCAATCAAGGTGCCTATTATGTCACTTGGCCTTTTTAATGTATAAAGATTAAATCTTTGGAATAAAATGAGAGTTTTAAGTTAAACTTATAATAGTTCCCTTTGACGTTACGAAGAGTGTATTAATGAGTAAAGATTGAATCTTTGAGCAAAATTACTTCAATCACGATACCTATTATGTCACAAGACCTTTTTAACGTATAACGGTTGAATCTTTGAAAGAAAATGAGAGTTTTGAGTTTAACTTATTCGAGTTCCCTTTGAAGTCGCGAAGAGTGTTTTAATGACTAAAAATTGAATCTTTGAATGAAAATACCTCAATCAAGGTACCTATTGTGTCATTAGAGCTTCTTAATGTATAAAGATTGAATCTTTGAAAGAAAATGAGAGTTTTGAGTTAAACTTATTCGAGATCCCTTTGACGTCCCAAAGAGTATTTTAATGAGTAAAGATTGAATATTTGAATGTAAACACCTCAATCATGGTACCTATTATGTCACTAAACTATTTTAATGTATAAAGATTAAATTTTTTAAAGAAAATGAGACTTTTGAGTTAAACTTATTCGAATTTCCTTTGAGATCACGGAGAGTGTTCTAATGAGTAAAGATTGAATCATTGAATAAAATTATCTCAATTAAGGTGGCTATTATGTCAGTAGGCCTTTTTAATGTATAAAGATTGAATCTTTGAAAGAAAATGAGAGTTTTGAGTTAAACTTATTCGACTTTCCTATGAAGTCGTGACAAGTGTTTTAATGACAAAAGACTGAATCTTTGAATAAAAATACCTCAATCAAGGTACCTATTATATCGCTAGACCTTTTTATGGTATAAAGATTCAATTTTTGGAAGAAACTGAGAGGTTTGAGTTTAACTTATTCGAGTTCCATATGAAGTGACGAAGAGTGTTTTAATAACGAAAGATTGAATCTTTGAATGAAGATTCCTCAATCAAGGTACCTATTGTGTCACTAGACCTTTCTAATGTATAAGTATTTAATCTTTGAAAGAGAAATAGATTTTTGAGTTAAAGTTGTTTGAATTCCCTTTGAGGTCCCAAAGAATATTTTAATGTGAAAAGATTGAATTTTCGAATGAAAAATTCTCAATCACGGTACCTATTATGTGACTAGACCTTCTTAAAGTATAAAGATTGAATCTTTGAAAGAAAATTAGAGTTTTGAGTTAAACTTGTTGGAGTTCCCTTTGACGTCCCGAAGAGTGTTTTAATGAGTAAAGGTTGAATCTTTGAATGAAAATACTTCTAACTAGGTACCAATTATGTCTCTAGACCTTTTTAATGTTTAAAGATTGAATCTTTGAAAGACAATGAGAGTTTTGAGTTAAACTTATTTGACTTCCCTATGAAGTCGTGACGAGTGTTTTAATGACTAAAGACTGAATCTTTGTATGAAAATACCTCAATCAAGGTGCCTATTATTTCACTAGACCTTTTTAAGGTACAAAGATTGAATTTGTGAAAGAAAATGAGAGGTTTGAGTTTAACTTATTCGAGTACCCTATGAAGTCGCGAAGAGTGTTTTAATAACTAAAGATTGAATCTTTAAATGAAAATACCTTAATCAAGGTACCTAATATGCCACTAGTCCTTTTTTTTGCACAAATATTTAATCTTTGAAAGAGAGAGAGATTTTTGAGTTAAACTTGTTTGAATTCCCTTGGACGTCCCAAAGAGTATTTTAATGAGAAAAGATTGAATCTTTGAATGAAAAATTCTCAATCAAGGTACCTATTATATCGCTAGACCTTTTAAAGTATAAGGGTTGAATCTTTTAAAGAAAATTAGAGTTTTGAGTTAAACTTATTCGAATTCCCTTTGACGTCCCGAAAAGTGTTTTAATGAGCAAAGGTTGAATCTTTGAATGAAATTACTTCTAACAAGGTACCAATTATGTCTCTAGACCATTTTAATGTATGAAGATTGAATCTTTGAAAGAAAATGAGAGTTTTGAGTTTAACTTCTTCGAGTTCACTATGTAGTCGTGAATTGTGTTTTAGGGACAAAAGATTGAATCTTTGAATGAAATTACTTCAATCAAGGTACCAGTTATGTCACCAGACAATTTTAATCTATAAAGATTGAATCTTTTGAACGAAAATGATAGTTTTGAGGAAAACCTGTTCGAGTTCGCTACGAAGTCGCGAAGTGTGTTTTAATGACTACAGATTGAATCTTTGAATGAAAATACCTCAATTAAGGTACCAATTATGTCACAATACCTTTTTAATGAGTAAAGATCAAGTCTTTAAAAGAAAGCGAGGGTTTTAAGTTAAACTTATTCGAGTTCCCTTTGACGTCTCGAAGAGTGTTTAAAAGAGTAAGGATTGAATCTTTGAATGAGAATTCCTCAATCAAGCTACCAATGTAAAGATTGAATCTTTGAGTGAAATTAACACAATCAAGGTAACTACTATGTCACTAGACCTTATTAATGTATAACGATTCAATCTTTGAAAGAAAACGAAAATTTTGAGTTTAACTAGTTCGAATTCCTTAGGAAGTGGCGAAGAGTGTTTTAAAGACTAAAGATTGAATCTTTGAATGAAAATACCTTAATCAAGGTATTAATTATGTCACTAGACCTTTTTAAGGTATAAAGATTAAATCTTAGAAAGAAAATGAGAGTTTTGAGTTAAACTTATTCGAGTTCCCTTTGACGTAACGGAGAGTGTTTTAATATGTAAAGATTGAATCTTTGAATGAAATTACCTCAATCAAGGTACCTATTATGTCAATGGACCTTTTTAATGTGTAAAGATTTAATCTTTGATTTAAAATGAGAATTTTCAGTTTAACTTATTCGAGTTCCCTAAGAAGTCGCGAAGAGTGTTTTAATGACCATAGATTGAATCCTTGAATGAAAATACCTCAATCAAGGTACAAATTTTGTCACTAGAACTTTTTAATGATTAAAGATTGAATCTTTAAAAGAAAATGAGAGTTTGGAGTTAAACTTATTCGAGTTCCCTTTTACGCCCGGAAGTGTGTTTAAATGAGTACGGATTGAATCTTTGAATGAAAATTCCTCACTCAAGGTACCTATTATGTCACTAGAAAATTTTAATGTACAAAGATTAAATCTTTGAACGAAAATGAGAGTTTTGAGTTAAACTTATACGAGTTCCCTTTAATATCACGAAGAGTGTTTTAATTAGTAAAAATTGAATATATGAAAGAAATTACCTCAATCACGGTACCGATTATGCCACATGACCTTTTTAATGTATAAAGAATGAATCTTTGAAAGAAAAAGAGAGTTTTGAGTGTAACTTATTTGAGTTCCCAACGTAATTTCGTAGAATGCTTTAATGTCTAAAGATTGAATCCTTTAATGGAAATACCTCAATCAAGGTGCCTATTATGTCACTTGGCCTTTTTAATGTATAAAGATTAAATCTTTGGAATAAAATGAGAGTTTTAAGTTAAACTTATAATAGTTCCCTTCGACGTCACGAAGAGTGTATTAATGAGTAAAGATTGAATCTTTGAGCAAAATTATCTTAATCACGATACCTATTATGTCACAAGACCTTTTTAACGTATAACGGTTGAATCTTTGAAAGAAAATGAGAGTTTTGAGTTTAACTTATTCGAGTTCCCCTTGAAGTCATGAAGAGTGTTTTAATGACTAACAATTGAATCTTTGAATGAAAATACCTCAATCAAGGTACCTATTGTGTCATTAGAGCTTCTTAATGTATCAAGATTGAATCTTTGAAATAAAATGAGAGTTTTGAGTTAAACTTATTCGAGATCCCTTTGACGTCCCAAAGAGTATTTTAATGAGTAAAGATTGAATATTTGAATGTAAACACCTCAATCATGGTACCTATTATGTCACTAAACCATTTTAATGTATAAAGATTAAATTTTTTAAAGAAAATGAGACTTTTGAGTTAAACTTATTCGAATTTCCTTTGAGATCATGGAGAGTGTTCTAATGAGTAAAGATTGAATCATTGAATAAAATTATCTCAATTAAGTTGGCTATTATGTCACTAGACCTTTTTAATGTATAAAGATTGAATCTTTGAAAGAAAATGAGAGTTTTGAGTTAAACTTATTCGACTTTCCTATGAAGTCGTGACAAGTGTTTTAATGACAAAAGACTGAATCTTTGAATAAAAATACCTCAATCAAGGTACCTATTATATCGCTAGACCTTTTTATGGTATAAAGATTCAATTTTTGGAAGAAAATGAGAGGTTTGAGTTTAACATATTCGAGTTCCATATGAAGTGACGAAGAGTGTTTTAATAACGAAAGATTGAATCTTTGAATGAAGATTCCTCAATCAAGGTACCTATTGTATCACTAGACCTTTCTAATGTATAAGTATTTAATCTTTGAAAGGGAAAGAGATTTTTCAGTTAAAGTTGTTTGAATTCCCTTTGACGTCCCAAAGAATATTTTAATGTGAAAAGATTGAATCTTTGAATGAAAAATACTCAATCACGGTACCTATTATGTGACTAGACCTTCTTAAAGTATAAAGATTGAATCTTTGAAAGAAAATTAGAGTTTTGAGTTAAACTTGTTGGAGTTCCCTTTGACGTCCCGAAGAGTGTTTTAATGAGTAAAGGTTGAATCTTTGAATGAAAATACTTCTAACTAGGTACCAATTATGTCTCTAGACCTTTTTAATGTTTAAAGATTGAATCTTTGAAAGACAATGAGAGTTTTGAGTTAAACTTATTTGACTTCCCTATGAAGTCGTGACGAGTGTTTTAATGACTAAAGACTGAATCTTTGTATGAAAATACCTCAATCAAGGTGCCTATTATTTCACTAGACCTTTTTAAGGTACAAAGATTGAATTTGTGAAAGAAAATGAAAGGTTTGAGTTTAACTTATTCGAGTACCCTATGAAGTCGCGAAGAGTGTTTTAATAACTAAAGATTGAATCTTTAAATGAAAATACCTTAATCAAGATACCTATTATGTCACTAGTCCGTTTTTTTGCACAAATATTTAATCTTTGAAAGAGAGAGAGATTTTTGAGTTAAACTTGTTTGAATTCCCTTGGACGTCCCAAAGAGTATTTTAATGAGAAAAGATTGAATCTTTGAATGAAAAATTCTCAATCAAGGTACCTATTATATCGCTAGACCTTTTAAAGTATGAGGGTTGAATCTTTGAAAGAAAATTAGAGTTTTGAGTTAAACTTATTCGAATTCCCTTTGACGTCCCGAAAAGTGTTTTAATGAGCAAAGGTTGAATCTTTGAATGAAATTACTTCTAAAAAGGTACCAATTATGTCTCTAGACCATTTTAATGTATGAAGGTTGAATCTTTGAAACAAAATGAGAGTTTTGAGTTTAAGTTCTTCGAGTTCACTATGTAGTCATGAATTGTGTTTTAGGGACAAAAGATTGAATCTTTGAATGAAATTACTTCAATCAAGGTAACAGTAATGTCACCAGACAATTTTAATCTATAAAGATTGAATCTTTTGAACGAAAATGATAGTTTTGAGGAAAACCTGTTCGAGTTCGCTACGAAGTCGCGAATTGTGTTTTAATGACTACAGATTGAATCTTTGAATGAAAATACCTCAATTAAGGTACCAATTATGTCACAAGACCTTTTTAATGAGTAAAGATCGAGTCTTTAAAAGAAAGCGAGGGTTTTAAGTTAAACTTATTCGAGTTCCCTTTGACGTCTCGAAGAGTGTTTAAAAGAGTAAGGATTGAATCTTTGAATGAGAATTCCTCAATCAAGCTACCAATGTAAAGATTGAATCTTTGAGTGAAATTAACACAATCAAGGTAACTACTATGTCACTAGACCTTATTAATGTATAACGATTCAATCTTTGAAAGAAAACGAAAATTTTGAGTTTAACTAGTTCGAATTCCTTAGGAAGTGGGGAAGAGTGTTTTAAAGACTAAAGATTGAATCTTTGAATGAAAATACCTTAATCAAGGTATTAATTATGTCACTAGACCTTTTTAATGTATAAAGATTAAATCTTAGAAAGAAAATGAGAGTTTTGAGTTAAACTTATTCGAGTTCCCTTTGACGTAACGGAGAGTGTTTTAATGTGTAAAGATTGAATCTTTGAATGAAATTACCTCAATCAAGGTACCTATTATGTCAATGGACCTTTTTAATGTATAAAGATTTAATCTTTGATTTAAAATGAGAATTTTCAGTTTAACTTATTCGAGTTCCCTAAGAAGTCGCGAAGAGTGTTTTAATGACCATAGATTGAATCCTTGAATGAAAATACCTCAATCAAGGTACTAATTTTGTCACTAGAACTTTTTAATGATTAAAGATTGAATCTTTAAAAGAAAATGAGAGTTTGGAGTTAAACTTATTCGAGTTCCCTTTTACGCCCCGAAGTGTGTTTAAATGAGTACGGATTGAATCTTTGAATGAAAATTCCTCACTCAAGGTACCTATTATGTCACTAGACCATTTTAATGTACAAAGATTAAATCGTTGAACGAAAATGAGAGTTTTGAGTTAAACTTATACGAGTTCCCTTTAATATCACGAAGAGTGTTTTAATTAGTAAAAATTGAATATATGAAAGAAATTACCTCAATCACGGTACCGATTATGCCACATGACCTTTTTAATGTATAAAGAATAAATCTTTGAAAGAAAAAGAGAGTTTTGAGTGTAACTTATTTGAGTTCCCAACGTAATTTCGTAGAATGCTTTAATGACTAAAGATTGAATCCTTTAATAGAAATACCTCAGTCAAGGTGCCTATTATGTCACTTGGCCTTTTTAATGTATAAAGATTAAATCTTTGGAATAAAATGAGAGTTTTAAGTTAAACTTATAATAGTTCCCTTTGACGTCACGAAGAGTGTATTAATGAGTAAAGATTGAATCTTTGAGCAAAATTACTTCAATCACGATACCTATTATGTCACAAGACCTTTTTAACGTATAACGGTTGAATCTTTGAAAGAAAATGAGAGTTTTGAGTTTAACTTATTCGAGTTCCCTTTGAAGTCGCGAAGAGTGTTTTAATGACTA
This sequence comes from Cornus florida, assembly GCF_030987335.1. Taxonomy (NCBI): domain Eukaryota; kingdom Viridiplantae; phylum Streptophyta; class Magnoliopsida; order Cornales; family Cornaceae; genus Cornus; species Cornus florida. Next base: position 35,534,691 of record NW_026775574.1, on the reverse strand, counting down.
AAAATTGAATCTTTGAATGAAAATACCTCAATCAAGGTACCTATTGTGTCATTAGAGCTTCTTAATGTATAAAGATTGAATCTTTGAAAGAAAATGAGAGTTTTGAGTTAAACTTATTCGAGATCCCTTTGGCGTCCCAAAGAGTATTTTAATGAGTAAAGATTGAATATTTGAATGTAAACACCTCAATCATGGTACCTATTATGTCACTAAACCATTTTAATGTATAAAGATTAAATTTTTTAAAGAAAATGAGACTTTTGAGTTAAACTTATTCGAGTTTCCTTTGAGATCACGGAGAGTGTTCTAATGAGTAAAGATTGAATCATTGAATAAAATTATCTCAATTAAGGTGGCTATTATGTCACTAGGCCTTTTTAATGTATAAAGATTGAATCTTTGAAAGAAAATGAGAGTTTTGAGTTAAACTTATTCGACTTTCCTATGAAGTCGTGACAAGTGTTTTAATGACAAAAGACTGAATCTTTGAATAAAAATACCTCAATCAAGGTACCTATTATGTCGCTAGACCTTTTTATGGTATAAAGATTCAATTTTTGGAAGAAAATGAGAGGTTTGAGTTTAACTTATTCGAGTTCCATATGAAGTCACGAAGAGTGTTTTATTAACGAAAGATTGAATCTTTGAATGAAGATTCCTCAATCAAGGTACCTATTGTGTCACTAGACCTTTCTAATGTACAAGTATTTAATCTTTGAAAGAGAAAGAGATTTTTGAGTTAAAGTTTGAATTACCTTTGACGTCCCAAAGAATATTTTAATGTGAAAAGATTGAATCTTTGAATGAAAAATTCTCAATCACGGTACCTATTATGTGACTAGACCTTCTTAAAGTATAAAGATTGAATCTTTGAAAGAAAATTAGAGTTTTGAGTTAAACTTGTTGGAGTTCCCTTTGACGTCCCGAAGAGTGTTTTAATGAGTAAAGGTTGAATCTTTGAATGAAAATACTTCTAACTAGGTACCAATTATGTCTCTAGACCTTTTTAATGTTTAAAGATTGAATCTTTGAAAGACAATGAGAGTTTTGAGTTAAACTTATTTGACTTCCCTATGAAGTCGTGACGAGTGTTTTAATGACTAAAGACTGAATCTTTGTATGAAAATACCTCAATCAAGGTGCCTATTATTTCACTAGATCTTTTTAAGGTACAAAGATTGAATTTGTGAAAGAAAATGAGAGGTTTGAGTTTAACTTATTCGAGTTCCCTATGAAGTCGCGAAGAGTGTTTTAATAACTAAAGATTGAATCTTTAAATGAAAATACCTCAATCAAGGTACCTATTATGTCACTAGTCCTTTTTTTTGCACAAATATTTAATCTTTGAAAGAGAGAGAGATTTTTGAGTTAAACTTGTTTAAATTCCCTTGGACGTCCCAAAGAGTATTTTAATGAGAAAAGATTGAATCTTTGAATGAAAAATTCTCAATCAAGGTACCTATTATATCGCTAGACCTTTTAAAGTATAAGGGTTGAATCTTTGAAAGAAAATTAGAGTTTTGAGTTAAACTTATTCGAATTCCCTTTGACGTCCTGAAAAGTGTTTTAATGAGCAAAGGTTGAATCTTTGAACGAAATTACTTCTAACAAGGTACCAATTATGTCTCTAGACCATTTTAATGTATGAAGATTGAATCTTTGAAAGAAAATGAGAGTTTTGAGTTTAACTTCTTCGAGTTCACTATGTAGTCGTGAATTGTGTTTTAGGGACAAAAGATTGAATCCTTGAATGAAATTAATTCAATCAAGATACCAGTTATGTCACCAGACAATTTTAATCTATAAAGATTGAATCTTTTGAACGAAAATGATAGTTTTGAGGAAAACCTGTTCGAGTTCGCTACGAAGTCGCGAAGTGTGTTTTAATGACTACAGATTGAATCTTTGAATGAAAATACCTCAATTAAGGTACCAATTATGTCACAAGACCTTTTTAATGAGTAAAGATCGAGTCTTTAAAAGAAAGCGAGCGTTTTAAGTTAAACTTATTCGAGTTCCCTTTGACGTCTCGAAGAGTGTTTAAAAGAGTAAGGATTGAATCTTTGAATGAGAATTCCTCAATCAAGCTACCAATGTAAAGATTGAATCTTTGAGTGAAATTAACACAATCAAGGTAACTACTATGTCACTAGACCTTATTAATGTATAACGATTCAATCTTTGAAAGAAAACGAAAATTTTGAGTTTAACTAGTTCGAATTCCTTAGGAAGTGGGGAAGAGTGTTTTAAAGACTAAAGATTGAATCTTTGAATGAAAATACCTTAATCAAGGTATTAATTATGTCACTAGACCTTTTTAATGTATAAAGATTAAATCTTAGAAAGAAAATGAGAGTTTTGAGTTAAACTTATTCGAGTTCCCTTTGACGTAACGGAGAGTGTTTTAATGTGTAAAGATTGAATCTTTGAATGAAATTACCTCAATCAAGGTACCTATTATGTCAATGGACCTTTTTAATGTATAAAGATTTAATCTTTGATTTAAAATGAGAATTTTGAGTTTAACTTATTCGAGTTCCCTAAGAAGTCGCGAAGAGTGTTTTAATGACCATATATTGAATCCTTGAATGAAAATACCTCAATCAAGGTACTAATTTTGTCACTAGAACTTTTTAATGATTAAAGATTGAATCTTTAAAAGAAAATGAGAGTTTGGAGTTAAACTTATTCGAGTTCCCTTTTACGCCCCGAAGTGTGTTTAAATGAGTACGGATTGAATCTTTGAATGAAAATTCCTCACTCAAGGTACCTATTATGTTAGTAGACCAATTTAATGTACAAAGATTAAATCTTTGAACGAAAATGAGAGTTTTGAGTTAAACTTATACGAGTTCCCTTTAATATCACGAAGAGTGTTTTAATTAGTAAAGATTGAATATATGAAAGAAATTACCTCAATCACGGTACCGATTATGCCACATGACCTTTTTAATGTATAAAGAATGAATCTTTGAAAGAAAAAGAGAGTTTTGAGTGTAACTTATTTGAGTTCCCAACGTAATCTCGTAGAATGCTTTAATGACTAAAGATTGAATCCTTTAATGGAAATACCTCAATCAAGGTGCCTATTATGTCACTTGGCCTTTTTAATGTATAAAGATTAAATCTTTGGAATAAAATGAGAGTTTTAAGTTAAACTTATAATAGTTCCCTTCGACGTCACGAAGAGTGTATTAATGAGCAAAGATTGAATCTTTGAGCAAAATTACCTCAATCACGATACCTATTATGTCACAAGATTTTTTTAACGTATAACGGTTGAATCTTTGAAAGAAAATGAGAGTTTTGAGTTTAACTTATTCGAGTTCCCTTTGAAGTCGCGAAGAGTGTTTTAATGACTAAAAATTGAATCTTTGAATGAAAATACCTCAATCAAGGTACCTATTGTGTCATTAGAGCTTCTTAATGTATAAAGATTCAATCTTTGAAAGAAAATGAGAGTTTTGAGTTAAACTTATTCGAGATCCCTTTGACGTCCCAAAGAGTATTTTAATGAGTAAAGATTGAATATTTGAATGTAAACACCTCAATCATGGTACCTATTATGTCACTAAACTATTTTAATGTATAAAGATTAAATTTTTTAAAGAAAATGAGACTTTTGAGTTAAACTTATTCGAATTTCCTTTGAGATCACGGAGAGTGTTCTAATGAGTAAAGATTGAATCATTGAATAAAATTATCTCAATTAAGGTGGCTATTATGTCACTAGGCCTTTTTAATGTATAAAGATTGAATCTTTGAAAGAAAATGAGAGTTTTGAGTTAAACTTATTCGACTTTCCTATAAAGTCGTGACAAGTGTTTTAATGACAAAAGACTGAATCTTTGAATAAAAATACCTCAATCAAGGTACCTATTATATCGCTAGACCTTTTTATGGTATAAAGATTCAATTTTTGGAAGAAACTGAGAGGTTTGAGTTTAACTTATTCGAGTTCCATATGAAGTGACGAAGAGTGTTTTAATAACGAAAGATTGAATCTTTGAATGAAGATTCCTCAATCAAGGTACCTATTGTGTCACTAGACCTTTCTAATGTATAAGTATTTAATCTTTGAAAGAGAAATAGATTTTTGAGTTAAAGTTGTTTGAATTCCCTTTGAGGTCCCAAAGAATATTTTAATGTGAAAAGATTGAATTTTCGAATGAAAAATTCTCAATCACGGTACCTATTATGTGACTAGACCTTCTTAAAGTATAAAGATTGAATCTTTGAAAGAAAATTAGAGTTTTGAGTTAAACTTGTTGGAGTTCCCTTTGACGTCCCGAAGAGTGTTTTAATGAGTAAAGGTTGAATATTTGAATGAAAATACTTCTAACTAGGTACCAATTATGTCTCTAGACCTTTTTAATGTTTAAAGATTGAATCTTTGAAAGACAATGAGAGTTTTGAGTTAAACTTATTTGACTTCCCTATGAAGTCGTGACGAGTGTTTTAATGACTAAAGACTGAATCTTTGAATGAAAATACCTCAATCAAGGTGCCTATTATTTCACTAGACCTTTTTAAGGTACAAAGATTGAATTTGTGAAAGAAAATGAGAGGTTTGAGTTTAACTTATTCGAGTACCCTATGAAGTCACGAAGAGTGTTTTAATAACTAAAGATTGAATCTTTAAATGAAAATACCTTAATCAAGGTACCTAATATGCCACTAGTCCTTTTTTTTGCACAAATATTTAATCTTTGAAAGAGAGAGAGATTTTTGAGTTAAACTTGTTTGAATTCCCTTGGACGTCCCAAAGAGTATTTTAATGAGAAAAGATTGAATCTTTGAATGAAAAATTCTCAATCAAGGTACCTATTATATCGCTAGACCTTTTAAAGTATAAGGGTTGAATCTTTGAAAGAAAATTAGAGTTTTGAGTTAAACTTATTCGAATTCCCTTTGACATCCCGAAAAGTGTTTTAATGAGCAAAGGTTGAATCTTTGAATGAAATTACTTCTAACAAGGTACCAATTATGTCTCTAGACCATTTTAATGTATGAAGATTGAATCTTTGAAAGAAAATGAGAGTTTTGAGTTTAACTTCTTCGAGTTCACTATGTAGTCGTGAATTGTGTTTTTGGGACAAAAGATTGAATCTTTGAATGAAATTACTTCAATCAAGGTACCAGTTATGTCACCAGACAATTTTAATCTATAAAGATTGAATCTTTTGAACGAAAATGATAGTTTTGAGGAAAACCTGTTCGAGTTCGCTACGAAGTCGCGAAGTGTGTTTTAATGACTACAGATTGAATCTTTGAATGAAAATACCTCAATTAAGGTACCAATTATGTCACAAGACCTTTTTAATGAGTAAAGATCAAGTCTTTAAAAGAAAGCGAGGGTTTTAAGTTAAACTTATTCGAGTTCCCTTTGACGTCTCGAAGAGTGTTTAAAAGAGTAAGGATTGAATCTTTGAATGAGAATTCCTCAATCAAGCTACCAATGTAAAGATTGAATCTTTGAGTGAAATTAACACAATCAAGGTAACTACTATGTCACTAGACCTTATTAATGTATAACGATTCAATCTTTGAAAGAAAACGAAAATTTTGAGTTTAACTAGTTCGAATTCCTTAGGAAGTGGCGAAGAGTGTTTTAAAGACTAAAGATTGAATCTTTGAATGAAAATACCTTAATCAAGGTATTAATTATGTCACTAGACCTTTTTAAGGTATAAAGATTAAATCTTAGAAAGAAAATGAGAGTTTTGAGTTAAACTTATTCGAGTTCCCTTTGACGTAACGGAGAGTGTTTTAATATGTAAAGATTGAATCTTTGAATGAAATTACCTCAATCAAGGTACCTATTATGTCAATGGACCTTTTTAATGTGTAAAGATTTAATCTTTGATTTAAAATGAGAATTTTCAGTTTAACTTATTCGAGTTCCCTAAGAAGTCGCGAAGAGTGTTTTAATGACCATAGATTGAATCCTTGAATGAAAATACCTCAATCAAGGTACAAATTTTGTCACTAGAACTTTTTAATGATTAAAGATTGAATCTATAAAAGAAAATGAGAGTTTGGAGTTAAACTTATTCGAGTTCCCTTTTACGCCCCGAAGTGTGTTTAAATGAGTACGGATTGAATCTTTGAATGAAAATTCCTCACTCAAGGTACCTATTATGTCACTAGAACATTTTAATGTACAAAGATTAAATCTTTGAACGAAAATGAGAGTTTTGAGTTAAACTTATACGAGTTCCCTTTAATATCACGAAGAGTGTTTTAATTAGTAAAAATTGAATATATGAAAGAAATTACCTCAATCACGGTACCGATTATGCCACATGACCTTTTTAATGTATAAAGAATGAATCTTTGAAAGAAAAAGAGAGTTTTGAGTGTAACTTATTTGAGTTCCCAACGTAATTTCGTAGAATGCTTTAATGTCTAAAGATTGAATCCTTTAATGGAAATACCTCAATCAAGGTGCCTATTATGTCACTTGGCCTTTTTAATGTATAAAGATTAAATCTTTGGAATAAAATGAGAGTTTTAAGTTAAACTTATAATAGTTCCCTTCGACGTCACGAAGAGTGTATTAATGAGTAAAGATTGAATCTTTGAGCAAAATTACCTTAATCACGATACCTATTATGTCACAAGACCTTTTTAACGTATAACGGTTGAATCTTTGAAAGAAAATGAGAGTTTTGAGTTTAACTTATTCGAGTTCCCCTTGAAGTCGTGAAGAGTGTTTTAATGACTAACAATTGAATCTTTGAATGAAAATACCTCAATCAAGGTACCTATTGTGTCATTAGAGCTTTTTAATGTATAAAGATTGAATCTTTGAAAGAAAATGAGAGTTTTGAGTTAAACTTATTCGAGATCCCTTTGACGTCCCAAAGAGTATTTTAATGAGTAAAGATTGAATATTTGAATGTAAACACCTCAATCATGGTACCTATTATGTCACTAAACCATTTTAATGTATAAAGATTAAATTTTTTAAAGAAAATGAGACTTTTGAGTTAAACTTATTCGAATTTCCTTTGAGATCACGAAGAGTGTTCTAATGAGTAAAGATTGAATCATTGAATAAAATTATCTCAATTAAGTTGGCTATTATGTCACTAGACCTTTTTAATGTATAAAGATTGAATCTTTGAAAGAAAATGAGAGTTTTGAGTTAAACTTATTCGACTTTCCTATGAAGTCGTGACAAGTGTTTTAATGACAAAAGACTGAATCTTTGAATAAAAATACCTCAATCAAGGTACCTATTATATCGCTAGACCTTTTTATGGTATAAAGATTCAATTTTTGGAAGAAAATGAGAGGTTTGAGTTTAACATATTCGAGTTCCATATGAAGTGACGAAGAGTGTTTTAATAACGAAAGATTGAATCTTTGAATGAAGATTCCTCAATCAAGGTACCTATTGTGTCACTAGACCTTTCTAATGTATAAGTATTTAATCTTTGAAAGGGAAAGAGATTTTTCAGTTAAAGTTGTTTGAATTCCCTTTGACGTCCCAAAGAATATTTTAATGTGAAAAGATTGAATCTTTGAATGAAAAATACTCAATCACGGTACCTATTATGTGACTAGACCTTCTTAAAGTATAAAGATTGAATCTTTGAAAGAAAATTAGAGTTTTGAGTTAAACTTGTTGGAGTTCCCTTTGACGTCCCGAAGAGTGTTTTAATGAGTAAAGGTTGAATCTTTGAATGAAAATACTTCTAACTAGGTACCAATTATGTCTCTAGACCTTTTTAATGTTTAAAGATTGAATCTTTGAAAGACAATGAGAGTTTTGAGTTAAACTTATTTGACTTCCCTATGAAGTCGTGACGAGTGTTTTAATGACTAAAGACTGAATCTTTGTATGAAAATACCTCAATCAAGGTGCCTATTATTTCACTAGACCTTTTTAAGGTACAAAGATTGAATTTGTGAAAGAAAATGAAAGGTTTGAGTTTAACTTATTCGAGTACCCTATGAAGTCGCGAAGAGTGTTTTAATAACTAAAGATTGAATCTTTAAATGAAAATACCTTAATCAAGGTACCTATTATGCCACTAGTCCTTTTTTTTGCACAAATATTTAATCTTTGAAAGCGAGAGAGATTTTTGAGTTAAACTTGTTTGAATTCCCTTGGACGTCCCAAAGAGTATTTTAATGAGAAAAGATTGAATCTTTGAATGAAAAATTCTCAATCAAGGTACCTATTATATCCCTAGACCTTTTAAAGTATAAGGGTTAAATCTTTGAAAGAAAATTAGAGTTTTGAGTTAAACTTATTCGAATTCCCTTTGACGTCCCGAAAAGTGTTTTAATGAGCAAAGGTTGAATCTTTGAATGAAATTACTTCTAACAAGGTACCAATTATGTCTCTAGACCATTTTAATGCTTGAAGATTGAATCTTTGTAAGAAAATGAGAGTTTTGAGTTTAACTTCTTCGAGTTCACTATGTAGTCGTGAATTGTGTTTTAGGGACAAAAGATTGAATCTTTGAATGAAATTACTTCAATCAAGGTGCCAGTTATGTCACCAGACAATTTTAATCTATAAAGATTGAATCTTTTGAACGAAAATGATAGTTTTGAGGAAAACCTGTTCGAGTTCGCTACGAAGTCGCGAAGTGTGTTTTAATGACTACAGATTGAATCTTTGAATGAAAATACCTCAATTAAGGTACCAATTATGTCACAAGACCTTTTTAATGAGTAAAGATCGAGTCTTTAAAAGAAAGCGAGGGTTTTAAGTTAAACTTATTCGAGTTCCCTCTGACGTCTCGAAGAGTGTTTAAAAGAGTAAGGATTGAATCTTTGAATGAGAATTCCTCAATCAAGCTACCAATGTAAAGATTGAACCTTTGAGTGAAATTAACACAATCAAGGTAACTACTATGTCACTAGACCTTATTAATGTATAACGATTCAATCTTTGAAAGAAAACGAAAATTTTGAGTTTAACTAGTTCGAATTCCTTAGGAAGTGGCGAAGAGTGTTTTAAAGACTAAAGATTGAATCTTTGAATGAAAATACCTTAATCAAGGTATTAATTATGTCACTAGACCTTTTTAATGTATAAAGATTAAATCTTAGAAAGAAAATGAGAGTTTTGAGTTAAACTTATTTGAGTTCCTTTTGACGTAACGGAGAGTGTTTTAATGTGTAAAGATTGAATCTTTGAATGAAATTACCTCAATCAAGGTACCTATTATGTCAATGGACCTTTTTAATGTATAAAGATTTAATCATTGATTTAAAATGAGAATTTTCAGTTTAACTTATTCGAGTTCCCTAAGAAGTCGCGAAGAGTGTTTTAATGACCATAGATTGAATCCTTGAATGAAAATACCTCAATCAAGGTACTAATTTTGTCACTGGAACTTTTTAATGATTAAAGATTGAATCTTTAAAAGAAAATGAGAGTTTGGAGTTAAACTTATTCGAGTTCCCTTTTACGCACCGAAGTGTGTTTCAATAAGTACGGATTGAATCTTTGAATGAAAATTCCTCACTCAAGGTACCTATTATGTCACTAGAACATTTTAATGTACAAAGATTAAATCTTTGAACGAAAATGAGAGTTTTGAGTTAAACTTATACGAGTTCCCTTTAATATCACGAAGAGTGTTTTAATTAGTAAAGATTGAATATATGAAAGAAATTACCTCAATCACGGTACCGATTATGCCACATGACCTTTTTAATGTATAAAGAATGAATCTTTGAAAGAAAAAGAGAGTTTTGAGTGTAACTTATTTGAGTTCCCAACGTAATCTCGTAGAATGCTTTAATGACTAAAGATTGAATCCTTTAATGGAAATACCTCAATCAAGGTGCCTATTATGTCACTTGGCCTTTTTAATGTATAAAGATTAAATCTTTGGAATAAAATGAGAGTTTTAAGTTAAACTTATAATAGTTCCCTTCGACGTCACGAAGAGTGTATTAATGAGCAAAGATTGAATTTTTGAGCAAAATTACCTCAATCACAATACCTATTATGTCACAAGACCTTTTTAACGTATAACGGTTGAATCTTTGAAAGAAAATGAGAGTTTTGAGTTTAACTTATTCGAGTTCCCTTTGAAGTCGCGAAGAGTGTTTTAATGACTAAAAATTGAATCTTTGAATGAAAATACCTCAATCAAGGTACCTATTGTGTCATTAGAGCTTCTTAATGTATAAAGATTGAATCTTTGAAAGAAAATGAGAGTTTTGAGTTAAACTTATTCGAAATCCCTTTGACGTCCCAAAGAGTATTTTAATGAGTAAAGATTGAATATTTGAATGTAAACACATCAATCATGGTACCTATTATGTCACTAAACCATTTTAATGTATAAAGATTAAATTTTTTAAAGAAAATGAGACTTTTGAGTTAAACTTATTCGAGTTTCCTTTGAGATCACGGAGAGTGTTCTAATGAGTAAAGATTGAATCATTGAATAAAATTATCTCAATTAAGGTGGCTATTATGTCACTAGGCCTTTTTAATGTATAAAGATTGAATCTTTGAGAGAAAATTAGAGTTTTGAGTTAAACTTATTCGACTTTCCTATGAAGTCGTGACAAGTTTTTTAATGACAAAAGACTGAATCTTTGAATAAAAATACCTCAATCAAGGTACCTATTATATCGCTAGACCTTTTTATGGTATAAAGATTCAATTTTTGGAAGAAAATGAGAGGTTTGAGTTTAACTTATACGAGTTCCAAATGAAGTCACGAAGAGTGTTTTAATAACGAAAGATTGAATCTTTGAATGAAGATTCCTCAATCAAGGTACCTATTGTGTCACTAGACATTTCTAATGTATAAGTATTTAATCTTTGAAAGAGAAAGAAATTTTTGAGTTAAAGTTGTTTGAATTCCCTTTGACGTCCCAAAGAATATTTTAATGTGAAAAGATTGAATCTTTGAATGAAAAATTCTCAATCACGGTACCTATTATGTGACTAGACCTTCTTAAAGTATAAAGATTGAATCTTTGGAAGAAAATTAGAGTTTTGAGTTAAACTTGTTGGAGTTCCCTTTGACGTCCCGAAGAGTGTTTTAATGAGTAAAGGTTGAATCTTTGAATGAAAATACTTCTAACTAGGTACCAATTATGTCTCTAGACCTTTTTAATGTTTAAAGATTGAATCTTTGAAAGACAATGAGAGTTTTAAGTTAAACTTATTTGACTTCCCTATGAAGTCGTGACGAGTGTTTTAATGACTAAAGACTAAATCTTTGTATGAAAATACCTTAATCAAGGTGCCTATTATTTCACTAGACCTTTTTAAGGTACAAAGACTGAATTTGTGAAAGAAAATGAGAGGTTTGAGTTTAACTTATTCGAGTTCCCTATGAATTCGCGAAGAGTGTTTTAATAACTAAAGATTGAATCTTTAAATGAAAATACCTTAATCAAGGTACCTATTATGTCACTAGTCCTTTTTTTTGCACAAATATTTAATCTTTGAAAGAGAGAGAGATTTTTGAGTCAAACTTGTTTGAATTCCCTTGGACGTCCCAAAGAGTATTTTAATGAGAAAAGATTGAATCTTTGAATGAAAAATTCTCAATCAAGGTACCTATTATATCGCTAGACCTTTTAAAGTATAACGGTTGAATCTTTGAAAGAAAATTAGAGTTTTGAGTTAAACTTATTCGAATTCCCTTTGACGTCCCGAAAAGTGTTTTAATGAGCAAAGGTTGAATCTTTGAATGAAATTACTTCTAACAAGGTACCAATTATGTCTCTAGACCATTTTAATGTATGAAGATTGAATCTTTGAAAGAAAATGAGAGTTTTGAGTTTAACTTCTTCGAGTTCACTATGTAGTCGTGAATTGTGTTTTAGGGACAAAAGATTGAATCTTTGAATGAAATTACTTCAATCAAGGTACCAGTTATGTCACCAGACAATTTTAATCTATAAAGATTGAATCTTTTGAACGAAAATGATAGTTTTGAGGAAAACCTGTTCGAGTTCGCTACGAAGTCGCGAAGTGTGTTTTAATGACTACAGATTGAATCTTTGAATGAAAATACCTCAATTAAGGTACCAATTATGTCACAAGACCTTTTTAATGAGTAAAGATCGAGTCTTTAAAAGAAAGCGAGGGTTTTAAGTTAAACTTATTCGAGTTCCCTTTGACGTCTCGAAGAGTGTTTAAAAGAGTAAGGATTGAATCTTTGAATGAGAATTCCTCAATCAAGCTACCAATGTAAAGATTGAGTCTTTGAGTAAAATTAACACAATCAAGGTAACTACTTTGTCACTAGACCTTATTAATGTATAACGATTCAATCTTTGAAAGAAAACGAAAATTTTGAGTTTAACTAGTTCGAATTCCTTAGGAAGTAGTGAAGAGTGTTTTAAAGACTAAAGATTGAATCTTTGAATGAAAATACCTTAATCAAGGTATTAATTATGTCACTAGACCTTTTTAATGTATAAAGATTAAATCTTAGAAAGAAAATGAGAGTTTTGAGTTAAACTTATTCGAGTTACCTTTGATGTAACGGAGAGTGTTTTAATGTGCAAAGATTGAATCTTTGAATGAAATTACCTCAATCAAGGTACCTATTATGTCAATGGACCTTTTTAATGTATAAAGATTTAATCTTTGATTTAAAATGAGAATTTTGAGTTTAACTTATTCGAGTTCCCTAAGAAGTCGCGAAGAGTGTTTTAATGACCATAGATTTAATCCTTGAATGAAAATACCTCAATCAAGGTACTAATTTTGTCACTAGAACTTTTTAATGAATAAAGATTGAATCTTTAAAAGAAAATGAGAGTTTGGAGTTAAACTTATTCGAGTTCACTTTTACGCCACGAAGTGTGTTTAAATGAGTACGGATTGAATCTTTGAATGAAAATTCCTCACTCAAGGTACCTATTATGTCAGTAGACCATTTTAATGTACAAAGATTAAATCTTTGAACGAAAATGAGAGTTTTGAGTTAAACTTATACGAGTTCCCTTTAATATCACGAAGAGTGTTTTAATTAGTAAAGATTGAATATATGAAAGAAATTACCTCAATCACGGTGCCGATTATGCCACATGACCTTTTTAATGTATAAAGAATGAATCTTTGAAAGAAAAAGAGAGTTTTGAGTGTAACTTATTTGAGTTCCCAACGTAATCTCGTAGAATGCTTTAATGACTAAAGATTGAATCCTTCAATGGAAATACCTCAATCAAGGGGCCTGTTATGTCACTTGGCCTTCTTAATGTATAAAGATTAAATCTTTGGAATAAAATGAGAGTTTTAAGTTAAACTTATAATAGTTCCCTTTGACGTCACGAAGAGTGTATTAATGAGTAAAGATTGAATCTTTGAGCAAAATTACCTCAATCACGATACCTATTATGTCACAAGACCTTTTTAACGTATAACAGTTGAATCTTTGAAAGAAAATGAGAGTTTTGAGTTTAACTTATTCGAGTTCCCTTTGAAGTCGCGAAGAGTGTTTTAATGACTAAAAATTGAATCTTTGAATGAAAATACCTCAATCAAGGTACCTATTGTGTCATTAGAGCTTCTTAATGTATAAAGATTGAATCTTTGAAAGAAAATGAGAGTTTTGAGTTAAACTTATTCGAGGTCCCTGTGACGTCCCAAAGAGTATTTTAATGAGTTAAGATTGAATATTTGAATGTAAACACCTCAATCATGGTACCTATTATGTCACTAAACCATTTTAATGTATAAAGATTAAATTTTTTAAAGAAAATGAGACTTTTGAGTTAAACTTATTCGAGTTTCCTTTGAGATCACGGAAAGTGTTCTAATGAGTAAAGATTGACTCATTGAATAAAATTATCTCAATTAAGGTGGCAATTATGTCACTAGGCCTTTTTAATATATAAAGATTGAATCTTTGAAAGAAATTGAGAGTTTTGAGTTAAACTTATTCGACTTCCCTATGAAGTCGTGACAAGTGTTTTAATGACAAAAGACTGAATCTTTGAATAAAAATACCTCAATCAAGGTACCTATTATATCGCTAGACCTTTTTAAGGTATAAAGATTCAATTTTTGGAAGAAAATGAGAGGTTTGAGTTTAACTTATTCGAGTTCCATATGAAGTCACGAAGAGTGTTTTAATAACGAAAGATTGAATCTTTGAATGAAGATTCCTCAATCAAGGTACCTATTGTGTCACTAGACCTTTCTAATGTATAAGTATTTAATCTTTGAAAGAGGAAGAGATTTTTGAGTTAAAGTTGTTTGAATTCCCTTTGACGTCCCAAAGAGTATTTCAATGTGAAAAGATTGAATCTTTGAATGAAAAATTCTCAATCACGGTACCTATTATGTGACTAGACCTTCTTAAAGTATAAAGATTGTATCTTTGAAAGAAAATTAGAGTTTTGAGTTAAACTTGTTGGAGTTCCCTTTGACGTCCCGAAGAGTGTTTTAATGAGTAAAGGTTGAATCTTTGAATGAAAATACTTCTAACTAGGTACCAATTATGTCTCTAGACCTTTTTAATGTTTAAAGATTGAATCTTTGAAAGACAATGAGAGTTTTCAGTTAAACTTATTTGACTTCCCTATGAAGTCGTGACGAGTGTTTTAATGACTAAAGACTGAATCTTTGTATGAAAATACCTCAATCAAGGTGCCTATTATTTCACTAGACCTTTTTAAGGTACAAAGATTGAATTTGTGAAAGAAAATGAGAGGTTTGAGTTGAACTTATTCGAGTTCCCTATGAAGTCGCGAAGAGTGTTTTAATAAATAAAGATTGAATCTTTAAATGAAAATACCTCAATCAAGGTACCTATTATGTCACTAGTCCTTTTTTTTGCACAAATATTTAATCTTTGAAAGAGAGAGAGATTTTTGAGTTAAACTTGTTTGAATTCCCTTGGACGTCCCAAAAAGTATTTTAATGAGAAAAGATTGAATCTTTGAATGAAAAATTCTCAATCAAGGTACCTATTATATCGCTAGACCTTTTAAAGTATAAGGGTTGAATCTTTGAAAGAAAATTAGAGTTTTGAGTTAAACTTATTCGAATTTCCTTTGACGTCCCGAAAAGTGTTTTAATGAGCAAAGGTTGAATCTTTGAATGAAATTACTTCTAACAAGGTACCAATTATGTCTCTAGACCATTTTAATGTATGAAGATTGAATCTTTGAAAGAAAATGAGAGTTTTGAGTTTAACTTCTTCGAGTTCACTATGTAGTCGTGAATTGTGTTTTAGGGACAAAAGATTGAATCTTTGAATGAAATTACTTCAATCAAGGTACCAGTTATGTCACCAGACAATTTTAATCCATAAAGATTGAATCTTTTGAACGAAAATGATAGTTTTGAGGAAAACCTGTTCGAGTTCGCTACGAAGTCGCGAAGTGTGTTTTAATGACTACAGATTGAATCTTTGAATGAAAATACCTCAATTAAGGTACCAATTATGTCACAAGACCTTTTTAATGAGTAAAGATCGAGTCTTTAAAAGAAAGCGAGGGTTTTAAGTTAAACTTATTCGAGTTCCCTTTGACGTCTCGAAGAGTGTTTAAAAGAGTAAGGATTGAATCTTTGAATGAGAATTCCTCAATCAAGCTACCAATGTAAAGATTGAATCTTTGAGTGAAATTAACACAATCAAGGTAACTACTATGTCACTAGACCTTATTAATGTATAACGATTCAATCTTTGAAAGAAAATGAAAATTTTGAGTTTAACTAGTTCGAATTCCTTATGAAGTGGCGAAGAGTGTTTTAAAGACTAAAGATTGAATCTTTGAATGGAAATACCTTAATCAAGGTATTAATTATGTCACTAGACCTTTTTAATGTATAAAGATTAAATCTTAGAAAGAAAATGAGAGTTTTGAGTTAAACTTATTCGAGTTCCCTTTGACGTAACGGAGAGTGTTTTAATGTGTAAAGATTGAATCTTTGAATGAAATTATCTCAATCAAGGTACCTATTATGTCAATGGACCTTTTTAATGTATAAAGATTTAATCTTAGATTTAAAATGAGAATTTTGAGTTTAACTTATTCGAGTTCCCTAAGAAGTCGCGAAGAGTGCTTTAATGACCATAGATTTAATCCTTGAATGGAAATACCTCAATCAAGGTACTAATTTTGTCACTAGAACTTTTTAATGAATAAAGATTGAATCTTTAAAAGAAAATTAGAGTTTGGAGTTAAACTTATTCGAGTTCCCTTTTACGCCCCGAAGTGTGTTTAAATGAGTACGGATTGAATCTTTGAATGAAAATTCCTCACTCAAGGTACCTATTATGTCACTAGACCATTTTAATGTACAAAGATTAAATCTTTGAACGAAAATGAGAGTTTTGAGTTAAACTTATACGAGTTCCCTTTAATATCACGAAGAGTGTTTTAATTAGTAAAGATTGAATATATGAAAGAAATTACCTCAATCACGGTACCGATTACGCCACATGACCTTTTTAATGTATAAAGAATGAATCTTTGAAAGAAAAAGAGAGTTTTGAGTGTAACTTATTTGACTTCCCAACGTAATCTCGTAGAATGCTTTAATGACTAAAGATTGAATCCAATAATGGAAATGCCTCAATCAAGGTGCCTTTTATGTCACTTGGCCTTTTTAATGTATAAAGATTAAATCTTTGGAATAAAATGAGAGTTTTAAGTTAAACTTATAATAGTTCCCTTTGACGTCACGAGGAGTGTATTAATGAGTAAAGATTGAATCTTTGAGCAAAATTACCTCAATCACGATACCTATTATGTCACAAGACCTTTTTAACGTATAACGGTTGAATCTTTGAAAGAAAATGAGAGTTTTGAGTTTAACTTATTCGAGTTCCCTTTGAAGTCGCGAAGAGTGTTTTAATGACTAAAAATTGAATCTTTGAATGAAAATACCTCAATCAAGGTACCTATTGTGTCATTAGAGCTTCTTAATGTATAAAGATTGAATCTTTGAAAGAGAATGAGAGTTTTAAGTTAAACTTATTCGAGGTCCCTTTGACATCCCAAAGAGTATTTTAATGCGTAAAGATTGAATATTTGAATGTAAACACCTCAATCATGGTACCTATTATGTCACTAAACCATTTTAATGTATAAAGATTAAATTTTTTAAAGAAAATGAGACTTTTGAGTTAAACTTATTCGAGTTTCCTTTGAGATCACGGAGAGTGTTCTAATGAGTAAAGATTGAATCATTGAATAAAATTATCTCAATTAAGGTGGCTATTATGTCACTAGGCCTTTTTAATATATTAAGATTGAATCTTTGAAAGAAAATGAGAGTTTTGAATTAAACTTATTCGACTTCCCTATGAAGTCGTGACAAGTGTTTTAATGACAAAAGACTGAATCTTTGAATAAAAATACCTCAATCAAGGTACTTTTTATATCGCTAGACCTTTTTAAGGTATAAAGATTCAATTTTTGGAAGAAAATGAGAGGTTTGAGTTTAACTTATTCGAGTTCCATATGAATTCACGAAGAGTGTTTTAATAACGAAAGATTGAATCTTTGAATGAAGATTCCTCAATCAAGGTACCTATTGTGTCACTAGACCTTTCTAATGTATAAGTATTTAATCTTTGAAAGAGAAAGAGATTTTTGAGTTAAAGTTGTTTGAATTCCCTTTGACGTCCCAAAGAGTATTTTAATGTGAAAAGATTAAATCTTTGAATGAAAAATTCTCAATCACGGTACCTATTATGTGACTAGACTTTCTTAAAATATAAAGATTGAATCTTTGAAAGAAAATTAGAGTTTTGAGTTAAAGTTGTTGGAGTTCCTTTTGACGTCCCGAAGAGTGTTTTAATGAGTAAAGGTTGAATCTTTCAATGAAAATACTTCTAACTAGGTACCAATTATGTCTCTAGACCTTTTTAATGTTTAAAGTTGTTGGAGTTCCTTTTGACGTCCCGAAGAGTGATTTTTGAGTTAAACTTGTTTGAATTCCCTTGGACGTCCCAAAAAGTATTTTAATGAGAAAAGATTTAATCTTTGAATGAAATTACTCCTAACAAGGTACCAATTATGTCTCTAGACCATTTTAATGTATGAAGATTGAATCTTTGAAAGAAAATGAGAGTTTTGAGTTTAACTTCTTCGAGTTCACTATGTAGTCGTGAATTGTGTTTTAGGGACAAAAGATTGAATCTTTGAATGAAATTACTTCAATCAAGGTACCAGTTATGTCACCGAACAATTTTAATCCATAAAGATTGAATCTTTTGAACGAAAATGATAGTTTTGAGGAAAACCTGTTCGAGTTCGCTACGAAGTCGCGAAGTGTGTTTTAATGACTACAGATTGAATCTTTGAATGAAAATACCTCAATTAAGGTACCAATTATGTCATAAGTCCTTTTTAATGAGTAAAGATCGAGTCTTTAAAAGAAAGCGAGGGTTTTAAGTTAAACTTATTCGAGTTCCCTTTGACGTCTCGAAGAGTGTTTAAAAGAGTAAGGATTGAATCTTTGAATGAGAATTCCTCAATCAAGCTACCAATGTAAAGATTGAATCTTTGAGTGAAATTAACACAATCAAGGTAACTACTATGTCACTAGACCTTATTAATGTATAACGATTCAATCTTTGAAAGAAAACGAAAATTTTGAGTTTAACTAGTTCGAATTCCTTATGAAGTGGCGAAGAGTGTTTTAAAGACTAAAGATTGAATCTTTGAATGAAAATACCTTAATCAAGGTATTAATTATGTCACTAGACCTTTTTAATGTATAAAGATTAAATCTTAGAAAGAAAATGAGAGTTTTGAGTTAAACTTATTCGAGTTCCCTTTGACGTAACGGAGAGTGTTTTAATGTGTAAAGATTGAATCTTTGAATGAAATTACCTCAATCAAGGTACCTATCATGTCAATGGACCTTTTTAGTGTATAAAGATTTAATCTTTGATTTAAAATGAGAATTTTGAGTTTAACTTATTCGAGTTCCCTACGAAGTCGCGTAGAGTGTTTTAATGACCATAGATTGAATCCTTGAATGAAAATACCTCAATCAAGGTACTAATTTTGTCACTAGAACTTTTTAATGAATAAAGATTGAATCTTTAAAAGAAAATGAGAGTTTGGAGTTAAATTTATTTGAGTTCCCTTTTACACCCCGAAGTGTGTTTAAATGAGTACGGATTGAATCTTTGAATGAAAATTCCTCACTCAAGGTATCTATTATGTCACTAGACCATTTTAATGTACAAAGATTAAATCTTTGAACGAAAATGAGAGTTTTGAGTTAAACTTATACGAGTTCCCTTTAATATCACGAAGAGTGTTTTAATTAGTAAAGATTGAATATATGAAAGAAATTACCTCAATCACGGTACCGATTATCCCACATGACCTTTTTAATGTATAAAGAATGAATCTTTGAAAGAAAAAGAGAGTTTTGAGTGTAACTTATTTGAGTTCCCAACGTAATCTCGTAGAATGCTTTAATGACTAAAGATTGAATCCTTTAATGGAAATGTCTCAATCAAGGTGCATATTATGTCACTTGGCCTTTTTAATGTATAAAGATTAAATCTTTGGAATAAAATGAGAGTTTTAAGTTAAACTTATAATAGTTCCCTTTGACGTCACGAAGAGTGTATTAATGAGTAAAGATTGAATCTTTGAGCAAAATTACCTCAATCACGATACCTATTATGTCACAAGACCTTTTTAACGTATAACGGTTGAATCTTTGAAAGAAAATGAGAGTTTTGAGTTTAACTTATTCGAGTTCCCTTTGAAGTCACAAAGAGTGTTATAATAACTAAAAATTGAATCTTTGAATGAAAATACCTCAATCAAGGTACCTATTGTGTCATTAGAGCTTCTTAATGTATAAAGATTGAATCTTTGAAAGAAAATGAGAGTTTTGAGTTAAACTTATTCGAGGTCCCTTTGACGTCCCAAAGAGAATTTTAATGAGTAACGATTGAATATTTGAATGTAAACACCTCAATCATGGTACCTATTATGTCACTAAACCATTTTAATGTATAAAGATTAAAATTTTTAAAGAAAATGAGACTTTTGAGTTAAACTTATTCGAGTTTCCATTGAGATCACGGAGAGTGTTCTAATGAGTAAAGATTGAATCATTGAATAAAATTATCTCAATTAAGGTGGCTATTATGTCACTAGGCCTTTTTAATATATAAAGATTGAATCTTTGAAAGAAAATGAGAGTTTTGAGTTAAACTTATTCGACTTCCCTATGAAGTCGTGACAAGTGTTTTAATGACAAAAGACTGAATCTTTGAATAAAAATACCTCAATCAAGGTACCTATTATATCGCTAGACCTTTTTAAGGTATAAAGATTCAATTTTTGGAAGAAAATGAGAGGTTTGAGTTTAACTTATTCGAGTTCTATATGAAGTCACGAAGAGTGTTTTAATAACGAAAGATTGAATCTTTGAATGAAGATTCCTCAATCAAGGTACCTATTATGTCACTAGACCTTTCTAATGTATAAGTAATTAATCTTTGAAAGAGAAAGAGATTTTTGAGTTAAAGTTGTTTGAATTCCCTTTGACTCCTAAAGAGTATTTTAATGTGAAAAGATTGAATCTTGGAATGAAAAATTCTCAATCACGGTACCTACTATGTGACTAGACATTCTTAAAGTATAAAGATTGAATCGTTGAAAGAAAATTAGAGTTTTGAGTTAAACTTGTTGGAGTTCCCTTTGACGTCCCGAAGAGTGTTTTAATGAGTAAAGGTTGAATCTTTCAATGAAAATACTTCTAACTAGGTACCAATTATGTCTCTAGACCTTTTTAATGTTTAAAGATTGAATCTTTGAAAGACAATGAGAGTTTTGAGTTAAACTTATTTGACTTCCCTATGAAGTCGTGACGAGTGTTTTAATGACTAAAGACTGAATCTTTGTATGAAAATACCTCAATCAAGGTGCCTATTATTTCACTAGACCTTTTTAAGGTACAAAGATTGAATTTGTGAAAGAAAATGAGAGGTTTGAGTTTAACTTATTCGAGTTCCCTATGAAGTCGCGAAGAGTGTTTTAATGACTAAAGATTGAATCTTTGAATGAAAATACCTCAATCAAGGTACCTGTTATGTAACTAGTCCTTTTTTTTGCTCAAATATTTAATCTTTGAAAGAGAGAGAGATTTTTGAATTAAACTTGTTTGAATTCCCTTGGACTTCCCAAAGAGTATTTTAATGAGAAAAGATTGAATCTTTGAATGAAAAATTCTCAATCAAGGTACCTATTATATCGCTAGAACTTTTAAAATATAAGGGTTGAATCTTTGAAAGAAAATTAGAGTTTTGAGTTAAACTTATTCGAATTCCCTTTGACGTCCCGAAAAGTGTTTTAATGAGCAAAGGTTGAATCTTTGAATGAAATTACTTCTAACAAGGTACCAATTATGTCTCTAGACCATTTTAATGTATGAAGATTGAATCTTTGAAAGAAAATGAGAGTTTTGAGTTTAACTTCTTCGAGTTCACTATGTAGTCGTGAATTGTGTTTTAGGGACAAAAGATTGAATCTTTGAATGAAATTACTTCAATCAAGGTACCAGTTATGTCACCAGACAATTTTAATCTATAAAGATTGAATATTTTGAACGAAAATGATAGTTTTGAGGAAAACCTGTTCGAGTTCGCTACGAAGTCGCGAAGTGTGTTTTAATGACTATAGATTGAATCTTTGAATGAAAATACCTCAATTAAGGTACCAATTATGTCACAAGACCTTTTTAATGAGTAAAGATCGAGTCTTTAAAAGAAAGCGAGGGTTTTAAGTTAAACTTATTCGAGTTCCCTTTGACGTCTCGAAGAGTGTTTAAAAGAGTAAGGATTGAATCTTTGAATGAGAATTCCTCAATCAAGCTACCAATGTAAAGATTGAATCTTTGAGTGAAATTAACACAATCAAGGTAACTACTATGTCACTAGACCTTATTAATGTATAACGATTCAATCTTTGAAAGAAAACGAAAATTTTGAGTTTAACTAGTTCGAATTCCTTATGAAGTGGCGAAGAGTGTTTTAAAGACTAAAGATTGAATTTTTGAACGAAAATACCTTAATCAAGGTATTAATTATGTCACTAGACCTTTTTAATGTATAAAGATTAAATCGTAGAAAGAAAATGAGAGTTTTGAGTTAAACTTATTCGAGTTCCCTTTGACGTAACGGAGAGTGTTTTAATATGTAAAGATTGAATCTTTGAATGAAATTACCTCAATCAAGGTACCTATTATGTCAATGGACCTTTTTAATGTATAAAGATTTAATCTTTGATTTAAAATGAGAATTTTGAGTTTAACTTATACGAGTTCCCTAAGAAGTCGCGAAGAGTGTTTTAATGACCATAGATTGAATCCTTGAACGAAAATACCTCAATCAAGGTACTAATTTTGTCACTAGAACTTTTTAATGAATAAAGATTGAATCTTTAAAAGAAAATGAGAGTTTGGAGTTAAACTTATTCGAGTTCCCTTTTACGCCCCGAAGTGTGTTTAAATGAGTACGGATTGAATCTTTGAATGAAAATTCCTCACTCAAGGTACCTATTATGTCAGTAGACCATTTTAATGTACAAAGATTAAATCTTTGAACGAAAATGAGAGTTTTGAGTTAAACTTATACGAGTTCCCTTTAATATCACGAAGAGTATTTTAATTAGTAAAGATTGAATATATGAAAGAAATTACCTCAATCACGGTACCGATTATGCCACATGACCTTTTTAATGTATAAAGAATGAATCTTTGAAAGAAAAAGAGAGTTTTGAGTGTAACTTATTTGAGTTCCCAACGTAATCTCGTAGAATGCTTTAATGACTAAAGATTGAATCCTTTAGTGGAAATACCTCAATCAAGGTGCCTATTATGTCACTTGGCCTTTTTAATGTATAAAGATTAAATCTTTGGAATAAAATGAGAGTTTTAAGTTAAACTTATAATAGTTCCCTTTGACGTCACGAAGAGTGTATTAATGAGTAAAGATTGAATCTTTGAGCAAAATTACCTTAATCACGATACCTATTATGTCACAAGACCTTTTTAACGTATAACGGTTGAATCTTTGAAAGAAAATGAGAGTTTTGAGTTTAACTTATTCGAGTTCCCTTTGAAGTCGCGAAGAGTGTTTTAATGAATAAAAATTGAATCTTTGAATGAAAATACCTCAATCAAGGTACCTATTGTGTCATTAGAGCTTCTTAATGTATAAAGATTGAATCTTTGAAAGAAAATGAGAGTTTTAAGTTAAACTTATTCGAGGTCCCTTTGACGTCCCCAAGAGTATTTTAATGAGTAAAGATTGAATATTTGAATGTAAACACCTCAATCATGGTACCTATTATGTCACTAAACCATTTTAATGTATAAAGATTAAATTTTTTAAAGAAAATGAGACTTTTGAGTTAAAGTTATTCGAGTTTCCTTTGAGATCACGGAGAGTGTTCTAATGAGTAAAGATTGAATCATTGAATAAAATTATCTCAATTAAGGTGGCTAATATGCCACTAGGCCTTTTTAATATATAAAGATTGAATCTTTGAAAGAAAATGAGAGTTTTGAGTTAAACTTATTCGACTTCCCTATAACGTCGTGACAAGTGTTTTAATGACAAAAGACTGAATCTTTGAATAAAAATACCTCAATCAAGGTACCTATTATATCGCTAGACCTTTTTAAGGTATAAAGATTCAATTTTTGGAAGAAAATGAGAGGTTTGAGTTTAACTTATTCGAGTTCCATATGAAGTCACGAAGAGTGTTTTAATAACGAAAGATTGAATCTTTGAATGAAGATTCCTCAATCAAGGTACCTATTGTGTCACTAGACCTTTCTAATGTATAAGTATTTAATCTTTGAAAGAGAAAGAGATTTTTGAGTTAAAGTTGTTTGAATTCCCTTTGACGTCCCAAATAGTATTTTAATGTGAAAAGATTGAATCTTTGAATGAAAAATTCCCAATCATGGTACCTATTATGTGACTAGACTTTCTTAAAATATAAAGATTGAATCTTTGAAAGAAAATTAGAGTTTTGAGTTAAACTTGTTGGGGTTCCCTTTGACGTCCCGAAGAGTGTTTTAATGAGTAAAGGTTGAATCTTTGAATGAAAATACTTCTAACTAGGTACCAGTTATGTCTCTAGACCTTTTTAATGTTTAAAGATTGAATCTTTGAAATACAATGAGAGTTTTGAGTTAAACTTATTTGACTTCCCTATGAAGTCGTGACGAGTGTTTTAATGACTAAAGACTAAATCTTTGTATGAAAATACCTCAATCAAGGTGCCTATTATTTCACTAGACCTTTTTAAGGTACAAAGATTGAATTTGTGAAAGAAAATGAGAGATTTGAGTTTAACTTACTCGAGTTCCCTATGAAGTCGCGAAGAGTGTTTTAATAACTAAAGATTGAATCTTTGAATGAAAATACCTCAATCAAGGTACCTATTATGTCACTAGTCCTTTTTTTTGCACAAATATTTAATCTTTGAAAGAGAGAGAGATTTTTGAGTTAAACTTGTTTGAATTCCCTTGGACGTCCCAAAAAGTATTTTAATGAGAAAAGATTGAATCTTTGAATAAAAAATTCTCAATCAAGGTACCTATTATATCGCTAGACCTTTTAAAGTATAAGGGTTGAATCTTTGAAAGAAAATTAGAGTTTTGAGTTAAACTTATTCGAATTCCCTTTGACGTCCCGAAAAGTGTTTTAGTGAGCAAAGGTTGAATCTTTGAATGAAATTACTTCTAACAAGGTGCCAATTATGTCTCTAGACCATTTTAATGTATGAAGATTGAATCTTTGAAAGAAAATGAGAGTTTTGAGTTTAACTTCTTCGAGTTCACTATGTAGTCGTGAATTGTGTTTTAGGGACAAAAGATTGAATCTTTGAATGAAATTACTTCAATCAAGGTACCAGTTATGTCACCAGACAATTTTAATCCATAAAGATTGAATCTTTTGAACGAAAATGATAGTTTTGAGGAAAACCTGTTCGAGTTCGCTACGAAGTCGCGAAGTGTGTTTTAATGACTACAGATTGAATCTTTGAATGAAAATACCTCAATTAAGGTACCAATTATGTCACAAGACCTTTTTAATGAGTAAAGATCGAGTCTTTAAAAGAAAGCGAGGGTTTTAAGTTAAACTTATTCGAGTTCCCTTTGACGTCTCGAAGAGTGTTTAAAAGAGAAAGGATTGAATCTTTGAATGAGAATTCCTCAATCAAGCTACCAATGTAAAGATTGAATCTTTGAGTGAAATTAACACAATCAAGGTAACTACTATGTCACTAGACCTTATTAATGTATAACGATTCAATCTTTGAAAGAAAACGAAAATTTTGAGTTTAACTAGTTCGAATTCCTTATGAAGTGGCGAAGAGTGTTTTAAAGACTAAAGATTGAATCTTTGAATGAAAATACCTTAATCAAGGTATTAATTATGTCACTAGACCTTTTTAATGTATAAAGATTAAATCTTAGAAAGAAAAAGAGAGTTTTGAGTTAAACTTATTCGAGTTCCCTTTGACGTAACGGAGAGTGTTTTAATGTGTAAAGATTGAATCTTTGAATGAAATTACCTCAATCAAGGTACCTATTATGTCAATGGACCTTTTTAATGTATAAAGATTTAATCCTTGATCTAAAATGAGAATTTTGAGTTTAACTTATTCGAGTTCCCTAAGAAGTCGCGAAGAGTGTTTTAATGACCATAGATTGAATCCTTGAACGAAAATACCTCAATCAAGGTACTAATTTTGTCACTAGAACTTTTTAATGAATAAAGATTGAATCTTTAAAAGAAAATGAGAGTTTGGAGTTAAACTTATTCGAGTTCCCTTTTACGCCCCGAAGTGTGTTTAAGTGAGTACGGATTGAATCTTTGAATGAAAATTCCTCACTCAAGGTACCTATTATGTCACTAGACCATTTTAATGTACAAAGATTAAATCTTTGAACGAGAATGAGAGTTTTGAGTTAAACTTATACGAGTTCTCTTTAATATCACGAAGAGTGTTTTAATTAGTAAAGATTGAATATATGAAAGAAATTACCTCAATCACGGTACCGATTATGCCACATGACCTTTTTAATGTATAAAGAATGAATCTTTGAAAGAAAAAGAGAGTTTTGAGTGTAACTTATTTGAGTTCCCAACATAATCTCGTAGAATGCTCTAATGACTAAAGATTGAATACTTTATTGGAAATACCTCAATCAAGGTGCCTATTATGTCACTTGGCCTTTTTAATGTATAAAGATTAAATCTTTGGAATAAAATGAGAGTTTTAAGTTAAACTTATAATAGTTCCCTTTGACGTCACGAAGAATGTATTAATGAGTAAAGATTGAATCTTTGAGCAAAATTACCTCAATCACGATACCTGTTATATCACAAGACTTTTTAACGTACAACGGTTGAATCTTTGAAAGAAAGTGAGAGTTTTGAGTTTAACTTATTCGAGTTCCCTTTGAAGTCGCGAAGAGTGTTTTAATGACTAAAAATTGAATCTTTGAATGAAAATACCTCAATCAAGGTACCTATTGTGTCATTAGAGCTTCTTAACGTATAAAGATTGAATCTTTAAAAGAAAATGAGAGTTTTGAGTTAAACTTATTCGAGGTCCCTTTGACGTCCCAAAGAGTATTTTAATGAGTAAAGATTGAATATTTGAATGTAAACACCTCAATCATGGTACCTATTATGTCACTAAACCATTTTAATGTATAAAGATTAAATTTTTTAAAGAAAATGAGACTTTTGAGTTAAACTTATTCGAGTTTCCTTTGAGATCACGGAAAGTGTTCTAATGAGTAAAGATTGACTCATTGAATAAAATTATCTCAATTAAGGTGGCTATTATGTCACTAGGCCTTTTTAATATATAAAGATTGAATCTTTGAAAGAAAATGAGAGTTTTGAGTTAAACTTATTCGACTTCCCTATGAAGTCGTGACAAGTGTTTTAATGACAAAAGACTGAATCTTTGAATAAAAATACCTCAATCAAGGTACCTATTATATCGCTAGACCTTTTTAAGGTATAAAGATTCAATTTTTGGAAGAAAATGAGAGGTTTGAGTTTAACTTATTCGAGTTCCATATGAAGTCACGAAGAGTGTTTTAGTAACGAAAGATTGAATCTTTGAATGAAGATTCCTCAATCAAGGTACCTATTGTGTCACTAGAACTTTCTAATGTATAAGTATTTAATCTTTGAAAGAGAAAGAGATTTTTGTGTTAAAGTTGTTTGAATTCCCTTTGACGTCCCAAAGAGTATTTCAATGTGAAAAGATTGAATCTTTGAATGAAAAATTCTCAATCACGGTACCTATTATGTGACTAGACCTTCTTAAAGTATAAAGATTGAATCTTTGAATGAAGATTCCTCAATCAAGGTACCTATTGTGTCACTAGAACTTTCTAATGTATAAGTATTTAATCTTTGAAAGAGAAAGAGATTTTTGTGTTAAAGTTGTTTGAATTCCCTTTGACGTCCCAAAGAGTATTTCAATGTGAAAAGATTGAATCTTTGAATGAAAAATTCTCAATCACGGTACCTATTATGTGACTAGACCTTCTTAAAGTATAAAGATTGAATCTTTGAAAGAAAATCAGAGTTTTGAGTTAAACTTGTTGGAGTTCCCTTTGACGTCCCGAAGAGTGTTTTAATGAGTAAAGGTTGAATATTTGAATGAAAATACTTCTAACTAGGTACCAGTTATGTCTCTAGACCTTTCTAATGTTTAAAGATTGAATCTTTGAAAGACAATGAGAGTTTTGAGTTAAACTTATTTGACTTCCCTATGAAGTCGTGACGAGTGTTTTAATGACTAAAGACTGAGTCTTTGTATGAAAATACCTCAATCAAGGTGCCTATTATTTCACTAGACCTTTTTAAGGTACAAAGATTGAATTTGTGAAAGAAAATGAGAGGTTTGAGTTTTACTTATTCGAGTTCCCTATGAAGTCGCGAAGAGTGTTTTAATAACTAAAGATTGAATCTTTGAATGAAAATTCCTCAATAAAGGTACCTATTGTGTCACTAGTCCTTTTTTTTGCACAAATATTTAATCTTTGAAAGAGAGAGAGATTTTTGAGTTAAACTTGTTTGAATTCCCTTGGACGTCCCAAAGAGTATTTTAATGAGAAAAGATTGAATATTTGAATGAAAAATTCTCAATCAAGGTACCTATTATATCGCTAGACCTTTTAAAGTATAAGGGTTGAATCTTTGACAGAAAATTAGAGTTTTGAGTTAAACTTATTCGAATTCCCTTTGACGTCCCGAAAGTGTTTTAATGAGCAAAGGTTGAATCTTTGAATGAAATTACATCTAACAAGGTACCAATTATGTCTCTAGACCATTTTAATGTAGGAAGATTGAATCTTTGAAAGAAAATGAGAGTTTTGAGTTTAACTTCTTCGAGTTCACTATGTAGTCGTGAATTGTGTTTTAGGGACAAAAGATTAAATCTTTGAATGAAATTACTTCAATCAAGGTACCAGTTATGTCACCAGACAATTTTAATCCATAAAGATTGAATCTTTTGAATGAAAATGATAGTTTTGAGGAAAACCTGTTCGAGTTCGCTACGAAGTCGCGAAGTGTGTTTTAATGACTACAGATTGAATCTTTGAATGAAAATACCTCAATTAAGGTACCAATTATGTCACAAGACCTTTTTAATGAGTAAAGATCGAGTCTTTAAAAGAAAGCGAGGGTTTTAAGTTAAACTTATTCGAGTTCCCTTTGACGTCTCGAAGAGTGTTTAAAAGAGTAAGGATTGAATCTTTGAATGAGAATTCCCCAATCAAGCTACCAATGTAAAGATTGAATCTTTGAGTGAAATTAACACAATCAAGGTAACTACTATGTCACTAGACCTTATTAATGTATAACGATTCAATCTTTGAAAGAAAACGAAAATTTTGAGTTTAACTAGTTCGAATTCCTTATGAAGTGGCGAAGAGTGTTTTAAAGACTAAAGATTGAATCTTTGAATGAAAATACCTTAATCAAGGTATTAATTATGTCACTAGACCTTTTTAATGTATAAAGATTAAATCTTAGAAAGAAAATGAGAGTTTTGAGTTAAACTTATTCGAGTTCCCTTTGACGTAACGGAGAGTGTTTTAATGTGTAAAGATTGAATCTTTGAATGAAATTACCTCAATCAAGGTACCTACTATGTCAATGGACCTTTTTAATATATAAAGATTTAATCTTTGATTTAAAATGAGAATTTTGAGTTTAACTTATTCGAGTTCCCTAAGAAGTCGCGAAGAGTGTTTTAATGACCATAGATTGAATCCTTGAATGAAAATACCTCAATCAAGGTACTAATTTTGTCACTAGAACTTTTTAATGAATAAAGATTGAATCTTTAAAAGAAAATTAGAGTTTGGAGTTAAACTTATTCGAGTTCCCTTTTATGCCCCGAAGTGTGTTTAAATGAGTACGGATTGAATCTTTGAATGAAAATTCCTCACTAAAGGTACCTATTATGTCACTAGACCATTTTAATGTACAAAGATTAAATCTTTGAACGAAAATGAGAGTTGTGAGTTAAACTTATACGAGTTCCCTTTAATATTACGAAGAGTGTTTTAATTAGTAAAGATTGAATATATGAAAGAAATTACCTCAATCACGGTACCGATTATGCCACATGACCTTTTTAATGTATAAAGAATGAATCTTTGAAAGAAAAAGAGAGTTTTGAGTGTAACTTATTTGAGTTCCCAACGTAATCTCGTAGAATGCTTTAATGACTAAAGATTGAATCCTTTAATGGAAATGCCTCAATCAAGGTGCCTATTATGTCACTTGGCCTTTTTAATGTATAAAGATTAAATCTTTGGAATAAAATAAGAGTTTTCAGTTAAACTTATAATAGTTCCCTTTGACGTCACGAAGAGTGTATTAATGAGTAAAGATTGAATCTTTGAGCAAAATTACCTCAATCACGATACCTATTATGTCACAAGACCTTTTTAACGTATAACGGTTGAATCTTTGAAAGAAAATGAGAGTTTTGAGTTTAACTTATTCGAGTTCCCTTTGAAGTCGCGAAGAGTGTTTTAATGACTAAAAATTGAATCTTTGAATGAAAATACCTCAATCAAGGTACCTATTGTGTCATTAGAGCTTCTTAATGTATAAAGATTGAATCTTTGAAAGAAAATGAGAGTTTTGAGTTAAACTTATTCGAGGTCCCTTTGACGTCCCAAAGAGTATTTTAATGAGTAAAGATTGAATATTTGAATGTAAACACCTCAATCATGGTACCTATTATGTCACTAAACCATTTTAATGTATAAAGATTAAATTTTTTAAAGAAAATGAGACTTTTGAGTTAAACTTATTCGAGTTACCTTTGAGATCACGGAAAGTGTTCTAATGAGTAAAGATTGACTCATTGAATAAAATTATCTCAATTAAGGTGGCTATTATGTCACTAGGCCTTTTTAATATATAAAGATTGAATCTTTGAAAGAAAATGAGAGTTTTGAGTTAAACTTATTCGACTTCCCTATGAAGTTGTGACAAGTGTTTTAATGATAAAAGACTGAATCTTTGAATAAAAATACCTCAATCAAGGTACCTATTATATCGCTAGACCTTTTTAAGGTATAAAGATTCAATTTTTGGAAGAAAATGAGAGGTTTGAGTTTAACTTATTCGAGTTCCATATGAAGTCACGAAGAGTGTTTTAATAACGAAAGATTGAATCTTTGAATGAAGATTCCTCAATCAAGGTACCTATTGTGTCACTGGACCATTCTAATGTATAAGTATTTAATCTTTGAAAGAGAAAGAGATTTTTGAGTTAAAGTTGTTTGAATTCCCTTTGACGTCCCAAAGAGTATTTCAATGTGAAAAGATTGAATCTTTGAATGAAAAATTCTCAATCACGGTACCTATTATGTGACTACACCTTCTTAAAGTATAAAGATTGAATCTTTGAAAGAAAATTAGAGTTTTGAGTTAAACTTGTTGGAGTTCCCATTGACGTCCCGAAGAGTGTTTTAATGAGTAAAGGTTGAATCTTTGAATGAAAATACTTCTAACTAGGTACCAATTATGTCTCTAGACCTTTTTAATGTTTAAAGATTGAATCTTTGAAAGATAATGAGAGTTTTGAGTTAAACTTATTTGACTTCCCTATGAAATCGTGACGAGTGTTTTAATGACTAAAGACTGAATCTTTGTATGAAAATACCTCAATCAAGGTGCCTATTATTTCACTAGACCTTTTTAAGGTACAAAGATTGAATTTGTGAAAGAAAATGAGAGGTTTGAGTTTAACTTATTCGAGTTCCCTATGAGGTCGCGAAGAGTGTTTTAATAACTAAAGATTGAATCTTTGAATGAAAATACCTCAATCAAGGTACCTATTATGTCACTAGTCCTTTTTTTTGCACAAATATTTAATCTTTGAAAGAGAGAGAGATTTTTGAGTTAAACTTGTTTGAATTCCCTTGGACGTCCCAAAGAGTATTTTAATGAGAAAAGATTGAATCTTTGAATGAAAAATTCTCAATCAAGGTACCTATTATATCGCTAGACCTTTTAAAGTATAAGGGTTGAATCTTTGAAAGAAAATTAGAGTTTTGAGTTAAACTTATTCGAATTCCCTTTGACGTCTCGAAAAGTGTTTTAATGAGCAAAGGTTGAATCTTTGAATGAAATTACTTCTAACAAGGTACCAATTATGTCTCTAGACCATTTTAATGTATGAAGATTGAATCTTTGAAAGAAAATGAGAGTTTTGAGTTTAACTTCTTCGAGTTCACTATGTAGTCGTGAATTGTGTTTTAGGGACAAAAGATTGAATCTTTGAATGAAATTACTTCAATCAAGGTACCAGTTATGTCACCAGACAATTTTAATCTATAAAGATTGAATCTTTTGAACGAAAATGATAGTTTTGAGGAAAACCTGTTCGAGTTCGCTACGAAGTCGCGAAGTGTGTTTTAATGACTACAGATTGAATCTTTGAATGAAAATAACTCAATTAAGGTACCAATTATGTCACAAGACCTTTTTAATGAGTAAAGATCGAGTCTTTAAAAGAAAGCGAGGGTTTTAAGTTAAACTTATTCGAGTTCCCTTTGACGTCTCGAAGAGTGTTTAAAAGAGTAAAAATTGAATCTTTGAATGAGAATTCCTCAATCAAGCTACCAATGTAAAGATTGAATCTTTGAGTGAAATTAACACAATCGGGGTAACTACTATGTCACTAGACCTTATTAATGTATAACGATTCAATCTTTGAAAGAAAATGAAAATTTTGAGTTTAACTAGTTCGAATTCCTTATGAAGTGGCGAAGAGTGTTTTAAAGACTAAAGATTGAATCTTTGAATGAAAATACCTTAATCAAGGTATTAATTATGTCACTAGACCTTTTTAATGTATAAAGATTAAATCTTAGAAAGAAAATGAGAGTTTTGAGTTAAACTTATTCGAGTTCCCTTTGACGTAACGGAGAATGTTTTAATGTGTAAAGATTGAATCTTTGAATGAAATTACCTCAATCAAGGTACCTACAATGTCAATGGACCTTTTTAATGTATAAAGATTTAATCTTTGATTTAAAATGAGAATTTTGAGTTTAACTTATTCGAGTTCCCTAAGAAGTCGCGAAGAGTGTTTTAATGACCATAGATTGAATCCTTGAATGAAAATACCTCAATCAAGGTACTAATTTTGTCACTAGAATTTTTTTATGAATAAAGATTGAATCTTTAAAAGAAAATGAGAGTTTGGAGTTAAACTTATTCGAGTTCCCTTTTACGCCCCGAAGTGTGTTTAAATTAGTACGGATTGAATCTTTGAATGAAAATTCCTCACTCAAGGTACCTATTATGTCACTAGACCATTTTAATGTACAAAGATTAAATCTTTGAACGAAAATAAGAGTTTTGAGTTAAACTTATACGAGTTCCCTTTAATATCACGAAAAGTGTTTTAATTAGTAAAGATTGAATATATGAAAGAAATTACCTCAATCACGGTACCGATTATGCCACATGACCTTTTTAATGTATAAAGAATGAATCTTTGAAAGAAAAAGAGAGTTTTGAGTGTAACTTATTTGAGTTTCCAACGTAATCTCGTAGAATGCTTTAATGACTAAAGATTGAATCCTTTAATGGAAATGCCTCAATCAAGGTGCCTATTATGTCACTTGGGCTTTTTAATGTATAAAGATTAAATCTTTGGAATAAAATGAGAGTTTTAAGTTAAACTTATAATAGTTCCCTTTGACGTCACGAAGAGTGTATTAATGAGTAAAGATTGAATCTTTGAGCAAAATTACCTCAATCACGATACCTATTATGTCACAAGACCTTTTTAACGTATAACGGTTGAATCTTTGAAAGAAAATGAGAGTTTTGAGTTTAACTTATTCGAGTTCCCTTTGAAGTCGCGAAGAGTGTTTTAATGACTAAAAATTGAATCTTTGAATGAAAATACCTCAATCAAGGTACCTATTGTGTCATTAGAGCTTCTTAATGTATAAAGATTGAATCTTTGAAAGAAAATGAGAGTTTTGAGTTAAACTTATTCGAGGTCCCTTTGACGTCCCAAAGAGTATTTTAATGAGTAAAGATTGAATATTTGAATGTAAACACCTCAATCATGGTACCTATTATGTCACTAAACCATTTTAATGTATAAAGATTAAATTTTTTAAAGAAAATGAGACTTTTGAGTTAAACTTATTCGAGTTTCCTTTGAGATCACGGAAAGTGTTCTAATGAGTAAAGATTGACTCATTGAATAAAATTATCTCAATTAAGGTGGCTATTATGTCACTAGGCCTTTTTAATATATAAAGATTGAATCTTTGAAAGAAAATGAGAGTTTTGAATTAAACTTATTCGACTTCCCTATGAAGTCGTGACAAGTTTTTAATGACAAAAGACTGAATCTTTGAATAAAAATACCTCAATCAAGGTACCTATTATATCGCTAGACCTTTTTAAGGTATAAAGATTCAATTTTTGGAAGAAAATGAGAGGTTTGAATTTAACTTATTCGAGTTCCATATGAAGTCACGAAGAGTGTTTTAATAACGAAAGATTGAATCTTTGAATGAAGATTCCTCAATCAAGGTACCTATTGTGTCACTAGACCTTTCTAATGTATAAGTATTTAATCTTTGAAAGAGAAAGAGATTTTTGAGTTAAAGTTGTTTGAATTCCCTTTGACGTCCCAAAGAGTATTTCAATGTGAAAAGATTGAATCTTTGAATGAAAAATTCTCAATCACGGTACCTATTATGTGACTAGACCTTCTTAAAGTATAAAGATTGAATCTTTGAAAAAAAATTAGAGTTTTGAGTTAAACTTGTTAGAGTTCCCTTTGACGTCCCGAAGAGTGTTTTAATGAGTACAGGTTGAATCTTTGAATGAAAATACTTCTAACTAGGTACCAATTATGTCTCTAGACCTTTTTAATGTTTAAAGATTGAATCTTTGAAAGACAATGAGAGTTTTCAGTTAAACTTATTTGACTTCCCTATGAAGTCGTGACGAGTGTTTTAATGACTAAAGACTGAATCTTTGTATGAAAATACCTCAATCAAGGTGCCTATTATTTCACTAGACCTTTTTATGGTACAAAGATTGAATTTGTGAAAGAAAATGAGAGGTTTGAGTTTAACTTATTCGAGTTCCCTATGAAGTCGCGAAGAGTGTTTTAATAACTAAAGATTGAATCTTTGAATGAAAATACCTCAATCAAGTTACCTATTATGTCACTAGTCCTTTTTTTTGCACAAATATTTAATCTTTGAAAGATAGAGATTTTTGAGTTAAACTTGTTTGAATTCCCTTGGACGTCCCAAAGAGTATTTTAATGCGAAAAGATTGAATCTTTGAATGAAAAATTCTCAATCAAGGTACCTATTATATCGCTAGACCTTTTAAAGTATAAGGGTTGAATCTTTGAAAGAAAATTAGAGTTTTGAGTTAAACTTATTCGAATTCCCTTTGACGTCCCGAAAAGTGTTTTAATGAGCAAAGGTTGAATCTTTGAATGAAATTACTTCTAACAAGGTACCAATTATGTCTCTAGACCATTTTAATGTATGAAGATTGAATCTTTGAAAGAAAATGAGAGTTTTGAGTTTAACTTCTTCGAGTTCACTATGTAGTCGTGAATTGTGTTTTAGGGACAAAAGATTGAATCTTTGAATGAAATTACTTCAATCAAGGTACCAGTTATGTCACCAGACAATTTTAATCTATAAAGATTGAATCTTTTGAACGAAAATGATAGTTTTGAGGAAATCCTGTTCGAGTTCGCTACGAAGTCGCGAAGTGTGTTTTAATGACTACAGATTGAATCTTTGAATGAAAATACCTCAATTAAGGTACCAATTATGTCACAAGACCTTTTTAATGAGTAAAGATCGAGTCTTTAAAAGAAAGCGAGGGTTTTAAGTTAAACTTTTTCGAGTTCCCTTTGACGTCTCGAAGAGTGTTTAAAAGAGTAAGGATTGAATCTTTGAATGAGAATTCCTCAATCAAGCTACCAATGTAAAGATTGAATCTTTGAGTGAAATTAACACAATCAAGGTAACTACTATGTCACTAGACCTTATTAATGTATAACGATTCAATCTTTGAAAGAAAACGAAAATTTTGAGTTTAACTAGTTCGATTTCCTTATGAAGTGGCGAAGAGTGTTTTAAAGACTAAAGATTGAATCTTTGAATGAAAATACCTTAATCAAGGTATTAATTATGTCACTAGACCTTTTTAATGTATAAAGATTAAATCGTAGAAAGAAAATGAGAGTTTTGAGTTAAACTTATTCGAGTTCCCTTGGACGTAACGGATAGTGTTTTAATGTGTAAAGATTGAATCTTTGAATGAAATTACCTCAATCAAGGTACCTATTATGTCAATGGACCTTTTTAATGTATAAAGATTTAATCTTTGATTTAAAATGAGAATTTTGAGTTTAACTTATTCGAGTTCCCTAAGAAGTCGCGAAGAGTGTTTTAATGACCATAGATTGAATCCTTGAATGAAAATACCTCAATCAAGGTACTAATTTTGTCAGTAGAACTTTTTAATGAATAAAGATTGAATCTTTAAAAGAAAATGAGAGTTTGGAGTTAAACTTATTCGAGTTCCCTTTTACGCCCCGAAGTGTGTTTAAATGAGTACGGATTGAATCTTTGAATGAAAATTCCTCACTCAAGGTACCTATTATGTCACTAGACCATTTTAATGTACAAAGATTAAATCTTTGAACGAAAATGAGAGTTTTGAGTTAAACTTATACGAGTTCCCTTTAATATCACGAAGAGTGTTTTAATTAGTAAAGATTGAATATATGAAAGAAATTACCTCAATCACGGTACCGATTATGCACATGACCTTTTTAATGTATAAAGAATGAATCTTTGAAAGAAAAAGAGAGTTTTGAGTGTAACTTATTTGAGTTCCCAACGTAATCTCGTAGAATGCTTTAATGACTAAAGATTGAATCCTTTAATGGAAATACCTCAATCAAGGTACCTATTATGTCACTTGGCCTTTTTAACGTATAAAGATTAAATCTTTGGAATAAAATGAGAGTTTTAAGTTAAACTTATAATAGTTCCCTTTGACGTCACGAAGAGTGTATTAATGAGTAAAGATTGAATCTTTGAGCAAAATTACCTCAATCACGATACCTATTATGTCACAAGACCTTTTTAACGTATAACGGTTGAATCTTTGAAAGAAAACGAGAGTTTTGAGTTTAACTTATTCGAGTTCCCTTTGAAGTCGCGAAGAGTGTTTTAATGACTAAAAATTGAATCTTTGAATAAAAATACCTCAATCAAGGTACCTATTGTGTCATTAGAGCTTCTTAATGTATAAAGATTGAATCTTTGAAAGAAAATGAGAGTTTTGAGTTAAACTTATTCCAGATCCCTTTGACGTCCCAAAGAGTATTTCAATGTGAAAAGATTGAATCTTTGAATGAAGATTCCTCAATCAAGGTACCTATTGTGTGACTAGACCTTTCTAATGTATAAGTATTTAATCTTTGAAAGAGAAAGCGATTTTTGAGTTAAAGTTGTTTGAATTCCCTTTGACATCCCAAAGCGTATTTTAATGTGAAAAGATTGAATCTTTGAATGAAAAATTCTCAATCACGGTACCTATTATGTGACTAGACCTTCTTAAAGTATAAAGATTGAATCTTTGAAAGAAAATTAGAGTTTTGAGTTAAACTTGTTGGAGTTCCCTTTGACGTCCCGAAGAGTGTTTTAATGAGTAAAGGTTGAATCTTTGAATGAAAATACTTCTAACTAGGTACCAATTATGTCTCTAGACCTTTTTAATGTTTAAAGATTGAATCTTTGAAAGACAATGAGAGTTTTGAGTTAAACTTATTTGACTTCCCTATGAAGTCGTGACGAGTGTTTTAATGACTAAAGACTGAATCTTTGTATGAAAATACCTCAATCAAGGTGCCTATTATTTCACTAGACCTTTTTAAGGTACAAAGATTGAATTTGTGAAAGAAAATGAGAGGTTTGAGTTTAACTTATTCGAGTTCCCTATGAGGTCGTGAAGAGTGTTTTAATAACTAAAGATTGAATCTTTGAATGAAAATACCTCAATCAAGGTACCTATTATGTCACTAGTCCTTTTTTTTGCACAAATATTTAATCTTTGAAAGAGAGAGAGATTTTTGAGTTAAACTTGTTTGAATTCCCTTGGACGTCCCAAAGAGTATTTTAATGAGAAAAGATTGAATCTTTGAATGAAAAATTCTCAATCAAGGTACCTATTATATCGCTAGACCTTTTAAAGTATAAGGGTTGAATCTTTGAAAGAAAATTAGAGTTTTGAGTTAAACTTATTCGAATTCCCTTTGACGTCCCGAAAAGTGCTTTAATGAGCAAAGGTTGAATCTTTGAACGAATTACTTCTAACAAGGTACCAATTATGTCTCTAGACCATTTTAATGTATGAAGATTGAATCTTTGAAAGAAAATGAGAGTTTTGAGTTTAACTTCTTCGAGTTCACTATGTAGTCGTGAATTGTGTTTTAGGGACAAAAGATTGAATCTTTGAATGAAATTACTTCAATCAAGGTACCAGTTATGTCACCAGACAATTTTAATCTATAAAGATTGAATCTTTTGAACGAAAATGATAGTTTTGAGGAAAACCTGTTCGAGTTCGCTACGAAGTCGCGAAGTGTGTTTTAATGACTACAGATTGAATCTTTGAATGAAAATACCTCAATTGAGGTACCAATTATGTCACAAGACCTTTTTAATGAGTAAAGATCGAGTCTTTAAAAGAAAGCGAGGGTTTTAAGTTAAACTTTTTCGAGTTCCCTTTGACGTCTCGAAGAGTGTTTAAAAGAGTAAGGATTGAATCTTTGAATGAGAATTCCTTAATCAAGCTACCAATGTAAAGATTGAATCTTTGAGTGAAATTAACACAATCAAGGTAACTACTATGTCACTAGACCTTATTAATGTATAACGATTCAATCTTTGAAAGAAAACGAAAATTTTGAGTTTAACTAGTTCGAATTCCTTATGAAGTGGCGAAGAGTGTTTTAAAGACTAAAGATTGAATCTTTGAATGAAAATAACTTAATCAATGTATTAATTATGTCACTAGACCTTTTTAATGTATAAAGATTAAATCTTATAAAGAAAATGAGAGTTTTGAGCTAAACTTATTCGAGTTCCCTTTGACGTAACGGAGAGTGTTTTAATGTGTAAAGATTGAATCTTTGAATGAAATTACCTCAATCAAGGTACCTATTATGTCAATGGACCTTTTTAATGTATAAAGATTTA
This sequence comes from Cornus florida, assembly GCF_030987335.1. Taxonomy (NCBI): domain Eukaryota; kingdom Viridiplantae; phylum Streptophyta; class Magnoliopsida; order Cornales; family Cornaceae; genus Cornus; species Cornus florida. Next base: position 35,495,900 of record NW_026775574.1, on the reverse strand, counting down.
ATCTTTGATTTAAAATGAGAATTTTGAGTTTAACTTATTCGAGTTTCCTATGAAGTCGCGAAGAGTGTTTTTATGACCATAGATTGAATCCTTGAATGAAAATACCTCAATCAAGGTACTAATTTTGTCACTAGAACTTTGTAATGAATAAAGATTGAATCTTTAAAAGAAATTGAGAGTTTGGAGTTAAACTTATTCGAGTTCCCTTTTACGCCCCGAAATGTGTTTAAATGAGTACAAATTGAATCTTTGAATGAAAATTCCTCACTCAAGGTACTTATTATGTCGCTAGACCATTTTAATGTACAAAGATTAAATCTTTGAACGAAAATGAGAGTTTTGAGTTAAACTTATACGAGTTCCCTTTAATATCACGAAGAGTGTTTTAATTAGTAAAGATTGAATATATGAAAGAAATTACCTCAATCACGGTACCGATTATGCCACATGACCTTTTTAATGTATAAAGAATGAATCTTTAAAAGAGAAAGAGAGTTTTGAGTGTAACTTATTTCAGTTCCCAACGTAATCTCGTAGAATGCTTTAATGACTAAAGATTGAATCCTTTAATGGAAATACCTCAATCAAGGTGCCTATTATGTCACTTGGCCTTTTTAATGTTTAAAGATTAAATCTTTGGAGTAAAATGAGAGTTTTAAGTTAAACTTATAATAGTTCCATTTGACGTCACGAAGAGTGTATTAATGAGAAAAGATTGAATCTTTGAGCAAAATTACCCTCAATCACGATACCTATTATGTCACAAGACCTTTTTAACGTATAACGGTTGAATCTTTGAAAGAAAATGAGAGTTTTGAGTTTAACTTATTCGAGTTCCCTTTGAAGTCGCGAAGAGTGTTTTAAAGACTAAAAATTGAATCTTTGAATGAAAATACCTCAATCAAGGTACCTATTGTGTCATTAGAGCTTCTTAATGTATAAAGATTGAATCTTTGAAAGAAAATGAGAGTTTTGAGTTAAACTTATTCGAGGTCCCTTTGATGTCCCAAAGAGTATTTTAATGACTAAAGATTGAATATTTGAATGTAAACACACCTCAATCATGGTACCTATTATGTCACTAAACCATTTTAATGTATAAAGATTAAATTTTTTAAAGAAAATGAGACTTTTGAGTTAAACTTATTCGAGTTTCCTTTGAAATCACGGAGAGTGTTCTAATGAGTAAAGATTGAATCATTGAATAAAATTATCTCAATTAAGGTGGCTATTATGTCACTAGGCCTTTTTAATGTATAAAGATTGAATCTTTGAAAGAAAATGAGAGTTTTGAGTTAAACTTATTCGACTTCCCTATGAAGTCGTGACGAGTGTTTTAATGACAAAAGACTGAATCTTTGAATAAAAATACCTCAATCAAGGTACCTATTATATCGGTAGACCTTTTTAAGGAATAAAGATTCAATTTTTGGAAGAAAATGAGAGGTTTGAATTTAACTTATTCGAGTTCTATATGAAGTCACGAAGAGTGTTTTAATAACGAAAGATTGAATCTCTGAATGAAGATTCCTCAATCACGGTACCTATTGTGTCACTAGACCTTTCTAATGTATAAGTATTTAATCTTTGAAAGAGAAAGAGATTTTTGAGTTAAAGTTGTTTGAATTCCCTTTGACGTCCTAAAAAGTATTTTAATGTGAAAAGATTGAATCTTTGAATGAAAAATTCTCAATCACGGTACCTATTATGTGACTAGACCTTCTTAAAGTATAAAGATTGAATCTTTGAAAGAAAATTAGAGTTTGGAGTAAAACTTGTTGGAGTTCCCTTTGACGTCCCGAAGAGTGTTTTAATGAGTAAAGGTTGAATCTTTGAATGAAAATACTTCTAACTAGGTACCAATTATGTCTCTAGACCTTTTTAATGTTTAAAGATTGAATCTTTAAAAGACAATGAGAGTTTTGAGTTAAACTTATTTGACTTCCCTATCAAGTCGTGACGAGTGTTTTAATGACTAAAGACTGAATCTTTGTATGAAAATACCTCAATCAAGGTGCCTATTATTTCACTATACCTTTTTAAGGTACAAAGATTGAATTTGTGAAAGAAAATGAGAGGTTTGAGTTTAACTTATTCGAGTTCCCTATAAAGTCGCGAAGAGTGTTTTAATAACTAAAGATTGAATCTTTGATACCTCAATCAAGGTACCTATTATGTCACTAGTCCTTTTTTTTGCACAAATATTTAATCTTTGAAAGAGAGAGAGATTTTTGAGTGAAACTTGTTTGAATTCCCTTGGACGTCCCAAAGAGTATTTTAATGAGAAAAGATTGAATCTTTGAATGAAAAATTCTCAATCAAGGTACCTATTATATCGCTAGACCTTTTAAAGTATAAGGGTTGAATCTTTGAAAGAAAATTAGAGTTTTGAGTTAAACTTATTCGAATTCCCTTTGACGTCCCGAAAAGTGTTTTAATGAGCAAAGGTTGAATCATTGAACGAAATTACTTCTAACAAGGTACCAATTATGTCTCTAGACCATTTTAGTGTATGAAGATTGAATCTTTGAAAGAAAATGAGAGTTTTGAGTTTAACTTCTTCGAGTTCACTATGTAGTCATGAATTGTGTTTTAGGGACAAAAGATTGAATCTTTGAATGAAATTACTTCAATCAAGGTACCAGTTATGTCACCAGACAATTTTTCTCTATAAAGATTGAATCTTTTGAACGAAAATGATAGTTTTGAGGAAAACCTGTTCGAGTTTGGAGTTAAACTTATTCGAGTTCCCTTTTACGCCCCGAAGTGTGTTTAAATGAGTGCATATTGAATCTTTGAATGAAAATTCCTCACTCATGGTACCTATTATGTCACTAGACCATTTTAATGTACAAAGATTAAATCTTTGAACGAAAATGAGAGTTTTGAGTTAAACTTATATGAGTTCCCTTTAATATCACGAAGAGTGTTTTAATTAGTAAAGATTGAATATATGAAAGAAATTACCTCAATAATGGTACCAATTATGTCACAAGACCATTTTAATGTATAAAGAATGAATCTTTGAAAGAAAAAGAAAGTTTTGAGTGTAACTTATTTGAATTCCCAATGTAATCTCGTAGAATGCTTTAATGACTAGAGATTGAATCCTTAATGGAAGTACCTTAATCATGGTACCTGTTATGTCACTTGACCTTTTTAATGTGTAAAGATTAAATCTTTGGAATAAAATGAGAGTTTTAAGTTAAACGTATAATAGTTCCCTTTGACATCACGAAGAGTGTATTAATGAGTAAAGATTGAATCTTTGAGTGAAATTACCTCAATCATGGTACCTAATATGTCAAGAGACCTTTTTAATGTATAATGGTTGAATGTTTGAAAGAAAATGAGAGTTTTGAGTTTAACTTATTCGAGTTCCCTTTGAAGTCGCGAAGAGTGTTTTGATGACTAAAAATTGAATCTTTGAATGAAAATACCTCAATCAAGTTACCTACTATGTCATTGGAGCTTCTTAATGTATAAAATTGAATCTTTGAAAGAAAATGAGAGTTTTGAGTTAAACTTTTTTGAGGTCCCTTCGACGTCCCAAAGAGTATTTTAATGAGTAAAGATTGAATATTTGAATGAAAACACCTCAATCGTGGTAAGTATTATGTCACTAAACCATTTTAATGTATAAAGATTAAATTTCGTTAAAGAAAATGAGACTTTTGAGTTAAACTTATTCGAGTTTCCTTTGAGATCACGGAGAGTGTTCTAATGACTAAAGATTGATTCATTGAATAAAATTATCTCAATTAAGGTAGCTATTATGTCACTAGGCCTTTTTAATGTATAAAGATTGAATCTTTGAAAGAAAATGAGAGTTTTGAGTTAAACTTATTCGACTTCCCTATGAAGTCGTGACAAGTGTTGTAACGACAAAAGACTGAATCTTTGAATAAAAATACCTCAATCAAGGTACCTATTATATCGCTAGACCTTTTTAAGGTATAAAGATTCAATTTTTGGAAGAAAATGAGAGGTTTGAATTTAACTTATTCGAGTTCTATATGAAGTCACGAAGAGTGTTTTAATAACGAAAGATTGAATCTTTGAATGAAGATTCCTCAATCACGGTACCTATTGTGTCACTAGACCTTTCTAATGTATAAGTATTTAATCTTTGAAAGAGAAAGAGATTTTTGAGTTAAAGTTGTTTGAATTCCCTTTGACGTCCCAAAAAGTATTTTAATGTGAAAAGATTGAATCTTTGAATGAAAAATTCTCAATCACGGTACCTATTATGTGACTAGACCATCTTAAAGTATAAAGATTGAATCTTTGAAAGAAAATTAGAGTTTGGAGTAAAACTTGTTGGAGTTCCCTTTGACGTCCCGAAGAGTGTTTTAATGAGTAAAGGTTGAATCTTTGAATGAAAATACTTCTAACTAGGTACCAATTATGTCTCTAGACCTTTTTAATGTTTAAAGATTGAATCTTTGAAAGACAATGAGAGTTTTGAGTTAAACTTATTTGACTTCCCTATCAAGTCGTGACGAGTGTTTTAATGACTAAAGACTGAATCTTTGTATGAAAATACCTCAATCAAGGTTCCTATTATTTCACTATACCTTTTTAAGGTACAAAGATTGAATTTGTGAAAGAAAATGAGAGGTTTGAGTTTAACTTATTCGAGTTCCCTATGAAGTCGCGAAGAGTGTTTTAATAACTAAAGATTGAATCTTTGAATGAAAATACCTCAATCAAGGTACCTATTATGTCACTAGTCCTTTTTTTTGCACAAATATTTAATCTTTGAAAGAGAGAGAGATTTTTGAGTGAAACTTGTTTGAATTCCCTTGGACGTCCCAAAGAGTATTTTAATGAGAAAAGATTGAATCTTTGAATGAAAAATTCTCAATCAAGGTACCTATTATATCGCTAGACCTTTTAAAGTATAAGGGTTGAATCTTTGAAAGAAAATTAGAGTTTTGAGTTAAACTTATTCGAATTCCCTTTGACGTCCCGAAAAGTGTTTTAATGAGCAAAGGTTGAATCATTGAACGAAATTACTTCTAACAAGGTACCAATTATGTCTCTAGACCATTTTAATGTATGAAGATTGAATCTTTGAAAGAAAATGAGAGTTTTGAGTTTAACTTCTTCGAGTTCACTATGTAGTCGTGAATTGTGTTTTAGGGACAAAAGATTGAATCTTTGAATGAAATTACTTCAATCAAGGTACCAGTTATGTCACCAGACAATTTTTCTCTATAAAGATTGAATCTTTTGAACGAAAATGATAGTTTTGAGGAAAACCTGTTCGAGTTTGGAGTTAAACTTATTCGAGTTCCCTTTTACGCCCCGAAGTGTGTTTAAATGAGTACATATTGAATCTTTGAATGAAAATTCCTCACTCATGGTACCTATTATGTCACTACACCATTTTAATGTACAAAGATTAAATCTTTGAACGAAAATGAGAGTTTTGAGTTAAACTTATACGAGTTCCCTTTAATATCACGAAGAGTGTTTTAATTAGTAAAGATTGAATATATGAAAGAAATTACCTCAATCATGGTACCGATTATGTCACAAGACCTTTTTAATGTATAAAGAATGAATCTTTGAAAGAAAAAGAAAGTTTTGAGTGTAACTTATTTGAATTCCCAATGTAATCTCATAGAATGCTTTAATGACTAGAGATTGAATCCTTAATGGAAATACCTTAATCATGGTACCTGTTATGTCACTTGACCTTTTTAATGTGTAAAGATTAAATCTTTGGAATAAAATGAGAGTTTTAAGTTAAACGTATAATAGTTCCCTTTGACATCACGAAGAGTGTATTAATGAGTAAAGATTGAATCTTTGAGTGAAATTACCTCAATCATGGTACCTAATATGTCAAGAGACCTTTTTAATGTATAATGGTTGAATGTTTGAAAGAAAATGAGAGTTTTGAGTTTAACTTATTCGAGTTCCCTTTGAAGTCGCGAAGAGTGTTTTGATGACTAAAAATTGAATCTTTGAATGAAAATACCTCAATCAAGGTACCAACTATGTCATTGGAGCTTCTTAATGTATAAAATTGAATCTTTGAAAGAAAATGAGAGTTTTGAGTTAAACTTTTTTGAGGTCCCTTTGACGTCCCAAAGAGTATTTTAATGAGTAAAGATTGAATATTTGAATGAAAACACCTCAATCGTGGTACCTATTATGTCACTAAACCATTTTAATGTATAAAGATTAAATTTCGTTAAAGAAAATGAGACTTTTGAGTTAAACTTATTCGAGTTTCCTTTGAGATCACGGAGAGTGTTCTAATGACTAAAGATTGATTCATTGAATAAAATTATCTCAATTAAGGTAGCTATTATGTCACTAGGCCTTTTTAATGTATAAAGATTGAATCTTTGAAAGAAAATGAGAGTTTTGAGTTAAACTTATTCGACTTCCCTATAAGTCGTGACAAGTGTTGTAACGACAAAAGACTGAATCTTTGAATAAAAATACCTCAATCAAGGTACCTGTTATATCGCTAGACCTTTTTAAGGTATAAAGATTCAATTTTTGGAAGAAAATGAGAGGTTTGAGTTTAACTTATTTGAGTTCCATTTGAAGTCACGAAGAGTGTTTTAATAATTAAAGATTGAATCTTTGAATGAAAATTCCTCAATCAAGGTATCAATTGTGTCACTAGACCTTTCTAATATATAAGTATTTAATCTTTGAAAAAGAAAGAGATTTTTGAGTTAAACTTGTTTGAATTCCCTTTGACGCCCCAAAGAGTATTTTAATGCGAAAAGATTGAATCTTTGAATAAAAAATTCTCAATTAAGATGCCTATTATGTGTCTAGACCTTTTTAAAGTATAAAGATTGAATCTTTGAAAGAAAATTAGAGTTTTGAGTTAAACTTGTTGGAGTTCCCTTTGACGTCCCGAAGAGTGTTTTTATAAGTAAAGGTTGAATCTTTGAATGAAATTACCTCTAAGTAGGTACCAATCATGTTTCTATACCTTGTTAATGTTTAAAGATTGAATCTTTGAAAGAAAATGAGAGTTTTGAGTTAACCTTATTTGACTTCCCCATGAAGTCGTGACGAGTGTTTTAATGACTAAAGACTGAATCTTTGAATGAAAATACCTCAATCAAGGTACCTATTATTTCACAAGACCTGTTTTAGGTACAAAGATTTAATTTGTAAAAAAAATGAGAGGTTTGAGTTTAACTTATTCGAGTTCCCTATGAAGTCGCGAAGAGTGTTTTTAATAACTAAAGGTTGAATCTTTGAATGAAAATACCTTAATCAAGGTACCTATTATGTCACTAGTCCTTTTTTTTTGTACAAATATTTAATCTTTGAAAGAGAAAGAGATTTTTGAGTTAAACTTGTTTGAATCTCCTTTGACGTCCCAAAGAGTATTTTAATGAGAAAAGATTGAATCTTTGAGTGAAACATTCTCAACCAAGGTACCTATTATACCACTAGACCTTTGAAAGTATAAAGGTTGAATCTTTGAAAGAAAATTAGAGTTTTGAGTTAAACTTATTCGAATTCTCTTTGACGTCCCGAAGAGTGTTTTATTGAGCAAAGGTTGAATCTTTGAATGAAATTACTTCTAACAAGGTACCAATTATGTCTCTAGACCATTTTAATGTATGAAGATTCAATCTTTGAAAGAAAATGAGAGTTTGGAGTTTAACTTCTTCGAGTTCACTATGTTGTCGTGAATTCTGTTTTAGGGACAAAAGATTGAATCTTTGAATGAAATTATTTCAATCAAGGTACCAGTTATGTCACTAGACAATTTTAATCTATAAGGATTGAATCTTTGAACGAAAATGATAGTTTTGATTAAAACCTATTCGAGTTCCCTATGAAGTCGCAAAGTGCGTTTTAATGACTACAGATTGAATCTTTGAATAAAAATACCTCAATTAAGATACCAATTATGTCACAAGACCTTTTTAATGAGTAAAGATCGAGTCTTTAAAAGAAAGCGAGGGTTTTAAGTTAAACTTATTCAAGTTCCCTTTGACGTCTCGAAGAGTGTTTAAAAGAGTAAGGATTGAATCTTTGAATGAGAATTCCTCAATCAGGCTACCAATGTAAAGATTGAATCTTTGAATGAAATTAACACAATCAAGGTAACTACTATGTCACTAGAGCTTATTAATGTATAACGATTCAATCTTTGAAAGAAAACGAGAATTTTAAGTTTAACTTGTTCGAATTCCTTATGAAGTGGTGAGGAGTGTTTTAAAGACTAAAGATTGAATCCTTGAATGAAAATACCTTAATCAGGGTACTAATTATGTCACTAGACCTTTTTAAAGTATAAAGATTAAAACTTAGAATGAAAATGAGAGTTTTGAGTTTAACTTCTTCGAGTTCACTATGTAGTCGTGAATTGTGTTTTAGGGACAAAAGATTGAATCTTTGAATGAAATTACTTCAATCAAGGTACCAGTTATGTCACTAGACAATTTTAATCTTTAAAGATTGAATCTTTGAACGAAAATGATAGTTTTGATTAAAACCTATTCGGGCTCCCAATGGAGTCGCGAAGTGTGCTTTAATGACTACAGATTGAATCTTTGAATGAAAATACCTCAATTAAGGTACCAATTATGTCACAAGACCTTTTTAATGAGTAAAGATCGACTCTTTAAAAGAAAGCGAGGGTTTTAAGTTAAACTTATTCGAGTTCCCTTTGACGTAACAAAGAGTGTTTAAAAGAGTAAGGATTGAATTTTCGAATGAGAATTCCTCAATCAAGCTACCAATGTAAAGATTGAATCTTTAAATGAAATTAACACAATCAAGGTAACTACTATGTCACTAGACCTTGTTAATGTATAACGATTCAATCTTTGAGAAAACGAGAATTTTGAGTTTAATTTGTTCGAATTCCTTATGAAATGGCGAAGAGTGTTTTAAAGACTAAAGATTGAATCTTTGAATGAAAATACCTTAATAAAGGTATTAATTTTTTCACTATACCTTTTTAATGTTTAAAGATTAAATCTTAGAAAGAAAATGAGAGTTTTGAGTTAAACTTATTCGAGTTCCCTTTGACGCAACGGAGAGTGTTTTAATTTGTAAAGATTGAATCTTTGAATGAAATTACCTCAATCAAGGTACCTATTACGTCAATGGACCTTTTTAATGTATAAAGATTTAATCTTCGATTTAAAATAAGAATTTTGAGTTTAATTTATTCGAGTTCCCTACGAAGTCGCGAAGAGTGTTTGAATGACCATAGATTGAATCCTTGAATGAAAATAACTCAATCAAGGTACTAATTTTGTCACTAGAACTTTTCAATGAATAAAGATTGAATCTTTAAAAGAAAATGAGAGTTTGGAGTTAAACTTATTCAAGTTCCCTTTTACGCCCCGAAGTGTGTTTAAATGGGTACATATTGAATCTTTGAATGAAAATTCCTCACTCAAGGTACTTATTATGTCACTAGACCATTTTAATGTACAAAGATTAAATCTTTGAACGAAAATGAGAGTTTTGAGATAAACTTATACGAGTTCCCTTTAATATCACGAAGAGTGTTTTAATTAGTAAAGATTGAATATATGAAAGAAATTACCTCAATCACGGTACCGATTATGCCACATGACCTTTTTAATGTATAAAGAATGAATCTTTGAAAGAAAAAGAGAGTTTTGAGTGTAACTTATTTGAGTTCCGAACGTAATCTCGTAGAATGCTTTAATGACTAAAGATTGAATCCTTTAATGGAAATGCCTCAATCAAGGTGCCTATTATGTCACTTGGCCTTTTTAATTTATAAAGATTAAATCTTTGTAATAAAATGAGAGTTTTAAGTTAAACTTATAATAGTTCCCTTTGACGTCACGAAGAGTGTATTAATGAGTAAAGATAGAATCTTTGAGCAAAATTACCTCAATCACGATACCTATTATGTCACAAGACCTTTTTAACGTATAACGGTTGAATCTTTGAAAGAAAATGACAGTTTTGAGTTTAACTTATTCGAGTTCCCTTTGAAGTCGCGAAGAGTGTTTTAATGACTAAAAATTGAATCTTTGAATGAAAATACCTCAATTGAGGTACCTACTATGTCATTAGAGCTTCTTAATGTATAAAGATTGAATCTTTGAAAGAAAACGAGAGTTTTGAGTTAAACTTTTTTGAGGTCCCTTTGACGTCCCAAAGAGTATTTTAATGAGTAAAGATTGAATATTTGAATGAAAACACCTCAATCATGGTACCTATTATGTCACTAAACCATTTTAATGTATAAAGATTAAATTTTTTTTAAAGAAAATGAGACTTTTGAGTTAAACTTATTCGAGTTTCCTTTGAGATCACGGAGAGTGTTCTAATGACTAAAGATTGATTCATTGAATAAAATTATCTCAATTAAGGTAGCTATTATGTCACTAGGCCTTTTTAATGCATAAAGATTGAATCTTTGAAAGAAAATGAGAGTTTTGAGTTAAACTTATTCGACTTCTCTATGAAGTCGTGACAAGTGTTTTAATGACAAAAGACAGAATCTTTGAATAAAAATACCTCAATCAAGGTACTTATTATATCGCTAGACCTTTTTAAGGTATAAAGATTCAATTTTTGGAAGAAAACGAGAGGTTTGAGTTTAACTTATTTGAGTTCCATTTGAAGTCACGAAGAGTGTTTTAATAATTAAAGATTGAATCTTTGAATGAAAATTCCTCAATCAAGGTATCTATTGTGTCACTAGACCTTTCTAATGTATAAGTATTTAATCTTTGAGAAAGAAAGAGATTTTTGAGGTAAACTTGTTTGAATTCCCTTTGACGTCCCAAAGAGTATTTTAATGCGAAAAGATTGAATCTTTGAATTACAAATTCTTAATTAAGATGCCTATTATGTGACTAGACCTTCTTAAAGTATAAAGATTGAATCTTTGAAAGAAAATTAGAGTTTTGAGTTAAACTTGTTGGAGTTCCCTTTGACGTCCCGAAGAGTGTTTTTATGAGTAAAGGTTGAATCTTTGAATGAAATTACCTCTAAGTAGGTACCAATCATGTCTCTATACCTTTTTAATGTTTAAAGATTGAATCTTTGAAAGAAAATGAGAGTTTTGAGTTAACCTTATTTGACTTCCCTATGAAGTCGTGACGAGTGTTTTAATGACAAAAGACTGAATCTTTGAATGAAAATACCTCAATCAAGGTACCTATTATTTCACAAGACCTGTTTAAGGTACAAAGATTGAATTTGTAAAAGAAAATGAGAGGTTTGAGTTTAACTTATTCGAGTTCCCTATGAAGTCGTGAAGAGTGTTTTTAATAACTAAAGATTGAATCTTTGAATGAAAATACCTCAATCAAGGTACCTATTACGTCACTAGTCCTTTTTTTTGTACAAATATTTAATCTTTGAAAGAGAAAGAGATTTTTGAGTTAAACTTGTTTGAATTTCCTTTGATGTCCCAAAGAGTATTTTAATGAGAAAAGATTGAATCTTTAAATGAAACATTCTCAACCAAGGTACCTATTATACCACTAGAACTTTGAAAGTATAAAGGTTGAATCTTTGAAAGAAAATTAGAGTTTTGAGTTAAACTTATTCGAATTCCCTTTGACGTCCCGAAGAGTATTTTAATGAGCAAAGGTTGAATCTTTGAATGAAATTACTTCTAACAAGGTACCAATTATGTCTCTAGACCATTTTAATGTATGAAGATTCAATCTTTGAAAGAAAATGAGAGTTTTGAGTTTAACTTCTTCGAGTTCACTATGTAGTCGTGAATTGTGTTTTAGGGACAAAAGATTGAATCTTTGAATGAAATTATTTCAATCAAGGTACCAGTTATGTTGCTAGACAATTTTAATCTATAAGGATTGAATCGTTGAACGAAAATGATAGTTTTGATTAAAACCTATTCGAGTTCCCTATGAAGTCGCAAAGTGTGTTTTAATGACTACAGATTGAATCTTTGAATAAAAATACCTCAATTAAGGTACCAATTATGTCACAAGACCTTTTTAATGAGTAAAGATCGAGTCTTTAAAAGAAAGCGAGGGTTTTAAGTTAAACTTATTCAAGTTCCCTTTGACGTCTCGAAGAGTGTTTAAAAGAGTAAGGATTGAATCTTTGAATGAGAATTCCTCAATCTGGCTACCACTGTAAAGATTGAATCTTTGAAATAAATTAACACAATCAAGGTAACTACTATGTCACTAGAGCTTATTAATGTATAACGATTCAATCTTTGAAAGAAAACGAGAATTTTGAGTTTAACTTGTTCGAATTCCTTATGAAGTGGCGAGGAGTGTTTTAAAGACAAAAGATTGAATCCTTGAATGAAAATACCTTAATCAAGGTACTAATTATGTCACTAGACCTTTTTAATGTATAAGGATTAAAACTTAGAAAGAAAATGAGAGTTTTGAATTTAACTTCTTCGAGTTCACTATGTAGTCGTGAATTGTGTTTTAAGGACAAAAGATTGAATCTTTGAATGAAATTACTTCAATCAAGGTACCAGTTATGTCACTAGACAATTTTAATCTTTAAAGATTGAATCTTTGAACGAAAATGATAGTTTTGATTAAAACCTATTCGGGCTCCCTATGGAGTCGCGAATTGTGTTTTAATGACTACAGATTGAATCTTTGAATGAAAATACCTCAATTAAGGTACCAATTATGTCACAAGACCTTTTTAATGAGTAAAGATCGAGTCTTTAAAAGAAAGCGAGGGTTTTAAGTTAAACTTATTCGAGTTCCCTTTGACGTAACGAAGAGTGTTTAAAAGAGTAAGGATTGAATTTTCGAATGAGAATTCCTCAACCAAGCTACCAATGTAAAGATTGAATCTTTAAATGAAATTAACACAATCAAGGTAACGACTATGTCACTAGACCTTGTTAATGTATAACGATTCAATCTTTGAAAGAAAACGAGAATTTTGAGTTTAACTTGTTCGAATTCCTTATGAAATGGCGAAGAGTGTTTTAAAGACTAAAGATTGAATCTTTGAATGAAAATACCTTAATAAAGGTATTAATTATGTCACTAGACCTTTTTAATGTATAAAGATTAAATCTTAGAAAGAAAATGAGAGTTTTGAGTTAAACTTATTCGAGTTCCCTTTGACGCAACGGAGAGTGTTTTAATTTGTAAAGATTGAATCTTTGAATGAAATTACCTCAATCAAGGTACCTATTACGTCAATAGACCTTTTTAATGTATAAAGATTTAATCTTTGATTTAAAATAAAAATTTTAAGTTTAATTTATTCGAGTTCCCTACGAAGTCGCGAAGAGTGTTTGAATGACCATAGATTGAATCCTTGAATGAAAATAACTCAATCAAGGTACTAATTTTGTCACTAGAACTTTTCAATGAATAAAGATTGAATATTTAAAAGAAAATGAGAGTTTGGAGTTAAACTTATTCAAGTTCCCTTTTACGCCCCGAAGTGTGTTTAAATGAGTACATATTGAATCTTTGAATGAAAATTCCTCACTCAAGGTACCTATTATGTCACAAGACCATTTTAATGTACAAAGATTAAATCTTTGAACGAAAATGAGAGTTTTGAGTTAAACTTATACGAGTTCCCTTTAATATCACGAAGAGTGTTTTAATTAGTAAAGATTGAATATATGAAAGAAATTACCTCAATCGCGGTACCGATTATGCCACATGACCTTTTTAATGTATAAAGAATGAATTTTTGAAAGAAAAAGAGAGTTTTGAGTGTAACTTATTTGAGATCCCAACGTAATCTCGTAGATTGCTTTAATGACTAAAGATTGAATCCTTTAATGGAAATGCCTCAATCAAGGTGCCTATTATGTCACTTGGCCTTTTTAATGTATAAAGATTAAATCTTTGGAATAAAATGAGAGTTTTAAGTTAAACTTATAATAGTTCCCTTTGACGTCACGAAGAGTGTATTAATGAGTAAAGATTGAATCTTTGAGCAAAATTACCTCAATCAAGATACCTATTATGTCACAAGACCTTTTTAACGTATAACGGTTGAATCTTTGAAAGAAAATGAGAGTTTTGAGTTTAACTTATTCGAGTTCCCTTTGAAGTCGCGAAGAGTGTTTTAATGACTAAAAATTGAATCTTTGAATGAAAATACCTCAATCAAGGTACCTACTATGTCATTAGAGCTTCTTAATGTATAAAGATTAAATCTTTAAAAGAAAATGAGAGTTTTGAGTTAAACTTTTTTGAGGTCCCTTTGACGTCCCAAAGAGTATTTTAATGAGTAAAGATTGAATATTTGAATGTAAACACCTCAATCATGGTACCTATTATGTCACTAAACCATTTTAATGTATAAAGATTAAATTTTTTAAAGAAAATGAGACTTTTGAGTTAAACTTATTTGAGTTTCCTTTGAGATCACGGAAAGTGTTCTAATGAGTAAAGATTGACTCATTCAATAAAATTATCTCAATTAAGGTGGCTATTATGTCACTAGGCCTTTTTAATGTATAAAGATTGAATCTTTGAAAGAAAATGAGAGTTTTGAGTTAAACTTATTCGACTTCCCTATGAAGTCGTGACAAGTGTTTTAATGACAAAAGACTGAATCTTTGAATAAAAATACCTCAATCAAGGTACCTATTATATCGCTAGACCTTTTTAAGGTATAAAGATTCAATTTTTGGAAGAAAATGAGAGGTTTGAGTTTAACTAATTTGAGTTCCATTTGAAGTTACGAAGAGTGTTTTAATAATTAAAGATTGAATCTTTGAATGAAAATTCCTCAATCAAGGTATCTATTGTGTCACTAGACCTTTCTAATATATAAGTATTTAATCTTTGAAACAGAAAGAGATTTTTGAGTTAAACTTGTTTGAATTCCCTTTGACGTCCCAAAGAGTATTTTAACGCGAAAAGATTGAATCTTTGAATGAAAAATTCTCAATTAAGATGCCTATTATGTGACTAGACCTTCTTAAAGTATAAAGATTGAATCTTTGAAAGAAAATTAGAGTTTTGAGTTAAACTTGTTGGAGTTCCCTTTGACGTCCCGAAGAGTGTTTTTATGAGTAAAACTTGAATCTTCGAATGAAATTACCTCTAAGTAGGTACCAATTATGTCTCTAGACCTTTTTAAAGTTTAAAGATTGAATCTTTGAACGAAAATGAGAGTTTTGAGTTAACCTTATTTGACTTCCCTATGAAGTCGTGACGAGTGTTTTAATGACTAAAGACTGAATCTTTGAATGAAAATACCTCAATCAAGGTACCTATTATTTTACAAAACCTTTTTAAGGTACAAAGATTGAATTTGTAAAAGAAAATGAGAGGTTTGAGTTTAACTTATTCGAGTTCCCTATGAAGTCGCGAAGAGTGTTTTTAATAACTAAAGATTGAATCTTTGAATGAAAATACCTCAATCAAGGTACCTATTATGTCACTAGTCCTTTTTTTTGTACAAATATTTAATCTTTGAAAGAGAAAGAGATTTTTGAGTTAAACTTGTTTGAATTTCCTTTGACGTCCCAAAGAGTATTTTAATGAGAAAAGACTGAATCTTTGAATGAAACATTCTCAATCAAGGTACCTGTTATACCACTAGACCTTTTAAAGTATAAAGGTGGAATCGTTGAAAGAAAATTAGAATTTTGAGTTAGACTTATTCGAATTCCTTTTGACGTCCCGAAGAGTGTTTTAATGAGCAAAGGTTGAATCTTTGAATGAAATTACTTCTAACAAGGTACCAATTATGTCTCTAGACCATTTTAATGTATGAAGATTCAATCTTTGAAAGAAAATGAGAGTTTTGAGTTTAACTTCTTCGAGTTCACTATGTAGTCGTGAATTGTGTTTTAGGGACAAAAGATTGAATCTTTGAATGAAATTATTTCAATCAAGGTACCAGTTATGTCACTAGACAATTTTAATCTATAAGGATTGAATCTTTGAACGAAAATGATTGTTTTGATTAAAACCTATTCGAGTTCCCTATGACGTCGCAAAGTGTGTTTTAATGACTACAGATTGAATCTTTGAATAAAAATACCTCAATTAAGGAACCAATTATGTCACAAGACCTTTTTAATGAGTAAAGATTGAGTCTTTAAAAGAAAGCGAGAGTTTTAAGTTAAACTTATTCAAGTTCCCTTTGACATCTCGAAGAGTGTTTAAAAGAGTAAGGATTGAATCTTTGAATGAGAATTCCTCAATCAGGCTACCAATGTAAAGATTGAATCTTTGAATGAAATTAACACAATCAAGGTAACTACTATGTCACTAGAGCTTATTAATGTATAATGATTCAATCTTTGAAAGAAAACGAGAATTTTGAGTTTAACTTGTTCGAATTCCTTATGAAGGGGCGAGGAGTGTTTTAAAGACTAAAGATAGAATCCTTGAATCAAAATACCTTAATCAAGGTACTAATTATATCACTAGACCTTTTTAATGTATAAAGACTAAAACTTAGAAAGAAAATGAGAGTTTTGAGTTTAACATCTTCGAGTTCACTATGTAGTCGTGAATTGTGTTTTAGGGACAAAAGATTGAATCTTTGAATGAAATTATTTCAATCAAGGTACCAATTATGTCACTAGAATATTTTAATCTATAAGGATTGAATCTTTGAACGAATATGATTGTTTTGATTAAAACCTATTCGAGTTCCTTATGAAGTCGCAAAGTGTGTTTTAATGAGTACAGATTGAATCTTTGAATAAAAATACCTCAACTAAGGTTCCAATTACGTCACAAGACCTTTTTAATTAGTATAGATCGAGTGTTTAAAAGAAAGCGAGGGTTTTAAGTTAAACTTATTCAAGTTCCCTTTGACGTCTCGAAGAGTGTTTGAAAGAGTAAGGATTGAATCTTGGAATGAGAATTCCTCAATCAGGCTACCAATGTAAAGATTGAATCTTTGAATGAAATTAACACAATCAAGGTAACTACTATGTCACTAGAGCTTAATAATGTATAACGATTCAATCCTTGAAACAAAACGAGAATTTTGAGTTTAACTTGTTCGAATTCCTTATGAAGTGGCGAGGAGTGTTTTAAAGACTAAAAATTGAATCCTTGAATGAAAATACCTTAATCAAGGTACTAATTATGTCACTAGACCTTTTTAATGTATAAAGATTAAAACTTAGAAAGAAAATGAGAGTTTTGAGTTTAACTTCTTCGAGTTCACTATGTAGTCGTGAATTGTGTTTTAGGGACAAAAGATTGAATCTTTGAATGAAATTACTTCAATCAAGGTACCAGTTATGTCACTAGACAATTTTAATCTTTAAAGATTGAATCTTTGAACGAAAATGATAGTTTTGATTAAAACCTATTCGGGCTCCCTATGGAGTCACGAAGTGTGTTTTAACGACTACAGATTGAATCTTTGAATGAAAATACCTCAATTAAGGTACCAATTATGTCACAAGACCTTTTTAATGAGTAAAGATCGAGTCTTTAAAAGAAAGCGAGGGTTTTAAGTTAAACTTATTCAAGTTCCCTTTGACGTAACGAAGAGTGTTTAAAAGAGTAAGTATTGAATTTTCGAATGAGAATTCCTCAATCAAGCTACCAATGTAAAGATTGAATCTTTGAGTGAAATTAACACAATCAAGGTAACTACTATGTCACTAGACCTTGTTAATGTATAACGTTTCAATCTTCGAAAGAAAACGAGAATTTTGAGTTTAATTTGTTCGAATTCCTTATGAAATGGCAAAGAGTGTTTTAAAGACTAAAGATTGAATCTTTGAATGAAAATACCTTAATAAAGGTATTAATTATGTCACTAGACTTTTTTAATGTATAAAGATTAAATCTTAGAAAGAAAATGAGAGTTTTGAGTTAAACTTATTCGAGTTCCCTTTGACGCAACGGAGAGTGTTTTAATTTGTAAAGATTGAATCTTTGAATGAAATTACCTCAATCAAGGTACCTATTACGTCAATGGACCTTTTTAATGTATAAAGATTTAATCTTTGATTTAAAATAAGAATTTTGAGTTTAATTTATTCGAGTTCCCTACGAAGTCGCGAAGAGTGTTTAAATGACCATAGATTGAATCCTTGAATGAAAATAACTCAATCAAGGTACTAATTTTGTCACTAGAACTTTTCAATGAATAAAAATTGAATCTTTAAAAGAAAATGAGAGTTTGGAGTTAAACTTATTCGAGTTCCCTTTTACGCCCCGAAGTGTGTTTAAATGAGTGCATATTGAATCTTTGAATGAAAATTCCTCACTCAAGGTACCTATTATGTCACTAGACCATTTTAGTGTACAAAGATTAAATCTTTGAACGAAAATGAGAGTTTTAAGTTAAACTTATACGAGTTCCATTTAATATCACGAAGAGTGTTTTAATTAGTAAAGATTGAATATATGAAAGAAATTACCTCAATCATGGTACCGATTATGTCACAAGACCTTTTTAATGTATAAAGAATGAATCTTTGAAAGAAAAAGAGAGTTTTGAGTGTAACATATTTGAATTCCCAATGTAATCTCGTAGAATGCTTTAATGACTAGAGATTGAATCCTTTAATGGAAATACCTTAATCAAGGTACCTATTATGTCACTTGACCTTTTTAATGTGTAAAGATTAAATCTTTGGAATAAAATGAGAGTTTTAAGTTAAACTTATAATAGTTCCCTTTGACATCACGAAGAGTGTATTAATGAATAAAGATTGAATCTTTGAGCGAAATTACCTCAATCATGGTACCTAATATGTCAAGAGACCTTTTTAATGTATAATGGTTGAATGTTTGAAAGAAAATGAGAGTTTTGAGTTTAACTTATTCGAGTTCCCTTTGAAGTCGTGAAGAGTGTTTTAATGACTAAAAATTGAATCTTTGAATGAAAATACCTCAATCAAGGTACCTACTATGTCATTAGAGCTTCTTAATGTATAAAGATTGAATCTTTGAAAGAAAATGAGAGTTTTGAGTTAAACTTTTTTGAGGTCCCTTTGACGTCCCAAAGAGTATTTTAATGAGTAAAGATTGAATATTTGAATGAAAACACCTCAATCATGGTACCAATTATGTCACTAAACCATTTTAATGTATAAAGATTAAATTTTTTTAAAGAAAATGAGACTTTTGAGTTAAACATATTCGAGTTTCCTTTGAGATCACGGAGAGTGTTCTAATAACTAAAGATTGATTCATTGAATAAAATTATCTCAATTAAGGTAGCTATTATGTCACTAGGCCTTTTTAATGTATAAAGATTGAATCTTTGAAAGAAAATGAGAGTTTTGAGTTAAACTTATTCGACTTCCCTATGAAGTCGAGACAAGTGTTTTAATGACAAAAGACTGAATCTTTGAATAAAAATACCTCAATCAAGGTACCTATTATATCGCTAGACCTTTTTAAGGTATAAAGATTCAATTTTTGGAAGAAAATGAGAGGTTTGAGTTTAACTTATTCGAGTTCCATATGAAGTCACGAAGAGTGTTTTAATAATTAAAGATTGAATCTTTGAATGAAAACTACTCAATCAAGATACCTATTGTGTCACTAGACCGTTCTAATGTAAATTTAATCTTTGAAAAAGAAAGAGATTTTTGAGTTAAACTTGTTTGAATTCCCTTTGACGTCCCAAAGAGTATTTTAATGCGAAAAGATTGAATCTTTGAATAAAAAATTTTCAATTAAGATGCCTATTATGTGACTAGACCTTCTTAAAATATTTAGATTGAATCTTTGAAAGAAAATTAGAGTTTTGAGTTAAACTTGTTGGAGTTCCCTTTGAAGTCCCGAAGAGTGTTTTTATGAGTAACGGTTGAATCTTTGAATGAAATTACCTCTAAGTAGGTACCAATTATGTCTCTAGACCTTTTTAATGTTTAAAGATTGAATCTTTGAAAGCAAATAAGAGTTTTGAGTTAACCTGATTTCACTTCCCTATGAAGTCGTGACGAGTGTTTTAATGACTAAAGACTGAATCTTTGTATGAAAATACCTCAATCAAGGTACCTATTATTTCACAAGACCTTTTTAAGGTACAAAGATTGAATTTGTAAAAGAAAATGAGAGGTTTGAGTTTAACTTATTCGAGTTCCCTATGAAGTCGCGAAGAGTGTTTTTAATAACTAAAGATTGAATCTTTGAATCAAAATACCTCAATTAAGGTACCTATTATGTCACTAGTCCTTTTTTTTGTACAAATATTTAATCTCTGAAAGAGAAAGAGATTTTTGAGTTAAACTTGTTTGAATTTCCTTTGACGTCCCAAAGAGTATTTTAATGAGAAAAGATTGAATCTTTGAAAGAAACACTCTCAACCAAGGTACCTATTATACCACTAGACCTTTGAAAGTATAAAGGTTGAATCTTTGAAAGAAAATTAGAGTTTTGAGTTAAACTTATTCGAATTCCCTTTGACGTCCCGAAGAGTGTTTTAATGAGCAAAGGTTGAATCTTTGAATGAAATTACTTCTAACAAGGTACCAATTATGTCTCTAGACCATTTTAATGTATAAAGATTCAATCTTTGAAAGAAAATGAGAGTTTTGAGTTTAACTTCTTCGAGTTCACTATGTAGTCGTGAATTGTGTTTTAGGGACAAAAGATTGAATCTTTGAATGAAATTATTTCAATCAAGGTACCAGTTATGTCACTAGACAATTTTAATCTATAACGATTGAATCTTTGAACGAAAATGATAGTTTTGATTAAAACCTATTCGAGTTCCCTATGAAGTCGCAAAGTGTGTTTTAATGACTACAGATTGAATCTTTGAAAGCGAGGGTTTTAAGTTAAACTTATTCAAGTTCCCTTTGACGTCTCAAAGAGTGTTTAAAAGAGTAAGGATTGAAACTTTGAATGAGAATTCCTCAATTAGGCTACCAATGTAAAGATTGAATCTTTGAATGAAATTAACACAATCAAGGTAACTACTATGTCACTAGAGCTTATTAATGTATAACGATTCAATCTTTGAAAGAAAACGAGAATTTTGAGTTTAACTTGTTCGAATTCCTTATGAAGTGGCGAGCAGTGTTTTAAAGACTAAAGATTGAATCCTTGAATGAAAATACCTTAATCAAGGTACTAATTATGTCACTAGACCTTTTTAAAGTATAAAGACTAAAACTTAGAAAGAAAATGAGAGTTTTGAGTTTAACTTCTTCGAGTTCACTATGTAGTCGTGAATTGTGTTTTAGGGACAAAAGATTGAATCTTTGAATGAAATTATTTCAATCAAGGTACCAGTTATATCACTAGACAATTTTAATCTATAAGGATTGAATCTTTGAACGAAAATGATAGTTTTGATTAAAACCTATTCGGGTTCCCTATGAAGTCGCAAACTGTGTTTTAATGAGTACAGATTGAATCTTTAAATAAAAATACCTCAATTAAGGTACCAAATATGTCACAAGACCTTTTAATGAGTAAAGATCGAGTCTTTAAAAGAAAGCGAGGGTTTTAAGTTAAACTTATTCAAGTTCCCTTTGACGTCTCGAAGAGTGTTTAAAAGAGTAAGGATTGAATCTTTGAATGAGAATTCCTCATTCAAGCTACCAATGTAAAGATTGAATCTTTGAATGAAATTAACACAATCAAGGTAACTACTATGTCACTAGAGCTTATTAATGTATAACGATTTAATCTTTGAAAGAAAACGAGAATTTTGAGTTTAACTTGTTCGAATTCCTTATGAAGTGGCGAGGAGTGTTTTAAAGACTAAAGATTGAATCCTTGAATGAAAATACCTTAATCAAGGTACTAATTATGTCACTAGACCTTTTTAATGTATAAAGATTAAAACTTCGAAAGAAAATGAGAGTTTTGAGTTTAACTTCTTCGAGTTCACTATGTAGTCGTGAATTGTGTTTTAGGGACAAAAGATTGAATCTTTGAATGAAATTACTTCAATCAAGGTACCAGTTATGTCACTAGACAATTTTAATCTTTAAAGATTGAATCTTTGAACGAAAATGATAGTTTTGATTAAAACCTATTCGGGCTCCCTATGGAGTCGCGAAGTGTGTTTTAATGACTACAGATTGAATCTTTGAATGAAAATACCTCAATTAAGGTACCAATTATGTCACAAGACCTTTTTAATGAGTAAAGATCGAGTCTTTAAAAGAAAGTGAGGGTTTTAAGTTAAACTTATTCGAGTTCCCTTTGACGTAACGAAGAGTGTTTAAAAGAGTAAGGATTGAATTTTCGAATGAGAATTCCTCAATCAAGCTACCAATGTAAAGATTGAATCTTTAAATGAAATTAACACAATCAAGGTAACTACTATGTCACTAGACCTTGTTAATGTATAACGATTCAATCTTCGAAAGAAAACGAGAATTTTGAGTTTAACTTGTTCGAATTCCTTATGAAATGGCGAAGAGTGTTTTAAAGACTAAAGATTGAATCTTTGAATGAAAATACCTTAATAAAGGTATTAATTATGTCACTAGACCTTTTTAATGTATAAAGATTAAATCCTAGAAAGAAAATGAGAGTTTTGAGTTAAACTTATTCGAGTTCCCTTTGACGCAACGGAGAGTGTTTTAATTTGTAAGGATTGAATCTTTGAATGAAATTACCTCAATCAAGGTACCTATTACGTCAATGGACCTTTTTAATGTATAAAGATTTAATCTTTGATTTAAAATAAGAATTTTGAGTTTAATTTATTCGAGTTCCCTACGAAGTCGCGAAGAGTGTTTGAATGACCATAGATTGAATCCTTGAATGAAAATAACTCAATCAAGGTACTAATTTTGTCACTAGAACTTTTCAATGAATAAAGATTGAATCTTTAAAAGAAAATGAGAGTTTGGAGTTAAACTTATTCGAGTTCCCTTTTACGCCCCGAAGTTTGTTTAAATGAGTACATATTGAATCTTTGAATGAAAATTCCTCACTCAAGGTACCTATTATGTCACTAAACCATTTTAATGTACAAAGATTAAATCTTTGAACGAAAATGAGAGTTTTGAGTTAAACTTATACGAGTTCCCTTTAATATCACGAAGAGTGTTTTAATTAGTAAAGATTGAATATATGAAAGAAATTACCTCAATCATGGTACCGATTATGTCACAAGACTTTTTCAATGTATAAAGAATGAATCTTTGAAAGAAAAAGAGAGTTTTGAGTGTAACTTATTTGAATTCCCAATGTAATCTCGTAGAATGCTTTAATGACTAGAGATTGAATCCTTTAATGGAAATACCTTAATCAAGGTACCTATTATGTCACTTGACCTTTTTAATGTGTAAAGATTAAATCTTTGGAATAAAATGAGAGTTTTAAGTTAAACTTATAATAGTTCCCTTTGACATCACGAAGAGTGTATTAATGAGTAAAGATTGAATCTTTGAGCGAAATTACCTCAAACATGGTACCTAATATGTCGAGAGACCTTTTTCATGTATAATAGTTGAATGTTTGAAAGAAAATGAAAGTTTTGAGTTTAACTTATTCGAGTTCCCTTTGAAGTCGCGAAGAGTGTTTTAATGACTAAAAATTGAATCTTTGAATGAAAATACCTCAATCAAGGTACCTACTATGTCATTAGAGCTTCTTAATGTATAAAGATTGAATCTTTGAAAGAAAATGAGAGTTTTGAGTTAAACTTTTTTGAGGTCCCTTTGACGTCCCAAAGAGTATTTTAATGAGTAAAGATTGAATATTTGAATGAAAACACCTCAGTCATGGTACCTATTATATCACTAAACCATTTTAATGTATAAAGATTAATTTTTTTTAAAGAAAATGAGACTTTTGAGTTAAACTTATTCGAGTTTCCTTTGAGATCACGGAGAGTGTTCTAATGACTAAAGATTGATTCATTGAATAAAATTATCTCAATTAAGGTAGCTATTATGTCACTAGGCCTTTTTAATGTATAAAGATTGAATCTTTGAAAGAAAATGAGAGTTTTGAGTTAAACTTATTCGACTTCCCTATGAAGTCGTGACAAGTGTTTTAATGACAAAAGACTGAATCTTTGAATAAAAATACCTCAATCAAGGTACCTATTATATCGCTAGACCTTTTTAAGGTATAAAGATTCAATTTTTGGAAGAAAATGAGAGGTTTAAGTTTAACTTATTCGAGTTCCATATGAAGTCACGAAGAGTGTTTTAATAACTAAAGATTCAATCTTTGAATGAAAACTACTCAATCAAGATACCTATTGTGTCACTAGACCTTTCTAATGTATAAGTATTTAATCTTTGAAAGAGAAAGAGATTTTTGAGTTAAACTTGTTTGAATTCCCTTTGACGTCCCAAAGAGTATTTTAATGCGAAAAGATTGAATCTTTGAATGAAAAATTCTCAATTAAGATGCCTATTATGTGACTAGACCTTCTTAAACTATAAAGATTGAATCTTTGAAAAAAAAATTAGAGTTTTGAGTTAAACTTTTTCGAGTTCCCTTTGACGTCCCGAAGAGTGTTTTAATGAGTAAAGGTTGAATCTTTGAATGAAATTACTTCTAACTAGGTACCAATTATGTCTCTAGACCTTTTTAATGTTTAAAGATTGAATCTTTGAAAGAAGATGAGAGTTTGGAGTTAAACTTTTTTGACTTCCATATGAAGTCGCGACGAGTGTTTTAATGACTAAAGACTGAATTTTTAAATGAAAATACCTCAATAAAGATCCCTGTTATTTCACTAGACCTTTTTAAGGTACAAAGACTGAATTTGTAAAAGAAAATGAGAGTTTTGAGTTTAACTTATTCGAGTTCCCTATGAAGTCGCGAAGAGTGTTTTAATAACTAAAGATTAAATCTTTGAATGAAAATACTTCAATCAAGGTACCTATTATGTCTCTAGTCCTTTTTTTTGTACAAATATTTAAAGTATAAATATTTAAACATGTTTGTACAAATATTTAAACTTGTTTGAATTCCCTTCGACGTCCTAATGAGTATTTTAATGAGAATTAATTGAATCTTTGAATTAAAAATTCTCAATCAAGGTACCTATCATATCACTAGACCTTTTAAAGTATAAGGATTGAATCTTTGAAAGAAAATTAGAGTTTTGAGTTAAACTTATTCGAATTCCCTTTGACGTCCCGAAGAGTGTTTTAATGAGTAAAGGTTGAATCTCTGAATGAAATTACTTCAAACAAGGTACCAATTATGTCTCTAGACCATTTTAATGTATGAAGATTGAATCTTTGAAAGAAAATGAGAGTTTTGAGTTTAACTTCTTCGAGTTCACTATGTAGTCGTGAATTGTGTTTTAGGGACAAAAGATGGAATCTTTGAATGAAATTACTTCAATCAAGGTACCAGTTATGTCACAACAGAATTTTAAAATATAAAGATTGAATCTTTGAAGGAAAATGATAGTTTTGAGTAAAACCTATTCGAGTTCCCTATGAAGTGGCGGAGTGTGTTTTAATGACTACAGGTTTAATCTTTGAATGAAAATACCTCAATTCAGGTACCAATTATGTCACAAGACCTTTTTAATGAATAAAGATCGAGTCTTTAAAAGAAAGCGAGGGTTTTAAGTTAAACTTATTCGAGTTACCTTTGACGTCTCGAAGAGTGTTTAAAAGAGTAAGGATTGAATATTTGAATGAAATTAACCCAATGAATGTAACTACTATGTCACTAGACCTTATTAATGTATAACGATTCAATCTTTGAAAGAAAACGACAATTCTGAGTTTAACTTATTCGAATTCCTTATGAAGTGGCGAAGAGTGTTTTAAAGATTAAAGATTGAATCTTTGAATTAAAATACCTTAATCAAGGTATTAATTATGTCACTAGACTTTTTTAATTTATAAAGCTTAAATCTTGGAAAGAAAATGAGAGTTTTGAGTTAAACTTATTTGAGTTACCTTTGACGTAACGGAGAGTGTTTTAATGTGTAAAGATTGAATCTTTGAATGAAATTACCTCTATCAAGGTACCTATTACGTCAATGGATCTTTTTAATGTATAAAGATTTAATCTTTGATTTAAAATGAGAATTTTGAGTTTAACTTATTCAAGTTCCCAACGAAGTCGCGAAGAGTGTTTTAATGACCATAGATTGAATCCTTGAATGAAAACACCTCAATCAAGGTACTAATTTTGTCACTAGAACTTTTTAATGAATAAAGATTGAATCTGTAAAAGAAAATGAAAGTTTGGAGTTAAACTTATTCGGGTTACCTTTTATGCCTCGAAGTGTGTTTAAATGAGTACAGATTGAATCTTTAAATGAAAATTCCTCACTCAAGGTGACTATTATGTCACTAAACCATTTTAATGTACAAAGATTAAATCTTTGAACGAAAATGAGAGTTTTGAGTTAAACTTAAAAGAATTCCCTTTAATATCACGAAGAGTGTTTTAATTAGTAAAGATTGAATATATGAAAGAAATTACCTCAATCACGGTACCGATTATGTCACAAGACCTTTTTAATGTATAAAGAATGAATCTTTGAAAGAAAAAGAGAGTTTTGAGTGTAACTTATTTGAGTTCCCAATGTAATCTCGTAGAATGCTTTAATGATTAGAGATTGAATCCTTTAATGGAAATACCTTAATCAAGGTACCTATTATGTCACTTGACCTTTTTAATGTGTAAAGATTAAATCTTTGGAATAAAATGAGACTTTTAAGTTAAACTTATAATAGTTCCCTTTGACGTCACGAAGAGTGTATTAATAAGTAAAGATTGAATTTTTGAGCAAAATTACCTCAATCATGGTACCTAATATGTCAAGAGACCTTTTTAATGTATAATGGTTGAATCTTTGAAAGAAAATGAGAGTTTTGAATTTAACTTATTCGAGTTCCCTTTGAAGTCGCGAAGAATGTTTTAATGACTAAAATTTGAATGTTTGAATGAATATACCTTAATCAAGGTACCTATTATGTCATTAGAGCTTCTTAATGTATAAAGATTGAATCTTTGAAAGAGAATGAGAGTTTTGAATTAAACTTATTCGAGGTCCCTTTGACGTCCCAAAGAGTATTTTAATGAGTAAAGATTAAATATTTTAAAGAAAACACCTCAATCATATTACCTATTATGTCACTAAACCATTTTAATGTATAAAGATTAAATATTTTAAAGAAAATGAGACTTTTAAGTTAAACATATTCAAGTTTCCTTTGATATCACGGAAAGTGTTCTAATGAGTAAAGATTGAATTATTGTATAAAATTATCTCAATTAAGGCTGCTATTATGTCACTAGGCCTTTTTAATGTATAAAGATTGAATCTTTGAAAGAAAATGAGAGTTCTGAGTTAAACTTACTCGACTTCCCTATGAAGTCGTGACAAGTGTTTTAATGACAAAAGACTGAATCTTTGAATAAAAATACCTCAATCAAGGTACCTATTATTTCGCTAGACCTTTTTAAGGTATAAAGATTCAATTTTTGGAAGAAAATGAGAGGTTTGAGTTTAACTTATTCGAGTTCCATATGAAGTCACGAAGAGTGTTTTAATTACTAAAGATTGAATCTTTGAATGAAAATTCCTCAATCAAGGTACATATTGTGTCACTAGACCTTTCTAATGTATAAGTATTTAATCTTTGAAAGAGAAAGAGATTTTTGAGTTAAACTCGTTTGAATTCCTTTTGACGTCCCAAAGAGTATTTTAATGCGAAAAGATTGAATCTTTGAATGAAAAATTCTCAATCAAGGTACCTATTATGTGACTAGACCTTCTTAAAGTATAAAGATTGAATCTTTGAAAGAAAATTAGAGTTTTGAGTTAAACTTATTCGTGTTCCCTTTGCCGTCCCGAAGAGTGTTTTAATGAGTAAAGGTTGAATCTTTGAATGAAATTACTTCTAACTAGGTACCAATTATGTCTCTAGACCTTTTTAATGTTTAAAGATTGAATCTTTTAAAGAAAATGAGAGTTTTGAGTTAAACTTATTTGACTTCCCTATGAAGCCGTGACAAGTGTTTTAACGACTAAAGACTGAATCTTTGAATGAAAATACCTCAATCAAGGTACCTTTTATACCACTAGACCTTTTTAGGGTACAAAGATTGAATTTGTGAAAGAAAATGAGAGGTTTGAGTTTAACTTATTCGAGTTCCCTATGAAGTCGCGAAGAGTGTTTTAATAACTAAAGATTGAATCTTTGAATGAAAATACCTCAATCAAGGTACCTATTATGTCACTAGTCCTTTTTTTTGTACAAATATTTCATCTTTGAAAGAGAAAGAGATTTTTGAGTTAAACTTGTTTGAATTCCCTTTGACATCCCAATGAGTATTTTAATGAGAAAAGATTGAATCTTTGAATGAAAAATTCTCAATCAAGGTACCTATTATATCACTTGACCTTTTAAAGTATAAGGATTGAATCTTTGAAAGAAAATTAGAGTTTTGAGTCAAACTTATTCGAATTCCCTTTGACGTCCCGAAGAGTGTTTTAATGAGCAAAGGTTGAATCTTCGAATGAAATTACTTCTAACAAGGTACCAATTATGTCTCTAGACCATTTAAATCTATGAAGATTGAATCTTTGAAAGAAAATGAGAGTTTTGAGTTTAACTTCTTCGAGTTCACTATGTAGTCGTGAATTGTGTTTTAGGGACAAAAGATTGAATCTTTGAATGAAATTACTTCAATCAAGGTACCAATTATGTCACTAGACAATTTTAATCTATAAAGATTGAATCTTTGGACGAAAATGATAGTTTTGAGTAAAACCTATTCGAGTTCCCTATGAAGTCATGAAGTGTGTTTTAATGATTACTGATTGAATCTTTGAATGAAAATACCTCAATTAAGGTACCAATTATGTCACAAGACCTTTTTAATGAGTAAAGATCGAGTCTTTAAAAGAAAGCGAGGGTTTTAAGTTAAACTTATTCGAGTTCCCTTTGACATCTCAAAGAGTGTTTAAAAGAGTAAGGATTGAATCTTTGAATGAGAATTCCTCAATCAAGCTACCAATGTAAAGATTGAATCTTTGAATGAAATTAACACAATAAGGTAACTACTATGTCACTAGAGCTTATTAATATATAACGATTATACATTAAAAAGGTCTTGTGACATAATAGGTACCGTGATTGAGGTAATTTCGCTCAAAGATTTAATCTTTACTCATTAATACACTCTTCGTGACGTCAAAGGGAATTATTATAAGTTTAACTTAAAACTCTCATTTTATTCCAAAGATTTAATCTTTACACATTAAAAAGGTCAAGTGATATAATAGGTACCTTGATTGAGGTATTTCCATTAAAGGATTCAATCTTTAGTCATTAAAGCATTTTACGGGATTACATTGGGAACTCAAATAAGTTACACTCAAACCTCTCTTTTTCTTTCAAAGATTCATTCTTTATACATTAAAAAGGTCTTGTGACATAATCGGTACCGTGATCGAGGTAATTTCTTTCATATATTCAATCTTTACTAACTAAAACACTCTTCGTAATATTAAAGGGAACTCGTATAAGTTTAACTCAAAACTCTCATTTTCGTTCAAAGATTTAATCTTTGTACATTAAAATGATCTAGTGACATAATAGGTACCTTGAGTGAGGATTTTCATTCAAAGATTTAATCTGTATTCATTTAAACACAGTTCGGGGCGTAAAAGAGAACTCGAATAAGTTTAACTCCAAAAAAAATCTCTTTCTCTTTCAAAGATTAAATATTTGCACCAAAAAAAAGGACTAGTGACATAATAGGTACCTTGATTGAGGTATTTTCATTCAAAGATTCAATCTTTAGTTATTAAAACACTCTTCGCGACTTCATAGGGAACTCGAATAAGTTAAACCCAAACCTCTCATTTTCTTTCACAAATTCAATCTTTGTACCTTAAAAAGGTCTAGTGAAATAATAGGTACCTTGATTGAGGTATTTTCATTCAAAGATTCAGTCTTTAGTCATTCAAACACTCATCACGACTTCATAGGGAAGTCAAATAAGTTCAACTCAAAACTCTCATTTTCTTTCAAAAATTCAATCTTTAAACATTAAAAAGGTCTAGAGACATAATTGGTACCAAGTTAGAAGTAATTTCATTCAAAGATTCAACCTTTACTCATTAAAACACTCTTCGGGACTTCAAAGGAAACTCGAACAAGTTTAACTCAAAACTCTAATTTTCATTCAAAGATTCAATCTTTATACTTTAAGAAGGTCTAGCCACATAATAGATACCTTGATTGAGAATTTTTCAATAAAAGATTCAATCTTTTCGCATTAAAATACTCTTTGGGACATCAAAGGGAATTCAAACAAGTTTAACTCAAAAATCTCTTTCTCTTTCAAAGATTAAATACTTATACATTAGAAAGGTCTAGTGACATAATAGGTACCTTGATTGAGGAATTTTCATTCAAAGATTCAATCTTTAGTTATTAAAACACTCTTCGTGACTTCAAATTGAACTCGAATAAGTTAAACTCAAACCTCTCATTTTCTTCCAAAAATTGAATCTTTATACCTTAAAAAGGTCTAGCGATATAATAGGTACCTTGATTGAGGTATTTTTATTCAAAGATTCAGTCTTTTGTCATTAAAACACTTGTCACGACTTCATAGGGAAGTCGAATAAGTTTAACTCAAAACTCTCATTTTCTTTCAAAGATTCAATCTTTATACATTAAAAAAGCCTAGTGACATAATAGCTACCTTAATTGAGATAATTTTATTCAATGATTCAATCTTTACTCATTAGAACACTCTCCGTGATCTTAAAGGGACTCGAACAAGTTTAACTCAAAACTCTCATTTTCTTATTAAGTTTTAATATTTATATATTAAAAAGGTCTAGTGATATAATAGGTACCTTGATTGAGATATTTTCATTCAAAGATTCAGTCTTTAGTCATTAAAACACTCGTCACGACTTCATAGGGAAGTCAAATAAGTTTAACTCAAAACTATCATTTTCTTTCAAAGATTCAATCTTTATACATTAAAAAAGTATAGTGACATAATACTTACCTTGATTGAGAAAATTTTATTCAATGATTCAATCTTTACTCATTAAAATACTCTTCATGACCTCAAAGGAAACTCGAATAAGTTTAACTCAAAACTCTCATTTTCTTTCAACGATTAAATCTTTATACATTAAAATGGTTTAGTGACATAATAGGTACCTTGATTGAGGTGTTTTCATTCAAATATTCAATCTTTACTCATTAAAACACTCTTTCGGACGTCAATGGGAACTAGAATTAGTTAAACTCAAAACTCTCATTCTCTTTCAAAGATTCAATCTTTATACATAAAAAGCTCTAATGACATAATAGGCACCTTGATTAAGGTATTTTCATTCAAAGATTCAATTTTTAGTCATTAAAACACTCTTCGGGACTTCAAAGGGAACTCGAATAAGTTAAACTCAAAACTCTCATTTTCTTTCAAAGATTCAACCTTTATACTTTGAAAATGTCTTGTGACATAATAGGTACCATGTTTGAGGTGATTTTGCTCAAAGATTCAATCTCTACTAATTAATACACTCTTCTTGACGTCAAAGGGAACTATTATAAGTTTAACTTAAAACTCTCATTTTCTTCCAAAGATTTAATCTCTATTCATTAAAAAGATCAAGTGCAATAATAGGTACCTTGATTGAGATATTTTAATTTAAGGATTCAATCTTTAGTCATTAAAGCATTCTGCGAGATTACATTGGGAACTCGAATAACTTACACTCAAAACACTCTTTTTCTTTCAAAGATTCATTCTTTATACATTAAAAAGGTCTTGTGATATAATAGGTACCGTGATTGAGGTTCTTTACTAATTAAAAAACTCTTCGTGATGTTAAAGAGAACTCGAATAAGTTTAACTCAAAACTCTCATTTTCGTTCAAAGATTTCATCTTTATACATTAAAATGGTCTATTGACATAATAGGTACCTTAAGTGAGGAATTTTCATTCAAAGATTCAATCTTTACTCATTTAAACACACTTCGGGATGTAAAAGGGAACTCGAATAAGTTTAACTCAAAACTCTCATTTTCATTTAAAGATTCAATATTTATTCATTAAAAAGGTTTAGTGACAAAATTGGTACTTTGATTAAGTTATTTTCATTCAAAGATTCAATATGTGGTCATTAAAACAGTCTTCGCGACTTCATAGGGAACTCAAATAAGTTAAACTTAAAACTCTCATTTTAAATCAAAGATTAAATCTTTATATATTAAAAAGGTCCATTGATATCATAGGTACCTTGATTGAGGTAATTTCATCCAAAGATTCAATCTTTACACGTTAAAACACTCTCCGTGACGTCAAAGGTAACTGGAATAAGTTTAACTCAAAATTCTCATTTTCTTTCAATGATTTAATCTTTATACATTAAAATGGTCTGGTGGCATAATAGATACCCTGATTGAGGTGTTTTCATTAAAAGATTCAATCTTTACTTATAAAAACACTCTTCGAGACGACAAAGAAAACTCGAATAAGTTTAACTCAAAACTCTCATTTTCTTTCAAAGATTCAATCTTTATACATTAGAAAGGTCTAGTGACATTATAGGAACCTTGATTAAGGTATTTTCATTCAAAGATTCAATTATTTGTCATTAGAACACTCTTTGCGACTTCATAGGGAACTCGAATAAGTCAAATTCAAAACTTTTATTTTCTTTCAAAGATTCAATCTTTATACATTAAAAATGTCTAGTGATACAATAGGTACCTTAATTGTGTTATTTTCATTCAAAGATTCAATCTGTATACAGTAGAAAGGTCTAGTGACATTATAGGAACCTTGATTAAGTTATTTTCATTCAAAACTCTTATTTTCTTTCAAAGATTCAACCTTCAAATATTAAAAAGGTCTAGAGACATAATTGGTACCTTTTTAGAAGTAATTTTATTCAATGATTGAACATTTACTCAATAAAACACTATTCAGGATGTCAAAGGGAACTCGAATAAGTTTAACTCAAAACTTTAAGTTTCTTTCAAAGATTCAATCTTTATACTTTAAAAAGGTCTAGTGACATAATAGGTACCTTGATTGAGATATTTTCATTCAAAGATTCAATCTTTAGTTATTAAAACACTCTTCGCGACTTCATAGGGAACTCGAATAAGTTAAACTCAAACCTCTCATTTTCTTCCAAAAATTCAATCTTTATAATTTAAAAAGGTATAATGAAATAATAGATACGTTGATTGAGGTATTTTCATTCAAAGATTCAGTCTTTAGTCATTAAAACACTAGTCACGACTTCATAGGGAAGTCAAAAAAGTTTAACTCAAAACTCTCATTTTCACTCAAAGATTCAATCTTTATACACTAAAAGGGTCTAGTGACATAATAGCTAACTTGATTAAGATAATTTTATTCAATGATTCAATCTTTACTCGTTAAAACACTCTTTGTGACCTCAAAGGGAACTCGAATAAGTTTAACTCAAAACTCTCATTTTCTTTTAAATTTTTAATCTTTATACATTAAAATGGTTTAGTGACATAATAGATACCTCGATTGAGGTGTTTTCATTCAAATATTCAATCTTTATTCATTAAAACACTCTTTGGGACGTCAAAGGGAACTCGAATTAGTTAAACTCAAAACTCTCATTTTCTTTCAAAGATTCAATCTTTATACGTTGAGAAGCTCTAATGACATAATAGGTACCTTGATTGAGGTATTTTCATTCGAAGATTCAATTTTTAGTCATTAAAACACTCTTCGCGACTTCAAAGGGAACTCGAATAAGTTAAAGTCAAAACTCTCTTTTTCTTTCAAAGATTCAACCTTTAAACATTAAAAAGGTCTTGTGACAAAATAGTTACCGTGATTGAGGTAATTTTACTCAAAGATTCAATTTTTACTCATTATTACACTCTTCGTGACGTTAAAGGGAACTATTATAAGTTTAACTTAAAACTCTCATATTTTTTTCAAAGATTTAATTTTTATACATTAAAAAGGTCAAGTGACATAATAGGTACCTTGATTGAGGAATTTTCATTCAATGATTCTATCTTTAGTCATTAAAGCACTTTGCGAGATTACATTTGGAACTCAATTAAGTTACACTCAAAACTCTCTTTTTCTTGCAAAGATTCATTCTTTATACATTAAAAATGTCTTGTGACAAAATAGGTACTGTGATTGAGGGAATTTCTTTCAGATATTCAATTTTACTAATTAAAACACTATTCGTGATGTTAAAGGGAACTCGAATAAATTTTACTCTAAACTCACATTTTTGTTAAAAGATTTAATCTGTATATATTAAAATGGTCTAGTGGCATAATAGGTACCTTGAGTGAGAAATTTTCATTCAAAGATTCAATCTTTACTCATTTAAACACACTTCGGGACGTAAAAGGGAACTCGAATAAGTTTAATTTAAAATACTCATTTTCTTTTAAAGATTCAATATTTATTCATTAAAAAAGTCTAGTGACAAAATTGGTACCTTAATTGAGGTATTTTCATTCAAAGATTCAATATGTGGTCATTAAAACACTCCTCGTGACTTCATAGGCAACTCGAATAAGTTAAACTCAAAACTCTCATTTTAAACAAAGATTAAATCTTTATATATTAAAAAGGTCCATTGACATAATATGTACCTTGATTGAGGTAATTTCATTCAAAGATTCAATCTTTACTCATTAAAACACTCTTCGTGACGTCAAAGGTAACTCGAATAAGTTTAACTCAAAACTCTCATTTTCAATGATTTAATCTTTATACATTAAAATGGTTTGGTGATATAATAGGTACCCTTAGTATTTTCATTAAAAGATTCAATCTTTACTTATAAATACACTATTTGAGACGACAAAGGAAACTAAAATAAATTTAACTCAAAACTCTCATTTTCTTTCAAAGATTCAATTTTTATACATTAGAAAGGTGTAGTGACATTATAGGAACCTTGATTAAGGTATTTTCATTCAAAGATTCAATCATTTATCATTAGAACACTGTTCGCGACTTCATAGGGAACTCGAATAAGTTAAACTCAAAACTCTCATTTTCTTTCAAAGGTTCAATCTTTATACATTAAAAAGGTCTAGCGATAGAATAGGTACCTTGCTAATGTTATTTTCATTCAAAGATTCAATCTTTATACATTAGAAAGGTCTAGTGACATTATAGGAACCTTGATTAAGGTATTTTCATTTAAAGACTCAATCATTTGTCATTAGAACACTCTTCGCGTCTTCATAGGGAACTTGAATAAGTTAAATTCAAAACTCTCATTTTCTTTCAAAGATTCAATCTTTATACATTAAAAAGGTCTACTGATAGAATAGGTACCCTGATTGTGTAATTTTCATTCAAAGATTCAATCTTTAATCATTAAAACACTCTTCGCGACTTTGTACGGAACTCTAATAAGTTAAACTCAAATTTCTCATTTTCTTTCAGAGATTTAATCTTTATACATTGAAAAGGTTTAGTAACATAACATGTACCTTGATTGGGGTAATTTTATTTAAAGATTCAATCTTTACTCATTAAAACACTCTTTGTGACATCAAAGGGAACTCGAATAAGTTTAACTCAAAACTCTCTTTTTCTTTTGTATATTTATTCTTTATACATTAAAATGGTCTAGTGACATAATTGGTACCTTGATTAGCGTATTTTCATTCAAATATTCAATCTTTATTCATTAAAATACTCTTCGGGATGTCAAAGGGAACTCGTATAAGTTAAAAAGGTCTAGTGACATAATCAATACCTTGATTGAATTATTTTCATTCAAAGATTTAATCAATAGTCATTAAAACACTCATCGCTACTTCATAGGGAACTCGAATATGTTAAACTTAAAACTCTCATTTTCTTTCAAAGATTCAATCTTTATTCATTAAAAAGGTCTAATGACATGATAGGTACCTTGATTGAGGTATTTTTATTAAAATATTCAATCTTAGTCATTAAAACACTATTCGCGATTTCATAGGGAACTCAAAAAGTTAAACTCAAAACTCTTATTTTCTTTAAAAAAATTCAATCTTTATACATTAGAAAGGTCTAGTGACATAATAGGTATCTTGATTGAGGTAATTTTATTCAAACATTCATCTTTACACATAAAAATACTCTTCATGTCGTCAAAGGCTACTCAAAAAAATTAAACAGTAACTCTCATTTTATGTTAAAGATTTAATCTTTATACATTTAAATAGTCTAGTAACATAATAGGTACCTTCATTGAGGTGTTTTTATTCAAACATTCAATTTTTAGTCATTAAAACGCTCTTTGAGACGTCAAAGGGAACTCGAACAAGTTTAACTCAAAATTCTCATTTTCTTTGTAAGATTTCATCTTTGTACATTAAAAAGGTCTAGTAACATAGGTATTTTCATTCAAATATTCAATCTTTAGTCATTAAAACATACTTCGCCACTTCATAAGGAATTCGATTAAGTTAAACTCAAAACTCTCGTTTTCTTTCAAAGATTCAATCTTTATACATTAATAAGGTCTAGTGACATAATAGTTACCTTGATTGAGTTAATTTCATTCGAAGATTCAATCTTTACTTATTAAAACACTCTTCGGGACGTTAGTGAGAACTTGAATAAGTTTAACTCAAAACTCTCATTTTCTTTCAAAGATTTAATCTTTATGCATTAAAATGATCTAGTGACATAATTGGTACCTTTATTGTAGAATTTTCATTCAAAGATTCAATCTTTACACTTTGAAACACTTTTCGGGACGTCAAAGGGAACTCAAATAAGTTTCGCTGAAAACCCTCATTTTCTTTTAAAGATTCAATCTTCATACATTAAAAAAGTCTAGAGATATAATTGGTACCTTGTTAAAAGTAATTTCGTTCAAAGATTCAACCTTTACTCATTAAAACACTTTTCGGGATGTGAAAGGAAACTCGAATAAATTAAACTCAAAACTCTCATTTCTTTCAAAGATTCAACATTCATACATCAAAAAGGTCTAGAGACATTATTGGTAC
The DNA here is from genome assembly GCF_030987335.1 of Cornus florida. NCBI lineage: Eukaryota > Viridiplantae > Streptophyta > Magnoliopsida > Cornales > Cornaceae > Cornus > Cornus florida. The sequence continues at coordinate 35,459,070 of NW_026775574.1, read as the reverse complement.
ATTGTTAGAAGTAATTTCATTTAAAGATTTAACCTTTACTCAATAAAACACTATTTGAGACGTCAAATGGAACTCAAATAAGTTTAACCGAAAACTCTAATTTTCTTTCGAAGATTCAATCTTTATACTTTAAAAAGGTCTAAAAAGGTCTACTGACATAATAGGTACCCAGATTGAGAATTTTTCATTCAAAGATTCAATCTTATCTCATTAAAATACTCTTTGGGACGTCAAAGGGAATTCAAACAAGTTTTACTCAAAAATCTCATTCTCTTTCAAAGATTAAATATTTCTACATTAAAAAGGTCTCGTGACATAATAGGTACCTTGATTGAGGTATTTTCATTCAAAGATTTAATCTTTAGTTATTAAAACACTCTTTGCGACTTCATAGAAAACTCGAATAAGTTAAAATCAAACCTCTCATTTTCTTTCAAAAATTCCATCTTTATACATTAAAAAGGTATAGTGATATAATAGATACCTTGATTGAGGTATTTTCATTCAAAGATTTAGTCTTTAATCATTAAAACACTCGTCACGACTTCATAGGGAAGTCAAATAAGTTTAACTCAAAACTTTCTTTTTGTTTCAAAGATTCAATCTTTATACATTAAAAAGGTCTAATGACATAATAGCTACCTTGATTGAGATAATTTTATGCAATGATTCAATCTTTACTCATTAAAACACTCTTCGTGACCTCAAAGGGAATTCGAATAAGTTTAATTCAAAATTCTCATTTTCTTTCAAAGATTTAATCTTTGTACATTAAAATGGTTTCGTAACATAATAGGTGCCATGATTAATGTGTTTTCATTCAAATATTCAATCTTTACTCATTAAAACACTCTTTGAGACGTCAAAGGGAACTCGAATTAGTTAAACTCAAAACTCTCATTTTCTTTAAAAGATTCAATCTTTATACATTAAGAAGCTATAATGACATAATAAGTACCTTGATTGAGGTATTTTCATTCAAAGATTCAATTTTTAGTCATTAAAACACTCTTCACGACTTCAAAGGGAAATCGAATAAGTTAAACCCAAAAATCTCATTTTCTTTCAAAGATTCAACCTTTATACATTAAAAAGGTCTTGTGACATAATAGGTACCGTGATTGAGGTAATTTCGCTCAAGGATTCAATCTTTACTCATTAATACACTCTTCATGACGTCAAAGGGATCTATTATTAGTTTAACTTAAAACTCTCATTTTGTTCCAAAGATTTTAATCTTTATACATTAAAAAGGTCAAGTGATAAAGTAGGTACCTTGATTGAGGTATTTTAATTCAAGGATTCAATCTTTTGTCATTAAAGCACTCTGCAAGATTACATTGGGAGCTCGAATAAGTCACACTCAAAACTCTCTTTTTCTTTCAAAGATTCATTCCTTATACATTAAAAAGGTCTTGTGACATAATAGGTATCGTGATTGAGGTAATTTCTTTCAGATATTCAATCTTTACTAATTAAAACACTCTTCATGATGTTAAAGGGAACTCGAATAAGTTTAAGTCAAAACTCTCATTTTCGTTCAAAAATTTAATCTTTATACATTAAAATGGTCTAGTGATATACTAGGTACCTTGAGTGAGGAATTTTCATTCAAAGATTCAATCTTTACTCATTTAAACACACTTCGGGATGTAAAAGGGAACTCGAATAAGTTTAACTCATAGCTTTCATTTTCTTTTAAAGATTCAATCTTTATTCATTGAAAAGGTGTAGTGACAAAATTGGCATCTTGATTGAGGTATTTTCGTTCAAAGATTCAATATGTGGTCATTAAAACATTCTTCACTAATTCATAGGGAACTCGAATAAGTTAAACTCAAAACTCTCATTTCAAATCAAAGATTAAATCTTTATACATTAAAAGGGTCCATTGACATAATAGGTACCGTGATTGAGTCAATTTCATCCAAAGATTCAATATTTACACGTTAAAACACTCTCCGTGACGTCAAAGGTAATTGGAATAAGTTTAACTCAAAACTCTCATTTTATTTTAATGATTTAATCTTTATACATTAAAACGGTCTGGTGATATAATAGGTACCCGGATTGAGGTATTTTCATTAAAAGATTCAATCTTTACTTATAAAAACACTCTTCGAGACGACAAAGAGAACTCGAATAAGTTTAACTTAAAACTCTCATTTTCTTTCAAAGATTCAATCTTTATAGATTAGAAAGGTCTAGTGACATTATAGGAACCTTGATTAAGGTATTTTCATTCAAAGATTCAATCATTTGTCATTAGAACACTCTTCATGACTTCATAGGGAACTCGAATAAGTTAAACTCAAAACTCTCATTTTCTTTCAAAGATTTAATCTTTCTACATTAAAATGGTCTAGTGACATATTAGGTACCTTAAGTGAGGAATTTTCATTCAAAGATTCAATCTTTACTCATTTAAACACACTTTGGGACGTAAAAGTGAACTCGAATAAGTTTAACTCAAAACTCTAAGTTTCTTTTAAAGATTCAATCTTTATTCATTAAAAAGATCCAGTGACAAAATTGGTACCTTGATTGAGGTATTTTCATTCAAAGATTCAATTTGTGGTCATTAAAACACTCTTTGCGACTTCATAGGGAACGCGAATAAGTAAAACTCAAAACTCTCATTTTAAATCAAAGATTAAATCTTTATAAATTAAAAAGATACATTGACATAATAGGTACCGTGATTGAGGTAATTTTATTCAGAGATTCTATCTTTACACATTAAAACTCTCTCCGTGACGTCAAAGGTAACTTAAATAAGTTTAATTCAAAACTCTTATTTTCTTTCAATGAGTTAATCTTTATACATTTAAATGGTCTGGTGACATAATAGGTACCCCGATTAAGGTATTTTAAATCAAAGATTCAATCTTTACTTATTAAAACAGTCTTCGAGAGGACAAAGGAAACTCGAATAAGTTTAACTCAAAACTCTCATTTTCTTTCAAAGATTTAATCTTTATACATTAGAAAGGTCTAGTGACATTATAGGAACCTTGATTAAGGTATTTTCATTCAAAGATTCAATCATTTTTCATTAGAACACTCTTCGTGACTTCATAGGGAACTTGAATAAGTTAAATTCAAAATTCTCATTTTCTTTCAATGATTCAATCTTTATACATTTAAACGGTCTAGTGATAGAATAGGTACCTTGATTATGTTATTTTCATTTAAAGATTCAATATTTATACATTAGAATGGCGCAGAGACATTATAGGAACCTTGATTAAGGTATTTTCATTTAAAGATTCAATCATTTGTTATTAGAACACTCTTCGCGACTTCATAGGGAACTCAAATAAGTTGAACTAAAAACTCTCATTTTCTTTCAATGATTCAATCTTTATACATTAAAAAGGTCTGGTGATAGAATAGACACCTTAATTGTGTTATTTTCATTCAAATATTCAATCTTTAGTTATTAAAACACTCTTCGTGACTTTGTAGGGAACTCAAATTTCTCATTTTCTTTCAAAGATTTAATGTTTGTACATTAAAAAGGTTTAGTAACATAACAGGTACCTTAATTGAGGTTATTTTATTCAAAGATTCAACCTTTACTAATTAAAACACTCTTTATAACGTCAAAAGGAACTCGAATAAGTTTAACTCAAAACTCTAGTTTTCTTTTATATATTTATTCTTTATACATTAAATGGTCTAGTGGCATAATTGGTACCTTGATTAAGGTATTTTCATTCAAATATTCAATCTTTACTCCTTAAAATACTCTTCGGGACGTCAAAGGGAATTCGTATAAGTTAAACTTTAAACTCTAATTTTCTTTCAAAGATTCAATCTTTGTTTATTAAACAGGTCTAATGACATAATAAATACATTGATTGAGTTATTTTCACACAAAGATTCAATCTTTAGTCATTAAAACACTCTTCGCCACTTCATAGGGAACTCGAATATGTTAAACTCAAAACTCTCTTTTTTTTTTCAAGATTCAATCTTTATTCATTAAAAAGGTCTAATGAGATTATAGATACCTTGATTGAGGCATTTTCATTAAAATATTCAATATTTAGTCATTAAAACACTCTTCGCGACTTCACAGGGAACTCAAATTAGTTAAACTCAAAATTATTATTTTCTTTCAAAAATTCAATCTTTATACATTAAAAAGGTCTTGTGGGATTCAATCTTTATACATAAAAAACACTCTTCATGTTGTCAAAGGCTACTCGAATAAATTTAACAGAAAACTTTTATTTTCTTTCAAAGATTTAATCTTTATACATTTAAATGGTCTAATGACATAATTGGTACCTTCATTGTGCTGTTTTCATTCAAACATTCAATTTTTACTCATTAAAACATTTTTTGAGACGTCAAAGGGAACTCAAACAAGTTTAACTCAAAACTCCCATTTTCTTTGTAAGATTTAATCTTTATACATTAAAAAGGTCTAGTGACATAATAAATATCTTGATTAAGGTATTTTCATTCAAATATTCAATCTTTAATCATTAAAATACTTTTCGCCACTTCATAAGGAATTCGATTAAGTTAAACTCAAAACTCTCGTTTTTTTTCAAAGATTCAATCTTTATACATTAATAAGGACTAGTGACATAATAGTTACCGTGACTGAGGTAATTTCGCTCAAAGATTCAATCTTTAATCATTAATACACTCTTCTTGATGTCAAAGGGAACTATTATAAGTTTAACTTAAAACTCTCATTTTCTTCTAAGGATTTAATCTTTATACATTAAAAAGGTCAAGTGACATAATAGCTATCTTAATTGAGGTATTTTCATTCAAGGATTCAATCTTTAGTCATTAAAGCACTCTGCGGATTACATTGGGAACTCGAATAAGTTACACTCAAAACTCGCTTTTTCTTTCAAATATTCATTCTTTATACATTAAAAAGGTCTTGTGACATAATAGCTACTGTGATTGAGGTAATTTCTTTTAGATATTCAATCTTTACTAATTAAAACACACTTCGTGATGTTAAAGGGAACACAAATAAGTATAACTCAAAACTCTCAGCTTCGTTCAAAGATTTAATCTTTATACATTAAAATGGTCAAGTGACATAATAGGTACCTTGAGTGAGGAATTTTCATTCAAAGATTCAATCTTTACTCAATTAAACACATTTCGGGACGTAAAAGGGAACTCAAATAAGTTTAACTCAAAACTCTCATTTTTCTTTTAAAGATTCAATCTTTATTCATTAAAAAGGTTTAGTGAAAAAATTGGTACCTTGATTGAGGTATTTTCATTTAAAGATTCAATCGGTGGTCATTAAAACACTCTTCGCGACTTCATAGGGAATTCGAATAAGTTAAACTCAAAACTGTCATTTTAAATCAAAGATTAAATATTTATACATTAAGAAGGTCCATTGACATAATAGGTACCTTTATTGAGGTAATTTCATTCAAAAATTCAATCTTTACATATTAAAACACTCCCTGTGACGTCAAAGGGAACTCGAATATGTTTAACTCAAAACTCTCATTTTCTTTCAATGATTTAATATTTATACATTAATGGTCTAGTGACATAGTAGGTACCCTGATTGAGGTATTTTCATTGAGACGACAAAGGAAACTCGAATAAGTTTAACTCAAAACTCTCATTTTCCTTCAAAGATCTAATCTGTATACATTAGAAAGGTCTAGTCACATTATAGGAACCTTGATTAAGGTATTTTCATTCAAAGATTCAATCTTTAGTCATTAAAACACTCTTCGCCACTTCATATGGAATTCGATTAAGTTAAACTCAAAACTCTCATTTTCTTTCAAAGATTAATCTTTATACATTAATAAGGTCTGGTGACATAAAAGTTACCTTGATTGAGTTAATTTCATTCAAAGATTGAATCTTTACTAATTAAAACACTCTTCAGGACGTTAATGGAAACTCGAATAAGTTTAACTCAAAACTTTCATTTTCTTTCAAAGATTTAGTCTTTATAGTAATCTACTAGAATGTAGGATTAATATCACAATAGTATAGTAATTCAAATCAATGAGAGTTTTATACGGCATCAATAATCCTACACAAGATACATACACAATATACATGCTTAATCAATAAAATCCTAAGTCAATCATAAGGATTTCCTATAGTATGCAATACTAAAATTCTAAATGCATGTATACAATATATATTAAATCCCAAAGGATTTTAAAACACTTAAAAATATAAACATACTACCACCCATACCTTAATAGAGAATTGAATCTTTATAATCCAAGAAACCAAGCTCAAAATGAAGAAGAGAGTGAGGGAAAACTTTTGTGTTCCAAGGTCTTTGATCTAAGGTGAGTGGAAGGAAACCAAAGATGAAGTCAAAGCTGTGAACCAAGCTTTTCTCCAATGGTGGCTAGGTTAGGGTTTTGAGAACAAGTGAAAATAAAAGGGCTAAGTGAAAATGGTGAGTGGAGGAATACTAGACCCTCCACTCACTAAGTGTTCTTGCACTTCCTCTCTCACACACACAATGCAAGACTAAATCATGATACTACACTTGTCACAAATCAATAGCTCCTTCTTAGGCTTAATCCTAAGCCTACACTTGTTAACCATCTAAGCTCATAAGTGCACCAATGCCAACATGTGGGTGAATCTCCACCCTCCAAATGTTAAGAGATCATGCTCCCAAGTCACCCCACCCCATTGCCAACAAGTGGCACAATGAGAATGTGACACTTGTCACATTTTCCAAAAATTGCAAAATGGCCTTTTTTCAAAATATCTTCCAAATTAAATTGCAAAAAGGTTCCTAAGACGAAAAATAATTAATTTACATAATTACACTAAAATCCCAAAATCAAGAATAATTACAATAAAGTTGTATTCATGCCCTTTATGAAAAAGTAAGCAACTAGAATGTATTTTCTATGAAAGTAAAAATACAATTGTCATGGAAATCAAATATCATGAATGCATGCAAAACCGAAATAAAATCCGAGCACAAAAAGTGAGGTTATGTAAGGAAAAACGATAAACGGGAAAGAGACGAAATAGGGAAAAGACAAAATAGGAAAAAGACGAAAAAAGAAAATCACAGAAAAAGGAAAAGGAGGAAAAAGACCTGGTTATTATATCAAAACTCTCATTTTTTTTCAAAGATTCAATCTTTATACATTAAAAAGGTCTAGTGACATAATAGTTACCTTAATTGAGATAATTTTATTCAACGATTCAATCTTTACTCATTAAAACACTCTTTGTGACCTCAAAGGGAACTCAAATAAGTTCATCTCAAAATTCTCATTTTCTTTCAAAGATTTAATCTTTATACATTAAAATGGTTTAGAGATATAATACGTACCTTGATTGAGGTGTTTCATTCAAATATTCAATCTTTAATCATTAAAACACTCTTTGTGACGTCAAAGGGAACTCGAATTAGTTTAACTCAAAACTCTCATTTTCTTTCAAAGATTCAATCTTTATACATTAAGAAGCTCTAATGACATAATATGTACCTTGATTGAGGTATTGCCATTCGAAGATTCAATTTTTAGTCATTAAAACACTCTTCGTGACTTCAAAGGGAACTCGAATAAGTTAAACTCAAAACTCTCATTTTCTTTCAAAGATTCAACCTTTATAGATTAAAAAGGTCTTGGGACATAATAGGTACCGTGATTGAGGTAATTTCGCACAAAGATTCAATCTTTACTCATTAATACACTCTTCGTGACGTTAAAAAGAACTACAAGTTTAACTTAAAACTCTCATTTCCTTCCAAAGATTCAATGTTTAGTCAATTAAGCACACTTCGGGACGTAAAAGGGAACTCGAATAAGTTTAACTCAAAACTCTCTTTTTTTTTTAAAGATTTAATCTTTATTCATTAAAAAGATTCAGTGACAAAATTGGTACATTGATTGAGGCATTTTCACTCAAAGATTCAATCCGTGGTCATTAAAACACTCTTCGCGACTTCATAGGGAACTCGAATAAGATTTAATCTTTACTTATAAAAACACTCTTCGAGACGACAAAGGGAACTCGAATAAGTTTAACTAAAAACTCTTATTTTCTTTCAAAGATTCAATCTTTATATATTAGAAAGTTCTAGTGACATTATAGGAACCTTGATTAAGGTATTTTCATTCAAAGATTCAATCATTTATCATTAGAACACTTTGCGCGACTTCTTAGGGAATTCGAATAAGTTAAACTTAAAACTCTCATTTTCTTTCAAAGATTCAATTTTTATAAATTAAAAAGGTCTAGTGATAGAATAGGTACCTTGATTGTGTTATTTTCATTCGATGATTCAATCTTTAGTCATTAGAACACTGTTCGCGACTTTATAGGGAACTCCAATAAGTTAAACTCAAATTTCTCATTTTCGTTCAAAGATTTAATCTTCATACATTAAAAAGGTTTAGTAACATAGGAGGTACGATTGAGGTATTTTTATTCAAATATTCAGTCTTTACTCATTAAAACACTCTTCGTAATGTCAAAGGGAACTCGAACAAGTTTAACTCAAAACTCTCATTTTCTTTCAAAACTCTCATTTTCCTTCATATATATTTATTCAAAACTCTCATTCTCCTTCATAAATTTATTCTTTATAAAAGTATTTTAATAAGTAAAGATCGAATATTTGAATGAAAATACCTTAATCAAGGTACCAATTATGTCACTAGACGTCAAAGGGAACTCGTATAAGTTAAACTCTCAACTCTAATTTTCTTTCAAAGATTCAATCTTTGTTTATTAAAAAGGTCAAGTGACATAATAAATACCTTAATTGAGTAATTTTCATTCAAAGATTCAATCTTTAGTCATTAAAACACACTTCGCCACTTCATAGGGAACTCGAATATGTTAAACTCAAAACTCTCATTTTCCTTCAAAGATTCAATCTTTATTCATTAAAAAGGTCTACTGACATGATAGGTACTTTGATTGAGATATTTCCATTAAAATATTCTATCTTTAGTCATTAAAACACTCTTCGCGACTTTATAGGAAACTCAAATAAGTTAAACTCAAAACTCTTATTTTCTTTGAAAAATTCAATCTTTATACATTAAAAAGGTCTAGTGATATAATAGGTACCTTGATTGAGCTAATTTTATTCAAAGATTCAATCTTTAAAAATTAAAACACTCTTCAGGACGTTAATGGGAACTCGAATAAGTTTAACTCAAAACTCTCATTTTCTTTCAAAGATTTAATCTTTATACATTAAAATGGTCTAGTAATATAATTGGTACCTTGATTGAGCAATTTTCATTCAAAGATTCAATCTTTGCTCTTTTAAACATTCTTCGGGACGTCAAAGGGAACTCGAATAAGTTTAACTGAAAACCCTCATTTTCTTTTAAAGATTCAATCTTTACTCATTAAAAGGTCTAGTGACATAATTGGTACCATAATTGATGTATTTTCATTCAAAGATTAAATCTGTAGTCACTAAAACACTCTTCGCGACTTCATATGGTACTCGAATAGGTTTTACACAAAACTTTCATTTTCGTTCAAATATTCAATCTTTATAGATGAAAATGGTCTAGTAACATAATAGGTACCTTAATTAAAGTAATTTCATTTAAAGATTCAATCTTTTGTCCCAAAAACACACTTCACGACTTCATAGGGAACTCGAATAAGTTAAACTCAAAACTCTCATTTTCTTTCAAAGATACAATCTTCATACATTAAAAAGGTCTAGAGACATAATTGGTACCTTGTTAGAGGTAATTGCATTCAAAGATTCAACCTTTACTCATTAAAACACTCTTCGGGACGTCAAAGAAAATTCGAATAAGTTTAACTCAAAACTCTAATTTTCTTTCAACAATTCAATCTTTATACTTTAAAAAGGTCTAGTGACTTAATAGGTACCTTGATTGAGAATTTTTCATTCAAAGATTCAATCTTTTCTCATTAAAATACTCTTTGGGATGTCAAAGGGAATTCAAACAAGTTTAACTCAAAAATCTCTATCTCTTTCAAAGATTAAATATTTATACATTAAAAAGGTCTAGTGACATAATAGGTGCCTTGATTAAGGTATTTTCATTCAAAGATTCATTCTTTAGTTATTAAAATACTTTTCGTGACTTCATAGGGAACTGGAATAAGTTAAACCTCTCATTTTCTTCCAAAAATTCAATATTTATACCTTAATAAGGTCTAGTGATTGCGGAATTTTAATTCAAAGATTCAATCTTTACACTTTTAAACACTCTTCGGGACGTCAAAGAGAACTCGAATTAGTTTAACTAAAAACCATCATTTTCTTTTAAAGATTCAATTTTCACACATTAAAAAGGTCTAGAGACATAATTAGTACCTTGTTAGAAGTAATTTCATTCAAAGATTTAACTTTCACTCATTAAAACACTCTTCGGGACGTCAAAGGGAACTCTAATAAGTTAAACTCAAAACTCTCATTTTCTTTCAAAGATTCAATCTTCATACATTTAAAAGGTCTAGAGACATAATTGGTACCTTGTTAGAAGTAATTTCATTCAAAGATTCAACCTTTACTCAATAAAACGCTCTTAGGGACATCAAAGGGAACTCGAATAAGTTTTACTCAAAACTCTAATTTTCTTTCAAAGATTCAATCTTTATACTTTAAAAAGGTCTAAAGACATAATAGATACCCTGATTTAGAATTTTTAATTCAAAGATTCAATCTTTCTCATTAAAATACACTTTGGAACGTCAAAAGGAATTCAAACAAGTTTAATCCAAAAATCTCTTTCTCTTTCAAAGATTAAATATTTATAAATTAAAAAGGTCTAGTGACACAATAGGTACCTTGATTGAGGTATTTTCATTCAAATATTCAATCTTTAGTTATTAAAACACTCTTCGCGACTTCATAGGGAACAGGAATAAGTTAAACTCAAACCTCTCATTTTCTTCAAAAAATTCAATCTTTATACGTTAAACAGGTATTGTCATATAAGAGGTACGTTGATTAAGGTATTTTCATTCAAAGATTCAGTCTTTAGTCATTAAAATACTCGTCACGACTTCCTAGGGAAGTCAAATAAGTTTAACTCAAAACTATTATTTTCTTTCAAAGATTCAATCTTTGTACATTAAAAAGGTCTAGTGACATAATACTTACCTTGATTGAGAAAATTTTATTCAATGATTCAATCTTTACTCATTAAAACATTCTTCAAGACCTAAAAGGGTACTCGAATAAGTTTAACTTAAAACTCTCATTTTCTTTCAACGATTTAATCTTTATACATTAAAATGGTTTAGTGACATAATAAGTACCTTGATTGAGATGTTTTCATTCAAATATTCAATCTTTACTCATTAAAAGACTCTTTGAGACGTCAAAGAGAACTAGAATTAGTTAAACTCAACACTCTCATTCTCTTTCAAAGATTCAATCTTTATACATAAAAAGCTCTAATGACATAATAGGTACCATGATTGAGGTATTTTGATTCAAAGATTCAATTTTTAGTCATTAAAACACTCTTCAAGACTTCAAAGGCAACTCGAATAAGTTAAACTCAAAACTCTAATTTTCTTTCAAAGATTCAACCTTTATACATTAAAAAGGTATTGTGACATAATAGGTACCGTGTTTGAGGTAATTTTGCTCAAGGATACAATCTTTACTCATTAATACACTCTTCGTGACGTCAAAGGGAACTATTATAAGTTTAACTTAAAACTCACATTTTATTCCAAAGATTTAATCTCCATTCATTAAAAAGGTCAAGTGACATAATAGGTACCTTGATTGAGGTATTTTAATTCAAGGATTCAATCTTTAGTCATTAAAGCACTCTGCGAGATTACATTGGGAACTTGAATAAGTTACACTCAAAACTCTCTTTTTCTTTCAAAGATTGATTCTTTATACCTTAAAAAGGTCTTGTGACATAATAGGTACCGTGATTGAGGTTCTTTACTAATTAAAACACTCTTCATGATGTTAAAGAGAACTCGAATAAGTTTATCTCAAAACTCTCATTTTTGTTCAAAGATTTCATCTTTATATAGTAAAATGGTCTAGTGACATAATAGGTACCTTGAGTGAGGAATTTTTATTCAAAGATTCAGTTTTTATTCATTTAAACACACTTCGGGACGTAAAAGGGAACTCGGATAATCTTTATACATTAAAATGGTCTGGTGATACCCTGAATGAGGTGTTTTCATTAAAAGATTCAATCTTTACTTATAAAAACACTCTTTGAGACGACAAAGAGAACTCGAATAAGTTTAACACAAAACTCTCAATTTCTTTCAAAGATTCAATCTTTATACATTAGAAAGGTCTAGTGACATTATAGGAACCTTGATTAAGGTATTTTCATTCAAAGATTCAATCATTTGTCATTAGAACACTCTTTGCGACTTCATTGGGAACTCGAATAAGTTAAACTCAAAACTCTCATTTTCTTTCAAAGATTCAATCTTTATACATTAAAAATGTCTAGTGATAGAAAAGGTACCTTAATTGTGTTATTTTCATTCAAAAATTCAATCTTTATACATTAGAAAGGTCTAGTGACATTATAGGAATCTTGATTAAGTTATTTTCATTGAAAACACTCATTTTCTTTCAAGGATTCGACCTTCATACATTAAAAAGGTCTAGAGACATAATTGGTACCTTGTTAGAAGTAATTTCATTCAAAGACTCAACATTTACTCGACGTTAAAGGGAACTCGAATAAGTTTAACTCAGAACTCTAATTTTTTTTCAAAAATTCAATCTTTATACTTTAAAAAGGTCTAGTGACATAATAGGCACCTTAATTGAGAATTTTTCATTCAGAGATTCAATCTTTTCTCATAAAATACTCTTTGGGACGTCAATGGGAATTCAGACAAGTTTAACTCAAAAATCTCTTTCTCTTTCAAAGATTTAATATTTATACATTAAAAAGGTCTAGTTACATAATAGGTACCTTGATTGAGGTATTTTCATTCAAAGATTCAATCTTTAGTTATTAAAACACTCTTTTCGACTTCATAGGGTACTCTAATAAGTTAAACTCAAACCTCTCATTTTCTTCCAAAAATTCAATCTTTATACGTTAAAAAGGTATAATGATATAATAGGTACCTTGATTGAGGTATTTTCATTCAAAGATTCAGTCTTTAGTCATTAAAACACTCGTCACGACTTCATAGGGAAGTCAAATAAGTGTAACTCAAAACTCTAATTTTCTTTCAAAGATTCAATCTTTATACATTAAAAGGGTCTAGTGACATAATAGCTACCTTGATTAAGATAATTTTATTCAAGGATTCAATCTTTACTCAGTAAAACACTCTTTGTGACTTCAAAGGGAACTCGAATAAGTTTAACTCAAAACTCTCATTTTCTTTCAAAGATTTAATCTTTATACATTAAAATGGTTTAGTGACATAATAGGTACATTGATTGAGGTGTTTTCATTCAAATATTCAATCTTTATTCATTAAAACACTCTTTGGGACGTCAAGGGAACTCGAATTAGTTAAACTCAAAACTCTCATTTTCTTTCAAAGATTCAATCTTTATACGTTAAGAAGCTCTAATGACATAATAGGTACCTTGATTGATGTATTTTCGTCCAAAGATTCAATTTTTAGTCATTAAAACACTCTTCGCGACTTCAAAGGGAGCTCGAATAAGTTAAAGTCAAAACTCTCTTTTTCTTTCAAAGATTCAACCTTTATACATTAAAAAGGTCTTGTGACATAATAGGTACCATGACTGATGTAATTTCACTCAAATATTTAATTTTTACTCATTAATACACTCTTCGTGACGTTAAAGGGAACTATTATAAGTTTAACTTAGAACTCTCATTTTTTTTCCAAAGATTTAATCTTTATACCTTAAAAAGGTCAAGTGACATAATAGGTTCCATGATTTAGAAATTTTCATTCAAGGATTCAATCTTTAGTCATTAAAGCACTCTGCGAGATTACATTGGAACTCAATTAAGTTACACTCAAAACTCTCTTTTTCATACAAAGATTCATTCTTTTTTCATTAAAAAGGGCTTGTGACATAATAGGTACCGTGATTGAGGTAATTTCTTTCAGATATTCAATTTTACTAATTAAAACACTCTTCGTGATGTTAAAGGGAACTCGAATAAGATTAACTCAAAACTCTCATTTTCGTTCAAAGATTTTATCTTTATACAATAAAATGGTCTAGTGGCATAATAGGTACCTTGAGTGAGGAATTTTCATTCAAAGATTCAATCTTTACTCATTTAAACATAGTTCGGGACGTAAAAGGGAACTCGAATAAGTTTAACTCAAAACTCTCATTTTTTTTTAAAGATTCAATCTTTATTCATTAAAAATGTCTGATGACAAAATTGGTACCTTCATTGAGGTATTTTCATTCAAAGATTCAATCCATGGTCATTAAAACACTCTTCGCGACTACATCGGGAACTCGAATAAGTTAAACTGAAAACTTTCATTTTAAAACAAAGATTAAATCTTTATACATTAAATAGGTCCATTGACATAATATGTACCTTGATTGAGGTAATTTCATTCAAAGATTCAATCTTTACACATTAAAGCACTCTCCGTGACGTCAAAGGTAACTCGAATAAGTTTAACTCAAAACTCTCATTTTCTTTCAATGATTTAATCTTTATACATTAAAATGGTCTGGTGATATAATAGGTACCCTGATTAAGTTATTTTCATTAAAAGATTCAATCTTTACTTATAAATACACTCTTCAAGACGACAAAGGGAACTTCTCATTTTCTTTCAAAGATTCAATCTTTATACATTAGAAAGGTCTAGTGACATTATATGAACCTTGATTAAGGTATTTTCATTCAAAGATTCAATCATTTGTTATTAGAACACTCTTCGCGACTTCACAGGGAACTCGAATAAGTTAAACTCAAAACACTCATTTTCTTTCCAAGATTCAATCCTTATACATTAAAAAGTCTAGCGATATAATAGGTACCTTGTTTATATTATTTTCATTCAAAGATTCAATCTTTATACATTAGAAAGGTCTAGTGACATTATAGGAACCTTGATTAAGGTATTTTCATTCAAAGTTTCAATCATTTGTCATTAGAACACTCTTCGCGACTTCATAGGAAACTTGAATAAGTTATATTCAAAACTCTCATTTTCTTTCAAAGATTTAATCTTTATACATTAAAAAGGTCTAGTGATAGATTAGGTACCCTGATTGTGTTATTTTCATTCAAAGATTCAATCTTTAATCATTAAAACACTCTTCGCGACTTTGTAGGGAACTCCAATAAGTTAAACTCAAATTTCTCATTTTCTTTCAAAGATTTAATCTTTATACATTAAAAAGGTTTAGTAACATAACATGTACCTTGATTAGGGTAATTTTATTTAAAGATTCAATCTTTACTCATTAAAACACTCTTCGTGACGTCAAAGGGAACTCGAATAAATTTAACTCAAAACTCTCTTTTTCTTTCATATATTTATTCTTTATACATTAAAATGGTCTAGTGACATAATTGGTACATTGATTAAGGTATTTTCATTCAAATATTCAATCTTTTCTCATTTAAATACTTTTCGGGATGTCAAAGGAAACTCGTATAAGTTAAACTCTAAACTATAATTTTCTTTCAAAGATTCAATTTTTATTTATTAAAAAGGTCTAGTGACATACTAAATACCTTGATTGAGTTATTTTCATTCAAAGATTTAATCTTGAGTCATTAAAACACTCTTCGCCACTTCATAGGGAACTTAAATATGTTAAACTCAAAACTCTCATTTTCTTTCAAAGATTCAATCTTTATTCATTAAAAAGGTCTAGCGACATGATAGGTACCTTGATTGAGGTATTTTCTTTGAAATATTCAATCTTAGTCATTAAAACACTCTTCGCGACTTCATAGGGAACTCAAATAAGTTAAACTCAAAACTCTTATTTTCTTTGAAAAATTCAATCTTTATACGTTAGAAAGGTCTAGTGACATAATAGGTACCTTGATTGTGGTAATTTTATTCAAAGGTTCAATATATGGTCATTAAAACACTCTTCGCGACTTCATTGGGAACTTGAATAAGTTAAACTCAAAACTTAAATTTTCTTTCAAAAATTCAATCTTTATACATTAAAAAGGTCTAGTGATAGAATAGGTACCTTGATTGTGTTATTTTCATTAAAAGATTTAAAGATTTTTAAAAAAGGTCTAATGATAGAATAGGTACCATGTTATTTTCATTAAAAGATTCAATCTTTAGTCATTAAAACACTCATAACATAACATGTACCTTGATTGATGTAATTTTATTCAAAGATTAATCTCTACTCATTAAAACACTCTTCGTGACGTCAAAGGAAACTGGAATAAGTTTAACTCAAAACTCTTGTTTTCTTTCATATATTTATTCTTTATGCATTAAAATGGTCTAGTGACTCGTATAAGTTAAACTCTAAATTCTAATTTTCTTTCAAAGATTCAATCTTTATTTATTAAAAAGGTCTAGTGACATAATAAATACCTTGATTGAATTATTTTCATTCAAAGATTTAATCTTTAGTCATTAAAACACTCTTCGCCACTTTATAGGAAACTCGAAAATGTTAAACTCAAAACTCTCATTTTCTTTCAACGATTCAATCTTTATTCATTAAAAAGTTCTAGTGAAATGATAGGCACCTTGATTAGGGTATTTTCATTAAAATATTCAATCTTTAGTCATTAAAACACTCTTCGCGACTTCATAGGGAACTCAAATAAGTTAAACTCAGAAATCTTATTTTCTTTGAAAAACTCAATCTTTATACATTAGAAAGGTCTAGTGACGTAATAGGTGGTACCTTGATTGGGGTAATTTTATTCAAAGATTCAATCTTTACACATAAAAACACTCTTCATGTCGTCAAAGGCTACTCAAATAAATTTAACAAAAAACTCTCATATTTCTGTCAATGATTTAATCTTTATACATTTAAAATGTCTAGTGACATAATAGGTTCCTTCATTGAGATGTTTTTATTCAAAAATTCAATTTTTACTCATTAAAACCCTCTTTGAGACGTCAAAGGGAACTCGAACAAGTTTAACTCAAAACTCTCATTTTCTTAGTAAGATTTAATATTTATACATTAAAAAGGTTTAGTAACATAATAAATACCTTGATTAAGGTATTTTCATTCAAAGATTCAATCTTTAGTTACTAAAATACTCTTCGCCATTTCATAAGGAATTCGATTAAGTTAAACTCAAAAATCTTATTTTCCTTCAAAGATTCAATCTCTATACATTAATAAGGTCTAGTAACATAATAGTTACCTTGATTGAGTTAATTTCATTCAAAGATTCAATCTTTACTAATTAAAACACTCTTCGGGACGTTAATGGGAATACGAATAAGTTTAACTTAAACTCTCATTTTCTTTCAAAGATTTAATCTTTATATGTTAAAATGGTCTAGTGACATAAATGGTACCTTGATTGCAGAATTTTCATTCAAAGATTCAATCTTTACACTTTTAAACAATCTTCGGGACATCAAAGGGAACTCGAATAAGTTTAACTGAAAACCCTCATTTTCTTTTAAAGATTCAATCTTCACACATTAAAAAGATCTAGAGACATAATTAGTACCTTGTTAGAAGTAATTTCATTCAAAGATTCAACCTTTACTCAATAAAACACTCTTTGGGACGTCAAAGGGAACTCGAATAAGTTTAACTCAAAACTCTAATTTTCTTTCAAAGATTAAATATTTATACATTAAAAAGGTCTAGTGACATAATAGGTACCTTGATTGAGGTATTTTTATTCAAATATTCAATTTTTAGTTATTAAAACACTCTTCACGACTTCATAGGGAACACGAATAAGTTAAACTCAAACCTCTCATTTTCTTCAAAAAATTCAATCTTTATACTTTAAAAAGGTATAGTAATAGGTACCTTGATTGAGGTATTTTCATTCAAAAATTCAGTCTTTAGTCATTAAAACACTCGTCACGACTTCATAGGGAAGTCAAATAAGTTTAACTCAAAACTATCATTTTCTTTCAAAGATTCAATCCTTATACATTAAAAAGGTCTAGTGACATAATACTTACCTTGATTGAGAAAATTTTATTCAGTGATTCAATCTTTACTCATTAAAACACTCTTGATAACCTCAAAGGGAACTCGAATAAGTTTAATTCAAAACTCTCATTTTCTATCAACGATTTAATCTTTATACATTAAAATGGTTTAGTGACATAATAGGTACTTGATTGAGGTATTTTCATTCAAATATTCAATCTTTACTCATTAAAACACTCTTTGGGACGTCAAAGGGAACTAGAATTAGTTAAACTCAAAATTCTCATTCTCTTTCAAAGATTCAATCTTTCAACATAAAAAGCTCTTATAACATAATAGGTACCTTGATTGAGATATTTTCATTCAAAGATTCAATTTTTAGTCATTAAAACACTCTTCGGGACATCAAAGGGGACTCGAATAAGTTAAACTCAAAACTCTCATTTTCTTTCAAAGATTGAACCTTTATACATTGAAAAGGTCTTGTGACATAATAGGTACCGTGTTTGAGGTAATTTCGCTCAAGGATTCAATCTTTACTCATTAATACACTCTTCGTGACGTCAAAAGGAACTATTATAAGGTTAACTTAAAACTCTCATTTTCTTCCAAAGATTTAATCTCTATTCATTAAAAAGGTCAAGTGACATAATAGGTTGACTATTATAAGTTTAACTTAAAATTCTCATTTTCTTCCAAAGATTTAACCTCTATTCATTAAAAAGGTCAAGTGACATAATAAGTACCTTGATTGAGGTATTTTAATTCAAGGATTCAATCTTTAGTCATTAAAGCATTCTGCGAGATTACATTGGGAACTCGAATAAGTTACACTCAAAACACTCTTTTTCTTTCAAAGATTCATTCTTTATACATTAAAAAGGTCTTGTGATATAATAGGTACCGTGATTGAGATTCTTTACTAATTAAAACACTCTTCGTGATGTTAAAGGGAACTCGAATAAATTTAACTCTAAACTCTCATTTTCGTTAAAAGATTTAATCTTTATACATTAAAATGGTCTAGTGGCATAATAGGTACCTTGAGTGAGGAATTTTCATTCAAAGATTCAATCTTTACTTATTTAAACACACTTCGGGACGTAAAAAGGGAATTCGAATAAGTTTAACTAAAAACTCTCATTTTCTTTTAAAGATTCAATATTTATTCATTAAAAATGTATAGTGACAAAATTGGTACCTTGGTTGAGGTATTTTCATTCAAAGATTCAATATGTGGTCATTAAATCACTCTTCGCGACTTCATAGGAAACTCGAATAAGTTAAACTCAAAACTCTCACTTTAAAACAAAGATTAAATCTTTATACATTAAAAAAGTCCACTGACATAATATGTACCTTGATTGAGGTAATTTCATTCAAAGATTTAATCTTTACACATTAAAACACTCTCTGTGACGTCAAAGGTAACTCGAATAAGTGTTTTGTTTTAATGATTTAATCTTTATATACTAAAATGGTTTGGTGATATAATAGGTACCCTCAGTATTTTCATTAAAAGATTCAATCTTTACTTATTAATACACTCTTCGAGACGACAAAGGGAACTCAAATAAGTTTAACTCAAAACTCTCATTTTCATTCAAAGATTCAATCTTTATACATTAGAAAGGTGTAGTGACATTATAGGAACCTTGATTAAGGTATTTTCATTTAAAGATTCAATCATTTGTCATTAGAACACTCTTCGCGACATCATAGGGAACTCGAATAAGTTAAACTCAAAACTTCCATTTTCTTTTAAAGATTCAATCTTTATACATTAAAAAGGTCTAGCGATAGAATAGGTACCTTGATTATGTTATTTTCATTCAAATATTCAATCTTTATACATAAGAAAGGTTTAGTGACATTATAGGAACCTTGATTAAGGTATTTTTCTTCAAAGATTTAATCATTTGTCATTAGAATACTCTTCGCGACTTCATAGGGAACTTGAATAAGTTAAATTCAAAACTCTCATTTTCTTTCAAAGATTCAATCTTTATACATTAAAAAGGTCTACTGATAGAATAGGTACCCTGATTGTGTTATTTTCATTCAACGATTCAATCTTTAATCATTAAAACACTCTTCGTGACTTTGTACGGAACTCCAATAAGTTAAACTCAAATTTCTCATTTTCTTCTAGAGATTTAATCTTTATACATTAAAAAGGTTTAGTAACATAACATGTACCTTGATTGGGGTAATTTTATTTAAAGATTCAATCTTTACTCATTAAAACACTCTTCGTGACGTCAAAGGGAACTCGAATAAGTTTAACTTGAAACTCTCTTTTTCTTTTATATATTTATTCTTTATACATTAAAATGGTCTAGTGACATAATTGGTACCTTGATTAGGATATTTTCATTTAAATATTCAATCTTTATTCATTAAAATACTCTTCGGAATGTCAAAGGGAACTCGTATAAGTTAAACTCTAAACTCTAATTTTCTTTCAAAGATTCAATTTTCATTTATTAAAAAGGTCTAATGACATAATCAATACCTTGATTGAATTATTTTCATTCAAAGATTTAATCATTAGTCATTAAAACACTCTTCGCTACTTCATAGGGAACTCGAATATGTTAAACTTAAAACTCTTATTTTCTTTCAAAGATTCAATCTTTATTCATTAAAAAGGTCTAGTGACATGATAGGTACCTTGGTTGAGATATTTTCATTAAAATATTCAATCTTAGTCATTAAAATACTCTTCGTGACTTCATAGGGAACTCAAATAAGTTAAACTCAAAACTCTTATTTTCTTTGAAAAATTCAATCTTTATATATTAGAAAGGTCTAGTGACATAATAGGTACCTTGATTGAGGTAATTTTATTCAAAGATTCAATCTTTACACATAAAAATACTCATCATGTCGTCAAAGGCTACTTGAAAAAATTAAACAGTAACTCTCATTTTCTGGCAAAGATTTAATCTTTATACATTTAAATGGTCTAGTAACATAATAGGTACCTTCATTGAGATATATTCAATCTTTACTCATTAAAATACTCTTCGGAACGTCAAAGGGAACTCGTATAAGTTAAATTTTAAACTCTAATTTTCTTTCAAAGATTCAATCTTTATTTATTAAAAAGGTCTAGTGACATAATAAATACCTTGATTGAGTTATTTTTATTCAAAAATTTAATCTTTAGTCATTAAAACACTATTCGCCACTTCATAGGGAACTCGAATATGTTAAACGCAAAACTTTTATTTTTTTTCAATTCAATCTTTATTCATTAAAAAGGTCTAGTGACAAGATAGGTACCATGATTGAGATATTTTTATTAAAATATTCAATCTTTAGTCATTAAAACACTCTTCGGGACTTCCTAGGGAATTTAAATAAGTTAAACTCAAAATCCTTATTTTCTTTGAAAAATTCAATCTTTATACATTAAAAATGTCTAGTGATAAATAGGTACCTTAATTTAGGTTATTTTACTTAAATATTCAATCTTTACACATAAAAACACTCTTCATGTCGTCAAAGGCTACTCGAATAAATTTAACAGAAAACTCACACTTTCTTTCGAAGATTTAATCTTTATACATTTAAATGGTCTAGGGACACAATAGGTACCTTTGTTGAGGTGTTTTCATTCAAACATTCAATTTTTACTCACTAAAACACTCTTTGAGACGTCAAAGGGAGCTCAAATAAGTTTAACTCAAAACTCTCATTTTCTTTCTAAGATTTAATCTTTATACATTAAAAAGGTCTAGTGACATAATAAATACCTTGATTAAGGTATTTTCATTCAAAGATTCAATTTTTAGTCATTAAAATACTCTTCGCCACATTATTAGGAATTCGAATAAGTTAAACTCAAAACTCTCGTTTTCTTTCAAAGATTCAATCTTTATACATTAATATAGTCTAGTGACATAATAGTTACTTTGATTGAGTTAATTTCATTCAAAGACTCAATCTTTACTAAGTAAAACACTTTTCATGACGTTAATGGGAACTCGAATTAGTTTAACTCAAAACTCTTATTTTCTTTCAAAGATTTAATCTTTATAAATTAAAATGGTTTAGCGACATAATTGGTACCTTGACTGAGGAATTTTCACTAAGAGATTCAATCTTTACTCTTTTAAACACTCTTGAGGATGTCAAAGGGAAATCGAATAAGTTTAACTGAAAAAGCTCATTTTCTATTAAAGATTCAATCCTTACTCATTAAAAAGGTCTAGTGACATAATTGGTACCTTAATTGAGGTATTTTCATTCAAAGATTCAATTTGTAGTCATTAAAACACTTTTCTCTACTTCATAGGTTACTCGAATAGGTTTAACTCAAAACTCTCATTTTCGTTCAAAGATTCAATCTTTATAGATTAAAATTTTCTAGTGACATAAGTGGTACTTTGATTAAAATAATTTCATTCAAAGATTTAATCTTTTGTCCCTAAAACACACTTCACGACTTCATAGGGAACTCGAATAAGTTAAACTCAAAACTCTCATTTTCATTCAAAGATTCAATCTTTATACATTAAAAAGGTTTAGCAACATAATAGGTACCTTGATTGAGGTAATTTTATTCAAAGATTCAGTCATTACTTATTAAAACACTCTTCGTAACGTCAAACGGAACTCGAATAAATTTAACTCAAAACATTCATTTTATTTCATATATTTATTCTTTATACATTAACATGGTCTAGTGACATAATTGGTACCTTGGTTAAGGTATTTTCATTCAAATACTCAATCTTTACTCATTAAAATACACTTCGGGACGTGAAAGGGAACTCGCATAAGTTAAATTCTAAACTCTAATTTTCTTTCAAAGATTCAATTTTTATTTATTAAAAAGGTCTAGCGACATAATAAATACATTAATTGAGTTATTTTCATTCAAAGATTCAATTTTTAGTCATTAAAACACTCTTCGTTACTTCATAGGGAACTCGAATATGTTAAACTCAAAACTCTCATTTTCTTTCAAAGATTCAATCTTTATTCATTAAAAAGGTCTAGTACATTATAGGTACCTTGATTAATGTATTTTCATTAAAATATTCAATCTTTAGTCATTAAAACACTCTTCACGACTTCATAGGGAACTCAAATAAGTTAAACTCAAAACTCTTATTTTCTTTGAAAAATTCAATCTTTATACATTAAAAAGGTCAAGTGAAATAATAGGTACCTTGATTTAGATAATTTTATTCAAAGATTCAATCTTTACACATAAAAACACTTTTCATGTCGTCAAAGGCTACTCGAATAAATTTAACAGAAAACTCTCATTTTCTTTCAAAGATTTAATCTTTATACATTGAAATGGTCTAGTGACATAATAGGTATCTTCACTGAGGTGTTTTCATTCAAACATTCAATTTTTACTCATTAAAACACTCTTTGAGACGTCAAAGAGAGCTCGAATAAGTTTAACTCAACATTCTCATTTTCTTTCTAAGATTTAACCTTTATACATTAAAAAGGTCTAGTAACATAATAAATACTTTGATTAAGGTATTTTCATTCAAAGATTCAATCTTTAGTTATTAAAACACTTTTCACCACTTCATATGGAATTCGAATAAGTTAAACTCAAAACTCCCGTTTTATTTCAAAGATTCAATCTTTATACATTAATAAGGTCTACCGACATAATAGTTACCTTGATTGAGTTAATTTCATTCAAAGATTCAAACTTTACTAATTAAAACACTCTTCACGACGTTAATGGGAACTCGAATAAGTTTAACTCAAAACTCTAATTTTCTTCCAAAGATTTAATCTTTATACATTAAAATGGTCTCTTGACATAATTGGTACCTTGATTGAGGAATTTTCATTCAAAGATTCAATCTTTACTCTTTTAAACACTCTTCGGGATGTCGAAGGGAACTCGAATAAGTTTAACTGAAAACCATCATTTTCTTTTAAAGATTCAATCTTTACTCATTAAAAAGGTCTAGTGACATAATTGGTACCTTAATTGAGATATTTTCATTCAAATATTCAATCTGTAGTCATTAAAACACTCTTCGCGACTTGATTGGGAACTCGAATTGGTTTAACTCAAAACTCTCATTTTCGTTCAAAGATTCAATCTTTTGTCCCTGAAACACACTTCACAACTTCATAGGGAACTCAAATAAGCTTAGCTCAAAACTCTCATTTTCTTTCAAAGATTTAATCTTTATACATTAAAATGGTCTAGTGACATAATTGGTACCTTGACTGAGGAATTTTCATTCAAAGATTCCATCTTTACTAATTAAAAGACTCTTCATGACGTTAATAGAAACTCGAATAAGTTTAACTCAAAACTTTCATTTTCTTTCAAAGATTTAATCTTTATACATTAAAATGGTCTAGTGACATAATTGGCACCTTGACTGAGGAATTTTTATTCAAAGATTCAATCTGTACTCTTTTAAACACTCTTCGGAATGTCAAAGGGAACTCGAATAAGTTTAACTGAAAACCCTCATTTTCTTTTAAAGATTCAATCTTTACTCATTAAAAAGGTCTAGTGACATAATTGGCACCTTAATTCAGGTATTTTTATTCAAAGATTCAATCTGTTGTCATTAAAACACTCTTCGCGACTTCATAGGGAACTCGAATAGGTTTAACTCAAAACTCTCATTTTCATTCAAAGATTCAATCTTTTTAGATTAAAATTTTCTAGTGACATAATTGGTACCTTGATTGAAGTAATTTCACTCAAAGATTCAATATTTTGTCCCTAAAACACACTTCACGACTTCAGGGAGCCCGAGTAAGTTAAACTCAAAACTCACATTTTCTTTAAAAAATTCAATCATTATACATTAAAAAGGTCTAGAGACATAATTAGTACCTTGTTAGAAGTAATTTCATTCAAAGATTCAACCATTACTCATTAAAACACTCTTCGGGACGTCAAATGGAACTCGAATAAGTTTAACTCAACTCTAATTTTCTTTCTAAAATTCAATATTTATACTTTAAAAAGGTCTATTGACATAATAGGTACCATGATTGAGAATTTTTCATTTAAAGATTCAATCTTTTCTCATTAAAATACTCTTTGGGAAGTCAAAGGGAATTTAAACAAGTTTAAATCAAAAATCTCTTTCTCTTTCAAAGATTAAATATTTATACATTAAAAAGGTCTAGTGACATAATAGGTACCGTGATTGAGGTATTTTCATTCAAAGATTCAATCTTTAGCTATTAAATCACTCTTCGCGACTTCATTGGGAACTCGAATAAGTTAAACTCAAACCTCTCATTTTCTTCCAAAAATTTAATCTTTATACCTTAAAAAGGTCTAGTGATATAATAGGTACCTTGATTGAGGTGTTTTCATTCAAATATTTAATCTTTACTCATTAAAACACTCTTCGCGACTTCAAAGAGAACTCGAATAAGTTAAACTCAGAACTCTCATTTTCTTTAAAAGATTCAACCTTTATATATTAAAAAGGTCTTGTGACATAATAGGTACCGTGATTGAGGAAATGTCGCTCAATGATTCAATCTTTACTCATGAATACACTATTCGTGACGTCAAAGGAAACTGTTAGAAGTTTAACTTAAAACTGTCATTTTTTTTCAAAGATTCAATCTTTACTGATTAAAAACACTCTTCTTGATCTCAAAGGGAACTTGAATAAGTTTAACTCAAACTCTCATTTTCTTTCAAAGATTCAATCTTTATACATTAAAATGGTTTAGTGACATAACACGTACCTTGATTGAGGTGTTTTCATTCAAATATTTAATCTTTACTCATTAAAACACTCTTCGCGACTTCAAAGAGAACTCGAATAAGTTAAACTCAAAACTCTCATTTTCTTTCAAAGATTCAACCTTTATACATTAAAAAGGTCTTGTGACATAATAGGTACTGTGATTGAGGAAATTTCGCTGAATGATTCAATCTTTACTCACGAATACACTCTTCGTGACGTCAAAGGAAACTGTTAGAAGTTTAACTTAAAACTGTCATTTACTTCCAAAGATTTAATCTTTATACATTAAAAAGGTCAAGTGACATAATAGGTACCTTGATTAAGGTATTTTCATTCAAGGATTCAAACTTTAGCCATTAAAGTACCTTGCGAGATTACATTGGGAACTTAAATAAGTTACACTTAAAACTCTTTTTTTCTTTCAAAGATACATTCTTTATACATTAAAAAGGCTTGTGACATAATAGGTACCGTGATTGAGGTAATTTATTTCAGATATTCAATCTTTACGAATTAAAACACACTTCGTGATGTTAAAGGGAACTCGAATAAGTTTAGTGATTCAATCTTTATTTATTAAAAAGGTCTAGTGACAAAATTGGTACCTTGATTGAGGTGTTTACATTCAAATATTTAATTTTTTCTCATTAAAACACTTTTTGGGACGTCAAAGGGAACTCGAATAAGTTTAACTGAAAACTCTCATTTTCTTTCAAAGATTCAATCTTTATACATTAAGAAACTCTAATGACATAATAGGTACCTTGATTGAGGTATTTTGATTCAAAGATTCAATATTTAGTCATTAAAACACTCTTCGCGACTTCAAAGGGAACTCGAATAAGTTAAACTCAAAACTCTCATTTTTTTTTCAAAGATTCAACAATTATACATTTTAAAGGTCCTGTAACATAATAGGTACCTTGATTAAGGTAATTTCGCTCAATGATTCAATCTTTACTCATTAATACACTCTTCGTGACGTCAAAGGGAACTATTATAAGTTTAACTTAAAACTTTGTACATTAAAAAGGTCAAGTGACATAATAGGCACCTAGATTGAGGTATTTTCATTCAAGGATTCAATCTTTAGTCATTAAAGCATTCTATGAGATTACATTGGTAAGTCGAATAAGTTACACTCAGAACTCTCTTTTTCTTTCAAAGATTCATTCTTTATACATTAAAAAGATCTTGTGATAGAATAAGTACCGTGATTGAGGTAATTTCTTTCAGATATTCAATCTTTACTAATTAAAACACTCTTCATGATGTTAAAGGGAACTCGAATAATTTTAACTCAAAACCTCATTTTTGTTCAAAAATATAATATTTATACATTAAAATGGTCTAGTGACATAATAGGCACTTTGAGTGAGGAATTTCTATTTAAAGATTCAATCTTTACTCATTTAAACACACTTCGGGATGTAAAAGGGAACTCAAATAAGTTTAACTCAAAACTCTTATTTTCTTTTAAAGATTCAATCTTTATTCGTTAAAAAGGTAAAGTAACAAAATTCGTTAATAGTTGTTAAAACACTCTTCGCGACTTTATAGGGAACTTGAATAAGTGAAACTCAAAACTCTCATTTGAAATCAAAGATTAAATCTTTATACATTAAAAAGGTCCATTGACATAATAGGTACTTGATTGAGGTAATTTCATTCAAAGATTCAATCTTTACACATTAAAACACTCTCCATGACGTGAAAGGGAACTTGAATAAGTTTAACTCAAAACTCTCATTTTCTTTCAATAATTTAATCTTTATACATTAAAATGGTCTGGTGATATAATAGGTACTCTGATTGAGGTATTTTCATTCAAGGATTCAATCTTTACTTATAAAAACACTTCTTGGGACGACAAAGGGAACTCCAATAAGTTTTACTCAAAACTCTCATTTTCTTTCAAAGATTCAATCTTTATGCATTAAAAATGTCTAGTGACATTTTTGGAACCTTGAATAAGGTATTTTCATTCAAAGATTCAATCATTTGTCATTAGAACACTCTTCGCGACCTCATAGGGAACTCGAATAGGTTAAACTCAAAACTCTCATTTTCTTTCAAAGATTCAATTTTTATACATAAAAAGGTCTAGTAATAGATTAAGTACCTTATTGGTGTTATTTTCATTCAAAGATTCAATCTTTAGTCTTTAAAACACTCTTCGCGACTTTATAGGAAAGTCCAATAAGTTAAACTCAAATTTCTCATTTTTTTTCAAAAATTCAATCTTTATACATTAAAAAGGTTTAGTAACATAATAGGTACCTTGATTGAGGTAATTTTATTCAAGAATTCAATCTTTACTCATTAAAACACTCTTCGTGACGTGAAATGGAACTCGAATAAGTTTAACTCAAACTCTCATTTTCTTTTATATATTTGTTCTTTATACATTAAAATGGTCTAGTGACATAATTGGTACCTTGATTAAGGTATTTTCATTCAAATATTCAATCTTTACTCATTAAAATACTCTTTAGGACGTCAAAGGGAACTCGTATAAGTTAAATTCTAAACTCTAATTTTCTTTCAAAGATTCAAGCTTTATTTATTAAAAAGGTCTAGTGACATAATAAATACCTTGATTGAGTTATTTTCATTCAAAAATTTAATCTTTAGTTATTAAAACACTATTCGCCACTTCATAGGGAACTAGAATATGTAAACTTAAAACTCTTATTTTTTTTCAAAGATTCAATCTTTATTCATTAAAAAGGTCTAATGACAAGATAGGTACCTTAATTGAGATATTTTCATTAAAATATTCAATCTTTAGTCATTAAAACACTCTTCGCGACTTCATAGGGAACTTAAATAAGTTAAACTCAAAACTCTTATTTTCTTTGAAAAATTCAATCTTTATACATTAAAAAGGTCTAGTGACAAATAGGTACCTTGATTTAGGTTATTTTATTTAAAGATTCAATCTTTACACATAAAAACACTCTTCATGTCGTCAAAGGCTACTCGAATAAATTTAACAGAAAACTCACATTTTCTTTTGAAGATTTAATATTTATACATTTAAATGGTCTAGTGACACAATAGGTACCTTTGTTGAGGTGTTTTCATTCAAACATTCAATTTTTACTCACTAAAACACTCTTTGAGACGTCAAAGGGAGCTAGAATAAGTTTAAATCAGAACTCTCATTTTCTTTCTAAGATTTAATCTTTATACATTAAAAAGGTCTAATGACATAATAAATACCTTGATTAAGGTGTTTCATTCAAAGATTCAATTTTTAGTCATTAAAACACTCTTTGCCACTTCATAAGGAATTTGAATAAGTTAAACTCAAAACTTTCGTTTTCTTTCAAAGATTTAATCTTTATACATTAATAAAGTCTAGTGACATAATAGTTACCTTGATTGAGTTAATTTGATTCAAAGATTCAATCTTTACTAAGTAAAACACTCTTTATGTCGTTAATGGGAACTCGAATATATTTAACTCAAAACTCTCATTTTTTTTCAAAGATTTAATCTTTATAAATTAAAATGGTCTAGTGACATAATTGGTACCTTGACTGAGGAATTTTCATTCACTGATTCAATCTTTACTCTTTTAAACACTCTAGAGGATGTCAAAGGGAACTCGAATAAGTTTAACTGAAAACCCTCATTTTCTATTAAAGATTCAATCTTTACTCATTAAAAAGGTCTAGTGACATAATTGCTACCTTAATTGAGGTATTTTCATTCAAAGATTCAATTTGTAGTCATTAAAATACTTTTCGCTACTTCATAGGTAACTCGAATAGGTTTAACTCAAAACTCTCATTTTCATTCAAAGATTCAATCTTTATAGATTAAAATTTTTTAGTAACATAACTGGTACTTTGAGTAAAATAATTTCATTCAAAGATTTAATCTTTTGTCCCTAAAACACACTTCACGACTTCATAGGGAACTCGAATAAGTTAAACTTAAAACTCTCATTTTCTTTCAAAGATTCAATCTTTATACATTAAAAAGGTCTAGAGACATAATTGGTACCTTGTTAGAAGTAATATCATTCGAAGATTCAACATTTACTCATTAAAACACTCTTCGGGACGTCAAAGGGAATTCGAATAATTTTATCTCAAAACTCTAATTTTCTTTCAAAAATTCAATCTTTGTACTTGAAAAAGGTCATGTGACGCAATAGGTACCTTGATTGAGAATTTTTCATTCAAAGATTCAATCTTTTCTCGTTAAAATACTCTTAGGGACTTCAAAGGGAATTCAAACAAGTTTAACTCAAAAATCTCTTTCTCTTTTAAAGATTAAATATTTTTATATTAAAAAGGTCTAGTGACATAATAGGTACCTTAATTGAGGTATTTTCATTCAAAGGTTCAATCTTTAGTTATTAAAACTGTAATGACCCGGTCATTTTCTTCCCTTTTCTTTTTCCTGAAATTTTACGGATAAATTTTTTCCATTTAATTCTCTTTTCTGAGATCTGTTTCTCGTCATTTAGTGTCATCTCGAGTGCTCAGAATTGGCTACTGAGACTCTTTCATGTGGATTGACAACTTCCTTTGAGGACCGAGTCATTTTCGCATTTTCACTTTTCGGGACACTATTCACTTTTGTCTTTTTCTATATTTCGTCTTTTTCTCTATTATGTCTTTTCCCTGTTTATCAGTTTTTGGCACAACCTCACTTTTTATGCTCAGAGTTTGTTTTTGACTTCACGTGTCTTCATCTTCAGTGGTTTTCTCGAAATACGTATCTTTACTTTTGCAAGAAAGTACTCTGGTTGCTCCCGGTGACCATAGGGACATGGATGCACAATTCTTTGGAATTATTTTCTTTTCTTGGGGTATTTTTCATAAATATCTTTTGAAGATATTTTATTTCAGGGGCATCTAAGAAAATATCTTTTGGAAGATATTTTCATTCTGGGGTAGTTTCGCAGTTAACCCTTTTTGTAGGGGCTATTGTGCAATTAACGAAAGTTATTGCAAAATATCTCGTCTGGAGCCTGGATCCTCGTACGGGATTCATTTTCACTTTTCGTTGACTAGTAAATTCATAGAATTTCTTTCTGGTCATTTTTCTCCAGTTTCAGAGTTTCTGGACCCGGTTGTCGCCGAACTTGTTCGGGGGATAACTTTCTGCTCGGGACTCAGTTTTTGACGTTGTTTCTTCCGTTGTTCATATTTTATTATTTTGAATCTTTTTTGTTCACGGAGTTTTGCCGTTTGAGCGCGTTTGCTCAAAATTCACTTTTCCGGACCTAGTGGGGCCCTTTCGGGCAGTTTTTGAGACTTACTATAAATAAGATGCCCTAAAGTGAAAAATCAGATTTTCACTCATCTTCTTCACTCTCTTGGCCGGCAGCCTTGGGAGCTCCTTGGCTGCCACCCTTTCTCCTTCTCCTCCACTTGATTTCCTTGGTAGAAATCCTTCGGCCTTTACATTTATTGTTCCCCTCTATGTGTTCTACCATTCCCCCTTATTAGAATTCATTTCTGACCATTTCTTGAGTTTGGGTTTGAAGTCAAGTTGTGATTTTCATGGGGCTTCTTTTGGATTCATGTAGATCGTGTTGTCCCCGACAAAACCCTTCGGTTTCGACGAATTCGAAACACTTTTTTTTCAGTGGGGATTTGAGGTTTTCATCTCAAATTGAGGTAAGGGGTATTATAATTTAAATTCTTGCTATATTACATGCTTGGATGTAAAATCTAGAGATTTTATTAATTATTTTTCTTGTGAAGGATTTAATTTTTCCGGTTGTCCATAACTTTGTTTAATCATGTGGCATTATAGAATATTACCCCTTGATATGTAGATTAACATATATTAAATCTAGATTATTTGGACAAGTAATGAAGATTTTATTTAATATTTATCTTGAATAAAATATTAAATCATGTGGCCTTATCTAGCTTTAAATTAACATGTGATAGCATCTTATATTACGCTTTAGCATGCTCTTCAACATAGATTAATTTGAGAGTAATCGGAGAAGTTTTGAAATCTAGTAATATTTAATTAATTAGATTAATTAAATTACTCCAAGTGTACTATTCATCCCGTTGGATTTCCGACTTAAAATTCTTGATATGCATGTCATATAGTTTCACATATATTAAATCTAGATATTTGATTAGGTTTTGAAACCTTTCAATTATTATTTTTCTAGTATTAATGTTTAATACTCGTGGTCGTACCTTGCATGAAATGTACTTGTACCGTGTTCTTAAATCAAGCTATGACATGTTGTATAACATATATTAAATTGAGGTCATTTGGATGACTTTCAAAATCTAGAGATTTTAATTAAATGAAATAATTAAAATCCATTTAATGGTTCTATGCACTTGATTAAGCTTATAACCTTGTATTCATGATTTTCTTGATAAGTTCCTTCATGTGTATTACTTTGAACATAATCGGATAAGTTTTGAAACTTACATTTTATTTTCCTTCGTATGGAACTTAACTCACATGGTTGTGTCGTGTATGAAATGAACTTGAAACTTGACATTGAATTTGGCCTTGACATGATCCTTGACATAATTTGTTCGTAGAACATTTGGACTTGCCATGTAACTTTGATAATTTAACCCTTTAAGTAAATTAAATTTCCTTTTATGTCTCCCTTAAGTTAATCATGCCTTGATATCATGTATCTAGACTTTTTGTATCTTGGTTTCATTAATGTGCTTAATGAACATGCTCATTTGTTTCGGAATGGTTTATTCACATATGTGTTGTTTAGTATACAATTGAATCATGTTTCTTATACTTATGGTATATTTGCTTCGATGGATTCCATGTGTTATTTATCTTGGTTGTGGTCTATATAAAATGCACACATTGATCTTTTGACATTTCTTATACTCATGACTTGTGTGTTCCAAAATCTTGGTTGTGCATGATATGTGGTTAATGCATTTCTTGTATTTTGATACAACTTGACTTGCACAACTTGTTAATTTTGGGACTTGGGATATCAATCAAGAATTGACATGGCTAGGACTCGGTTCTAGTACGGGGGAATGTCCCTTTACACTATAGTGCGCACTAGGAGAAAGGTACCCATGGGTTAGTAGCCCTAAAGTGATCTCAAGAGTACGGTTTTAATCCGGGCGATATTCAAGTTTCCACATTGGTTGATTTCACTCTTTAAATTTCAAGTTGCTATTCCTTAAAGATTTAAACTTGTCGTATATGTGAAATGCACTAATCTTGTCTCATTGCATAAATTTTATGCTTCATTCGTGATTTAACTCCTTAAATTTTAAGTGTTGTATTCCTTAAAGATTTAAGACTCTTTTCGTGTTATGTAGTAGATTCTACCTATGTTTAAATACATAGATATTATGACTTGCTCCTAACTCCATGCATCTTCCTTTTCGTGTTTTATGGAATATCCCATCTTTGTTTAATTATATAGATATTATGCATTATCCTTGATGTCATGTGTAACTCTTTTCGTGTTATGTGATTGGTTCCAACTTTGTTTAATAGCATAGATATTATGCCATGTTCATGATTTCGTGTATTAACCCTTTCGTGTTAATTGGAATGCTTCAATCATGTTAATTGTATTGATAATGCAATTCATGTTAATCTATGTTCAAGTATCATTCTTATCGTGTTCTTAGATTATTCCAACTTTGATTTGTTTCATATATGTATATATATCATGATTCTTGTTACTTATACTCCATGATAGTTTAGGACGATCCCTGAGTCTAATCTTTGACATAGACGTTAGGTAGCATGATCCCTTTTGAAATATATCATGTTAGTCCTAAAAATCTCTAAACAAATCAAGTCGATGCATGTTCATCCCCTGCGAATAAACTTGTTAGTCTTGTTTATTCACCCCGAAGTTACTGGGTGTTTTGCAGGTAAAGAAGCTTTGTTGTGGGATACACAACACTCTTAGACATGCTAGAAGTCTTGAAGTATTTTTAATGACATTGAATATGCACATGTTAGCATATCATGTTTTCTTTTGTTTATTTTAACAAAGCATGTATCTTTTGATTCCATGTATGTAATGTGTACCTAAGTACACTATTTACAATGTATTTGATATGTATGAGATGAGGCCGAAGTCCATTGGCATGTATATTGAATTCTATGTATGTTTTAACTTCATGAAATATTATGAAAATATTGAAAAATGCCAAGTCATTGTCTCACCATGGTTGCATCGGGTGTGGGAATTCCATTTTCATTCTTTCATAGGATCTCATAAATCTTGTATGAAGTGTGGCCAAGGGCCAAACGGTCATTTGAAATCATTTGTCAATTTTGGTTTTCATGTTTTCCATTTCAAGTCCATTTTTGCCTTTTCGGCCGTTGGGGGGTTGGATTTTGCATCGGTAGTATTTTTAAGCCGTGGACTATTGTAGCGCGTCCAAATAGGTAAGTTACGTTTGTGTGCATGATCGTTTTCAAGAAAAACCTCATCCTTGGTGATTTGAGCCTCTTGTGGACTCATTTTACAACTTTGTTGCATAATCTGATTTTAGGGCATCCTAGGGTCTTCCTTCGAGAAATAAATTCCGGTCTTCACATGGTCGCTTAGAAAACGTGATTTTAGGGGGGGGGGGGGGTTTCTTCTTCGTGTTTTTCCAGAAAATGTCTTCTTGGTGCCAGAAATCCATCGCAAAGTTCAGCTTCCAGTTTTTATTTAGCAGCTTTATGACCCTCATGACTAGATTTCATGAAGGGGCATTTTGGGCATTCTACATTGAGTTTTTTTTTTTATTTCTTCGCGAGTCACATAGAAAACTTGATTTTGGGAGGGGTTTCTTTTTCATGTTTTTCCATAAAAATTCATTTGATAGCCCGTTTTTGCTCTCAGTTGTGAACTGATCCTGAAGAAATTTTTTGTAGTAGCTTTTTGGGTCCTTCTTGACCTAGGCTGATCTAGGGGCATTTTAGGGATCTTACAGCGTGTTTTTCTCCATTCCTTCCAACTTCTCGAGTAGAAAACGTGATTTTAAGGGGAGTTTCTTCTTCGTGTTTTTCTAGAAAAACTCGTTTAAGGGTCCGTTTTTAGCCTCAGTTCCGAGAAAAAAATCAAATATTGCTTGCTGTAAAAACACTATTCCTGCCCAGATTTCTTACCCGGAAAATAAGTTGATTTTTTTGGAACTTTGAGACTTCATATCTTCTTCGTCTCAACTCCAAATCAAGTGATTTTTGAGTCTAAGTTTATTAGTTTTTGCTTGTCTATCCAACGGTATACATAGTTGCATCCAATTCTATCTGAAAGGACTACTTTACCCCTTGTAAAGTACCCTTGCCGCACTGATTTTAAACTCAAAAGTTAGTTTTTTTGAAACTTTGACGTTTCATATCTTCTTCATCCGGACTCCGAATCAAGTGATTCTTGACTCTAGATTCATTAATTTTTCATAGTCTATATATCCCTCGCCAAGTACCCTTGCCGCATTGATTTGAAACCCAAAATTTTAGTTTTTTGTAACTTTGACGTTTCATATCTTCTTCATTCGGATTCCGAATCAAGAGATTCTTGAATCTAGATTTATTAGTTTTTCCTTGTCTATCTGATAGTATTCTCAGTTGCATCTGGTTTTGTCTAAAAAGACAAATTTACCTCTTGTAAAGTACCATTGCCGCACTTGTTTTAAAAACTCAAAAGTTTGATTTTATGAAACTTTGGAGTTTCATATCTTCTTCAACCGGACCCCGAATCATGTGACTCTTGAGTCCATCTTGGTTAGTTTTTTGTTTTCTTTCCAGTGGTGTGCTCGGTGGAACCGGAATCCATACTTTCAAAAATGTCTATTTTGCCCCTAATGGTTTATTTGTCTTTTGCTTCTGCATCAGTTCTCATTGAGTTCCACAACCTCATGGAAGGTCACTTTGACTTCTTAGAGTCGCGTTTTCTGTTTTCACTTCCGCATATCGGATCCGTTATCGGGTAAATTTTCGGTTCATCACAGGACACGCTGGCCTAAAAATTAGGGTCGTCACAACAAAACTCTTCGCGACTTCATAGGGAACTCGAATAAGTTAAACTCAAACCTCTCATTTTCTTCAAAAAATTCAATCTTTATACCTTAAAAAGGTCTAGTGATATAATAGATACCTTAATTAAGGAATTTTCATTCAAAGATTTAATCTTTAGTCATTAAAACACTCGTCATGACTTCATAGGGAAGTCGAATAAGTTTAACTCAAGACTCTCATTTTCTTTCAAAGATTCAATCTTTATACATTAAAAAGGTCTAGTGATATAATAGGTACTTTGACTGAGGTAATTTCATTCATATATTCAATCTTTACTTATTAAACCACTCTTTGTGACGTCAAAGGGAAATCGAATAAGTTTAACTCAATACTCTAATTTTTTTTAAAAGATTTAATCTTTATAAATTAAAATGGTTATTTGACATAATAGGTACCTTGATTGAGGTGTTTACATTCAAATATTCAATCTTTACTCATTAAAACACTCTTTGGGACGTCAAAGGGAATTCGAAAAAGTTTAACTCAAAACTCTCATTTTCTTTCAAAGATTCAATCTTTATACATTAAGAAACTCTAATGACATAATAGGTACCTTGATTGAGGTATTTTCATTAAAATTGTCAATCTTTAGTGATTAAAATACTCTTCGTGACTTCATCGGGAACTCAAATAAGTTAAACTCAAAACTCTTATTTTCTTTGAAAAATTCAATCTTTATACATTAAAAAGATCTAGTGACATAATGGGTACCTTGATTTAGGTAATTTTATTCAAAGATTCAATCTTTACACATAAAAACACTCTTCATGTCGTCAAAGGCTACTCGAATAAATTTAACCGAAAACTTTCATTTTCTTCCAAAGATTTAATCTTTATACATTTAAATGGTCTAGTGATATAATAAGTACCTTCATTGAGGTGTTTTCATTCAAACATTCAATTTTTACTGACTAGAACACTCTTTGAGACGTCAAAGGGAGCTCGAATAAGTTTAACTCAAAACTCTCATTTTTTTTCTAAGATTTAATCTTTATACATTAAAAAAAGGTCTAGTGACATAATAAATACCTTGATTAAGGTATTTTCATTCAAAGATTAAATCTTTAGTAATTAAAACACTCTACGCCACTTCATAAGGAATTCGAATAAGTTAAACTCAAAACTCTCGTTTTCTTTCAAAGATTCAATATTTATACATTAATATGGTCTAGTGACATAATAGTTATCTTGATTGAGTTAATTTCATTCAAAGATTCTATCTTTACTAATTGGAACACTCTTCATGACGTTAATGGAAACTCGAATAAGCGCAACTCAAAACTCTCATTTTCTTTTTAAGATTTAATCTTTATACATTAAAAAAAGGTCTAGTGACGTAATAAATACCTTGATTAAGGTATTTTCATTCAAAGACTCAATCTTTAGTCATTAAAACACTATTCCCCACTTCTTAAGGAATTCAAAACTCTCGTTTTCTTTCAAGGATTCAATCTTTATACATTAATAAGGTCTAGTGACATAATATTTACCTTGATTGAGTTAATTTCATTCAAAGATTCTACCTTTACTAATTAAAACATTCTTCATGACGTTAATGAGAACTCGAATATATTAAACTCAAAACTCTCATTTTCTTTCAAAGATTTAATCTTTATACATTAAAATGGTCTAGTGACATAATAGGTACCTTGACTGAGGAATTTTCATTCTAAGATTCAATCTTTACTCTTTTAAACACTCTTCGGGACGTCAAAGGGAACTCGAATAAGTTTAACTGAAAACCCTCATTTTCTTTTAAAGATTCAATCTTTAATCAATAAACAGGTCTAGTGACATAATTGGTACCTTAATTGAGGTATTTTCATTCACAGATTCAATTTGTAATCATTAAAACACTCTTCGCGACTTCATAGGGAACTCAAATAGGGTTACCTCAAAACTATCATTTTCCTTCAAAGATACAATCTTTAAAGATTAAAATTTTCTAGTGACATAACTGGTACCTTGATTGAAGTAATTTCATTCAAAGATTCAATCTTTTGTTCCTAAAACACACTTCACGACTTCATAGGGAACTCGAATAAGTTAAACTCAAAACTCTCATTTTCTTTCAAAGATTCAATTTTTATACATTAAAAAGGTCTAGAAACATAATTGGTACCTTGTTAGAAGTAATTTCATTCAAAGATTCAACCTTTACTCATTAAAATATTCTTCGGGACGTCCAAGGGAACTCGAATAAGTTTAACTCAAAATTCTAATTTTCTTTCAAAGATTCAATCTTTATACTTTAAAAAGGTCTAGTGACATAATAGGTACCTTGATTGTGAATTTTTCATTCAAAGATTCAATCTTTTCTGATTAAAATACTCTTTGGGAAGTCAAAGGGAGTTCAAACAAGTTTAACTCAAAAAATCTCTTATTCTTTCAAAGATTAAATAGGAATGGGGTCCTGGACGTGAGATGGGTCTGCCTGGTCGTCTAATCTCCACCTGACTCTACGATGATAATGTCCACGGGCAACAGTCTTGACCCTGGCCATGGCCTGCAAAATAAAAGGAAAACTTGCAGAACAAGTCAGTAACTGAATAATGAAATAAGACATAGCATATAGAAACATGTATGTCAAATAAGATAGACAAAACAGAATAAATGACATGAATTTATGCAAGTCATAAGAAATAAGTGACCTTAAGTGACTCATGCTTAGACAGTATAAGTATGGAATGCATCCAATGTGGAAAACATAATCATTGGGCATGTATTAGATATCATGGAATCACAAAAGATAGTGTGTGAAATGTATATGCAAATCTGTGAAGTTCAATCGATCACAAAAATGTGAGATCGATGAAAGTTAGATCGATCTGGAATTGAGTTGGATTGAGTGAGATCGATGCATTTTCGATCGATCTGAGAAATACCGAGATTGATCGAATTCTGCAACTGATGCAAACCGTCACAGATCTATGACTTTCATGACACGGGGGCACCAAACAAGTTTGTGGGACCCACAACACAACAACAACACATGAATAAACAAGTATCTTGGCCCACAATCTTCAAAATCGAAATCAAAATTAAAATTTATACAAAAATATATACACATATATACATATATATACACGCATGCTCAAAGCTTCAAATATGGAAAGAGATTAAGCATGAAACTTCAAATCTAACATAGTAACATCAAAATCATGTGATTTGTAACTCGAATCAACATCAAAAACTCAAAACTCACCTTACCCGAGGAGAGAAGTGGATCGAAGGAGAGATAGATGAGATCTGAGATAGAGAAAGAGGGAATCGAAGCTCGGGAAGCTTGCCGGAGTCTCGCCGGAGATTGGAAAGATTGGTTGCAGTGGCGAGAGGAGAGATGGGTCTTAGATCGATATTTGAAATCGATCTAATGACTTTAGGGTTTTGTTTTTAAAAACATTTCCCGATAGGTTCGATCAATCAGGGAAAATTTTCGATCGATCGAACAAGATCGATCTTTGTGTACTAAACGACAAATTTAATATTTTTATTATTTTTATTTATTTATTTATTTATTTTTTGAAAATAAAAGTAGTAATTAAAATCTTTTTGAGTTTTGAGGATAAAATAAAATAAAATAAAAATAGAATAAAAATAAAAATAAAAATAAAAATAAAAATGAAATCAAAGTCAAAATCAAGGTCAACAAGAGACACAAATCGCTGAAACTGAGATCGATCAGAAAGGTACTTCGATCGATCGAACAGCTGAAAACCTGCAGAGAAGTTTGGACGATGCATAGAGAGGCCTATTTTCATGGATCTCAAAAATTTTCTAAGTGTTGAGTGACGATCGATCCAAGAACAATTTTGATCGATCTTGAAGTTTCAGATCGATCGAAATAAAATTTTGAATGATACACAGAGGGCTGATTTATGCAGGAAATTCTCAATCGATGGAACAGATAGATGATTGGATGCAGGGATGGGTGTTCGATCGATCGAACCTCTTTTGAGATTGATCGAACTTAGACGAAATGCCTATTTTCAGAACAAAAGTGCATGCATACTCAATCAAAATCCTATCCATGTGTATGAATTCCAGAACATATCTAGACGACACAAGAAATGAAAGGGAAAATATAAATGAGGGAGGAATAGGGTTGTAAACCCTACGAAGCATTTACTAGTCTTTGACGTCTCTAGCAAGACGTTGGGCTCTTTTAGCCCAAATCAAAGATCTTATAATGCATCCCCTCCTTGACGGGGTGAAAAGCACTTTAAATCCCACCCAACGAATGGTTCCCTAAAGAACTCATTGGATTTGATTCAAGCGACGTTGATAGTCCTTGGTTAAAACAACTCTTGGGCTTCCATGCCCTTGGAAAATTTATCTTTGAAACAACTTTCTTTGAATTCTCTTTGGTAGACAAACCATGGAAATGCTTAACATCAAGTAAAGACTCTATTCTTCCATATTCATTATCAAGACATTTCTCTACAACACAAATATCTTCATACTTATACATTGAATTCAGGTTTGGATTGAAAATATTCAACTTCACCTTCATGTGGCCAAAAGATATTTTCATTATCCCCGTCCTACAATTGATGTTGGCATTTGCGGTTGCCAAGAAAGGACGACCAAGGATAACGGGAATTTAGCTCTTAGGATTTGGGACCGGTTCCGTGTCAATGACAACGAAATCGACTGGGAAGAAAAACTTATCAATTTTAATCAAGATGTCCTCAATGATACTCCTAGGCTTTTCGATGGATCAGTCGGCAAGTTGCAAAACTACCGACGTCGGTTTCAAGTCTCCTAAGCCTAATTTGACATATACCGAGTATGGAAGAAGATTAACACTTGCTCCTAAGTCTAAAAGAGCCCGATTGATGATATGGTCACCAATGACACAAGATGTTAGTGAACCGAGGTCTTTGAACTTTGAAAGAGTGTTATGTTGCAAAATATAGCTCATTTACTCGGTCAAGACCACTTTCCTAGGTGCTTGGCTTTTGTTCTTCCTCTTTTGGGTGCAAAGATCTTTTTAAAACTTGGCATAAGCCGGAATTTGCTTGATTGCATCCAAAAGCGGAAGGTTAACCTTCACTTGCCTAAACACATCAATGATTTCATTTGTCTTT
The DNA here is from genome assembly GCF_030987335.1 of Cornus florida. NCBI lineage: Eukaryota > Viridiplantae > Streptophyta > Magnoliopsida > Cornales > Cornaceae > Cornus > Cornus florida. Next base: position 35,418,205 of record NW_026775574.1, on the reverse strand, counting down.
GTCTTTTGCTTGTCAAGATAAATGGATCATTTTAAGGCATCCGGAAATGGAGCTCTTGGGTTAAAAACTTTTTCAATATCCTTCTTTGAAACATCATCAACACAAGAATTTTTCAAATCATGCTTTGATTTATTTTTCAAATCATTTTTGAACTCACTTTTCAAATCACTTTTTAACACTTTCTCATTTGAATGATCATGCATATGCAATGAAGGAGGAATATGATAAGAAACGAGACGGGTGTCAACTTTTGGTTGCATCGGTTCACTCTCTTCATTGGACACACCTACTTGGTTGTCAATGATTCTCCCACTGCTCAAGGTTGTCACCGCATTGACATACTCTATTATAGGACTTTTTGATGAGGAATGAGTCTCCACAACACATTGTTGGGACATTCAAAGGCATTTTCCCTTTCTCTCTAGCATTTAAAGTACTAGCTATTTGCCCTACTTGGGTTTCTAGCTTAGCAATGGATTAAGAATGAGAATGAAACAATTGAGTGTTCGCCTCTAGAGTGCCTAGAGCAGTCAAAACTTTCTCTTCAAAGGCGGGACTCCTAGAGTTTCCTTGAGAATAAGATGGTTGATTAGGAAAATGAGAATTAGAAAATTGATTACCATGGGATTGAAATGATGATCTAAAACCTTGAGAACCTTGGTTTTGCATCAGAGGTAGAACATACTTCCCTTGAAAACCACCTTGGGGAGGGTTTGAGCCTTCCCCTTGGCTTTTCCAAGAAAAGTTCAGATGGTTCCTCCAACTAGGATTGTAATGATTGCCATAGGGATTATTCCCTTGGTTAGCAAAAATAGCATTGGCTTGCTCATAGTTGTCATTTTACACATGTTCATAGGGACAACTGGAAGTAGAATGCAAGACACTAGAACAAGTCATACATGATTCATTAGATGCACGATGATGAATATGATTAGAGGAAGAAGATACTTGATTTGCCAAATTTTGGTTAATCAAGAATTGATCAAACCTTTGAGATAAGGATTTCATTTTGGCGACTATATCATTGGAGTTGTCAACTTGATACAAGCCGACATTCTTCCTTCCTCCTAGATTTCTACCATTTTTAGAAGACAGAGATCTGTGCATGGAATTTTCACTCATACTTTCATAAAATTGCCACACATCATTTTCATGCTTGTCAAGATAAGAACTACCCATTGATACATCAACCATACCCTTGTGATTATCCGGTAAACTTTCAAAGAAATATTGAACTAGTTGCCATTTAGGTATGTCATAATGTGGGCATTTTCTTAACAAATAATTAAACCTTTCACATGCCTCATGAAATATTTTCCCATTCCCTTGAGAAAATTCACGAATGGAAGTTCTCATGGCATTGGTCTTTGAAACCGGATAGTACTTTTTTAAGAACTCTTGTTGCATTTCTGCCCAAGAAGTTATCGAAAAAGGCCTAAGGTTGTTGAACCAATAAAAGGAAAAAGTTTAAGCCTTAACACTTCCTCCGGCATGTCCGTGTATTTCACGGTGGAATACACTTCTAGAAACTCATCCAAATGCTTATAAGGTTCTTCACTAGGAAGTCCATGGTAGTTTGGAACCATTTGAATAGTTTGTGGTTTAATTTCATAGTGATGTGCTCTAAATGGAGGCAATTGAATGCAAGTGGGTGCATTATATTGATTAGGTACATAATGGTCTCTCAATGCAATGGGAGGATTCACAATTGGTGGTGCTAGACGAACACCTTGATTAGCTTGAACTATAGGAGGTTATGGAGTAAATATTGGCCTAGGCATTCCCAATAGAACTTGACCTTGTTGTTGTGGGTGAATGAATGGTCTAGGAATGCCTAATTGTACTTGAATATTTTTATGATACACATTAGGGTGGAGGTTGCCTTGTTGGTCTATGTGACCAAGGTCCTCCATATGGTGGTCATTCAAATCCTCCATTGGTGAAATGGAGTGATGAGAACTACCCCTTCCCCTAGGATTACGAACAACCAATTCAATATGCAAATTACGAGGGACAAGAGTAGGATTCAATGACCTACGACCATGCATACACTAGAAAAACAAATAACAAACAAGTAACAATCATTTCGCCCCCGCAACAAATAAATCAACAAATCTCCACATTCAATAATCCCATACTCCCTTGCTTAAACAACATGTAAAGAAAAGTAAATTGCCTCCACGCGGGCTCACGATTTATCTAAGAAATGGAAAACAAGCCTGTACGCGGGCCGACAATTTAACTAGAGCTTGAGTTAGAAAGATCTCACAAAGGGTCCTTAAGTAATTTCAAATAATTTTCAACTTTCAAACTTTGCTATGCTTTGCATTTTTTTATGTTTTTAGTCCTTTTTGTGCTTAGCTTAGCTCCTTACTTTGAAGTCTCCTTGCTTAACCTCCTTGCTCAATTTCACCTAACCAAATAAAAACAAACACAATAAGTAACCAAAAATAAAAATAAAGTAAAGACACGATCAAAAGAGTACTAATCCCTAAATGTTTCCAAAACATGGCGTTGCCAATTAAGTCCCCGGCAACGGCGCCAAAAACTTGGTGAGCCGTCGTACCAACGCTTAAAAGATGTTCAAAAGATAGTGAATGTGCAATGTGGCCGAGTTTTAAATTTATAAATGCCACTACTACCTCTAACTAAAAATATAGCTAGGGTGAGTATGGATCGTCCTAAGGGATTGAAAGGCTACTAGTAGTGGAAACAAGGCTTAGGGTTAGAGGTCGAGTGATCAAAGGTAGGTTGTTTAGTTGATTAAACTACAATTAAAACTAAATAAGATCAATATCAAGCAAGTAATTAAAGGATAGAGAAAAAAAGAGAGAGAGGTCTTGGGATTTAGAGATCACCACTAAGCATCACTTTTCTCTATATTCACAATTAATGAGGGGAAGGCATATGTTGCAACAAGAATGAGTGTGTGTGGTTGTTTCAATAAGTATGGATGACCAATTAAGTGTATATTGTCTAGACAACACAATGAATAGCACAATATATCAAAGTAAGCCATTAATTCTTCTTTAAGCTCACAATCCAAACACATCACAAAATTAGAGAAATATACTACTTGCATTCATAAGTATGGAATATCAAACAACAAGCATGGATTGTCCTTCCATTTAACAACTAAGGTAACTACATTACATCTAGGCTAGTGACATGAAAATTAAACTAATTAGACTAAAGGAGAGGCACAATCCATCAAGAAATGAGTATGAACCATCAAATAAACCACAAGAGCCTTATATTAAACACTATATCTTGACAATCTCTATATCTATAGCATTAATACACATAGACATGCATCAACAACACAAGAAATAGATATTAACACGTGGCATCTATTCTGGCATACATAGATATATGAATAGAATGAAATGGTCACTTGGAAGAGTTGAACCACACAAATCATTGAATAAACAAGATCTATGTATATAAAGATGTCAAAACATGTATCACAACACAAATCCCCTCAAAAATACATGAATCAAGATAAAGAAAGCATGCTTAGGGCAAACTTTAGCCCCAAGAAGATGTCTAGCCACTCATGGATGGTGTCCTCCAACCCTCAAGGGCTATATCCATAGTAGAAATGCTCCTCTTCTTGAAGTAGATGGAAAACCTCTCAAGAATGTCTCTAGCCTCCTTTCCAAGAATATGTTATACAATATGTAAGTTATGTCCAGTATACTCTCAAGAATGGCTTATATTCCTTATATAGGTAGGTTAAAATGTCACACCCAATAGTCTGGGCTCGCACATCAAGATTCCTCCAATGATTGCACCATGAGCTAACCTTTAATGAGCTGGATTTTATCTTTTTTCGGGCTTGAGGAAGTTCGATTGATCGAACTTGTGGTGAGATCGATCGAACATGGTTGAGATCTATTAAACTTTGGCTGGATCAATCCTCCCATGGCCACGCCTTTTTGGATAAGAACAGATCTAAGATATTTTGAGGAAAGAGACAAAAGTGGTAGGTGAGGTGGTACAACAGAATAAGATAGAATCTTTTTGATCGATATAAGAATTATTGAATCAATTGAACTTTGTGGGATCTTTGGATAAGGACAAAAGAGCTTGGATCCATCTTGAAATGTCTAGATCGATGAACTTTCGATCGATCGAAGTATACTTGTGATCGATTGAACCAGCTGAATTCCATACTTTGCTTCAATCTGCTTCCACTTTGCTCCTTTCTTCCATCCAGCTTGAGTTAGCTTCTTTTAAGCTCTTATTTAGCTGAATTAGCTTATTTTGGGGATAAGCACCTAAAAAGGGCAATAACACGACATTAGTCTAAAACGGGAAAGTAAGATAGATAAAGGTCCTAGAATACCGTAGCTTAAGGGGTTTAAATGCGCACTTTTCAGCGCTTATCAGGGAACTCGAATAAGTTTAACTCAAAACTCCCATTTTCTTTCTAAAATTTAATCTTTATACATTAAAAAGGTCTAGTGACAAAATAAATACCTTGATTAAGGTATTTTCATTCAAAGATTCAATCTTTAGTCATTAAAACACTCTTCGCCACTTCATAAGGAATTTGAATAAGTTAAACTCAAAACTCTCGTTTTCTCTCAAAGATTCAATCTTTATACATTAATAAGGTCTAGTGACATAATAGTTACCTTAATTGAGTTAATTTCTTTCAAAGATTCAATCTTTACTAATTAAAATACTCTTCGTGACGTTAATGGGAACTCGAATAACTTTAACTCAAAACTTTCATTTTCTTTCAAAGATTTAATCTTTATAAATTAAAATGGTCTGGTGACATAATTAGTACCCTGATTGAGAAATTTTCATTCAAAGATTCAATCTTTACTCTCTTAAACACTCTTCGGGACATCAAAGGGAACTCGAATAAGTTTAACTGAAAATTCTCATTTTCTTTCATATATTTATTCTTTATACATTAAAATGGTCTTGTGACATAATTGGTACCTTGAATAAGGTATTTTCACTCAAATATCCAATCTTTACTCATTAAAATACTCTTCGGGATGTCAAAGGGAACTCGTATAAGTTAAATTCTAAACTCTAATTTTCTTTTAAAGATTCAATCTTTATTTATTAAAAAGGTCTAGTGACATAATAAATACCTTGATTGAGTTATTTTAATTCAAAAATTCAATCTTTAGTCATTAAAACACTCTTCATCACTTCATGGGGAACTCGAATATGTTAAACTCAAAACTCTCATTTTCTTCCAAAGATTCAATCTTTATTCATTCAAAAGGTCTAGTGACATGATAGGTACCATGAATGAGGTATTTTCATTAAAATATTCAATCTTTAGTCATTAAAACACTCTTCGTGACTTCATAGGGAACTCAAATAAATTAAACTCAAAACTCTTATTTTCTTTGAAAAATTCAATCTTTATACAATAAAAAGGTCTAGTGACATAATTGGTACCTCGATTTAGGTAATTTTATTCAAAGATTCAATCTTTACACATAAAAACACTCTTCATGTCGTCAAAGGTTACTCGAATAAATTTAACAGAAAAGTCACATTTTCTTTCAAAGATTTCATCTTTAAACATTTAAAAGGTCTAGTGACATAATTGGTACCTTCACTGAGGTGTTTCCATTCAAACATTCAATTTTTACTCATTAAAACACTCTTTAAAACGTCAAAGGGAACTTGAATAAGTTTAACTCAAAACTCACATTTTCTTTCTAAAATTTAATCTTTATACATTAAAAAGGTCTAGTGACATAATAAATAACTTGATTAAGGTATTTTTCTTCAAAAATTCAATCTTTAGTCATTAAAACACTTTTCGCCACTTTATAAGAAATTCGAATAAGTTAAACTCAAAACTCTCGTTTTCTTTCAAAGATTTAATCTTTATACATTAATAAGGTCTAGTGACATAATAGTTACCTTGATTGAGTTTATTTCATTCAAAGATGCAATCTTTACTAATTAAAACACTCTTCATGACGTTAATAGGAGCTCAAATAAGTTTAACTCAAAACTCTCATTTTTTTTCAAAGATTTAATCTTTATAAATTAAAATATTTTAGTGACATAATTGGTACCTTGACTAAGGAATTTTTATTCGAAGATTCAATCTTTACTCTTTTAAACACTCTTCGGGACTTCAAAGGGAACTCTAATAAGTTTAACTAAAAACCCTTATTTTCTTTTAAAGATTCAATCTTTACACATTAAAAAGGTCTAGTGACATAATTGGTACCTTAATTGAGGTATTTTCATTCAAAGATTCAATCTGTAGTCATTAAAACACTCTTCGCGACGTCATAGGGAACTTAAATAGGTTTAACTCAAAACTCTCATTTTCATTCAAAGATTCAATCTTTATAGATTACAATTTTCTAGTGACATAACTGGTACCTTGATTGAAGTAATTTCATTCAAAGATTCAATCTTTTGTCCCTAAAACATACTTCACGACTTCATAGGGAACTCGAATAAGTTAAACTCAAAACTCTCATTTTCTTTTATAGATTCAATCTTTATACATTAAAAAGGTCTAGAGACATAAGTCGTACCTTGTTAGAAGTAATTTCATTCGAAGATTCAACCTTTACTCATTAAAACACTCTTCGGAACGTCAAAGGGAACTCGAATAAGTTTAACTCAAAATGTTAATTTTCTTTCAAAGATTCAATCTTTATGCTTTGAAAGGGTCTAGTGACATAATAGGTGCCTTGATTGAGAATTTTTCATTCAAAGATTTAATTTTTTCTCACTAAAATACACTTCGGGACGTCAATGGGAATTCAAACAAGTTTAACTCAAAAATCTCTTTCTCTTTCAAAGATTAAATACTTATACATTAAAAAGGTCTAGTGACATAATAGGTACCTTGATGGAGGTATTTTATTCAAAGATTCAATCTTTAGTTATTAAAACACTCTTCGCGACTTCATAGGGAACTCGAATAAGTTAAACTCAAACCTCCATTTTTTTCCAAAAATTCAATCTTTATACCTTAAAAAGGTCTAGTGATATAATAGGTACCTTGATTGAGGTATTTTCATTCAAAGATTCAGTCTTTAGTCATTAAAACACTCGTCACGACTTCATAAGGAAGTCGAATAAATTTAACTCAAAACTTTCATTTTCTTTCAAAGATTCAATCTTTATACATTAAAAAGGTCTAGTGACATTATAGGAACCTTGATTAAGTTATTTTCATTCAAAAGATTCAATCATTTGTCATTAGAAGACTCTTCGCGACTTCATAGGAAACTCAAATAAGTTAAACTCAAAACTCTCATTTTCCCTTAAAGATTCAATCTTTATACATTTAAAAGGTCTAGTGATAGAATAAGTATCTTGATGGTGTTATTTTCATTCAAAGATTCAATCATTTGTCATTAGAAGACTCTTTGCGACTCCATAGGGAACTCGAATAAGTTAAACTCAAAACTCTCATTTTCCCTTAAAGATTCAATCTTTATACATTTAAAAGGTCTAGTGATAGAATAAGTATCTTGATGGTGTTATTTTCATTCAAAGATTCAATCTTTAGTCTTTACAACACTCTTCGCGACTTTATAGGGAACTCCAATAAATTAAACTCAAATTTCTAATTTTCTTTCAAAGATTCAATCTTTATACATTAAAAATGTTTAGTATTATAATAGGTACATTAATTGAGGTAATTTTATTCAAAGATTCATTCTTTACTCAGTAAAACACTCTTCGTGACGTCAAACAGAACTCGAATAAGTTTACCTCGAAACTCTTATTTTCTTTCATATATTTATTCTCTGTACATTAAAATGGTCTAGTGATATAATTGGTACCTTGATTAAGGTATTTTCATTCAAATATTCAATCTTTACTCATTAAAATACTCTTCGGGACGTCAAAGGAAACTCGTATAAGTTAAACTCTAAACTCTAATGTTCTTTCAAAGATTCAATCTTTATTTATTAAAAAGGTCTAGTGACATAATAAATACTTTGATTGAGTTATTTTCATTCAAAGATTCAATATTTAGTCATTAAAACATTCTTCGCCACTTCACAGCGAACTCGAATATGTTAAATTCAAAACTCTCATTTTCTTTCAAAGATTCAATCTTTATTCATTAAAAAGGTTTAGTGACATAATAGGAACCTTGATTTAGGTATTTTCATTAAAATATTCAATCTTTAGTCATTAAAACACTCTTCGTGACTTCATAGGGAACTCATATAAGTTAAACTCAAAATTCTTATTTTCTTTGAAAAATTCAATTTTTATACATTAAAATGGTCTAGTGACATAATAGGTATCTCGAGTTAGGTAATTTTATTCAAAGATTCAATCTTTAAACATAAAAACACTCTTCATGTCGTCAAAGGTTACTCGAATAAATTTAACAGAAAACTCTCATTTTCTTTCAAAGATTTAATCTTTACACATTTAAAGGGTCTAGTGACATAACAAGTACTTTCATTGAGGTGTTTTCATTCAAACATTTAATTTTTACTAATTAAAACACTCTTTGAGACGTCAAAAGGAATTCGAATAAGTTTTACTCAAAACTCTCATTTTCTTTCTAAAATTTAATCTTTGTACATTAAAAAAGTCTAGTGACATAATAAATTCCTTGATTAAGGTATTTTCATTCAAAGATTCAATATTTTGTCATTTGAATACTCTTCGCCACTTCATAAGGAATTTCAATAAGTTAAACTCAACACTCTAATTTTCTTTCAAAGATTCAATATTTATACATTCATAAGGTCCAGTGACATAATAGTTACCTTGATTGAGTTAATTTCATTCAAAGATTCAATCTTTACTAATTAAAACACTCTTCGTGACGTTAATGGGAACTCGAATAAGTTTAACTCAAAACTCTCATTTTCTTTCAAGGATTTAATCTTTATGAATTAAAATGGTCTAGTGATATAATTGGTACCTTAACTGAGGAATTTTCATTCAAAGATTCAATCTTTACTCTTTTAAACACTCTTCGGGACGTCAACGGGAATTCGAATAATTTTAATTGAAAACCCTCATTTTCTTTAAAAGATTCAATCTTTATTCATTAAAAAGGTCTAGTGACATAATTGGTACCATAATTGAGGTATTTTCATTCAAAGATTTAATCTATAGTTATTAAAACACTATTCGCGACTTCATCGGGAACTCAAATAGGTTTAACTCAAAAATTTTATTTTCATTCAAAGATTCAATCTTTATAGATTAAAAGTTTCTAGTGACATAACTGGTACCTTGATTGAAGTAATTTCATTCGAAGATTCAATCTTTCGTCCCTAAAACACACTTCATGACTTCATAGGGAACTCGAATAAGTTAAACTCAAAACTCTCATTTTCTTTCAAAGATTCAATCTTTATACATTGAAAAGTTCTAGAGACATAATTGGTACCTTGTTAGAAGTAATTTCAATCAAAGATTCAACATTTACTCATTAAAACACTCTTCGGGACGTCAAAGGGAACTCGAATAAGTTTAATTCAAAACTCATTTTCTTTCTAAGATTTAATCTATATACATTAAAAAGGTCTAGTGACATAATAAATACCTTGATTAAGTTATTTTCATTTAAAGATTCAATCTTTAGTCATTAAAACACTCTTCGTCACTTCATAAGGAATTTGAATAAGTTAAACTCAAAACTCTCGTTTTCTTTCAAAGATTCTATCTTTACACATTGATAAGGTCTAGTGACATAATAGTTACCTTGATTGAGTTAATTTCATTCAAAGATTCAATCTTTTCTAATTAAAACATTCTTCGCGATGTTAATGGGAACTCGAATAAGTTTAACTTAAAACTCTCATTTTCTTTCGAAGATTTAATATTTATACAATAAAATGGCCTAGTGACATAATTGGTACCTTGACTGCGGAATTTTCTTTCAAAGATTCAAACTTTACTCTTTTAAACACACTTCGGGACGTCAAAGCGAACTCGAATAAGTTATACTGAAAACCCTTATTTTCTTTTAGAGATTCAATCTTTACTCATTAAAAAGGTCTAGTCACATAATTGGTACCTTAATTAAGTTATTTTCATTCAAAGATTCAATCTGTAGTCATTAAAACACTCTTCATGACTTCATAGGAAACTCGAATAGGTTTAACTCAAAACTCTCATTTTCGTTCAAAGATTCAATCTTTATCGATTAAAATGGTCTAGTGACATAACTGGTACCTTGATTGAAGCAATTTCATTCAAAGATTCAATTTTTGTCCCTAAAACACACTTCACGACTTCATAGGGAACTCAAATAATTTAAACTCAAAACTCTCATTGTTTTTCAAAGATTCAATCTTTATACATTAAAAAGGTTTAGAGACATAATTGGTACCATGTTAGAAGTAATTTCATTCAAAGATTCAACCTTTACTCATTAAAACACTCTTCGGGACGTTAAAGAGAACTCGAATAAGTTTATCTCAAAACTCAAATTTTCTTTAAAAGATTGAATCTTTATACTTTAAAAAGGTCTAGTGACATAATAGGCACCTTGATTGAGAATTTTACATTAAAAGATTAAATATTTATATATTAAATATTTATATATTAAAAATCTCTTTCTCTTTCAAAGATTAAATATTTATATATTAAAAAGGTCTAGTGACATAATAGGTACCTAGATTGAGGTATTTTTATTCGAAGATTCAATCTTTAGTTATTAAAACACTCTTCACGATTTCATAGGGAACTCGAATAGGTTAAACTTAAATCTCTCATTTTCTTCTAAAAATTCAATCTTTATACCTTAAAAAGGTCCGGTAATATAATAGGTACCTTGATTGGGGTATTTTCATTCAAACATTTTGTCTTTAGTCATTAAAACACTCGTCATGACTTTATAGGGAAGTCGAATAAGTTTAACTCAAAACTCTCATTTTCTTTCAAAGATTCAATCTTTATACATTAAAAAGGTCTACTAACATAACAGCTACCTTGATTGAGATAATTTTATTTAACGATTCAATCTTTACTTACTAAAGAACTCTTCGTGATTTTAAAGGGAACTCGAATAAGTTTAACTCAAAACTCTCATTTTCTTAGAAAGATTTAATCTTTAAACATTGAAATGGTTTAGTAACTTAATAGGTACCTTAATCAAGGTGTTTTAATTCAAATATTCAATCTTTACTCATTAAAACACTCTCTAGGACGTCAAAGGGAACTCGAATCAGTTTAACTCAAAACTCTCATTTTATTTTAAAGATTCAATCTTTATACATTAAGAAGCACTAATGACATAATAGGTATCATGATTGAGGCATTTTCATTCAAAGATTCTATTTTTAGTCATTAAAATATTCTTCACGACTTCAAAGGGAACTCGAATAGGTACCGTAATTGACGTAACTTCTTTCAGATATTCAATCTATACAAATTAAAACACTCTTCATGATGTTAAAGTGAACTTGAATAAGTTTAACTCAAAACTCTCATTTTCATTCAAAGATTTAATCTTTATACATTAAAATGGTCTAGTGACATAATAGGTACCTTGAGTGATGAATTTTCATTCAAAGATTCAATCTTTACTCATTTAAACACACTTCGGGACGTAAAAGGGAACTCGAATAAGTTTAACTCAAAACTCTCATTTTCTTTTAAAGATTCAATCTTTATTCGTGAAAAAGGTCTAGTGACAAAATTGGTACCTTGATTGAGGTATTTTCATTGAAAAATTCAATCTGTAGTCATTAAAACACTTATCGCAACTTCATAGGGAACTTGAATAAATTAAACTCAAAACTCTCATTTTAAATCAAAGATTAAATCTTTATACATTAAAAAGGTCCATTGACATAATAGGTACCTTGATTGAGGTAATTTCATTTAAAGATTAAATTTTTACACATTAAAACACTCTATATGACTGGAAAGGGAACTCGAATAAGTTTAACTCAAAACTCTAATTTTCTTTCAATGATTTAATCTTTATACATTAAAATGGTCTGGTGACATAATAGGTACCCTGATTGAGGTATTTTCATTCGAAGATTCAATCTTTACTTATAAAAATACTCTTCGAGACGATAAAGGGAACTCGAATAATTTTAAATCAAAACTATCATTTTCTTTCAAAGATACAATCTTTATACATTAAAAAGGTCTAGTGACATTATAGGAACCTTGATTAAGGTATTTTCATTCAAAGATTCAATCATTTGTCATTAGAACACTCTTCGCGACTTCATAGGGAACTCGAATAAGTTAAACTCAAAACACTCATTTTCTTTCAAAGATTCAATCTTTATATACTAAAAAGGTCTAGTGATAGAATACGTACCTTGATTGTGTTATTTTCTTTCAAAGATTCAATCTTTAGTCATTAAACACTCTTCGCGACTTTATAGGGAACTCCAATAAGTTAAACTTAAATTTCTCATTTTCTTTCAAAGAGTCAATCTTTATACATTAAAAAGGTTTAGTAACATAATAGGAACCTTGATTGAGGTAATTTTATTTAAAGATACAATCTTTACTTATTAAAACACTCTTCGTGACGTCAAAGTGAACTCGAATAAGTTCAACTCAAAACTCTCATTTTCTTTCATATATTTATTCTTTATACATTAAAAAATACTCTTCAGGACGTCAAAGGGAACTCGTATAAATTAAACTCTAAACTCTAATTTTCTTTCAAAGATTCAATCTTTATTTATTAAAAAGGCCTAAGGACATAATAAATACCTTGATTGATTTATTTTAATTCAAAGATTCAATCTTTTGTCATTAACACACTTTTCGCCACTTCATGGGGAACTCGAATATGTTAAACTTAAAGCTCTCATTTTCTTACAAAGATTCAATCTTCATTTTTTAAAAAGGTCTAGTAACATGATACGTACCTTGATTGAGATATTTTCATTAAAATATTCAATCTTTAGTCATTAAAACACTCTTCACGACTTCATAGGGAACTCAAATAAGTTAAACTCAAAACTCTTATTTTCTTTGAAAATTTCAATTTTGATACATTAAAAAGGTCTAGTGACATAATAGGTACCTTGATTTAGGTAGTTTTATTCAAAGATTCAATCTTTACTTGCAAAAATACTATTCATGTTGTCAAATGCTACTTGAGGAAATTTAACAGAAAACTCTCATTTTCTTTCAAAGATTTAATCTTTATTCATTTAAATGGTCTAGTGACATAATAGGTACCTTCGTCGAGGTGTTTTCATTCATTCAATTTTTACTCATTAGAACACTCTTTGAGACGTCAAAGGGAACTCGAATAAGTTTAACTCAAAACTCTCATTTTCTTTCAAAGATTTATCTTTAGTCATACAAAACACTCTTCGCCGCTTCATAAGGAATTCGAATAAGTTAAACTCAAAACTCTCATTTTCTTTCAAAGATTCAATCTTTATACATTAATAAGGTCTAGTGACATAATAATTACCTTGATTGAGTTAATTTCATTCAAATATTTAATCTTTACTAATTAAAACACTTTTCGTGATTTTAATGGAACCTCGAATAAGTTTAACTCAAAACTCTTATTTTCTTTCAAAGATTTAATCTTTATACATTAAAATGGTTTAGTGATATAATTGGTACCTTGACTAAGGAATTTTCATTCAAAGATTTAATCTTTAATCTTTTAAACACTCTTCGGGACATCAAAGAGAATTCGAATAAGTTTAACTAAAAACCCTTATTTTTATTTAAAGATTCAATCTTTACTCATTAAAAAGGTCTAGTGACATAATTGGTACCTTAATTGAGGTATTTTCATTCAAAGATTCAATCTGTAGCGTTAAAACACTCTTCGCGACTTCATAGGGAACTCAAATACGTTTAAATCAAAACTCTCATTTTCGTTCAAAGATTCAATCTTTACAGATTAAAATGGTCTAGTGACAAAACTGGTACCTTGATTGAAGTAATTTCATTCAAAGATTCAATCTTTTGTCCCCAAAACACACTTTACGACTTCATAGTGAACTCAAATAAGTTAAACTCAAAACTTTCATTTTCTTTCAAAATTTTAATCTTTATACATTAAAAAGGTCTAAAGATATAATTGGTACCTTGTTAGAAGTAATTTCATTCAAAGATTCAACCTTTACTCATTAAAACACTCTTCAGGACGTCAAAGGGAATTCGAATAAGTTTAACTCAAAACTTTAACTTTCTTTCAAAGATTCAATTTTCATACTTTGAAAAGGTCTAGTGAAATAATAGGTACCTTAATTGAGAATTTTTTATTCAAAGATTCAATCTCTTCTCATTTAAATACTCTTTGGGACGTCAAAGGGAATTCAAATGAGTTTAACTCAAAAATCTCTTTCTCTTTCAAAGATTAAATATTTATACATTAACAAGGTCTAGTGATATAATAGGTACCTTGATTGAGGTATTTTCATTCAAAGATTCAATATTTAGTTATTAAAATACCCTTCGCGACTTCATAGGGAATTTAAATAAGTTAAACTCAAACCTCTCATTTTCTTCCAAAAATTCAATCTTTATACCCTAAAAAGGTCTAATGATATAATAGGTACCTCGATTGAGGTATTTTCATCCAAAGATTCAGTCTTTAGTCATTAAAACACTCGTCACGACTTCATAGGGAAGTAGAATAAGTTTAACTCAAAACTCTCATTTTCTTTCAAAAATTCAATCTTTATACATTAAAAAGGTCTAGTGACATAATAACTACATTGATTGAGATAATATTATTCAATGATTCAATCTTTACACATTAAAAAGGTCTCAAAGGGAACTTGAATAAGTTTAACTTGAAACTCTCATTTTCTTGGAAAGATTTAATCTTTATACATTAAAATAGTTTAGTGACATAATAGGTACCTTGATTGAGGTATTTTAATTCAAATATTCAATCTTTACTCTTTAAAACACTCTTTGGAACGTCAAAGGGAACTCGAATAAGTTTAACTCAAAACTCTCATTTTCATTCAATGATTCAATCTTTATACATTAAGAAGCTCTAATGATATAATAGGTACCTTGATTAAGGTATTTTCATTCAAAGATTCAATTTTTAGTCATTAGATCACTCCTCACGACTTCAAAGGGAACTCGAATAAGTTAAACTCAAAACTTTCATTTTCTTTCAAAAAATCAACCTTTATACATTAAAAAGGTCTTGTGACATAATAGGTACCACGATTGAGGTAATTTCGCTCAAAGATTCAATCTTTACTCATTAATACATTCTTCATGACATCAAAGGGAACTTTTATAAGTATAACTTAAAACTCTCATTTTGTTCTAAAGATTTAATCTTTATACATTAAAAAGGCCAAGTGAAATAATAGGTACCTTGATTGAGGTATTTTCATTCAAAGATTCAATTTTTAGTCATTAAATCACTCTGCGAGATTACATTGGGAACTCGAATAAGCTACACTCAAAACTCTCTTTTTGTTTCAAAGACTCATTCTTTATACATTAAAAAGGTCTTGTGACGTAATAGGTACCCTAATTGAGATAATTTCTTTCAGGTATTCAATCTCTACTAATTAAAACACTCTTGATGTTAAAGGGAACTCAAATAAGTTTAACTCAAAACACTCATTTTCATTCAAAGATTTAATCCTTATGCATTAAAATGGTCTAGTGACATAATAGGTACCTTGAGTGAGGAATTTTCTTTCAAAGATTCATTCTTCACTCATTTAAATATACTTCGGGACGTAAATGGGAACTCGAATAAATTTAACTCAAAACTCTCATTTTCTTTTAACCATTCAATCTTTATTCATTAAAAAGTTTTAGTGACAAAATTGGTACCTTAATTGAGGTATTTTCATTCATAGATTCAATTTGTAGTCATTAAAACACTCATCGCGATTCCATAGGGAACTCGAATAAGTTACACTCAAAACCCTCATTTTAAATCGAAGATTAAATCATTATACATTAAAAAGGTCCATTGACATAATAAGTACCTTGATTGAGGTAATTTCATTTAAAGATTCAATCTTTACACTTTAAAACACTCTCCGTGACATCAAAGGGAACTCGAATAAGTTTAACTCAAAACTCTCATTTTCTTTCAATGATTTAATCTTTATACATTAAAATGGTCTGGTGACATAATAGGTACCCTGATTGAGGTATTTCCATTCAAAGATTCAATCTTTACTTATAAAAAACCTCTTCGAGACGACAAAGGAAACTCAAATAAATTTAACTCAAAACTCTCATTTTCTTTCAAAGATTCAATCTTTATATATTAAAAAGGTCTAGTGACATTATAGGAACCTTGATTAAGGTATTTTCATTCAAAGATTCAATCATTTGTCATTAGAATACTCTTCGCGACTTCACAGGGAAGTCGAATAAGTTAGACTCAAAACTCTTATTTTCTTTCAAAGATTCAATCTTTATACATTAAAAAGGTCTAGTGACATTATAGGAACCTTGATTAAGGTATTTTCATTCAAAGATTCAATCATTTGTCATTAGAACACTCTTCGCAACTTCAACGGGAACTCGAATAAGTTAAACTCAAAACTCTCATTTTCTTTTAAAGATTCAATCTTTATACATTTAAAAGGTCTAGTGATAGAATGTGTACCTTGATTGTGTTATTTTCATTTAAAGATTCAATCTTTAGTCATTAAAACACTCTTCGCGACTTTACAGAGAACTCCAATAAATTAAACTTAAATTTCTCATTTTTTTTCAAAGATTCAATCTTTATACATTAAAAGGTTTAGTAACATTATAGGTACCATGATTGAGGTAATTTTATTCAACGATTCAAACTTTACTCATTAAAACACTCTTCGTGACGTCAAAGGGAACTCGAATAAGTTTAATTCAAAACTCTCATTTTCTTTCATATATTTATTTTTTGTACATTAAAATGGTCTAGTGACATAATTGGTACCTTAATTAAGGTATTTTCATTCAAATATTCAATCTTTACTCATTAAAATACTCTTTGGAACGTTAAAGGGAACTCGTATAAGTTAAACTCTAAACTCTAATTTTCTTTCAAAGATTCAATCTTTATATATTAAAAAGGCCTAGTGACATAATTTATACCTTGATTGAGTTATTTTCATTCAAAGATTCAATCTTTAGTCATTAAAACATTCTTTGCCACTTCATTGGGAACTCAAATATGTTAAACTCAAAACTCTCATTTTCTTTCAAAGATTCAAACTTTATTCATTAAAAAGGTCTAGTGACATGATAGGTACCTTCTTTCATTAAAATATTCAATCTTTAGTCTTTAAAACTGTAATGACCCGGTCATTTCCTCCCTTTCATTTTTCCTCAGAATTTTACGGATGAATTTTTTTCGTTGATATTTCTTTTCTGAGTTCGGTTTCTTGTCACTCAGTGTTGTCTCGAGTGCTCAAAAATGGTTTTTGAGACTCTTTCCTTTGGATTGACAACTTCTTTTAAGGACCGAGTCATTTCTGCATTTTTTGTTTTTCAATACTATTCACTTTTCGTCCTTTTCCCTATTTTGTCTTTTCCCCGTTTGTCACTTTTTGGCACAACTTCACTTTTCATGCTCGAAGTTGGTTTTTGACTTCACGTACCTTCATCTTGAGTGGTTTTCATGAAATACGTATCTTTACTTTTGTAGAAAAGTACTCTGGTTGCTCCCGATGTCCATAGAGAGGATGCAAAATTCTTTGGAAACTTTTTCTTTTCTTGGGATGTTTTTCATAAATATATTTTGAATATATTTTATTTTAGGGGTTTTTAAGAAAAAAATTTTGAAAGATATTTTCATTTTGGGTCATTAGTGCAGTTTTCACTTTTTGGAGGGGCCATTGTGCAATTAACGAAAGTTATTGCAAACTACCTTGTTTTGAGCCTGGACCCTCGTACAGGATTCATTTTCATATTTCGTCGAGTCGTGTACTCATAGAAATTCCTTTTGGTCATTTTTCTCCAGTTTCAGGGTTTTTGGACCTAATTATCACCGAACTTGTTTGGGGCATATCTCTCTGCTCGGGACTTAGTTTTCAACGCCATTTCTTTTCTTGTTTATCTTTTCTCATTTTGAATCTTTTTCGTTCATGGAGTTTTGCCGTTTAAGCACGTTTGCTTAAATTCCACTTTTCCGGACACGGCGAGACCCTTTCGGGGCACTTTTTGAGATTTTCTATAAATAGGGGACTTAAAGAAGAAAAATTAGATTATCTTCTTCTTCTTCCTCTCTTGGCCGGCAACCATGGATGCCCATGGGGCTGCCACCTTTTCTTCTTCTCCTCCACTTGATTTCTTTAGTGAAAAGTCTTCGGCCTTAACGTTTGTTATTCCCCTCGACGTGTTCTACCTTTCCCCCTTGTTAGAATTCATTTCTAACCATTTCTTGAGTTCGGGTTTGAAGTCAAGTTGTGATTTTGTTGGGGCTTCTTAGGGGTTCATGTAGATCGTGTTGTCTCCGACAAAACTTAGGAGTTTCGTCGGATTCGGAGTGGTTTCATTTCAGTGGGCTTTTGAGATTTTCATCTCAAATTGAGGTAGGAGATGTCTTAGGTTTATATTAACGTTGTATTGATTGTTTTATAAGCATATACAACTTGTAAGCATGCATTTGTTCAAGTTTTAGAATTTAATTTGATTAATTTCTATATTTAAGATTTAATTCATATGGTTGTGTATAACTTGGAATTAAATTGTGGCATGCTAGTAAATTAGGCCTTAGTATGTTTATCAACATATATTAAATTAGGAACATTTGGATAAGAATTGTAAATTTTATTTAATATTTATCTTTTGTGAAAGATTAATCACATAGTTGAAATAAGCATGAAATCAACTTATATTGTGATATTAAAGTAGACCTTGGTGAGTTCTTTAATATATATTAAATTGAGGACATTTGGAGTTGTTTGGAAATCTAGAGAAAATTAATTAATGAGTTTAATCAATTTTATTTTAAGTGTTTTAATCCTTTAATTAGATATTTGATATGATATATGTGAAGACTATACTATGTCCCTTAACATATATTAATTTGAGATTATTTGGGATTGAGTTGAAATCTAGAGAATTTAATTATTTTAGTTAATTAAATTATATATACTTGTTCTATGGATTTAACTATGTCTTTGAAATTGTTTCTATGTTTAAAATCAAGGAATTGGACTTAGCATGATATATGATATCATTGTCTTGCATGACTTGTTTAAATATATCTTGTGTAGGTATATAGCTTGTTAGAATATTACAATTGTTTACTTTGAAAGTTAGTTACCAAATTGTAGCTTATTTAGTACTTGTGGCTTAGGGTGGTAATTTGGTTCAATTGTTGTAAAATATTTTTGCTTTAGGTATAAATTGCATATTGAGAACATGACATGTCATATGCTATATAGACTTGAATTCTAGGACATAGTTTGTGTGGACTCAACCTTACTTGTGCATGGAATGTGGTAACTTGCATTTGATTTTGTATAAGTTTTGAACTTATTGATTTTGGAAAGTTTGTGAGGACATAATTTATGTGATGGTTAGGGTTTGGCTCTAGTACGTAGACAAGTGTCCTCTAAGTCATAAGTACGCACTAGGTGATACCTTGTGGGTCTTAATTACCCAAAAATACCTGTTTGGTTTATCAACCACATGTTCTAGTTTTTCCACTATTTGATTTCGCATTTAATTTCAAGTTATTAATCATGGATTACTTGTAACTTGAGAATTAATGCTTGCTTGAGATATTTGAATCCTATTTAGTATACTTGGACTTGTATACTTGTTCTATGAGTTTAAATTTCATTTAGTATGCTTGTGCCGTGTATACTTGTTTTAGGCGTATCTCTTGATTTATGAGATTTCCATATAAAATGCATACTTGTGTAAATATGCTTAGACATTGCATGACTTGTCTTAATATAGTTTAGTATACTTAGAAATGTATGCTTGTATGTCGTATAACATGTTTTATATTGTTTAGTATACTTGAGCATGTATACTTGTATGCCGTTGTTCACTTTAAATTGCATGAGTAGCTTAGGATACTCCCTGAGTCTCACTTTGACATAGACGTAAGGTGGCATGAGCCCCATTAACATATTTCACCTTAAGGTGATAATATTATAAAATACTAGGTCGATGCATGCTCATCTCCTACAAGTAGCTTTATGTTACTCACCCACGTAGTGGAGACATTTTTCAAGTACAGAGACCTTGATTTGGGATACACACTACGCTATAGAAGTTTCGTAGACTTGAAGAATCATTTTCATAAAAATGTTGGCGTGAAATCTTATTTGTAGCTTTGTATGACAAAACTTGTATTTTTGTTCCAAATATGTAATGTGTACATAAGTACACTTTTTGTAATGAGTTTGGTATGTATGACATGAAGCCAAGGGCCATAAACTTTAAAGTTCAAGTGTATGCATTTAAAACTTCAAGTTTTGCCTCTGAAACGTATTTTAGCTAACCTTGAGGTTTGGTATATCAAATCTTGTAGACGAATTGTAATAAGGCCATGGCCCATTATAGCATGTTTAAAATGTCATATTACACTTGCGTGTATGTTCACATCATCACACATTTCATATAATGCAATTTAATCATGCCATGGGGGATTTAAAGAAGACTTAGGAACTTTTCTTCATTTTGGTGCATAACAGGTTCATTTCCACATTTTTGACCTGTTTCGGTTGACCGATGGCCTGTTTCGGTCGACCAATTCTTGGTTCAAATTGTTTTAACATCAAAATCTCCTGTTCCAGTAGCCATTTTTGATGTTTGGCCCAATTCGGTCGACCGATGGCTTGGTTTGGTCGACCGATTCTCTTGTGGTTTTAGTTGAACAGTGTTTTGTCAATTCCAATAGCCTTTTTCATCTCGAGCCACAAACCGGTCAAGTAAGCCAGGAAAAAGGAGAATAATGAACCTTCATTTCAGTCGACCGAAATGACAAACCGGTCGACCGGTTTGTCATTTCGGTCGACTGAAATGAAGGTTCATTATTCTCCTTTTTCCTGGCTTACTTCAGCCGACCGAAGCTCCATTTCGGTCGACCGAAATGGGGCTGCCTTGTGGGTTTTGTTTGGTTTGTTGCCTAGACTAGTTAACTTCATTTATTTATTCCCACATGACCTTGATTATCTTGTTTGAGCCATTCTATGGCACACATGGTCTAGTTTGAACTAGATATTGCTCCTTTGGTTGTCATTGGTGTCATAGGGTATCGAGTGACGTTTTCGTTCTAGCTTTCGCTTCTGGTTATTTCTTTGAGTTTCGTGACTTCATGGAAAATCACATTGGTGTCCTAGGGATGATTGATATCTCTAGAGACCTTGGTTAACCTTTTGCTTCCGCATTTTGGATCCGTTATCGGGTCAACATTCGGGTCATCACAGACGTACCAGGGTTGAAAAACTCTGGTCGTCACAAAAACACTCTTCGCGATTTCATAGGGAACTCATATAAGTTAAACTCAAAACTCTTATTTTTTTTGAAAATTTCAATTTTGATACATTAAAAAGGTCTACTGATATAATAGGTACCTTAATTTAGGTAATTTTATTCAAAGATTCAATCTTTATACATAAAAACACCCTTCATGTCGTCAAAGGCTACTTGAATAAATTTAACAGAAAACTCTAATTTTCTTTCAAAGATTTAATCTTTATACATTTAAATGGTCTAGTCACATAATAGGTACCTTCACTGAGGTGTTTTCATTCAAACATTCAATTTTTACTCATTAAAACACTCTTTGAGAAGTCAAAGGGAACTCGAATAAGTTTAACTCAAAACTCTCATTTTCTTCCTAAGATTTAATCTATATACATTAAAAAGGTCTAATGACATAATAAATACATTGATTAAGGTATTTTCATTCAAAGATTCAATCTTTAGTCATTAAAACACTCTTCACCACTTCATAAGGAATTCAAATAAGTTAAACTGAAAACTCTTATTTTCTTTCAAAGATTCAATCTTTATACATTAATAAGGTCTAGTGACATAATAGTTACCTTGATTGAGTTAATTCATTCAAAGATTCAGCCTTTACTAATTAAAACACTCTTCATGACTTTAATGGGAACTCAATTAAGTTTAACTCAAAACTCTCATTTTCTTTCAAAGATTTAATCTTTATACATTAAAATGGTCTAGTGACATAATTGGTACCTTAACTGAGGAATTTTCATTCAAAGATTCAATCTTAACTCTTTTCAACACTCTTCGGGACGTCAAAGGGAACACGAATAAGTTTAACTGAAAACCCTCATTTTATTTACAGATTCAATCTACTCATTAAAAAGGTCTAGTGACATAATTGGTACCTTAATTGAAGGATTTTCATTCAAAGATTCAATCTGTAGTCATTAAAACACTCTTCGCGAATTCATAGGGAACTCGAATAGGTTTAACTCAGAACTCTCATTTTCGTTCAAAGATTCAATCTTTATAGATTAAAATGGTCTAGTGAGATAATTGCTACCTTTATTGAAGTAATTTTATTCAAAGATTCAATCTTTTGTCCCTAAAACGCGCTTAACGACTTTATAGGGAACTCGAGTAAGTTAAACTCAAAACTCTCATTTTCTTTCAAAGATTCAATCCTTATACATTAAAAAGGTCTAGGGACATAATTGGTACCTTGTTAGAAGTAATTTCATTCAACGATTCAACATTTACTCATTAAAACACTCTTCGGGACGTTAAAGGGAACTCGACAAAGTTTAACTCAAAACTCTAATTTTCTTTCAAAGATTCAATCTTTATACTTTAAAAAGGTCTAGTGACATAAAAGGTACCTTGATTGAGAATTTCTTAATGAAAGATTCAATCTTTTCTCATTAACATACTCTTTGGGGCATCAAAGGGAATTCAAACAAGTTTAACTCAAAAATCTCTTTCTCTTTCAAAGATTAAATATTTGTACATTAAAAAGGTCTGGTGACATAATAGGTACCTTGCCTGAGGTATTTTCATTCAAAGATTCAATCTTTAGTTATTAAAACACTCTTCGTGACTTCATAGGGAACTCGAATAAGTTAAAATTAAACCTCTCATTTTCTTCCAAAAATTCAATCTTTATACCTTAAAAGGTCTAGTGATATAATAGGTACCTTGATTGGTATTTTCATTCAAAGATTCTGTCTTTAGTCATTAAAACACTCTTCACGACTTCATAGGGAAGTCGAATAAGTTTAACTGAAAACTCTCATTTTCTTTCAAAAATTCAATCTTTATACATTAAAAAGGTCTAGTGACATAATAGCTACCTTGATTGAGATAATTTTATTCAATGATTCAATCTTTACTCATTAAAACACTCTTCGTGAACTCAAAGGGAACTCGAATAAGTTTAACTCAAAACTCTCATTTTGTTTCAAAGATTTAATCTTTATACATTAAAATGGTTTAGTGACATAATAGGTACCTTGATTGAGGTATTTTAATTCAAATATTCAATCTTTACTCATTAAAATACCCTTTGAGATGTCAAAGGGAACTCGAATAAGTTTAACTCAAAATTCTCATTTTTTTTCAAAAATTCAATCTTTATACATTAAGAAGCGCTAATGACATAATAGATACCTTGACCAAGTTATTTTCATTCAAATATTCAATTTTTAAACATTAAAACATTCTTCGTGACTTCAAATGGAACTCGAATAAGTTAAACTCAAAACTCTCATTTTCTTTTAAAAATTCAAACTTTATATATTAAAAAGGTCTTGTGACATAATAGGTACTATTATTGAGGTAATTTCGCTCAAAGATTCAATCTTTACTCGTTAATAGGCTCTTCGTGACGGCAAAGGGAACTATTATAAGTTTAACTTAAAAGTCTCATTTTCTTCCAAAGATTTAATCTTTATACACTAAAAAGGTCAAGTGATATAATAGGTACCTTGATTGAGGTATTTTCATTCAAGGATTCAATCCTTAGTCATTAAAGCACTCTGCGAGATTACAATCAAAACTCTGTTATTCTTTCAAAGATTCATTCTTTATACATTAAAAAGTTCGTCTAACATAATAGGTATGATAATTGAGGTAATTTCTTTCAGATATTCAATTTTTACTAATTAAAACACTCTTCGTGACGCTAAAGGGAACTCAAATAAGTTTAACTCAAAACTCTCATTTTCGTCCAAAGATTTAATATTTACGCATTAAAATGGTCTAGTGACATAATAGGTACCTTGATTGAGGAATTTTCATCCAAAGATTCAATCTTTACTCATTTAAACACACTTCGGGACGTAAAAGGGAACTCGAAAAAGTTTAACTCAAAACTCTCATCTTCTTTTAAAGATTCAATCTTTATTCATTAAAAAGGTCTAATGACAAAATTGGTACCTTGATTGAGATATTTTCATTCAATCTGTAGTCATTAAAACACTAATCGTGACTTCATAGGGAACTCGAATAAGTTAAACTCAAAACTCTCATTTTAAATCAAAGATTAAATCTTTATACATTAAAAAGGTCCATTGACATAATAGGTACCTTGATTAAGGTAATTTCATTTAAAAATTCAATCTTTACACATTAAAACACTCTCCGTGACGTTAAAGGGAGCTCGAATAAGTTTAACTCAAATCTCTCATTTTCTTTCAATGATTTAATATTCATATATTAAAATGGTCTGGTGACATAATAGGTACCCTGATTGAGGTATTTTCATTCAAAGATTCAACCTTTAGTTATAAAAACACTCTTCGGGACAAAAGGCACTCGAATAATTTTAACTCAAAACTCTCATTTTCTTTTAAAGATTCAATCTTTATACATTAAAAAGGTCTAGTGACATTATAGGAACCTTGATTAAAGTATTTTCATTCAAAGATTCAATCATTTGTCATTAGAACACTCGTCGCGACTTCAAAGGGAAGTCGAATACGTTAAATTCAAAACTCTCATTTTCTTTTAAAGATTCAATCCTTATACATTTAAAACGTCTAGTGATAGAATACATACCTTGATTGTGTTATTTTCATTCAAAGATTCAATCTTTAGTCATTAAAACACTCTTCGAGACTTTATAAGGAACTCCAATAAGTTAAACTCAAATTTCTCAATTTCTTTCAAAGATTCAGTCTTTGTACATTAAAAAGGTTTTGTAACATAATAGGCACCTGGATTGAAATAATTTTATTCAAAGATTCAATTTTTACTCATTAAAACACTCTTCGAGACGTCAAAGGGAACTCGTATAAGTTTAACTCAAAACACTCATTTTCTTTCATATATTTATTCTTTGTACATTGAAATGGTCTAGTGACATAATTGGTACCTTGATTAAGGTATTTTCATTCAAATATTCAATTTTTACTCATTAAAATACTCTTCGGGACGTCAAAGGGAACTCGTATAAGTTAAACTCAAAACTCTAATTTTTCTTTCAAAGATTCAATCTTTATTTATTAAAAAGGCCTAGTGACATAATAAATACCTTGATTGAGTTATTTTCATCCTAAAATTTAATATTTAGTCATTAAAACATTCTTCGCCACTTCATCGGGAACTCAAATATGTTAAACTCAAAACACTCACTTTCTTTCAAAGGTTCAATCTTTATTCATTAAAAAGGTCTAGTGACATGATAGGTACCTTGATTGAGGTATTTCCATTAAAATATTCAATCTTTAGTCATTAAAATACTCTTTGCGACTTCACAGGGAACTCAAACAATTTAAACTCAAAACACTTATTTTCTTTGAAAAATTCAATCTTTATACATTAAAAAGGTCTAGTGACATAATAGGTACCTTGATTTAGGTAATTTTATTCAAAGATTCAATCTTTACACATAAAAACACTCTTCATGTCGTCAAAGGCTACTCGAATAAATTTTACAGAAAACTCTTATTTTCTTTCAAAGATTTAATCTTTATACATTTAAATAGTCTAGTGACATAATAGGTACTTTTACTGAGGTGTTTTCATTCAAACATTCAATTTTTACTCATTAAAACACTCTCGTTTTCTTTCAAAGATTTAATCTATATACATTAAAAAGGTCTAGTGACATAATAAATATCTTGATTAAGGTATTTTCATTCAATGATTCAATCTTTAGTCATTAAAACACTTTTCGTCACTTCATAAGGAATTCGAATAAGTTAAACTCAAAACTCTCGTTTTCTTTCAAAGATTCAAACTTTATACATTAATAAGGTTTAGTGACAGAATAGTTACCTTGATTGAGTTAATTTCATTCAAAAATTCAATCTTTACTAATTAAAACACTCTTCGCGACGTTAATGGAAACTCGAATAAGTTTAACTCAAAACTCCCATTTTCTTTCAAAGATTTAATCTTCATACATTAAAATGGTCTAGTGACATAGTTGGGACCTTGACTGAGGAATTTTCATTCAAAGATTCAATCTTTACTCTTTTAGACACTCTTCGGACGTCAAAGGGAACTCGAATAAGTTTAACTGAAAACCCTCATTTTCTTTTGAAGATTCAATCTTTACTCATTAAAAAGATCTAGTGACATAATTGGTACCTTAAATGAGGTATTTTCATTCAAAGATTCAATCTGTAGTCATTAAAACACTCTTCGCGACTTCATAGGGAACTCGAATAGGTTTAACTCAAAAGTCTCATTTTCGTTCAAAGATTCAATCTTTAATAGATTAAAAAGGTATAGTGACATAACTGCTACCTTTATTGAAGTAATTTCATTCAAAGATTCAATCTTTTGTCCCTAAAACACACGTCACGACTTTATAGGGAACTCGACTAAGTTAAACTCAAAACTCTCATTTTCTTTCAAAAATTCAATCTTTATACATTAAAAAGGTCAAGGGACATAATTGGTACCTTGTTAGAAGTGAATTCATTCAAAGATTTAACCTTTACTCATTAAAACACTCTTCGGGACGTTAAAGGGAATTCGAATAAGTTTAACTCAAAACTCTAATTTTCTTTCAAAGATTCAATCTTTATACTTTAAAAAGGTCTAATGACATAATAGGTACCTTGATTAAGAATTTTTCAATCAAAGATTCAATCTTTTCTCATTAAAAAACTCTTTAGGACATCAAAGGGAATTCAAACAAGTTTAACTCAAAAATCTCTTTTTCTTTCAAAGATTAAATTTTTATACATTAAAAAGGTCTAGTGACATAATTGGTACCTTGATTGGGATACTTTCATTCAAAGATTCAATCTTTAGTTATTAAAACACTCTTCGCGACTTCATAGGGAACTCGAATAAGTTAAACTTAAAGCTCTCATTTTCTTCCAAAAATTCAATGTTTATACCTTAAAAAGGTCTAGTGATATAATAGATACCTTGATTGGGGTATTTTCATTCAAAGATTCAGTCTTTAGTCATTAAAACACCCTTCACGACTTCATATGGAAGTCGAATAAGTTTAACTCAAAACTCTCATTTTCTTCTAAATATTCAATCTTTATACATTAAAAATGTCTAGTGACATAATAGCTACCTTGATTGAGATAATTTTATTCAATGATTCAATATTTACTCATTAAAACACTCTTTATGATCTCAAAGGGAACTCGAATAAGTTTTACTCAAATCTTTCATTTTCTTTCAAAGATTTAATCTTTATACATTAAAATGGTTTAGTAACATAATAGGTACCTTGATTGAGGTGTTTCCATTCAAATATTCATTCTTTACTCATTAAAACACTCTTTGGGACGTCAAAGGGAACTCGAATAAGTTTAATTTAAAACTCTTATTTTCTTTCAAAGATTCTATCTTTATACATTAAGAAGCGCTAATGACATAACATGTACCTTGATTGAGGTATTATCATTCAAAGATTCAATTTTTAGTCATTAAAACTTTCTTTGTGACTTCAATGGGAACTCGAATAAGTTAAACTCAAAACTCTCATTTTCTTTCAAAGATTCAACCTTTATACATTAAAAAGGTCTTTTGACATAAAAGGTACCGTAATTGAGGTAATTTCGCTCGAAGATTAAAACTTTGCTCATTACTACACTCTTCGTGACAGCAAAGGGAACCATTATAAGTTTAACTTAAAACTCTCATTTTCTTCTAAAGATTTAATCTTTATACACTAAAAAGGTTAATGATACAATAGGTGCCTTGATTGAGGTATTTTCATTCAAGGATTCAATCTTTAGTCATTAAAGCACTCTGCGAGATTACATTGGGAACTCGAATAAGTTACACTCAAAACTTTCTTTGTTCTTTCAAACATTCATTCTTTATACATTAAAAAGGTCTAGCGACATAATAAGTACCGTGATTGAGGTAATTTCTTTCAAATATTCAATCGTTACTAATTAAAACACTCTTCACGATGTTAAAAAGAACTCGAATAAGTTTAACTCAAAACTCTCATTGTTGTTCAAAGATTTAATCTTTATGCATTAAAATGGTCTAGTGACATAATAGGTACCTTGAGTGAGGAATTTTCATTCAAATATTCAATCTTTACTTATTTATACACACTTCGGGACGTAAAAGGGAACTCGAATAAGTTTAATTCAAAACTCTCATTTTCTTTTAAAGACTCAATCTTTATTCATTAAAAAGGTCTAGTGACAAAATTGGTACCTTGATTGAGGTATTTTCATTCAAAGATTCAATTTATAGTCATTAAAACACTCATCGCGATTTCATAGGGAACTCGAATAAGTTACACTTAAAACCCTCATTTTAAATCAAAAATTAAATCTTTATACATTAAATAGGTCCATTGACATAATAGGTACCTTGATTGAGGTAATTTCATTCAAAGATTCAATCTTTACACATTAAAACACTCTCCGTGACGTCAAAGGGAACTCGACTAAGTTTAACTCAAAACTCTCATTTTCTTTCAATGATTTAATCTTTATACATTAAAATGGTCTGGTGACATAATAGGTATCCTGATTAAGGTATTTTCATTCAAAGATTCAATCTTTACTTATAAAAACACTATTCGGGACGACAAAGGGAACTCAAATAATTTTAACTCAAAAATCTCATTTTCTTTCAAAGATTCAATTTTTATACATTAAAAAGGTCTAGTGACATTATAGGAACCTTGATTAAGGTATTTTCATTCAAAGATTCAATCATTTGTCATTAGAACACTCTTCATGACTTTATAGGGAAGTCGAATAAGTTAAACTCAAAACTCTCATTTTCTTTCAAAGATTAAATCTTTATACATTAAAAAAGTCTAGTGATAGAATACGTACCTTGATTGTGTTATTTTCATTCAAAGATTCAATCTTTAGTCATTAAAATATTCTTCGGGACTTTATAGGGAGCTCCAATAAGTTAAACTCAAATTTCTCATTTTCTTTCAAAGATTCAATCATTATACATTAAAAAAGTTTAGGAACATAATAGGCACCTAGATTGAGGTAATTTTATTCAAAGATTCAATATTTACTCATTAAAATACTCTTCATAACGTCAAATGGAATTCGGATAAGTTTAACTCAAAACTCTCATTTTCTTTCATATATTTATTCTTTATACATTAAAATGGTCTAGTGACATAATTGGTACCTTGATTAAGATATTTTCATTCAAATATTCAATCTTTACTCATTAAAGTACTCTTCGGGACGTCAAAGGGAACTCGTATAAGTTAAACTCTAAACTCTAATTTTCTTTCGAAGATTCAATCTTAATTTATTAAAATGGCCTAGTGGCATAATAAATGTCTTGATTGAGTTATTTTCATTCAAAGATTTAATCTTTAGTCATTAAAACACTCTTCGCCACTTCATAGGGAACTCGAATATGTTAAACTCAATACTCTCATTTTCTTTCAAAGATTCAATCTTTATTCATTAAAAAGGTCTAGTGACATGATTGGTACCTTGATTGAGGTATTTTCATTAAAATATTCAATCTTTAGTCACTAAAACACTCTTCGCGACTTCATAGAGAACTCAAATAAGTTAAACTCAAAACACTTATTTTCTTTGAAAAATTCAATCATTATACATTAAAAAGGTCTAGTGACTTAATAGGTACCAAGATTTAGGTAATTTTATTAAAATATTCAATCTTTACACATAAAAAAACTCTTCATGTCGTCAAAGGCTACTCGAATAAATTTAACAGAAAACTCTTATTTTCTTTCAAAGATTTAATCTTTATACATTTAAATGGTCTAGTGAAATAATAGGTACCTTCACTGAGATGTTTTCATTCAAACATTTAATTTTTACTCATTAAAACACTCTTTGAGACGTCAAAGAGAACTCGAATAAGTTTAACTCAAAACTCTCATTTTCCTTCTAAGATTTAATCTATATACATTAAAAAGGTTTAGTGACATAAAAAAGACCTTGATTAAGGTATTTTCATTTAAAGATTCGATCTTTTGTCATTAAAACACTCTTCGCCACTTCATAAGGAATTCGAATAAGTTAACTCAAAACTCTCGTTTTCTTTCAAAGATTCAATCTTTATACATTAATAAGGTCTAGTGACATAATAGTTACCTTGATTAAGTTAATTTTATTCAAAGATTTAACCTTTACTAATTAAAACACTCTTCGTGACGTTAATGGGAATTCGAATAAGTTTAACTCAAAACTCTTATTTTCTTTCAAAGATTTAATCTTTATACATTAAAATGGTCTAGTGACATAATTGGTACCTTGACTGAGGAATTTTCATTCAAAGATTCAATCTTTACTCTTTTAAACACTCTTCAGGACGTCAAATGGAACTCGAATAAGTTTCACTGAAAACCTAATTTTCTTTTAAAGATTCAATCTTTACTCATTAAAAAGGTCTAGTGACATAATTGGTACCTTAATTGATGTATTCTCATTCAAAGATTCAATCTTTATAGATTAAAATAGTCTAGTGACATAACTAGTACCTTGATTGAAGTAATTTCATTCAAAGATTCAGTCTTTTGTCCCTAAAACACACTTTACGACTTCATAGGGAACTCGAGTAAGTTAAACTCAAAACTGTCATTTTCTTTCAAAGATTCAATTTTTATACATTTAAAAGGTCTAAGGACATAATTGGTACCTTGTTAGAAGTAATTCAATTCAAAGATTCAACCTTTACTCATTAAAACACTCTTCGGAACGTTAAAGGGAACTCGAATAAGTTTTAACTCAAAACTCTAATTTTCTTTCAAAGATTCAATCTTTATACTTTAAAAAGATCTTTAGACATAATAGGTACCTTGATTGAGAATTTTTCATTCAAAGATTCAATCTTTTCTCATTAAAATACTCTTTGAGACATCAAAGAGAATTCAAACAAGTTTAACTAAAAAATCTATCTCTTTCAAAGATTAAATATTATACATTAAAAAGGTCTAGTGACATAATAAGCCCTTTGATTGAGGTATTTTCATTGAAAGATTCAATCTTTAGTTATTAAAATACTCTTCGCGACTTTATAGAGAACTCGAATAAGTTAAACTTAAACCTCTCATTTTCTTCGAAAAATTGAATCAATATACCTTAAAAAGGTCTAGTGATATAATAGGTACCTTGATTAGGATATTTTCATTCAAAGTAAAAGTTTTTAGTCATTAAAACACTCTTCACGACTTCATAGGGAAGTCAAATAAGTTTAACTCAAAACTCTCATTTTCTTTCAAATATTCAATCTTTATACATTAAAAAGGTCTAGTGACATAATGGTTATCTTGATTGAGATAATTTTATTCAATAATTCAATCTTTACTCATTAAAACACTCTTCATGATCTCAAATGGAACTCGAATAAGTTTAACTCAAAACTTTCATTCTCTTTCACAGATTCTATCTTTATACATTAAAATGGTTTAGTGACATAATAGGTACCTTGATTGAGGTGTTTTCATTCAAATATTCAATTTTTATTCATTAAAACACTCTTTGGGACGTCAAAGGGAACTCGAATAAGTTTAACTCAAAACTCCCATTTTCTTTCAAAAATTCAATCTTTATACATTAAGAAGCGCTAATGATATAATAAGTACCTTGATTGAGGTATTTTTCATTCAAATATAAAAATTTTAGTCGTTAAAACATTCTTTGCGACTTCATAGGTAACTTGAATAAGTAAAACTCAAAACTCTCATTTTCTTTCAAAGATTCAACCTTTATAGATTAAATAGGTCTTGTGACATAATAGGTATCGTGATTGAGGTAATTTTGCTTAAGATTCAATCTTTACTCATTAATACACTCTTCGTAACGTCAGAGGAAACTATTATAAGTTTAAGTTAAAATTCTCATTTTCTTCCAAAGATTTAATCTTTATACACTAAAAATGTCAAGTGACATAATAGGTACCTTGATTAAGTTATTTTCATTCAAGGATTCAATCTTTAGTCATTAAAGCACTCTGCGAGATTACATTAGATACTCGAATAAGTTACACTCAAAACTCTCTTTTTCTTTCAAAGATTCATTCTTTATATATTAAAAAGGTCTTGTGACATAATAGGTACCGTGATTGAGGTAATTTCTTTCAGATATTCAATCTTTACTAATTAAAACACTCTTCGTGATGTTAAAGGGAACTCGAATAAGTTTAACTCAAAATTCTCATTTTGTTCAAAGATTTAATCTTTATGCATTAAAATGGTCTAATGACATAATAGGTAGCTTGAGTGAGGAATTTTCAGTCAAAGATTCAATCTTTACTCATTTAAACACACTTCGGGACGTAAAACGGAACTCGAATAAGTTAAACTCAGAACTCTCTTTTTCTTTTAAATATTCAATATGTATTCATTAAAAAGGTCTAGTGACAAAATTGGTACCTTGATTGAGGTATTTTCTTTCAAAGATTCAATCTGTAGTCATTAAAACACTCATCGCGACTTCATAGGTAACTCGAATAAGTTAAACTCAAAACTCTCATTTTAAATCAAAGATTAAATCTTTATACATTGAAAAAGTCCATTGACATAATAGATACCATGATTGAGGTAATTTCATTCAAAGATTCAATCTTTACTCATTAAACCACTTTCCGTGACGTGAAAGGGAACTCGAATAAGTTTATCTCAAAACTCTCATTTTCTTTCAATAATTTGATCTTTATACATTAAAATGGTTTGGTGACATAATAGGTACCCTGATTGAGGTATTTTCATTCAAAGATTCAATCTTTACTTATAAAAACACTCTTCGAGACGATAAAGGAAATACGCATAATTTTAACTCAAAACTCTCATTTTCTTTCAAAGTTTCAATCATTATACATTAAAAAGGTCTAGTAACATTATAGGAACCTTCATTAAGGTATTTTCATTCAAAGATTCAATCATTTGTCATTAGAACACTCTTCGCGACTTCATAGGGAACTCGAATAAGATAAACTCAAAATTCTCATTTTCTTTCAAAGATTCAATCTTTATACATTAAAAAGGTCTAGTGATAGAATACGTACCTTGATTGTGTTATTTTCATTCAAAAATTCAATCTTTAGTCATCAAAACACTCTTTGCGACTTCTTAGGGAACTCCAATAAGTTAAACTCAAATTTCTCATTTTCTTTCAAAGATTCAATCTTTATACATTAAAAAGGTTAGGTAACATAATAGGTACCTGGATTGAGGTAATTTTATTCAAAGATTCAATCTTTACTCATTAAAACACTCTTCGTGACGTCAAAGGCAACTCGAATAAGTTTAACTCAAAACTCTCATTTTCTTTCATATATTTATTCTTTATACATTAAAATGGTCTAGTAACATAATTGGTACCTTGATTAAGGTATTTTCATTCAAATATTCAATCTTTACTCATTAAAATACTCTTTGGGACGTCAAAGGGAACTCGTATAAGTGAAACACTAAACTTTAATTTTCTTTCAAAGATTCAATATTTATTCATTAAAAAGTCCCAGTGAAATAATAAATACATTGATTGAGTTATTTTCATTCAAAGATTCAATCTTTTGTCACTCAAAACTCTCATTTTCTTTCAAAGATTCAATATTTACTCATTAAAAAGGTCTAGTGATATGATAGGTACCTTGATTGAGGTATTTTCATTAAAATATTCAATATTTACTCATTAAAACACTCTTCGCGACTTCATAGGGAACTCAAATAAGTTCAACTCAAAATTCTTATTTTCTTTGAAAATTTCAATCTTTATACATTAAAAAGTTCTAGTGACACAATAGGTATCTTGATTTAGGTAATTTTATTCAAAGATTCGATCTTTACACATAAAAACACTCTTCATGTCGTCAAAGGCAACTCGAATAAATTTAACAGAAAACTCTTATTTTCTTTCAAAGATTTAATCTTTATACATTTAAATGGTCTAGTGACATAATATGTACCTTCATTAAGGTGTTTTCATTCAAACATTCAATTTTTACTCATTAAAACACTTTTTGAGACGTCATAGGGAACTCGAATAAGTTTATCTCAAAACTCTCATTTTCTTTCTAAGATTTAATCTTTATACATTAAAAACGTCTAGTGACATAATAAATACATTGATTAAGGTATTTTCATTCAAAGATTCAATCTTTAGTCATTAAAACACCCTTCACCACTTCATAAGGAATTTGAATAAGTTAAACTCAAAACTCTCGTTTTCTTTCAAAGATTCAATCTTTATACATTAATCAGGTCTAATGACATAATTGTTGCCCAAGTATAGACTCTAGAGGGGGGGTGAATAGAGTCTTTGGCAAACAATGGCCAATTTTCGGATTTGCAAATTTTACTAAACCCTTTTAACAATTATGCTATAATTAAGATATAAACATAAACAATTAATAGCATAAATATAAAGGAAATAAGGGAAGAAAGATTGCAAACATTCACACGGCGATTTTAACGAGGTTCGAAAACTCCTACTTCTCGGCTCAAGACCCCTCTTGAGACTTCCCAATCCATTATGGCACCTCCTTATGGGTGGAGAGCAAACATTTGCATGAAGCAACTCCTTCCTTCACTTTGCTAAGAGGCAACCTCTCTTAGTCTTCCTTTGGGTCACACCAACCCTTACAAATTGAAGCTAGCTTCTTCTTCCTTGGGCCACACCAGCCCTTACAAATTGAAGATCAGATTTGTTACATACAAATGTATCTATCAAAGATTGATATACAAATCAAATCTCACAATAATCTCTCACAGATTTGATATACAATGTTTAGCTCTTACTTGAGTATGTATATGAATACAATTAAGCTCAATACTCTTCTAATGATATGGGATGTTATGAGATGAAGAACAAAAACTCTTTGGATGCTAGAAGATGTTTCTATATGGTAGCAACACTTAATCCCGAAGTCCCCTTACTCTATTTATAGAGTTTCAGCAGCCAATTCAAAAAATAGAGCTGTTATACACACTGCCTGAGAGGAAATAGCCGTTTGATTCAGATCTGGGCAAGGTTCGGTCGACCGAAATGAAACACCCTTGTGTTTCAGCAGTCCGAAATGACTTAAGGTTGGATATCATCCTTTCAGTATCTCTGTTTCGGTAGACCGAAGTGAAACCCACACTTGTTTCGGTCGACCGAAATGAAATGAGATGTGCTGAGTGCCTTATTTCGATAGGCCGAAATAACTTGCCTATGCATTTCGGTCTGCCGAAATGAAACTGCTACTTCATGAGTTGTTCTAAGTTAACAGATTAGACAGTACTCTACAAGACATCTGCACAGACCTTATTTTCATTGAAAACATTTAAGTAAATGTCTTTACTTTAATTTGTAAAGATATTTACTTTAAGTTTACAATGTAAATAAGGAAGTACCCCCCATTTGGATTCAATAAAAAATACTAGAAAATTGAAATCCAACTAAATCAAAATGTAGAAATTCAGTTTTAGTACAAATTTGGATTTCTGACAGTTTTGGTAAAATTGAATCCTCATATAGACCAATGTAGACTTTGTCAAAAATTCTGATAAAATCAGTTTAGGTTAGTTTAAGTATAAAGAGTTATTACCAGGAAAAATTATTTTGAAATAGTCATTATTTCAAAATTCATTTTTCACACTTAGCCAAAAACACAATTTTTCATGACGCGCATTCTGGGGTCCTAATATCTGTTACCAACTAATGGTAATGAAGGCTTCTCATGCCTTAATTGTTGACCAATATGAATTATATGATTGATGTGTATGGTCTTAGCATTTCTAGCACAAGTGATGAGTTCTTTCAAAGCTTATGCAAGCTTGAACTAACTCACTCTTTAGCAATGACTTCATGTGCAATTATATATGAATAGATATAGGAGTATATGAATAATGATATGATATGCATGGTCCTATAGAGATGAGCTTCAAATGGATTCATACATACTTTGACATTGAATCCTAAACACTCACCATCCTATCTACCCTTTTTTTCAAGCTTTGTCCATGATCGTGTAGGCTTTTAGGTAGACTTGCTTCTTCCTTTCTTTGAATTGCTTTCTTACTCGTTGTAGTCCAAGCTATCTTTGGATGGACTTTGCATTTGCTTCTTTGCAATTTCATTTCTTCTTTGTATCCATTGCTTTCCTTGATATGATCTTGAATAATGGAATACTTGGAATGATCTTTCGTGCTTCATTGAGGTCATCCTTTGAATGTGAATAATCTATAACACTCAATGTAAACATTAGTCCTTAAACACTATTAATGGTTTGTTATCATCAAAACCTTTAGATTGTCCTTGGATAAAATCATTAAGGTCAACAATCTCCCCCTTTTTGATGATGACAAAACATTGATGTGTTCATAAGCAAGTGGAGTAGCATTTGAAAAATGGTCCCCCTATCAAAGTGCATTCAATGAACATAATGTTATAAAATATCATGCTTGTACATTCTTCATGAATTTTAGACATTGACATGCATATAAGATCATTTTCTTTTTCAAGAGATTTCTACAAATCTCACCCTATCAACATGCTTCTATCAAAAGACATATATATCATTCATTTGACATGTAAGAATAAGTATGATAATATAATGATATATAACTTGAAGCATTTGATCCAATAACTAGAGGCATCTTCCCCTCTTGATATGAAACAACATAGTATTCATTTGATCCAATAACTAGAGGCATCTTCCCTCTTGATATGAAGCAACATAGTATTTCACACATCATACTTTTCTCCCCCTTTGTCATCTCAAAAAGGTGGGAGGCCTAGACAACTTCATTTAACATTTATCATTAAGCATAGTAATGGCATCAAGAAAAGGCAATATAGTGGTAATGACTATAATATGATTTGGAGTGGAACATATAAGCAATTATATCATAGGATACCAATTTCTTTGATAGCATGAGTTCAATAGATCATAAAGGTTCATGGCATATACAAAAGTATACATAAGGCATAAACTAAATGATGAAATATAGACTCAATTAGGTAAAAGTATACAAAAGTATACATAGTGAAGAATAACAAGAAAAATAAAGCATGGATTAGAATGAGCCAAAAGGCAAAAACCTTTGTAGAGGAAAATCTAAGAAGTTAAGTGAGCTTCAATCCTAATATATTTTTCCTATTTGATAATTTCAAGAATGAGGAAAAATTTCATCAAAATTATGAAAGCTTATGAGTGTGAGTATGAGGATCAATAAGTCATTTTCTAGCATGCTTGACAAGTTCTAAGATAATTCAATTAAGCATAACAATAATGAACATTTATAAGAGATTATTAATAATCCCCCCCTATGAGTATGCTTCCATTTATATCATATATCAAGTATTGGAGATATGCTAGATAATGTAATAAAACAAAGATATATGAAATGAGCTATTGATGCCAATGATCTTCTTTTTATAAACATATGATTGAATGATCAAAATCACATGTGGCACGTAAAGCATAAGGCATATGCAAGTAGTGTCACTATTCAAGTTATGTGCAATAAATTTCCAATTATGCAAAAGCATATTTTCTTGGACATGTATGATTAGAAATAATTGGCTACATAATTGTCCATGTGAATGAGCTCAATATTTCTCTTTGCATATATTTCTTTAAGGAATGAAGTCAAGAGATCTCATGAAGTGTATAGAATGAGGCATTGAAACCAAAATATCTTCTTTAAGAGATGTGGTGAGAGGTTGGCTACATGACTCTTCATGTGGATGAACTTAATATATCTTTTAGACACATTCTTTAAGGAATTGATCAAGAAATATCATATGAAGTTCTAGAATGCTAAAAATGGATATTTTAAATAAATTAGCACTTGTGATATCTCATTAATCATTTAGGCTAGAACAAAATGTTCTTTGAATGATATATTCCAAGACTAAAGTGTCAAATAGATATATGAAATTTGATTTTCATGACACATGAGATGTTTCACCCCTTAGAAGAATTCAAGTTCACTCATCATGCTAATTTCAATTCATTTTGCATGCTAGTGGTAAGCTTCTTTGCACAAATCATAAATGTTGATTTAAGGATAGTATATAAGTGTAATCAACATATTTTCATTAATGGTTTTGCAAACACAATGAGAGAGATACATATAAACTTTGTCAAAAACCATTACTCATGAGAAAATCTCTTGTGCCTTTCAAGATGAGCTTTAGGAGCTTATTTTATAAGTGCAAAAGGCAATCGATAATTTTAAACATGTTGTTCAAAATTTTTGCATTTCTAGTCGAGGTGATTTTTCTTCAGAAGACTTTTTAGATATGAAGTCAATAAGTCATGCATTTGATAAAAATCATTTCATGCAAAAACATGTAGCATTCTTATTGCTTTAATTCAAAGTCATATGTGCACAAAGACATATATACAAGGCATTTTATTGGTTGAACTCTTGAGAACACATTCTAGCTTAATAACCAATAATGATCCACAATGCATATTATGATATAGACTTTAAAAGCCCTGTAACCATTGATGCTGCAGCCACATCGGTCGACCGATTCTTTTAGCCCTTCTATTTCGGTTGTCCGAAATAACTAGAGGTTTGGTTTTCATGAATTCATTTTGGTAGGCCAAAATAACTTGAAGCTTAGTTCCAAAACTTTTTGTTTATACCAGGTCGACTTTTTCAAGTGGTTATTCCATTTCGGTCGACCGAAGTTATGTTTCGATAGACCAGTTTGTGCAGGAATTGCAAGACCAGTAAACATCTTCATTAAAATAGGACTTGACTTTCCAGATTTGATCCAATTATTTTCAAGTTCAAATAGTTTCATTTTATGTGCTAGTGATACCAAGAATGTAGATGAATCATTTTAAGAACATAAATGACTTTCTAGACATAGCTACTTTAAAACAAATCCAAATGAAGCAACTTCGGATTTTCCTTGATGTCATGCAATTTCGAAATGCCTTTCACAAATGTAGTCTTCATTAACAATAAATGCATGCTAGCATGTTCAAGTCACATAATCCAAGATAAGCTACTTTAACATAAACATTTTTGTAGCAAGTAGCATTCATGTCAAGATCACCAATCACATTGATTATGCTATGAAAATAATCATGTATTCCTTTTGTCTAGCACAATTAAGTTATGTTCAAGCTTATCAACTAAAGGCACATTTGTGATGAAGGAGGGGATATTTACCGGAGTAATCAATATCTCATTGTAGTGCATCCCTCATCTTATTCATGGCTTGATTTCTCTTTATGTGCTTTAGCCCTCCATATTGTGAATCCACTTGTTCTTGAAAGAAGAGGTCTTTAACCTACAAAATATGCTCAAGTGGAATTCTTTGGTACCCAATACTTTTAGGATCCCTGTGGGTTAGTACACATGGTTAAGGTTCCTCTTGAGAGCTCAATTCAATAGAATGCACACATATAATATTGTCTTTGTTCAACATGCTTCATGATAGATTATCAACTAATTTTTCTTTAGCATGATGATGCATTTTGCAATTCAAATAATAAATGCTTAAGATAACCTAAAGGGTAAGTTTGTAATTTAACCTCAGGGACAACCTAAACTTTACTCCCATAGTCTTCAATAAACAATATACAATTGCTCATATGATAATAACAGATTAAAAGGCAAGGTATAACATTGAATATGCTCACAGCAGCAATATTAGGGTTAAAACCTGATTTTCAGCAATTGTCAAACACTACCTTAAGAAGCTTCAACTCCTCAACTACCAAAGTTTTCCTCAGCTTGAAAATGGTATATTAAACTTGTTATACAGCTGGGACAAGTTATATCAATGAGGGTTAAACACAGCAGCTCAAAACACAGCAAAAAGCAGATTGTAGCAGGCCTATTTTCAACAACTGTGAAGTTCTTGGTTTGAGGGGCAATTCTAGAAATTCGTGGCTGGGCTCTCTTGAAAATAGCTCTCACAGCTTGCATTTACCATAATACACTTGCTCAAGTCATCATAAATAAATTTACAGCAAGTTAATATCAATTCTCAGTCCAAAGTAGGCTTATAAACCAGATTTCTGCTGCAGCACTGTTGTAAGGGTAATTCTGGTTTTTCACCACTACAAACTTCTATATTTTGGCTCTCTCAAGTGTATATGAACTATATGAACATGCTCAGAAGGAAAACACGCCAAGTACAACAATATAATGTAATGTCAACACCCAAAACAGCTTTGAAATCTGGTGTAGACTCAAATATGTGTGGTTTGCAATATCAAATTTTGAACATGTTATTCCTCAGGCCAAACTTCAACTTAGAGAGCCTCTAATCAACTAACCAAACATGCTCACATGATTTGCATTCATAGTATAGCATGATAATATCATTTTAAGTTCAGTTTCAGAAGCTTAGATTAGAAAAACAACTAAAACTAGAGGTTTGAGGTATGAGATATTATACCAGCTGTAATATGAAGTCCACATCTCCTTCAGCATTTGGAAAACACCAAAATATGTATGCTTAGACCTTGTTCAAGTTTCAAAATCAACCACAGTAGCTTTGGATCTCCTCAACCGCCTTTTGCACTAGAAAATCAACACCAAGGAACCTCCTTGAATGATCAAGCAACCCTACAAGGTAAACTTAGGAAATCTTTCTTTGGTACCCAAATTCTCTTGGGTCCATAGGTGTTAGGCAACGGTACAAAATTTCCTTTTGGAACCCAAATTTTCTTGATCTTTTTCTTCTTTTTAAATGGACAAATATAAATTTTATGTCCCAACTTTTTACAATAATTGCATTTAGGATATTGAAAGGAACTTGCGTCAAATGAATCATTTAAGAGCTTTCTCTTTTTCAATAAACATGCATCTTTATTGCAAGGATCATGTCCTATCCCATTTTTGAAGAAAAAATTTCTTTGATCACCAAGAATGGCATTTAAGTTTTCTTTTCCTTTGGTCAACATTGCTAAAGTACCGTTTTTATCATCAATGACTTCCTTTTAAAAATTATTTTTCGAAACACAATCAATTGATGTTGATTCTTTATATAGTACATTATCTTTTTTCCTTTTTCAAAGACTCATTTTCAATTTGAATCTTTTCTAATTCTTGCATAAGATAATGATTTTCATTTTTCAAATAATCATTTTTCATTTGAACTTTTTCATGTCTTTGAGAGATATCATGATTTTCCTTTTTAAGAGAAGCACATTTTTCAAGCAATTTTTCTAGCACACCATATAACTCTTCAAATGCATCATGTAAGACATTATGCTCATCAACTAACTCATTATAGGAAGTATTTAAATCAAAAGAATCATGGTTAGGATTTACCTCATCTTTGTTGGCAATGAGACAAAGAGCAATATCTTCATAATGATCAACCATATCTTTGATGTCCTTTCTTTCTTTGCTAGAAGCTTGGAGACTTTCACTCTTCCTTTGAATTGCTTCATTTTCTTCACTATAAGAGGATGAGTAAGTTCTAGCAAGATCATTCACATGATTAGTAATGTTAGTAGAACTAAAATTCATCTCATTATTTGAATCATTATCATTCATGATACAAGATTCATTTTCATTGGTAAGCATGCATAAACTTGATTCCTCAACATTACAAGTACTACCATGGAATATCTCAAATGAGTCCCAAATTTCTTTTGCCGTTTTACAATTTGCAATTCAATTGAACTCATTTTTGTTCAATGCATAATGAAGATTATTTATGACTTTAGCATTGTATTGAATTAATCTACGGTCATTTGCATCCCATTCTTTCTCTTCTTTAGGAACCGTTATCTTTTCAACTTCTTTCATGGGAATGAATGGTCCATTAACTATGGCAAGCCAAATTCTATAGTCTATGGATTGAAGAAAGTTTATCATTATACTTTTCCAATAGCTATAGTTGGTTCCATAAAAAATTGGAGGTCTATCAATACATTGCCCTTCTAGGTATGTGAAAATGCATTTGTTGGCCATGATCGTACTTTAAGACAGTTTAGTCCTTTTAATTAGAGTTAGACTCTGATACCAATTGTTTCCCAAGTATAGACTCTAGAGGGGGGTGAATAGAGTCTTTGGCAAACAATGGCCAATTTTCGGATTTACAAATTCTACTAAACCCTTCTAACAATTATGCTATAATTAAAATATAAACATAAATAATTAATAGCATAAATATAAAGGAGATAAGGGAAG
The DNA here is from genome assembly GCF_030987335.1 of Cornus florida. Classification (NCBI taxonomy): domain Eukaryota; kingdom Viridiplantae; phylum Streptophyta; class Magnoliopsida; order Cornales; family Cornaceae; genus Cornus; species Cornus florida. Next base: position 35,375,820 of record NW_026775574.1, on the reverse strand, counting down.
AGAGATTGCAAACATTCACACAGTGATTTTAGCGAGGTTCGGAAACTCCTACTCCTCGGCTCAAGACCCCTCTTGAGACTTCCCAATCCATTATGGCACCTCCTTATTGGTGGAGAGCAAACCTTTGCATGAAGCAAGTCCTTGCTTCACTTTGCTAATAGACAACCTCTCTTAGTCTTCCTTTGGGTCTCACCAACCCTTACAAATTGAAGCTAGCTTACTTCTTCTTCCTTGGGCCACACCAGCCCTTACAAATTGAAGATCAGATTTGTTGCATACAAATGTATCTCTCAAAGATTGATATGTAAATCAAAGCTCACAATAATCTCTCACAGATTTGATATACGATGTTTAGCTCACACTAGAGTATGTATATGAATGCAATTAAGCTCAATACTCTTCTAATGATATGGGATGTTATGAGATGAAGAACAAAAGCTCTTTGGATGCTAGAAGATGTTTCTATATGGTAGCAACACTTAATCCCAAAGTTCCCTTACTCTATTTATAGAGTTTCAGCAGCCAATTTAAAAAATAGAGCTGTTATACACACTACCCGAGAGGAAATAGCCGTTTGATTCAGATCTGGGCAAGGTTCGGTTGACCGAAATGAAACACCCTTGTGTTTCGGTCGTCCGAAATAACTTAAGGTTGGATATCATCCTCTCAATATCTCTGTTTCGGTAGACCGAAGTGAAACCCACACTTGTTTTGGTCAACCGAAATGAAATGAGATATGCTGAGTGCCTTATTTCGGTAAGCCGAAATAACTTGCCTATGCATTTTGGTCTGCCGAAATGAAACTGCTGCTTCATGAGTTGTTCTATGTTAACAGATTAGACAGTGCTCTACAGGACATCTGCACAGACCTTATTTTCATTGAAAACATTTAAGTAAATGTCTTCACTTTAATTTATATGTCCATTTACTTTAAGTTTACAATCTAAATAAAGAAGTACCCCCCATTTGAATTCAATAAAAAATACTAGAAAATTGAAATCCAACTAAATCAAAATGTAGAAATTGAGTTTTAGTACAAATTTGGATTTTCGACAGTATTGGTAAAATTGAATCCTCATATAGACCAATGTAGACTTGGTCAAAAATTCTGATAAAATCAGTTTAGGCTAGTTTAAGTGTAAAGAGTTATTACCGGGAAAATTTATTTTGAAATAATCATTATTTCAAAAATTCATTTTTCACACTTAGCCAAAAACACAGTTTTTCATGATGTGCATTCTGGGGTCCTAATGTCCGTTACCAACTCATGGTAATGAAGGCTTCTCATGCCTTAATTGTTGACCAATATGAATTATATAATTGATGTGTATAGTCTTAGCATTTCTAACACAAGTGATGAGTTCTTTCAAAGCTTATGCAAGCTTGAACTAACTCACTCTTTAGCAATGACTTAATGTGCAATTATATATGAATGAAGTGCATAGTGTATTGATAATAGATGTAGGAGCATATGAATAATGATATGATATGCATGGTCCTATAGAGATGAGCTTCAAATGGATTCATAAATACTTTGACATTGAATCCTAAACACTCACCATCCTATCTACCCTTTTTTTCAAGCTTTGTCAATGATCATGTAGGCTTTCAGGTAGAATTGTTTCTTTCTTTCTTTGAGTTGCTTTCTTGCTCATTGTAGTCCAAGCTATCTTTGGATGGACTTTGCATTTGCTTCTTTGCAACTTCATTTCTTCTTTGTATGCATTGCGTTCCTTGATATGATCTTGAATAATGGAATACTTGGAATGATCTTCCGTGCTTCATTGAGGTCATCCTTTGAATGTGAATAATCTATAACATTCAATGTAAACATTAGTCCTTAAACACCATTAATGGTTTGTTATCATCAACACATTTAGATTATCTTTGGATGAAATCATTAAGGTCAACAATAATAGTTACCATGATTGAGTTAATTTCATTCAAAGATTCAATCTTTACTAATTAAAACACTCTTCCTGACGTTAATGGGAATTCGAATAAGTTTAACTCAAAACCCTCATTTTCTATCAAAGATTTAATCTTTATACATTAAAATGGTCTAGTGACATAATTGGTACCTTGACTGAGGAATTTTCATTCAAAGATTCAATCTTTACTTTTTTAAACACTCTTCGGGACGTCAAAGGGAACTCGAATAAGTTTAACTGAAAACCCTCATTTTCTTTTAAAGATTTAATCATTACTCATTAAAAAGGTCGAGTGAAAAAATTGGTACCGTAATTGAGGTATTTTCATTCAAAGATTCAATCTGTAGTCATTAAAACACTCTTCGCAACTTCATAGGGAACTCGAATAGGTTTAAATCAAAACTCTCATTTTCATTCAAAGACTCAATCTTTAGAGAATAAAATGGTCTAGTGACATAACTGGTACATTGATAGAAGTAATTTCATTCAAAGATTCAATCTTTTGTCCCTAAAACACACTTCACGACTTCATAGGAAACTCAAATAAGTTAAACTCAAAACTCTCATTTTCTTTTAAAGATTCAATTTTTATACATTAAAAACATCTAGAGATATAATTGGTACCTTGTTAGAAGTAATTTCATTCAAAGATTCAACCTTTACTCATTAAAACACTCTTCGGGACGTCAAAGGGAACTCGAATAAGTTTAACTCAAAACTCTAATTTTCTTTCAAAGATTCAATCTTTATACTTTAAAAAGGTCTAGTGACATAATAGGTACCTTAATTGAGAATTTTTCATCCAACGATTCCACCTTTTCTCATTAAAATACTATTTGGGACGTCAAAGAGAATTCAAACGAGTTTAACTCAAAAATCTCTTTCTATTTCAAAGATTAAATATTTATACGTTAACAAGATCTAGTGATATAATAGGTATCTTGATTGAGGTATTTTCATTCAAAGATTCAATCTTTAGTTATTAAAACACTCTTCGCGACTTCATATGGAACTCGAATAAGTTAAACTCGAACTTCTCATTTTCTTCCAAAAATTCAACCTTTATACCTTAAAAAGGTCTAGTGATATAATAGGTACCTTGATGGACGTATTTTAATTGAAAGATTCACTCTTTAGTCATTAAAACACTTGTCACGACTTCTTTGGGAAGTTGAATAAGTTTAACTCAAAACTCTCATTTTCTTTCAAAGATTCAATCTTTATACATTGAAAAGGTCTAGTGAGATAATAGTCACCTTGATTGAGATAATTTTATTCACTGATTCAATCTTTACTCATTAAAAAGGTCTCAGAGGGAACTCGAATAAGTTTAACTCAAAACTCTCATTTTCCTTCAAAGATTTAATCTTTATATATTAAAATGGTTTAGTGACATAATAGGTACCTTGATTGAGGTGTTTTCATTCAAATATTCAATCTTTACTCTTTAAAACACTCTTTGGGACATCAGAGGAAACTCGAATAAGTTTAACTCAAAACTCTCATTTTCTTTCAAAGATTCAATCTTTATATATTAAGAAGCTCTAATGACATAATAGGTACCTTGATTGAAGTATTTTCATTCAAAGATTCAATTTTTAGTCATTAAAACACTCTTCGCGACTTCAAAAGGAACTCGAATAAGTTAAACTCAAAACTCTTATTTTTTTTTCAAAGATTCAACCTTTATACATTAAAAAGGTCTTGTGACATAATAGGTACCGTGATTGCGGTAATTTCGCTCAAATATTCAATCTTTACTCATTAATACACTCTTTGTGATGTAAAAGGGAACTATTATAAGTTTAACTTAAAACTCTCATTTTCTTCCAAAGATTTAATCTTTATACATTAAAAAGGTCAAGTGACATAATAGTTACTTTGATTGAGGTATTTTCATTCAAGGATTCAATCCTTAGTCATTAAAGCACTCTACGAGACTATATTGGGAACTCAAATAAGTTACACTCGGAACTCTCTTTTTCTCTCAAAGATTCATTCTTAATACATTAAAAAGGTCTTGTGACGTAATAGGTACCGTGATTGAGGTAATTTCTTTTAGATATTCAATCTTTACTAATTAAGACACTTTTCATGATGTTAAAAAAAACTCGAATAAGTTTAACTCAAAACTCTTATTTTCATTCAAAGATCTAATCGTTATGTATAGAATTGGTCTATTGACATAATAGGTACCTTGAGTGAAGAATCTTTACTCATTTAAACACACTTCGGGACGTAAAAGGGTACTTGAATAAGTTTAACTCAAAACTCTCATTTTCTTTTTAAAATTCAATCTTTATCATTAAAAAGGTCTAGTGACAAAATTGGTACCTTGATAGAAGTATTTTCATTCAAATATTTAATCTTTAGTCATTAAAACGCTCTTCGTGACTTTAGAGGGATTTCCAATAAGTTAAAATTAAATTTCTCATTTTCTTTCAAAGATTCAATCATTATGGATTAAAAAGGTTTAGTAACATAATAAGTACCTTGATTGAGGTAATTTTATTCGAAGATTCAATCTTTACTCATTAGAACCCTTTTCGTAACGTCAAAGGGAACTCGAATAAGTTTAACACAAAACTCTCATTTTCTTTCATATATTTATTCTTTATACATTAAAATGTTCTAGTGACATAATTGGTACCTCGATTAAGGTATTTTCATTCAAATATTCAATCTTTACTCATTAAAATACTCTTCGAGATGTCAAAGGGAACTCGTATAAGTTAAACTCTAAACTCTAATTTTCTTTCAAAGATTCAATCTTTATTTATTAAAAAGGCCTAGTGACTTAATAAATACCTTGATTGAGTTATTTTCATTCAAAGATTCAATCTTTAGTCATTAAAACATTCTTCGCCACTTCAGAGGGAACTCGAATATGTTAAACTCAAAACTCTCACTTTCTTACAAGGGTTCAATCTTTTTTCATTAAAAAGGTCTAGTGACATGATAGGTACCTTGATTGAGGTATTTTCATTAAAATATTCAATCTTTAGTCATTAAAACACTCTTCGTAACTTCATAAGGAACTGAAATAAGTTAAACTCAAAACTCTTATTTTCTTTGAAAAATTCAATCTTTATACATTAAAAGGTCTAGTGACATAATAGGTACCTTAATTTAGATAATTTTATTCAAAGATTCAATATTTACACATAAAAAAACGCTTCATGTCGTCAAAGGCTACTCGAATAAATTTAACAGAAAACTCTTATTTTCTTTCAAAGATTCAATCTTTATACATTAAATGGTCTAGTGACATAATAGGTACCTTCACTGATGAGACGGCCCAAGTTTTTCAACCCGGTGCGTCATTGATGAACCGAAAGATGACCCGATAACGGATCCGACATGCGGAAGCAAAAGACAAAACAACGGTCTCTAGAGATACAACATGGCTCTAAGACACCATTATGACCCTCAACGAGGTCACGGAATCCAAAGGAATCAAATGGGGAAGCAACGTAACAAAACAAACAAGAATGAACCTAGGGGCAAAATCATCATTTCCAGCTTAAAAGTGGATGCCACCGAGCATACCATTTGAAAGACAATGAAAGATTAATGAATTTAGAATCAAGAATCACTTGATTCGTAGTCCGGATGAAGAAGATATGGCTAACGGAAGAAGAAGGGGCAAAACGGTCCAAAAGAGGCAACCCATGAACATCTAACCGGATAGGAGACCAAAAATCATGACACATACATTGCCCACACTCATCTAACCGGTTATGAAACCCCTCGTAATCGTTTAGATGTGAAGGTGGCAGAATGGGTAGCAAGAAACCCTGGCAGCTGGGGTTTTTCCGGAAAAAATAGAAATTTAAGGGCCAAGATAACATTTTCTGGAAAAACACAAAGAAAAAACCCCCCCTCAAAATCGAGTTTTCTACGTGAATCATGAGGAAAATCGAAAAATATACACTGTGAAATGCCCAAAATGCCCCTCCATGGGGTCATGAAGGTCCAAAAAGCTGCTAAATTTAAAAACTGAGAGCTGAACTTCGGAAATGGTTTCCGATGCCAAGACGAAATTTTCCAGAAAAAAACAAAGAAGAAACCCCCCCTAAAATTACATTTTCTATTCAACCATGTGAAGAACGGAATTTATTTCCTAAAGAAATTTTCCAAAATACCCTTAGGTCAGAATATGCAACAAAAGTGTAAAATGAGTCCGTAGGAGGCTCATTTCACCAAAGAAGAAGCTTTGCCCAGAAACGACCATGCACGCAAACTTAACTTACCTAGTAAGATGTGCTACAATGGTCCATGGCCCAAAAATATGGCCGATACAAAATATGACCCCCCAACAGCCAAAATGCCAAAAATGTAATTTGGAATGAAAACTTGGAATTCAAAACTATGAAATGACTTCAAAATACCGTTTGGCCTTTGGCCACACCTCATACATGTTAAATGAATTCTAGATAACGAATTTCGTACACAATACACGCTCCGGTGCAAAATAGCGTACTAAAACGCATGAATTTCATATAATCTCATTAAAGGCAAAATTCAACATCCATGACATAAATGTGATTCTAAAAGAAGTTTGGCCCTTGGCCTCATGTCATATACATAAAAACGAGAATCAAAAGTCTGCTTAGGCACACATTACAAGTTTTGAATCAAATATACACATTTGACAGTTAAGACTACAATTGGCATTCCGAGCCAACCTTCACAAAAATGGAAGTCTTCAAGTCCACAAGTCATCCAAGCATAATAGAAGTCTCAACTTTAATTCTTGTACCTCAAAAATGCCCCAGTATCGTAAGGGTGAGTAACATAAAGCTACTCGTAGGAAACGAGCATGCATCGACCTCCGTTTTACAAGTTTGCATGATTTAATTATTGTGGTTCATTCCACCTAATGTCTATATCAAAGGTGAGACTCAAAGAGCATCCTAGCTACCTAAAATCATTTCTAACATCAATCACCTCATTCGTGCAATTTTAGCAACATAGGGTCATGCTTTCACAAAGCAACAACATAGGAGCATGCTTACACAAAGCAACAACAAAGGAGCATGCTTACACAAAGCAACAACATATAGATTTTCAAGGTTATCAACTTGAAGTCTAAAATGCAACATCAACTAAATATAACAATTTAGCATAATTAGAATATCTAATACCACACATCAAGACATAGATTCTCTAGGTTATCAACTAGAAATCTAAAAGTGTGAAATCAACTAAATATATCAATTTAGTATGGATGTATTTAACAACATCAAAATCGCCAATAGCCAAAACCACAAGTCAACAAGGTAAACATGATTGTCAACTTGGAATTGAATGCGAAAACAAATAGTGGAAGACTTGGACATCACGCTCAAAATTCTGCCGAGACCTCAATGGTTATTCCGGGCATTAACCCGCAGGGAAGACCACCCTAAGTGCGCACTATCTCAATGACTTAGAGGACTCACGTCCCCGTACTAGAGCCAAACCCTAGCCATCTCAACTCAACAATGTTCCAAGATTCCAAAATAAGCCAAATAAGTTCATAACTTATATATATTACTACTACATAGTAACAAGTTATCAATGTAACTCTCAATTGTGCATAATAAGCATTTCACATCCATAATGCTACAAAATCACAAGCCAACAATATATTCATATTAGAAATATACTCTCATGAATATAAATTTAACAACAATGTCCTTCAATGCATATAACACAATCAAGTGAATACTTCACAAGTCTAAATCCATGATCTTAAAATAGAAGCACCTTATAAAACATGATTAAATCCATGAATAAACAAGATAGAATCTAATTACATCAAAATAATTAAACTCTCTAGATTTCAAATCATTTTCAATTGGCCCCAATTTAATATATGCTAATAGACATATCATGGTCATTACATATATTCCCACAAAAGCTTAATTAGGCCCATGAAACCACAAAATTAGATTTTAATTAATTCTCTTAATTAAAGTCTCTAAATTTTCAAACTCAACCAAATGCTCTCAAATTAAAGTATGTTAACAAACATGCCAAAACTTAATTTAAAAGCATAATACAACTCAATTTCATGTAAGGTACGGCTATGAACTTTAATCTTTTACAAAAGATAAATATTAATTAAAAAGAGTAATTCTTATTTAATTAATCCAAATTTAATATATGTTAACCAACATATTAAAACAAGATTTTCTACCATACCACAATTCGAATCAAAGTTATATATCATCATGAATTTTAAATCTTATACAAAGAATTAAAAATTACTAACTTTCTAGATTTGATGCAAGGCACATATATAAGTTGTATAATTATGTTAAACACTCAATACAATACACACAAAAACCTAAAACATTCCCTACCTCCATTTGAGATGAAATCTCAAATCCCCACCAAAATAAATCGGCTCCGAATCCTACGAAACTCCTAGGTTTTGTCGAGGACAACACCACGAACATGAATCCCAAGGAAGCCCAATCAAAAACACAACTTGACTTCGAACCCAAACTCAAGAAATGGCCAAAACATGATTCCAATCGGTTGGAATCGAAGGCCTCGCCGAGGTGAACAATAAACACTAAGGCATTAAGGTATTTCATTGAAGGGAAGAAGCTCAAAAGAAGAGAGAGAAGATGGCATCCATGGCTGCCTCTAGATCTGGCCAAGAGAGAGGAGAGAGGGAGCAAAAATCTGATTTTTCACTTAAAGGCCCCCTATTTATAGAAAAACTCAAAAAGTGTCCCGAACGGGCCCCGTCGGTTTCGGAAAAGTGAAATCTAAGCAGACGCGCTCAAACGGCAAAATTTTGTGAACGAAAAAGATTCCAAATGAGAAAATATGAACAACGGAAGAAACGTATTGAAAACCGAGTCTCGAGCAGAGAGTTATGCCCAAAACAAGTTTGGCACAAACTAGGGCCAGAAACCCTGAAACTGGAAAACATCATCCAGGAGGAAATTCTAAGAGTCCACGACTTGACGAAATGTGAAAATGAATCCCATACGAGGATCCAGGCTCAAAACAAGGCATTGAGCAATAACTTTCATTAATTGCACAATGACCCCTCCAAAAAGTGAAAACTACGAAACTGCCCTAGAATGAAAATATCTTCAAAAAGACATTTTCTTAGATACCCCTAAAATAAGATATCTTCAAAAGATATTTATGAAAAACACCCCAAGAAAAGAAAAAGTTTTCAAAGAACTTTACATTTATGCCCCTATGGACACCGGGAGCAACCAGAGTACTTTCTCACGAAAGTAAGGATACGTATCTCATGGAAATCACTGGGAATGAAGATACGTGAAGTTAGAAATCAACTCCGAACATAAGAAGTGTGGTTACGCAAACAGAGTGACAAATGAGGAAAAGACGAAATAGGGAAAAAGACAAAAAGTGAATAGTGTCGAAAAACGAAAAATGTGGGAATGACTCAGTCCTCAAAGGAAGTTGTCAATCCACAGAAAAGAGTCTCGGAAATCACTCCAGAACACTCGAGATGACACTAATCGAGAAGAAACCAAACTCGGAAGGGAAAAGACAATGGAAAAATTTTATCCGAAAAATCCGGGTCATTACAACCTTCCCACCTTAAAGGAATTTCGTCCCCGAAATCCAGCCCAAACAACAAAAGGCAAAACCAGAATAACTACGGAGTTCATCTCCAAGTACCCCACATAACGCGCTACACCAGCGACCTCAAAGCTAAAAAGAACACACAAACCATTGTCAATTGCACCCGCGTGCTTATGACAAGACAACCCTTCAAGGGAAAAGTGACCACATGGCCACACGACAAGTCTAAACTCACACAGAGAACCCAAGGTCAGACAAAAGAACGGAAAACAACAACCGTAAGCGTTCCTCCTGACAAACCATCATAAGGAACCAAAAACAACCACCAAAAGAACTCCAAGATAACCACATATCAAATCAGGGTACAGAACAAACACAACGTAGCAGTACGAATAGCGACCAGAACTCGCCCACGACGTACTTGAATGTGTTGTAGCAATGACAGTATCTAGTGCCAGCCCACACTTACTCGTCAGTAAGGTAACATCAACGACAACTAGTACTCGCCCACAACACACAACTTGTACGGTAGTATGACAGTATAAGGCACTAATTCATAACCTACCCCCCCACTAGGTCTACCCAAGGAACCTCTCGATACAAATGATATCAATGTCAAAAATGATCATTGCCAAAAGCACTACGGAGACCAACATTTTGTGAGAGTTGAGATATAGTCCAAATATGTCTGGCCAGACCATCCTGGCCAATCCCAAAACTCTGACAACAATGCTATAGGTACCGCTATGCTTAAGGCCCCAAATCCTGAATATAGCAAAACTAACATCTGCAATGTCTCAAAATACCTCTATTAACAACATTAATCAGGAATCCGAAACCTGACAAGCAAATCAACGCCTACATAAATCAAAACGAACCTCACAATAAGACATTTCATCGAAAGTCCTTCATTTCTCCCCGAAATAGATCAATTACAAGACTACACTGTAATCAAACATCAGATCCGCATCCCTATCATGGATAACTAAATCCTCAAAATACAAATCCACCAAGTGGCACAGACATCAAAATGCCAACAACCAAGGTCACAAGATGAATCTCTCAAAACCATGTTTAACAACACCAAGCTAAATCAAAATTCTTCAATTTCTATCGATCCATAAACAACCACTGGAACTACGATTCCTCAAAACTACGCCTAGCCATAACTAGGACGAGAAAACTCCACAAACAGTCATATCGAACAGCGATCCTTCAAAACTCCTCCTAAGAGTCAACAACATCAAGATTTATAAAACTGAAACAAGTCTCCAAAAGACGTTCTCAAAAGAGCATCGAGCTCACTTCTCGAATCAAACGAATCCTCAATGGTATGGACATAAGTCCCCAAAAAATGATCTCACACCAATTAACTCACTCTGAGCACCACAACTCCGTCAACAACCACGACAAAAACTCTCCAAGGAAAGACCCGAAAGAAAAGGAGCTACCAGTCCTAAAAAGGATAACACCTCGACTCTGTCTTTGAAATGAAAGACAACAAGGTCAAAGACTTCACCCCCTACATGGAAGTAAGCCGACCAAAATACATCAAATCCTCACCAAGGACTCAAGACAACAACGATGATCCTCATGGACCAACCAACCCCAAAACAGTGCACAACACAACAGAAAGAAGAGACTCACTCCTTGTGAAATCCCTAACACGAACCAACATAAAACCCTTATGGAAACCCGCATACACACTACGTGCGACCGAGGGAAACAAATGGGAAAACCAAACCTGGAAGTCATGCATATGACAAGGAATGCAACTACCAGAAAGAAAATCTACTCGCATAGATAAAAACCAAGGGTACATGCAACACGTCTCCACGTAAGCACAAAAGTATGTTACTAAAGTGCAATAACAACATGGCATCTCTAAGCATATAAAGAAGGCATGTTAATGCCACACAACAAGAAGGCAAATGTGGACATACTTCCACCTACTCATGCATCACAACATCATAAATCATACTACTAACATGGTAGAAAACAAAACTGCATAAGACAACATGATGCAACAATGAACCCTATGGACATCGTGTCCTACAGTGTCTAAGAAAAGAAAGGACAATTCCTAGTCATAAACTATCTCCAAAACCAATGCGACAACAACCTGTCTCCAAACAAACGTGAGCCTTTACCGTAACGATAAGACTTTAACAATCAAGCTCTGAATCTAGAGGTGACACTACAAATGACACTAACAATGCAATACTCTCTCTACCCGAAGCATCAATCAATCGACTTGATCCCAAAAGCGTCATCACGCAAAGAGAACTCCAAGAAAATGGCAACTATAGCCATACCGACCACAACCAAATCAATCACCACGACTTATCCTCAAAACAACCATCATCATCATTGATCAAAATGACAACGCCTATCAAAACAAAGCCAACATTGATTCCATCCAAACTGCATTTGTAGCTAGTCAGTACGATAGCATGACAGTGCCATGCACCCACCCACAAACGTACCCGCCCACGAAAAACGCAAGTTCCAAAGGAATCATCCTGAACAATCAAGGATCCTAAGAGGTCCATAACCTCATAATGGTCCAAAACCAGCAAATCCACCACTACGGTAACGCCAAATGACTCATCTCACAAGAACCTAAACAAAAAGTGACCATCCACCTACCTCAAAAACCAATGCTAGGTTGACAACAACCTACATCACCACGAGACTATGACTATAATCACCATCAACCTCAACTCGTGCTTCAATGACCAATCCCGTGTCATGTCAAGTATGCAATACAGTTATGCATATACAAATCTAATCTAGCATACATCATATGTCATGCTCTTTACTACAAATTTAAATCATGCTAAACAAATGGCATACCACATGTAGCACGTAAGCACATAAACATGTTACCAACCAAAACATGTTATAATAAATAATATAAACACATAGAGCATGGCAATAAAAGTATGATATGCACCCAAAACCCGTCGTCCTAAGGTTTTCGAACCTAGGAGCTCTGATACTACTTGAGACGGCCCAAGTTTTTCAACCTGGTGCGTCATTGATGAACCGAAAGACGACCAGATAACGGATCCAAAATGTGGAAGCAAAAGACAAAACAATGGTCTCTAAAGATACAACATGGCTCTAAGACACCATTATGACCCTCAACGAGGTCACGGAATCCAAATGAATCAAATGGGGAAGCAACGTTTCAAAAACGAACAAGAATGAACCTAGGGGAAAAATTATCATTTCTAGCTTAAAAGTGGGTGCCACCGAGCACACCATTGGAAAGACAATGAAAAATTAATGAATTTAGACTCAAGAATCACTTGATTTGGAGTCCGGATGAAAAAGATATGGCTAACGGAAGAAGAAGGGGCAAAACGGTCCAAAAGAGGCAACCAATGAACATCTAACCGGTTAGGAGACCTTCCTAACCGGTTATGAGGCCAAAAATCATGGCACATACACTGCCCACACTCATCTAACCGGTTATGAAACCCCTCGTAACCGTTTAGAAGTGAAGGCGGCAGAATGGGCAGCAAGAAACCCTGGCAGCAGGGGTTTTTCCGGGAAAAATGGAAATTTGAGGGCCAAGATGACATTTTCTAGAAAAACACAAAGAAGAAACCCCCTTCAAAATCGAGTTTTCTCCATGAATTGTGAGGAAAATCAAAAAATACGCACTGTGAAATGCCTAAAATGCCCCTCCATGAAATTTGGTCATGGAGGTCCAAAAAGCTGCTAAATTTAAAAACTGAGAGTTGAACTTCGGAAATGGTTTCCGATACCAAGACGACATTTTCCGGAAAAACACAAAGAAGAAACCCCCCCTAAAATCACATTTTATATTCAACCATGTGAAGAAAGGAATTTATTTCCCAAAGAAAATTCCCAAAATACCCTTAGGTCAGAATATGCAACAAAAGTGTAAAATGAGTCCGTAGGAGGCTCATTTCACTAAAGAAGAAGCTTTGCCCGGAAACGACCATGCACGCAAACGTAACTTACCTAGTAAGATGTACTACAATGGTCCATAACCCAAAAATATGGCCGATACAAAATATGACCCCCCAACGGCCAAAATGCCAAAAATGTAATTTGGAATGAAAATTTGGGATTCAAAACTATGAAATGACTTCAAAATACCGTTTGGCCTTTGGCCCCACCTCATACATGTTAAATGAATTCTAGATAACGAATTTCATACACAATACACGCTCCGGTGCAAAATAGCGTACTAAAACGCATGAATTTCATATAATCTCATTAAAGGCAAAAATCAACATCCATGACATAAATGTGATTCTAAAAGAAGTTTGGCCCTTGGCCTCATGTCATATACATAAAAATGAGAATCAAAAGTGTGCTTAGGCACACATTACAAGTTTCGAATCAAATATACATATTTGACAGTTAAGACTACAATTAGCATTCCGAGCCAATCTTCACAAAAATGGAAGTCTTCAAGTCCACAAGTCATCCAAACATAATGGAAGTCTCAACTTTAATTCTTGTACCTGAAATATGCCCCAGTATCGTAGGGGTGAGTAACATAAAGCTACACGTAAGAAATGAGAATGCATCGACCTACGTTTTACAAGTTTGCATGATTTAATTATTGTGGTTCATTCCACCGAACATCTATCTCAAAGGTGAGACTCAAAGAACATCCTAGCTAACTAAAATCATTTCTAGCATCAATCACCTCATTCATACAATTTTAGCAAAATAGGGTCATGCTTACACAAAGCAACAACATAGGAGCATGCTTACACAAAGTAACAACATATAGATTCTCAAGGTTATCAACTTGAAGTCTAAAATGCAACATCAACTAAATATAACAATTTAGCATAATTAGAATATCTAATACCACACATCAAGACCTAGATTCTCTAGGTTATCAACTAGAAATCTAAAAGTGTGAAATCAACTAAATATATCAATTTAGTATGGATGTACTTAACAACATCAAAATCGCCAATAGCCAAAACCACAAGTCAACAAGGTAAACATGATTGTCAACTTGGAATTGAATGCGAAAACAAATAGTGAAAGACTTGGGCATCACGCTCGGAATTCTGCCGAGACCTCAATGGTTATTCCGGGCACTAACCCGCAGGGAAGACCATCCTAAGTACACACTATCTCAATGACTTAGAGGACTCACGTCCCACTAGAGCCAAACCCTAGCTATCTCAACTCAACAATGTTCCAAGATTCCAAAATAAGCCAAATAAGTTCATAACTTATACAAATTACTACTACATAGTAACAAGTTAGCCATATAATTCTCAATTGTGCATAATAAGCATTTCACATCCATAATGCTACGAAATCACAAGCCAATAATATATTCATATTAGAAACATACTCTCATGAATATAAATTTAACAACAATGCCCTTCAATGCATATAACACAATCAAGTGAATACTTCACAAGTCTAAATCCATAATCTTAAAATAGAAATACCTTCTAAAACATGATTAAATCCATGGATAACCAAGATAGAATCTAATTACATCAAAATAATTAAACTCTCTAGATTTCAAATCATTTCCAATTGGCCCCAATTTAATATATGCTAATAGACATATCATGGTCATTACATATATTCCCACAACAGCTTAATTAGGCCCATGAAACCACAAAATTAGATTTTAATTAATTCTCTTAATTAAAGTCTCTAAATTTTCAAGCTCAACCAAATGCTCTCAAACTAAAGTATGCTAACAAACATGCCAAAATTTAATTTAAAAGCATAATACAACTCAAATTCATGCAAGGTACGGCCATGAACTTTAATCTTTCACAAAAGATAAATATTAATTAAAAAGAGCAATTCTTATTTAATTAATCCAAAATTAATATATGTTAACCAACATATTAAAACAAGATTTTCTACCATGCCACAATTCAAATCAAAGTTATATATCATCATGAATTTTAAATCTTATATAAAGAATTAAAAATTACTAACTTTCTAGATTTGATGCAAGGCACATATATAAGTTGTATAATCATGCTAAATACTCAATACAACACACACAAAAGCCTAAAACATTCCCTACCTCCATTTGAGATGAAATCTCAAATACCCACCAAAATAAATCAGCTCCGAATCCGACGAAACTCCTAAGTTTTGTCGAAGACAACACCACGAACATGAATCCCAAGGAAGCCCCATCAAAAACACAACTTGAATTCAAACCCGAACTCAAGAAATGGCCAAAACGATATTCCAATCGGTTGGAATCAAAGGCCTCGCCGAGGGGAACAATAAACACTAAGGCATTAAGGTATTTCATTGAAGGGAAGAAGCTCAAAAGAAAAGATAGAAGATGGTAGCCATGGCTACCTCTAGATCCGGCCAAGAGAGAGGAGAGAGAGCAAAAATCTGATTTTCACTTAAAGGCCCCCTATTTATAGAAAAACTCAAAAAGTGTCCTGAACGGGCCCCGCCGAGTCTGGAAAAGTGAAATCTGAGCAGACGCGTTCAAACGGCAAAATTCTATGAACAAAAAAGATTTCAAATGAGAAAATATGAACAACGGAAGAAACAGCGTCGAAAACCGAGTCCCGAGCAGAAAGTTATGCCCAAAACAAGTTTGGCACAAACTAGGGCCAGAAACCCTGAAACTGGAAAATATCGTCCAGGAAGAAATTCTAAGAGTCCACGACTCGATGAAATGTGAAAATGAATCCCATACGAGGATCCAGGCTCAAAACAAGGCATTGAGCAATAACTTTCATTAACTGCACAATGACCCCTCCAAAAAGTAAAAACAGCGAAACTGCCCTAGAATGAAAATATCTTCCAAAAGATATTTCCTTAGACCCTGAAATAAAATATCTTCAAAATATATTTATGAAAAACACCCCAAGAAAAGAAAAGTTTCCAAAGAACGTTGCATTTATGCCCCTATGGACACCGAGAGCAACCAGAGTACTTTCTTATGAAAGTAAAGATACGTATCTTATGAAAGTAAAGATACGTATCTCATGAAAATCATTGGGAATGAAGATACGTGAAGTTAGAAACCAACTTCAAACACAAGAAGTGTGGTAACGCAAATAGAGTGACAAATGA
Organism: Cornus florida; assembly: GCF_030987335.1. Classification (NCBI taxonomy): domain Eukaryota; kingdom Viridiplantae; phylum Streptophyta; class Magnoliopsida; order Cornales; family Cornaceae; genus Cornus; species Cornus florida. The sequence goes on along the minus strand of NW_026775574.1, from coordinate 35,359,246 downwards.
GGAAAAGACGAAATAGGGAAAAAGACAAAAAGTGAATAGTGTCGAAAAACGAAAAATGTGGGAATGACTCGGTCCTCAAAGGAAGTTGTCAATCCACAGAAAAGAGTCTCGGAAATCACTCCAGAACACTCGAGACGACACTAATCAATAAGAAACCAAACTCAGAAGGGAAAAGACAACGGAAAAAATTTATCTAAAAAATCCGGGTCATTACAACTGAGGTGTTTTCATTCAAACATTCAATATTTACTCATTAAAACACTCTTTGAGACATCAAAGGAAACACAAATAAGTTTAACTCAAAACTCTCATTTTCTTTCTAAGATTTAATCTATATATATTAAAAAGGACTAATGACATAATAAATACCTTGATTAAGGTATTTTCATTCAAAGATTCGCTCTTTAGTCATTAAAACACTCTTCGCCACTTCATAAGGAATTCGAATAAGTTAAACTCAAAACTCTCGTTTTCTTTCAAAGATTCAATCTTTATACATTAAGAAGTTCTAGTGACATAATAGTTACCTTGATTGAGTTAATTTCATTGAATGATTCAATCTTTATTAATTAAAACACTCTTCATGACGTTAATGGAACTCGAATAAGTTTAACTCAAAACTCTCATTTTCTTTCAAAAATTTAATCGTTATACATTAAAATGATCTAGTGACATAATTGGTACCTTGACTGAGGAATTTTCTTTGAAAGATTCAATCTTTACTCTTTTAAACACTCTTCGGGACGTCAAAGGGAACTCCTATAAGTTTAACTGAAAACCCTCATTTTCTTTTAGAGATTCAATCTTTACTCATTAAAAAGGTCTAGTGACATAATTGGTACCTTAATTGAGGTATTTTCATTAAAATATTCAATCTGTAGTCATTAAAACACTTTTCACGACTTCATAGGGAACTAGAATAGGTTTAACTCAAAACTCCCATTTTCGTTCCAAGATTTAATCTTTATAGATTAAAACGGTCTACTGACATAACTGGTACCTTGATTGAAGTAATTTCATTCAAAGATTCAATCTTTTGTCCCTAAAACACATTTCACGATTTCAACGGGAACTTGAATAAGTTAAACTAAAAACTCTCATTTTCTTTCAAAGATTTAATTTTTATACATTAAAAAGATCTAGAGATATAATTGGTACCTTGTTAGAACTAATTTTTTTCAATGATTCAACATTTACTCATTAAAACACACTTCGGGACATTAAAGGAAACTCGAATAAGTTTAACTCAAAACTCTAATTTTCTTTCAAACATTCAATCTTTATACTTTAAAAAGGTCTAGTGACATAATAGGTACCTTGGTTGAGAATTTTTCATATTTAGATTCAATCTTTTCTCATTAAAATACTCTTTGGGATGTCAAAGGGAATTCAAACAAGTTTAACTCAAAAATTTCTTTCTATTTCAAAGACTAAATATTTATACATTAAAAAGGTCTAGTGATATAATAGGTACATTGATTGAGGTATTTTCATTCAAAGATTCCATCTTTAGTTATTAAAACACTTTTCGCGACTTCGTAGGGAACTCGAATAAGTTAAACTTAAATCTTTCATTTTCTTCCAAAAATTCAATCTTTATACCTTAAAAAGGTCTAGTGATAAAATAGGTACCTTGATTAGTTTATTTTCATTCAAAGATTCAGTCTTTAGTCATTAAAACATTCTTCACGACTTCATAGGGAAGTCGAATAAGTTTAACACAAAACTCTCATTTTCTTTCAAATATTCAATCTTTATACATTAAAAAGGTCTAGTGACATAATAGCTACCTTGATTGAGATAATTTTATTCAATGATTCAATATTTACTCGTTAATCACTCTTCTTGATCTCAAAGGGAACTCGAATAAGTTTAACTCAAAACTCTCATTTTCTTTCAAAGATTTAATCTTTATATATTAAAATGGTTTAGTGACATAATAGGTACCTTGATTGAGGTGTTTTCATTCAAATAGTCAATCTTTACTCATGAAAACACACTTTGGGACGTCAAAGGGAACTCGAATAAGTTTAATTCAAAACTTTCACTTTCTTTCAAATATTCAATCTTTATACATTATGAAGCGCTAATGACATAATAGGTATCTTGATTGAGGTATTTTCATTCAAAGATTCAATTTTTAGTCATTAAAACATTCTCCGCGACTTCAATGGGAATTCAAATAAGTTAAACTCAAAACTCTCATTTTCTTTCAAAGATTCAACCTTATACATTAAAAAGGTCTTGTGACATAATAGGTACCGTGATTGAGGTAATTTCGCTCAAAGATTCAATCTTTACTCATTAATACACTCTTCGTGACGTCAAAGATTCAACATGTAGTCATTAAAACACTCATCCCGTTTTCATAGGAACTCGAATAAGTTACACTCAAAACCCTCATTTTAAATCAAAGATTAAATCTTTTTACATTAAAAAGGTCTATTGACAAAATAGGTACCTTGATTGAGGTAATTTCATTCAAAGATTCAATCTTTACACATTAAAACAATCTCCGTGACGTCAAAGGAAACTCGAATAAGTTTAACTCAAAACTCTCATTTTCTTTCAATTATTTAATCTTTATACATTAAATCGGTCTGGTGACATAAAAGGTACCCTGATTGAGGCATTTTCATTCAAAGATTCAATCTTTATTTATAAAAACACTCTTCGGAACGACAAAGGGAACACGAATAATTTTAACTTAAAACTCTCATTTTCTTTCAAAGATTCAATATTTATACATTAAAAGGTCTAGTGACATAATTAATGTAACGACCCGGTCATTTGCCTTCCTTTCCTTTTTCCTGAAATTTTACGAATGAATTTTTTTCGTTTAATTTTCCTTTCTGAGCTCTGTTTCGTGTCGCTTAGTGTCATCTCGAGTGCTGGGAATTGGTTTCTGAGACTCTTTCATGTGAATTGACAACTTCCTTTGAGGACCGAGTCATTTTCGCATTTTTCGTTTTTGGACACTATGCGTTATTTCGTGTTTTCCCTATTCTGTCATTTTCCCTATTTCGTCTTATCTCCGTTTGTCAGTTTTTGGCACAACCTCACTTTTCGTTCTTGAAGTTAGTTTTTTTACTTCACGTGTCTTCATCTTGAGTGGTTTCCTCGAAATGCGTATCTTCACTTTTGCAAGAAAGCACTCTGGTTGCTCTCGGTGTCCATAGGGGCATGGATGTACAATTCTTCAAAATCTTTTTCATTTCTTGGGGTATTTTTCATAAATATCTTTTGAAGATATTTTATTTCAGGGGTATCTAAGAAAATATCTTTTGGAAGATATTTTCATTCTAGGGCAGTTTCGCAGTTAACCCTTTTTGTAGGTGTCATTGTGCAATTAACGAAAGTTATTGCAAAATACCTCGTCTGGAGCCTGAATCCTCGTACGGGATTCATTTTCACATTTCGTCGAGTCGTGGACTCTTAGAATTCCGTTCTGGTTGTTCGGGGCATAACTTTCTGCTCGCGACTCAGTTTTTGACGCCGTTTCTTCTGTTGTTCATATTTTCTTATTTTAAAACTTTTTTGTTCACGGAGTTTTGCCGTTTGAGCTCGTTTACTCAAAATTCACTTTTCTGGATCTGGCGGGGCCCTTTTGGGGCACCTTTTGAGATTTCTATAAATAGGTTGCCTTAATTTTTAAAATCAGATTTTCAGACCTTCTTCCTCCTCTTGGCTGGCAGCCATGGGAGCCCAAGGGGCTACCTTCACTCTTTCTTCTCCTCCACTTAATTTCCTTGGTAGAAATCCTTCGGCCTTAGCATTTATTGTTCGTCTCATCGTGCTCTACCATTACCCCTTATTAGAAACCATTTCTGACCAAATTTCGAGTTCGGGATTAAGGTCAAGTTTGGATTCTCATGGGGCTTCTTGGGGATTCATATAGATCGTGTTGTCCCCGACAAAACCTAGGAGTTTCGTCGGATTCGGTGCCGTTTCAATTCGGTGGGGATTTGGGATTTTCATCTCAAATTGAGGTAGGAGGTGTTATAGGTTTAATTCTTGTTATATAACATGCTATTGATGCTTATATAACTTGATTGCATGCTTAAATATGAAATCTAGAGATTTTATTATTTAATTTTCTTGTATTGGATTTGATTTTCCCGGTTGTTTATGACTTGTTTTAAACATGTAGCATGGTAATATAATACTCTATAATACGGTCATTGACATATATTAAATTGAGGGAATTTGAACAAGTAATAAAGATTTTATTTAATATTTATCTTGAATAAAATATTAAATCATGTGGCCTTAACTAGCTTAAAATCAATATGTGTTAGCATATTAAATTAGGCCTTAACATGCTCTCCAACATAGTTGAATTTGAAAGTAATTGGAGGTATTTTGAAAATTAGTAATTTTTAATTAATTTGCCCCGAATGCACTATTCACTCCATTTGAATTCCGACTTGATATTCTTGATCTACATGCCATATAGCTTCACATATATTTGATTTAGAATATTCGGTAAGGTTTTGAAACCTTTCATTTAATTAATTTCCTTGTTTAAGATTTAATCCTCATGTTGATATACAACTTGGAATTGAATTGTGGCATGCTAGAAAATTAAGCTTTGGTGTGGTTGTTCACATATATTAAATTGGGATTAATTGCATGAGAATTGCAACCTTTTTTTTATATTTAACTTTAGTGAAAGTTTAATTTACATAGATGTAACTTGCATGAAATAAGCTTGTAATGTGATATTACATTAGTCCTTGGCATGTTCTCTAAGATATGTTAAATTGAGAGCATTTGGTTAAGTTTGAAAATCTAGAGATTTTAATTAAAAAAATTAATTAAAATTTATTTTTTGGTCCCATTAGCTTAATTAAGATTTTAACTTGATATTTGTATTGGCCATGACTTGTTTACTAGTATATATTAATTGTGGACCATTTGAGGTTGCTTTAGAACCTTGGTAATTAAATTAGCATGATTTAATTAGAGTTCTACTTTGTTGTTCCAATAACCTAATTGAGTTTTAGAATGGATACAGGTGATGACCATGCCATGTTCTTTAATATGTATTAATTTGAGGTTATTTGGAATTGAATTGGAATCTAGGGAATTTAATTATTTTTATTTAATTAAATTCTATCGAATTGAGCCATGGATTTAATTATGTTTGAAAGTCGTTTCTATATCAAAATCCTGGACATGGACTTGTTGTATATTCATTTGGTTATGTTTTGAGTATTGGATAACATAGTTGCTATGTTTATACTCATAAGAATATGTTTTCCTTATTGAATATATTGTAACCTTGTGTAATGATTTGCACATTTCGTATTTAACATCATTCATGCATAGCGTGTAACGAATCGCACACTGAAGTTCGACATTCATCATATCAGATTAGTTGTGGACTTAGAGCATATATTGTATAGGTTTCCAAATTTGGTTGTGCTTGGTAGATAGTTGATTAACTTGCATATTCCTGTTGATATATGTGTTGTTGCACAACTTGTTGATTTTGGAAACTTGGGGATGTCGTTGTTTGACTATGGTTAGGACGTGGTTCTAGTACGGGGGATAGTCCCTCTATATAGTCTAGTGCGCACATAGGGAGGTTACCCATGGGCTAGTAACCCTAAAGTAACTATATTGTCGGTCTGATCCGGCGTGACGTCCGAGTATCCACTTTATTTGATTTCTCATTTCATTTCAAGTTGATAACTAGATGATGTTGTAACTTCTTGTTTCTTATTTGTCGTCCCATTTTAAGTTACAGGATGTTAACTATGCGAAATTGTGCTTTATGCGTTGTATTGGAAGTTCCAATGTTGGTTAAATTGCATCGATATTGAAAATCGTGTTTTGACGTTCTAATAAAGCTTAAGATTGATCCTATTGATTCATTTAAAACATAGACGTTAGGTGGCATGATCCACTTCTGTTGTTTTCGTGCTTTAGATTCCAAGCTGATAACTTTAAGAAATTGTATTTTGTTGCCTTATATAAAATGCTTTTATGTGGTTAGACTGCATTGAAGTTGTAATTTGCGTTTGAATTGTTCAGCATGGCCTAGGTTGATTCCTTAGACTTATTTAGAACATAGACGTTAGGTGACATGATCACTTTAGTTGTTTCTGTATTCGAGATTACAAGTTAATACCTTTAAGAACCTATATCTTGTTACTTTGTATAACGTGTTTCTATATTGTTTAAATGACATAGATGATGTGATTTATGCTAGAAACACTCTAAGATTGCTTAGGATGCTCCCTGAGTCTCATGTCGATGTAGACGTTAGGTGGCATGAACCCCTTTAACATATTTCACCTTAAGGTGATAAATTTGTAAAATGCTAGGTTAATGCATGCTCATCATCTACGAGTAGCTTTATGTTACTCACCCCTACGATACTGGGGCATATTTCAGGTATGAAGACTTGGTTCGTGAAGCCTAGCATTCCTTGGATGTCGTATACCTTTCAAGTTTCCATTTCATGCAAATGTTAGCATGAAATGTCATTTTGTAGACTTGTATGTCAAAATATGTATATTTGATTCCATCTATGTAATGTGTACTTAAGTACACTCTTTTCAATGTATTTGATATGTATGAGATGAGGCCGGAGGCCAATAACATGTATATTGTATTCTATGCAACTTTTTAACTTCATGAAATGTTATGAAAACCTTGAAAAATCGCAAGTCAATGCTTCTCCATGGTTGCATCGGGTGTGAGAATTCTATTCTCATTCTTTCATAGGGTCTTATTAATCTTGTATGAAGTGTGGCCAAGGGCCAAATGGTCATTTGACTCCATTTTACATTTTTGGATTCCGAGTTTTCATTCCAAGTTCCATTTTTGCCTTATTGCCCGTTGGGGGGTCGGATTTTGCATCGGTGGTATTTTTAAGTTGTGGACCATTGTAGCACGTCTAAATAGGTAAGTTACATTTGTGTGCATGGTCGTTTCTGAGCAAAACCTTATCGTTTGTGTTTTGAGCTTCCTATGAACTCATTTTGAAGTTTTGTTGCATAATCTGATTTTAGGGCACTTTGGGGTTTTCCTTCGAGAAATAAATTCCGTTCTTGACATGGTCACTTAGAGAACGTGATTTTAGGGGGGGTTTTTTTCTTCGTGTTTTTCTAGAAAATGTCGTCTTGGTACTGGAAATCCAGTGCAAAGTTCGGTTTTTCTGCTATGCTATAGCAGCTTTTTTTATAACTTCTTACCCTTTCCTGATCTAAGGGCATTCTGGGTACTTCATAGTGTTTCTTTTTCGTTTTCGCTCACAATCCGGGTAGAAAACATGATTTTAGGGGGGGTTTCTTCTTCGTGTGTTTACAAAAAAAATCATCTTGATGCCGAAAACAACTCGCAGATCTGGAAAATCTGGTCGTTTCAGGTTTTTTCGGAAAAAAGTACTGATCTAAGGGGCATTTCGGGTATTTCACTTATAAAATAAAATCTTCTCTTGACATGGTCATATAGAAAATATGATTTTGGGGGGGGGGGGGGGGGGGGAGGGGGGTTTGTTCACAACTTTTTGCCAAAAAATGTCATTTAAGCCCTCAAAATCCCATTTGAATTCGGAAAATGTGTGCAGGCCCTGCTCATACTTGAAACCCAGAAAGTCTAATTTTTTGAAAATTTAAGGCTTCATATCTTCATCATCCGGACTCCAAATCAAATGATTTTCGAGTTTAAGTTTATTAGTTTTTGCTGGTCTATATAACAGTATGGACGGTTGCATCAAATTATATCTTAAAAGATCATTTTACCCCTTGTAAAGTACCCTTGCCGCACTGATTTTAAACCCAAAAGTTGGTTTTTATGAAACTTTGACGTTTCATATCTTCTTCGTCCGGACTCCGAATCAAGTGATTCTTGAGTCTAGATTCATTAATTTTTCCCGGTCTATCTAATGGTATACTCAATTGCATCCAATTTTGTATAAAAAGACCTTTTTACCCCTTGCGAAGTACCCTTGCTGCATTTATTTCAAACCCAAAAATGTGATTTTTATGAAACTTTGGAGTTTCATATCTTCTTCATCCGGACTCCGAATCAAGTGATTCTTGGGTCTAATTTGATTAAATTTTTGTTGTCTTTCTAGTGGTGTGCTCAGTAGCACACGATTTTATATTTTCAGAAATGACCATTTTTCCCTTGGGGGCCTGTTCGGTCTTTTTCTAATCATTCGTTCCCGCATTAGTTCTTATTAAGTTCCACGACCTCATGGAAGGTCACTTTGACTTCTTAGAATTTTGTTTTCTATTTTCGCTTCCGCATTTGGATCCGTTATCGGGTCAACGTTCGGTTCATCAGAGGACATGCTGGCCTAAAAACCAGGGTCGTCACAATAAATAACTTAATTAAGCAATTTTCATTCAAAGATTTAATCATTTGCCTTTAGACCACTCTTCGTGACTTCATAGAGAATTCGAATAAGTTAAACTCAAAACTCTCATTTTCTTTCAAAGATTCAATCTTTATACATTAAAAAAGTCTAGTGATAGAATACGTACCTTGATTGTGTTATTTTCATTCAAAAATTCAATCTTTAGTCATTAAAACACTCTTCGCGACTTTAGAGAGAACTCCAACAAGTTAAAATTAAATTTCTCATTTTCTTTTAAAGATTCAATCGTTATGCATTAAAAAGGTTTAGTAACATAATAAGTATCTTGATTGAGGTCATTTTATTCAAAGATTCAATCTTTACTCATTAGAACCCTTTTCGTAACGTCAAAGGAAATTCGAATAAGTTTAACATAAAACTCTCATTTTCTTTCATATATTTATTCTTTATACATTAAAATATTCTAGTGACATAATTGGTACCTTGATTAAGGTATTTTCATTAAAATATTCAATCTTTACTTATTAAAATACTCTTCGGGATGTTAAAGGGAACTCGTATAAGTTAAACTCTAAACTCAAATTTTCTTTCAAAGATTCAATCTTTATTTATTAAAAAGGCATAGTGACTTAATAAATACCTTGATTGAGTTATTTTCATTCAAAGATTCAATCTTTAGTCATTAAAACACTCTTCGCCACTTCAGAAGGAACTCGAATATGTTAAACTCAAAACTCTCATTTTCTTGTAAAGATTCAATCTTTATTCATTAAAAAGGTCTAGTGACATGACAGGTACCTTGATTGAGGTATTTTCATTAAAATATTTAATCTTTAGTCATTAAAACACTCTTCCCAACTTCATAAGGAACTCAAATAAGTTAAACTCAAAACTCTTATTTTCTTTGAAAAATTTAATCTTTATACATTAAAAAGGTCTACTGACATAATAGGTACCTTAATTTAGATAATTTTATTCAAAGATTCAATCTTTACACATAAAAACACTCTTCATGTCGTCAAAGGCTACTCGAATAAATTTAACAAAAAACTCTTATTTTCTTTCAAAGATTTAATCTTTATACATTTAAATGGTCTAGTGACATAATAGGTACCTTCACTGAGGTGTTTTCATTCAAACATTCAATTTTTACTCATTAAAACACTCTTTGACACATCAAAGGGAATACGAATAAGTTTGACTCAAAACTCTAATTTTCTTTCTAAGATTTAATCTGTATATATTAAAAAGGACTAGTGACATAATAAATACCTTGATTAAGGTATTTTCATTCAAAGATTCGATATTTAGTCATTAAAACACTCTTCGCCACTTCATAAGGAATTCGAATAAGTTAAACTCAAAACTCTCGTTTTCTTTCAAAGATTCAATCTTTATACGTTAATAAGTTAATGGGAACTCGAATAAGTTTAACTCAAAACTCTCATTTTCTTTCAAAAATTTAATCGTTATACATTAAAATAGTCTAGTGACATAATTGGTACCTTGACTGAGGAATTTTCTTTCAAAGATTCAATCTTTACTCTTTTAAACACTATTCGAGACGTCAAAGGGAACTCCAATAAGTTTAACTGAAAACCCTCATTTTCTTTTAAAGATTCAATCTTTACTCATTAAAAAGGTCTAGTGACATAATTGATACTTTAATTGAAGTATTTTCATTCAAATATTCAATCTGTAGTCATTAAAACACTCTTCGCAACTTCATAGGGAACTAGAATAGGTTTAACTCAAAATTCTCATTTTCGTTCAAAAATTCAATCTTTATAGATTAAAATGGTCTAGTGACATAACTGGTACCTTGATTGAAGTAATTTCATTCAAAGATTCAATCTTTTGTTCCTAAAACACACTTCACAACTTCAACGAGAACTCGAATAAGTTAAACTCAAAACTCTCATTTTCTTTCAAAGATCCAATTTTTATACATTAAAAAGATCTAGAGACATAATTGGTACCTTGTTAGAAGTAATTTTTTTCAAAGATTCAACATTTACTCATTAAAACACACTTCGAGACATTAAAGGGAACTCGAATAAGTTTAACTCAAAACTCTAATTTTCTTTCAAAAATTCAATCTTTATACTTTAAAAAGGTCTAGTGACATAATAGGTACCTTGGTTGACAATTTTTCATTCAAAGATTCAATCTTTTCTCATTAAAATACTCTTTGGGACGTCAAAGGGAATTCAAACAAGTTTAACTCAAAAATCTCTTTCTATTTCAAAGATTAAATATTTATACATTAAAAAGGTCTAGTGACATAATAGGTACCTTGATTGAGGTATTTTCATTCAAAGATTCCATCTTTAGTTATTAAAACACTCTACGAGACTTCATAGGGAACTTGAATAAGTTAAACTTAAACCTCTCATTTTCTTCCAAAAATTCACTTTTTATACCTTAAAAAGGTCTAGTGATAAAATAGGTACCTTGATTGGAGTATTTTCTTTCAAAGATTCAGTTTTTAGTCATTAAAACATTCTTCACGACTTCATAGGAAAGTCGAATAACTTTAACTCAAAACTCACATTTTCTTTCAAATATTCGATCTTTATACATTAAAAAGGTCTAGTGACATAATAGCTACCTTGATTGAGACAATTTTATTCAATAATTCAATATTTACTCATTAAAACACTCTTCGTGATCTCAAAGAGAACTCGAGTAAGTTTAACTCAAAACTCTCATTTTCTTTCAAAGATTTAATCTTTATGCATTAAAATGGTTTAGTGACATAATTAGTACCTTGATTAAGGTGTTTTCATTCAAATATTCAATCTTTACTCATTAAATTACTCTTTGGGACGTCAAAGGGAACCTGAATAAGTTTAACTCAAAACTCTCATTTTCTTTCAAAGATTCAATCTTTATACATTAAGAAGCGCTAATAACATAATAGGTACCTTGATTGAGATATTTTCATTCAAAGATTCAGTCTTTAGTCATTAAAACATTCTTCACGACTTCATAGGGAAGTCGAATAAGTTTAACACAAAACTCTCATTTTCTTTCAAATATTCAATCTTTATACATTAAAAAGGTCTAGTGACATAATAGCTACCTTGATTGAGATAATTTTATTCAATGATTCAATATTTACTCGTTAATCACTCTTCTTAATCTCAAAGGGAATTCGAATAAGTTTAACTCAAAACTCTCATTTTCTTTCAAAGATTTAATCTTTATATATTAAAATAGTTTAGTGACAAAATAGGTACCTTGATTGAGGTGTTTTCATTCAAATAGTCAATCTTTACTCATTAAAACACTCTTTGGGACGTCAAAGGGAACTGGAATAAGTTTAACTCAAAACTTTCACTTTCTTTCAAAGATTCAATCTTTATACATTATGAAGGGCTAATGGCATAATAGGTATCTTGATTGAGGTATTTTCATTCAAAGATTCAATTTTTAGTCATTAAAACATTCTTCACGACTTCAATGGGAACTCGAATAAGTTAAACTCAAAATTCTCATTTTCTATCAAAGATTCAATCTTTATACATTAAAAAGGTCTTGTGACATAATAGGTACTATGATTGAGTTAATTTCGTTCAAAGATTCAATTTTTACTCATTAATACAGTCTTCGTGACGTCAAAGGAAACTATTATAAGTTTAACTTAGAACTCTCATTTTCTTTTAAAGATTTAATCTTTATACACTAAAAAGGTCAAGTGACATAATAGGTGCCTTGATTGAGGTATTTTCATTCAAGAATTCAATCTTTAGTCATTAAAGCACTCTACGAGATTACATTGGGAACTCAAATAAGTTACACTCAAAACTTTCTTTTTCTTTCAAAGATTCATTCTTTATACATTAAAAAGGTCTAGTGAGATAATAGGTACCGTGATTGAGGTAATTTCTTTCAGATATTCAATCTTTACTAATTAAAACACTCTTCGCGATATTAAAGGGAACTCGAATAAGTTTAACTCAAAACTCTCATTGTCGTTCAAAGATTTAATCTTTATGCATTAAAGTGGTCTAGTGACATAATAGGTACCTTGAGCGAGGAACTTTCATTCCAAGATTCAATCTTTACTCATTTATACACACTTTGGGACGTAAAAGGGAACTCGAATACATTTAACTCAAAACTCTCATTTTCTTTTAAAGACTCAATCTTTATTTATTAAAAAGGTCTAGTGACAAAATTAGTACCTTGATTGAGGTATTTTTATTCAAAGATTCAATCTGTAGTCATTAAAACACTCATCGCGATATCATAGGGAACTCAAATAAGTTACACTCAAAACCCTCATTTTAAATCAAAGATTAAATCTTTATACATTAAATAGGTCGATTGACATAATAGATACCTTAATTGAGGTAATTCCATTCAAAGATTCAATCTTTACACATTAAAACACTCTCCGTGACGTCAAAGGGAACTCGAATAAGTTTAACTCAAAACACATGACAGGTGATGGTTCTAAATTTATCACTCTGAAACAATTTGATGGTGGAGATGTGATCTTTGGAGACAATAAGAAGGCTAAAATTGTTGGTATTGGTATTGTGAGCAAGTCTGGAGAATTACCAAAGATTCAAGAAGTCCTACTTGTTAAAGGACTCAAACACAACCTTCTTAGTGTAAGTTAGTTATGTGACAGTGGAAGGACTGTGTGTTTTGATAAAGAAAAGTGCAATGTGGTAAATCTTAAATCAATAGGTTATTTTCTCAGCATGTAGATCATCTAGAAATGTTTATACTATCACTAAAGAATTCCAAGCTACTCAATACAACTTGACAACCTTTGATGAAGCTAATTTATGGCACAAGAGACTAGGGCATCTTCATTCAAGAAATTTGTCCAAGATTTTGAAGTTAAAAGATATCAAAGGACTACCTGAACTCAACTTTAAAGATGATCATCTCTGCAAAGCCTGTCAACAAGGAAAACAAACCAAAGTTTTATTTCTTTCTAAAGAATTCAACACCTTAAGAGCACTTGACTTGATACACATAGATCTCTGTGGTCCTACCAGAACTACTAGCATTGGTGGAAGTAAGTACTTCATACTTCTCATTGATGATTTTAGTAGAATGGTGTGGGTTTACTTCCTAAAAAAGAAATCTGAAGCTATTACACACTTCATTAAGTTTGTTAATCTTGTTGAAAATGAAAGAAGTAGCACTGTGAAGAGACTTAGGTCTGACTTTGGTTCTGAATTCATCATGAAAGAATTTGAGCACTATTGTGATGATAAGGGGATTAAGAAAGAATTCTCAGCTGTTGTTACTCCTCAACAGAATGAGGTTGTGGAAAGAAAGAATAGGACAGTTCAAGAAATAGGAAGAACAATGTTGTTAGAAAAAGGTCTAGCAAAGGGTTTTGGGGCTGAAGTTGTGAGTACTGCTGTGCACATCATAAATAGGGTTCTTCTCAGACCTAATTCAACCAAAACACCTTATGAATTGTGGTATGGAAGACCTGTAACTGTTCACTACTTCAAAATATTTGGTAACAAATGTTATATATTGAACCACATTGACAGCTTGGGCAAGTTTGATTCAAAGGCAGATAAAGGTATATCTTGGGGTATTCTATAAAAAACAAAGCTTACAAGTGTTACAATCTAAGGTCTTAAGAGGTGGTTGAGTCAATCCATGTGAAATTTGATGAGAATCCTAAGTCCACACCTCTTGAAGATTGTGACAATACTCTTGGTTCAAATGAAACCAGTTTCTCAGTTACTAAACCTGAAAATCCAAGAGAAACCACTTATCCAGGGCTGCAAAAGCAAGTTCAAGCTAAGAACATTATTGATTCACCTCAAGTTGAAGTTCAACTAAGGAATAAAAAGAAACTTAATGATTTAGAAGCTAAAGATGGTGAAGAATATAGCCATTTTGCTATGTTGTCATCCATTGAACCAAAGTCCTATTTTGAAGCTCAGAAAAGTAAAGAGAAGAAATTAATCAAATTAATAAGAATGATACCTGGACACTTGTTCCCAGACCTGAAGATAAGAATATAATTGGCTCAAATTGGATTTTCAGAAATAAAATGGATGAGAAGGGATCAGTTATCAAGAATAAGGCAAGACTGGTGTGAAAAGGTTACTCTCAACAGGCTGGTACTGATTATGATGAAACTTTTGCTCCAGTTACAAGAATGGAATCTATTAGAACACTTCTATCTTTTTTCTGTCACAAACAAGTCAAAGTATATCAAATGGATATTAAGTCTGCCTTTCTAAATGGAGACTTAAATGAAGAAGTCTACTTGGAACAACTTGAAGGCTTTAAAGATTCAGAGTTTCCCTCACATGTTTTCAAACTAAGTAAGGCTTTGTATGGTCTCAAACAAGCCCCCAGAGCCTGGTATGAAAAGCTGCATCAGTTCTTAGTTGAACAAGGATCTCATAAAGGCAAGGTTGATAATACTCTTTCTGTAAAAACTCATCAAGAACAATTTCTAATTCTGCAAATCTATGTTGATGATATCATGTTTTGTGGCTCAGACACCTCATTAGCATCAGAATTTGCTAATCTCATGAAGACAAGGTTTGAACTGTCACTCTTGGGGACTCTCAGATACTTTTTAGGCCTTAAAATTACTCAAACATTCAATGGAATCTTCATTTCTCAGCAAAAGTATGCCTCTGAGCTACTTAAAAAGTTTAAAATGGATGATTGTAAGGTTGTCTCAACACCACTGTGTACTAATAATACCAAACTCTCACCAGAATGTACCACTAAAGCAGTCCATTTAACACTTTACAGGTCTATTATTAGTAGTTTGTTATATCTTACAGCTTCAAGGCCTGATATAATGTACTTAGTGGGTTTAGTGGTCAAATTTCAAAGTAATCCAAAGGTTTCTCATCTCTAAGTTGCCAAAAGAATTCTCAAATATGTCAAAGGCACCATTTCATATGGTTTATACTACATTTTCTCACCATCAATGTCTATTGCAGCCTTTTCAGATGCTGATCGGGGTGGATCTTTACCTGACAGAAAAAAGTACCTCTGGTTACTGTTATGTTCTTGGCACTAATGTGGTTTCTTGGCTAAGTAAAAAGCAAGACACTGTCTCTCTTTTAACCGCTGAAGTTAAGTATATAGTTGTCTCATAAGCTGATTCCCAACTACTTTAGATGAAAACTACACTTTAGACTTGGAATTCAATTTTCAGGACCTCCCAAGCTTTTTTGTGACAACCAAAGTGCTATTGCTAGTAGCAAAAATCCCACACTACATTGGAAAAGCAAACACATTGACATCAGGTATCACTTTCTCAGAGATAAAGTTTAAAAAGGCCCTATTGATATTACTTACTTGCTCACTGAGGATCAACTTGCAGATATCATGACCGAACCTCTTCTTCCTCAGAGATTTTCAACCCTTAGAGATCTTCTCAGGGTTGTTCCTTCTCCCTCCAGAACTTATATTGTTGGTCCTACTCACCTTTTAACCTTCAATGTCAAAAAGGGGGAGAAGTGGACTGAAATAAGGATAATTTCAAGCTATTCCTTTTGCATTTGAGTTGTCGTATTTACTGAATCTTTGAAGTTCTCATTCTCAAGATCTTATTTCAAGTAAAACTGGTTTTTGTAATTAAAGGCAAAAAGGGGAGATTGTTGGTCCTAAGTTGCTTTAAGGAATGTTTACCTTCTTAATGTCAAAAAGTATAGTTTATGTGACTTCAAGGATGAATTATATCCGCATTGTATTTTGAAATAAGGTCCAGGGGTATTACTGTCATTTATTACTTTGTAACACATTTTATTCACTGGTCTGTAATAGTGCATTACAATGTATCAACTTGTTTTGATTGAAATCATTGTGACAGTGGAGGTTCAGTACTTCAAATTCAGCTACAGGTGCTCACAGGGGTACTATGGTCTTTTCTTAGTTGTATTCCATTAACATACATTTGCTTAGGTAGCTGCATTGCACTGGATAGCCTTGGTTGTGCCTACATTGTGAATTATATAGTCTTAGGAATATTTACTAGCTAAGAAGGGTTTAATTTGCTACAAGGGTATTTTGGTCCTTTTCATTTGTATTCAAGAGTGTGACACGTCTCAGTGGTCCTAGAGAGATAGTATATGCAAGAATATTGTATTTCTTGGAGGCTAAGTCTGGAGAAAAATGAAATTTACAGCCTTGTATTATGTGTGTATGAATTCTAGTGTGCATGGTGACAAAATATATAGCTGAGGTGGCTTGCTGTGATTGGTTCTCTCTCTTAAAAATATCTGAAATATGTTTTATCAATCATTGGCTAAAGGTGACAGGTGTATATCCTTGGTGTGTGAGGCCTTATGTATTCAGTGACACAATAAATATACTCTTATAGTGACTTTTAGGGTTTTAAGCCTTATGAAAGTCTAGAAAAAGTGAGTTGCAGCTAGTATTCTCTCGAGAGCCTTGAATGAACAAGTTTTTCTAAGTGTTTTGATGATGATCCATGCAAGAAAAATTCACTGAATTAAGTCTTGTTAGTGTATTTGCTGAGGATATGTTGTTGTTATCAGTTTTACTTGTGCAAGGGCTAGTTTGAGTAGTGAATTTGTGTTTCAAGCAGCTGTGGTTTATTCTGAGGGTTGACACAGGTATAATTCAACTTACTACACTTGCTCAGTACTGTGTTTGTGTTGAAAACATGCTGAAAATGAATTTGGACTGTGAGATCACTAGTTAAGTTTATTTTCCTTGTTTAATCTTGGATTCAAGTACTGATTGATTATACTTAGCTATTCCATGAGTTATTAAACTGTTATAGCAAGTATATTTTGATGAATCAAGATTGTTGAAGTTGGTCTTGTGACAGAAAAATGGTATGCTTTGATTTTGAGTATTCAAACGCTAAGGCTAAAGTTGTATTGTGCTGATATAAGGACTATAATTGAACTTTGTTATTTACTCATGCTATGTTTGATTGTTTAAAGCTATGAACATGAGTACTACAGTGAAAGAAGACTGTGTAAGGTGCTAGTGAATTGATCTCGAGAGAAAATTCCCATTTTACCCCTCAAACCCTAATTGCAACAGATTATAGTTTTAAGGCAGTAACTTGGAGTTCTGTGTTGTCCAGCCTATTTTAATTGTAGGAAAGACTTGTTTATATTGTTTTACATCTGTAATGATGTGTGTGGTGAGCTATTGGAGCTTATTGGGTCCAAGCAAGGTTGCTTATGATAAGGGGGAGTGCTTGTGTGCACTGTGGTTTACTAGTATGTGTATTGGTTGTGAAAATTAGTGTTCATTCTTGTACTTGGGGGTGAGCAGAGAGTGAGACAGCTGAGTGTGTAACAAGATACATACAGCTAGTAGTGGGTTTCATATTGGCTGAGCCCAAGAATCAAGGTTTTCCTTAGTTAAGAAGGTTTCCTTGTAAACCTTGTTTTGACCGATCTTTGAATGCTTGTTTAATTGTCTTGAGAAATTAAATTCAAGTAAAGTATTAACCAATTCACCCCCCCTTTTGGTTCAACAATATTTTATCCCCAAATTTATATTTGGTAGTACTTTTATCTATATTATTTTAATTAATAAAGGGTTTTTATGCCTTTTCAGATCTTTGGTAATTGTCACATCATTAAAGGTTATATCTGTCATTTTAAGCAAAGATCAATTGAGAAGATCAAGTGTCTGAGTGCATTCAAAGGCCGAGATCATTTATGGAGATTCTAGAGAATTTGGAAGCGTATTTACCAAGAAAAGAAATCTTCTGAGAATTATTTTAAAGAAATAAAATCTCTATATTTAAACATGGAAATTATTTGGACAGAAAATTATGAACCAGTTTCAGTAATTTGGTCATAACTTTTGACTCGAATATTGAAATTAGGCAAACTTAGTGGCTCTAGAAAGCTAACTCAAAGCCCGTCATTTTTACATCAATAGAGATTTCGTTATTCGCACTCTAACAAGGACAAATTCAAGATTGAATTTACTACATTTATGGAAAGAAAATTCTAGTAAATTTCATTCTCTGCCAAATTTCTTCCTTCCTTTAGAGAAAACATTAGAGAATATATAAAGGACAACATAGTGAGGAGAGAGAGATAGAAGAAAAGAGAAGGAGACATAGAGCAAACAATTAGAAGACATCCGGGTTTATTTGTTTTAATTCTCTTTACCAATGTCATCTTTAATCTATTTACTTTGTTCTTTCATCATGTGTAACTAAAGGATGAAACCTCCATTAATGAAATAAAGTTCTCTTGTTCTTTTATCAATTTCCATGTGTATGGTTTTAATGCTTATGATTTTTGCTTCGTATGATTAATTGTTGTAAGTTTCTTTCACCATTATTATCATGTATTGATGGTAGTTAGGAATATCAAATAATTAATCTAGGCTTGGTTTTTATATTTTTTAAAAGTAATAATCTTTAATCTTATGTTTTTCATTAAGTTGGATACATAGAATGCTTAGAATTTTACAACTTGTAAGCTAAGGAAAATCTAGATTTGAAAATATTTTACTTGAGTTTTAATGATAAAATCTTTCAAAAATAATGGAGTGACTTTTGAATTGTTTTTATTACTTAAGGAATTAATTAATTGATGATTATGACTTTATGGATTTATAGGTGGTGGAATCCGATGCCTTAGTATTTTCTCTCTATTGGTTTCAATCTTTATTTTTATTTTAATCTTGCTTGTTTATTATTATTCACTCTACAAGAAATTTGGGTAACTAAGTTAGTTTTAATTTAATTTATATTTATATTAGTTCTCTTCAAAGTATTCCCTTAGGTTCGACCTTGTTCTTGCCTATCTATATTTCAATATATTTGTGCGCTAGTGAGTTACATTTTAAAATCAACATCAATATACATACATATACATACACAAACACACAACCCTAATTCATGCTATTAACATAAGTCTATGTAATTAACATGTAATTTCAATCTATAATCATGGTACCCAAGGTGTAGAACTCATGAGTTCTAAGAGGAGTAGAGAAAGTACTTGCCTTAAGTTTTCGCAATGAAAACTAATGTCGCAAGCTTTCCGGTCGTCTCTTCCAACTCCGGCAGCCTCCTTGGTCACCAGCGTTTTCCTTCTCTTTGGTCCAGCCTAGCCTTCTTCCTTTCTCCTTCTTCTTTCTATCGGCTGCCTCTTTTATTTTCTCTTCTAAAGTGAAAACCTTTCTCATATACTTATATACATATACTCCAATTCCTAATCCTAGTCTGACTACCACATAACTAACATAATAATACATATAATATAAATAATACAAATATGTAATTTTTATATATCATTTAATATACATATATATATATATATAGTCAATTATAACTATGATCCTAGTCTATTTAACTCACCGAGACCTCTTCTAAGGCCCAAGACCATATCCTTTGGTCCAAACTTCTTTAAACCCAATCCATTAAAGCTTAAATAAATAAAAATAATAATTAAACATGATATTAAATATACAAAATTCACAAATAAACATTGTCATTCAAACAACCAAATAATTAGCATGCAATTCAAATAACACAACACACCAAATCATTGAATAATCATGAAATACAAATTAAATATAAACAAGCCAAATAATAAATCAATTAATTAAGCCTTCAAATAAAAACCATTAAATCAATTAAATTAAATTAAAACATCAATTAATTTAAATAAATAAATCCTTTAAAATATAGGGATATTACAAGTCAGTACATGTTTCCCGTCGTGAGAACGCGCCTAGGCGTGTTCCAAACGACAGGGAACGTGTCACATCATTAGGACAACAGGTTCATAACCTTAGTCAAGGCATGAATCAACTTGTCCAACAAAATGTGGCAATTATACAACACCTAGAAATCCCCGACGTACGTGATGAAGGCAATGATGATGTTGATAAAGCAAAGCATAACTAAACGAGAGATCGACAGAGGGAGTTGTGCACTCCTACCCCCCGACAGTAAGAGGATATGTCGCATGTTGGTGAGCGCATTGAGACTATCTATATGGACCAACAAATCTAATATCTTAAGTTGAAAGTGGAAGGGATGGCCCAAGCCTTTAAAGGAAAGGGGCTCGTTGTAATCGATGACTTATTAAAAAGACTAACATACCTTTTACCCCTCAGATTATGGCTTTGCTGTTGCCCAAGAAGTTCAAGATGCCTCATCTCGAGAGCTTCGAAGGAACTCAAGACCCACTTGACCACTTAGAAATTTTTAAGTTACTCATAAACTTGCCAGTTATTCCAGATGAGATCATGTGCAAGGCCTTTCCTATTACCCTTAAAGGGTCAACCTACGTTTGTTTTAATAAATTGGAATTGGGATCTATCCACGATTTTGATGAGCTCAGTAAAAATTTTATTGAGCATTTTATTGCAGGAAGGAGACACATGAAACCACCTAGCTATCTGTTGAATTAAGCAAGGCAAAGGGGAGCTGTTGCGTGATTTCATTACCGGTTTAATACTGAGATGTTGCAAGTTAATAAAATGGATGACAAGGTGGCCCTTACAACCTTTATGGGAGGACTACATCCCTCTAAATTCTTGTTCTCTTTGTCAAAGGATCCACTAAGTGCTATGGCAGAACTATTAATCAAGGCACAAAAACATATGAATGTTGAAGATGCCATTAATTCTCGGAAGAACAAGGAAGTCGACGATAAGAAATGAAACAAGAAAAGGTCGATCACCAGCTCTAAAGATGAAAGAGATGCCAAGTTTAAGAAACCTGCCAACGATAGGCATAGGGGGCAAGATAGCTACACTAACTTTACTCCCTTGAACACTCCAATCAGTTAAATCCTCCTACAGATCTAAGATGATCCCACCTTAAGGTGACCTTCCAAGTTGAAACCAAATCCAGCAAAGAGTGTGAGGAACAGATACTGCAGGTTTTATAGAGACAATGGGCACGCTACAGATGAGTGCTTCGACCTGAGGAACCAAATAGAAAACCTAATTAGCCGAGGATAGTTGGGCATATACATGACTGATTGTGAGAAGAGCGTGACTCAACCTGCCTACGATAATAAAGATGATCACCCTACTAACCGACCGTTAAATAAAAGTGATTTTGGAGAGGATTCGCTAATGGCAGAGAATACAACTTGACACGAAGAACCCAATGAGGGAAGCTTTCTCCTAATTGGGAACCTGCTAGTTAGAAACCTTGCTAGCTGGATCACCCTTGGAATGATGAACACCTTAGAAAGTACTACCAGTAAAGTTGAAGTTCAACATTAGCATTAGTTTTAGTTTTGTGTCGCATAGTGCTAGTTTTGTATATATTCTTAGCTATTTTTCATATTTAATTGGCCTTATAGCTAGATAGTTTGACTCTTAATCAAGCACATTTTAGTTGCACCAACTTTTGATATGGTGTTTGTCTTTAATTTCAATTTATTTTTTATTGTGTTGATATCAAAATTGCCCCATACTATAAGGGCATAGGCTAAATGAATCTCGTAAACCTCATCCCCGTATTATAAGGGATTGACTATAAAGTGCCCCGTACTATAAGGACCCAGGCTAAATGAATCTCGTAATCCTCATCCCCGTATTGTAAGGGACTTATATTCAGGTTTCACATTTTAAAAGGGCTAAATAAATATCCCTGGATAAGGAAGTGGTAATAGGCATCCCACCAAGGCACTGCCACGTGTTAGCTTGCCATTTCTTAAGGCACCACCACGTGTCATTTCTTAAGGCACCTCCACGTGTCAGCTTGCCACTTCATAAGGCACCGCCATGTGTCAACTAGAGGAAAGGCTTGAACCTAGGATCACTAGGAGACACCAACCAACTAAGCTATGTGAGCTCTTATTGTTACGTTCAACAAGTGATATATATATATATATATATATATATATATATATATATATACACATGCTTTTAAAATTGCTTATATGCTCGTAGCACATGTAAGAGCGCTAGTAAGGTGAATTATTATTGTGATATAGCAAAAATTGTCCCCCCCTTTTTTTTACTCAGGATAAAGAAAAATACAAGGCCGCAACACTTATATTCTCTATGTTTGGTGAGCAAACATTAGAACTGGGGCAACTGATAGGGAATATTCAATCGGTTAGGAACTCCAAACAATATGGGAGTCCAAGAAGTTGGATAGACTACAAGTGGCAAGAATTAAGATGATTATTCTTTTTGATGACCCTTCCACTACGTGATGAAAAAGTCAAGGGAAATAATTCCCTAGGTGAAGACTACTATTAACTTTCCTATGAAAGAAGAGGTCGAGCAACTCAAAAGGTACAACACAAATCCCTAAAAGAGTCCTTTCACCTTCCTTCTATCCTCTTGATCTAGCACTGACTTGATTATCGTTGGCTCTTAGGCCAGTACCACACCGGTGCTCTCCCGATCACCTTTCGTTTTCTTTTTCAGGTACGACATCGTTCTGGGTCACCGCGAAATCTTGCATCAACAATGATAAAGAGGAAGGAAAAGAGAACAATGCAAGGCATGAAGATAGTTACATTCTCTTTGTTTTTTTTTTTTATTTTTATTTCTTATTTGCACTACACTCTGTGTGGTACATTTATATTAGGGTAAAGTAAAACACCCCCCTTGAGGTTTGCCAAAAGGACACCTAGAGGAAAGTTTACCTATTTTGGGACAATGACACCCCCTCAAGTTTGATACAGCTACCAAAGACACCCCAATGGTAATAAATTGACATTTTTACCCTTTGACTTTTATATTGACCAATTTGAATACTGAAATGACCTTTCTACCCATAACCATCTCTTTCCTTCTCTCCTCTCCTCTCTGTTTTCTCTTCCTCCGCCCTCAATACCAACACACACACACACACACACACCCACACACATATACTGTCACACACATATATATACATACACCTACAGACACATATATATACACACACACACACAAGGCGGCGGTGATGACGACGGCGAGCCGCCTCTCTTCCATCGTTGGCGACTCTAGATCCGCAACCCGCCTTCGATTCCATCGACCCATAGAACCCAATAGTCAGTGATGAGATAAGTGCGGCGATGGTTAGGCCAGTGATGGGTGATGGAAGAGATGATGGCGATGGGCTGGTTCACGAAAGAGAGCGCGGAACAATGGTGGTGACAAGGACGGTTCGTGGCGTGGCACCAGCGGGCAAGGAGAACTCAGTCGGTGGAGACGGACTGGTTCGGCCGTGGATGAATTAGCGGCGGCTCAGATGAGGGTGATGGCAAAGAGATTCGGCTTTGATGATGTTAGTTGTGATGGAGGCAGCGGCGAGCGCAATGATGTGCAAGGCTAAAGACGGTGATGTGATGGCTCGGCCGTAGATAATAGCAACGACGAGCAAGGCTTTGGATGATGGCAGCCAGCGAGCAAGGATGGCCAGAGAGAAAAATCCGGCAGTGATGGCTTGACTATTCTGTAAATGGGTTGCTTTTTATTTATATTTTTTTTTGGATTAGCTTTGTAATTAATTGGTGGTGATGATTGGTAGTGAGCGGAGAAAATAAATTACCTGGTGGCTGTTGGGTGAAGATGGTGGCGGTGGTTTGGGGGTGGGGATGGTGGTGATTGTGGATTTTAGTGTGGTGGTAGAGCCAGAATCTGGTTATAGGGTTGTGAGTTTTAGGATTGAGTGCTGACAGTAATTTGGCCATTTAAGTATTTTGATATTTTATAATTAACATTAATAAAAAGGGATTTTTACATATAAATGGGTTAGGGCCCCATATTTACACATTGACGGAGTCAAAGTCTTATATTTTCACAAAAATGAGTTTAACCTAAATGATGACATGGTACATGAAGTTTTACTGTTTAAAATTTTTGTTCTCTAAAATGCCCTTCTCCCTATTCCAATGCATTTACCTTATTACCTTGTTATTTCCTCATCTAATTTAAGCCATTGGAGCCCTAATCATTCAGAATCCATTTTTGTGTGCCCTTTCTGGCTGTTTGGGGCTTTCCGGGAAAACAGCCATTGACGGCAAGCTAGAGCACCGAAATTCTCAATCTTCAATCTAGTGGACAACAGCAAGACAGAGGAAGGTCTAGTTATGGAGAATGGAATTTGAAACAGCACAATCCTTCAACAATCCCATTTTAAGGGTCGAAGAGATGGTAAATTTGGGTTTCTCTGTTCTGTTTTCTGGCATGTGTAATGAGATTAGGGAACACAAGATTTGTGCATGATTTTGTGTATTTGGTGTTTGTTTCTTATTACAGATTCAATTTTTCTTGTTAAATGTGAATGAAAGTGGGTTGGTCTCTATTGATCATGGTTGATTTTTGGAGTTTTTGAGTATTAGGGTTTTTGGTTGCATACCTTATGAATCCTGCCTCGTTTTTTATTTTTTATTTTTTATTTGGTGCCATTAGTTTCATTTATTTTTCTCTCCATTTTTTACTTCTCTCTTCATATATTTGAGCACCAAAAGTACAACGATTATCACTTTTTTGACTGTGAATGCTACAAGATTGGCACGTGTTTGTAAAACTAGCATGTTCTTAAATGTATTTATCTATTTGGATGTGAAAAATTACATGTATATTGTACAGACTTTTTTTTTTTTGCATACCTATTTTTTTGTAAAAAATAAAAACAAAAATTACATGTATATATATGGAGTATACTAGTATGGTTATCCCGAAGTCTTAATAGAATAAGATAAGGCTTCTGTAATGATTGAGTGGCTAACTTTAGGTGTCTGGAAAATTACATCTCCTGTATGTAAATTCATTAACATATATTTGGTCCTTAATATCTAATTTCCTCTTCAGTTTTAGTTTAGACTATAAATAATCATTAGAAATTAGAAATTAGAAATGAAGGGATATCTAGCAAACGTGATAGAATAAGATAGTAATCATGCCTGCTAATACTTCTAAATATAGTAAAACTTGCAAAACTTACATTTCTGTTTATATACAAATGATTTATCTTCAATTAATAGGAATGCACAAAGGTAAAGCGTGCCCATTTTTATTAGATGTGGATTCTGATGGCCATCATGAGTCATTCCCTCCTAAATTTAGTTTCAATCAAATAAATAAATTTATAATACCTAAGATTCTACAGTGCTGAGATTATTGACAATGTTGCTGCCAATGTTCTTAACTCGTTTGATTGAGAGATTGAGGTTATATATATATATATATATATATATATATATATATTTCTTGGCTTCCATTCTTCACAAGTGTAATAATGCCATGTGCTGATTTTGTATTCCCCCCTGCGATTGTTCCTAGTACTCTTCTATCTCTACCTAGCTATTTTGCATCTTAAAAATGAATAGATGAATATACAGATGTGTATAACTAATAATGGTGGGCTAGGTTGTATTGATTTTCATTAATGATGGGTTAGTTTAATTGATTTTCATTTTTGCGCTTTAGAAAATGTGTATATATTTGAATTGGTTTAACATTTTAAGCAGTTTGTGGCAGTAGTACTATTTGGTTTGCTAATCTGGTAGTATACCTGTGTTGTTCATGAATTAGCATACAAAGGATTGGCTCATTAAATTCTTCCTTTTTATGTTCTAAAAATCTAAATCTCTAATTGCCATCAGGGCATTTTTGGCATATAATCTTTAATTTAGAGTATCAAGAAACATTAAGATTGAAATTTGTTGAATTTAATTATTAAATAAAAGGCAATTAATTTATTTGCAGGTTTTTAGGTAGGATTGGAGTGATTTTACCTTCTAAAGGGGATTTATTCTTTCTTTGAAAACATAAATCTTCATAGTTAAGGTGAGTGCTTGATCTAAATTTGTAACACTTATATAAATACTGATGTTGATATGAAATCAATTTCTTATGTACCTTTGTTTCAATTCTACTTTGGAATTTTCTATGTTTAGCATCTCTCCCAATGGAAGTAATATATATTACTGATGCATTTTATTCTCTCAACTCTTTACACAATATATATATATATATATATATATATATATATATATATATATAGTAGATGAAATCCAAAAATTAGCAGGTTAAGAGCTAAGGACTTTTCTATAGGAATCAAAGGAGGGTACAAAGGTTATTCGAAGCATCACTATGACTTTTCATGTTCAAGTAAGTTTTAAATTCGTTCAAATATTATGTTTTTTGCATCGTGTGTTAGTAAATTTTTAATAGAGCCATGTGCTGATTTCATTAAATGTAATAAACTTGATATATATATATTTTTTTATTATAGAATGTGATTGAAGGATTGATTGTTGCCGTCAAAATTTTATACGAACGAGGGGATCTAATATATGTTCAAAATTGATGATTATGTTCTTATTTTGAAAAAGATGATTGTTTCTTTTTGAATTTAATGGTTTAGTTTTTATTTCTTATTGACATTATCATATTGGATGGATGGGAACTTTTTTAATATTCATGGTGGTTTTAAATATTTTGTAAACATGATACTAGACTTAATTTTTTTGCTTAATGAAAAGTAATGAATTTTTGTTATTCTCATTAATACGTCTTATGTCGTATGTGGTGATATGATATGATGTGTGCATTATTATTTTTTTTTTCATATTGAAGACATGCATCATTTATGTATTGAACACAAGCGCAAGACATAGATTGTTAGTTCCATTAGAAAGTAAAAGGGCTTCTATATATGAAAAATACTTGTATCTTCCTTACCTTTGGTTAATATTTAGCTGATTAGCAATATTCCATTTAGATGTACAAATGCATTATTAAGAATATTTTTGGTTATTTATTCAACATTGTCAATCAACTAGATATCAAGTAAAGTAGAATTATGGAAGTGGCTTAAAAGCAGCTTCTTTACCTATCAAGTAGAGAATAATTGTGTTTAGGATATATTGTAGAATTAAAAAAATAATAATAATAAAATAAAATAAAATTAGCAAAGAAACAATGTTCCAAGTGATCTTGGAGTATATTTTGTACTATTCATTCCCTCAAGTTAGCTAGATTGGAATATAGTTTGTACTCTTGATGGCACTAATGGATTTATTTGTGGATGAATGTGCAACCTAATTAGCGGTGCGAGGTGTAATACCATTTTCAATTGCAAAAATAAGTCCCCTTTGCGAAGGTACCAATTTTTTTCCAAAGGTACCACTTTTTTAAACTGAAGGTACCACTTTTTGGCGTCCATGTACCATGTTTTCTAAACACTCGTTTAACTAGAAGAATATTTTGTGTTATTCATAGCGCTAATGATGTTGTTCATGGATGTAATGTGCAACTTAATTAGCAGTGTGGTGTATAATACCAATTTCAATTGCAAAAATAAGTCCCTTTTGCGACGGTACCACTTTTTTTCCAAAAGTACTACGTTTTTTAACCGAAGGTATCACTTTTTGGCATCTAAGTACCATGTTTCTAAACACTCGCTTAGTTAGCTTGGAGAATATTTTGTGTTATTCATGGCGCTAATAGAGCTGTTTATGGATGTAATGTGTAACTCAATTAACGGTGTGGGGTGTAATACCATTTTCAATTGCAAAAATAAGTTCCTTTTACGAAAATACCACTTTTTTTTCCAAAGGTACCACGTTTTTTAACTAAAGGTACCACTTTTTGGCATCCAGGTACCATGTTTTCTAAACACTCGCTTAGCTAGCTTGGAGAATATTTTGTGTTATTCATGGTACTAATTGAGCTGTTTATGGATGTAATGTGCAATTTAATTAGCGGTGTGGGATGTAATACCATTTTCAATTGCAAAAATAAGTCTCTTTTGCAAAGATACCACTTTTTTTTTTCCAAATGTACCACTTTTTGGCATCCAGATACCATGTTTTCTAAACAGTCGCTTAGCTAGCTTGGAGAATATTTTGTGTTATTCATGGCGCTAATGGAGCTGTTTATGGAGTAATGTACAACTTAATTAGCGGTGTGGGGTGTAATACCATTTTCAATTACAAAAATAAGTCCCTTTTACGAAGGTACCACTTTTTTTTCCAAAGGTACCACGTTTTTGAAGTGAAGGTACCACTTTTTGGTATCCAGGTACCATGTTTTCTAAACACTCGTTTAGTTAGCTTGGAGAATATTTTGTGTTATTTATGGCGCTAATGGAGCTATTTATGGATGTAATATGTAACTTAATTAGCGGTGTGGGGTGTAATACCATTTCAATTGCAAAAATAAGTCTCTTTTGCGAAGGTACCACTTTGTTTCCAAAGGTATCACGTTTTTGAACTGAAGGTACCACTTTTTGGCATCCAGGTACCATATTTTCTAAACACTCGCTTAGCTAGCTTGGAGAACATTTTGTGTTATTCATGGTGCTAATGGAGCTGTTTATGTATGTAATGTGCAACTTAATTAGCCTTTGAGAGAATGTGGTATCTCTTTGAAAACTATTGAGATTAAATTATCCTTTTATTTGACACCATGGAACCAAGGAAACAATAGGCCAATTTTCATTCATTCAACTACTTCAAGTTTGGAATGAAATTTTTTTTTATAGTACATTCATGTAATAGTCGAAGAAAATTCAGTGAAGCCCTAGTATAATAAGCCATACAATACTAATTCATAAAAACCCAATGTAAAAGAGTAACTTCATTTCATTTCATCTAAGGTAGATGCCAGTATAATAAGTAAATACAATGGTTGCAAAAACATACCAACCTAATCCACAATCAAAAGTTGCAAAGCTATTATTCTTCTTTAAAAGTTAAAAAATAGCTAGCACCAACAGATTGCAAAATACCAGCAAAAAAAAAAGACATTGTTCAACATTACAAATGTCCCATATCCCACATCATTTCAAGTACATTTTGGATTATGAGATCCTCCTATCCCACTTCCTCTAGCTCCCAAATTGGACAAATACAAGTATGTATTTTCTTGTTCCATGGTAAACCAATTTGTGGCCCTAGTGAGAGTCCTCTTGTTTGTGTATTTGATGGACATACATTCTCTCTGTTTCTGTGTGTAGTTGGAACAAAAAAAATCACTTTATCTCTGTGACTGTCACATGCAACAAAAATTAAGGTATTAAGGCATTGTATAATAATAATAAGGAACAAAAGCAATATAAAAACAGATAATTCGAAACTTTGAATAATAATAATTTTAAAAAGAATCATCAAAATTATAAAAGAATTTATAATTTACCCAACACCTTGCAGGTGACCTCATTATCCAACTTAGCAGTACTGCTGTTTAAAACATTCTGAACAATTACATAAGAATTCTGATTTTACTTAAGAGGTTGAATATTTCCATTGGAGCTCTTAAAAAATGCAATCTATTACTACATCAGATACAAAAAGACAGCACTATCATGTAACACGAAAAAAAAAAAAAAAATTGCCCAATTAATACAACTATGAAAGAATTACAGATTTGTACCAGATATATATATTTGATATTAAAAAATAAAAGACAACTTCAAAAAATAATAATAATAAAATCACTGATTCCTACCAACAAATGGCCTTTGGAAAACCAGCCTGTCACTGTAGAACATCCTTTCAAAATCATTGCTGCACAAAACCAGCCTGTCACTGTGGAACATCCTTTCAAAATCAGAAAGGTGGATCTTTCATTTATGTTAAAGGGTCTTCTATTTGCAAAATGGAAGTGGAAGTTTGATTTTAGAGGTGGAAGACAAGCAAACCCAATTCTTCTCTCTATCCCTCGCTATCTCAAAACTAGACACCATGCCTCTTCTTCACACCCTCTTCTTCATAGAACCCTTTCATATAATCCCAATTTCCAAACAGGTAATATACACACACACATATATACTACACCTATAATTTTCATTTTAGGTTACAATTGTGTCATATATATATATATATATATATATATATATTTCATTTCTATATTTTCTCTACATTACTCACT
Source organism: Cornus florida (assembly GCF_030987335.1). Classification (NCBI taxonomy): domain Eukaryota; kingdom Viridiplantae; phylum Streptophyta; class Magnoliopsida; order Cornales; family Cornaceae; genus Cornus; species Cornus florida. The sequence goes on along the minus strand of NW_026775574.1, from coordinate 35,329,104 downwards.
CTAATTCCAAATGCGTTTTTGTGATTTGGTAATAGATATGTTGTTTTGTGGTTTTGATAATTGTATTTGGTATTATGCCATTAATATTTTTCAAATTAGCTTTTAATTCTAGTTGGGAAAGAATAACATGAATTTTGCTTTATATTGGGGCTATTGAGTTTTTTGTTTCCTTGTTGCAGGATATAAATATTCAATTCGCCCAATACATGAACCAACTGTGGAAGCTATAGCTCCTAAGAAAGAAGATACAGGAGATGTAATTTTCCAGACACCTAAAGTTAGCCATTCAATCATTACAGAAACCTCATCTTATTCTATTAAGACTTCGAGATAACCATACTAGGATACTCCATATATACATGTAATTTTTGTTTTTATTTTTTTCGGAAAATAAGTATGCAAAAAAATAAAGTCTGTACAATATACATGTAATTTTTCACATCCAAATAGATAAATACATTTAAGAACATGCCAATTTTATAAACATGTGCCAATCTTGTAGCATTCACAGTCAAGAAAGTGATAATGGTTGTACTTTTGGTGCTCAAATATATGAAGAGAGAAGTAAAAAATGGAGAGAAAAATAAATGAAACTAACGGCACCAAATAAAAATAAGAAAAAAAAAAAAAAACGAGGCAGGACTCATAAGGTATGCAACCAAAAACCCTAACACTCAAAAACTCCAAAAATCAACCATGATCAATAAAGACCAACCCACTTTCATTCACATTTAACAACAAAAATTGAATCTGTAACAAGAAACAAGCACCAAATACACAAAATCATGCATAAATCTTGTGTTCCCTAATCTCATTACACATGCCAGAAAACAGAAGAGAGAAACCCAAATTTACCATCTCTTCGACCCTTAAAATGGGCTTGTTGAAGGATTGTGCTGTTTCAAGTTCCATTCTCCATGACTGGACCTTCCTCCGTCTTGCTGCTGTCCACTAGATTGAAGATTGAAAACTTCGGTGCTCTAGCTCGCCGTCAATGGCTGTTTTCCCGGAAAGCCCCAAACAACCAGAGAGGGTGCACGAATAAGGATTCTGAATGATTAGGGCTCCAATGGCTTAAATTAGATGAGGAAATAATAAGGGTAATAAGGTAAATGCATTGGAATAGGGAGAAGAGCATTTTAGGCAACAAAAATTTTAAACAGTAAAACTTCATGTGCCATGTCATCATTTAGGTCAAACTCATTTTTGTGAAAATACAAGACTTTGACTCCGTCAATGTGTCAATATGGGGCCCTAACTCCATTTATATGTAAAAATCCCTTAATAAAATAGTGAAGGGGTAAAATGGACTTTTTACATGTTTTAAGGCTCTGCTTGGATGGTAAATTTTACAAGGGAGTGTGATTGTCCCAAAATAGACAAACTTTCCTCTGGCTGTCCTTTTACAAACCTCAAGGGTGTCTCTATACTTTACCCTTTATATTATATATTGTGTTAAAGTGCACCATATATTACATTTCAATATCGCCAGATTGAATCTCTCTGTTTTTTAGAATCTCAACTTGTTCGAACACAGATAAGAGCTTTTTTAAGCTTCAGTGATAATTTAATTTAGTTGCTACTTTATTTTGGCACCAGTAATGTACATGCAAATAGCTAAATAACTGAGGAGTATCATTTCCATTAACCAGTTACTTGCCTATATCATCTTTTTGTTCATGCAACTAGTATACTTTTGATTCAGTTTAGCTCTAACCAAGGGTGATTATTGAACCATCTTTGTAGAGTGAGTTGATTTGAGCTTGTTATTTGATTGAAAAACTTAGCTTTGATCCTCCTTTCATTTGCTTATATGTAGTGGTACATTTTGCATATATGGCAAACATAGCACAAAAAGCATATTTGTTTTAGCATGTTCACCCATTACATAATGTTGTCCTCATTTTTGGATTAAACAAAGTTGTACCTACAATATACATGTGTGAGCCAATCAATACCATTTACAACGTGGACGTTTAAACTTTAAACTTTAGATTATAAACCCTTTTGATTTAACATGTTCCCCTAAAAAATGGTATAGACCCTAGTATGAAATACTGAAACTGATTTGATTCGGTCCCATTCATATCTTCTTTGAATACATACTAATCTGTTACGTTAGTTGATAGTTTATGGTTTCTTGATCAGTTTAGTGTATAATAGGGTGGTTAGATGTTTTCCTTAGTTTTCTGGATATGGAGTTTCAGAATGTCACACAAAGTATTTCTGCTTTAGAAGGAAATCAGTGTCTGTAAACATGAGAGACAATGCCATGACCCACACGAAAACCTGTCTTGCCGGGAAAGACCCAAAGGGGCGGCGAGGCACCTATTCTCAAAATCACTCCACATAATTAACCCTGCAAATGCAAAGCCACTTACTGGCAATATAACTACAACATTATGTTCATTTCAACACCCATCACCATCATCTCAATCAAGTAAAGATCTGATCAAATGGCTTTTTCTTCCACAGAAAACACTATATGAGGGGAATAACCCAGCAATTCAAGTGTTTTTGCCGCTGCTCAAACTGATGAAGCCAGAAGAAGCTATTTAGGTCAGGTAAGACATTCCACAAGTATGTGTCTTATCATAATCCATAATCAAGACTTCACATGGTTGCATTGGTGATTTCTATGAATCATACCATAAGGACATTTATTAGCAAATACACCAAGTTCGGATACATTACACAAGGGTGAGGCAATTCCCAAGCAACACCTTCATATGATATACAGATAAACAGGCGCTTCACATTCTGCTAGAGACAGCAAGGTATTTAGTATGGCGTCCCTGAGCAATAATTTTCCCCGTCTTCTTCTTCCTCAACTCAACGCTGACTACTCCAATGGCCTTCCCAACACGTAAAATCTTTGCCTCTATCTCAATTTCCTCCTGATCAAACAAAACATTGGCATTCTTCAAAAACATTGCAGACAGTAAATTATGTTGACATTATATATTCTCAAATCATTTAGCATGACAAAGGAAAGGATAAAAAATGAAAGAAAATATCCAGATAATAAGAAAAAGTTTGGCAAACAAAACCTGTCAGGAAAATAAACTGATACCAGTGCAAACAGCAAATCTTGCTAGGTAAAAAATCAGCCCGCAAAAAGACCATTATTAAGTGTTGGTGTCGCACCTAAAAAGCCATTATGCATCTAAAAAGTATGTCCCATGGTTCAATTTTATTATATTATCGCTTCACAATGAGTTAAAATGCCTACTTTGAACACTATGTCACATAAAAATATTATTTTACGCAAAATAAAAGAATATTATGAATAGTTAGTAGTGTCCTTGTATCCTTTCATTTTGGAATTTTATATACCTAAATCTCAGACACATACACGAACTCGACAAACATACCCGAGTACAAGTAACATGGCCCGTGTCAGAGATAGGGATGATAGGTGGAGACGACCTCACTGATGGTTGCCTAAGTTAGAATTTAACTAGTGTGGATCGCTCAGTCTGTAATTGGTTTAGCTCGGACATGAAACTGAGTATGCTTTATGCATTGGGATCAGTTTATTTAGCTCGGACAGTTCAATGAATTATTACTTATCAAAAAAAAAAAAAAGAGAGAGAGTATGCTTGATGTCAGTACAGGTTAGTGTCTAGTCTGTGTCGAGTATATAGACTTGCATGCCTCAGTGCTTGATGCATTAACCTGTTGGATTTCATACATGTGTTAGGGAATTGGACGGAGATGAGTTGGGTTGTGCTTACATATTGTTATATTCTATATCAACAAAAGATTGTTGGATTGCATTATACAGTATTTGCTGATTAAGAACTGCTTAATGTGAATATGATATGTAAGTTCTGAAATATCTGTATTATTATTATTATTTTTATTTTTATTAGCTATTTTTACTTTTCAGCCTTTTATTAAGTGTTTTATGTAAAATCCCCGTAATCATGGGATCAGGTGGATAAGATCCCCGTAATTATGGGATCACGTAGATTTTGGCATATTTCTTATTTTTCTTTGATTTGGTTTCCTTTCTTTGTACCATATTCTTGTATATAAATATAGTTCTTGGCTCTCAGTTTGAATTAGCCAAAACCCAAAACAACTTCTTTTTTGGTATCAAAGCAAAACAAAAACCTTCGCCTCCCCATCTTCCTCCCCAACGCCGCCACCTTATCTCTCCCTCTCTCCATTTTCCATCACCTCCAGCGCACCTCTATCTCCTTCAAGCCCTTGCGCCGGACCCCTCAGGTAACCCTCTGTTTTTTACTCCTTTTTTAGGAGATTTCCCTTAGGTTTTTTATGACCTAAGGGTCCTTCTGGCGTTTTTTTTTTCTTTGTGGGCTGCCGGTGTTTGTTCGGCAATATATATGGAGGAAAGCACCAATTTTTCCGGCCTTATTTTTTCCCCTTTCCTCCTACTTTGACGTGTGGACTAGTCTTATTTTGGTACTATGACTGATTCTAGTAGCCAAAAGGATACTTTATCCTCCGTCCAGTATACTTTATCTTCGGCACATCATACTCCGGCACAGCGGGTTACTAATATGCTCTTGAATGGGCGCAACTTCTTATCTTGATCCCGTTCTCTTCAACTCTATATTGGAGGGAAAGGGAAAACTGGTTGGCTTTTGGGTCTAGTCAAGGAACCGGAAAAGACGGATACTAAATATATTGCATGAGACATGGACAGGTGCACCATTCTAGATTAGACCTTCAACTCAATGGAGGAGCGTATCTATAATATGTTCATGTTTCACACTTCCATTTTTCGCCTACGCTAGCCCTTAACAAGATGTATGCCCATTCTCGCAATGACGCTCGTATCTTTCAACTCTATCTGGAGATTGCTCATACATCTAGGAGACACTCAAGCTGTCAATATCAAAGTATTTTGGGTACCTCCAGTCTAGGTGGAAAGAATTAGCACAGTATGAACCTCTCCCCGATTTCTCTGAAGAAGCTGCAACTCTTTTGGTCAAGACACTGGACCGCCAGCATACCTACTAGTTTTTTATGGGTTTACGATCTGAGTATGATGCTCTTAGAACTCAGATCATAAACTCCTCTCCTGTACTGTTGACCATAAGGAGCATAGACGTCAGATCTCTCAGCAAGTAGCTTTACCAGAGACTCCAATTGATCAGATGGTTCTTGCTGCTAATTCTAGACTTTCAAAGGGAAAGGTTATTTGTCAACATTGTGGAGCCACGGGTTATGTAAAGGATCGTTGTTTTAAGCTTCATCCCGAGCTAAAGCAGAAATTTTCTCGTAATCGTCCTTCTGGTCGTGGCCACACTGCTGCAGTAGCCGATACTATTGGTAAGTATACTACTCCATAGATTGTTGTCCCTCCTGCTTCAACTCCTCCCAAACCATCTTTTCAGGACTTCAATCAGTTACACTCCCAGATTGGTCAGCCTCAGGAGCAGTTCGGAGCTTTATTGGCTCTTCCATTCCCAGGGCTACTATAACTACATGTCCTCCTCTTGCTTTTCATGTTAAAGCGGGAAAACCTACTTGGATTCTAGATTCCGAAGCCAATGATCACATGACTGGTGAGTTGTCACTATTTTCTACTCTCGTTACCCCTGTTAGTCTAGCCGATGGGTTAACCACCATTATTCGTAGTAAAAGAGATGTTCATATATCCCTTGATATTATTTTGCCATATGTTCTTCATGTTCCTAACTTTGCATTTAATCTTCTATCTGTTAGCAAACTTGCCAAATCACTAAATTGTGCAATGATTTTCTTTCCTCATTATTGTGTTTTACAGGACCAGTGTTCAAAGAGGATTTTTGGCAAGGGATATGAGCACGATGACCTCTACTACTTTAGGGATCGTCCACTGACACCTCCTCCACTTACTTCAAGCCTTCAAGTCTCTGTTCTTCCAGTTTTTCGGTCTTATGATTTTTCTTTTCAAACTTTAAATTTATGGCAAGCTCGCCTTGGGCATGTAAACTTTCAGTATTTATGTCTGCTTTTCCCTTCATTAATAACGGCTTGTAAGGATAATAAGTTTCAATGTGAGAATTGTGAGCTTTCTAAGCATACTAGAACAAGTTATATTTCTCATATGCATCGTGCACCTAGTATGTTTGATCTCATACATTCTGATGTGTGGGGTCCTTCTCCTGTTACTGCTTTTTCGGGGCATCATTATTATGTCACATTCATTGATGATTATTCCCGCTGCACATGGGTATATTTACTTAAAAAGAAATTCGAAGTTTTTCCCTTGTTCGCTCAATTCCTCCAAATGATCAAAACTCAATATAAAACTGTTGTTAGGAATATTAGGTCTGACAATGGTCGTGCAATGAGTTTCGGTCTCAACTTAACCAACAGGGTATTCTTCATCAACTTACTCGTCCATATACCCTTGCACAGAATGGTATGGCAGAGCGTAAAAACTGCCAACTAATGTCAGTTGTTCGATGTCTTTTAAGTGGTATGAATGTGCCAAAGTTATACTGGCGTGGTTCTTACAACTACTTTTCTCATTAATTGTACCCCTAGTAAAGTATTAATGGTAAGGCCCCCTTTCAAGTGCTTCAGCCTTATATTACTCTTTTCCATCACGCCTCGGGTGTTTGGAAGTACATGTGGTTTCCTCACCCCCTTTGCAAGTCTATTCTCGCCGCCCTCGTGCTCCGCCTCCACTGCCTTTATCCTCCTTAGATACAGGTTCAGGTACATCTCCTCTCTCTCATTTACATTTCCCTTACCCTGTTCCTTAGTCTTGGTATCCCACTCGGGACCGCAAACCCCCTACTCGATTTGGATTCGCTTGTAGTACTGATTATCCTATTTCGCAATATATCTCCTATGATGGTCTTTCAGGGTCTTACCGAGCCTTTCTAGACAAACTTGATTCCATTTCTATTCCCAAAAATGTGTCTGAGGCTCTCTGGAATTCTAATTGGATGACTGCTATGATGGTAGAAATGGATGCTTTGCAGTAAAATGAAACATGGGAGCTTGTATCTCTCCCTCCTGGTGAAAAGATTGTTGGTTGGAAATGGGTATTTAGTGTTAAATATCTAGCCGATGACTCTATTGATCGGTATAAGGCCAATTTGGTGGCCAAAGGGTTTACTCAGATTCCTGGTAAAGACTTTAATGATACCTTCGCTCCAGTGGCTAAATTGACCTCAGTTCGTTTCCTTGTCTTCATGGCTGCCTCTCACAATTGGCCTCTTCATCAACTTGATGTGAAGAATGCTTTCCATAACGGTGATCTTTTTTAGACTATTTATATAGATCCTCCACCCGGTTTTCGGGCTGAGTATGCTGGAAAGGTTTGTCGATTGCGGAAGTCTTTGTATCGGTTAAAACAATCTCCTAGAGCTTGGTTCAGCCACTTCAGTGATGTAATTCTATCCATGGAGTTTGTTAGATGCCATTTTGACCATACATATTTTATCCACCGTTCCTCCACTGTTGATATATCATTCTTCTTGTCTATGTTGATGATATCATCATTACTGACATCCCTGGGATTGCTCAAGTAAAGCTTCAATTGGCTAAAGCTTTTGATGTGAAAGACCTTGAGCAGCTCAGATATTTCTTAGGAAAGGTTGCTAGATCTAAGTAGGGTATCTCTTTATCGCAAAGGAAGTATGTCTTAGATCTTCTTCAAGACACGGGTATGCTTGGGTGTAAACCTACTTCCACTCCTATGGATACTAATCTGAAGATCTCGACCGAGTCTGGAGATCTTCTTTCTGGTCCCTCGCAATTACAGCGCTTGGTAGGAAAATTGATTTATCTTACCAACACCCGTCCTAATTTGGCTTTTGTGGTTAGTGTGAGTCAATTTATGCATGCTCCTTGTACAACGATGCGGTATATCATATTCTTCGATATCTTAAGTTATGTCCTGGACTTGGATTGTTCTATTATTCTAGCAGGCAAGTTAGTATATCTTGTTTCAGTGATATAGACTATGTTAGGTCCAAGACTGACAGACGTTCCACATCTAGTTTATGTACTTTCTATGGAGATCATCTTATATAATGGAAAAGTAAGAAACAACCTGTAGTTTCGAGATCTTCAGCAGAGGTTGAGTATCGTGCCATGGCCAAAGGTGCTTGTGAGATTCTTTGGCTTCGATCTTTCTTGGAGGAGCTAGGGCTAAGTGAAAAACAGTCCTCACACTTGTTTTGTCATAATAAGTCGGCCATCATGCTTGTTTCAAATTCTGTTCTTCATGAGAGGACTAAACAGGACTAAACATATAGAGGTGGACATTCATTTTATCAGAGAGAAGGTTCATTTAGGAATTATCAAGTCATGCTTTGTTCGGTCCGCTAATCAGTCGGCAAATGTGTTCACCAAATCCGTTGGTCCATCTTTGCTTCATTCCTCGATTACCAAGGGCTTGATTGATATCTTCACTCCAGCTTGAGGAAGAGTGTTGAAATATCTATATTATTTTTATTTTTATTTTTATTTTTATTAGGTGTTTTATGTAAAATCCCTAATATCATGGGATCATGTGGATAAGATCTCCGTAATCATTGGATCACGTAAATAAGATTCCCATAATCATGGGATCACGTAGATTTTGGCATATTTTCTATTTTTCTTTGATTTGGTTTCCTTTCTTTGTACCATATTCTTGTATATAAATATGATACTTGGCTCTGGGTTTGAGTTAGCCAAAACCCAAAACTTCTTCTTTTGTAAGTTATTAACTACTATTTGAAGCTATCCTAATTATTCCATGGATTTTTTTAGTGAGTGTTTCCTATTGGCACTCGTAATAGTTCCCAACTCTTTTTCCTTTACGGACGAAAATGTACAAAGACATGATTGCTCCCAGTCAGAGAGGAACCAAGGATGGAAAAGTTACACATTTTTAAGATTGGTACATCCTGGACGGCGTGCTATACACAGAATTTTTATGTATCAATTGAGGTTTGCGTCCAAATTTTATAATTTAAGGAGACTTCCATGAAAATTTTGTAAATAAACTTTTTGTATGTGAATGAAAGTAATTGATGAGTGGGAAATTGAGTTTGAAACGTGATGAGCTATCTATTTCACACCTTAATCCCCTAGATCAGGGGGAATGGAGTTGTAACATCCCCCCTTCTCTCTCTCTCTCTCTCTATCTCTCTCATTTGCTTTTATATTGTCTCTCTTCTCTTCATCTTGAACTCTTTTCTCTTTTCTCAAATCTCCTTTTTTCTCTATCTTACCTACTCTTATCTTCAAATCTTATTCCCCTTAAACCTTCGAAATACTTCTTTTTTCCCTATTTCTTACACTTGAAACTTCTCTTCTTCATCTTGAACTCTTTTCTCTTTTCTCAGATCTCCTTTTTTTCTCCATCTTACCTTCTCTTATCTCTCACATCTTATTCCCCTTAAACCTTTGAAATACTTCATTTTTCCCTATTTCTTACACTTGAAACCTAAGTGAAAACTACTTAAGTTAGAGTACCCTAGCAGGAGTACGTGAGAGAGATAGCAAGATCAAATGGTTTTTTTTCCCACTTTCTTTACTAGAAAAATACTTTTTCTTTTCCATTTTAAAGGGTGTAATAGGCCCCTGTGAGTAACACTAAGTATTGCAATGGCACTATATCATGGGGGTGCCCCATAACCCATCCCATTTCCCCACCCCCTAACCCAGTTGGATACTAAACTGATGGGATGAGATGCAAAAAAACATTTGCTTCTTTTTACAATTTCTATGCATGCAGAGAATAGGAGAGAAATATAAAGAAAACAACTCTACACGATGTTACCAACCAAAAGGAAAAGGGGATAAAAAAGGGTTACAATCACAATGAAAAAGGTATTTATTTATTGCAGTAGTTATAATTGTTATCTTCCCCCAAACTGACTAACTCTAAGCTTTGGGGCTATCCTCGTGTTGTGCTTTGTTTTTACTCTTCCCCCAGCAGCCCCCCCCCCCCCCCCCCCCCCCCCCCCCGGCGGCCGGGGGGGGCCGTTTTAGCTAAAGATGGTACACCTTTCTTAGCTGCTTTATATTATTAAGATCTCAATTTTTTCTTCCTCGGATAAAATTCTTACCGAAAAAGGAAAATAGAGTGGGTGTTTGCTAAAAACCATGTACAATATAATATTAAAGAGAGTGTATACAACTACTCAAGATGATATATAATTAAGTGGTGAAACACTAGCTATTCTAGGAAAATATTTTTTACACAAATCTAAATTGGTGTGGAGTGCGAACATGGATGATCACAGGTTTCACATTGCCAGGAGTACAACATAACAATTGTGAAAAAGGATGAGCTATGAAGGATGGAAACTTCTACAAAAGTAGCACGTCCGTCTTGGAAAACATATAGTTGCATCCTCGAAATTATGCAATTCTTAGTACAGATACAAAAAGAGAGCAAGCAAGAGCGAGAGCAAGCGAGAGCGAGAGCGAGAGAAAGAGAGAGTCAGAATCCTATAATCATCATCGTCATCTTTGTTTTTATCCCAAATGAATTTAAGTCGACCATATGAATTATCTTTATTTTCATTTTTTTCTACCTATGACGTATGGACATGAATACAATATATGAACATGGACATGAAAATGAAAGGACACAACAATATATAGGTATACATATCATATTTCTGTAGATAAGTATAAAAATGAAAATTTTTATGCACCTTTATATAAATTTAAAATAAAAGTTGTTAAGTCATGATATATACATATATTGCTATCCAACATTCGCTTATAGAAAAATTATAGCATACAAGCTAAAAGTCACATTGCATGGGCATGAGCATAAACTTTGGACTGAATTAGACATTATGTCCTCAATTATTCTATTTTCGCAAAAATTCCAAGTATTAGAACCCTTTTTATACTTCTTTAAACAATAACACTCCGATATTATACCTGTCAAGACTCGTTAAAACATATGTCTTGAAATATTTGAGAAGTAACAGTTTCTGGGAATATCTAAGAAACATTAGATACAAGTTCAAAATAAAAAAAATATATTTTTGAACTATAGATAGATATAAACTTAAAATAATAATTGTTTGTCATATTATATACATATTTAACATTCGCTCACAGAAAAAGTACTAGCAAACAAGCTAAAAGTTACATTGCATGGGCATAAACATTGGATTGAAGTAAAAATGAAATATTCTCATTATATCCTCAATTCTTCTTTTTTGAAGATATTCAAAGTGACAATAACTCTCTGATGCCATACTTCTTCAAGACTTGTTTAACATGTGTCTTGAAATATCTGAGAAGTAATACATGTTCAAACTATGGATACATTTAGGAAAATATTATACGCGTATCCATGTGTATCCATGCAGTAACAGTATCCAATATGGATAAAATATTGATTCGTCCCCCTTATAGAAGTATATGTACTTCTTAGTGTCCTTACCAAAATGCTCAACTGAAGGCATTCTGTTTATATGCAGATTTTTAACACCTATTTCTTTGTGTTATCATTTATGTTTCTAAGTCCAAAATCAACAAAACAGCCTCAAATTATTGGACATCTAACAAAAGGATTCTTACTATGCGATGTTCGAACTAATTTGATTTTGAATTGTCAATTAAAGTCCTAAAGGCATCAATTTAGGTAGTAGGAAACTAAACTAAAGCATCAAGCAAGTTTAATAATATATTTGCTTTCAACAACACCATCTTACTAGAATAATGATGGATGAAGCTAATTCAAATAAAGCACAATAAATTAATCAACAACTAATAATTAATACAAAGTAGCCCTTCCCACTATTACCCAAACCGCCATATGACACACAAATCAAGGTGAATGTGATCCAGCAAGATATTATTCTTCCTATATGATGAAAGGTTCGCCTCGGGCAACTTTTACCACTAACTCACACCGTTCAGATTCAACAATACTAAATTTAAGTGAATTGAACAAATTAAATCTCTTGGGAACACAATATCAATATGTTTCCAGTATTCTGAAAAACTTTAAAATCAAAAACAAGAATTAAATTCTTCCTCATCTAGAATAATGTCATTTAAGGTGGTTGAAGCCATTGAAATATAGCTCAATGTCACCAGCTACAACAACACAAATTATACTTTAATTGAAATTTTCCTCCTCTTTTATTTGAATTTCACTTCCCATGGAATAAGAATAACCATCTAAATTCATGAAAATGTGTTATGTAGCATCAATGTTGCCAACCATCCTTAAAATTACCAACAAAATTGATCTCCCATCACAATTTACACATACGTTTGTAAGAGGGTTTTTCAATCAAACTCTGAAGATGGGATATTAACAAACTCAACACCAGCAACAATATAAGCTTTTTACTATCTTTGCAACATTAGCACACTTGCACTGCTTCTAAACCGATCAACTTGAATTGTGGCAATATGGTGATCATGTGGCAGGCCGGCGTGCATTAAACCTAAACGCACATTCCAACATACAAACACAGTAGACACGAAAGAAAAAAAAAAAAAAATATATATATATATATATATATATATATATATATAATACATGTGTACATAAACATATATTTATAAAATTTAAATATTAGCAGTTGAGCAGAAACCGGTTTTAAATACTCAAAATTGAATTGAAGATAAAAAAAATTAGGAATATTAGGGGAAATATGTAGAAAGAGAATAGATGTAAGATACCCACATCAGCATAAGCAGCATCCAAGTAAGAGACGTTGATCTCCACAGAAACGCCGGTCAACGGAGCTCCAACAGTGTAAATAACAGCCGAACCCACCAAATCCACCAGAGTTGCCGTGGCCCCACCGTGCAAAAAATTGCCACTGTTCTTCAGTTTTGATAAAACAAGAGCAACAGGGTACCCAATCAAGTCAGTTAGAGAGAGAGAGAGATGGTTGGTAATGGGGTCATGATGTACCAACCAGTAAACGTTGAGGCACATTCATGGAGCAGATGATCCGTCCAGGTTCGATGAGATCGACACGTAGCCCTTCAAGTACGAAGGGCTCGAAGAATCTTCGAGGCATTTCATCGATTTTCGATGCGTTTTCGCCTTCTCCTTTTTCCAGATACCTCTTCACAGTCTCTAAATCCATTCTCAATTTTTTGTTTTTCTTTTTTTTAGAGAGAAAAGGAAGACCGCAGTGTCACTTACTTCTTTTCGTGTTTCCCGTGAACAAAATATTTGGGTAAATTACCGTTACATCCTTTTTCATTGGGGTTTATACCGGTTGAGTCACAATTTTATGAGATCTTTATAAACCAAATTAATGTTCTCTTCTTTCGTCTATATCAATGTATGATTCTATCCTACTGTTTTCCAATGAATTCAACAACTGATTACCGTTGTTGTTGTTGGTTTTTTATTTTTTTTATTTTTTATTTTTGTGGGTTTGGAAGTTAAATTAACTAACTAATGGAGTAGGAATTCGAACATGAACTTTGGCCACAAGGTACACATGCCCTACCACTGGGTTATCACACTATATCCAACAAGTGATTACAATTTGATACCTTCAAATATGAATCCCCAAATATTTTGTAATATGCTTTGATGCTTTGATTATGAGATTTTTTTTTTTTTTTTTTAAAGTATTGAAGAATGAGATTCCCAAAGAAAAAACTCTTAATTTTGCTAAACTTTTTAATTCTTTCTTGATTTAAATTTTCTCTATTATTTTCTTTCTAATTCTGTGGTTAATGTTGGAAAGTGTTACAGGGTCAAATCACGCCACAAATTTTTGCCTTTGTAATTGCACTTGGGGCCACCAAGTCTCGGCCAACGCACAACACAACACACACAATATAGGAATATAAAGAAGGCACACACAATTTACAGGGACAAGCTCCAACCTTTGCTCATATTAAACATACTACAAAGGAGCACAAACTCGTACAAGGAACCAAGGCTATGAATACACACTCTGTGTTTCACTCTCTGCCTAAACCATGCCCCTTGCATCCCAATATATAGGCCCTCTAGAAAACTGGCCATAACTGGCTGTATGTATCTACATACAAATAAGGTTGACATTTTCAACCTTCTAGGCAACTGACCCAATCAATCTCGTCCAACTCAGCATAGCAGTTTCCTCCCTCAACCGTTTATCTATGTCTGACATACTCAGTTGGACAATCCCCAACTGCTAGGAACTGCCCAATAACCGCTATAAGCAATACACCATATCTGTATAACCTATTACAACCGAGCATAAGCCACAAGACATATATGAGACAACTGAATATAAGCCACACAACATATCTCAACTGCTCCCCATGTCTCCTCCTTAATTGAATCATCCTTGATAAGCACACCTGCTGCCTACCAAGTGATATGTGGGTGCCTTAGCCTTAGCCATGGTCCACGAGCCACATCTAGTTAAGCCCACAAGTCTGAACCCACATATAAATGTCTCTGAGTGCACGGTGTGCCAAGCTATGCACGCCCGTGCGCGCGTGCTGATGCCCCTTTGTGCGCGCGCACATCTGTAAGCCCGCACGCGCGCCACTGTACACATGCCTTCGATAGTTTTGGGTGTTCCCCTCTTGTGCAACCACCTTGGAGTAGTGCAACACGTGCCCATGCACGTTGGCTAAGCCCTCTAAGCAGTCTATACCATAGCCCAACCGATGTGCACCAACCGACCCCTCTATTCCTTAGGGAAATCAGCACTCTGACAATAGTAAACATCACATGTGTTTGAGGAGTCATAATGGCTTTTCAGGCCCTTCCCAACATCCAAATCGAGTGCCGTCTGCATCCACCATCTTCTATGGACTCAAGGTACCTCCAATAAAGTTGCTAAACCAAAACCCCAAACTTCATTTTTTGCCATATTTATGAAAATGCCACTGGGCTCCCCCTAGTGCACGCTGAACATCGTTCTGAGCATCTTGTGTGCACGCTGAGCATCTTATGCACGCTGACAGCCCATTGAGCATCCTCGTGGCTATTTAACCAGAGCCGAGGTGTTCTCAAGACATGGCATGGCCCTGAATGCCTATGTCTTCCCTTGGACAAATGTCAAGGGGCTAACAAACCACCCCCACCAGAAGAAGTCGACGCCCTCGTCGACTTGTCCAAGTACTCCTTAATCTGTTTCTCAAACTGCCATAATGGCACATTAGTTTCCCAACTTGTCTCTGTTTTACGGTATCCTTTCCACTATACCAAGTAATCAGTTCTACGATTTTTCTTACTCTAACCCTGGGTTCGGTGAGACAAAATCTTCTCCACCTCCTTGTTAAACTGCAATCGAATAACAGGTGGGGCTCTCTTAGCCTGATGTCTTGATGTGTCTGCAGTGTCCTCATGAAAAGGCTTGAGGAAACTCATATGAAAAGTAAGATGGAACTTCAATCGGTCAAGTAATTGTAATCTGTAAGCAACATTCCCAACTTTCTTCACAACTTCAAAAGGACCATCATACTTCTGAACTAGGCCTTTGTGAACAGTCTTGCTACTTATCTTCTTCCAAATCTATGGAGTCAACTTTAACAGAACCTTGTCTCCCACTTGGAACTCTAATGGCCTACTCTCTTTATCTGCATACTTTTTCATCCTTCTAGCAGCCTTGGCAAGGCTGTCCTGTGCCTCTTCCACCATCTTTTGCATAGAACGGGTATATCAGTATGTTGCAGGGCATCTTCCACTAGTCCTCTGCACTGCCACCTCCTGTGGGGTGCGAGGTTGTTGCCCTGTTGCCAACTCAAAGGGACTCATTCATGTTGCTGAAGACCTGTGCAAGTTATAAGAAAACTATGCAGTGTCTAACAACTCCAGCCAATTTTTCTAACTTGCAGTGAAATAGTGCCTCAGGTACTCTTCCAATAACTAATTCATCCTCCCAGTCTGCCCGTCAATTTGAGGATGGTTTGCTATGGAGAACTTCAGTTCAGAACCCATCAAGCCAAATAGCACTGTCCAGAACCTTCTTGTGATACCCCTCGGATCCGAGACACGGGTTGATCAGGCCCAGGCCCAAACCCGAGGGAATATTAAACAATTAATATTTTATAATGAACACGGAATACAAAATAAATTAAGAAATGAAATTAAAGCTGGAAGGAACTAAAAATAGAATCCGCAAAATATTATAATTATTAAAATCCATCAAACCCAAACTCCAAAACTCCATCAGTGTACAACTTGGGAATCCATCTCTAGTGGACCCCTATTACACATCCAAACGGAAGATAGAACAACTGTAATAAACGTCCAGAAATAAAACTATAGAGAGAGCCCTACATCGTCGGAAGAGTGAATAGAGACCTCTGCTCAGCACGAACACGTCTAAGCCTGGAACTGTCGTGTACCTGAAAAATAGAAGTGGGTCAGGCCCACGCGCAAGTTCTATACTACTACAATCCAAACAGAGGCCCGATACGCATGTACATCCTAAACAATTCAACAATAGCTAATAGTCCGTAAATATATATATAGTCACACTAAAGGACTCTCACTGGACTACAGGCCGGTCTCAACCTGAATAGAGGTAACATGCTAAAACGTACACGAAGTGGGCATATGTACCTATACCTAAACAGAGTACACCTCCAACCATCGTAGCCAACTACACATCTCGATGCATATACGCTCCCTAGCCATCGGTCCTGAGGCTCAAGCTCATACCGAGGCACCATAACAGTACATATATAAAATCCATCCAAAATCCCTGGTATTGCCGCTCAACAAGTAGTTGCCATGACAATACAAATCCACGGGACTTAACTTTTAGTTAATCCCATCCTTATTCCAAGTAGGTGGGTAATGGTATTGTTTTAAAAACCAAACCCATCCTTAGTATGCCACCGTCCCATATCGGTGCATACTTTCCAATCCTCCAGTAGTCAATAATACCAATAAATCAAGTATATATCAACTAAATTCCAACATCCAACATTCAATGTTAGCAGTGATAAAATAAGCATTGATAAACAGAGTCACAACAACAACATATACATGCCCAATTTAAGTTGTTCCCTTTAGTCTGATATAAAGACAGAATTAATTAAAACTTCCATTTAACACCTTACAAATGACATACAGATATGTAGGGTATCTATCACAAAATCCTAACCTCCACAGTTGATACTAACTATGATAATGTAAGCATCAAAACAATATTCACAGTATGTATGTAGACATGCTCAAATTATAGTGTTCCACAAAACTGATCTAGTGTTAAACTCAAATCCTCCTAATATTTAAGTTCCAACAGTTGCTATTACAGAAGTTAAGATAGCTATCATCTAGACCCATCCTTCCAATAATTTATACTAGCAGTGGTAAGGAAAAACGTGAACCACAGAACCACAATGCATCCACAAACATGCTTAGTCTAGGTTGAACAAGCATACAACACTACTGTAACTACCAGTTTCATAGCAAAACAGATATCATTTTAGTTTGGTTTAATCTTCATTAATCCCGGAATCATTTAAGAGTGCAAAGAGTATAAAGCCTAAGGGAAAGAGTAAGGATAGAATTTTGCCTCAGAAACTTTTGTTCAAAGTTTCAACGTCGTCTTCTTAAAAAATCCCGGCGAGTTCCAAAACCCGGTTACTGTTCACGGGTACGAAACACTATTCCCGAACTCAAAATCTGATCTCCACCGTTCAGATTGTGCGACACTGAGTCATGAACCTATCCTCCAAATTTCAGCTCGATCGGACCATGGACGAAGCAGGATCGGATGTTTGATGAAATCTGGGCAGAATGGAAAAAACCTGTGCGACCCAGTTACTGTTCATGAGTACGAATCACTGTTCCTGAGGTCAAACTCTAATCTCCACCGTTCAGATTGTGCATCACTGAGTCATGAACCTCTCCTCCAAAATTCAGCTCGATCGGACCACGGACAAAGCTGGATCGGATGTTTGATGAAATCTGGGCAGAATGGAAAAAAACCTGTGCGACCCAGTTACTGTTCACGAGTACGAATCACTGTTCCTGAGGTCAAACTCTGATCTACACCGTTCAGATTGTGCGTCACTGAGTCGTGAACCTCTCCTCCAAAATTCAACTCGATCGGACCACGGACGAAGCGGGATCGGAGCTTTGATCAAACCTTGGCAGAATGTGAAAAACTGCGTTTTTCCTTTTCCACTTCCACAAAACGTGTGCTTTGTTAAAAAAAAACCCTACACAAACGTCTACCTTATACTTATAGAGTTTTCCTAAACCCTAGGTTCATTTAAGTCCAACTCACAATCCTAACCGGCCCATCCAATTAACGTAGAAACCTACGACGGTTATAATATAAAACCCTAATTTATACTGTAATTAAAACCCTAGTTAGATGTATTTACCTAATTACCCTATTCACCATTAAATATTTAACAAATAATTTAATTGAACAAAATAATAATTAGTAAACCCAATTAAACCAAATAAGACACACATAAAATAAGACACACATAGAATAATTAAACCAATTACACTTAAACCATTAATGCCAATCAAATAATTAAAACACTAACAAGTAATTCCAATCAAATAACTAAACCAATTACACTTAAACCATTAATGCCAATTAAATAATTAAAACACTAACAAATAATTCCAATCAAATACTAAAAATAAATATCATTTAAATAAATTAAATCACCACAAAAGAAAACAATTAAGCACCTAATAAAAAAATAATAACACATAATCAAATAAAATGGACTTAAATAATAAATTAAATACCATTAAAAACCAGGAATATCCTTTTTAAAATTAGGGGTATTACACTTCCCGTGAATCTGGTGTCACGATCACTAACAATATCCTCAGGCAAGCCAAAATATTTCACCACAAACTTATGAAACAAAGCAGCAGCAACTTTTATTGGGTATGCATGTGGTGTAACAATGAAAATTGCAAATTTAGATAATCTATCTACTACCACAAAAATAGATCACATATATTCCACTTTAGGAAAACCAAAAATGAAGTCCATTGAAACTGATTGCCATGGACGCTCTGGCATGGGTAAAGGTTGCAGTAGCCCTGCCACCTTCTTCCTCTCATGCTTATCTTTCTGACAGACCAAGCAAGTCTTGACATATAACTCTATATCATCCTCCATCTTGGCCAGTAGTATGATCTGGATATCAACACCAGCATTCTGTCTACCCCTGGATGTCCAGCCCACTGAGGATCATGCATCTCCCACATTAGTTCCTGTTTCAGCCCTCCAACAGGAACATTTAATCTACCTCCTTTGGCACAGAGTAGATCATCTTCAATCCAATACTTTCTAACTTCACCATCAGCAACTTATTGCTTAGGTTTCTGATAGGCATTGTCGGACTGGGATTACTCTTTGATTATGTCAAGGAAATCAATATACACTATTGTAAACGACGCCACATACTCCTGCACTTCTTTCCTACTCAAGGCATCAGCAACCTGATTCTGCTTCACAGGTCTGTAAACCCACACAAAGTCAAACTCCCCTAGAAACTCCTGCCAACAAGCTTGCTTTGGAGTAAGCTTCTTCTGTGTCTTGAAGTATGTGATACCCCTCGATTCTAGAGCCACGGGTGATCAAGTCCGAGCACAGAATCAAGGGATACCAAACAATCAATATATAAATAAGTAGGAATAAAAATTGAATTAAGAATAAAATAACAAAACGCTGAAAGAATTCTAAAATAAAAATCCTCAACTTAAAATAATAAATTAATATCATTTAAATCTTTCAAATTTGTACAACTCGGGAATCCATCTAGTGGACCCCTAATAATTCCAACTGGTAAAACATTTACAGAATTAAAATCCAAAACCAAAATAAGAAAGAAAATCCTATGTAGTAAGAAGAGTAAGTGACCGTATCTGCATCACCACGATCAAGCCCTATGCTTGGTATTCACAAATACCTGAAAAATAAAGGTGGGTCAGGCCCATATGTAAGTTCCATCCTACTACAATCCGTACATAAACCCGATATGCAGATACAACTTAGATAGCTCGGCAATATCTAAAATAGTCCATATATATATATACACACACTATAGGATGCTCACTAGCCTATAACATAGTTCAACCTGTGTAGAATGTGACATAAAAACACGCTTTCCAGCGTCCAAGTACCTAGACTTACCAGGGAACATCAGCTATATCTAGCTACCCAACCTTTGCGATATATGCACCCTAACCATGATCAGGAGACTCAAGCTCGTATCACGGTACCATAAGTATATATATATAAATTCCCATCCAAAACCAATGTTATGCCGGTCAATAATTCGTCGCCAAGACACGACATATAATTAGGATTTAAATGTTTTAATTAAGTCCCTATCCTTCCTAATGCAGAAAAATAACAAACATCCGTTATGTCGTTTAACTTGTTTTAGTTGACAGGACATGCATCCATGTAGGATTTAACTGTTTTAGTTAATGCATTCCGTATGTATGAAGGGGTAGGACTTAGCATTTTGATCTAATCCATCCCTGATATGTCACCGTCCCATACCGGTACATATAATACATATGATTCATGTACAATGCAGAATCACTCAAACATCCAATCCATCCAAAACCAAACATAATAGAAATCAATTATAGACAAGATCCTATTATGCATCCAGTATATGATTATATTCATAATGAAAACTCCTTTTAAAATTGTTAAAACAATAAACAATTTAATCCATCTATTTCCATATAATTGACAGAACAAGAATTTATAACAGTTCAGCAATTACCATTCATAGCATGATATAATGATTATCAGAATTATAAACTGAGCAACATTATACTAGAAATTCCAACCAATCCTTCCATACTAGTTCACTTGAATTAATACAACAAGACTAACAATTAAATCCTACTAAATCCCTGACAGCATGCCAATTCGTGTATAGATTTCATGCTACCCATAACCACAACCTAACCAACATTCCTGAGACTTAAGTATGTCTTAGATATCATTGATATAAAATCCTAAAAATCCTTTTTATATCAAATCATTTAATTTGCTAAAACGAATAGCAACTCAATCCTCCTTCCTCTCGGACAGCATGCGCATTATATGATTAGGTTTCATGACGCCCCTTAGGATTAGTTCCCTAGCATAAACCAATTATTTTAGGGTTTTATCAAGTTAATTTTAAACATTTAAAACCCCACAACATTTTCCAAAAATTCCATTTAAGCCCCTTAACTCAGAAACTTATCCGAAAACACCCCGTAGGGGTTTTATTCAAGGGAGCCGGCTCCCCCACCATGGGAGCCGGCTCTAACACTTCCAGAGCCGGATCTCCTCCATGGAGAGCTGGCTCTCACTTCATGGGAGCCGGCTCCCACACTTAGGGAGCCGGCTCTCCCCATGAGAGCTCCCTCTGCTTCGTCTCTACTTCGTCCGGTGATCTTCTGTGCTTTCGGCGAAGTTCAACTTCCCTGTCCCAAATATTTTTAACATACCTAGGGTTCAATTTAAGTTCTTATTGTCCTAGAAACTCCTCTCCCTCCAGTATGAATTAATCGACAAAAATCTAAACTAAAAACAAAAACAGTTTATGTTACCTCTGTTCGTCTTCCTTGATTCCGGTAAAGTTCTAACCTTTGTTCCAAAGTTTCCTTAAAGTTATTAAGATTCAAGATAAGTCCCAATAGTCCTAGAACACCTCAATTTTAGTTTTGAATTGATTTACAAAATTTTAAAACAAACACAGACCAGTTTAAGCAAGAAACCGTTTTCAGTTAAATAAATATAACACAAGTTACAGTCCGGTGAAACATGCATCAACCATCCATTTTAAGAGTCGAATTAAACCCTGGAGTCTATAAAGAATGCACAGAACACAAGTTTACAGGAAAGAGATAGATTGAAACTTGCCTCTAGGTTTCAGTTTGAAACCTTTCGCCGTCTCTAAATTGCAGAATATCCAAGACTGTATTTTCCCCCTCTGATCACCGTTCCCTTCCTCTACTACTTCATGATTTCATCCAGAAGCAACTCCCTAATAAATCTCTCAAGACCCTCACTGTGTATCTCTCTTCACATCCCAAAGCCTTTGTTTTCCTCACAGGTTAATACTACGTGAATAAGGTTTTCTCCCAAAACCCTTGCAACATATATCGTTCTATATATATAGACTCTTCTGAAACCCTAATCCTAAGTCCAGCCCAACTACAAGTCGACTATCCTATTTATATCAATTAAAACCCTAAACCTAAAACATACACAAACGCAGTATTAAATAATTACATCATTTACAATTAACTAAAATAAGTAATTAATAACATGTAAACCAAATAACCAAAGGAAAATAACTAAATAACTTTAATTAACTAAATCATTCCAAACACATAAACAATTAAATTAAAACAATAACAATGAACAAGTAATTTAAATACACACAATTAATCCATTAGGAAAACAAAATAACTAAATCACATAATTAAATCAATTAATCAATAAAAAACAAAATTAAAAACCCATTTTATCCTTTTGAAAACTAGGGGTATTACAAAGTAGGTATTGGCCACGTTGTCAGTCACTACTGTAAACTTGGTACCCAATAAATAGTGTTTCTATGTGTCAAGACTGTATATCACCGCAGTCATTTCCTTCTTATGAGTTGAATACCTCTGCTCAACATCCTTAAGCTTCCTGCTTTCAAAGGCACAGGGGTGTCCCTCCTGGACTAGGACCCCTCCAATTGCTCTGTCAGAGGCATTAGTATGCACTTCAAATGGCAAACCGAAGTCAGGCAGTCTCAAAACTGGTTTTGTAGACACTTCCTGCTTGAGTGTCTCAAAAGCTTTCTGGCACTCCTCAAACCAAACTCACTGTTTGTCCTTCTTTAGCAAGTCCATTAAAGGACTGGCCTTCTTAGAATACCCCTTGATAAACTTTCTATAGTAGTTTGCCAACCCAATAAAAGATCTCAACTTTGTAACTTTAGTAGGTACAGACCAATCAAGAATAGCTTTCACCTTTCTCTCATCCATTCTGACATGGCCTTTACTAATCCAATGTCCCAAAAACATCACTTCTTGGCAACAAAACTCACACTTCTCCTTCTTGACATATAACTAAAACTCCTTCAGTTTTGAGAAAACCAATCTCAAGTGTTTTAAGTGATCTTTCAAAGACTCACTATAGACTATTATATCATCCTAATAAACCACAACAAAGCGATCAATATAGTCATAAAACACATTATTCATTAAGTTGCAGAAGGTTGCTGGGGCATTAGCTAGCCCAAACAGCATTACAAGAAACTCATAAAACCCATAACGAGTTACATATGCAGTTTTGGGTTCATTTCCTTCTGCTATATGCACTTGCCAGTAGCCGGCACACAGATCTAACTTAGTAAAGTAGGATACTCTTGACAACATGTCAAATAAATCTGCAGCATTGGGCACTGGGTATTTGTTTTTCACAGTCACCTTATTCAGAGCCCTATAGTCCATATACATCCGCATTGAGCCATCCTGCTTCTTTTGGAACAACACTGGCGCGTCATACGGTGCCTTGGATGGTTGAATGTATCCAAACTCAAGTAACTCATCTAACTATTTACGCAGTTCAGCCAATTCTGAAAGCGCCATCTGGTATGGGGCCTGAGCAGGAGCCCTAACACTTAGCTCTAACTCTATCTTGTGATTAACAACACATCAAAGGGGCAACTGCTTGGGTAGTTCTGGTGGCATCACTTCTACAAATTCCTCAAGAATTTCAGTAACAGAATTTGGAACTTCAACAAACTGGCCCGGTTTGATCTCTATCAGGGCTACAAGAAAGGTAGAGTCTCCCCTCTTCAAACCTATTTTCACTTGTATTGCAGAGATCATTTCGATGCCATACTTACGCTCTTCCTTCTTCTTGTGCCCATAAAGAGCCACTGATGGAATGAAGCACGAACAACCTAGTTCACCAATAAAAATTCCTCCCAAATATGGCACAACTGCAACTTTGGCTTTCACAAAGAAATCATTCCCAATGATTAGATCAAAATCATCTAAGGGTACAGCCATAAGACTAACTATGCCCTCCCAACAACCAACTTTCATAGAAGTGGTAGCCATGCCTAAGATAGGCTTGGCTTCAGCATTCATAACCTTTATCTTATTAGCATGACTAATTAACTTTACATTAAAGTTGCTTACTTCCCTCTTCGCAATAAAGTTATGAGAGGCCCCTGTGTCCACTATAGCCAACACTTCCTTGCCATTCAGAGTCACTTAAATGAACATGAGCCCTTTCTAATCCAAGGACTGCTCTTCAGTAAGAACATTCAGCAACTGCAGAGGATTGACTCTAGTTGGACCCTCTGAGTCTAAGTCTCCTTTTGAATCAGCGACAATAGTACTCAACTTCTCCCTCTTGGGACAGTCCCTAACACTGTGGGGACCATTGCAGATGAAACAACCAAAGTTGGGCTTAGTCCCACTGCTACTCCCTTTGTTGTTGTAATCTGCCTTGGCCTTGACAAAGCCACTGCTTTTATCCTTCTTCTGGTTCTTGTCCTTCCTCTTGTCTTTGAACTTGAAGGACTGGCCTTTGTCTTTCTTCCCCTCCTTGGACTTCTTCTTATCTTGTGTGGTAGATCCAGTCATCTTGAAATCTACAAGACCATCTGTTGCTGTCATGGCAGTAGGAAGGTCCCTCATACATTGCCTACGGAGTTTTGCCTGAGCCCATGGTTGCAATCTGGACATGAAATTGAACAATTTGTCCTCCTCTGACATATTTCGAATGTCCAGCATCAATGAACTAAAGTCCTTCACATAGTCACGAACTATGCCTGTGTGCTTTAATTTCTTCAGAGATTCCCTTGCAATCCATGCTGTGTTCTGAGGCAGGAATTGATCCTTCAATTCCTTCTTTAGGGTTTCCCAAACTTCAAATCGAGGCCTGCCCACAGAAGCATCGTCCTCTATACGCCACCATAGTTTTGCATCACCAGACAGCTACATGCTTGTAATGGTTACCTTTTCGCCATCAGGGATCAGGGCAGCCTTGAAATACTACTCCATATCCCAAAGGAAATTCTCCAACTCTTTGGTATTTCGGGTGCCACTGAAAGACTTGGGATCCGGCACCTTGATCTTTTATGACAGAGGATCACCACTGCCTTTGGAACTCATATGAATGGCCATTTTCACCAGGGACACTTCATCTTCAAGGTCTTTCAGGTTCTTCTTGAAGATGTCTGTCAGCGACTCAACATCTTCAGAGATACGGGTCAATTGTTCTTTGGTGGCCTGCATGAAATCACCAAAACCCTTCAGGATCAGTCTTCAAGATGTCCACTTCAGAAGCCAAGTTTTCGATTTGAGCAGCAAGACTTTCTGCACCATCTTGTGTCTTTGTTTCTATAGGAAAACCCACAAAGTCTTCCAAACGGGAAACTCTCTCACGATTATTGCCTCTAGCCATCGTAGAACGAGGCTTTGATACCAATTTTTATAGGTCAAATCATGCCACAAATTTTTCTCTTTGTAATGGCACTTGGGGCCACCAAGTCTCAGCCAACACACAACACAATACACACAATACAGGAATGTAAAGAAGGCATACACAATTTACAAGGACAAGCCCCAACCTTTGCTCATATTAAACATACTACAAAGGAACACAAACTCGCACAAGGAACCAAGGCTATGAATACATACTCTGTGTTTCACTCTCTGCCTAAACCATGCCCCCTGCATCCTAATATATAGGCCCTCTAGAAAACTGCCCATAACTAGCTGTATGTATCTGCATATAGATAAGGTTGACATGCCCAACCTTCTAGGCAACTGACCCAATCAATTTCGTCCAACTTAGCATAGCAGTTTCCTCCCTCAACCGCTTATCTGTGTCTGACATACTCAGTTGGACAATCCCCAACTGCTAGGAACTACCCAATAACCGCTATGAGCAATACACCATGTATGTATAACCTATTACAACCGAGTATACGCCACAAGACATATATGAGACAACTGTGTGTGTGTGTGTATATATATATATATAATTGAATTTAAAATGTACAATGGATAGAGATTCTTATAAACTCAGTTCTAAAATCCTCTTCTTATCACATGAAAATCATTTTTGGACATGTTCAGGGACATAAAATATAGCAGAAAACATGCATATGCACACAAAAAGAATGGTAGACTGATAAACAAAGATGATTCTTTTGTAATTTAGTAGAATTAAATTTACAACTTTAAATAATGACACCTTGTTATATCATAAAACAAAATATAAAATATACTTTAAAATTAAAAATTAAATTAAAAACATTTACTATAACTTTTTAGAAAGTTTGAGAGTATTTTTAGAACTTGTAAAGTTTGATTGTATTAAAAAAAAAAAAAAAAAAAAAAAAAAAAAAAAAAAAAAACTCAAACATCGACAAACATTGTTAAAAAATGAAATATTATTGTATCATAAATATAAAAGAAACTTAAAAGAATAGTTTTAAAATAAATATTCAAAAACATTTCCCAACACACGTGCAAAGCACGTTTGGTTATCTATATTAATTTTTTTGTTCATCTGTTTTTTACCTTTGGTATTTTAAAAGGATGAAAGAAGAAATTTTTGCTTGCTTGATGCTTGTATTCGGATTTTATATATCTTTTTTGTTACTTAGTATCTTTAACAATGAAAGATTTCATGTAATTTCTTTTTGCTGCATTTTTTTACAAACCAAGGGGGGCATTGTCGTTATTTATTTGGCTATTAATTGTTGTGTTCCTTTGTATGGTCTTTTGATTCTTATTTTCAACTGAACTTTGCCATCACTTAAATAAATGTATTTTTTTTTCCTTATCAAGTGAAGTGAGTAAAAAAAAACAAAGAGAGGAAAGAAAGAAAGAAATATTATATATGTAGTAAAATATAAGCCTAAAGAGAAAAATGAATAAACTAAAAGAGAGTAAACTCTTTATTCACTTGCCTATCTCCACTCAGACCATACAAGATACATTGGTATTTTTATAGGCTCCAAAAGTAGCTTCATGTGCCAGCTAATAATACACCCATCATACAAGATACATTTGGGATCCATTAGAATAACATCCACAATACGTCTCATTAAAATCTTGCTAAAAAAAATTTTAGTGGGATAAAAACTTAGCAAAGAGTATAATATTTTTATATATCTGAAAATGGTATTGTATAAATTATAACTGTCTCATTAAAATCTTGTCAAGAAAAAGTATTGTATGCCAATACTTTTTCAATTTAGTGCTCCCCTCATTTATATAATTGTTGTATTACTTCAAATATTTTGACCAACTACTCACCTCATAAATATGATTGTTGCATTTTTGGTAACCTGCCTCAAGTTAAGGGTAATTCAGATTTAGCTTACCTTATCCATCAAATTGGTTATGACAACACAATTCACTGTTCCCTTAGATGCTCGAGATCTAATTATGGTTTTATAGCATTTCTAAACTCAAGCTTCCACTATCACTTTTTCAAAAAAAAAAAAACTTAAAATTGGATAGAAACTTTAAAATTATAGTAAATACTCTTTTTCAAAAAAAAAATAAAAATAAATAATATGTAAATATGTGATAGAGTTTTATAGAAAATCTCTTCTAAAAACTCATTTTAAAAAAATCAATATGTAAATATGTGATAGAGTTTTATAGAAACTCCCTTATAAAAACTCTTTTTAAAAAATAAATTAATATAGGATATAAAGTCAAAATTGAAAAGAAATTCAAAATTGAATTGAAACTCTTTATTAGTATAGAGATATAGATATCTTTGTACTTTTAATAATAATAAAAATATAGATATTCATGTGATTGTCCAAGCAAAGCAAATACCATGTCTCTACTTGCAGTGAAATTGGAGTGGTACAAATTTATTACTTTTTCTTTTATATAAAAGTATTAGATTTGGTAATTAAAATAAGACGTGTTTAATTATTATTGGTCCACAATTTATTACCTTTTCTTTTATATAAAATTATCGGATTTGGTAATTAAAATAGTACGTGTCCAACTATTATTAGTCCACATCAACAGTGAGTATGTTGTAGATCCTCAGTAGTGAGGACCTAAGTACTATTCTCTTTTATATATGTTACCAACTATTTCATTTTTTTTTGTTCTGTTTCAAACATTATTTAATTTAAAACAATACTTAGGTCTTCACTAGTGAAGAAGATCTATAACATACTCACCGCTTAATAATAAATGAAGACGTCCTATTTTAATTACCAAATTATAGATAAATTAAATCACCATATTTAATTTGATAAGTGAATACCAATTACCATCTTTGATTTGGTATGTTATAAACCTAATTATTGTTCTTTCATTTGTACTAGTTGTAAAGTCTCCCTCATATATGGACAACTTTAAAATAACTTAAATATTAATGATTTTAATTGATTGACATTGCTTTATTGAGTGATACAATAATAGTGCATCCACTGTCTTGGTTGAAGGCACGAGTATTATTTTGTCACTCTTTAAAGAAATTATCCATTTTATGAAAGTTAATTCATGTTTGCAAATGTTTTGGTTTTAACCTAAAAATTGAAAAAAAGAAAAAAAGTTGCATCAACTGATTCCTTTATTCTCAATATTCTTAAGGATTGATTTGATTCGGATTCTGGTTATATATATATCTTCTTCTTTTTTATATATTTTTTTCTAAACATTTTATATCCTTTCTCATAAGGTTGTGACATTATATTCTATTTTAAATTATGAAAACGTAAATATTTAATTTTGATTCTCGATAACTGGTACACATAAATTTCGAAATTTTGAATTTGCAATAAAAAAACAAATAGTAGACAAATAATAAAATTTATTGATTTTAAGATAAATGGATACAATCCTATGTGGATTTTTACAAAATTAAAAAAAAACCCTCTTATTCGACCACCTTGGCAGTCCGATTCAAAGGATGCGAGAGCTTAGCCTCGAATCGGCTTAAAACTACAATGAAGAACGGCACATTAATGATGAATCTGTGATTTTTGTGGTTGAAACTTCAACGTAGAACCATACACTAATGGCGTGCTTATTGTTCTTCTCGTTCGAAGATTTAGAGGTTTGAGTGTTGGATGTAGAATCCAATAGAGCTTCAGTTAGAGACCGAGAGAGATTCAGTACTCTATGAATGTTGGGAATAGGAAGAATTTAGCAGAGCTTCACTACCTTCACTTTTTGAGTCATCCTTAAAGTCCACACCCCTGCCTCTCTATTTATAGACTCAATAGAGGGTGGAAATTGTAATTTACTTTTCTCTTGATAAATTATCCTATTAATGTATATAATTATATATAATTGTATATAATTGCCTTTTATTAGTTATAATTATCCTTTAATAATTATCTTTTGGCCCATTTTTGATTGGGTTGGATTTTTGAATAATTTGACTTGATATTGGATTTTTGAATAATTTGACTTGATATGGGTTGGATTTACACGTCAAATTGTGAGGAATTCAATATAAATTTTTCTCCGTCTACACATCATGTGTAGAAGTTGATGAGAAACCAACCAAAATTCTATTTCATTAGTTTAAAATGGCCTAAATATTATTGGTCTATTATTATTGTAAAAGATCTATTTTTTTTTTTTTTAATATCATATATCATTTCAAAGGCACAAAGGCCAAGCCAACAGCAGTACAGAGATAAAAAACAAAGTTAGAAAATGCATACAAATTATGAAGCAAAGCAATAAAATGAAGAACAGACTTCAAATTTGTAGAAAAAAAAGAGCCTAAAACTCTACAACGAAATCATCATGGGAGAAATGCAATTAACTGAATGACTCAAAAATCAAACCATCATCAAGATAATAGCTCTAAACTTACAATTACAAAATAATTCCCGTATCTATATGGTCTCTGTACAGGACATCAATTTTGTTTTATTGTGATTACAACTTCTTGGTGTTGGAAAACTTGCAAGTTTTAAAAACTTTTCGAGAGATTTTGATTCATAGATCTTGATTCATCACATTGAGACAAATTTTATGTAAAAATAAAATATGATGTATCATTCAATTAATAAATTGAATACTTATATTAAAGGTCTGATTAAATCTTTAAATCTTTCCTCTAAAGTGAATGTTCTCACTTATTGTAGATCCCTTAGCAAAATGCCTTCTCCTTAGATTTCCATCTTCTTGGTAATTGTTTTGCCTTTAGGAATCACTCATAAGCCCTCATGAATGACCTTGGAAACTAGGCTTGTGGGAGCCTCCATCAGATGAGAACATTAACCCTAATTTTCTATAAAGGGAAAATAGATTCGTTTTTCCTTCTTCCAAAAAAATCACCCCTAAAATATATATAGACCATGTATATATATAGGCAACATAAAGATAAAGAAAAGGAAATAATAAATTCTTCTTAATCTCTAATTCACATGTCTCAAATCTAATAGGATTCCAATATTAAGTTAGGCTATGAGTGAGAATCATTTGAGCTTATTATCTTATTGGCTACAATGAATTAATAATTGGCCCGGTCCATGGACCCAATTCAATTAATTCATAAATTAATTTCTACTCCACTAAAATAAATTAATTGAACTCCAATTAAATAATAAATAACCTCTAAGTCAATGTTGCACTTTGACCCCTCTATGCATAATTAGTTATCGGATAAATAAAGCTATCAATCCGATTACTTAATTAATATATTTATTTTGGTACCATTGATTATTTCTGACTCAATCACAATAAAACATTTGTTTGACAAAAATAATAATTTAAATAAATAAATATATAATAAATCATTTTGTCTAAAAACACACGAAGGCCTTCGAATTTACTTTGTGATCAACCATAATCAATACAAAATAAATGCAAGTAGTAATGACGCAAAAATTTGAAAATATAACCCTCTAACTATTAATTACACAATTACCCAAAGTGTCAGTCTAAGGATCCCGAAGTATCCGCCAAATAAATCAAAGTAATTATTAATTAATAAAAGAGTTTATACTTTTCTCATGCTTAAGAGTCAAATGCAATGACGGTGATAGGGAGTAATTGCATACGACGGCTCTCGCAATATATCTTAACCTAACGCGGATCCAGTTCAAGTCTTAATTAATTATGAGTCCATCCATAATTACCAACTATAAACAATTTATGATTATTATTTATATTTATATATTGATCGCCATCACATACATGTATAAATATCTCTTGTAATCAAGTGGACACTATTAATTCTATAATGAATCGAAACATAATACATTGAATTCAGCAATTGTATAAAGCATAAATATTTCAGAAATGTCAGGAACATATGTCACTATAATCCAAATAAGAATTTGCTATGCCAGGGCATATAAATCCCAACAGCTCCCACTTGCCCTCATAGCCAATTCAAATTGTATCTAACTCCAGTGTTATCCAGATGATGATCAAAATTATTGATCAATGACACATTTGTTAATAGATCAATAAAGTTGTGTTCTAATGCAATATTCTAGCTACGAGTACATTTTCTTGCTGGATAATATCATGTAGAACATGATACTTCCTCTCAGTATACCTTGTTCCTCTATAGAACCTTGGGTTATTGGATTGGACTACTTCTGCACTATTATCGCAATATAGCTCGATAGGCAGGCTAGTAAGCTCCACAACCTTTAAATCAGTGAGATCAAACCAAAAGGCTTTCTTTGCTTCCTTTAAGGCTGCAATGAACTCCACCTTTAGGTTTAAGTCAGCAGTTGAAATCTGCTTAACAATCTACTAACTGATTTCCCTTCCATTGAGTGAACATACACTAAGTCATGAACCTTATATAACTGATTTAAAATCAGAACTATCATACCTGACTGGAACCACATCATCACATCCATAAGTAGTTTTCCAAGACTATCCCTACCATGTAGCGGATGTCCTATTTGGTATAAACCATGGCATATATGAGACTCCCATATGCCGAAACATATTGTTCCAGTCTCATTTGCTCAATCTCCTTTGATAGTCTTGGAAAACTACTTACTAGAGAGAACAATCCATGTCGATAACGCAAGAACTCATTCTTTGAGTTTTGCACACCAAACCTGGTAAAAACTTTATTAATGTAGGATTATTAAGATAAGCCTATTTTCCTTTTAACCTGATCTTGCAAAACCTTGATCCTAGGAATATAGCTTACATCTTGAAGATCCTTCATTACAAAATAATTGAACAACTACCTCTTTAATGATGATAAAGCTTCCATGTCATTCTAAATGAGTAGGATGCCATCAATTTATATATAATTAGAAAAATAATGACATTTCCTTATATACTCATGCTTTAATCACTAAGAAATCTTTTGGTATCCTTTTGTAGATTAACTTGCCTTCCATAGGTATCACCCTACTAGAAAGTTCTACAAGATCCCAGAATTTATTAGAATACATAGATTCTAACTCTGATTTCATAGCAACTCGCCAAAACGATCTGTATCCATATCGGTTCACGCTTCCGTGTAGCTTACTGGGTCTAACTCATGTTTAACAGGGATGTCCATAAAGGTATCACCTAGTCAGATTGGATGATAATCCTCCCACTACATCAATGTACCGATGCAGGAATCTGTGTACTAGATAATACTGACGCATTAATAGGGAATTCATCTATAATTCTTAATCTCTATAATAAGTGTGTTCATCTTGTGGTACAATTGGTACTAATATCATATTCTCTAACGTTATGCTACTAGGTATATGATTCATAATATGATCCTCCTATTGAGAAACAGTGAGTGTAAACAATAAACTTTTATCATTGTGATCATAAACTAATTCGTCCTAGTGCCTTTAGAGTAGCTAACAAATCAATCATGTATATGATCTGTTTCCAACTTACTTGTCCATATCAAGCGCACATGTGCAAGACTACCCCATATGTGCATATGGTTTAAACTAAGATTTAGTAAAAAACACAGCTTAAACGGTATCCTTGAGATAGACTAAGATGGAATGTAGTTCATAATATGCATCGATATCGTCAAGCTAAACTTTAAAATTAAAGAGATAATGAAGCATAACTGATCATAGATCTAAACATGTTAAGCGGAATTTTGTTATTCCTATTTGACACCTAAATCCATTTAGCGTCAATTGCGGAAAATTGGTACACAACACCCTCATTAACCATATAGTCTTTGCACTATCCCAAGAAATACTCATATCCACGATTAAATCGAAATGTTTTGATAAGTTTACCTAATCTGTGCTCCACATCAGTCTTGGCACTCTCGGAATATACCAAAAGTTTAAGACTTGTGTCGCAACAGGTAAATTTATCCAAAACGTGAGTAATCTTGCTTGGATGTTCATAAGACCACACATGTCCATGTGTATCGACTCCAATTGTTCTTTATGTCTATTTTATTTGGCTGATTAAAGCCCTTAGGGTTATCTATCATTCAAAACAGGATTCACAAGTTTGGTTTAGGCTCTCATGCCTCACTAGGTTATAAACCTTCTTTGACCATTCTTTGAATCTCATTGTGATTGATTACAACCCAAAAATAGACACTAAAAATACAATGAGTTAGGAATACCAAATTTTCTCTTAACATTCAATCTAGAAAATGCAACATTAGTATCTACATCCTGCAAATTTAATGAGCTTGTGGTTATAGTATATTAACCATCTTTCAATGCATCAGATATAATCGCACATCTATTCAATTTGATAAAACCAGTTTTACAAAATAATAACTCAATTTTTATAAACTAAAAGTGAAACAAGAATTAGATTGCGTCTAATATCTGTGCATAAAGATAGTTCTCTAATACTCATATCCTCATACTCTCTAATTTCAGATGTAATACTCCCACTGACTTAGCTAAAACCTTTGCATTAGGTCAAAAGACAAATATATATCCATATCATCGAGGCTTCTGGATTCCTGAAATCCTTGCAATGAATTGTAAACATATTTAGTGGCTCCAGAATCTATCCATCGGGAATTAATAGATACAACCACATAACATGACTCAATTATTAAATATACATTTTCCTATGCCACGTCATTTCTTAGACAGTTCATCCTTCAGTGTCTTAGTTAGCGGCAAAAGAAATAGTTTCCTTCGCCCTCAACCTACACTGCCTTATTCCCTTTAACCTTTTGAATACCCATGTTTTGTGCTACCCTAGTCCTATTATCATCCTTCCTCTTTCCTTTGCCCTTCCACTTGGGCCTAGAAAAAGATGATATAAACTAGGTTAGATTGATAGGAACGCCCATACTTTTGATTATCCCTTCATCTGTTACCAATTCTATAAAAATATTAGTGAGTGTGAACTCAAACTGGTTCCTTATTTAGTTCACTCTAAAAGAGTTAAATGAGTTTGGTAACAAGACAATAATCATGTCAACTTAAAACTTACCACCCAAGTCAGCCTCATTGACCTCCAGTTAAATTTTTAAATAATAAACAATCATTTTCAAAATATGATCTCTTATCGGAGTTCCTTAGACTATCTCAATGGTAATCAAGTCTGACACAGTACTAAGGCATAAACTCTATCTAATCTCACCAAAACATCTCATTGATTTTTAACATGATGCTTGAAGAAAATAAAATAATGCAAATGTTAGCTTTGGAGCTTATTCGAGATAAATTCTAGAATATTG
This sequence comes from Cornus florida, assembly GCF_030987335.1. Lineage (NCBI taxonomy): Eukaryota > Viridiplantae > Streptophyta > Magnoliopsida > Cornales > Cornaceae > Cornus > Cornus florida. Next base: position 35,294,572 of record NW_026775574.1, on the reverse strand, counting down.
TATCAAGTCCTATCATTTGCCTTATTTCACTTATTAAAAGTATTAATGTTCTCTTGGGTATCTTAAAGTAAAAGGATTAGGTTTAGGAGTAGTAACTATATTTTGTACCACTACGTTGTGAATAAAATATCTAAGTTTCTTTTTTCCAGTAAATAAAACTGAGGTCCAAATACATTGAATATGTAAGCAAGTAGATAAAATGATTAGACATAATATCTGAATATAAATGCATTTATACAATATGTAAGGTGAATTATTAAAACTATCATGCATATTTAAAATTAAAATGAGTTTGTTAACCGCATAATATAATAAATCTCAATAGAATAAGATTTTATTATCACTATCGGTGAACATTCCCTTTTAATTAATGTGGGTCCCTCAACTCCGTAGCATAATAAATCACACAATCAATACGTCAATAACTTATCTTGATGGAGGAGTTCATTATTACTATTGTTGGGATTCATTTGCTATTAGGTGAGCACTTCCATTAAAATAATATGTGGATCCCTTAACCATTGCATGAAAAATTGGATAACCAATACGCCAATAACTTATTCGGTTGGCGAAGTTCATTAGTGTTATTGGCGGGCAAATCCCATCATCTCCATATCTCTTAAGACAATGCTTTCTCTATCTATATGAAATGATTCCCGATTATTTTTAGCCTTTCTAAAATCACCTAGTGTAAACCACTCCGTTGAAGAGCTAACACTATTGATTTTAGATTGAGTGTATAACGTTATTAATGCTCTAATGAAAAAATAAAACATTAAATATCTTGTCATTATAATCTAGACTCTTTAAATCATGCGTAAGGCCTTATTTTTAAAGATCTAATTACAATGAACATTTAATATTTTTATTTTCATGAGACAACCATTCTTATAATATTAAGACTCTTCAAATCATACGTAGGGCCTTATTTTTTAAGATCTAATTACAATGGTTTTAATAACAAAGGCCATGGGGCAATGTATAAAAATCTCCGCTCCCACTCAATTTTTAATCATTAATAATTAGGGTTTTCTATTCATGATTTAATGCATGTTAAACGCCTTGATTTTAATCCAATTAAATTTAGAAAATATTTGAATTTTAAATGATTCACTAATATTTAATTTAAGGCATCATTTTAAAATAATTTACAAAAATAATTTTTCGTTTCTCAATAAATGCCCTCAAATTAATTAGCAATCAAATCTAATTTATCTTCATAATTTAATTAATATAAATCAAGCTATTTAGATAAAAATCATGGATCCAATGAATGAACAATAATAATTAGCAATTAATTATTCCATGCATCACATACACCAATACATAAAGCAAATTAAATGGCCAATGAATTTAGCTTTTAACATTTATATGCTCTAATTATTGCGTGAGGGTCCTTCATATGCTTGTATATACTTGCATGAGGCTATAACTCGATCCCACGCGCCACTAGATACAATTGGACGCCTCAAAACCCATCTGAACCACCTGCACGTGCTCATGGAGGTTTCCAGCGCGTCACGCGCCTGCACGCGCTGGGAGGAGGTTGTGGTGTGCTCTCATGCGCCTGCACGCGCGTAGGGAAGTTGCTAGCGTGTGGAACGCGCTGGCACACGCCATGTGGCGCTGACTTGCCTCTGGCGCGTGGTCCTCACGCGCCAGTCCATTGGTGGTGCATTTCAGTCGCAAAGCACTTGATCCCTTCTCCTTTGTTGACTAATCCTATGGCTAGGAATCCGGTTGCACCGTCTGATCGTGCACCGCGAAGCATAGGATCGGCCGTCCTCCATTCAAGCACTGCCCTCGTCGCCGACGACACCCCGGTTGCCGAAAAATCGCCGATTATTCCAAAAAATCATTTAAAAAATTCCAAAAAATATAAATTAAGCCCAAAAAATTCCAAAAAAATTCTGAAAAATTCCAGAAAAATTTCAGAAAATTCCTGAAGCCTAATTTAACCCTCTTGGACCTTCTTGAAGCTTCATAGCATCCTTTGATGAAGATTACATGGCTTTAAAAATATTTACAATTTGAAATACGATGGAAAAAATTAAATTACATCATTGAACTTTCAAACGGCTAAATCAAAATCTTAATTACATTCATCCAAAAATAAAATTACATTCAAAAAACTTATAAGCTTCATCCATGGCCTAAACATACATCAACATCATTCAATCACAAATATACATACATCATGATCATATAATAATATATACATATGCATATATAAATTTGGATCCATGAATGATAATTTTTACAAAATCATGATCTCTAGTAATGAATTAAACCATGCTTTGATACCACTGCTGGAAAACGTGCAAGTTTTAAAAACTTTTCGAGAGATTTTGATTCATAGATCTTGATTCATCACATAGAGACAAGTTTTATGCAAAAATAAAATATGATGTATCATTCAATTAATAGATTGAATACTTATATCAAAGGTCTGAGTAAACCTTTAAATCTTTTCTCTAAAGTGAATGTTCTCATTTATTGTAGATTCCTTAGCAAGATGCATTCTCCTTGGATTTCCATCTTCTTGATAATTGTTTTGCCTTTAGGAATCATTCATAAGCCTCCATGAATGACCATGGAAAACTAGGCTTGTGGGAACCTCCATTAGATGAGAACATTAACCCTAATTCTCTAGAGAGAGAAAATAGATTCCTTTTTCATTTTTCCAAAAAAATCACCCCTAAAATATACATAGACTATGTATATATATAGGAAACATAAAGATAAAGAGAAAGAAACAATAAATCATTCTCAATCTCTAATTCACATGTCTCAAATTTAATAGGATTCTAATATTAAGTTGGGCTATGAGTGAGAATCCTTTGAGCTTATTATCTTATTGGCTACAATGAATTAATAATTGGCCCGGTCTATGGACCCAATTCAATTAATTCATAAATTAATTTATACTCCACTAAAATAAATTAATTGAACTCTAATTAAATAATAAATAACTTCTAAGTCAATGTTGTACTTTGACCCCTCTATGCATAATTAATTATCGGATAAATAAAGCCATCAATCCGATTACTTAATTAATATATTTATTTTGGTACCATTGATTATTTCTGACTCGATCACAATAAAATATTTGTTTGACAAAAATAATAATTTAAATAAATAAATATATAATAAATCATTTTGTCTAAAAACACACGAAGGCCTTCGAATTTACTTTGTGATCAACCATAATTAATACAAAATAAATGCAAGTAGTAATGACGCAAAAATTTAAAAATATAACCCTCTAACTATTAATTACACAACTACCCAAAGTGTCGGTCTAAGGATCCCGAAGTATCCGCCGAATAAATCAAAGTAATTATTAATTAATAAAAGAATTTATACTTTTCTCATGCTTAAGAGTCAAATGCCATGACGGTGATAGGGAGCAATTGCATACGACGGTTCTCGCAATATATCTTAACCCAACGCGGATTCAGTTCAAGTCTTAATTAATTATGAGCCATCCATAATTACCAACTATGAACAATTTTTGATTACTATTTATATTCATATATTGATCGCTATCACATACATATATAAATATCTCTTGTAATCAAGTGAGCACTATCAATTCCATAATGAATCGAAGCATAATACATTGAATTCACCAATTGTATAAAGCATAAATATTTCAGAAACGTTAGGAACATATGTCACTATAATCCAAATAAGAATTTGCTATGCCATGGCATATAAATCCCAACACTTGGACCTTTTCTTAATGCTACTTTTAACTTTTCTTAGTACATTATTGCTTTGATTTTTATTTATTTATTTGGCTTTACTACTATGCTAAGTCGGTGTTTACTTTTTATAGATTTTGCTTATACATTAATAATATATATTGTTTAATTAACTACCATAACTTTTTGGTTTCACATTGACACTTTTTGAAGTTAAGTTTCCAACCTGTTGGTTAAAGTAAAAAAAAAGAAAGAATTGGCACTATGACTGAAGTCCATTCGAAAATATATATAGTAAATTCAAAATACGAACTTTTACACAAATTTATCATCATATACTACGCTAGAAATAGAATCCAAGTAGGTCAGTGTAAGCAGGGTGGTTCAATGTAATTTGAGGTCTTAGGCAAAAATTATAAAAATGGCCTTTTGATTAAGATTTTTTTTTGCTTGTTTCATTTTCTTTCAAATTTTTTTTGTTATTCATAAAGATTTTCTTATCACAAATCCGATTATCATTATGAATCAAGTCACTAATATAGAGTTCTTTTACTATTATTATATTATTTTCTAATTCTTTTAGAAGATTTGGCTGATCATTTGTTGAATTTTCACCTAATTTTTTTTTTTTTTTTTTTTTAATGTTATGATTATTAGTAGTAACAAATTTATCAAATATCTCCTTTTTGAGATTGACTTAATTTATGTAATTTTCTCTTCTTCTTAAGTTTTTCTATACACATTTATATTTTCTAATAGACATATTCAACCATATAAATAAAAATGTTCACAACTCACAAGCAAACTATACAATTTATCATTAAAAAAATCAATAAAATTACAAAATAATTTAAGTTAAAGAATAATAGAACCAGATTTAGAAAAATTCTAAAAGCATGTTCAAAATCTTATAATGAAATTGTAAATTGTTAATAGTATTGAGTGGAGAAGAAAAAAAAAAAAATTTATAAATAGAGAGAATGGAGACCCCATATTGACAGATAAGGAAAAATAAGCAAGGAATAAGGGAAAGACAAAGTGAGGAATGAGGGGGGGAAAAAAAATAAAAAGTTAAATTGGAGAATATGAACCATTCTCCCAACTTACTGTTAAATATCTATTGAATAATTATAGTGGTGTAATGATAATTGCATAGGATTATAGGAGGAAAAAAAACTGAGAAAAGATTAAAAAAAAAAAAATTTGGGCCCACTATTAATATTTTTAACTCTTGGTGCCTAGTTGTAGAAATTATTAAAAATTTAAGGATTCTATAATATAAGAAAATAAAAATTTTGGTGAAAGAAAATTTTTAGGCCCACTATTAAATCTTTTTAGTATAAGGTGAGCGTTTGACTATTTATTCAAAAGTTTAAGGTACATAGTTGTGCTGCATATCCACCTATATATACCCATTTATTTTTTCATCTGAATTCGATGTGGGACAAGCTCTTCCTTGTAACATTCTCTTTCACCTGAACTCGCAACGCCCTCGTTTTGGCTCGGGCTATCATGCCTACTCGGGTGAAGACCCGAATACCTTTCGGACTAGACGTTTGGTGTGATACTTGTTAGAATTTTAAATGAAATTTTTTTCATCAGTAATTAATAAATGCCTTTGACTAAACATGTGTGATCACTGGTTGGTTGTGGGATGAAAAGATGCAACTCAAAACCAAGAGACGTAGACTATTCAATGTGAACCTTTGCAACTTATTGCAATGGTTGTGTCTAATGTAAAGAGATATATATAAATGGTTGTGTCCAGTGATAAAGAGACACATATGAATGGTTGTGTCCAATGATGAAGAGACACATCTAATCCGAAAAGGCACATCTATTTCTATAAATACCACATTGGGCTGCCATTTGCAAATAGTTCAATTCATTTTTTTTCTTTTTCCTTCTCTAGACTTGAACCTAACCTAAGTGGGTTCAAACCATAGGTCAAGTGGTCCAAGCCACTTAGACCGTAATTTAATTTCATCGAGCCATATTATGATTGGTCTGAACCATTTGGTTCGGATTGCACCCAATTTATCATTTATATAGTATAGATGCATTTTTTAGTTAGAGAGAGTATTACACGGAGGAGGTTCGCCGTATCCATTAGTTTGTAGTGCTGCTACTGGTGGATGTAGACCGTTGTATCCTAGGAGATAGACGCCACTGAGTCCGTTGGTACCATAGCGGGGCGAATATGTCTTAAGAACATAGTATTCAATACTAGCCTCGGTCCAGATTATTTATTTATTATTATTATTTTACTACTTTAATTTGCATGTTTAATTAAATATCGAGTTGAATATTTAATTAATTATGTTTAGAATATTATTAATTATCTCATAGTATATTAATATAAGATTAGTTATATCTTAAATGTCATTTAAAGTATATATTTTACCAACAATCTTAAGACAGAAATATTTTTTGCGTAGATTTTATTATATGCTTCTATTTAAGATATAAACAAGCAGAGATTATACTAATAATTGAGATATAACAAAATAATGTTATATATATTATTATATAATAATATGTTAAATATTGATACGTTCAATATTATGTGAAATTAAGGTATGTTATATAAGTAGATTGAATTATTTATATAATTCAATATTGGTTGAATTGTTTTAATTTTGTAATATGATATTATATAGTATATTATATTATTTTAAATTTATGCCAACTAGAGGTGGAAAAAGGTACTTCATTACTTTTATCAATGATTGCACAAGATGGTGTTATGTATATTTGCTACGAATCAAAGATAAAGCCTTAGATGTGTTTAAACATTACAAAAATGAGGTTGAGAATTATCTTGCCAAAAAGATCAAGGTGCTAAGAAATGATAGAGGTGGTGAATACAAAACACCATGTGCTGATATTTGTTCAGAACATGGTATCATTCATGAAGAAATGATGAATACTATATTGATAAATTCAGGTTTAACTCAGAATTTTGGGGGCCGGGGGGGGGGGGGGGGGGGGAGAGTTTTACTTTCTGCAAATTATGTTCTTAATAAAATACCTTAAACAAATGTGACACCATATGAATTATGGAAAGATCGAAAACCTTCCTATAAATTCTTAAAAGTGTGGGGGTGTCTAGGGTTGTAGTTCCTACTCCTAAGAAAGTTAAAGTAAGACCTAAAATGTGACGACCTTGTGAGCAAGTGTGCTATGGTCGGGTACAAGAGGTACTGACGGGCTACCACACTGGGCGAGTTACAGGTGCACAGTCCCACATCGCCAAGGTAAGGGAAAGGTGAAGTGTTTTTATGTGGTGGTGTTATCTCAAATTGGTATGAGGCCTTTTGGGATAAAACTTAAGAACAAAACTGTGCGGGCTCGGCCCAAAGCGGACAATATCATACCATGTGGTAGAGTGGATCGTTATATAATACCTTTGATAAGTTATGCTTATAATAGTAGTGCATATTGTTTTCTTGTGCATAAATCATACAATAAAAATAAGGATGAGCTTAGACACAGAAAGAGGGCTAGAACGTCTAAATCTTTTGGTCCTGATTTTCTAGCATGCTTATTGGAGAATGAGCCATAAAGTTTTAAGGAAGCAAAGTCTTCTCCTGATTATTATTATTTCTTAAATTAATTATGTGATATAATATTAAACTATATTGTTACATTTATTTATGCGAGTTCAATATTGTTTTTATAAATGTTTATTATAATATTGAGCTATGTATTCCAATTACTTAGTGTGCATAGTAATTCAATTTTATAGTATAGTTTATCTAATGTGTGATATTATTAAATTTGTATGAGTTCATGACTGGTTTGTGTATGTAATACATCAAACAAAAATTGACTAGTCTAGTTATGTCAATTCTCCCGATAGTCAAAGGAAAGATCTATACTAATGTCCAAGACATGTATAACTGTGAATGGGGTAAATAAGAAAAGATCTTCCGATAACTCTAAAGAGTTTAATGGAAAATGTTATGGATATATTAAGCTAGTATACTGAGATAAGCTAAATCAAGCTAGTTAGCTATAATGTACTGTAACGACCTGGTCATTTGCCTTCCTTTCCTTTTTCCTGAAATTTTATGAATGAATTTTTTTCGTTTAATTTTCTTTTTTGAACTCTGTTTTGTGTCACTTAGTGTCATCTCGAGTGCTCAGAATTGATTCCTGGGACTCTTTTCCGTGGATTGACAACTTTCTTTGAGGACCGAGTTATTTTCACATTTTTCGTTTTTCGACACTATGCGCTATTTCGTCCTTTTCCCTATTCTGTCTTATCTCCGTTTGTCAGTTTTTGGCACAACCTCACTTCTCATACTCGGAGTTGGTTTTTGATTTCACGTGCCTTCATTTTGAGTGGTTTCCTCGAAATACATATCTTTACTTTTGCAAAAAAGTACTCTGGTTGTTCATGGATGCACAATTCTTCAGAATCTTTTTCATTTCTTGGGGTGTTTTTCGTAAATATCTTTTGAAGATATTTTATTTCAGGGGTATCTAAGAAAATATCTTTTGGAAGATATTTTCATTCTGGGGCAGTTTCGCAGTTAACCCTTTTTGTAGGGGTCATTGTGCAATTAACGAAAGTTATTGCAAAATGTCTCGTCTGGAGCTTGGATCCTCATACAGGATTCATTTTCACATTTTATCGAGTCGTGGACTCTTAGAATTCCGTTCTGGTCATTTTTCTCCAGTTTCAGAGTTTCTGGACCCGGTTGCCGCCGAATTTGTTCGGGACATAACTTTCTACTCGGGACTTAGTTTTCGACTCCGTTTTTTCTGTTATTCATATTTTCTCATTTTGAATCTTTTTTGTTCATGGAGTTTTGCCATTTGAGCGCGTCTGCTCAAAATCCACTTTTCCAGACCCGGCGGGGCCCTTTCAGGACACTTTTTGTGATTTTCTATAAATAGGGGGTTTGAAAAATTAAAACAGAATTTTCCTCTTCTTCCCCACACGTTCTGGACCAGATCTCATAGCCTTCCATGACTGCCATCTTCTCTCTCCTCTTTTGGTTCATTTTTCTTTGATGAAAAGTCTTCGGCCTTAACGTTTAATGTTTGTCTTGACGCCGCGCATCTTATGCCCTTATTAGAATCCATTTCTGATGATTTTTCGAGTTCGGGTTTGGAGTCAAGTTGAGATTTTCATAGGGCTTCTTGCGGATTCTTGTTCACGATGTTGTCCCCGACAAAACCTCTCGGTATCGTCGAATTCAGAGCACTTTTATTTTGGTGGGCATTTGGGATTTTCATCTCAAATTGAGGTAGGTGATGTTCTAGGTTTAAATTCTTGTTATATAGCATGCTTGTGATGCTTATACTACTTGTTTGCATGATTAAATATAAAATCTAGAGATTTTATTATTTATTTTTCTTGTACGGGATCTAATTTTCCTGGTTGCTCATGACTTGGTTTAAACATGTAGAATGATTTTATATTGCCCCTTGATATGCTCATTGTCGTGTATTAAAATTGGAACATTTGAATAAGTATTAAAGATTTTATTTAATATTTATCTTAGGTGAAAAATTAATTCACATGGCCTTAACTAACTTGAAATCAATATGTGTTAGTATATTAAATTAGGCCTTAGCATGCTCTCCAACATAATTGAATTTGAAAGTAATTGGAGGTGTTTTGAAAATTAGTAATTATTAATTAATTTGCCCCGAGTGCACTATTCACTCTATTTGAATTCCGACTTGATATTCTTGATTTACATGCCATATAGCTTCACATATATTTGATTTATAATATTCGGTTAGGTTTTGAAACCTTTTATTTAATTAAATTCCACGTTTAAGATTTAATCCTCATGGTGATATACAACTTGGAATTGTATTGTGGCATGTTAGAAAATTAAGTTTAGGTATAGTTGTTCACATATATTAAATTGGGATTAATTATATGAGAATTGCAACTTTTAATTTATATTTAACTTTAGTGAAAGTTTAATTCACATGGTCTTAAATTAAATGAAATAAACTTGTAATGTGATATTACATTAGTTTTTAGCATGCTTTCCAACATAGGTTAATTTGAGAGCATTTGGTTAAGTTTAAAATCTAGAGATTTTAATTAAAAGAATTAATTAAAATCTATTTTGTGGTCCCATTAGCTTAATTAAGGTTTTAACTTGATATTTGTATTGGCCATGACTTGTTTACTAGTATATATTAATTTGGGACTATTTGAAGTTGTTTTAGAACCTTGGGATTTAAATTAGCATGATTTAATTAAAGTTTTACTTTATTGTTCCAACAACCTAATTGAGTTTTAAAATGGATATAGGTGATGACCATGCCATGTCCTTTAACATGTATTAAATTGAGGTTATTTGGAATTGAATCGTAATATAGAGAATGTAATTGTGTTTATCTATTTAAATTCTATCAATTTGCTCTATGATCTAGTTGTGTTTTAGAAGTGGTTTCTATATTCAAATCATCGACTTGGACTTGTTGTATATTCATTTGGTTATGTTTTGAACATTGGATAACATAGTTGCTATGTTTGTATTCATGAGAATATGTTTTCCTTATTGAATATATTGTTGCCTTGTGTAATGATTTGCACACTTCGTGTTTAACATCTTTCATGCATAGCGTGCAACGAATCGCACACTGAAGATTCGACATTCATCATATCATATTAGTTGTAGATTTAGAGCATGTATTGTATAGGTTTCCAAATTTGGTTGTGCTTAGTAGATAGTTGATTATCTTGCATATTCCTGTTGATATATGCGTTGTTGCATAACTTGTTGATTTTGAAAACTTGGGAATGTCGTTGTTTGACTATGGCTAGGACGTGGTTCTAGTACTGGGGATAGTCCCTCTATATGGTCTAGTGCGCACATAGGGAGGTTACCCATGGGCTAGTAACCCTAAAGTAACTATGTTGTCAGTCTGATCCGGCGTGACGTCCGAGTATCCACTTTGTTTGACTTCGCATTTCATTTTCAAGTTGATAACTAGATGATGTTGTAACTTGTTGTTCCTTATTTGTCGTTCCATTTTAAGTTACATGATGTTAACTTTGGGAAATTGTGCTTTATGCGTTGTATTGGAAGTTCCAATGTTGGTTAAATTGCATCGATATTGAAAATTGTGTTTTGACGTTCTAACAAAGCTTAGGATTGATCCTATTGATTCATTTGGAACTTAGACGTTAGGTGGCATGAACCACCATTGTTATTTTGTGCTTTAGATTCTAAGTTGATGGCTTTGAGAACTTATACCTTGTTGTATTGTATAACATGCTCTTTTGTTGTTGAATTGCATGGATAATGTGATTCTTGTTAACTTGTATTCAAATATGCTTTTATCATGTTATATGGATTACTTTAGACCTAGTTCAATTGTATTGAAAATGCAATTCATGTTAATCTATGCTCAAGCATTCTTCTTGTCGTGTTCTTTAGATTATCCCAACCATGATTCGTTTCATACATGTATGTATATCATGATTCTTGTTGCTTAGACTCTAAGGTAGCTTAGGATGCTCCTTGAGTCTCACTTGGACATAGACGTTAGGTGGCATGAACCCCTTTAATATGCTTCACCTTAAGGTGATAAGGTTGTAAAATGCTAGGTCGATGCATGCTCATCTCCTACGAGTAGCTTTATGTTACTCACCCCTACGATACTGGAGCATATTTCAGGTACGAAGACTTGGTTCGTGAAGCTTAGCATTCCTTGGATCTCGAGTAGCTTTCAAGCTTCCATTTCATGCAAATGTTAGCATGAAATGTCATTTTGTAGACTTATATGTCAAAATATGTATATTTGATTCCATGTATGTAATGTGTACTTAAGTACACTCCTTTTAATATATTTGATATGTATGAGATGAGGCCGGAGGCCAATGACATGTATATTGTATTCTATGTAACTTTTTAACTTCATGAAATGTTATGAAAATCTTGAAAAATCGCAAGTCATTGCTTCACCATGGTTGCATCGGGTGTGGGAATTCCATTTTCATTCTTTTATAGGGTCTTATTAATCTTGTATGAAATGTGGCCAAGGGCCAAATGGTCATTTGACTCCATTTTACATTTTTGGATTCCATGCCTTTTTGCCCGTTGGGGGGTCGGATTTGCATCGACTATATTTTTAAGCCATGGAACATTGTAGCGCGTCTAAATAGGTAAGTTACGTTTGTGTGCATAGTCGTTTCCGGGCAAAACCTCATCGTTTGTGTTTTGAGCCTCCTACGATTTCATTTTGCGTTTTTGTTGCATATTCTGATCTAGGGGTATTATAGACTTTTTCATTCAGTTTTATTTTCTTCTTTCAACATGGTTGAATAGAAAACGTGATTTTAGGGGGGGTTTCTTTTTTGTGTTTTTCCAGAAAATGTCGTCTTGGTACCGGAAATCGATCGCAAAGTTCAGCTTTTCTGTTTTTTTTTTTAGCAGCTTTTTGGACCTCCATGACCAGATTTCATGGAGGGGCATTTCGGGCATTCTACATTACTTTTTTATTTTTTAATATTCATGAGTCACATAGAAAACTCAATTTTGAGGGGGGTTTCTTCTTTGTGTTTTTCCAGAAAAATTCATCTACTAGCCCGTTTTTACTTTCTGTTCTGACTGTTTCTGAAAAAAAATGTTTGTAGCAGCTTTTTGGGTCCATCTTGACCTAGGCTGTTCAAGGGGCATTTTAGGGACTTTACATCGTATTTTTTTTTGGTTTCTTCTGCATGGTCGGGTAGAAAATGTGATTTTAAGGGGGGTTTTTTCTTTGTATTTTTCCAGAAAAACTCGTTTAAGGGTTCGTTTTTAGCCTCGGTTCTGGAAAAAAAATTTAATTGGAGCTTTCTGTCAAAACACTATTCCTGCCCAGATTTTTGAACTCGGAAAGTTGATATTTTTTTGAAACTTTGAGGCTTCATATCTTCTTCGTCCCAACTCCAAATCAAGTAATTTTTGAGTCTAAGTTTATTAGTTTTTGCTGCTCTATCCAAAGGCATGGATGGTTGCATCCAATTCTATCTAAAAAGACCAATTTACCCCTTGCAAAGTACCCTTGCCACATTGATTTGAACCCAGAAGTCTATTTTTTTGAAACTTTGAGGCTTCATATCTTTTTTGCCCGGACTCCGAATCAAGTGATTCTTGAGTCTATATTTATTAGTTTTTCCTTGTCTATCTAATGGTATTCTCAGTTTCATCTGGGTTTATCTAAAAAGACCAGTTTACCCCTTGTAAAGTATCATTGCCGCACTTGTCTTAAAAACCCAAAAGTTTGATTTTACGAAACTTTGGAGTTTCATATCTTCATCAACCGGACCCCAAATCATGTGACTCTTGAGTCCATTTTGGTTAGTTTTTCGTTGTCCTTCCAGCGGTGTGCTCGGTGGCACCTGAATCTACAATTTTCAGAAATGACTATTTTGCCCCTGGGGGCTTATTTGTCATATTTTCGATCTTTTGCTTCCGCATCAGTTCTTGTTGAGTTCCACGACCTCATAGAAGGTCACTTTGACTTCTTAGAGTCTTGTTTTCTATTTTTGCTTCCGCATTCGGATCCGTTAATGAGGTGTACAGAACCTAAGAGGAAGATGAAAATCTATTAGCTGGTTCTAACTCTCAACTTGGTAGAAAAAAACAAGAGGATGATTGATGAGCACTGAATATTGCATATTCGAGCCCCTAAATATACGTATGTTAAGACCTAAAGTGATACTTCTATCTATTGTTAAACTAATTTATGTTTATTGTGTGTTTATAGGTACTTTCCCAGAGAAATGGTTAAAACTGAGACTTTATGATGAAAAGACTGATATTAAAGCTTACAGAGTCGTTGCCGGTCATCCAAAGCAAGTCGACAGCTTAAATGGTGAAGTTTAGAAGAATTCAAGTACCAAAGCTCGAGCCCTGCAAGAAAAAGAAGAAAATTAACAAGATATTAAAGCTCGAGCCTTGTACCTCTAGAGCTTGAGCTCTACTCAGTGGTGCTCGAGCCTTACCTTAGGGTGCTTGAGCCTTGGCTTTCAAGCTCGACCATGAGGCGTCGAAATTTGAAGAGTTAAATTTAAAGAAAACCAAGCTCCCAGGGCCTCGTGCCAGACCTCAAGGATCGAGCACTATCATTCAAAGCTCAAGCCTTGAGTCCCAAAAGCTCGAGCTTAGTACCCAAAGCTTGAGCCCTATGAAGCTTGGATCGAGCAATGTTAAAAGAAGAAAACCCCAAAATATTCTAAGTGTTGATGGAAAAGACGCTCTGGAAAATAGTTGAAGAAATTTGACTAAGTACAAAATTGAAGATTGAGCACCATCCTTTCAAGCCCGAGCAATAATTCAAGAAAGCTCGAGCTTTGTTCCTAAAGCTCAAGCCTGAGCCTCATAGCTCGAGCTTTACTTCTTAAGCTCAAGCCTTCTAGGACAGATTGGATTTAAAGTTACAGGGTTTATTCTTTTACAAGTCGTATTTCACTTTAGATGGGCCAGAATACCTAAAAGCCCACCAAACCCTTATTTCTTCTATAAAAGAAGGCATAGGCCTTGATAGAAGAAGTTCATTTTTCTTGTATTATTCGGGAGGCTAATATTGTGGTGGCAGCTTTTAGGATTTCCGTAACCTTGGAAGGTCAAAATCCTGAGAAGAGAAGTGTCGTCCGTGACGACGAAGACGACAACAACATAGATGATATTCTGCATCGTCATGAATAGCTAATTCCTCTCTTAAGGCACTGATGTAACCCGATCTAAGTACTATGGTTTGATTATTTTAAATCTGAGATATTTTTAATAAATATTATATTTTCTAATTGCATGATTATGAGCAATTCAGACAACTCAATTGGGTTTTAAAGTTTTAATAGTTTTCGAATTGTTATTACATTGTCTTAGATATAACTATTTATAAACTATACTCACCCCATTCTTATTGGACGGTATCTGTAATGACCCGGTCATTTTCTTTTCTTTCTTTTTCTCAGATTTTCACGGATATTTTTTTTCCATTGATCGTTTCCTTTCTGAGTTCGGTTTCTTGTCACTTAGTGTCGTCTTGAGTGCTCGGGAATGGTTTCCGAAACTCTTTTTCTTGGATTGACGACTTCCTTTGAGGACCGAGTTATTTTCACATTTTCACTTTTGTGACACTATTCATTTTTCGTCTTTTCCTCGGTTGTCACTTTGTTGGCATAACCTCACTTTTCATATTCAGATTTTATTCCAGTTTTGCATGCATCCACGATATTTAAATTCCATACTATGTGTATTTTCACTTTTGTAGAAAAGCATGCTAAGTGCTTACTTTTCTTGTAAAGGGTATAGACGCATAACTTTTTTTGTAATATTCTAAACTTTTGGGGTTTTTGTGTAATTACTGTAAAGTAATAGGGACCATTTTGCAATTTAATTTGGAAGATATTTTCAAAAAGGACCTTTTTTCAATTTTTGAAAAAGTGTGACAAGTGTCACACTCTCATTTGTCCACTTGTTGACATGTGTGTGGAAACACTTTGATGCCTTGGATGATGACATGTGGAGGGTGGAGATTCACCCACTTGTTGGCCTAGGATTGGTGCACTTGTTGGCTTGGATGGTTAACAAGTGTAGGCTTGAGATTAAGCCTAGGATGGAGCCTAGGATTTGTGACAAGTGTATGAACCAAATTTTGTCTTGCAATTATTTTTGGGCCACTTTGGAATTATGGTTTTAAAGAAGGGTTTTTGTGCAATTGACCATAGATGTGTGTGTTGACCATGGTGTAGGATCACCTAGTGAGTGGAGGATTTCTAATTCCTCTACTCACATATTTTCACATTATTTTATTCCTTCCTTACCAAAAACCCTAGCTTCTATGGATAGAGCTTGAAACCTTTGGCCTTGACCTTGATTTTGGTGGCCTTCCACTCACCTTAGACCATGAAGCTTGGAACACTTTTTGTTCCCTTCATCCCCCTCTTCATAACCCTTGAAGGGTTTACCGTTTTGTGTTGATTTGCCTTGGATTCTAGAGGGACACTTCTCTAGTGAGGTAGGGGATGTTATAGGGTTATATTTTTGTTTCTTGCATGCTATTGATGCTTATATAAGTTATATGCATGTCTTTTGTTAATTTGAGAAATTAGTGATTTATCATATCTTGCATATAACTCATTTTAGACTTGGTAAATGACATGGCCATGAGTTGATCTTTGATATATATTAGTTTGGGATGATTTAGATGAGTTTTCAAATCTAGAGATTTAATGGATTTAATTTGATTTAAATTCTAGTAAATTGTATTTTACTTGTATTCCATTTTAGACTTGAGATATGGTATGACCATGATTTGGTACTTGATATATATTAATTTGGAATCAATTGAATAACTTTTGAAATCTAGAGATTTGATTATTTTAAATTAGTTAAATTCTATATGATGGTATCTTGCTCATTTAACACTTTTGATTTGATATATGTAATGAGCATGCTATGTTGTTTAACATATATTAATTTGAGGTTATTTGAATTTGATTTGAAATCTAGAGAATTTAATTATTTTGTTTAATTGAATTCTATCTAATGGCTCCATGGATTTATTGGTATTTTAGAAGTTGTTTCTATATTCAAATCATGGACTTGAACTTGTTATGTATTCACTTTATTGTGTGTTGAGCATTGGACAACTTTGTTGTTATATTTATAATCATGAGAACATGTTTTCTTTATGAAATATATTGATATCATATGTAATGAATTGCACACTTTGTAATTGACATTATATATGCCATTTTAGATTGAAACTATAAGGCATGGATTGTGTGGTTTTAACCTACTTGTGCATGGAAGGTGGTTGATATGCCTTATTATTTATATATATAAGTTTTGAACTTGATATATATTTTGGATTCTCTTGGGACATGGTTACTAGTAACATGGCTAGAGTTTGGCTCTAGTGCGGGAGGTATGAGTTCTCCGCAATTGAGATAGTGCACACTTAGGGTGGTCTTTCTTGCGAGTTAGTGCCCGGAATAACCATTGAGGTCTCGGCAGAATTCCGAGCTTAGATGTCTAAGTCTTTCACTATTTGTTTTCGCATTCAATTCCAAGTTAACAATCATGTTTATATTGTAACTTGTGGTTTTGGTTATTGGCGATTTTGATGTTGTTAAGTACATCTATGTTTATGATTTTAATAAATCATTTTGATGTTGTTAAGTACATCGATGTTTATGATTTTAATGAATCATTTTGATGTTGTTAAGTACATCTATGTTTATGATTTTAATGAATCATTTTGATGTTGTTAAGTACATCTATATTTTATGATTTTTGTGAATCATTTTGATGTTGTTAAGCGCATCTATGTTTTATGATTTTAGTGAATCATTGTGAACTTTGATGTTGTTAAGTACATTATGCCTTATATGTTCAAATGTGGTTTAGGAATGATCTTATAGATTCATTTGGAACATAGACGTTAGGTGGCATGACCCACTTTGGTTATTCTAGCATTTTAGATTTCAAGTTGATAACTTTGAGAATCTACATCTTGTTGCTTTGTATAGCATGCTCCCATATTACTTGAATTGCACGAATGATGTGATTTGTGCTAGAAATGATCTTAGGCAGCTTAGGATGCTCCCTGGGTCACACTTTGACATAGACGTTAGGTGGCATGAGCCCCTTTAACATGTTTCACCTTAAGGTGATAAAATTGTAAAAAGTTAGGTCGATGTATGCTCATCTCCTACGAGTAGCTTTATGTTACTCACCCACGTTGTGGAGACATTTTTCAGGTACAAGAATTAAAGTTGAGACTCTCATTATGCTTGGATGGTTTGTGAACTTGGAGGTTTTCATCTTTGTGAAGGTTGGCTTGAATGCTATTTGTAGCTTTATATGTCAAAGTGTGTATATTTGATTCCATATATGTAATGTGTACATGAGTACACTCTTTACAATATATTTGACATGTATGAGATAAGGCCGGAGGCCAATGTCATGTATTTTGTATCCTATGTAATTTATGACTTCATGAAATATTATGAAATTATTGAAAAATGTTAAGTTATTGTCTCCCTATGTTTGCATCGAGTGTGGGAATTCCATTTTGATTCTTTCGTAGGATCTCATTAGTCATGTATGAAGTGTGGTCAAGGGTCAAATGGTCATTTGAAGTCATTTGTTAATTTTAGTTTTCAAAGTTTCCATTTTAGGTTCATTTTCGCTTTTTGGGCCGTTGAGTGGGTGTCGGATTTTGACTCGGCCATTTCCGGGAGCCATGGACCATTCCCACATGCTCAAAATCACTTATTATGTGTGCATGCATATTCGTTTCAGCTTAGAAGTGCATTTGGGGTCAAATGTGTGTTTGGTGCAAAGTTGCATTTTCGTCGTTTTGACCCTTTTAGGGATTTTCTTTGAAAAATAAATTCCGTTCTTAACTTTTTCACATAGAAAATGTGATTTTAGGGCAATTTTCCTTTTCGTGTTTTTTCGAAAAATGTCATCTTGATCCTGTAAACCGCGCTCTAAACTCAAAAATCTGCTAAAAACACTGTTCCTGCATTTTTTGAGGTTCAACCCATGCCACTGCCCCATTTGGAGGGCCCCTGCAGCCATTTGGCGGGCGTCCATGGCTTATTGCCGCATTTGGCGGGCCCCCATAGGTTTTTGGCAGGCCCCCGCGGGTACTGTTCCTGCTTCAGACACTTTTTTTCAACAAGTCATATCTCACTCGTTTTAACTCCGAATTGGTCTGTTCTTGAGTCTAAATTGACCGCGTCGAAATAAGATTTCCAATGGTACCAATTAAAGCTTAAGATTCCATTTTTAGCTCAAGTTATTCATGTTTTAGTGAAGTAGTGTCAGGATTTGGTTCGAACCGGGATAGGGTTTCCCTTCCTTCGACTTCAGAACTTGATATCTATGTCGTCTGGACTCCGAATCATGCGATTCTTGACTCTATTCTTGTTGATTTTTTGTTGTCTTTCCAATGGTATAAATTTAAGTTTTAGATTCTTCTCATAGCTTGAGATATCCTTGTTTTGGTGAGAGGGTGCCAATTTTGGTTCGAATCGAGATAGGGTTCATTTGGGATTTCACTTCCTTTGGCCTTAGTACTTCATGTGAAGTTACCAAAGGATGTTTTAGGATTTTTTAGATTTAATTTGAATTGTTAAGAGTTAAATTCCTTCCTCTTAAGGTAAAATAACCATTTTACCCCTTACTCTTCTCTTGTAGGGTTTTGATGCCCTTCTCATCATTTTATTTTCGTTGAGTCTCAAAACTCTTTGAAAGTCCATTTTTGTCTTTGTCTTGCTTCCGCACTTTATTCATTTGAATTCCGTGGCTTCATAGGGAGTCATCGTGGTGCCTAGGGATGGCGTACATCTCTTGAGGTCATTTTGCTTCTTTTGCTTCCGCATCTTGGATCTGGTTCGGGTCATCACAGGACACATTGGGTTGAAAAATCCAGGGTTGTCACAGGTGATATCAGAGCTCCTAGGTTTGAATACCTTGGACGACGAGTTTTGGGTGCATATCATGCTTATGTTGCCATGCTCTATGTGCTTATATGCTTCATGATAACATGTTTTGGTTTGATAACATGTTTATGTGCTTATGTGCTATATGGGGTATGCTAACTATATAGCTTGCTTGGATTCCATTGTAAAGAGCATGACATATGATGTATGTTAGATTAGATTTGTATATGCATAACTGTGTTGCATATTTGGTATGACACGGGATTGGTCATTGAGGCAAGAGTTGAGGTTGATGGTGATTGTAATCACAGTTTCATGGTAGTGTAGGTAGTTGTCGACCTAGCATTGGTTTTGAGATAGGTGGTGAGACACTTTTTGTTTAGGCTCTCGGGAGGTGAGTCATTTGGCGTTGCCGTAGTGCTGGATTTGTTGGTTTTGGGCCATAATGAGGTTATGGACCTCTTAGGATCCTTGATAGTTCGGGATGATTCCTCTGGAATTGTAATTTTCGTGGGCGGATACGTTTGTGGGCGGGTGCATGGCACTGTCATGCTACCGTACTGGCTAGCTACAAGTGCAGTTCGGATAGAATCAATATTGGTTTTGTTGTGATAGGCGTTGTCCTTTTGGTTGGCGATGATGTGAGTTTTGTTTTGAGCGTCTGGTGTTGAGATGGTGATTGATGGTTGTTTTGAGGACGATTTTGGAGATTGATTTGGTTGTCTGATTGTATGGCTAAAGTAGCCATTTTGTTTGAGTTCTCCTTGTGTGATGACGCTTTTGAGGATCAGTCGTGATGATTGATTTGGTTGTTGTTGGTTTGGCTACAGTTGCCATTTTCTTTGAGTTATCCTTGCGTGATGACGCCATTGTGGTCAAGCCGATTGATTGATGTTTCGGGTAGAGAGAGCATTGCATTGTTAGTGTCACTTGTAGTGTCACTTCTAGATTCGGAGTTGGATTGTTGGAGTCTTACCATTGTGGCAAAGGCTCATGTTCGTTCGTAAAATTTCAGGAAAAAGGAAAGGAAGGCAAATGATCAGGTCATTACAGTTGGGGTAGCTAATCCCAATACTCTGACAACAATGTCATAGGCACCACTACGCTTAAGGCCTTAGATCTAGAAGCCACAAAGGAAAAGGAAATGAAACGGTGCCTCCCTGACCTACGTCTCACTCCACAAAACAAGGACTGCGATTCTACGCTCACATGAGCCTTATTCGCATCGACCGTCAGACTAAGGTCTCGAAACACCCAACCAAGAAAACAGACGAGGAGGTTCCCGACATGGGTCCCTATAAAATGAATTTCTCCTATCCAAGGAAGAACTTCGTAAAACAAGAATGCATCTAAGGGATACGATAGATCCAAAGAGACAATGCCAAAACCAGACATAAAAGTAAACAGCTAGCATGCAACATAGCAACGGACTATCTACTCACATAAGTAGTGAGATCACACAAAGCATGTCAGTGTATACAGGAAAAGAACATAAGGCATGACAATATGCTACGTATAATCATGTCAAGATGAACAAGCATATACCATGTACTCAGACGGACGAACATATACTATATGCTAAGATAACAAGTATACATAATGTGCTAAGGCAAACAAGCATATATCAGACGCTAAGACAGTCAAGGTAAGCTTCTAAATAAGTTGCCACATAAGCAAACAGACATGTTATCAAATTAAAACATATTATCAAGATACAATGACATATCAAAGTAAAACAACATGAGCATGATATACACCCAAAACCCGTCGTCCAAGGTATTCGAACCCGGACGCTCTGATACCACCTGTGACGGCCCTGGTTTTTAGGCCAGTGCATCAGTGATGAACCGAATGGATGATCTGGTAACGGATCCGAAATGCGAAAGGGAAAACAGAAAATAAGGCTCTAAGAAGTCAAAGTGACCTTCCATGAGGTCGTGGGACTCAATGAGAACTGATGCGGAAGCAAAAGATCGAAAATATGACAAATAAACCCCAAGGGGCAAAATGGTAATTTTTTGAAACTATGGATTCAGGTGCCACTGAGCACACCTCTGGAAAGCCAACGAAAATCTAATCAAGATGGACTTAAGAATCGCATGATTCGGAGTCCAGACGAAGGAGAAATAGCTTGACGAAGAAACACGAGCACTTAAGGTAAAAAGTGTAAACTGGTAATTATCTAGGAAGATCCAGATCCAACCGAGCACATCGTTGGAAAGACAGCGAAAAATTAATCAAGTTAAAAAAAAAATTCACTCGATTTGGAGTCTAAGCGAGGGAGAAATGAGTGTTTGAAGTTGAAACGTCGCGGCGGACCGACGAAGGCCATGGCGTGCCAGACGCCCATGCGTTAGCCCACCGGCGCCCCATGCGGCGTCCAATGGCGTGCACATGCTGTCAGCAAGAAAAAAAAAGGTGAGTTTCCAGAACTGAGGCTTGAAACGGAGATCGAAACAAGTTTTTCTGCAAAAACACGAAAAAGAAACCCCCCCTAAAATCGAGTTTTCTACTCGACATCGTAAAAGAAAATGAAAAAAAAAACACTGTGAAAAGGCCAAAATTCCCCTCCATGAAATCTGGTCATGAGGGTCCAAAAAGTTGCTAAATGAAAATCAGAAAGCTGAACTTTGCGATGGATTTCTAGCACCAAAACGACATTTTCTAGAGAAATACGAAACCCCCCCCCCCCCCCCCCCCCCCAAAATCACGTCTTCTAAGTGACCATGTTGATACCAGAATTTATTTCCTAAAGGAAAACCCCAAAATGCCTTAAAATCATATTATGCAATAAAAATGTAAAACGAGTCCATAGGAGGCTCAAATCACCAAGGATGAGGTTTTTCTTAAAAATGATCATACACGCAAACGTAACTTACCTATTTGGACGTGCTACAATGGTCCACGGCTTAAAAATACCGCCGATGCAAAATCCGACCCCCCAACGGCCAAAAAGGCGAAAATGAACTTGAAATAGAAATTTTGAAATCCAAAATTATAAAATGGTTTCAAATTACCATTTGGCCCTTAGCCACATTTCATACATGATTAATGAGATCCTATGAAAGAATGAAAATGGAATTCCCACCCCGATGCAACCATGGTGAAGTAATAACTCAACATTTTTCAATATTTTCATAATATTTTATGAAGTCAAAAAATTATATAGGATACAAAATACATGTCATTGGCCTCCGACCTCATCTCACACAAGTCAAATACATTGAAAAGTGTGTACTTATGTACACATTATATATATGGAATTAAAGAATACAAATTTTGATAAACAGGGCTATAAAATGACATTTCATACTAACATTTGCATGAAATGGAAACTTGAAAGCTATAAGCCATCCAAGGATCAATAAGCATCACGAACCAAGTCTTCGTACCTAAACAATACCCCCAGTAACTTCGAGGTGAGTAAACAAGTTTACTCGTAGAGAATGAGCATGCATAGACTCGATTTCATTCAGATTTTTAAACTAACATGAAACAATTCAAAAGGATCATGCCACCTAATGTCTATGTCAAAGTGAGACCCAGGGAGTATCCTAAGCTACCTTAGAGTATAGGCAACAAGAATCATGATACATCCACATATATGAAACGAATCAAGGTTGGGATAATCCAAAGAATATGACAAGTTTATAGTTAACATGAATCACATTATCAATGTAATTGAACAACATAAAAGCATGTTATACAAGGCAACAAAATAGAAATCCTCAAAGCCATCGACTTGAAATCTAATGCACAAAAACGACAGAAGTGGGTTGATAAGTGCTTAAATGTTGCACATTTCAGCACCTAAGCTAGGGTATTTCAGTCTTTGCATCTATCTTAATTTCATGTTTTAGTCCTAATTTATGTTTATGTGTATTTCAGGGCAATAAAGTTAAAATGAGCTAAGAACGGTCCATTAAAGCCTTTTTGGAGTCAAACAAAGATATTCAGAAAAAGCTCAGAAAATGGCAAAAAGGAGGTCGCAGCCCATTGCTCGTATAGTGTGTTTATTCTTTAAAAGCAGTCAATCTCAGGCCTTTGATGATACTCCCAAAGATGAAGAAGCAAACTAATGAGCTCGGGGCCAAAATGGAGCTAAATAGGGCTTAAAGGAAATTTCCAACTCTGGGGGGATCGATCCCCCAGGACTTGGCAACATTACAGATTTTTTTTTTATTGTTTGGGCTTATTTTGTGAACTATTGGGCTTTAATAGGGTTGTTACTTAAGGCCCAGTGAGCCATTAGATTAGGGTTAGTATTTATTTTATTTAGGTGAATATTATAGAGATTTATTAAGTTTTATATTTTTTTGGCTGTACCGTGATATTACGTTCTCTCTGGGAAAAAAGGAAAAGCGAGGGTTTGAAGAACATTTTTACAGAGGCTTTGTCTACAATTGAAGGAAGAAGAAGAAGGAGCCAAAAGATGGAGATGGAGCTTGTTGACACCATGATCATCTTCTCCATGAGCTAGTTCTTCAGTTAGGGCTTAGATGAGCCTTAAGTTCATGTAACCCTAACCTTTGTATTTCTTTTCTTGGGGAATTATTATGTTGTAATTAAATTATATGGCCTTGTAGTTTCTTTATATATACATGCTTGATTTGATAAATTAGGGTTTGTATTGATGAATTCTTCCATTGAAATCTCCAATTGATTGTATGTCTATGTATGATTAATTAGGGATTTTATTCTTCATTAGATGATTAGAACTTAATTCTTTCATTAATTCTATATGTAATTTGCATGTCTATGTGTGATTGCTTTAGGATTATATTCTACATTAAATACTTCTTGTAGTTGTGTTTAGTGATGGCCATAGCATGATACTTATTTGATATAATTGTGAATTAATTTGATGGATAAAGGCTTAATCTTGATGGGTTGTTCTACAAATTAGCTTTCTTGTTATTAGTTAATTATAGTTAAGTAGGCAATTTGTGCTTGATTATGTTAATCCATGCTTCTAATTACAATTAATATTATTCTCTTGATTGATGTGTGCTCTTATTTGATACATTTGTGAATATGTATGGTGGGTTATGACGTAGTCTTGAATGGGTTCTACACTTTAGTTTAATTGTCATTAAGTAAACAACTCATTCTTGATGTTGATAATCTATGCTTACAATTGTGATTTGTGATGATAATGTGGCTACATCTATAATTACACTAATGATTTCCCCATTAATTGAAAGCATATGGTTAATTGCATGAGCTCAGTGGTGAATCCTAATCCTAAGACTTTCTTCCTCTCTCTTTAATTCTTAGTTTAATTTAATTTAATTTACTTCCATTGTCATTTCTATTTCCATGCTTTCGATTTAACTCTAGTTTAATCATTTCACCAAAAATCTTTTTCTCTCTCTCTCTTGTGCAATCTCATTAGCACTAAAATCAAGTTTAATCCTAACACGTGTTCAATCCCTTGGGTTTGATCCCTACTCGCTTCATACTACATAGTATAAGTGTTTAGTGGTTTTATAAATTTTAAAATATGATGCCCACTTGACATTATTTCTAAACCTAAAGTGTTGTGCATTATTTTGTGCACACGCTTGGGTCTCACTTTGCATAGACTCAATTTCATTCAGATTTTTAAACTAACATGAAACAATTCAAAAGGATCATGCCACCTAATGTCTATGTCAAAGTGAGACCCAGGGAGTATCCTAAGCTACCTTAGAGTATAGGCAACAAGAATCATGATACATCCACATATATGAAACGAATTAAGGTTGGGGTAATCCAAAGAATACGACAAGTTTATAGTTAACATGAATCACATTATCAATGTAATTGAACAACATAAAAGCATGTTATACAAGGCAACAAAATAGAAATCCTCAAAGCCATCGACTTGAAATCTAATGCACAAAAACGATAGAAGTGGGTCATGCCACCTAACGTCTATGTTCCAATTGAATCTATAGGATCATTCCTAAGCTACATTAGAACATCAAAACACAAATCACAATATCGATGCCATTAACCAACATTGGAACCTCCAATACAACGCATAAAGCATGATTTCTTAAAGTAAACATCTTGAAACTCAAAATGGGAAATCATATAAGGAACATCAAGTTACGATATCATCTAGTTATTAACTTGAAATGAAATGCGAAATCAAACAAAGTGGATACTCGGACATCACGCCGGATTAGACCGACACCATAGTTACTTTAGGGTTACTAGCTCATGTGTAACCTCCCTATGTGCGCACTAGACTGTAGAGGGACAATCCCCCATACTAGAACCATGTCCTAGCCGTAGTCAAACAACGACATCCCCAAGTTTCTAAAATCAACAAGTTATGCAACAACGTATATATCAACATGTATATACAAGATGATCAGCTATCTACCATGCACAACCAATTTGGAAACACATACAATACATGCCCTAAGTCCACAACTATTATGGTATGACAAATGTCGAATCATCAGTGTGTGATTCGTTACACGCTATAAAAATATCTTTCAACATTGAAAACATAAGCTCATGAATTTAAATATAACAACAATGTTATCAATTTCTCAAATATAACCAAGTGGATATACAACAACTCCAAGTCCATGATTTAAACATAGAAACAACTTTCAAGACGCAATTAAATCCATGGAGGAATTAGATATAATTTAATTAAATAAACACAATTAAATTCTCTAGATTCTAATCCAATTCCAAATAACCTCAAATTAATACATTTTAAAGGACATAGCATGGTCATCACCTATATCCATTCTAAAACTCAATTAAGTTGTTGGAACAATAAAGTAGAACTTTAATTAAATCATGCTAATTTAAATCTCAAGGTTCTAAAGCAACCTCAAATGGTCCCAAATTACTATATGCTAGTAAACAAGTCATGGTCATTACAAATATTAAGTTAAAACTTAATTACGCCATTGGAACCATTAAATAGATTTTAATTAAAATCTCTAGATTTTCAAACTCATCCAAATGTTCTCAAATTAACATATGTTAGGGAACATGCCAAGGCCTATTGTAATATTACATCACAAGTTTATTTCATTCATGTTACAACCATGTGAATTAAACTTTTACAAAAGAAAAATATTAAATAAAATTTGCAATTTTTATTCAAATGATTTCAATTTAATATATGTTAACAAGTATACCAAGGCCTAAATTACTAGTATGCCACACTTTAATTCTAAGTTGTATATCATCATGAGGATTAAATCTCAAACAAAGAAATTAATTAGATGAAAGGTTTCAAAACCTAATCAAATATTCTTGATTTAATATATGTGATAACATATGGAATGCACATCAAGAATATCAAGTCGGAATTTCAAAAAAAATGAATAGTGCACTTGGAGTAAATTAATTAATCAAATTAATTAATTATTACTAGATTTCAAAACATCTCCGATTACTTTCAATTTCACGTATGTTGAAGGGTGTATTAAAGCCTAATATAATATGCTAACAGATATTGATTTCAAGCTAGATAAGGGCACATGAATTAAATATTTTCTCAAGAAAAATATTATATAAAATCTTCAATACTTGTTTAAATGCTCTCAATTTAATATATGCCAATGACCATATCAAGGGGTAATATAATTCCATGCCACATGTTTAAACTAAGCTATAACCAACTTGGAAAATCAAATCCCTCACAAGAAAAATAAATAATAAAATCTCTAGATTTTGTATCAAAGTATGTAAATATGTTGCATAAACATCACTAGCATGCAATACATCTAGAATAATAAACTATAACACCCCCTACCTCAATTTGAGATGAAAACCTCAAATCTCCACCGAAAGAAAAGTGCTCTGAATCCGACGATACCTCAGGGTCTTGTCGGGGACAACACGATGAACAAGAATCCCAAGGAAGCCCCATCAAAATCATAACTTAACTTCAAATCCAAACTCAAAAATTGGCCAAAAACAGGTTCTAATAAGGGAGACAGGTAGAGCACGACGAGGACTAGGATAAACGTTAAGCCCAAAGACTTTTCACTAAAGAAATCAAGTGGAGGAGAAGAAAGAGTGCCCCTTGGGCTCCCATGGCTATCAGCCAAGAGGAGGAAGAAGGTCTAAAAAATTTGATTTTAAAAATTAGGGCAACCTATTTATAGAATCTCAAAAAGTGCCCCGAAAAGGCCAGATCTGGAAAAGTGGAAATTGAGCAAACGCGCTCAAACGGCAAAACTCTGTAAACGAAAAAGATTCAAAATGAGAAAATATGAACAACGGAAGAAACAACGTCAAAAACTGAGTCTCGAGCAGAGAGAGATGCTCCGAACAAGTTCGGCGGCAACCGGGGCCAGAAACCCTGAAACTAGAGAAAAACGACCAGAAAGAAATTCTAAGAGTACACAACTTGACAAAATGTGAAAATAAATCCCGTACAACGATCCAAGCTCAAAACAAGGTATTTTTACAATAACTTTCATTAATTGCATAATGGCCCCTCCAAAAAGTGAAAACTGCACTAATGACCCAGAATGAAAATATCTTCCAAAAATATCTTCTTAAAAACCCCTGAAATAAAATATGTTCAAAAGATATTTACGAAAAACACCCTAAGAAAAGAAAAAGTTTCTAAAGAACTGTGCATCCATGCCCCTTTGGACACCGGGAGCAACCAGAGTACTTTCTTGTAAAAGTAAAGATACGTGTTTCATGGAAACCACTCAAGATGAAGGCACGTGAAGTCAAAAACCAACTCCGAGCATGAAAAGTGAGGTTGTACCAAAAAGTAACAAAAAGACAGAATAGAGAAAAGGACGAAATAGGGAAAATGATAAAAGTGAATAGTGTCCGAAAGTGAAAATGTGAAAATGACTCGATCCTCAAAGAAAGTTGTCAATCCACATGAAAGAGTCTCAGAAACCATTTCCAAGCACTCGAGACGACACTAAGCGATGAGAAACAGAACTCAGAAAAGAAAACTAAACGGAAAAAAATTATCCGTAAAATTTCAGGAAAAAGGGAAGGGAGGAAAATGACTGGGTCATTACAAAGACGGGCGTCCAGATGCAGCTTGTCAAGGTCGCGTGCAGTGCGAGCTGAGGTGCTCATGGTGTAGGCTTCTTGTATCGGGCGTCCGGACACAAAGTGGGGTGTCTGGACGCAATTTGCTTAGCTACTAGAATTCTTCTTTTCTTGAAATTGCAATTGTTAGGCTTCGAATATATGTAGCGTCTAGATGCCATGAATGGTCCTGGAGGCTGCGTCCGGACGCCAGCCTTAAACTTTCAAAGTGTCTTTCCTCTTCTTGCCTAGCTTCTTGGGTTAATGTCCTTTCTCAGACTGAGCTCACTCTTAGACTTAGGACTAATTTGCTTACTTCTATATCTCACCATGAACCTTGTTCATTAGAAGCTTATAAAAGCATATCTTTATTCCATTTTGGAGATAAGCCTTGAAAATAAACAAAATACAACAAAATCTGTAAAACATACTTTATTAACATGCTAAATAGACTAAAGCATGCTATTAAGGGTACTTGAATATGCAATATTTAGCACTTATCAGAAGGGATAGGCCTCTTCTGGCGCTTGGCTGTGATCTTGAACTTAACTATAATCTGTAAAAGATTCAACACTTGTAATCCAAGTTAGGAGTAGGCATTGATATGGAATATAGAGAATTGAAAGTACAAAAATTTGCAGTATGCTTGTCAAGTTAAGATAGACAAATCAGCAAGAAAAAACTACACAAAACATGAAGTTCAGCAAAAAAATCACATGGTTGCTAAATAGTGTAATTCCATAAACTAAACTCCTTACTTAAACATTTATCAGCAATTCAACATGTATGGCATAGAAGATCAATGTAGAAATCAAGAATGCCATGAGATAAACAAGTTAAAACAGACTACTAATGTGGGAAAACACAGGCATTGGCAATGAAGAAATAAGCATGGATCATGGAACAGGTATAGAAAACATGCAAAGCTTTGTGACATACTTGATCGATCAAAGCTTCTGACTTAATCGATCAGAACTCGATCAATCAAAGCGCTGGCTTGATCGATCTGAGGTACGTTTGAATCGATTAGAAATATGGTTCGGTCGATCGAACGGGACTATAGTGCCAAAAATATCCGGATCTGTGACGTTTACATCACGAGACTCAAATATGTGGTCACTTTAAGGCACCTGACCCCTTTACACCGCAAATAGATAAGAAAATGGTCACTTCAAGGCTCATGACCCCCTTTCCAAATTTGGAAAATTAAAATCTATCTAATCATGCTTCGGTCCTCAAATAGCAACATACGAGGTATATTCAACACTAATCTAAGCATGCTTGGAAATAAAAACAAAGCAAAAAAAAAAAGAAAAAAAAGAATGAAACTCACTGGAGTTGGAGTGAAGAAAGAGGAGGAAAAATGAGAGCCGGAGCACGAGTGCTGTGAATCTGCGAGAGAGAGAGGCTCAGATTTAAGTTTAGATGAGAGAGAGATAGAGAGAAGGAAGTCGAGCTTAAAGGAGGAGAAGGGTCAGAAAAAATGGTGAAAATAGCCCTGAAATGAATTTATAAAAATTATTCTGGCCACGCTTGATCGATCGAACCATGTGTTCAATCAATCAGATGAAGAGTCTGATCGATTAGGACTGTGCTCTGATTGATCGAACAAAAAAGGTGAAATGATGACCCCTTTATTTTTAAAATCAAATAAAAAAATGAAAATGAAGGGTCAGAGCTATGATTGATCTGGGATATCTTCAATTGATCAGGCTAGATCTATTGAATAGTTCGAACGGTGTGGTAGAAAACATGATTTTGGGGTTTTCAAAATTTTTTTTAAGTGTGGGAACCTAGGATCGATTGAGGAAAACTCGATCGATCAAGCCATTCTAAGATTGATTGAACAGAAACTCGAATGGTGTGGCTAAGAGCTTTTTTTTGGGGTTCCAAAATTGTTTCTAAGTGTGGGAACCCTCGATTGATCAGAGTGAATACTCGATCGATCGAGCAAGCAAGATCAATAAATGCCCCTCTTTTAATGGGAATGCAGCAGACTACTTATTAGGACCCAAGAAAAGTAACATAAACCAATGAAATGCATAATGAAAGAGAAAATATCTACAAGAAGGTAGGATTCGGAAACCCTAGAAGGATTAGGTTTAACATCTCTAGTCGACGCCTTAAAGCTTAAGAATCTAAGTAGATGGGATCAACCAAGATGGCGGATTCCACATCTCTTTGAATGTTATACCCTTCAATACACGGTTTCAACCGTTGTCCATTAACCTTGAAGATCTTTTGATCTTTCAAATTCTTGATTTTAACCGCTCCATGAGGTGAGACGGAAATGATTTCATATGGTCCATCCTGATAAGTGCTGAAATATGCACATTTTAGCCCTAATCTCGGGTATTTTAGACCTTTCATCTATCTTTTCTTTCCCGTTTTAGTTCTTATTTGTGTTTTTGTTGATTTTAGGTCAATACGGTTCAAACGGGCTAAGAAAGTTCATTAAAGTCCTTTTGGAGTCAAGCAAATGCACCGAGAAAAGTCCAAAAAAGTCTAGAAAAATGCCCAAATAGGGGGTTACAATCGATCGCAGGTTACTTGCGATCGATCGCAAGTCTACGTTATCGGATAATAATGCCACATCAGCACGATCATTCGCACCTATTCATAATCGTTCGCAATGCAACTGCGATCGATCGTAATGCCAAGTCAATAGCCGAGTCAGCAGATAAGATCAAAAGTGGATAAGACCTGCCAGCCAATTCACGATCGATCGTAGGGAAGTAGCGATCGATCGCAACCCTGTGCAATCGATTGTAACTTGCCCTGGCAGCCTATTTTTATTCCCGATTTTTGCTCGGATCTCACCTACCAAGGGACCACAGGATTGCATCATTTTGGGGCTTTTTTTTTTGACTTATTTTAAGCTCCAAGGGTTTTCTAAAAAATAGAAATTGAACCATTTGTAAAGGTAATGTTTTATTTTACATAGTTAGATATATTTGTTAGAGTGAAAAAGTTAGAGAGAGAATTAGGGTTTGGGAAAGAAGAAAAGAGTGGAGGCACAAGAAATATCTCTAGATATACACACTCTCTCTCTAGGGTTTCAAGAAGAAGAAAAAGATGAAGCCATGTTTGGGGATTGCTTATGAGGGCTCCTTGACCACATCTACTTCCTCCATAATTGGCTAGACTTCACTTTATGGCTTAAATGAGCCCTAAGCTTGTAATATAAACCCCTGTCTTTCAATTTTTGGGGATTTATATATTGTGATTTGTGCTATAGTCTTGTGTATATGAAACTTGGTTGTACCAAAGATTTCTATTGTTAATTCTTCCTATTAATTCTCTATATTGGTTGCATGTTGTCTTATGTGTAATTAATTGAGAATCAATCTCTATACTAGATACTTGTTGTAATTGTGTTTAGTGATGGCTATGCATGGTTTTTATTAGAAGCAATTGTTAATTAATTTGATGGATTATGCTTAGACTTATTATCCTCTTGATTAATGTGTGCTATTATTGTAAATTTTATTATCCTCTTAATTAATGTGTGCTACAATTGTTAATTAGTTTGGTGGATTATGCTTAGGTTTGATGAGTTGTACTACACCTTAGATATGTAGACAATTCATTCTTGAATTTGATAATACATGCTTATTATTGCAATTTATAGTCACATTTAGATTGCAATAATGTTTTCCTCATTAATTGAAGGCAAATGGTATAGTACATGAGCTTAGTGGTGATTCTTATGCCCTAAGAATCTTCTTCATATCATTCAAACCCATTCATTTAGTTTAATTTCAATTGCATTTTCATTTAATTGAATTTTAGAGTAATCAACCAAACCAAACCCTCTTTGCAATCTCATTAGCACTAAAGTCAAGTTAGGTACCAACACGTGTTCAATCCCTGAGGACAATCCCTTCTCACTATACTTCATTGTATAAGTGTTAAATAGCTTTTATAAATTGTAAAAGTTGATGTAATGACCCGGTCATTTTCCTTTCTTTCCTTTTTCCTGAAATTTTACGGATAAATTTTTCCGTTTAATTTTCTTTTCCGAGTTCTATTCCTTGTCACATAGTGTCATCTCGAGTACTTAGAATTGGTTTCTGAGACTCTTTTGTGTGGATTGACAACTTCCTTTGAGGACCAAGTCATTTTCGTATTTTCACTTTTCAGATACTATTCACCTTTCGTCTTTTTCCCTATTCTGTCTTTTCCCCGTTTGTCAGTTTTTGGCACAACCTCACTTTTCATGCTCGGAGTTGGTTTTTGACTTCACGTGTCTTCATCTTCAGTGGTTTCCTCGAAATACGTATCTTTACTTTTGCAAGAAAGTACTCTAGTTGCTCCTAGTGTCCATAGGGGCATAGATGCACAATTCTTCAGAATCTTTTTTTTTTCTTGGGGTGTTTTTCGTAAATATTTTTTGTAGATATTTTATTTCAGGGGTATCTAAGAAAATATCTTTTGAAAGATATTTTCATTCTGGGGCAGTTTCGTAGTTAATCCTTTTTGTAGGGGCCATTGTGCAATTAACGAAAGTTATTGCAAAATACCTCATCTGGAGCCTAGATACTCGTACGGGATTCATTTTCACATTTCTTCAAGTCGTGTACTCTTAGAATTTCTTTCTGGTCATTTTTCTCCAGTTTCAGAATTTCTGGACCCGGTTGTCGCCGAACTTGTTCGGGGCATATCTCTCTGCTCGAGACTCAGTTTTTTATGCCGTTTCTTCCGTTATTCATCTTTTCTCATTTTAAATCTTTTTCATTCACGGAATTTTGCCTTTTGACCGCGTTTGCTCAAATTTCACTTTTCCGGACCTAGCGGGGCACTTTTTGAGATTTTCTATAAATAGGGGGTCTTAAGTCAAAAAATCAGAATTCCATCATCTTCTCCCCTCTCTTGGCCGGAAGCCATGGGAGCCCAAGGGGCTACCTTCATTTTTTTTTCTCCTCCACTCTATTTCCTTAGTAAAAAGTCTTCGGCCTTGACGTTTATTGTTCGCCTCTTCGTGCTCTACCTTTTCCCCTTATTAGAACCCGTTTTTGGCCAAATTTTGAGTTCGGGTTTGAAGTCAAGTTGTGATTTTCATGGGGCTTCTTGGGGATTCTTGTTCATCATGTTGTCCCTGACAAAACTCCGCGGTATCATCGGATTCGGAGCACTTTTCTTTTGGTGGGAATTTGAGATCTTCATCTCAAATTGAGGTAGGGGGTGTTATAATTTACTTTCTTGCTATATTACATGCTATGGATGCTTGTATTACTTGTTTACATGCTTGGATATCAAATCTAGAATTTTTAATTATTTATTTTCTAGCATGAGACTTGATTTTCCTGGTGGGTTATAGCCTTGTTTTAAGTATGTAACATGATATTAAATTACCCCTTGACATTATTATTGACATATATTAAATTTAGAACATTTGGACAAGTAACGAAGATTTTATTTAATATTTATCTTGAATAAAAGATTAATTCATGTGGCCTTATCTAGCTTGAAATCAACATGTGTTAGCATATTATATTAGGCTCTAACATGCTTTTCAACATAGGTGAATTTGAGAGTAATCGGAGATGTTTTAAAATCTAGAGAATATTTAATTTATTGATTAATTAATTTATTCCATGCGTACTATTCAATCCATTGGATTTCCGACTTGATATTCTTGATATGCATGTCATTTAGTTTCACATATATTAAATTTAGAATATTTGATTAAGTTTTGAAACTTTTCATTTATTTTTTTTCTAGTATCAAAGTTAATACCCATGGCCGTACATTGTATGGAAATCACTTGTATCGTGTCAGTAAATCAAGTCTTGACAAGTTGCATAACATATATTAAATTGAGATCATTTGGATGAATTTCAAAACTTAGAGATTTTAATTAAAATGATTAATTAAAATCAATTCAATGGCTCCTTGGTCTTGATTAAGTTTCTAACTTAGTATCCATGCTTTCCTTGACAAGTTCCTTCACATGTATCAAATTGAGAATAATTGGATAAGTTTTGAAACTTGCATTTATTTATTTCCTTTGTATGGAATCTAATTCACATGGTTGTATATTGTAGGAAGTGAACTTGTAATTTGACATTGGACTTGCCTTGTAATCTTGATGATTCAATCCTTTTAGTAGATTAAATTCCCTTTTATGCTTCCATCGATTTAATCATGACCCTTGTAACTTGGTTTCATTAAAGTGCTTCATAGACTTACACTGTTGTCTTAGAATGATTTGATCACTCATGTGTTGCTTAGTAAGTACTTGAATTGTAATGACCCGAGTTTTGTAAACCCGGTGCGTCAGTGATGACCAAAAGATGACCCGTTAACGGATCCGAAATACTGAAACAAAAGGTGAACAATGGTCTCTAGAGATACAACATGTCTATAAGATACCAATGTGACCCTCAATGAGGTCACAGAATCCATAGAAAACAAATGCGGAAGCGACGTCTCAAAAACTGGCAAAAATGAACCTAGGGGCAAAATGGTCTTTTAAGACTGAAATGGGTGTCACCATACACACCATTGCAAAGACAACAAAAAATTAACGAGGATGGACTCAAGAATGACTTGATTCGGAGTCCGAACGAAGAAGATATTAAAACTTGAAGTCAGGGAAAGAAAGACCCCCTTCTGGTTCAAACCGAATCCTAACACTACCTCACTTAAACTTTAATACTTGAGGTACAAATGGAATCTGAAGCTCTAATTGGTACCATTGGAAAGCTTGTTTCGACACGGTCAATTTAGACTCAAGAACGGACTAATTCGGAGCTGAAACGAAGACGTTACGTTAGATTGAAATTGGAAGGCCAAAGCTGAACCCGCAAACAGGTTCTAGAAGACTTGAACCGGTTCAACATTTCTTGAACCGGTTCAACATGGACATAATACCCATGCTGGACCAAAAATGACCCTTGAACCGGTTCAACATTTCTTGAACCGGTTCAACTTGAACAGGTTCAACTTGAACAAAATGAGTAAAATGCAGTAGGAATAGGAAAATTGCAAAAAATGAGTTTGGAATGGGATTTTCGTGACCAAGACGACGTTTTCTTGAAAAAGTCCATGAAGAAACCCCCCCTAAAATGAAATTTTCTGAATGACCATGTCAAGACCGGAATTAATTTGTCAAGGTAAAATCCCTAAAATACCCTCACATCAGATTTGCAATTAAAATGCTAAAAAAGTGTCCAAAGGAAGTTCATTTCATGAAATGGTGTGAATTGTGCCTAAGTGAGCATGCACGCAAACGTATTACATCTATTTAGACATGCGCCAATGGTTCACGACCTCCGTAAACACTCACTACAAAAAGTGACCCTCCAAACCTCCATTTCATAAGATTTTGTCAAACATAAAATATGGAGAGTAAGAGCATATACAAAATTTGGAAAGGTGTTTGGCTCCACCTCGAATAAAGTAAATGGATCTCAAATGAAATCTCATAACCTAAAAATACCTCCCAATGCAAAAATGATACTTAAAAACCTTAGGTTTTTCATTTGTCCCCTTTAAAAGCAATTTTTCATGAATAATGTATAAAGGTGAATCTAAATGTAAATTGGCTCTTGGCCATA
Organism: Cornus florida; assembly: GCF_030987335.1. NCBI lineage: Eukaryota > Viridiplantae > Streptophyta > Magnoliopsida > Cornales > Cornaceae > Cornus > Cornus florida. The sequence goes on along the minus strand of NW_026775574.1, from coordinate 35,258,852 downwards.
TATTACACATACAAAATAAGTATCAAAAGGTACACTTAAGTGTACATTACATAGTTTAGACAACAAATACATATTTTGTCATACTAAGCAAAATGGAACAAGATATGCTAACATGTGCATATTCTAACATAGCAAAAATTCTCCAAGAAGTCTAGCAAGTCTATGATTGTTGTGCATCCCACAATGTTGCTTCTTTACCTGAAAAACACCCGGTAACTTTGGGGTGAGTAAACAAGTTTACTCGTAGGGAATGCACAGGTTTATCTTTATACAAGATTTGCAATTCAATACCATTTAATCCATGCTATTAAAGTGACATTAAAACTTTTAACATAGCATAATGAGATGTAAATTCACAAAGTTAACAACTTGGAATTTAAATCCGAAATCAAACCAAAGTGAATACTTGGATATTGTTCGGATTAAAACCGTACTCTTGAGATCACTTTAGGGCTATTAACCCATGGGTACCTTTCCCCTAGTGCGCACTATAATGTAGGGAGCTCTCTATCTCTCGTACTAGAACCAAGTCCTAGCCAAGTCATGTTCTTGATAATATCCCAAGTTTCCAAAATCAACAAATAGAGCAACTAGTCATCGTAAGTGATAAAACATAACAAGATCCATGAATTGAATGACTAAATCATTAGAACAATAAGATAGAAATTAATTAAAATAATTAAGTAATTTCTCTAGATTTCAAGAGTTGTCCAAATGATTGCAATTAAACATATGACAAGTAGTAACTCATGGACATGCCATATTTCAAGTCAAAAATGGAATTCAAGCATGGTACAATTAAGTAGAATTTAAATTAATTTAAATCAATTCATTCATTTATTTCTTATTTCCATACAAGACATGCATACAACATGGATATCACTATAAGAACAATTAAATCACTTGAATGATAAATTATAACACCCCCTACCTCAATAGAGAATAGAATCTCTATAATCCTATGCAACAAGCTCAAAATGGAAAACCAAGCTAGGTTTTATATAGAGGAAAGTGAGAGGGTACTATTGTATTCCAAGTTCAAGGTTCTAAGGTGAGTGGAAGGTTATTAAAATGAAGCTCAAAGCTTTAATTCAAGCTTAGCTTCAATGGAAATTTTTTAAGGTTGTTGGAAGAAAGGTGGTGAATCAATTAAAATGTATTAGAAAACCTTAAGTAAAAGTGGTGGGGATCTCCACTCACTAGGTGCTCTTGCACTACCTCTCACACACATACTTCCAAGACTAATTGTGAAGCCTACACTTGTAATGAATCTAAGTGAGCTTCTAAGATCAAATATTGAGCCTACACTTGTCAACCATCCATGCTAACATGTGTTCCAACCCTAGGCCAACAAATCGTTGAATCTCCACCCTCCATGTGTCAAAGTATTAAGCCTCCAAGTGGCTTCACTACAAAATCAACAAATGGCACCTTAGGAAAGTGACACTTGTCACATTTCTGGAAATTGCAAAGAAGTACTTTTTAAAAATATCTTCCAAATTAAATTGCTAAATGGTCCCTAAGACGAAAAATAATTACTTTACTTAATTACCCAAAAACCCCTCAAGTTATGGATAATTACAAAAAGTCTTCTTTTTAAGCCCTTTACAAGAGAAGTAAGCATTTAACATGGTTTTCTACAAAAGTGTAAATGTAGATATCATGAAAATGAAATATAATGGATGTATGCAAAGCCAAAATCAAATCCGAGCACAAAAAGTGAGTTTATGCAAGGAAAAACGAAAAAAAATGACTAGAGGACGAAATAGCGAAAAGATGAAAAAAAGAATTTCTGAAAAAGAAAGGAAGGAAATTTCTGGGTCATTACATGAATCATGTATCATATAATTGTGGTATTTTTCCTTTAATGGATTCCATGTGATATGTATACGTCTTGGTTTTAATGTATATAGATACATACTTTGATTTCTTGACATTTCACATACCATTATAGTTGAGAACTTAGGGCATGACTTGTGTGTTCCAAAATCTTGGTTGTGCATGAAACGTGGTTAATGCATTTCTTATATTTGATACAATCTTGACTAGCACAACTTGTTGATTTTGGGACTTGGGATATCAATCAAGAATTGATATGGCTAGGACTTAGTTCTAGTACGAGGGAATGTCCTCCTATACTATAGTGCACACTAGGGGAAAGGTACCCATGGGTTAGTAGCCCTAAAGTGATCTCAAGAGTACGGTTTTAATTCGGGTGATATCCAAGTTTCCATATTGGTTGATTTCACTCTTTAAATTTCAAGTTACTATGCCTTGAAGATTTAAGGATCTCTTATGTTATATGAAATGTTTTAATCTTGTCCTTGCATAGATATTATGCCTTGTTCTTGGTTTCATATATTTCTTTCATCTTGTTAATTGGAATGCTCCAATCATATTAATTACATTGATAACGTAATTCTTATTAACTTATATCCTAGTATTCTAGTACTTTCTTGTCGTGTTGTATGGATTGTTCCAAACCTTCTTTAATTGTATTGAAAATGCAATTCATGTTGATCTATTTTCAAGCATCCATCTTATCGTGTTCCTGGGAATGAAAAATATTCTGAAGAATTGTGCATCCATGCCCCTATAGACACCGGGAGCAACCAGAGTACTTTCTTACAAAAGTAAAGATACGTATTTCGAGGAAACCACTCAAGATGAAGGCACGTAAAGTCAAAAACCAACTCCGAGCATGAGAGGTGAGGTTGTGCCAACAATGTGACAAATGGGGAAAAGACATAATAGGGAAAAAGACGAAATAGGGAAGAGGACGAAAGGCGCATAGTATCCGAAAAGTGAAAATGACTCGGTCCTCAAAGGAAATTGTCAATCCACGGAAAAGAGTCTCAGAAATCATTTCCAAGCACTCTAGACGACACTAAGCGACAAGAAACAAAGTTTAGAAAGGAAAATTAAACGAAAATAATTCATTCGTAAAATTTCAGGAAAAGGAAAGGGAGGTAAATGACCGGGTCGTTACAACCTACCCTCCTTAAAGGAATTTCGTCCCCGAAATTAGGAACATACCAGAGAGAACAGAATAATAACCGAACAAAAGGTCAAATCAAAGGACAGCTCATAACGCACTGAAGGACAAATCTTGAAGTTTCCAGATCAACTAAAGGAACGCGAAACACAAACTGAGACAACACCTCATACAAATCGGCACGTTAACTCAACGTCAACCACCGAGAGAATCCCAAGACAACGAAATGTCAAAACGCGGTGAAAGAAGAGAGTGGCAAGGCAGTACGAACAACAACCAGAACCCGCCCACACTTACTCGTCAGTAAGGTAACATGACAGTATAAGGCACTAGTTTATAACGTGCCCCAGAAGGGAACTTTTTGATACAAATGACATCAATGTCAGAAATGATCATTATCAAAAGCTCTGCGGGAACTAGGCATCTGCGAGAGTTGGGGTAGCTAATCCCAAAACTCTGACAACAATGACACTGGCACCATAAGCTTAAGGCCTTAGATCTAGAAGCCACAAGGGAAAAGGAAATGAAACGGTGCCTCCCTGGCCCACGTCTCACTCCACCAGATAAGAACTACGATTCTACACTCATATGAGCCTTACTCGCATCGATTGACAGAACAGATAAGAAGGTTCCCTACATGGGTCCTTACGGAATGAATTTCTCTTATCCGAGAAAGAAACTCATGAAACAAGAAGGCATCCAAGGGATACGATAGATCCTAAGAGACACTGTCAAAACCAGACATAAAAGTAAACAACTAGCATGCATCATAGCAATGGACTATTTACTCAAGGTGCCAGATAAGCAAACATATCAAACAAAGATGCTTTTAAACACATAAGCATATAAGTACAGAAAATATCTCATCACACTGAGCATGTTATCAAACGAAGTACGTAAACATGTTATAATACCAAAACATGTTATCATAGGTATATAAATAAATCAAGGTACACCAACAAAAGCATGATATGCACCCAAAACCCATCGTCCTAAGGTTTTCGAACCCGGACGCTCTGATACCACCTGTGACGACCCTGGTTTTTAGGCCAGCGTGTCCTGTGATGAACCGAAGATTGACCCGATAATGGATCCGATATGCGGAAGCGAAAACAGAAAACAAGAGTCTAAGAAGTCAAAGTGACCTTCTATGAGGTTGTGGAACTCAATGAGAACTGATACAGAAGCAAAAGATCAAAAATATGCAAATAAGCCCCCAAGGGCAAAATAATCATTTTTGAAAGTATAAAATCGGGTGCTACCGAGCACACCACTGGAAAGACAGAGAAAAATCAACAAATCTAGACTCTAGAATCACTTGATTCAGAGTCCGTATGAAGAAGATATGAAACTCCAAAGTTTCATAAAAACCAACTTTCATGTTTCAAAACAGTACGGAAAGGGTAATTGACAAGGGGTAAAATGGTCTTTTTAGAAAAAAAATGGATGCAACTGAGCATACATATAGATAGACTAGGAAAAATTAATGAATCTAGACTCAAGAATCACTTGATTCGGAGTCCGGATGAAGAAGGTATGAAACGTCAAAGCTTCAAAAAAACCAACTTTTGAGTTTAAAATCAGTGCAGTAAGGGTACTTTACAAGGGGTAAAATAGTCTTTTTAGATAGAATTGGATTCAACCGTGCATACCGTTGGATAGACAAGAAAAAACTAATAAACTTAGACTCAAAAATCACTTGATTTGGAGTTGGGACGAAGAAGATATGAAGCCTCAAAGTTTCAAAAAAAACAACTTTATGGGTTTCAAGCATGTGCAGGGTCTGCACAGATTTTTGGACTTCAAATGTGGTTTTGAGGGATTAAACTACATTTTTTGGCAAAAAGTTGTGAACAAACCCCTCCCCCCCAAAAAAATCATGTTTTCTACCCAACACGTGGAAGAAAACAAAAAAATTGCATTGTGGAATACCCAGCATGCCCCTAGATCAGAAAGGGGTAAGAGGGTTAAAAAACTGCTACAAGCATAGCAGAAAAGTGAACTTTGCACGGGATTTCTGGCACCAAGACGATATTTTCTGAAAAAACACGAAAAAGAAAACCCCCCTAAAATCATGTTTTCTAAGCGACCATGTGAAGATCGGAAATTATTTCCCGAAGGAAAACCACAAAGTGCCTCTAAACCAGATTATGCAATAAAAGTGCAAAATGAATCCTTAGGAGGCTCAAATTGCCAAGGAAGAGGTTTTACCCGGAAACAACCATGCATGCAATGTAACTTACCTATTTGGACGTGCTACAATGGTCTATGGCTTAAAAATACCACCGATGCAAAATTCGACCCCCTAACGGCCAAAAAGGTAAAAATGGACTTGAAATGGGAAAAATGAAAACCAAAATTAGGAAATGGTTTCAAATGACCATTTGGCCCTTGGCCACACTTCAAACATGATTTATGAGACCCTACGAAAGAATGAAAATGGAATTTTCACACCCGATGCAACCATGGTGAGACAATGACTTGGCATTTTTCAATATTTTCATAATATTTCATGAAGTTAAAACAGACATAGAATTCAATATACATGTCAATGACCTCCGGCCTCATCTCATTCATATCAAATACATTGTAAAGAGTGTACTTAGGTACACATTACATACATGGAATCAAAAGATACAAGCTTTGTCAAAATAAACAAAAGCAAACATGATATGCTAACATGTGCATATTCAATGTCATCAAAAATACTTCAAGACTTTTAGCATGTCTAAAAGTGTTGTGTAAAACACCCAGTGACTTTGGGGTGAATAAACAAGACTAACAAGTTTATTCGTAAGGGATGAGCATGCATCGACTCAATTTCTTTAGAGATTTTTAGGACTAACATGATATAGTTCAAAAGGGATCATGCCACCTAACGTCTATGTCAAAGATTAGACTCAGGGATCATCCTAAGCTACCATGGAGTATAAGCAACAAGAATCATGATATATATACATATATGAAACAAATCAAGGTTGGAATAATCCAAGAACACAATAAGAAGGATACTTGAACATAGATTAACATGAATTGCATTATCAATACAATTAACATGATTGGAGCATTCCAATTAACACGAAAGGGTTAATACACAAAATCAAGAACATGGCATAATATCTATGCTATTAGGCAAAGTTGGAACCATTCACATAACACGAAAAGAGTTACACATGACATCAAGAATAATGCATAATATCTACGCAATTAAACAAAGATGGGATATTCCATAAGACACGAAAAGGAAGATACATGGAATCAGGAGCAAGGCATAATATCTATGTATTTAAACATGGGTAGAATCTACCACATAACACGAAAAGAGTCTTAAATCTTCAAGGAATACAATACTTAAAATTTAAGGAGTTAAATCACGAATGAAGCATAAAATCTATGCAATAAGACAAGATTGGTGCATTTCACATACACGACAAGTTTAAATCTTCAAGGAATAGCAACTTGAAATTTAAAGAGTAAAATCAACCAATGTGGAAACTTGGATATCGCCCGGATTAAAACCGTACTCTTGAGATCACTTTAGGGCTACTAACCCATGGGTACCTTTCCCCTAGTGTGCACTATATTGTAGAGGGACATTCCTCCATACTAGAACCGAGTCCTAGTTATGTCAATTCTTGATTGATATCCCGAGTCCCAAAATCAACAAGTTGTGCAAGTCAAGATTGTATCAAAATACAAGAAATGCATTAACCATATATCATGCACAACCAAGATTTTAGAACACACAAGTCATGCCCTAAGTTCTTAACTATGATGGCATGTGAAATGTCAATAAATCAATGTGTGCATTTATATAGACCACAACCAAGATAAATAGCACATGGAATCCATCGAAGCAAATATACCATAAGTATAAGATACATGATTCAATGTATACTAAACAACACATGTGTGAATAAACCATTCCGAAACAAATGAGCATGTTCATTAAGCACATTAATGAAACCAAGATACAAGAAGTCTAGATACATGATATCAAGGCATGATTAACTTGAGGGAGACATAAAATGAAATTCAATCTACTTTAGGGATTAAATTATCAAGGTTACATGGCAAGTCCAAATGTTCTACAAACAAGTTATGTCAAGGATCATGTCAAGGCCAAGTTCAATGTCAAGTTTCAAGTTCATTTCATACACGAAACAACCATGTGAGTTAAGTTCCATACAAAGGAAATGAATAAATATAAGTTTCAAAACTTATTCGATTTTGCTCAATGTAATACACGTGAAGGAACTTATCAAGGAAATCATGAATACAAGGTTAGAAACTTAATCAAGTGCATAGAACCATTAAATGGATTTTAATTATTTCATTTAATTAAAATCTCTAGATTTTGAAAGTCCTCCAAATGACCTCAATTTAACATGTGTTATACAACATGTCATAACTTGATTTAAGAAGACAATACAAGTACATTTCATGCAAGTTACGGCCTTGAGTATTAAACTTTAATACAAGAAAAATAATAAATGAAAGATTTCAAAACCTAATCAAATATTCTAGATTTAATATATGTGAAACTATATGCCATGCACATCAATAATTTCAAGTCAGAAATCCAACGGAGTGAATAGTACACTCGGAGCAATTTAATTAATCTAATTAATTAAATATTACTAGATTTCAAAACTTCTACGATTACTCTCAAATTAATCCATGTTGAAGAGCATGCTAAGGCCTATTATAATGTGCTATCACATGTTGATTTAAAGCTAGATAAGGCCACATGATTTAATATTTTATTCAAGATAAATATTAAATAAAATCTTTATTACTTGTCCAAATAATCTAGATTTAATATATGTCAATCTAAATATCAAGGGGTAATATTCTATCATGCCACATGATTAAACAAAGTTATGGACAACCGGAAAAATTAAATCCTTCACAAGAAAAATAATTAATAAAATCTCTAGATTTTACATCCAAGCATGTAATCAAGTTGTATAAGCATCACAAGCATGTAATATAGTAAGAATTTAAATTATAACACCCCCTACCTCAATTTGAGATGAAAACCTCAAATCCCCATCGAAAAAAAAGTGTTCCGAATTTGCCGAAACCGAAGGGTTTTGTAGGGGACAACACGATCTACATTAATCCGAAGGAAGCCCCATGAAAATCACAACTTGACCTCAAACCCAAACTCAAGAAATGGTCATAAATGAATTCTAATAAGGGGGAATGGTAGAACACGTCGAGGGGAACAATAAATGTAAAGGCCGAAGGATTTCTACCAAGGAAATCAAGTGGAGGAGAAGGAGAAAGGGTGGCAGCCAAGGAGCTCCCATGGCTGCCGGCCAGGAGGTGGAGAAGATGAGTGAAAAAGTGATTTTTCACTTTAAGATTTTCTATTTATAGTAAGTCACAAAAAGTGCCCGAAAGGGCCCCACCGAGTCCGGAAAAGTGGATTTTGAGCAAACGCGCTCAAACGGAAAAACTCCGTGAACAAAAAAGATTCCAAATAAGAAAATATGAACAACAGAAGAAACGGCGTCAAAAACTAAGTCCCGAGCAGAAAGTTATGCCCCTAATAAGTTCGGCAGCAATCGGATCCAGAAACTCTGAAACTGGAGAGAAACGACCAGAACGGAATTCTAAGAGTCCACGACTTGACAAAATGTGAAAATGAATCCCGTACGGGATCTAGGCTCCAGACGAGACATTTTTGTAATAACTTTCGTTAATTGCACAATGGCCCTTACAAAAAGGGTTAACTGCGAAACTGCCCCAGAATGAAAATATCTTACAAAAGATATTTTCTTAGATACCCTTGAAATAAAATATCTTCAAAAGATATTTATGAAAAACACCCCAAGAAATGAAAATGATTCTGAAGAATTGTGCATCCATACCCCTATGGACACCGGGAACAACCAAAGTACTTTATTGCAAAAGTAAAGATACGTATTTTGAGAAAACCACTCTAGATGAAGGCACGTAAAGTCAAAAACCAACTCTGAGCATGAGAAGTGAGGTTGTGCCAACAATGTGACAAATGGGGAAAAGACATAATAGGGAAAAAGACGAAACAGGGAAAAGAACGAAAGGCGCATAGTGTTCGAAAAGTGAAAATGCGAAAAATGGCTCGGTCCTCAAAGGAAGTTGTCAATTCACGGAAAAGAGTCTCAGAAATCATTTCCAAGCACTCGAGATGACACTAAGCGATAAGAAACATAGTTCAGAAAGGAAAATTAAACGAAAAAAATTCATCGTAAAATTTCAGGAAAAGGAAAGGGAGGTAAATGGCCGGGTCGTTACAAAAATCACACCATACCAATAAAATCAATAATCAAGCACACACACAAACAATCATCATATATAATCATAAAATATAATTTAATTAAAATAAGATAATTAATCTAAGCACTCAATTAAATAAAATAAATCATTTAAAAATAAAAATAAAAATAAAAGCAATTAAACCAAAATAAATCATTTAAAAATAAAATAAAAGTAATTAATTCCAATTAATAAATCCTTTAAAATATTGGGGTATTACATTCTTCCCCCCTAACAAAAGGAATTCCGTCCTCGGAATTCACGAATCTATTAAATGAAAACTTTGATTATTTAATTTCAAATTTCCATGTTCCCTTAATCCGTGTGGAAATTAACCCATCCACACATACCCATAATTAGCAGGCATATCTCGTAATTTATTAAGAATATACTGAGCTAATGTATGCTCGTTGCATTCATTTGCAACCTAACATCGCTAACTTATATACTTTGGAAAAAGATCCCATTGCTGTAATTTTCTTGTAACAAAATACATAAAAACTCCTTTACACCCATGGTGAAAAATACATATTTATATCCTTACCAACAATAGGTTATTGCTTAATAAATAGAACGTAAATCGTTACATAGTGATGTGATAACCTCCTTTCCTTTCTAATCAACATTATTTTCCCTATGAGATACAATTTGAGTAAAGACCCAATTGTCCATATTATCTAGGACTCCTTTTTGCTGCATGTACTTGCTACAATGAATAAACCACCTTGTCATCTAACTAGTGATGACCCCAATGGAAATAAACTTCTTTCACAACATTGGTATTCCCACAATATTATTCGCAGAAATATCTCCCCTCGGCTACTTTAATATAAAAAGTGACTACACAATACTAATGATCTCTATTGATCACACCTAATAAGGAACATACCAGATACTTTGGAAGTTATGTTGGCTATTGCCACTATTATTCATGTCTTCGATCTTGACATTCTATAGTCTGATACGCCTTACCTTGTAGTCTACATACCTCAATATTTGTATATCTCTAATTAGTTAATTCCATATTTATATAATTGATAAATATAAGTACACATTAGAGACTCTCACTGGACTAAAGCAGTCTCAACCGGATAGTGGGTATCTCATGTAAAACGCACACATAGGTGGTCACGAGTCCTCCTTCTACCAGGGCACACACATCCTTAAATCCAACTACCCATCTCAATCGGTAATCTATAAATCTATAGCTAACTCATGCAATAGCTAAGTAATCCGTATATATATAGATACGCACTAAAGGAACCTCATTAGACTATAAGGTTGTCTCAACCTGAATAGTAGGCAATATGCAAACGCACATATAGTGGGCACGCATACCTAGACCTACCAGGGAAACAACTACACTATATCTAGCTACACATCCCTAGCAATATACGCCCCCTAACCATGATCCTGAGACTCAAGCTCATATCATAGCACATATCTATACATATATAAAAATCCATTCTATCAAAACATAAAAGTTAACTATCCAACCATATTATTTCAATGGCATGCCATCCAACTATTCCGTTGACCTGACACGAATAAGTAGGACTTAACTTTATGGTTAATCCGTTCCCCTATAAATATATAGGTAGGACTTAACTTCTTTGGTTAATCCATCCCTGAAATGCCACCGTCCCATACCGGTGCATTAAACCATACAATCCATAAATAAATAGGTAGGACTTAACTTTTCTGTTAATCCGTCCCTAAAATACCTCCATATTATTTTAATGGTGCATAATACATAAAACCCATAATTCATGCAACATATATAATTATACTTCAAATAATCCAGAAGTAATTATAATAAAAAATTCGATAAATATATGATTATATTATATGCCAATACATAATTAAAATCACATAAATATACAATGAAATTACTAGAATAATATTAAGCAACTAAATCATTCATTCACAACATGTAAGTTAGGTTCAAGTCTCAAGGTTGAGGATCCACAGCTGGAGGACTTATCTATTCTTTCTATTTTATTTCAAAGTAGGATATTATTACTTCAGTAATTATTAATGGATTTATGGATAGTGGATTTTGGTTAAGGGGTCCTAGAGTTACAGGATTCCCGTGTTGTAACCATTGGGAGTTATTAATGGAAATTTTTATTTATTAGTTTTTCTTCAGCGTATTACTTATTCTTTTATTTCATTTTTGTACTCTGTGCTTGTTTGAAATACTGTAATTGTTTTGATATCCCCTGGTTTTGTGCGCAGACTTAATCAACCCGTGTTTGAAATTAGGGGGTATCACAATCGATTGCAGCCACATCAGCACGACATCAGAGCCAAGCTAGGATAAGGATGAATATACCAGCTAGTTGCGATTGATCGTAGCCAAGTTGCAATTAATCGTAACTTGTGCTGACAACCTATTTTGTACTCAGTTTTTGCTGGATCTTCACCAACCAAGGGGATACGGGATTGCATCATTTTGGGGCATATATATGACCTGTTTTAGGTTCCAAGGGTCATCTATAAAAGAGGGATTGAACCATTTTGTACAGGGTATTCATTTTATGTTTTATTTTACATAGATAGTTTTATTTTTTTAGAGAGAGAAAGTTAAAGATAGAGATTAGGGTTTTCGGAAAAAGAGAAGAGTGAAGGCACAAGAACAAATCTCAAGATTTACACACACACTTTCTCTCTATAATTCAAAGGAGAAGAAGAGGAAGAAGATGAAGCTATGTTTGGGGATTGCTCTTGAGGGCTCCTTGACCATATCTACCTCCTCCATGATTGGCTAGACTTCTCCTTAGGGCTTGGATAAGCACTAAGCTTGTAATTTAAACCCTTGTCTTTCATCTTTTTGGAGATTTATATGTTGTAATTGATGCTATAGCCTTGTGTATATGCAAAACTTGGTTGTACCTAGGATTTCTATTGTTTAAATCTTCCTATTGATTTTCTATGTTGGTTGCATGTTGTCTTATATGTGATTAATTGAAAATCATTCTCTACACTAGATACTTGTTGTACTTGTGTTTAGTGATGTCTATGTATGGTTTTTATTAGATGCAATTGTTAATTAATTTGATGGGTTATGCTTAGGCATGATGCGTTGTGCTACACCTTAGTTTACTTATTGTTAGGTAGACAATTCATGCAATGAATTAGATAGTCCATGCTTATAATTGCAATTAGTATTATCCTCTTGATTGATGTGTGCTCTTATTAGATACATTTGCTAATTAGTTTGGTGGATTATAGTCATGATGGGTTGTGCTACACCTTAGTTTACTTGTTGTTAGGTAGACAATTCATGCATTAATTTTGATAGTCCATGCTTATTATATGCATCATTGTATTAATGCTTGTAGCCACATTTAAATTATAACAATGATTTCCTTATTAATTGAAGGCAATTGGTTTAGTGAATGAGCTTAACGGTAATTCCTATGCCCTAAGACCTCTCTTCCTATCATTCAAACCTTAGCTCACTTTAGTTTAATTTAATTGCACTTTAGACTAATCAACCAAACCAAATGATGAGTGCTCAAATGTGACGCATTTTATCACCTGAGCTAGGGTATTTTAGTCCATTCATTTATCTTTATTTTCCCGTTTTAGTGCTAATTTGTGTTTTTGTTGATTTTAAGTTAATAAGGTTCAAACGGGCTGAATTTGATCCATTAAGGCCTTTTTGGAGTCAAACTAAGTCTTGGTGAGAAGCTGGAGCAAAAGGAGGCTAATGCTGAAAACTGCCTAGTTAGAACGATTGAACTAACTCTGAATGATAGACACAACTCTGAACGATCGAACCATACCTCTGAACGATCGAACTAACTCTGAACGATCACACTATTGGTTGGATCGATCGAATTGTTCACTGAAGCTATAAAAAAATAGATCTAGAGCTTATTTGGAACCAACTCGGGTTGTGCTTGAAAGGGGAGATCCTAGGGTCGAGTTGTCACATTTTTGGGCTCTAAAAGCCTTTTATATATGAAGGATTGAACCATTTTTGTAGGGAGATTCATATTTTTACATGTAATTTCTATATTGTTATAGTTTTCTTTCTAAGTTAGAGATTAGGGTTAAAAGAAAAAAGGGAAGTGGAGGCACATCTTAAGAACACATCTCTAGATCCACATACTCTCTATCTTTTAAACTTCAAAGAAAAAGAAGAAGAAGAGGAAGAAGAAGATGGAGCCATGTTTGGAGATTGCCCTTGAGGGTTTCATGACCACATCCACCTCCTCCATGATTGGCTAGATCTTCACATAGGATTTGGATGAGCCCTAAGTCTTGTGTAATCTAACCCTTGTATTTCTATTTTTTGAGGATATATATATATTGTTGTGATTAGTGGTTGGTGTCTTCCCAAGCGTGTGCACAAAACAATGCACAAAACTTTGAATTTAGAAATTAGTGTCTAGTGGGCACCATAATTTAAATTTATAAACCGCTTAACACCTATACTATGTAATATGAGTGAGAAGGGATCGTCCCAAGGGATTGAGTTGTCGTACTAGCTTGAGGAATCAAAATTAGGGTTAGTAGGTTGAGTGATCAAAATAGTGGTTGGCTGATTGAATTAAACTAGATGCAAATTAAGCTAAAGTAAGTAATAATGCAATAGAGAAAATAAAAGATAGAGAGAGATCTTGGGGTTTAGAGATCACCACTAAGCATAGCTTTTCTGCACCTTTAATGAATGATTAATGAGGGGAAGAACATGTATTATAATAAAGTGTGTGTGTGTGGTTGTTTCAACAAGCATGATGACAAATTAAGCATATATTGTCTAAACAACATGGTGGATAGCACAACATATCAAATTAAGCCATTAATCATTTCTTTAAGCTCACAATCCAAACACATCGCAAGCTTAGAGATACGTGTTACTTGTTTTTTATAAGTATAGAACATCAACAACAAGCATGGATTGTCCTCCCATTTAACAACTACACTACAACTAAGCAATGAGTATGAACCATCAAATAAACCACAAGAACATAATATTAAGCACTATGTGTTAACAATCTCTAGATCTATAACATCAACACACATAGACATGCATCAATAACACAAGAAATAGAGACAAACACATGAACATCTATTCTAACATACATAGACATATGGATAGAATGAAATGATCAATTAGAAGCATTAAATCACATAAATCATTGAAGAAACAAGATCTATCTATATAAAAGTGTCAAAACATGAATTACAATACAAATCCCCTCAAAAATACATAAATCAAGAAGTAGAAAGCATGCTTAGGGCTAACTCTAACCCCAAGAGGATGTCTAGCCACTCATGGATGATATCCTCCAACCCTCAAGGGCAAGCTCCATGGAAGAAATTTGCTCCTTGGTTGATGAAGAGTCTCCAATGGTGTCTCTAGCCCCCTCCTCTTCTTTTCTTCCTCTCTAAGAGTAACCTCTCTCTAATCTCTAAGAATGCTAAGAATCTTCTCAAAAAGTGTATCATATTCTTTATATAGGTAGGTCAAGTGACATACAAAATGAGCTGGGTCGTGCAGCAAGTATTCCCCAATGATTGGATAAGGACAACTTTCAATGAGCTGGAAATTTAACTTTTTCGCACTGGAGGAAGTTCGATCGATCGAACCTTAGACTTGGATCGACCGAACATGGCTAAGATCTATTGAACTAAAGTTGGATCGATCCTCAATGGCAACGCCTTTTTGGATAAAAACAAATCTGGGATATTTTGAAGATATTTTTGGGAAAAGGACAAAAGTGGTTGGTAGGGTGGTACAACTGGATAAGCTCAATCATTTGGATAAGGACAAGAATGTTCGATCGATCGAAGAAGGAAGTTGGATTGATCAAACTTTTGAGATCTTTGAACAGGGACAAATATGGCTCAGATCTATCTTGAAGTGCTGAGATCGATTAAAGTTGGATCGATCGAACTTTTCTTGAGATCTATCGAAGTTGCTGAAATTCCACCATTTGCTTTCTTTTGCTCTACCTTTCTCCTTTCTTTGATTAATCCCAGAATTGCTTCAATTATGCTCTTATTTGGCTAAGTTAGCTTATTTTGGGAATAAGTACCTGAAAATGGAAATAACACGAAATAAAAAAAAAATGATAAAATAAGATAGATAAAAGTTCTAGAATAACTAAGTTTAAGGGTTTAAATACACACTTTTTAGCGCTCATCACACCCCCAAACTTAAATATTGCTAGTCCCTAGCAATAAACTAGAAAGTAATGGAATGAAATGAACAACTATACAACTATGAAATAGAAAGCAATAAATGGAAAATGCCACTTTCGTAGGGAACACGATTGCACTTAACATATGCAACAAGCCTTTTAAACCCCTAGGTTACCCCTAGTGGACGAGTGAAGTCTCGTGAGGGTTTCCAGAAATGATACCCATAAACATTAAGCTCATTCTTTCAAAAGAGGCAAAATATTACAAACAAGCATTGGGAGAAAACTACCTCAAGTATGCAATTTTTCAAACATTTCCAAGCAATCTCCCAAAATTTCAATATCAAGCAAACAAGTATGGTCCTCCGCACATCAAGAAAATGATCATGCAAATCAAAACAACTCTATAATCCTTTTTGAGTGGACTGGCATCAAATATTTTGCTATCTTAGCCAACTAAAGAAATGATCATATCCTTACCCTCAAACTAGCACACAAATCTAGTACCGATCATCAAGACAAAAAGTGGACATTTTATTAAAGCTTTATTGTTCTAGGTGCGCTTATTCTTTTCACTTGATTTTTTCTTTTTATTTTTTTTTTATAGGATCAAAGATGGAAGCATGGTGCAATGTGTTGATCTATTAAGTTTTCTAACGATTCATGAAGTCGAGCGTTAGGTCAATGACTCCCAAATAAGACGGCTTTAGGGCATTAGGTGTTCAAACACCCCTATGGACTTACAAGCTCAAATCAACTAGGCTACAAATCAAGACAACCTCCATCTAATCATTTCCCACTTCTCACCTTTTGGGAGAAGTCCTCACTTTTTTTTATTGCTTTTGCAACTTTTCTTTTTCTTTTTCTTTTTTTTTTTTTTTTTTTTTTTTTTTCTTTTTTTGAAGAAATTCAATTATTAACCTAGAGTTTGGGCTCTATACCATTCGACGCGAGAAGTTCAGTGCTTGATGAAGCTAGAATCCAGGCTACTTAGTGAAAATGAGTTGTTATCCACCTTTATCAAGAATGAAAGTTTTCAATGCACTACTAGCTCAATTGGGATATAACCAAATCAATAATCAAAAAAGCATGTACCCCACAAATGAATGCTAGTGTGCGTCTGTGCTAGTGTAGAAGACTAGAGTGAATCTCAAAACAATCACAAAATTAGGATGATATGGACCACAAGTGCAAGTAAGATATCAATTTTTCAAAAAATTTACTCATAAATGGCATCCGCAAGGCATACAAGGAATATTGAACTCTCAAGTCAAGTAATTTTTAAATTTTAAGTAATATAGTCCTCAAAAGATCAAAATCATAGCTAGCATGAACCAATCATAGAAAATCTCTCAAATACACAAGTCATGCTCAAAATTTTGAATTTAAAAGCAAACACTGTAACATACACCATTACCCCCAAACTTAAACGGCACAGTGTCCTCAATGTGCAAAGAGAACAAAAGGGAAAGAGTATACCAGTGCAAGTAGCAAGAATGATCAGGACAGAAGTATCCAAAGTGGGTGGCATGGCTCCCCCAAACTTGGGATTAGCTGTGGTCCTGAAATTTGGCACTCGGATAAACTCATCAGATAACAAAAGGGATAATACAGTGCACAGTGGACATGCAAGTGTAAATGGGATAATAAAATAAAGTAGTGAGAGAGGTATAAGGGTGGTCCTGAAAATTGGGTAGCACTCTCTCTCACTGAAGTCACTGTGATGCACTTGATGGAGTCAAATAGACAGATATGATAATATAAAAAAAAAATGACATCCATAAAGAAAGCATATATAAAGAAAATAGAGTACATGGACATAAAAGTGTCAAAGCCGACAGACCCGGCTGTAAAAATAATATACAGTGACAAAAATGAAGTATGAATGACAGAGATGTAGTATGAAAAGATAGAAGAAACTGGGAATCTCAGGTGGACAAGGTAGGACGGGCAGGGCGTGCTCCGCAGATATCCCTAGATAAATCTCGGAACATAGTCGTGATATCCGTGCGGAGTGCAGTAAAATCAGCTCTGTGGGCAACAGTATCAGCTCTGAGGGCGGTAATATTAACTCGCATAGCAACCACTACATCCTTAAGAGCCTGAAGGCGCTCTCCAAAGCTGGGGGTCTGACTGGGAGCCTCAGGTACATAAGAATCTGAAGAATGAGAATCCTGAGTCTGCTCCTCCTCGTGTACTGGTGACCCAGCTGGAGAGTACTGCTCTGCGTTATCTGCAGGTTGCTCTAAATCAATGTCCATGCGTTTGGCAACCGGATCAACTAGTGCGTCATCCGCTGCCGGGTCTGCTGCTACTGTTGCTGGCTCTTCAGCCTCTAAATCCTCTGCCGCTTGTACGGCGTCGTCTTGTAATCGGGCAATAATAGCATTATAGCTTTTGTCCCAATCCTTCTTTAGGAAGTGACAGGATCCTCTCTCAGGGTGCTCTTGAGGCTGGAAATAATATCGCTAGTCTAGTAGGATCTGGGTGATGAGGTGGCCAAATGGTCTGACTTAGCCCTTTTGGGCCTCTCCTTGCTGATATACTTATCATAGAGCTTCCTCATCACGCTCTAGATGAGTACGGGGATAGACACCCAGTGCCCTATATAGAATGCGTATAGGGCTGTCAGATAATCTCCTCGCCTCTAAATCTTGTGCCCGACCATGTATATGTTGCAGAACAAGACAAAGTCAATGAACCACATGTCATCTAGAAGATAAGTGCAGGTGGCAAAGGTCTCACCAGCGGCATAGTGACCTGTCAGAAATACTGCCATGTCGGCATAAGAAGGCCTGTATAGCCTCGGATATATCTCCTCAAGCTCTGGAGGGCATCGATGTGGACAATGGCATGATCGGGATAGTGTGTCCACAGTAATAGAGATCTGGTGGCCATCAATGGTGGTAATCATCTCTGCCGTGGTACGCGGGGATGGCTGGAGGTTCTAGAAGAACACCCGTACGAGCCTCGGATACACAGGGCTAGTAACTGGCGCAAGAATAGCTGCAAGGCCCCTCCGGATAATGTCATCATAAGCGGATCAGGTTAGTACCGATCTGGAGAAGAAATCTGTGTCGAAAACTGACTCAAGGGCCATTAACATCTATGCATATCTGGATGCGGGCCTGTTAAGCTCCTGGGCTGGCTGAGTTGGTAAAGGAGATGGAGATGGTGTAAACGCAGCCTGAGCCTGATGAGAAGGAGATGGAATATGCTCAGCCTCAGCCGCATGAGAAGGTGACTGAAGTGGAGTAGGCTCTAATGGCTCCTCCTGATAATGAGAGGACTCTGCTTGCTCCTCTGCCTGAGACTGGACTCATCTCTGTGGGCCGTGTTGCCTCTTGGCAATAGTCTTTCACCTAGTCATAGTCGGCAAAAAGAAAAAGAAAACTCGCAATGGAAGTCAGTGCCAGAATAAAGAATTAAAAGCACAAAATAGAAACATGCATGTCAAATAAGATAGACAAAACAGATAAATGACATGAATCTATGAAAGTGATAGGATGTGAACATGCTAAGCAGTATAAGTGTAAAATGCATCCAATATGAAAAATCACAGGCATTGGGCATGAATGAGATAACATAGACACAAGATAAGATGTATGGAATGTGTATATGAAATCTGTGAAGTTCGATCGATCACAAAAACTGTGAGATTGATCTCACTCGATCGATCTGAGAAATATGTTCGATCGATCGAACTCTGCGAAGAACGTGGACAGTCACAGATCTGTGACGTGGATGACACGGGGCCTTCACGAACTCGGTCGTGGGCCCATCAACACACAAATCAACAATCCTATTCACTTATACGAGGGCCACATTCCCAAAAATCGAATCAAAACACAAATATATACATATATATAAGTATATAAACACAGTGTTTCAGGCTTCATCAATGGCGGATTTTATCATCAAAACATCTTAGATCTAGCATGTAAAGCACGAATACATAAAATAGAAGCTTAAATCACAAAGTGGAGATCTCGGTTCTTACCTAAATTGAAAGAAAGAAGTGAAATGTGAAGGGGTATGAAATCCGAGAGAAGAGAGAAATCGACGCTTGGATATCGCCGGAGATTCGCCTAAGATGGTAAAGATGGATAGATACAGCGGCGATGAAGGATGAAGGACGAGGGTTGGATCTATCTTCGAAATCGATCTTAAAACCCTTGGTTTTATTTTTAAAAACTTTCCCGAACTAGTTTGATCGATCGAACTGAGACCTCAGATCGGTCGAACTGTGATGATCTCTCTTCAAAGTATTTTTGGAATTTTTAAAAAATTAAAAACTAAAATTAAAAATTAAAAATTGAAAACAGAAAATATTTTTGGATTTTTGAAAAATAAGAATAAAAATAAAATAAAATCTTTTTGGATTTTTGAAATAAATAAAGTAAAATCTCTTCTCTTTTTTTTAATTTGAAAAATTAAGTAAATAAAAGAAAGTAAAATTGAAAATCTTTTTGGTATTTATTTTCAATTTTTAGTTTAAAAAAAAAAAAAATTTAAATGGTGAGATGAAGAACAGAGATCGATCTGAACAAAATGTTCAATCGATTAGACAGAGAGCCAAAAGTATGCAGGTTTTTAGTTCAAAAATTTGTCTAAGTGTGGGAACTCAAGATCGATCGAACTTGAGGTTTGGATCGATCTAAAAACTTATGATCGATCTGAGAATAAGTTCAAACGATGGGACAGAGAGGTGATTTGGATGCAAGTTGAAATTTTTTCTAAGTGTTAGATGCAGGTAGAAGTTCGATAGATCAAACTCTCATTTGAGATCGATCGAACTTATGCAAAATACTCAATTTCAACATAAAAGTGCATGCAATCCTAATCACAGTTCCTAGCAATGCATGTGAACCAAAAACAAGTATCTAGACTTCGCAAGAAATTAAATTAAAGATAGAAATGAGGGAGGAATAGGGTTTTGACACCCTATGAAATGTCGTGCTAGTCTTTAACGTCTCTAGCAAGACGTTGGGCTCTTTAAGCCCGGATAAAACATCTTGTAGTGCATCCCCTCCTCAATGGGGTGATAAGTGCTTTGAACTCCACCCAACAAATGGTGCTTAAAGGAATTTGTTGAATTAAGCTCAAAAGATGTTTTCAGTCCTTCGTCAATGCAATCTTTAGGCTTCCACGCCCTTTCAAAACAGGATTTTGAAACAACTTTCTTTGGTTTCAAGGTTGAAGATGGAATTTTTGAAACCTTGGTCTCACACAAAAACTCAATTCCTTCACTTTTAAGGTCATGACATTTATCTACAACATTAATCTCTTCATGTTTGTCAAATGAATTAGGGGTTGGATAAAAAATATTCAACTTTACCTTCATCTGGTCAAATGAGATTTTCATATCCCCGTCCTATAATTAATGTTGGCATTCACGGTTGCCAAGAAAGGACATCCAAGGATAACGGGAATTTGTCTCTTAAGATTTGGGACTGGTTCCGTGTCAATGACAACGAAATCAACGAGAAAGAAGAATTTATCAATTTTAATCAATACATCCTCAATGATGCCCCTAGGCTTTTTGATTGATCGGTCGGCAAGTTGCAAAACTACCGTCGTCGGTTTTAGGTCTCCTAAGCCTAATTTGACATAAACCGAGTGTAGAAGAAGATTAACACTAGCTCCTAGGTCAAGAAGAGCCTGATTAATTCTATGATCACCAATAATGCATGAAGTAGTAGGTGAACCGGGGTCCTTAAACTTGGGGAGAGTGTTATGCTGCAAAATTGAGCTTACTTGCTCGGTTAAGACCACTTTTCTAAGTGCTTGGCTTTTGTTCTTCCGCTTTTGGGTGCACTAGTCTTTCAAGAATTTGGCATAAGATAGAATTTGCTTGATTGCATCCAAAAGTGGAAGATTGACTTTCACTTGCCTAAACACATCCATGATTTCATTGATTTTGGCCTTTTGCTTATCATTCGAAATGGATCCTTTTAAGGCATCCGGAAATGGAGCTTTTGGTTCAAAAACCTTTTCAAAATTTTTCTTTGAAGTCTCTTCAACACAAGAAGTTTTCAAATCATTTTGCATATCTTTTTTTTCAAAATCACTTGTCAAATTACTTTTCAACACATTCTCATTTATATGGTCATGCACATGCAATGAATGAGGAATATGATATGAAATAGGACAGGTGTCAACTTGTGGTTGCACCGGTTCACTCTCTTCATTGGACATACCCACTTGGTTATCCACAATCTTTCCACTTCTCAAGGTAGTCACCGCATTAACATGCTCTATTGTGTGACCTTCCGATGAGGAATAAGTCTCCACAACACATTATTGCTTTTGTGGGGCATTCAAAGGCATTTTTCCTTTCTCTTTTGCATTCAAAGTGCTAGCTACTTGTCCTATTTGGGTTTCTAGCTTAGCAATGGATTGAGAGTGAGAATGAAGCAATTGTGTGTTTGCCTCCAAAGTGCCCAAAGCGGTTAAAACTTTCTCTTCAAAAGCGGGACTTCTAACATTTCCTTGGGAATATGATGGTTGATTAGGAAAATGAGAATTTGAAAATTGGTTTCCTTGTGATTGATGTGATGATCTAAAACCTTGGGAACCTTGGCTTTGCATTGGAGGTGGAATGTATTTTCCTTAAAAACCGCCTTGGGAAGGGTTTGATCCCTCCCCTTGGTTTTTCCAAGAGAAATTCGGGTGATTCCTCCAACTAGGATTGTAATGATTTCCATAAGGATTGTTCCCTTGATTAGCAAAAACAGCATTTGCTTGTTCATGATGCTCACTTTGCACATGTCTATGGGGACAATTAGAAGTAGAATGTAAAACACTTGAACAAGTCATACATGTCTCACTAGATGCATTATAAGAATGGTTAGGCAAAGAAGATATTTGATTCGCCGAGTTTTGGTTGATCAAACCTTTGAGATAATGATTTCATTTCGGCGGCAATTTCATTGGAGTGATCGACTTGATGTAAGCCAACACTCTTCCTACCACTAGAATTTCTACCATTCTTCGAAGATAAAGTACGATACAAAGAATTTTCACTCATGCCCTCATAAAGACGCCACATGTCATCCTCATGCCTATCAATGTAAGAGCCACCCATGGAAGCATCAACCATGCCTCTGTAATTGTCCGATAAGCTCTCAAAGAAATATTGAACTAATTGCCATTTGGGCATGTCATGATGTGGACACTTCCTAAGTAATTCATTAAAGCGTTCCCATGCCTCATGAAATGTTTCTCCATCCCCATGTGAAAATTCTCGAATTGAGGTTCTCATGGTATTGGTCTTAGAAACCGGATAGTACTTCTTCAAGAACTCTTGTTGCATTTCTGCCCAAGAAGTTATTGAAAAAGGCCTAAGATTGTTAAACCAATATTTTGCCTTGTCTTTAAGGGTAAATGGAAAAAGTTTAAGCCTTAAGACCTCTTCCGGCATGTCCGTATATTTTACGGTGGAACATACTTTAAGAAACTCATCCGAATGCTTGTAAGGTTCTTCACTTGGAAGTCCATGATAATTAGGAAGCATTTGAATGGTTTGTGGCTTAATTTCATAGTGATGTGCTCTAAATGGTAGCAATTGAATACATGTGGGTGCATTATATTCATTAGGCACATAGTGATCTCTTAGAGTAAGGGGAGGATTAGCAATTGGAGGTGCAACATGGGCACCTTGGTTGCCTTGAATGATGGGAGGTGGTGGAGCATAGATTGGTCTTGGCATTCCTAATGGAACTTGGCCTTGTTGTTGTGGTGGATGAACATATGGCCTTAGCATGCGTAATGGAACTTGAATGTTATTATGATGCATATTGGGGTGGAGGATACCTTGTTGGTCTATGTGACCAAGGTCCTCCACATGGTCCTCATTGTATCCTTCCATTGATGAAATGGATTGACTAGAACTATCTCTCCCCCTAGGGTTTCGAACAATGGATTCAAGATAAAAATTTAAAGGGACAAGAGTGGGTCTCAATGATCTACGACCATGCATGTACAATGCAACACAACAAGCAATAACAACAAACACTTCACCTTCACAATAAATCAATAATCAACACACTTGCTCCACATTCAATGTTCATACTCCTATGCTTTAACAATATGCAAGAAAACTAAATTGCCTCCACATGGGCGCACGATTTATCTAAGAATTGAATTACAAGCCTCTACGCGGGCCGACGATTTAACTAAGGGATGAGTAAAGAACAGCTCACAAAGGTCCTTTAGCACTTCAACTCCAAATTTATAGCTTAACTTAGCAATTTTTTTTTTAGATTTTTAGCATTTTTCCTTGCTTGCTTAGCTCCTTTTCTTGAATGCTCATTTGCTTGCTTCCTAGCTCAATGCTCCTTGTCAATCAAGAAAAAATACAATAAGTAACAAAAATTGAAAACAAAGTAAAGACACGATCAAAAGAGTACTAATTCCTAATTGATTCCACAAATACGACATTGCCAATCAATTAATCCCCGGCAACGGCGCCAAAAACTATGGTGTCTTCCCGAGCGTGTGCACAAAACAATGCACAAAACTTTGAATTTGGAAATTAGTGTCAAGTGGGCACCATAATTTAAATTTATAAACCGCTTAACACCTATACTATGTAATATGAGTGAGAAGGGATCGTCCCAAGGGATTGAGTTATCGTACTAACTTGAGGAATCAAAATTAGGATTAGTAGGTCGAGTGATCAAAATAGTGGTTGGTTGGTTGAATTAAACTAGATGCAAATTAAGCTGAAGTAAGAAATAATGCAATAGAGAGAATAAAAGATAGAGAGAGATCTTGGGGTTTAGAGATCACCACTAAGCATAGCTTTTATGCACCTTTAATGAATGATTAATGAGGGGAAGAACATGTATTGCAATAAAGTATGTGTGTGTGGTTGTTTTAACAAGCATGGATGACAAATTAAGCATATATTGTCTAAACAACATGGTGGATAACATAATATATCAAATTAAGCCATTAATCCTTTCTTTAAACTCACAATCCAAACACATCACAAGGTTAGAGATACGTGTTACTTGCTTTTCATAAGTATGGAACATCAACAAGAAGCATGGATTGTCCTCCCATTTAGCAACTACACTACAACTAAGCTAATGACGTGAAATTGAACTAATTAAACTAAGGGAGAGGCACAATCTATCAAGCAATGAGTATGAACCATCAAATAAACCATAAGAACATGACACTAAGTACTATGTCTTAACAATCTCTAGATCTATAGCATCAACACACATAGACATGCATCAATAACACTAGAAATAGAGACAAACACATGAACATCTATTCTCGCATACATAGACATATGGATAGAATGAAATGATCAATTGGAAGCATTAAATCACATAAATCATTGAAGAAACAAGATCTATATATATAAAAGTGTCAAGACATGAATTACAATACAAATCCCCTCAAAAATACATAAATAAAGAAGTATAAAGCATGCTTAGGGCTAACTCTAGCCCCAAAACGATGTCTATCCACTCATGGATGATGTCCTCCAACCCTCAAGGGCAAGCTCCATGGAAGAAATCTGCTCCTTGTGTGATGACCCTATTTTTTAGGCCAGCGTGTCCTGTGATGAACCGTAAGGATGATTCGATAACGGATCCGAAATGCGGAAGCAAAAACAGAAAATAAGACTCTAAGAAGTCAAAGTGACCTTCCACGAGGTCGTGAAACTCAATGAGAACTGATGCGGGAGCAAAAGATCAAAAATATGACAAATAAGCCTCAAGGGGCAAAATAGTTATTTCTAAAAAATGTGGATTCGGGTGCCATCGAGCACACCACTGGAAAGACAACAAAAAAATAGTCAGGATGGACTCAAGAATCACATGATTCGGAGTCCGGACAAAGGAGAAATGGCCTGACGAAGAAAAATGAGCACTTAAGGCTAAAAGGGTAAACTATTAATTATCCAGGAAGAACCGGGTGTAACCGAGTATACCGTTGGAAAGATAGCGAAAAATTAGTCAAGTTTAAAAAAAAAATTGACTTGAATCGGAGTCCAGACGAAGGAGAAAAGCACAAAAGAAGAATTGACGTCACGGCGGCCCGACAAGGGGCCATGACAGCCCCATACGCACGCCCATGCGCGCTCCCATGCACGCCGCGCGCGCGCTGAGTGCACCATGGCTGGCAGCAGTAGCCCATAAAGCTGCTGTGGGGTTATTTTTCAGAAAACTTCAGAATAGAGGCTGAATTTGGAGGCCTAGATGAATTTTTTTGCAAAAACACAAAGAAGAAACTCCCCTCAAAATTGAGTTTAATACATGACTCTTTAGAGAATTAAAAAAAAAAAAAAAAGCAATGTAAAATGCCCAAAATGCCCTCCCAAGAAATCTGATCCAGAGGGTCGAAAAAGCTGCTAAATAGAAAACTGAAAGCTGAACTTTGCGATCGATTTTCGGCACCAAGACGACATTTTCTGGAAAAACACGGAAAAAGAACCCCTCCTAAAATCATGTTTTCTATTCAACCATGCTGAAATAAGAAAATAAAACCACCGTGAAAAGTCTATAATGCCCCTAGATCAGAATATGCAAAAAAAGTGCGAAATGAATTCACAAGAGGCTCAAAACACAAATGATAAGGTTTTGCCCGGAAACGACCATGCACGCAAACGTAACCTACCTATTTGGACGTGCTACAATGGTCCATGACTTAAAAATACCACCGATACAAAATCCAACCCCCCAACGGGCAAAAAGGCAAAAATGGAACTTGGAATAAAAACTCGGAATCCAAAAATACAAAACGGGTTCAAATGACCGTTTGGCCCTTGGCCATATTTCAAACATGATTTATAAGACCCTATGAAAGAATTCCCACACCCGATGTAACCATGGTGGAGCAATGACTTGCGATTTTTTAAGATTTTCACAATATTTCATGAAGTTAAAAAGTACATAGAATACAATATAATGGTCATTAGCCTCCGGCCTCATCTCATACATAGCAAATACATCGAAATGAGTGTACTTAAGTACACATTACATACATGGAATCAAATATACATATTTTGACATATAAGTCCACAAAATGAAATTTCCTACTAACATTTGCATGAAATGGAAACTTGAAAGCTATACAACATCCAAGGAATGTTAGGCATCACGAACTAAGTCTTCGTACCTGAAATATGCCCCAGTATCGTAGGGGTGAGTAACATAAAGCTACTCGTAGGAGATGAGCATGCATCGACCTAGCATTTTACAAATTTATCACCTTAAGGTGAAACATGTTAAAGGGGCTCATGCCACCTAACGTCTATGTCCAAGTAAGACCGGGGAGCATCCTAAGCTACCTTAGAGTCTAAGCAAAAAGAATCATGATATACATACGTGTATGAAACGAATCATGGTTGGGATAATCCAAAGAATACGACAAGAAGAATGCTTGAGCATAGATTAACATAAATTGCATTTTCAATACAATTGAACTTGGTCTAGAGTAATCCATACAACATGACAAAAGCATATTTGAATACAAGTTAACAAGAATCACATTATCCATGCAATTCAACAACAAAAGAGCATGTTATACAATGCAACAAGGTTTAAGTTCTCAAAGCCATCAACTTAGAATCTAAAGTACAAAATAACAGTAGTGGTTCATGCCACCTAACGTTTATGTTATAAATGAATCAATAAGATCAATCCTAAGCTTTATTAGAACGTCAAAACACGATTTTCAATATCGATGCAATTTAACCAACATTGGAACTTCCAATACAACGCATAAAGCACAATTTCGCAAAGTTAACATCCTATAACTTAAAATGGAACGACAAATAAGAAACAACAAGTTACAACATCATCTAGTTATCAACTTCAAAATGAAATGCGAAATCAAATAAAGTGGATACTT
Organism: Cornus florida; assembly: GCF_030987335.1. Lineage (NCBI taxonomy): Eukaryota > Viridiplantae > Streptophyta > Magnoliopsida > Cornales > Cornaceae > Cornus > Cornus florida. Next base: position 35,231,519 of record NW_026775574.1, on the reverse strand, counting down.
GGACGTCACGCCGAATCAGACCGACAACATAGTTACTTTAGGGTTACTAGCCCATGGGTAACCTCCCTATGTGCGCACTAAACTATATATAGAGGGACTATCCCCCGTATTAGAACCACGTCCTAGCCATAGTCAAACAACGACATCCCCAAGTTTCCAAAATTAATAAGTTGTGCAACAACGCATATATCAACAAGAATATGCAAGATAATCAACTATCTACTAAGCAAAACCAAATTAAGAAACCTATACAATGCATGTTTTAAATCCATAACTAATATGATATGATGAATGTCGAATCTTCAGTGTGCGATTTGTTACACGCTATGCGTGAAAGATGTTAAACACGAAGTGTGCAAATCATTACACAAGGCAACAATATATTCAATAAGGAAAATATATTCTCATGAATACAAACATAGCAACTATGTTATCCAATGTTCAAAACATAACCAAATAAATATACAACAAGTCTAAGTCCATGATTTGAATATAGAAACCACTTCTAAAACACAACTAGATCATGGAGCAAATTGATAGAATTTAAATAGATAAACACAATTAAATTCTCTAGATTTCTGATTCAATTTCAATTAACCTCAATTTAATACATGTTAAAGGGCATGGCAAGGTCATCACCTATATCCATTCTAAAACTCAATTAGGTTGTTAGAATAACAAAATAGAACTTTAATTAAATCATTCTAATTTAAATCCCAAGGTTCTAAAACAACTTCAAATAGTCCCAAATTAATATATACTAGTAAACAAGTCATGGCCAATACAAACATCAAGTTAAAACCTTAATTAAGCTAATGGGACCACAAAATAGATTTTAATTAATTCTTTTAATTAAATCTCTAGATTTTCAAACTTAACCAAATGCTCTCAAATTAACCTATGTTGGAAAACATGCCAAGGACTAATGTAATATCACATTACAAGTTTATTTCATTCAATTTACACCTATATAAATTAAACTTTCACTAAAGTTAAATATAAAATAAAGATTGCAATTCTCATACAATTAATCCCAATTTAATATATGTGAACAACCACATCAAAGCTTAATTTTCTAGCATGCCACAATTCAATTCCAAGTTGTATATCACTATGAGGATTAAATCTTAAACAAGGAAATTAATTAAATGAAAGGTTTCAAAACCTCACCGAATATTCTAAATCAAATATATGTGAAGCTATATGGCATGTAGATCAAGAATATCAAGTCAGAATTCAAATGGAGTGAATAGTGCACTCGGGGTAAATTAATTAATCAAATTAATTAATAATTACTAATTTTCAAAACACCTCCAATTACTTTCAAATTCAACTATGTTTGAGAGCATGCTAAGGCCTAATTTAATATGCTAACACATATTGATTTCAAGCTAGTTAAGGCCATATGAATTAATCTTTCACCTAAGATAAATATTAAATAAAATCTTTAATACTTATTCAAATGTTCCAATTTTAATACACGACAATGAGCATATCGAGGGGCAATATAAAATCATGCTACATGTTTAAACCAAGTCATGAGCAACCAGGAAAATTAAATCCTATACAAGAAAAATAAATAATAACATCTCTAGATTTTATATTTAATCATGCTAAGATTTATTCTTTATACATTAAAAAGGTCTAGTGACATAATTAATACCTTGATTAAGGTATTTTCATTCAAAGATTCAATCTTTAGTCTTTAAAACACTCTTCGCCACTTCATGAGGAATTCGAACAAGTTAAACTCAAAATTGTCGTTTTCTTTCAAAGATTGAATCGCTATACATTAATAAGGTCTAGTGACATAGTAGTTACCTTGATTGTGTTAATTTCACTCAAAGATTCAATCTTTACATTGGTAGCTTGATTGAGGAATTCTCATTCAAAGATTCAATCCTTACTCTTTTAAACACTCTTCGAGACGTCAAAGGGAACTCGAATAAGTTTAACTTAAAACCCTCGCTTTCTTTTAAAGACTCGATCTTTACCCATTTAAAAGGTCTTGTGACGTAATTGGTACCTTAATTGAGGTATTTTCATTCAAAGATTCAATCTGCAGTCATTAAAACACACTTCGCGACTTCATAGGGAACTTGAACAAGTTTTCCTCAAAACTATCATTTTCGTTCAAAGATTCAATCTTTGTAGATTAAAATTGTCTAGTGACATAACTGGTATCTTGATTGAAGTAATTTCATTCAATGATTCAATCTTTTGTCCCTAAAACACAATTCACGACTACATAGTGAACTCGAAGAAGTTGAACTCAAAACTCTCATTTTCTTTCAAAGATTCAATCTCCATACATTAAAATGGTCTAGAGACATAATTGGTACCTTGTTAGAAGTAATTTCATTCAAAGATTCAACCTTTGCTCATTAAAACACTTTTCGGGACGTCAAAGGGAATTCGAATAAGTTTAACTCAAAACTCTAATTTTCTTTCAAAGATTCAATCTTTATACTTTAAAAGGTCTAGCGATATAATAGGTACCTTGATTGAGAATTTTTCATTCAAAGATTCAATCTTTTCTCATTAAAATACTCTTTAGGACGTCCAAGGGAATTCAAACAAGTTTAACTCAAAAATCTCTCTCTCTTTCAAAGATTAAATATTTGTACAAAAAAAAGGACTAGTGACATAATAGGTACCTTGATTGAGGTATTTTCATTCAAAGATTCAATCTTTAGTCATTAAAACACTCTTCGCGACTTCATAGGGAACTCGAATAAGTTAAACTCAAACCTCTCATTTTCTTTCACAAATTCAATCTTTGTACCTCTTATTCAAAGATTCTGTCTTTTGTCATTAAAACACTCGTCCCGACTTCATACGGAAGTCGAATAAGTTTAACACAAAACTCTCATTTTCTTTCAAAGATTCAATCTTTATACATTAAAATGGCCTAGCGACATAATAGCTACCTTAATTGAGATAATTTTATTCACTGATTCAATCTTTACTCATTAGAACACTCTCCGTGATCTCAAAGGAAACTCGAATAAGTTTAACTCAAAAGTCTCATTTTCTTTAAAAAATTTAATCTTTATACATTAAAATGGTTTAGTGACATAATAGGTACCATGATTGAGGTGTTTACATTCAAATATTCAATCTTTACTCGTTAAAATACTCTTTGGGACGTCAAAGGGACCTCGAATAAGTTTAACTCAAAACTCTCATTTTCTTTCAAAGATTCAATCTTTATACATTAAGAAGCTCTAATGACACAATAGGTACCTTGATTGAGGTATTTTCATTCAAAGATTCAATTTTTAGTCATCAAAACACTCTTCACGACTTCAAAGGGTACTCGAATAAGTTAAACTCAAAACTCTCATTTTCTTTCAAATATTCAACCGTTATACATTAAAAAGGTCTTGTGACATAATAGGTATCGTGATTGAGGTAATTTCGCTCAAAGATTCAATCTTTACTCATTAATACACTCTTCGTGATGTCGAAGGGAACTATTATAAGTTTAACTTAAAACTCTCATTTTATTCCAAAGATTTAATCTTTATACATTTAAAAGGTCAAGTGACATAATAGGCACCTTGATTGAGGTATTTCCATTAAAGGATTCAATCTTTAGTCATTAAAGCATTCTACGAGATTACGTTAGGAACTCAAATAAGTTACACTCGAAACTCTCTTTTTCTTTCAAAGATTCATTCTTTAGACAATAAAAAGGTCATGTGGCATAATCGGTACCGTGATTGAGGTAATTTCTTTCACATATTCAATCTTTACTAATTAAAACACTCTTCGTGATATTAAAGAGAACTCGAATAAGTTTAACTCAAAACTCTCATTTTCGTTCAAAGATTTCATTCAAGGATTCAATCTATGGTCATTAAAACACTCTTCGCGACTTCTTAGGGAACTCGAATAAGTTAAACTCAAAATTCTCATTTTAAATCAAAGATTAAATCTTTATACATTAAAAAGGTCCATTGACATAATAGGTACCTTAATTGAGGTAATTTCATTCAAGGATTCAATCTTTACACATTAAAACACTCTCCGTTATGTCAAAGGGAACTCGAATAAGTTTAACTCAAAACTCTCATTTTCTTTCTAAGATTTGTTCTTTATACATTAAAAAGGTCTAGTGACATAATTAATACCTTGATTAAGGTATTTTCATTCAAAGATTCAATCTTTAGACTTTAAAACACTCTTCGCCACTTCATAAGGAATTCGAACAAGTTAAACTTAAAATTGCCGTTTTCTTTCAAAGATTGAATCGCTATACATTAATAAGGTCTAGTGACATAGTAGTTACCTTGATTGTGTTAATTTCACTCAAAGATTCAATCTTTACATTGGTAGCTTGATTGAGGAATTCTCATTCAAAGATTCAATCCTTACTCTTTTAAACACTCTTCGAGACGTCAAAGGGAACTCGAATAAGTTTAACTTAAAACCCTCGCTTTCTTTTAAAGACTCGATCTTTACCCATTAAAAAGGTCTTGTGACGTAATTGGTACCTTAATTGAGGTATTTTCATTCAAAGATTCAATCTGCAGTCATTAAAACACACTTCGCGACTTCATAGGGAACTTGAACAAGTTTTCCTCAAAACTATCATTTTCGTTCAAAGATTCAATCTTTGTAGATTAAAATTGTCTAGTGACATAACTGGTATCTTGATTGAAGTAATTTCATTCAATGATTCAATCTTTTGTCCCTAAAACACAATTCACGACTACATAGTGAACTCGAAGAAGTTGAACTCAAAACTCTCATTTTCTTTCAAAGATTCAATCTTCATACATTAAAATGGTCTAGAGACATAATTGGTACCATGTTAGAAGTAATTTCATTCAAAGATTCAACCTTTGCTCATTAAAACACTTTTCGGGACGTCAAAGGGAATTCGAATAAGTTTAACTCAAAACTCTAATTTTCTTTCAAAGATTCAATCTTTATACTTTAAAAGGTCTAGCGATATAATTGGTACCTTGATTGAGAATTTTTCATTCAAAGATTCAATCTTTTCTCATTAAAATACTCTTTAGGACGTCCAAGGGAATTCAAACAAGTTTAACTCAAAAATCTCTCACTCTTTCAGATTTTAAATATTTGTACAAAAAAAAGGACTAGTGACATAATAGGTACCTTGATTGAGGTGTTTACATTCAAATATTCAATCTTTACTCGTTAAAATACTCTTTGGGACGTCAAAGGGACCTCGAATAAGTTTAACTCAAAACTCTCATTTTCTTTTAAAGATTCAATCTTTATACATTTAGAAGCTCTAATGACACAATAGGTACCTTGATTGAGGTATTTTCATTCAAAGATTCAATTTTTAGTCATTAAAACACTCTTCGCGACTTCAAAGGGTACTCGAATAAGTTAAACTCAAAACTCTCATTTTCTTTCAAAGATTCAACCGTTATACATTAAAAAGGTCTTGTGACGTAATAGGTATCGTGATTGAGGTAATTTCGCTCAAAGATTCAATCTTTACTCATTAATACACTCTTCGTGACGTCGAAGGTAACTATTATAAGTTTAACTTAAAACTCTCATTTTATTCCAAAGATTTAATCTTTATACATTTAAAAGGTCAAGTGACATAATAGGTACCTTGATTGAGGTATTTCCATTAAAGGATTCAATCTTTAGTCATTAAAGCATTCTACGAGATTATGTTAGGAACTCAAATAAGTTACACTCGAAACTCTCTTTTTCTTTCAAAGATTCATTCTTTATACATTAAAAAGGTCATGTGGCATAATCGGTACCGTGATTGAGGTAATTTCTTTCATATATTCAATCTTTACTAATTAAAACACTCTTCGTGATATTAAAGGGAACTCGAATAACTTTAACTCAAAACTCTCATTTTCATTCAAAGATTCAAGCTTTGTACATTAAAATGGTCTAGTGACATAATAATAGGTACCTTGAGTGAGGAAATTTCATTCAAAGATTCAATCTGTACTCATTTAAACACAATTCGGGGCGTAAAAGGGAACTCGAATAAGTTTAACTCCAAACTCTCATTTTCTTTTAAAGATTCAATCTTTGTTCATTAAAAAGTTCTAGTGACAAAATTAGTACCTTGATTGAGGTATTTTCATTCAAGGATTCAATCTATGGTCATTAAAACACTCTTCGCGACTTCTTAGGGAACTCGAATAAGTTAAACTCAAAATTCTCATTTTAAATCAAAGATTAAATCTTTATACATTCAAAAAGGTCCATTGACATAATAGGTACCTTGATTGAGATAATTTCATTCAAGGTTTCAATCTTTACACATTAAAACACTCTCCGTTACGTCAAAGGGAACTCGAATAAGTTTAACTCAAAACTCTCATTTTCTTTCTAAGATTTATTCTTTATACATTAAAAAGGTCTAGTGACATAATTAATACCTTGATTAAGGTATTTTCATTCAAAGATTCAATCTTTAGTCTTTAAAACACTCTTCGCCACTTCATGAGGAATTCGAACAAGTTAAACTCAAAATTGTCGTTTTATTTCAAAGATTGAATCGCTATACATTAATAAGGTCTAGTGACATGGTAGTTACCTTGATTGTGTTAATTTCACTCAAAGATTCAATCTTTACATTGGTAGCTTGATTGAGGAATTCTCATTCAAAGATTCAATCCTTACTCTTTTAAACACTCTTCGAGACGTCAAAGGGAACTCGAATAAGTTTAACTTAAAACCCTCGCTTTCTTTTAAAGACTCGATCTTTACCCATTAAAAAGGTCTTGTGACGTAATTGGTACCTTAATTGAGGTATTTTCATTCATAGATTCAATCTGCAGTCATTAAAACACACTTCGCGACTTCATAGGGAACTTGAACAAGTTATCCTCAAAACTATCATTTTCGTTCAAAGATTCAATCTTTGTAGATTAAAATTGTCTAGTGACATAACTGGTATCTTGATTGAAGTAATTTCATTCAATGATTCAATCTTTTGTCCCTCAAACACAATTCACGACTACATAGTGAACTCGAAGAAGTTGAACTCAAAACTCTCATTTTCTTTCAAAGATTCAATCTTCATACATTAAAATGGTCTAGAGACATAATTGGTACCTTGTTAGAAGTAATTTCATTCAAAGATTCAACCTTTGCTCATTAAAACACTTTTCGGGACGTCAAAGGGAATTCGAATAAGTTTAACTCAAAACTCTAATTTTCTTTCAAAGATTCAATCTTTATACTTTAAAAGGTCTAGCGATATAATAGGTACCTTGATTGAGAATTTTTCATTCAAAGATTCAATCTTTTCTCATTAAAATACTCTTTAGGATGTCCAAGGGAATTCAAACAAGTTTAACTCAAAAATCTCTCTCTCTTTCAAAGATTAAATATTTGTACAAAAAGAAGGACTAGTGACATAATAGGTACCTTGATTGAGGTATTTTCATTCAAAGATTCAATCTTTAGTTATTAAAACACTCTTCGCGACTTCATAGGGAACTCGAATAAGTTAAACTCAAACCTCTCATTTTCTTTCACAAATTCAATCTTTGTACCTCTTATTCAAAGATTCAGTCTTTTGTCATTAAAACACTCGTCCCGACTTCATAGGGAAGTCGAATAAGTTTAACACAAAACTCTCATTTTCTTTCAAAGATTCAATCTTTATACATTAAAATGGCCTAGTGACATAATAGCTACCTTAATTGAGATAATTTTATTCACTGATTCAATCTTTACTCATTAGAACACTCTCCGTGATCTCAAAGGAAACTCGAATAAGTTTAACTCAAAAGTCTCATTTTCTTTAAAAAATTTAATCTTTATACATTAAAATGGTTTAGTGACATAATAGGTACCGTGATTGAGGTGTTTACATTCAAATATTCAATCTTTACTCGTTAAAATACTCTTTGGGACGTCAAAGGGACCTCGAATAAGTTTAACTCAAAACTCTCATTTTCTTTCAAAGATTCAATCTTTATACATTAAGAAGCTCTAATGACACAATAGGTACCTTGATTGAGCTATTTTCATTCAAAGATTCAATTTTTAGTCATTAAAACACTCTTCGCGACTTCAAAGGGTACTCGAATAAGTTAAACTCAAAACTCTCATTTTCTTTCAAAGATTCAACCGTTATACATTAAAAAGGTCTTGTGACATAATAGGTATCGTGATTGAGGTAATTTCGCTCAAAGATTCAATCTTTACTCATTAATACACTCTTCGTGACGTCGAAGGGAACTATTATAAGTTTAACTTAAAACTCTCACTTTATTCCAAAGATTTAATCTTTATACATTTAAGAGGTCAAGTGACATAATAGGCACCTTGATTTAGGTATTTCCATTAAAGGATTCAATCTTTAGTCATTAAAGCATTCTACGAGATTACGTTAGGAACTCAAATAAGTTACACTCGAAACTCCCTTTTTCTTTCAAAGATTCATTCTTTATACATTAAAAAGGTCATGTGGCATAATCGGTACCGTGATTGAGGTAATTTCTTTCATATATTCAATCTTTACTAATTAAAACACTCTTCGTGATATTAAAGGGAACTCGAATAAGTTTAACTCAAAACTCTCGTTTTCGTTCAAAGATTTAATCTTTGTACATTAAAATGGTCTAGTGACATAATAGGTACCTTGAGTGAGGAATTTTCATTCAAAGATTCAATCTGTACTCATTTAAACACACTTCGGGGCGTAAAAGGGAACTCGAATAAGTTTAACTCCAAACTCTCATTTTCTTTTAAAGATTCAATCTTTATTCATTAAAAAGTTCTAGTGACAAAATTAGTACCTTGATTGAGGTATTTTCATTCAAGGATTCAATCTATGGTCATTAAAACACTCTTCGCGACTTCTTAGGGAACTCGAATAGGTTAAACTCAAAATTCTCATTTTAAATCAAAGATTAAATCTTTATACATTAAAAAGGTCCATTGACATAATAGGTACCTTGATTGAGGTAATTTCATTCAAGGATTCAATCTTTACACATTAAAACACTCTCCGTTACGTCAAAGGGAACTCGAATAAGTTTAACTCAAAACTCTCATTTTCTTTCTAAGATTTATTCTTTATACATTAAAAAGGTCTAGTGACATAATTAATACCTTGATTAAGATATTTTCATTCAAAGATTCAATCTTTACACTTTAAAAAACTCTTCGCCACTTCATGAGGAATTCGAACAAGTTAAACTTAAAATTGCCGTTTTCTTTCAAAGATTGAATCGCTATACATTAATAAGGTCTAGTGACATAGTAGTTACCTTGATTGTGTTAATTTCACTCAAAGATTCAATCTTTACATTGGTAGCTTGATTGGGGAATTCTCATTCAAAGATTCAATCTTTACTCTTTTAAACACTCTTCGAGACGTCAAAGGGAACTCGAATAAGTTTAACTTAAAACCCTCGCTTTCTTTTAAAGACTCGATCTTTACCCATTAAAAAGGTCTTGTGACGTAATTGGTACCTTAATTGAGGTATTTTCATTCAAAGATTCAATCTGCAGTCATTAAAACACACTTCGCGACTTCATAGGGAACTTGAACAAGTTTTCCTCAAAACTATCATTTTCGTTCAAAGATTCAATCTTTGTAGATTAAAATTGTCTAGTGACATAACTGGTATCTTGATTGAAGTAATTTCATTCAATGATTCAATCTTTTGTCCCTAAAACACAATTCACGACTACATAGTGAACTCGAAGAAGTTGAACTCAAAACTCTCATTTTCTTTCAAAGATTCAATCTTCATACATTAAAATGGTCTAGAGACATAATTGGTACCTTGTTAGAAGTAATTTCATTCAAAGATTCAACCTTTGCTCATTAAAACACTTTTCGGGACGTCAAAGGGAATTCGGATAAGTTTAACTCAAAACTCTAATTTTCTTTCTAAGATTCAATCTTTATACTTTAAAAGGTCTAGCGATATAATAGGTACCTTGATTGAGAATTTTTCATTCAAAGATTCAATCTTTTCTCATTAAAATACTCTTTAGGACGTCCAAGGGAATTCAAACAAGTTTAACTCAAAAATCTCTCTCTCTTTCAAAGATTAAATATTTGTACAAAAAAAAGGACTAGTGACATAATAGGTACCTTGATTGAGGTATTTTCATTCAAAGATTCAATCTTTAGTTATTAAAACACTCTTCGCGACTTCATAGGGAACTCGAATAAGTTAAACTCAAACCTCTCATTTTCTTTCACAAATTCAATCTTTGTACCTCTTATTCAAAGATTCAGTCTTTTGTCATTAAAACACTCGTCCCGACTTCATAGGGAAGTCGAAAAAGTTTAACACAAAACTCTCATTTTCTTTCAAAGATTCAATCTTTATACATTAAAATGGCCTAGTGACATAATAGCTATCTTAATTGAGATAATTTTATTCACTGATTCAATCTTTACTCATTAGAACACTCTCCGTGATCTCAAAGGAAACTCGAATATGTTTAACTCAAAAGTCTCATTTTCTTTAAAAAATTTAATCTTTATACATTAAAATGGTTTAGTGACATAATAGGTACCATGATTGAGGTGTTTACATTCAAATATTCAATCTTTACTCGTTAAAATACTCTTTGGGGCGTCAAAGGGACCTCGAATAAGTTTAACTCAAAACTCTCATTTTCTTTCAAAGATTCAATCTTTATACATTAAGAAGCTCTAATGACACAATAGGTACCTTGATTGAGGTATTTTCATTCAAAGATTCAATTTTTAGTCATTAAAACACTCTTCGCGACTTCAAAGGGTACTCGAATAAGTTAAACTCAAAACTCTCATTTTCTTTCAAAAATTTAACCGTTATACATTAAAAAGGTCTTGTGACGTAATAGGTATCGTGATTGAGCTAATTTCGCTCAAAGATTCAATCTTTACTCATTAATACACTCTTCGTGACGTCGAAGGGAACTATTATAAGTTTAACTTAAAACTCTCATTTTATTCCAAAGATTTAATCTTTATACATTTAAAAGGTCAAGTGACATAATAGGCACCTTGATTGAGGTATTTCCATTAAAGGATTCAATCTTTAGTCATTAAAGCATTCTACGAGATTACGTTAGGAACTCAAATAAGTTACACTCGAAACTCTCTTTTTCTTTCAAAGATTCATTCTTTATACATTAAAAAGGTCATGTGGCATAATCGGTATCGTGATTGAGGTAATTTCTTTCATATATTCAATCTTTACTAATTAAAACACTCTTTGTGATATTAAAGGGAACTCGAATAAGTTTAACTCAAAACTCTCATTTTCGTTCAAAGATTTAAGCTTTGTACATTAAAATGGTCTAGTGACATAATAATAGGTACCTTGAGTAAGGAATTTTCATTCAAAGATTCAATCTGTACTCATTTAAACACACTTCGGGGCGTAAAAGGGAACTCGAATAAGTTTAACTCCAAACTCTCATTTTCTTTTAAAGATTCAATCTTTGTTCATTAAAAAGTTCTACTGACAAAATTAGTACCTTGATTGAGGTATTTTCATTCAAGGATTCAATCTATGGTCATTAAAACACTCTTCGCGACTTCTTAGGGAACTCGAATAAGTTAAACTCAAAATTCTCATTTTAAATCAAAGATTAAATCTTTATACATTCAGAATGGTCCATTGACATAATAGGTACCTTGATTGAGGTAATTTCATTCAAAGATTCAATCTTTACACATTAAAACACTCTCCGTTACGTCAAAAGGAACTCGAATAAGTTTAACTCAAAACTCTCATTTTCTTTCTAAGATTTATTCTTTATACATTAAAAAAGGTCTAGTGACATAATTAATACCTTGATTAAGGTATTTTCATTCAAAGATTCAATCTTTAGTCTTTAAAACACTCTTCGCCACTTCATGAGGAATTCGAACAAGTTAAACTCAAAATTGTCGTTTTCTTTCAAAGATTGAATCGCTATACATTAATAAGGTCTAGTGACATAGTAGTTACCTTGATTGTGTTAATTTCACTCAAAGATTCAATCTTTACATTGGTAGCTTGATTGATGAATTCTCATTCAAAGATTCAATCCTTACTCTTTTAAACACTTTTCGAGACGTCAAAGGGAACTCGAATAAGTTTAACTTAAAACCCTCGCTTTCTTTTAAAGACTCGATCTTTACCCATTAAAAAGGTCTTGTGACGTAATTGGTACCTTAATTGAGGTATTTTCATTCAAAGATTCAATCTGCAGTCATTAAAACACACTTCGCGACTTCATAGGGAACTTGAACAAGTTTTCCTCAAAACTATCATTTTCGTTCAAAGATTCAATCTTTGTAGATTAAAATTGTCTAGTGACATAACTGGTATCTTGATTGAAGTAATTTCATTCAATGATTCAATCTTTTGTCCCTAAAACACAATTCACGACTACATAGTGAACTTGAAGAAGTTGAACTCAAAACTCTCATTTTCTTTCAAAGATTTAATCTTCATACATTAAAATGGTCTAGAGACATAATTGGTACCTTGTTAGAAGTAATTTCATTCAAAGATTCAACCTTTGCTCATTAAAACACTTTTCGGGACGTCAAAGGGAATTCGGATAAGTTTAACTCAAAACTCTAATTTTCTTTCAAAGATTCAATCTTTATACTTTAAAAGGTCTAGCGATATAATAGGTACCTTGATTGAGAATTTTTCATTCAAAGATTCAATCTTTTATCATTAAAATACTCTTTAGGACGTCCAAGGGAATTCAAACAAGTTTAACTCAAAAATCTCTCTCTCTTTCAAAGATTAAATATTTGTACAAAAAAAAGGACTAGTGACATAATAGGTACCTTGATTGAGGTATTTTCATTCAAAGATTCAATCTTTAGTTATTAACACACTCTTCGGGACTTCATAGGGAACTCGAATAAGTTAAACTCAAACCTTCTCATTTTCTTTCACAAATTCAATCTTTGTACCTCTTATTCAAAGATTCAGTCTTTTGTCATTAAAACACTCGTCCCGACTTCATAGGGAAGTCGAATAAGTTTAACACAAAACTCTCATTTTCTTTCAAAGATTCAATCTTTATACATTAAAATGGCCTAGTGACATAATAGCTACCTTAATTGAGATAATTTTATTCACTGATTCAATCTTTACTCATTAGAACACTCTCCGTGATCTCAAAGGAAACTCGAATAAGTTTAACTCAAAAGTCTCATTTTCTTTAAAAAATTTAATCTTTATACATTAAAATGGTTTAGTGACATAATAGGTACCGTGATTGAGGTGTTTACATTCAAATATTCAATCTTTACTCGTTAAAATACTCTTTGGGACGTCAAAGGGACCTCGAATAAGTTTAACTCAAAACTCTCATTTTCTTTCAAAGATTCAATCTTTATACATTAAGAAGCTCTAATGACACAATAGGTACCTTGATTGAGCTATTTTCATTCAAAGATTCAATTTTTAGTCATTAAAACACTCTTCGCGACTTCAAAGGGTACTCGAATAAGTTAAACTCAAAACTCTCATTTTCTTTCAAAGATTCAACCGTTATACATTAAAAAGGTCTTGTGACGTAATAGGTATCGTGATTGAGGTAATTTCGCTCAAAGATTCAATCTTTACTCATTAATACACTCTTCGTGACGTCGAAGGGAACTATTATAAGTTTAACTTAAAACTCTCATTTTATTCCAAAGATTTAATCTTTATACATTTAAAAGGTCAAGTGACATAATAGGCACCTTGATTGAGGTATTTCCATTAAAGGATTCAATCTTTAGTCATTAAAGCATTCTACGAGATTACGTTAGGAACTCAAATAAGTTACACTCGAAACTCTCTTTTTCTTTCAAAGATTCATTCTTTATACATTAAAAAGGTCATGTGGCATAATCGGTACCGTGATTGAGGTAATTTCTTTCATATATTCAATCTCTACTAATTAAAACACTCTTCGTGATATTAAAGGGAACTCGAATAAGTTTAACTCAAAACTCTCATTTTCGTTCAAAGATTTAAGCTTTGTACATTAAAATGGTCTAGTGACATAATAATAGGTACCTTGAGTGAGGAATTTTCATTCAAAGATTCAATCTGTACTCATTTAAACACACTTCGGGGCGTAAAAGGGAACTCGAATAAGTTTAACTCCAAACTCTCATTTTCTTTTAAAGATTCAATCTTTATTCATTAAAAAGTTCTAGTGACAAAATTGGTACCTTGATTGAGGTATTTTCATTCAAGGATTCAATCTATGGTCATTAAAACACTCTTCGCGACTTCTTAGGGAACTCGAATAAGTTAAACTCAAAATTCTCATTTTAAATCAAAGATTAAATCTTTATACATTCAAAAAGGTCCATTGACATAATAGGTACCTTGATTGAGGTAATTTCATTCAAGGATTCAATCTTTACACATTAAAACACTCTCCATTACGTCAAAGGGAACTCGAATAAGTTTAACTCAAAACTCTCATTTTCTTTCTAAGATTTATTCTTTATACATTAAAAAGGTCTAGTGACATAATTAATACCTTGATTAAGGTATTTTCATTCAAAGATTCAATCTTTAGTCTTTAAAACACTCTTCGCCACTTCATGAGGAATTCGAACAAGTTAAACTCAAAATTGTCGTTTTCTTTCAAAGATTGAATCGCTATACATTAATAAGGTCTAGTGACATAGTAGTTACCTTGATTGTGTTAATTTCACTCAAAGATTCAATCTTTACATTGGTAGCTTGATTGAGGAATTCTCATTCAAAGATTCAATCCTTACTCTTTTAAACACTCTTCGAGACGTCAAAGGGAACTCGAATAAGTTTAACCTAAAACCCTCGCTTTCTTTTAAAGACTCGATCTTTACCCATTAAAAAGGTCTTGTGACGTAATTGGTACCTTAATTGAGGTATTTTCATTCAAAGATTCAATCTGCAGTCATTAAAACACACTTCGCGACTTCATTGGGAACTTGAACAAGTTTTCCTCAAAACTATCATTTTCGTTCAAAGATTCAATCTTTGTAGATTAAAATTGTCTAGTGACACAACTGGTATCTTGATTGAAGTAATTTCATTCAATGATTCAATCTTTTGTCCCTAAAACACAATTCACGACTACATAGTGAACTCGAAGAAGTTGAACTCAAAACTCTCATTTTCTTTCAAAGATTCAATCTTCATACATTAAAATGGTCTAGAGACATAATTGGTACCTTGTTAGAAGTAATTTCATTCAAAGATTCAACCTTTGCTCATTAAAATACTTTTCGGGACGTCAAAGGGGATTCGGATAAGTTTAACTCAAAACTCTAATTTTCTTTCAATGATTCAATCTTTATACTTTAAAAGGTCTAGCGATATAATAGGTACCTTGATTGAGAATTTTTCATTCAAAGATTCAATATTTTCTCATTAAAATACTCTTTAGGACGTCCAAGGGAATTCAAACAAGTTTAACTCAAAAATCTCTCTCTCTTTCAAAGATTAAATATTTGTACAAAAAAAAGGACTTGTGACATAATAGGTACCTTGATTGAGGTATTTTCATTCAAAGATTCAATCTTTAGTTATTAAAACACTCTTCGCGACTTCATAGGGAACTCGAATAAGTTAAACTCAAACTTCTCATTTTCTTTCACAAATTCAATCTTTGTACCTCTTATTCAAAGATTCAGTCTTTTGTCATTAAAACACTCGTCCCGACTTCATAGGGAAGTCGAATAAGTTTAACACAAAACTCTCATTTTCTTTCAAAGATTCAACCTTTATACATTAAAATGGCCTAGTGACATAATAGCTACCTTAATTGAGATAATTTTATTCACTGATTCAATCTTTACTCATTAGAACACTCTCCGTGATCTCAAAGGAAACTCGAATAAGTTTAACTCAAAAGTCTCATTTTCTTTAAAAAATTTAATCTTTATACATTAAAATGGTTTAGTGACATAATAGGTACCGTGATTGAGGTGTTTACATTCAAATATTCAATCTTTACTCGTTAAAATACTCTTTGGGACGTCAAAGGGACCTCGAATAAGTTTAACTCAAAACTCTCATTTTCTTTCAAAGATTCAATCTTTATACATTAAGAAGCTCTAATGACACAATAGGTACCTTGATTGAGGTATTTTCATTCAAAGATTCAATTTTTAGTCATTAAAACACTCTTCGCGACTTCAAAGGGTACTCGAATAAGTTAAACTCAAAACTCTCATTTTCTTTCAAAGATTCAACCGTTATACATTAAAAAGGTCTTGTGACGTAATAGGTATCGTGATTGAGGTAATTTCGCTCAAAGATTCAATCTTTACTCATTAATACACTCTTCGTGACGTCGAAGGGAACTATTATAAGTTTAACTTAAAACTCTCATTTTATTCCAAAGATTTAATCTTTATACATTTAAAAGGTCAAGTGACATAATAGGCACCTTGATTGAGGTATTTCCATTAAAGGATTCAATCTTTAGTCATTAAAGCATTCTACGAGATTACGTTAGGAACTCAAATAAGTTACACTCGAAACTCTCTTTTTCTTTCAAAGATTCATTCTTTATACATTAAAAAGGTCATGTGGCATAATCGGTACCGTGATTGAGGTAATTTCTTTCATATATTCAATCTCTACTAATTAAAACACTCTTCGTGATACTAAAGGGAACTCGAAAAAGTTTAACTCAAAACTCTCATTTTCGTTCAAAGATTTAAGCTTTGTACATTAAAATGGTCTAGTGACATAATAATAGGTACCTTGAGTGAGGAATTTTCATTCAAAGATTCAATCTGTACTCATTTAAACACACTTCGGGGCGTAAAAGGGAACTCGAATAAGTTTAACTCCAAACTCTCATTTTCTTTTAAAGATTCAATCTTTATTCATTAAAAAGTTCTAGTGACAAAATTAGTACCTTGATTGAGGTATTTTCATTCAAGGATTCAATCTATGGTCATTAAAACACTCTTCGCGACTTCTTAGGGAACTCGAATAAGTTAAACTCAAAATTCTCATTTTAAATCAAAGATTAAATCTTTATACATTCAAAAAGGTCCATTGACATAATAGGTACCTTGATTGAGGTAATTTCATTCAAGGATTCAATCTTTACACATTAAAACACTCTCCGTTACGTCAAAGGGAACTCGAATAAGTTTAACTCAAAACTCTCATTTTCTTTCTAAGATTTATTCTTTATACATTAAAAAGGTCTAGTGACATAATTAATACCTTGATTAAGGTATTTTCATTCAAAGATTCAATCTTTAGTCTTTAAAACACTCTTCGCCACTTCATGAGGAATTCGAACAAGTTAAACTCAAAATTGTCGTTTTCTTTCAAAGATTGAATCGCTATACATTAATAAGGTCTAGTGACATAGTAGTTACCTTGATTGTGTTAATTTCACTCAAAGATTCAATCTTTACATTGGTAGCTTGATTGAGGAAGTCTCATTCAAAGATTCAATCCTTACTCTTTTAAACACTCTTCGAGACGTCAAAGGGAACTCGAATAAGTTTAACTTAAAACCCTCGCTTTCTTTTAAAGACTCGATCTTTACCCATTAAAAAGGTCTTGTGACGTAATTGGTACCTTAATTGAGGTATTTTCATTCAAAGATTCAATCTGCAGTCATTAAAACACACTTCGCGACTTCATAGGGAACTTGAACAAGTTTTCCTCAAAACTATCATTTTCGTTTAAAGATTCAATCTTTGTAGATTAAAATTGTCTAGTGACATAACTGGTATCTTGATTGAAGTAATTTCATTCAATGATTCAATCTTTTGTCCCTAAAACACAATTCACGACTACATAGTGAACTCGAAGAAGTTGAACTCAAAACTCTCATTTTCTTTCAAAGATTCAATCTTCATACATTAAAATGGTCTAGAGACATAATTGGTACCTTGTTAGAAGTAATTTCATTCAAAGATTCAACCTTTGCTCATTAAAATATTCAATCTTTACTCGTTAAAATACTCTTTGGGACGTCAAAGGGACCTCGAATAAGTTTAACTCAAAACTCTCATTTTCTTTCAAAGATTCAATCTTTATACATTAAGAAGCTCTAATGACACAATAGGTACCTTGATTGAGCTATTTTCATTCAAAGATTCAATTTTTAGTCATTAAAGCACTCTTCGCGACTTCAAAGGGTACTCGAATAAGTTAAACGCAAAACTCTCATTTTCTTTCAAAGATTCAACCGTTATACATTAAAATGGTCTTGTGACCTAATAGGTATCGTGATTGAGGTAATTTCGCTCAAAGATTCAATCTTTACTCATTAATACACTCTTCGTGACGTCGAAGGGAACTATTATAAGTTTAACTTAAAACTCTCATTTTATTCCAAAGATTTAATCTTTATACATTTAAAAGGTCAAGTCACATAATAGGCACCTTGATTGAGGTATTTCCATTAAAGGATTCAATCTTTAGTCATTAAAGCATTCTACGAGATTACGTTAGGAACTCAAATAAGTTACACTCGAAACTCCCTTTTTCTTTCAAAGATTCATTCTTTATACATTAAAAAGGTCATGTGGCATAATCGGTACCGTGATTGAGGTAATTTCTTTCATATATTCAATCTTTACTAATTAAAACACTCTTTGGGATATTAAAGGGAACTCGAATAAGTTTAACTCAAAACTCTCATTTTCGTTCAAAGATTTAAATCTTTGTACATTAAAATGGTCTAGTGACATAATAGGTACCTTGAGTGAGGAATTTTCATTCAAAGATTCAATCTGTACTCATTTAAACACACTTCGGGGCGTAAAAGGGAACTCGAATAAGTTTAACTCCAAACTCTCATTTTCTTTTAAAGATTCAATCTTTATTCATTAAAAAGTTCTAGTGACAAAATTGGTACCTTGATTGAGGTATTTTCATTCAAGGATTCAATCTATGGTCATTAAAACACTCTTCGCGACTTCTTAGGGAACTCGAATAGGTTAAACTCAAAATTCTCATTTTAAATCAAAGATTAAATCTTTATACATTAAAAAGGTCCATTGACATAATAGGTACCTTGATTGAGGTAGTTTCATTCAAGGATTCAATCTTTACACATTAAAACACTCTCCGTTACGTCAAAGGGAACTCGAATAAGTTTAACTCAAAACTCTCATTTTCTTTCTAAGATTTATTCTTTATACATTAAAAAGGTCTAGTGACATAATTAATACCTTGATTAAGGTATTTTCATTCAAAGATTCAATCTTTAGACTTTAAAACACTCTTCGCCACTTCATAAGGAATTCGAACAAGTTAAACTTAAAATTGTCGTTTTCTTTCAAAGATTGAATCGCTATACATTAATAAGGTCTAGTGACATAGTAGTTACCTTGATTGTGTTAATTTCACTCAGAGATTCAATCTTTACATTGGTAGCTTGATTGAGGAATTCTCATTCAAAGATTCAATCCTTACTCTTTTAAACACTCTTCGAGACGTCAAAGGGAACTCGAATAAGTTTAACTTAAAACCCTCGCTTTCTTTTAAAGACTCGATCTTTACCCATTAGAAAGGTCTTGTGACGTAATTGGTACCTTAATTGAGGTATTTTCATTCAAAGATTCAATCTGCAGTCATTAAAGCACACTTCGCGACTTCATAGGGAACTTGAACAAGTTTTCCTCAAAACTATCATTTTCGTTGAAAGATTCAATCTTTGTAGATTAAAATTGTCTAGTGACATAACCGGTATCTTGATTGAAGTAATTTCATTCAATGATTCAATCTTTTGTCCCTAAAACACAATTCACGACTACATAGTGAACTCGAAGAAGTTGAACTCAAAACTCTCATTTTCTTTCAAAGATTCAATCTTCATACATTAAAATGGTCTAGAGACATAACTGGTACCTTGTTAGAAGTAATTTCATTCAAAGATTCAACCTTTGCTCATTAAAACACTTTTCGGGACGTCATAGGGAATTCGAATAAGTTTAACTCAAAACTCTAATTTTCTTTCAAAGACTCAATCTTTATACTTTAAAAGGTCTAGCGATATAATAGGTACCTTGATTGAGAATTTTTCATTCAAAGATTCAATCTTTTCTCATTAAAATACTCTTTAGGACGTCCAAGGGAATTCAAACAAGTTTAACTCAAAAATCTCTCTCTCTTTCAAAGATTAAATATTTGTACAAAAAAAAGGACTAGTGACATAATAGGTACCTTGATTGAGGTCTTTTCATTCAAAGATTCAATCTTTAGTTATTAAAACACTCTTCGCGACTTCATAGGGAACTCGAATAAGTTAAACTCAAACCTCTCATTTTCTTTCACAAATTCAATCTTTGTACCTCTTATTCAAAGATTCAGTCTTTTGTCATTAAAACACTCGTCCCGACTTCATAGGGAAGTCGAATAAGTTTAACACAAAACTCTCATTTTCTTTCAAAGATTCAATCTTTATACATTAAAATGGCCAAGTGACATAATAGCTACCTTAATTGAGATAATTTTTTTCACTGATTCAATCTTTACTCATTAGAACACTCTCCGTGATCTCAAAGGAAACTCGAATAAGTTTAACTCAAAAGTCTCATTTTCTTTAAAAAATTTAATCTTTATACATTAAAATGGTTTAGTGACATAATAGGTACCATGATTGAGGTGTTTACATTCAAATATTCAATCTTTACTCGTTAAAATACTCTTTGGGACGTCAAAGGGACCTCGAATAAGTTTAACTCAAAACTCTCATTTTCTTTCAAAGATTCAATCTTTATACATTAAGAAGCTCTAATGACACAATAGGTACCTTGATTGAGCTATTTTCATTCAAAGATTCAATTTTTAGTCATTAAAACACTCTTCGCGACTTCAAAGGGTACTCGAATAAGTTAAACTCAAAACTCTCATTTTCTTTCAAAGATTCAACCGTTATACATTAAAAAGGTCTTGTGACATAATAGGTATCGTGATTGAGGTAATTTCGCTCAAAGATTCAATCTTTACTCATTAATACACTCTTCGTGACGTCGAAGGGAACTATTATAAGTTTAACTTAAAACTCTCATTTTATTCCAAAGATTTAATCTTTATACATTTAAAAGGTCAAGTCACATAATAGGCACCTTGATTGAGGTATTTCCATTAAAGGATTCAATCTTTAGTCATTAAAGCATTCTACGAGATTACGTTAGGAACTCAAATAAGTTACACTCGAAACTCCCTTTTTCTTTCAAGATTCATTCTTTATACATTAAAAAGGTCATGTGGCATAATCGGTACCGTGATTGAGGTAATTTCTTTCATATATTCAATCTTTACTAATTAAAACACTCTTCGAGATATTAAAGGGAACTCGAATAAGTTTAACTCAAAACTCTCATTTTCGTTCAAAGATTTAAATCTTTGTACATTAAAATGGTCTAGCGACATAATAGGTACCTTGAGTGAGGAATTTTCATTCAAAGATTCAATCTGTACTCATTTAAACACACTTCGGGGCGTAAAAGGGAACTCGAATAAGTTTAACTCCAAACTCTCATTTTCTTTTAAAGATTCAATCTTTATTCATTAAAAAGTTCTAGTGACAAAATTAGTACCTTGATTGAGGTATTTTCATTCAAGGATTCAATCTATGGTCATTAAAACACTCTTCGCGACTTCTTAGGGAACTCGAATAGGTTAAACTCAAAATTCTCATTTTAAATCAAAGATTAAATCTTTATACATTAAAAAGGTCCATTGACATAATAGGTACCTTGATTGAGGTAGTTTCATTCAAGGATTCAATCTTTACACATTAAAACACTCTCCGTTACGTCAAAGGGAACTCGAATATGTTTAACTCAAAACTCTCATTTTCTTTCTAAGATTTATTCTTTATACATTAAAAAGGTCTAGTGACATAATTAATACCTTGATTAAGGTATTTTCATTCAAAGATTCAATCTTTAGACTTTAAAACACTATTCGCCACTTCATAAGGAATTCGAACAAGTTAAACTTAAAATTGTCGTTTTCTTTCAAAGATTGAATCGCTATACATTAATAAGGTCTAGTGACATAGTAGTTACCTTGATTGTGTTAATTTCACTCAGAGATTCAATCTTTACATTGGTAGCTTGATTGAGGAATTCTCATTCAAAGATTCAATCCTTACTCTTTTAAACACTCTTCGAGACGTCAAAGGGAACTCGAATAAGTTTAACTTAAAACCCTCGCTTTCTTTTAAAGACTCGATCTTTACCCATTAAAAAGGTCTTGAGACGTAATTGGTACCTTAATTGAGGTATTTTCATTCAAAGATTCAATCTGCAGTCATTAAAACACACTTCGCGACTTCATAGGGAACTTGAACAAGTTTTCCTCAAAACTATCATTTTCGTTGAAAGATTCAATCTTTGTAGATTAAAATTGTCTAGTGACATAACCGGTATCTTGATTGAAGTAATTTCATTCAATGATTCAATCTTTTGTCCCTAAAACACAATTCACGACTACATAGTGAACTCGAAGAAGTTGAACTCAAAACTCTCATTTTCTTTCAAAGATTCAATCTTCATACATTAAAATGGTCTAGAGACATAATTGGTACCTTGTTAGAAGTAATTTCATTCAAAGATTCAACCTTTGCTCATTAAAACACTTTTCGGGACGTCATAGGGAATTCGAATAAGTTTAACTCAAAACTCTAATTTTCTTTCAAAGACTCAATCTTTATACTTTAAAAGGTCTAGCGATATAATAGGTACCTTGATTGAGAATTTTTCATTCAAAGATTCAATCTTTTCTCATTAAAATACTCTTTAGGACGTCCAAGGGAATTCAAACAAGTTTAACTCAAAAATCTCTCTCTCTTTCAAAGATTAAATATTTGTACAAAAAAAAGGACTAGTGACATAATAGGTACCTTGATTGAGGTCTTTTCATTCAAAGATTCAATCTTTAGTTATTAAAACACTCTTCGCGACTTCATAGGGAACTCGAATAAGTTAAACTCAAACCTCTCATTTTTTTTCACAAATTCAATCTTTGTACCTCTTATTCAAAGATTCAGTCTTTTGTCATTAAAACACTCGTCCCGACTTCATAGGGAAGTCGAATAAGTTTAACACAAAACTCTCATTTTCTTTCAAAGATTCAATCTTTATACATTAAAATGGCCTAGTGACATAATAGCTACCTTAATTGAGATAATTTTATTCACTGATTCAATCTTTACTCATTAGAACACTCTCCGTGATCTCAAAGGAAACTCGAATAAGTTTAACTCAAAAGTCTCATTTTCTTTAAAAAATTTAATCTTTATACATTAAAATGGTTTAGTGACATAATAGGTACCATGATTGAGGTGTTTACATTCAAATATTCAATCTTTACTCGTTAAAATACTCTTTGGGACGTCAAAGGGACCTCGAATAAGTTTAACTCAAAACTCTCATTTTCTTTCAAAGATTCAATCTTTATACATTAAGAAGCTCTAATGACACAATAGGTACCTTGATTGAGCTATTTTCATTCAAAGATTCAATTTTTAGTCATTAAAACACTCTTCGCGACTTCAAAGGGTACTCGAATAAGTTAAACTCAAAACTCTCATTTTCTTTCAAAGATTCAACCGTTATACATTAAAATGGTCTTGTGACATAATAGGTATCGTGATTGAGGTAATTTCGCTCAAAGATTCAATCTTTACTCATTAATACACTCTTCGTGACGTCGAAGGGAACTATTATAAGTTTAACTTAAAACTCTCATTTTATTCCAAAGATTTAATCTTTATACATTTAAAAGGTCAAGTCACATAATAGGCACCTTGATTGAGGTATTTCCATTAAAGGATTCAATCTTTAGTCATTAAAGCATTCTACGAGATTACGTTAGGAACTCAAATAAGTTACACTCGAAACTCCCTTTTTCTTTCAAAGATTCATTCTTTATACATTAAAAAGGTCATGTGGCATAATCGGTACCGTGATTGAGGTAATTTCTTTCATATATTCAATCTTTACTAATTAAAACACTCTTCGGGATATTAAAGGGAACTCGAATAAGTTTAACTCAAAACTCTCATTTTCGTTCAAAGATTTAAATCTTTGTACATTAAAATGGTCTAGTGACATAATAGGTACCTTGAGTGAGGAATTTTCATTCATAGATTCAATTTGTACTCATTTAAACACACTTCGGGGCGTAAAAGGGAACTCGAATAAGTTTAACTCCAAACTCTCATTTTCTTTTAAAGATTCAATCTTTATTCATTAAAAAGTTCTAGTGACAAAATTAGTGCCTTGATTGAGGTATTTTCATTCAAGGATTCAATCTATGGTCATTAAAACACTCTTCGCGACTTCTTAGGGAACTCGAATAGGTTAAACTCAAAATTCTCATTTTAAATCAAAGATTAAATCTTTATACATTAAAAAGGTCCATTGACATAATAGGTACCTTGATTGAGGTAGTTTCATTCAAGGATTCAATCTTTACACATGAAAACACTCTCCGTTACGTCAAAGGGAACTCGAATAAGTTTAACTCAAAACTCTCATTTTCTTTCTAAGATTTATTCTTTATACATTAAAAAGGTCTAGTGACATAATTAATACCTTGATTAAGGTATTTTCATTCAAAGATTCAATCTTTAGACTTTAAAACACTCTTCGCCACTTCATAAGGAATTCGAACAAGTTAAACTTAAAATTGTCGTTTTCTTTCAAAGATTGAATCGCTATACATTAATAAGGTCTAGTGACATAGTAGTTACCTTGATTGTGTTAATTTCACTCAGAGATTTAATCTTTACATTGGTAGCTTGATTGAGGAATTCTCATTCAAAGATTCAATCCTTACTCTTTTAAACACTCTTCGAGACGTCAAAGGGAACTCGAATAAGTTTAACTTAAAACCCTCGCTTTCTTTTAAAGACTCGATCTTTACCCATTAAAAAGGTCTTGTGACGTAATTGGTACCTTAATTGAGGTATTTTCATTCAAAGATTCAATCTGCAGTCATTAAAACACACTTCGCGACTTCATAGGGAACTTGAACAAGTTTTCCTCAAAACTATCATTTTCGTTCAAAGATTCAATCTTTGTAGATTAAAATTGTCTAGTGACATAACTGGTATCTTGATTAAAGTAATTTCATTCAATGATTCAATCTTTTGTCCCTAAAACACAATTCACGACTACATAGTGAACTCGAAGAAGTTGAACTCAAAACTCTCATTTTCTTTCAAAGATTCAATCTTCATACATTAAAATGGTCTAGAGACATAATTGGTACCTTGTTAGAAGTAATTTCATTCAAAGATTCAACCTTTGCTCATTAAAACACTTTTCAGGACGTCAAAGGGAATTCGAATAAGTTTAACTCAAAACTCTAATTTTCTTTCAAAGACTCAATCTTTATACTTTAAAAGGTCTAGCGATATAATAGGTACCTTGATTGAGAATTTTTCATTCAAAGATTCAATCTTTTCTCATTAAAATACTCTTTAGGACGTCCAAGGGAATTCAAACAAGTTTAACTCAAAAATCTCTCTCTCTTTCAAAGATTAAATATTTGTACAAAAAAAAGGACTAGTGACATAATAGGTACCTTGATTGAGGTCTTTTCATTCAAAGATTCAATCTTTAGTTATTAAAACACTCTTCGCGACTTCATAGGGAACTCGAATAAGTTAAACTCAAACCTCTCATTTTCTTTCACAAATTCAATCTTTGTACCTCTTATTCAAAGATTCAGTCTTTTGTCATTAAAACACTCGTCCCGACTTCATAGGGAAGTCGAATAAGTTTAACACAAAACTCTCATTTTCCTTCAAAGATTCAATCTTTATACATTAAAATGGCCTAGTGACATAATAGCTACCTTAATTGAGATAATTTTTTTCACTGATTCAATCTTTACTCATTAGAACACTCTCCGTGATCTCAAAGGAAACTCGAATAAGTTTAACTCAAAAGTCTCATTTTCTTTAAAAAATTTAATCTTTATACATTAAAATGGTTTAGTGACATAATAGGTACCATGATTGAGGTGTTTACATTCAAATATTCAATCTTTACTGGTTAAAATACTCTTTGGGACGTCAAAGGGACCTCGAATAAGTTTAACTCAAAACTCTCATTTTCTTTCAAAGATTCAATCTTTATACATTAAGAAGCTCTAATGATACAATAGGTACCTTGAATGAGCTATTTTCATTCAAAGATTCAATTTTTAGTCATTAAAACACTCTTTGCGACTTCAAAGGGTACTCGAATAAGTTAAACTCAAAACTCTCATTTTCTTTCAAAGATTCAACCGTTATACATTAAAAAGGTCTTGTGACATAATAGGTATCGTGATTGAGGTAATTTCGCTCAAAGATTCAATCTTTACTCATTAATACACTCTTCGTGACGTCGAAGGGAACTATTATAAGTTTAACTTAAAACTCTCATTTTATTCCAAAGATTTAATCTTTATACATTTAAAAGGTCAAGTCACATAATAGGCACCTTGATTGAGGTATTTCCATTAAAGGATTCAATCTTTAGTCATTAAAGCATTCTACGAGATTACGTTAGGAACTCAAATAAGTTACACTCGAAACTCCCTTTTTCTTTCAAAGATTCATTCTTTATACATTAAAAAGGTCATGTGGCATAATCGGTACCGTGATTGAGGTAATTTCTTTCATATATTCAATCTTTACTAATTAAAACACTCTTCGAGATATTAAAGGGAACTCGAATAAGTTTAACTCAAAACTCTCATTTTCGTTCAAAGATTTAAATCTTTGTACATTAAAATGGTCTAGTGACATAATAGGTACCTTGAGTGAGGAATTTTCATTCAAAGATTCAATCTGTACTCATTTAAACACACTTCGGGGCGTAAAAGGGGACTCGAATAAGTTTAACTCCAAACTCTCATTTTCTTTTAAAGATTCAATCTTTATTCATTAAAAAGTTCTAGTGACAAAATTAGTACCTTGATTGAGGTATTTTCATTCAAGGATTCCATCTATGGTCATTAAAACACTCTTCGCGACTTCTTAGAGAACTCGAATAGGTTAAACTCAAAATTCTCATTTTAAATCAAAGATTAAATCTTTATACATTAAAAAGGTCCATTGACATAATAGGTACCTTGATTGAGGTAGTTTCATTCAAGGATTCAATCTTTACACATTAAAACACTCTCCGTTACGTCAAAGGGAACTCGAATAAGTTTAACTCAAAACTCTCATTTTCTTTCTAAGATTTATTCTTTATACATTAAAAAGGTCTAGTGACATAATTAATACCTTGATTAAGGTATTTTCATTCAAAGATTCAATCTTTAGACTTTAAAACACTCTTCGCCACTTCATAAGGAATTCGAACAAGTTAAACTTAAAATTGTCGTTTTCTTTCAAAGATTGAATCGCTATACATTAATAAGGTCTAGTGACATAGTAGTTACCTTGATCTCAGAGATTCAATCTTTACATTGGTAGCTTGATTGAGGAATTCTCATTCAAATATTCAATCCTTACTCTTTTAAACACTCTTCGAGACGTCAAAGGGAACTCGAATAAGTTTAACTTAAAACCCTCGCTTTCTTTTAAAGACTCGATCTTTACCCATTAAAAAGGTCTTGTGACGTAATTGGTACCTTAATTGAGGTATTTTCATTCAAAGATTCAATCTGCAGTCATTAAAACACACTTCGCGACTTCATAGGGAACTTGAACAAGTTTTCCTCAAAACTATCATTTTCGTTCAAAGATTCAATCTTTGTAGATTAAAATTGTCTAGTGACATAACTGGTATCTTGATTGAAGTAATTTCATTCAATGATTCAATCTTTTGTCCCTAAAACACAATTCACGACTACATAGTGAACTCGAAGAAGTTGAACTCAAAACTCTCATTTTCTTTCAAAGATTCAATCTTCATACATTAAAATGGTCTAGAGACATAATTGGTACCTTGTTAGAAGTAATTTCATTCAAAGATTCAACCTTTGCTCATTAAAACACTTTTCGGGACGTCAAAGGGAATTCGAATAAGTTTAACTCAAAACTCTAATTTTCTTTCAAAGACTCAATCTTTATACTTTAAAAGGTCTAGCGATATAATAGGTACCTTGATTGAGAATTTTTCATTCAAAGATTCAATCTTTTCTCATTAAAATACTCTTTAGGACGTCCAAGGGAATTCAAACATGTTTAACTCAAAAATCTCTCTCTCTTTCAAAGATTAAATATTTGTACAAAAAAAAGGACTAGTGACATAATAGGTACCTTGATTGAGGTCTTTTCATTCAAAGATTCAATCTTTAGTTATTAAAACACTCTTCGCGACTTCATAGGGAACTCGAATAAGTTAAACTCAAACCTCTCATTTTCTTTCACAAATTCAATCTTTGTACCTCTTATTCAAAGATTCAGTCTTTTGTCATTAAAACACTCGTCCCGACTTCATAGGGAAGTCGAATAAGTTTAACACAAAACTCTCATTTTCTTTCAAAGATTCAATCTTTATACATTAAAATGGCCTAGTGACATAATAGCTACCTTAATTGAGATAATTTTTTTCATTGATTCAATCTTTACTCATTAGAACACTCTCCGTGATCTCAAAGGAAACTCGAATAAGTTTAACTCAAAAGTCTCATTTTCTTTAAAAAATTTAATCTTTATACATTAAAATGGTTTAGTGACATAATAGGTACCATGATTGAGGTGTTTACATTCAAATATTCAATCTTTACTCGTTAAAATACTCTTTGGGACGTCAAAGGGACCTCGAATAAGTTTAACTCAAAACTCTCATTTTCTTTCAAAGATTCAATCTTTATACATTAAGAAGCTCTAATGACACAATAGGTACCTTGATTGAGCTATTTTCATTCAAAGATTCAATTTTTAGTCATTAAAACACTCTTCGCGACTTCAAAGGGTACTCGAATAAGTTAAACTCAAAACTCTCATTTTCTTTCAAAGATTCAACCGTTATACATTAAAAAGGTCTTGTGACATAATAGGTATCGTGATTGAGGTAATTTCGCTCAAAGATTCAATCTTTACTCATTAATACACTCTTCGTGACGTCGAAGGGAACTATTATAAGTTTAACTTAAAACTCTCATTTTATTTCAAAGATTTAATCTTTATACAATTAAAAGGTGAAGTGACATAATAGGCACCTTGATTGAGGTATTTCCATTAAAGGATTCAATCTTTAGTCATTAAAGCATTCTACGAGATTACTTTAGGAACTCAAATAAGTTACACTCGAAACTCCCTTTTTCTTTCAAAGATTCATTCTTTATACATTAAAAAGGTCATGTGGCATAATCGGTACCGTGATTGAGGTAATTTCTTTCATATATTCAATCTTTACTAATTAAAACACTCTTCGTGATATTAAAGGAAACTCGAATAAGTTTAACTCAAAACTCTCATTTTCGCTCAAAGATTTAATCTTTGTACATTAAAATGGTCTAGTGACATAATAGGTACCTTGAGTGAGGAATTTTCATTCAAAGATTCAATCTGTACTCATTTAAACACACTTCGGGGCGTAAAAGGGAACTCGAATAGGTTTAACTCCAAACTCTCATTTTCTTTTAAAGATTCAATCTTTATTCATTAAAAAGTTCTAGTGACAAAATTAGTACCTTGATTGAGGTATTTTCATTCAAGGATTCAATCTAGGGTCATTAAAACACTCTTCGCGACTTCTTAGGGAACTCGAATAGGTTAAACTCAAAATTCTCATTTTAAATCAAAGATTAAATCTTTATATATTAAAAAGGTCCATTGACATAATAGGTACCTTGATTGAGGTAGTTTCATTCAAGGATTCAATCTTTACACATTAAAACACTCTCCGTTACGTCAAAGGGAACTCGAATAAGTTTAACTCAAAACTCTCATTTTCTTTCTAAGATTTATTCTTTATACATTAAAAAGATCTAGTGATATAATTAATACCTTGATTAAGGTATTTTCATTCAAAGATTCAATCTTTAGACTTTAAAACACTCTTCGCCACTTCATAAGGAATTCGAACAAGTTAAACTTAAAATTGTCGTTTTCTTTCAAAGATTGAATCGCTATACATTAATAAGGTCTAGTGACATAGTAGTTACCTTTCACTCAGAGATTCAATCTTTACATTGGTAGCTTGATTGAGGAATTCTTATTCAAAGATTCAATCCTTACTCTTTTAAACACTCTTCGAGACGTCAAAGGGAACTCGAATAAGTTTAACTTAAAACCCTCGCTTTCTTTTAAAGACTCGATCTTTACCAATTAAAAAGGTCTTGTGACGTAATTGGTACCTTAATTGAGGTATTTTCATTCAAAGATTCAATCTGCAGTCTTTAAAACACACTTCGCGACTTCATAGGGAACTTGAACAAGTTTTCCTCAAAACTATCGTTTTCGTTCAAAGATTCAATCTTTGTAGATTAAAATTGTCTAGTGACATAACTGGTATCTTGATTGAAGTAATTTCATTCAATGATTCAATCTTTTGTCCCTAAAACACAATTCACGACTACATAGTGAACTCGAAGAAGTTGAACTCAAAACTCTCATTTTCTTTCAAAGATTCAATCTTCATACATTAAAATGGTCTAGAGACATAATTGGTACCTTGTTAGAAGTAATTTCATTCAAAGATTCAACCTTTGCTCATTAAAACACTTTTCGGGACGTCAAAGGGTACTCGAATAAGTTAAACTCAAAACTCTCATTTTCTTTCAAAGATTCAACCGTTATACATTAAAAAGGTCTTGTGACATAATAGGTATCGTAATTGAGGTAATTTCGCTCAAAGATTCAATCTTTACTCATTAATACACTCTTCGTGACGTCGAAGGGAACTATTATAAGTTTAACTTAAAACTCTCATTTTATTCCAAAGATTTAATCTTTATACATTTAAAAGGTGAAGTGACATAATAGGCACCTTGATTGAGGTATTTCCATTAAAGGATTCAATTTTTAGTCATTAAAGCATTCTACGAGATTACGTTAGGAACTCAAATAAGTTACACTCGAAACTCCCTTTTTCTTTCAAAGATTCATTCTTTATACATTAAAAAGGTCATGTGGCATAATCGGTACCGTGATTGAGGTAATTTCTTTCATATATTCAATCTTTACTAATTAAAACACTCTTCGTGATATTAAAGGAAACTCGAATAAGTTTAACTCAAAACTCTCATTTTCGTTCAAAGATTTAATCTTTGTACATTAAAATGGTCTAGTGACATAATAGGTACCTTGAGTGAGGAATTTTCATTCAAAGATTCAATCTGTACTCATTTAAACACACTTCGGGGCGTAAAAGGGAACTCGAATAAGTTTAACTCCAAACTCTCATTTTCTTTTAAAGATTCAATCTTTATTCATTAAAAAGTTCTAGTGACAAAATTAGTACCTTGATTGAGGTATTTTCATTCAAGGATTCAATCTATGGTCATTAAAACACTCTTCGCGACTTCTTAGGGAACTCGAATAGGTTAAACTCAAAATTCTCATTTTAAATCAAAGATTAAATCTTTATACATTAAAAAGGTTCATTGACATAATAGGTAGCTTGATTGAGGTAGTTTCATTCAAGGATTCAATCTTTACACATTAAAACACTCTCCGTTACGTCAAAGGGAACTCGAATAAGTTTAACTCAAAACTCTCATTTTCTTTCTAAGATTTATTCTTTATACATTAAAAAGGTCTAGTGACGTAATTAATACCTTGATTAAGGTATTTTCATTCAAAGATTCAATCTTTAGACTTTAAAACACTCTTCGCCACTTCATAAGGAATTCGAACAAGTTAAACTTAAAATTGTCGTTTTCTTTCAAAGATTGAATCGCTATACATTAATAAGGTCTAGTGACATAGTAGTTACCTTGATTGTGTTAATTTCACTCAGAGATTCAATCTTTACATTGGTAGCTTGATTGAGGAATTCTCATTCAAAGATTCAATCCTTACTCTTTTAAACACTCTTCGAGACGTCAAAGGGAACTCGAATAAGTTTAACTTAAAACCCTCGCTTTCTTTTAAAGACTCGATCTTTACCCATTAAAAAGGTCTTGTGACGTAATTGGTACCTTAATTGAGGTATTTGCATTCAAAGATTCAATCTGCAGTCATTAAAACACACTTCGCGACTTCATAGGGAACTTGAACAAGTTTTCCTCAAAACTATCATTTTCATTCAAAGATTCAATCTTTGTAGATTAAAATTGTCTAGTGACATAACTGGTATCTTGATTGAAGTAATTTCATTCAATGATTCAATCTTTTGTCCCTAAAACACAATTCACGACTACATAGTGAACTCGAAGAAGTTGAACTCAAAACTCTCATTTTGTTTCAAAGATTCAATCTTCATACATTAAAATGGTCTAGAGACATAATTGGTACCTTGTTAGAAGTAATTTCATTCAAAGATTCAACCTTTGCTCATTAAAACACTTTTCGGGACGTCAAAGGGAATTCGAATAAGTTTAACTCAAAACTCTAATTTTCTTTCAAAGACTCAATCTTTATACTTTAAAAGGTCTAGCGATATAATAGGTACCTTGATTGAGAATTTTTCATTCAAAGATTCAATCTTTTCTCATTAAAATACTCTTTAGGACGTCCAAGGGAATTCAAACATGTTTAACTCAAAAATCTCTCTCTCTTTCAAAGATTAAATATTTGTACAAAAAAAAGGACTAGTGACATAATAGGTACCTTGATTGAGGTCTTTTCATTCAAAGATTCAATCTTTAGTTATTAAAACACTCTTCGCGACTTCATAGGGAACTCGAATAAGTTAAACTCAAACCTCTCATTTTCTTTCACAAATTCAATCTTTGTACCTCTTATTCAAAGATTCAGTCTTTTGTCATTAAAACACTCGTCCCGACTTCATAGGGAAGTCGAATAAGTTTAACACAAAACTCTCATTTTCTTTCAAAGATTCAATCTTTATACATTAAAATGGCCTAGTGACATAATAGCTACCTTAATTGAGATAATTTTATTCACTGATTCAATCTTTACTCATTAGAACACTCTCCGTGATCTCGAAGGAAACTCGAATAAGTTTAACTCAAAAGTCTCATTTTCTTTAAAAAATTTAATCTTTATACATTAAAATGATTTAGTGACATAATAGGTACCATGATTGAGGTGTTTACATTCAAATATTCAATCTTTACTCGTTAAAATACTCTTTGGGACGTCAAAGGGACCTCGAATAAGTTTAACTCAAAACTCTCATTTTCTTTCAAAGATTCAATCTTTATACATTAAGAAGCTCTAATGACATAATAGGTACCTTGATTGAGCTATTTTCATTCAAAGATTCAATTTTTAGTCATTAAAACACTCTTCGCGACTTCAAAGGGTACTCGAATAAGTTAAACTCAAAACTCTCATTTTCTTTCAAAGATTCAACCGTTATACATTAAAAAGGTCTTGTGACATAATAGGTATCGTGATTGAGGTAATTTCGCTCAAAGATTGAATCTTTGTACATTAAAATGGTCTAGTGACATAATAGGTACCTTGAGTGAGGAATTTTCATTCAAAGATTCAATCTGTACTCATTTAAACACACTTCGGGGCGTAAAAGGGAAGTCGAATAAGTTTAACTCCAAACTCTCATTTTCTTTTAAAGATTCAATCTTTATTCATTAAAAAGTTCTAGTGACAAAATTAGTACCTTGATTGAGGTATTTTCATTCAAGGATTCAATCTATGGTCATTAAAACACTCTTCGCGACTTCTTAGGGAACTCGAATAGGTTAAACTCAAAATTCTCATTTTAAATCAAAGATTAAATCTTTATACATTAAAAAGGTCCATTGACATAATAGGTACCTTGATTGAGGTAGTTTCATTCAAGGATTCAATCTTTACACATTAAAACACTCTCCGTTACGTCAAAGGGAACTCGAATAAGTTGAACTCAAAACTCTCATTTTCTTTCTAAGATTTATTCTTTATACATTAAAAAGGTCTAGTGACGTAATTAATACCTTGATTAAGGTATTTTCATTCAAAGATTCAATCTTTAGACTTTAAAACACTCTTCGCCACTTCATAAGGAATTCGAACAAGTTAAACTTAAAATTGTCGTTTTCTTTCAAAGATTGAATCGCTATACATTAATAAGGTCTAGTGACATAGTAGTTACCTTGATTGTGTTAATTTCACTCAGAGATTCAATCTTTACATTGGTAGCCTGATTGAGGAATTCTCATTCAAAGATTCAATCCTTACTCTTTTAAACACTCTTCGAGACGTCAAAGGGAACTCGAATAAGTTTAACTTAAAACCCTCGCTTTCTTTTAAAGACTCGATCTTTACCCATTAAAAAGGTCTTGTGACGTAATTGGTACCTTAATTGAGGTATTTTCATTCAAAGATTCAATCTGCAGTCATTAAAACACACTTCGCGACTTCATAGGGAACTTGAACAAGTTTTCCTCAAAACTATCATTTTCGTTCAAAGATTCAATCTTTGTAGATTAAAATTGTCTAGTGACATAACTGGTATCTTGATTGAAGTAATTTCATTCAATGATTCAATCTTTTGTCCCTAAAACACAATTCACGACTACATAGTGAACTCGAAGAAGTTGAACTCAAAACTCTCATTTTCTTTCAAAGATTCAATCTTCATACATTAAAATGGTCTAGAGACATAATTGGTACCTTGTTAGAAGTAATTTCATTCAAAGATTCAACCTTTGCTCATTAAAACACTTTTCGGGACGTCAAAGGGAATTCGAATAAGTTTAACTCAAAACTCTAATTTTCTTTCAAAGACTCAATCTTTATACTTTAAAAGGTCTAGCGATATAATAGGTACCTTGATTGAGAATTTTTCATTCAAAGATTCAATCTTTTCTCATTAAAATACTCTTTAGGACGTCCAAGGGAATTCAAACAAGTTTAACTCAAAAATCTCTCTCTTTCAAAGATTAAATATTTGTACAAAAAAAAGGACTAGTGACATAATAGGTACCTTGATTGAGGTCTTTTCATTCAAAGATTCAATCTTTAGTTATTAAAACACTCTTCACGAATTCATAGGGAACTCGAATAAGTTAAACTCAAACCTCTCATTTTCTTTCACAAATTCAATCTTTGTACCTCTTATTCAAAGATTCAGTCTTTTGTCATTAAAACACTCGTCCCGACTTCATAGGGAAGTCGAATAAGTTTAACACAAAACTCTCATTTTCTTTCAAAGATTCAATCTTTATACATTAAAATGGCCTAGTGACATAATAGCTACCTTAATTGAGATAATTTTTTTCACTGATTCAATCTTTACTCATTAGAACACTCTCCGTGATCTCAAAGGAAACTCGAATAAGTTTAACTCAAAAGTCTCATTTTCTTTAAAAAATTTAATCTTTATACATTAAAATGGTTTAGTGATATAATAGGTACCATGATTGAGGTGTTTACATTCAAATATTCAATCTTTACTCGTTAAAATACTCTTTGGGACGTCAAAGGGACCTCGAATAAGTTTAACTCAAAACTCTCATTTTCTTTCAAAGATTCAATCTTTATACATTAAGAAGCTCTAATGATACAATAGGTACCTTGATTGAGCTATTTTCATTCAAAGATTCAATTTTTAGTCATTAAAACACTCTTCGCGACTTCAAAGGGTACTCGAATAAGTTAAACTCAAAACTCTCATTTTCTTTCAAAGATTCAACCGTTATACATTAAAAAGGTCTTGTGACATAATAGGTATCGTGATTGAGGTAATTTCGCTCAAAGATTCAATCTTTACTCATTAATACACTCTTCGTGACGTCGAAGGGAACTATTATAAGTTTAACTTAAAACTCTCATTTTATTCCAAAGATTTAATCTTTATACATTTAAAAGGTCAAGTGACATAATAGGCACCTTGATTGAGGTATTTCCATTAAAGGATTCAATCCTTAGTCATTAAAGCATCCTACGAGATTACGTTAGGAACTCAAATAAGTTACACTCGAAACTCCCTTTTTCTTTCAAAGATTCATTCTTTATACATTAAAAAGGTCATGTGGCATAATCGGTACCGTGATTGAGGTAATTTCTTTCATACATTCAATCTTTACTAATTAAAACACTCTTCGTGATATTAAAGGGAACTCGAATAAGTTTAACTCAAAACTCTCATTTTCGTTCAAAGATTTAATCTTTGTACATTAAAATGGTCTAGTGACATAATAGGTACCTTGAGTGAGGAATTTTCATTCAAAGATTCAATCTGTACTCATTTAAACACACTTCAGGGCGTAAAAGGGAACTCGAATAAGTTTAACTCCAAACTCTCATTTTCTTTTAAAGATTCAATCTTTATTCATTAAAAAGTTCTAGTGACAAAATTAGTACCTTGATTGAGGTATTTTCATTCAAGGATTCAATCTATGGTCATTAAAACACTCTTCGCGACTTCTTAGGGAACTCGAATAGGTTAAACTCAAAATTCTCATTTTAAATCAAAGATTAAATCTTTATACATTAAAAAGGTCCATTGACATAATAGGTACCTTGATTGAGGTAATTTCATTCAAGGATTCAATCTTTACACATTAAAACACTCTCCGTTACGTCAAAGGGAACTCGAATAAGTTTAACTCAAAACTCTCATTTTCTTTCTAAGATTTATTCTTTATACATTAAAAAGGTCTAGTGACATAATTAATACCTTGATTAAGGTATTTTCATTCAAAGATTCAATCTTTAGACCTTAAAACACTCGTCGCCACTTCATAAGGAATTCGAACAAGTTAAACTTAAAATTGTCGTTTTCTTTCAAAGATTGAATCGCTATACATTAATAAGGTCTAGTGACATAGTAGTTACCTTGATTGTGTTAATTTCACTCAGAGATTGAATCTTTACATTGGTAGCTTGATTGAGGAATTCTCATTCAAAGATTCAATCCTTACTCTTTTAAACACTCTTCGAGACGTCAAAGGGAACTCGAATAAGTTTAACTTAAAACCCTCGCTTTCTTTTAAAGACTCGATCTTTACCCATTAAAAAGGTCTTGTGACGTAATTGGTACCTTAATTAAGGTATTTTCATTCAAAGATTCAATCTGCAGTAATTAAAACACACTTCGCGACTTCATAGGGAACTTGAACAAGTTTTCCTCAAAACTATCATTTTCGTTCAAAGATTCAATCTTTGTAGATTAAAATTGTCTAGTGACATAACTGGTATCTTGATTGAAGTAATTTCATTCAATGATTCAATCTTTTGTCCCTAAAACACAATTCACGACTACATAGTGAACTCGAAGAAGTTGAACTCAAAACTCTCATTTTCTTTCAAAGATTCAATCTTCATACATTAAAATGGTCTAGAGACATAATTGGTACCTTGTTAGAAGTAATTTCATTCAAAGATTCAACATTTGCTCATTAAAACACTTTTCGGGACGTCAAAGGGAATTCGAATAAGTTTAACTCAAAACTCTAATTTTCTTTCAAAGACTCAATCTTTATACTTTAAAAGGTCTAGCGATATAATAGGTACCTTGATTGAGAATTTTTCATTCAAAGATTCAATCTTTTCTCATTAAAATACTCTTTAGGACGTCCAAGGGAATTCAAACAAGTTTAACTCAAAAATCTCTCTCTCTTTCAAAGATTAAATATTTGTACAAAAAAAAGGACTAGTGACATAATAGGTACCTTGATTGAGGTCTTTTCATTCAAAGATTCAATCTTTAGTTATTAAAACACTCTTCGCGACTTCATAGGGAACTCGAATAAGTTAAACTCAAACCTCTCATTTTCTTTCACAAATTCAATCTTTGTACCTCTTATTCAAAGATTCAGTCTTTTGTCATTAAAACACTCGTCCCGACTTCATAGGGAAGTCGAATAAGTTTAACACAAAACTCTCATTTTCTTTCAAAGATTCAATCTTTATACATTAAAATGGCCTAGTGACATAATAGCTACCTTAATTGAGATAATTTTATTCACTGATTCAATCTTTACTCATTAGAACACTCTCCGTGATCTCAAAGGAAACTCGAATAAGTTTAACTCAAAAGTCTCATTTTCTTTAAAAAATTTAATCTTTATACATTAAAATGGTTTAGTGACATAATAGGTACCATGATTGAGGTGTTTACATTCAAATATTCAATCTTTACTCGTTAAAATACTCTTTGGGACGTCAAAGGGACCTCGAATAAGTTTAACTCAAAACTCTCATTTTCTTTCAAAGATTCAATCTTTATACATTAAGAAGCTCTAATGACACAATAGGTACCTTGATTGAGCTATTTTCATTCAAAGATTCAATTCTTAGTCATTAAAACACTCTTCGCGACTTCAAAGGGTACTCGAATAAGTTAAACTCAAAACTCTCATTTTCTTTCAAAGATTCAACCGTTATACATTAAAAAGGTCTTGTGACATAATAGGTATCGTGATTGAGGTAATTTCGCTCAAAGATTCAATCTTTACTCATTAATACACTCTTCGTGACGTCGAAGGGAACTATTATAAGTTTAACTTAAAACTCTCATTTTATTCTAAAGATTTAATCTTTATACATTTAAGAGGTCAAGTGACATAATAGGCACCTTGATTGAGGTATTTCCATTAAAGGATTCAATCTTTAGTCATTAAAGCATTCTACGAGATTACGTTAGGAACTCAAATAAGTTACACTCGAAACTCCCTTTTTCTTTCAAAGATTCATTCTTTATACATTAAAAAGGTCATGTGGCATAATCGGTACCGTGATTGAGGTAATTTCTTTCATATATTCAATCTTTACTAATTAAAACACTCTTCGTGATATTAAAGGGAACTCGAATAAGTTTAACTCAAAACTCTCATTTTCGTTCAAAGATTTAATCTTTGTACATTAAAATGGTCTAGTGACATAATTGGTACCTTGAGTGAAGAATTTTCATTCAAAGATTCAATCTGTACTCATTTAAACACACTTCGGGGCGTAAAAGGGAACTCGAATAAGTTTAACTCCAAACTCTCATTTTCTTTTAAAGATTCAATCTTTATTCATTAAAAAGTTCTAGTGACAAAATTAGTACCTTGATTGAGGTATTTTCATTCAAGGATTCAATCTATGGTCATTAAAACACTCTTCGCGACTTCTTAGGGAACTCGAATAGGTTAAACTCAAAATTCTCATTTTAAATCAAAGATTAAATCTTTATACATTAAAAAGGTCCATTGACATAATAGGTACCTTGATTGAGGTAATTTCATTCAAGGATTCAATCTTTACACATTAAAACACTCTCCGTTACGTCAAAGGGAACTCGAATAAGTTTAACTCAAAACTCTCATTTTCTTTCTAAGATTTATTCTTTATACATTAAAAAGGTCTAGTGACATAATTAATACCTTGATTAAGGTATTTTCATTCAAAGATTCAATCTTTAGACTTTAAAACACTCGTCGCCACTTCATAAGGAATTCGAACAAGTTAAACTTAAAATTGTCGTTTTCTTTCAAAGATTGAATCGCTATACATTAATAAGGTCTAGTGACATAGTAGTTACCTTGATTGTGTTAATTTCACTCAAAGATTCAATCTTTACATTGGTAGCTTGATTGAGGAATTCTCATTCAAAGATTCAATCCTTACTCTTTTAAACACTCATCGAGACGTCAAAGGGAACTCGAATAAGTTTAACTTAAAACCCTCGCTTTCTTTTAAAGACTCGATCTTTACCCATTAAAAAGGTCTTGTGACGTAATTGGTACCTTAATTGAGGTATTTTCATTCAAAGATTCAATCTGCAGTCATTAAAACACACTTCGCGACTTCATAGGGAACTTGAACAAGTTTTCCTCAAAACTATCATTTTCGTTCAAAGATTCAATCTTTGTAGATTAAAATTGTCTAG
This sequence comes from Cornus florida, assembly GCF_030987335.1. Lineage (NCBI taxonomy): Eukaryota > Viridiplantae > Streptophyta > Magnoliopsida > Cornales > Cornaceae > Cornus > Cornus florida. The sequence continues at coordinate 35,191,699 of NW_026775574.1, read as the reverse complement.
TGACATAACTGGTATCTTGATTGAAGTAATTTCATTCAATGATTCAATCTTTTGTCCCTAAAACACAATTCACGACTACATAGTGAACTCGAAGAAGTTGAACTCAAAACTCTCATTTTCTTTCAAAGATTCAATCTTCATACATTAAAATGGTCTAGAGACATAATTGGTACCTTGTTAGAAGTAATTTCATTCAAAGATTCAACCTTTGCTCATTAAAACACTTTTCGGGACGTCAAAGGGAATTCGAATAAGTTTAACTCAAAACTCTAATTTTCTTTCAAAGACTCAATCTTTATACTTTAAAAGGTCTAGCGATATAATAGGTACCTTGATTGAGAATTTTTCATTCAAAGATTCAATCTTTTCTCATTAAAATACTCTTTAGGACGTCCAAGGGAATTCAAACAAGTTTAACTCAAAAATCTCTCTCTCTTTCAAAGATTAAATATTTGTACAAAAAAAAGGACTAGTGACATAATAGGTACCTTGATTGAGGTCTTTTCATTCAAAGATTCAATCTTTAGTTATTAAAACACTCTTCGCGACTTCATAGGGAACTCGAATAAGTTAAACTCAAACCTCTCATTTTCTTTCACAAATTCAATCTTTGTACCTCTTATTCAAAGATTCAGTCTTTTGTCATTAAAACACTCGTCCCGACTTCATAGGGAAGTCGAATAAGTTTAACACAAAACTCTCATTTTCTTTCAAAGATTCAATCTTTATACATTAAAATGGCCTAGTGACATAATAGCTACCTTAATTGAGATAATTTTATTCACTGATTCAATCTTTACTCATTAGAACACTCTCCGTGATCTCAAAGGAAACTCGAATAAGTTTAACTCAAAAGTCTCATTTTCTTTAAAAAATTTAATCTTTATACATTAAAATGGTTTAGTGACATAATAGGTACCATGATTGAGGTGTTTACATTCAAATATTCAATCTTTACTCGTTAAAATACTCTTTGGGACGTCAAAGGGACCTCGAATAAGTTTAACTCAAAACTCTCATTTTCTTTCAAAGATTCAATCTTTATACATTAAGAAGCTCTAATGACACAATAGGTACCTTGATTGAGCTATTTTCATTCAAAGATTCAATTTTTAGTCATTAAAACACTCTTCGCGACTTCAAAGGGTACTCGAATAAGTTAAACTCAAAACTCTCATTTTCTTTCAAAGATTCAACCGTTATACATTAAAAAGGTCTTGTGACATAATAGGTATCGTGATTGAGGTAATTTCGCTCAAAGATTCAATCTTTACTCATTAATACACTCTTCGTGACGTCGAAGGGAACTATTATAAGTTTCACTTAAAACTCTCATTTTATTCCAAAGATTTAATCTTTATACATTTAAAAGGTCAAGTGACATAATAGGCACCTTGATTGAGGTATTTCCATTAAAGGATTCAATCTTTAGTCATTAAAGCATCCTACGAGATTACGTTAGGAACTCAAATAAGTTACACTCGAAACTCCCTTTTTCTTTCAAAGATTCATTCTTTATACATTAAAAAGGTCATGTGGCATAATCGGTACCGTGATTGAGGTAATTTCTTTCATATATTCAAACTTTACTAATTAAAACACTCTTCGTGATATTAAAGGGAACTCGAATAAGTTTAACTCAAAACTCTCATTTTCGTTCAAAGATTTAATCTTTGTACATTAAACTGGTCTAGTGACATAATAGGTACCTTGAGTGAGGAATTTTCATTCAAAGATTCAATCTGTACTCATTTAAACACACTTCGGGGCGTAAAAGGGAACTCGAATAAGTTTAACTCCAAACTCTCATTTTCTTTTAAAGATTCAATCTTTATTCATTAAAAAGTTCTAGTGACAAAATTAGTACCTTGATTGAGATATTTTCATTCAAGGATTCAATCTATGGTCATTAAAACACTCTTCGCGACTTCTTAGGGAACTCGAATAGGTTAAACTCAAAATTCTCATTTTAAATCAAAGATTAAATCTTTATACATTAAAAAGGTCCATTGACATAATAGGTACCTTGATTGAGGTAATTTCATTCAAGGATTCAATCTTTACACATTAAAACACTCTCCATTACGTCAAAGGGAACTCGAATAAGTTTAACTCAAAACTCTCATTTTCTTTCTAAGATTTATTCTTTATACATTAAAAAGGTCTAGTGACATAATTAATACCTTGATTAAGGTATTTTCATTCAAAGATTCAATCTTTAGACTTTAAAACACTCTTCGCCACTTCATAAGGAATTCGAACAAGTTAAACTTAAAATTGTCGTTTTCTTTCAAAGATTGAATCGCTATACATTAATAAGGTCTAGTGACATAGTAGTTACCTTGATTGTGTTAATTTCACTCAGAGATTCAATCTTTACATTGGTAGCTTGATTGAGGAATTCTCATTCAAAGATTCAATCCTTACTCTTTTAAACACTCTTCGAGACGTCAAAGGGAACTCGAATAAGTTTAACCTAAAACCCTCGCTTTCTTTTAAAGACTCGATCTTTACCCATTAAAAAGGTCTTGTGACGTAATTAGTACCTTAATTGAGGTATTTTCATTCAAAGATTTAATCTGCAGTCATTAAAACACACTTCGCGACTTCATAGGGAACTTGAACAAGTTTTCCTCAAAACTATCATTTTCGTTCAAAGATTCAATCTTTGTAGATTAAAATTGTCTAGTGACATAATTGGTATCTTGATTGAAGTAATTTCATTCAATGATTCAATCTTTTGTCCCTAAAACACAATTCACGACTACATAGTGAACTCGAAGAAGTTGAACTCAAAACTCTCATTTTCTTTCAAAGATTCAATCTTCATACATTAAAATGGTCTAGAGACATAATTGGTACCTTGTTAGAAGTAATTTCATTCAAAGATTCAACCTTTGCTCATTAAAACACTTTTCGGGACGTCAAAGATAATTCGAATAAGTTTAACTCAAAACTCTAATTTTCTTTCAAAGACTCAATCTTTATACTTTAAAAGGTCTAGCGATATAATAGGTACCTTGATTGAGAATTTTTCATTCAAAGATTCAATCTTTTCTCATTAAAATACTCTTTAGGACGTCCAAGGGAATTCAAACAAGTTTAACTCAGAAATCTCTCTCTTTCAAAGATTAAATATTTGTACAAAAAAAAGGACTAGTGACATAATAGGTACCTTGATTGAGGTCTTTTCATTCAAAGATTCAATCTTTAGTTATTAAAACACTCTTCGCGACTTCATAGGGAACTCGAATAAGTTAAACTCAAACCTCTCATTTTCTTTCACAAATTCAATCTTTGTACCTCTTATTCAAAGATTCAGTCTTTTGTCATTAAAACACTCGTCCCGACTTCATAGGGAAGTCGAATAAGTTTAACACAAAACTCTCATTTTCTTTCAAAGATTCAATCCTTATACATTAAAATGGCCTAGTGACATAATAGCTACCTTAATTGAGATCATTTTATTCACTGATTCAATCTTTACTCATTAGAACACTCTCCGTGATCTCAAAGGAAACTCGAATAAGTTTAACTCAAAAGTCTCATTTTCTTTAAAAAATTTAATCTTTATACATTAAAATGGTTTAGTGACATAATAGGTACCATGATTGAGGTGTTTACATTCAAATATTCAATCTTTACTCGTTAAAATACTCTTTGGGACGTCAAAGGGACCTCGAATAAGTTTAACTCAAAACTCTCATTTTCTTTCAAAGATTCAATCTTTATACATTAAGAAGCTCTAATGAAACAATAGGTACCTTGATTGAGGTATTTTCATTCAAAGATTCAATTTTTAGTCATTAAAACACTCTTCGCGACTTCAAAGGGTACTCGAATAAGTTAAACTCAAAACTCTCATTTTCTTTCAAAGATTCAACCGTTATACATTAAAAAGGTCTTGTGACATAATCTGTATCGTGATTGAGGTAATTTCGCTCAAAGATTCAATCTTTACTCATTAATACACTCTTCGTGACGTCGAAGGGAACTATTATAAGTTTAACTTAAAACTCTCATTTTATTCCAAAGATTTAATCTTTATACATTTAAGAGGTCAAGTGACATAATAGACACCTTGATTGAGGTATTTCCATTAAAGGATTCAATCTTTAGTCATTAAAGCATTCTACGAGATTACGTTAGGAACTCAAATAAGTTACACTCGAAACTCCCTTTTTCTTTCAAAGATTCATTCTTTATACATTAAAAAGGTCATGTGGCATAATCGGTACCGTGATTGAGGTAATTTCTTTCATATATTCAATCTTTACTAATTAAAACACTCTTCGTGATATTAAAGGGAACTCGAATAAGTTTAACTCAAAACTCTCATTTTCGTTCAAAGATTTAATCTTTGTACATTAAAATGGTCTAGTGACATAATAGGTACCTTGAGTGAGGAATTTTCATTCAAAGATTCAATCTGTACTCATTTAAACACACTTCGGGGCGTAAAAGGGAACTCGAATAAGTTTAACTCCAAACTCTCATTTTCTTTTAAAGATTCAATCTTTATTCATTAAAAAGTTCTAGTGACAAAATTAGTACCTTGATTGAGGTATTTTCATTCAAGGATTCAATCTATGGTCATTAAAACACTCTTCGCGACTTCTTAGGGAACTCGAATAGGTTAAACTCAAAATTCTCATTTTAAATCAAAGATTAAATCTTTATACATTAAAAAGGTCCATTGACATAATAGGTACCTTGATTGAGGTAATTTCATTCAAGCATTCAATCTTTACACATTAAAACACTCTCCGTTACGTCAAAGGGAACTCGAATAAGTTTAACTCAAAACTCTCATTTTCTTTCTAAGATTTATTCTTTATACATTAAAAAGGTCTAGTGACATAATTAATACCTTGATTAAGGTATTTTCATTCAAAGATTCAATCTTTAGACTTTAAAACACTCTTCGCCACTTCATAAGGAATTCGAACAAGTTAAACTTAAAATTGTCGTTTTCTTTCAAAGATTGAATCGCTATACATTAATAAGGTCTTGTGACATAGTAGTTACCTTGATTGTGTTAATTTCACTCAGAGATTCAATCTTTACATTGGTAACTTGATTGAGGAATTCTCATTCAAAGATTCAATCCTTACTCTTTTAAACACTCTTCGAGACGTCAAAGGGAACTCGAATAAGTTTAACTTAAAACCCTCGCTTTCTTTTAAAGACTCGATCTTTACCCATTAAAAAGGTCTTGTGACGTAATTGGTACCTTAATTGAGGTATTTTCATTCAAAGATTCAATCTGCAGTCATTAAAACACACTTCGCGACTTCATAGGGAACTTGAACAAGTTTTCCTCAAAACTATCATTTTCGTTCAAAGATTCAATCTTTGTAGATTAAAATTGTCTAGTGACATAACTGGTATCTTGAATGAAGTAATTTCATTCAATGATTCAATCTTTTGTCCCTAAAACACAATTCACGACTACATAGTGAACTCGAAGAAGTTGAACTCAAAACTCTCATTTTCTTTCAAAGATTCAATCTTCATACATTAAAATGGTCTAGAGACATAATTGGTACCTTGTTAGAAGTAATTTCATTCAAAGATTCAACCTTTGCTCATTAAAACACTTTTCGGGACGTCAAAGGGAATTCGAATAAGTTTAACTCAAAACTCTAATTTTCTTTCAAAGACTCAATCTTTATACTTTAAAAGGTCTAGCGATATAATAGGTACCTTGATTGAGAATTTTTCATTCAAAGATTCAATCTTTTCTCATTAAAATACTCTTTAGGACGTCCAAGGGAATTCAAACAAGTTTAACTCAAAAATCTCTCTCTCTTTCAAAGATTAAATATTTGTACAAAAAAAAGGACTAGTGACATAATAGGTACCTTGATTGAGGTCTTTTCATTCAAAGATTCAATCTTTAGTTATTAAAACACTCTTCGCGACTTCATAGGGAACTCGAATAAGTTAAACTTAAACCTCTCATTTTCTTTCACAAATTCAATCTTTGTACCTCTTATTCAAAGATTCAGTCTTTTGTCATTAAAACACTCGTCCCGACTTCATAGGGAAGTCGAATAAGTTTAACACAAAACTCTCATTTTCTTTCAAAGATTCAATCTTTATACATTAAAATGGCCTAGTGACATAATAGCTACCTTAATTGAGATAATTTTATTCACTGATTCAAACTTTACTCATTAGAACACTCTCCGTGATCTCAAAGGAAACTCGAATAAGTTTAACTCAAAAGTCTCATTTTCTTTAAAAAATTTAATCTTTATACATTAAAATGGTTTAGTGACATAATAGGTACCATGATTGAGGTGTTTACATTCAAATATTCAATCTTTACTCGTTAAAATACTCTTTGGGACGTCAAAGGGACCTCGAATAAGTTTAACTCAAAACTCTCATTTTCTTTCAAAGATTCAATCTTTATACATTAAGAAGCTCTAATGACACAATAGGTACCTTGATTGAGCTATTTTCATTCAAAGATTCAATTTTTAGTCATTAAAACACTCTTCGCGACTTCAAAGGGTACTCGAATAAGTTAAACTTAAAACTCTCATTTTCTTTCAAAGATTCAACCGTTATACATTAAAAAGGTCTTGTGACATAATAGGTATCGTGATTGAGGTAATTTCGCTCAAAGATTCAATCTTTACTCATTAATACACTCTTCGTGACGTCGAAGGGAACTATTATAAGTTTAACTTAAAACTCTCATTTTATTCCAAAGATTTAATCTTTATACATTTAAGAGGTCAAGTGACATAATAGGCACCTTGATCGAGGTATTTCCATTAAAGGATTCAATCTTTAGTCATTAAAGCATTCTACGAGATTACGTTAGGAACTCAAATAAGTTACACTCGAAACTCCCTTTTTCTTTCAAAAATTCATTCTTTATACATTAAAAAGGTCATGTGGCATAATCGGTACCGTGATTGAGGTAATTTCTTTCATATATTCAATCTTTACTAATTAAAACACTCTTCGTGATATTAAAGGGAACTCGAATAAGTTTAACTCAAAACTCTCATTTTCGTTCAAAGATTTAATCTTTGTACATTAAAATGGTCTAGTGACATAATAGGTACCTTGAGTGAGGAATTTTCATTCAAAGATTCAATCTGTACTCATTTAAACACACTTCGGGGCGTAAAAGGGAACTCGAATAAGTTTAACTCCAAACTCTCATTTTCTTTTAAAGATTCAATCTTTATTCATTAAAAAGTTCTAGTGACAAAATTAGTACCTTGATTGAGGTATTTTCATTCAAGGATTCAATCTATGGTCATTAAAACACTCTTCGCGACTTCTTAGGGAACTCGAATAGGTTAAACTCAAAATTCTCATTTTAAATCAAAGATTAAATCTTTATACATTAAAAAGGTCCATTGACATAATAGGTACCTTGATTGAGGTAATTTCATTCAAGGATTCAATCTTTACACATTAAAACACTCTCCGTTACGTCAAAGGGAACTCGAATAAGTTTAACTCAAAACTCTCATTTTCTTTCTAAGATTTATTCTTTATACATTAAAAAGGTCTAGTGACATAATTAATACCTTGATTAAGGTATTTTCATTCAAAGATTCAATCTTTAGACTTTAAAACACTCTTCGCCACTTCATAAGGAATTCGAACAAGTTAAACTTAAAATTGTCGTTTTCTTTCAAAGATTGAATCGCTATACATTAATTAGGTCTAGTGACATAGTAGTTACCTTGATTGTGTTAATTTCACTCAGAGATTCAATCTTTACATTGGTAGCTTGATTGAGGAATTCTCATTCAAAGATTCAATCCTTACTCTTTTAAACACTCTTCGAGACGTCAAAGGGAACTCGAATAAGTTTAACTTAAAACCCTCGCTTTCTTTTAAAGACTCGATCTTTACCCATTAAAAAGGTCTTGTGACGTAATTGGTACCTTAATTGAGGTATTTTCATTCAAAGATTCAATCTGCAGTCATTAAAACACACTTCGCGACTTCATTGGGAACTTGAACAAGTTTTCCTCAAAACTATCATTTTCATTCAAAGATTCAATCTTTGTAGATTAAAATTGTCTAGTGACATAACTGGTATCTTGATTGAAGTAATTTCATTCAATGATTCAATCTTTTGTCCCTAAAACACAATTCACGACTACATAGTGAACTCGAAGAAGTTGAACTCAAAACTCTCATTTTCTTTCAAAGATTCAATCTTCATACATTAAAATGGTCTAGAGACATAATTGGTACCTTGTTAGAAGTAATTTCATTCAAAGATTCAACATTTGCTCATTAAAACACTTTTCGGGACGTCAAAGGGAATTCGAATAAGTTTAACTCAAAACTCTAATTTTCTTTCAAAGACTCAATCTTTATACTTTAAAAGGTCTAGCAATATAATAGGTACCTTGATTGAGAATTTTTCATTCAAAGATTCAATCTTTTCTCATTAAAATACTCTTTAGGACGTCCAAGGGAATTCAAACAAGTTTAACTCAAAAATCTCTCTCTCTTTCAAAGATTAAATATTTGTACAAAAAAAAGGACTAGTGACATAATAGGTACCTTGATTGAGGTCTTTTCATTCAAAGATTCAATCTTTAGTTATTAAAACACTCTTCGCAACTTCATAGGGAACTCGAATAAGTTAAACTCAAACCTCTCATTTTCTTTCACAAATTCAATCTTTGTACCTCTTATTCAAAGATTCAGTCTTTTGTCATTAAAACACTCGTCCCGACTTCATAGGGAAGTCGAATAAGTTTAACACAAAACTCTCATTTTCTTTCAAAGATTCAATCTTTATACATTAAAATGGCCTAGTGACATAATAGCTACCTTAATTGAGATAATTTTATTCACTGATTCAATCTTTACTCATTAGAACACTCTCCGTGATCTCAAAGGAAACTCGAATAAGTTTAACTCAAAAGTCTCATTTTCTTTAAAAAATTTAATCTTTATACATTAAAATGGTTTAGTGACATAATAGGCACCATGATTGAGGTGTTTACATTCAAATATTCAATCTTTACTCGTTAAAATACTCTTTGGGACGTCAAAGGGACCTCGAATAAGTTTAACTCAAAACTCTCATTTTCTTTCAAAGATTCAATCTTTATACATTAAGAAGCTTTAATGACACAATAGGTACCTTGATTGACCTATTTTCATTCAAAGATTCAATTTTTAGTCATTAAAACACTCTTCGCGACTTCAAAGGGTACTCGAATAAGTTAAACTCAAAACTCTCATTTTCTTTCAAAGATTCAACCGTTATACATTAAAAAGGTCTTGTGACATAATAGGTATCGTGATTGAGGTAATTTCGCTCAAAGATTCAATCTTTACTCATTAATACACTCTTCGTGACGTCGAAGGGAACTATTATAAGTTTAACTTAAAACTCTCACTTTATTCCAAAGATTTAATCTTTATACATTTAAGAGGTCAAGTGACATAATAGGCACCTTGATTTAGGTATTTCCATTAAAGGATTCAATCTTTAGTCATTAAAGCATTCTACGAGATTACGTTAGGAACTCAAATAAGTTACACTCGAAACTCCCTTTTTCTTTCAAAGATTCATTCTTTATACATTAAAAAGGTCATGTGGCATAATCGGTACCGTGATTGAGGTAATTTCTTTCATATATTCAATCTTTACTAATTAAAACACTCTTCGTGATATTAAAGGGAACTCGAATAAGTTTAACTCAAAACTCTCGTTTTCGTTCAAAGATTTAATCTTTGTACATTAAAATGGTCGAGTGACATAATAGGTACCTTGAGTGAGGAATTTTCATTCAAAGATTCAATCTGTACTCATTTAAACACACTTCGGGGCGTAAAAGGGAACTCGAATAAGTTTAACTCCAAACTCTCATTTTCTTTTAAAGATTCAATCTTTATTCATTAAAAAGTTCTAGTGACAAAATTAGTACCTTGATTGAGGTATTTTCATTCAAGGATTCAATCTATGGTCATTAAAACACTCTTCGCGACTTCTTAGGGAACTCGAATAGGTTAAACTCAAAATTCTCATTTTAAATCAAAGATTAAATCTTTATACATTAAAAAGGTCCATTGACATAATAGGTACCTTGATTGAGGTAATTTCATTCAAGGATTCAATCTTTACACATTAAAACACTCTCCGTTACGTCAAAGGGAACTCGAATAAGTTTAACTCAAAACTCTCATTTTCTTTCTAAGATTTATTCTTTATACATTAAAAAGGTCTAGTGACATAATTAATACCTTGATTAAGGTATTTTCATTCAAAGATTCAATCTTTAGACTTTAAAACACTCTTCGCCACTTCATAAGGAATTCGAACAAGTTAAACTTAAAATTGTCGTTTTCTTTCAAAGATTGAATCGCTATACATTAATTAGGTCTAGTGACATAGTAGTTACCTTGATTGTGTTAATTTCACTCAGAGATTCAATCTTTACATTGGTAGCTTGATTGAGGAATTCTCATTCAAAGATTCAATCCTTACTCTTTTAAACACTCTTCGAGACGTCAAAGGGAACTCGAATAAGTTTAACTTAAAACCCTCGCTTTCTTTTAAAGACTCGATCTTTACCCATTAAAAAGGTCTTGTGACGTAATTGGTACCTTAATTGAGGTATTTTCATTCAAAGATTCAATCTGCAGTCATTAAAACACACTTCGCGACTTCATTGGGAACTTGAACAAGTTTTCCTCAAAACTATCATTTTCATTCAAAGATTCAATCTTTGTAGATTAAAATTGTCTAGTGACATAACTGGTATCTTGATTGAAGTAATTTCATTCAATGATTCAATCTTTTGTCCCTAAAACACAATTCACGACTACATAGTGAACTCGAAGAAGTTGAACTCAAAACTCTCATTTTCTTTCAAAGATTCAATCTTCATACATTAAAATGGTCTAGAGACATAATTGGTACCTTGTTAGAAGTAATTTCATTCAAAGATTCAACATTTGCTCATTAAAACACTTTTCGGGACGTCAAAGGGAATTCGAATAAGTTTAACTCAAAACTCTAATTTTCTTTCAAAGACTCAATCTTTATACTTTAAAAGGTCTAGCAATATAATAGGTACCTTGATTGAGAATTTTTCATTCAAAGATTCAATCTTTTCTCATTAAAATACTCTTTAGGACGTCCAAGGGAATTCAAACAAGTTTAACTCAAAAATCTCTCTCTCTTTCAAAGATTAAATATTTGTACAAAAAAAAGGACTAGTGACATAATAGGTACCTTGATTGAGGTCTTTTCATTCAAAGATTCAATCTTTAGTTATTAAAACACTCTTCGCAACTTCATAGGGAACTCGAATAAGTTAAACTCAAACCTCTCATTTTCTTTCACAAATTCAATCTTTGTACCTCTTATTCAAAGATTCAGTCTTTTGTCATTAAAACACTCGTCCCGACTTCATAGGGAAGTCGAATAAGTTTAACACAAAACTCTCATTTTCTTTCAAAGATTCAATCTTTATACATTAAAATGGCCTAGTGACATAATAGCTACCTTAATTGAGATAATTTTATTCACTGATTCAATCTTTACTCATTAGAACACTCTCCGTGATCTCAAAGGAAACTCGAATAAGTTTAACTCAAAAGTCTCATTTTCTTTAAAAAATTTAATCTTTATACATTAAAATGGTTTAGTGACATAATAGGCACCATGATTGAGGTGTTTACATTCAAATATTCAATCTTTACTCGTTAAAATACTCTTTGGGACGTCAAAGGGACCTCGAATAAGTTTAACTCAAAACTCTCATTTTCTTTCAAAGATTCAATCTTTATACATTAAGAAGCTTTAATGACACAATAGGTACCTTGATTGACCTATTTTCATTCAAAGATTCAATTTTTAGTCATTAAAACACTCTTCGCGACTTCAAAGGGTACTCGAATAAGTTAAACTCAAAACTCTCATTTTCTTTCAAAGATTCAACCGTTATACATTAAAAAGGTCTTGTGACATAATAGGTATCGTGATTGAGGTAATTTCGCTCAAAGATTCAATCTTTACTCATTAATACACTCTTCGTGACGTCGAAGGGAACTATTATAAGTTTAACTTAAAACTCTCACTTTATTCCAAAGATTTAATCTTTATACATTTAAGAGGTCAAGTGACATAATAGGCACCTTGATTTAGGTATTTCCATTAAAGGATTCAATCTTTAGTCATTAAAGCATTCTACGAGATTACGTTAGGAACTCAAATAAGTTACACTCGAAACTCCCTTTTTCTTTCAAAGATTCATTCTTTATACATTAAAAAGGTCATGTGGCATAATCGGTACCGTGATTGAGGTAATTTCTTTCATATATTCAATCTTTACTAATTAAAACACTCTTCGTGATATTAAAGGGAACTCGAATAAGTTTAACTCAAAACTCTCGTTTTCGTTCAAAGATTTAATCTTTGTACATTAAAATGGTCGAGTGACATAATAGGTACCTTGAGTGAGGAATTTTCATTCAAAGATTCAATCTGTACTCATTTAAACACACTTCGGGGCGTAAAAGGGAACTCGAATAAGTTTAACTCCAAACTCTCATTTTCTTTTAAAGATTCAATCTTTATTCATTAAAAAGTTCTAGTGACAAAATTAGTACCTTGATTGAGGTATTTTCATTCAAGGATTCAATCTATGGTCATTAAAACACTCTTCGCGACTTCTTAGGGAACTCGAATAGGTTAAACTCAAAATTCTCATTTTAAATCAAAGATTAAATCTTTATACATTAAAAAGGTCCATTGACATAATAGGTACCTTGATTGAGGTAATTTCATTCAAGGATTCAATCTTTACACATTAAAACACTCTCCGTTACGTCAAAGGGAACTCGAATAAGTTTAACTCAAAACTCTCATTTTCTTTCTAAGATTTATTCTTTATACATTAAAAAGGTCTAGTGACATAATTAATACCTTGATTAAGGTATTTTCATTCAAAGATTCAATCTTTAGACTTTAAAACACTCTTCGCCACTTCATAAGGAATTCGAACAAGTTAAACTTAAAATTGTCGTTTTCTTTCAAAGATTGAATCGCTATACATTAATAAGGTCTAGTGACATAGTAGTTACCTTGATTGTGTTAATTTCACTCAGAGATTCAATCTTTACATTGGTAGCTTGATTGAGGAATTCTCATTCAAAGATTCAATCCTTACTCTTTTAAACACTCTTCGAGACGTCAAAGGGAACTCGAATAAGTTTAACTTAAAACCCTCGCTTTCTTTTAAAGACTCGATCTTTACCCATTAAAAAGGTCTTGTGACGTAATTGGTACCTTAATTGAGGTATTTTCATTCAAAGATTCAATCTGCAGTCATTAAAACACACTTCGCGACTTCATAGGGAACTTGAACAAGTTTTCCTCAACACTATCATTTTCGTTCAAAGATTCAATCTTTGTAGATTAAAATTGTCTAGTGACATAACTGGTATCTTGATTGAAGTAATTTCATTCAATGATTCAATCTTTTGTCCCTAAAACACAATTCACGAGTACATAGTGAACTCGAAGAAGTTGAACTCAAAACTCTCATTTTCTTTCAAAGATTCAATCTTCATACATTAAAATGGTCTAGAGACATAATTGGTACCTTGTTAGAAGTAATTTCATTCAAAGATTCAACCTTTGCTCATTAAAACACTTTTCGGGACGTCAAAGGGAATTCGAATAAGTTTAACTCAAAACTCTAATTTTCTTTCAAAGACTCAATCTTTATACTTTAAAAGGTCTAGCGATATAATAGGTACCTTGATTGAGAATTTTTCATTCAAAGATTCAATCTTTTCTCATTAAAATACTCTTTAGGACGTCCAAGGGAATTCAAACAAGTTTAACTCAAAAATCTCTCTCTCTTTCAAAGATTAAATATTTGTACAAAAAAAAGGACTAGTGACATAATAGGTACCTTGATTGAGGTCTTTTCATTCAAAGATTCAATCTTTAGTTATTAAAACACTCTTCGCGACTTCATAGGGAACTCGAATAAGTTAAACTCAAACCTCTCATTTTCTTTCACAAATTCAATCTTTGTACCTCTTATTCAAAGATTCAGTCTTTTGTCATTAAAACACTCGTCCCGACTTCATAGGGAAGTCGAATAAGTTTAACACAAAACTCTCATTTTCTTTCAAAGATTCAATCTTTATACATTAAAATGGCCTAGTGACATAATAGCTACCTTAATTGAGATAATTTTATTCACTGATTCAATCTTTACTCATTAGAACACTCTCCGTGATCTCAAAGGAAACTCGAATAAGTTTAACTCAAAAGTCTCATTTTCTTTAAAAAATTTAATCTTTATACATTAAAATGGTTTAGTGACATAATAGGTACCATGATTGAGGTGTTTACATTCAAATATTCAATCTTTACTCGTTAAAATACTCTTTGGGACGTCAAAGGGACCTCGAATAAGTTTAACTCAAAACTCTCATTTTCTTTCAAAGATTCAATCTTTATACATTAAGAAGCTCTAATGACACAATAGGTACCTTGATTGAGCTATTTTCATTCAAAGATTCAATTCTTAGTCATTAAAACACTCTTCGCGACTTCAAAGGGTACTTGAATAAGTTAAACTCAAAACTCTCATTTTCTTTCAAAGATTCAACCGTTATACATTAAAAAGCTCTTGTGACATAATAGGTATCGTGATTGAGGTAATTTCGCTCAAAGATTCAATCTTTACTCATTAATACACTCTTCGTGACGTCGAAGGGAACTATTATAAGTTTAACTTAAAACTCTCATTTTATTCCAAAGATTTAATCTTTATACATTTAAAAGGTCAAGTGACATAATAGGCACCTTGATTGAGGTATTTCCATTAAAGGATTCAATCTTTAGTCATTAAAGCATTCTACGAGATTACGTTAGGAACTCAAATAAGTTACACTCGAAACTCCCTTTTTCTTTCAACGATTCATTCTTTATACATTAAAAAGGTCATGTGGCATAATCGGTACCGTGATTGAGGTAATTTCTTTCATATATTCAATCTTTACTAATTAAAACACTCTTCGTGATATTAAAGGGAACTCGAATAAGTTTAACTCAAAACTCTCGTTTTCGTTCAAAGATTTAATCTTTGTACATTAAAATGGTCTAGTGACATAATAGGTACCTTGAGTGAGGAATTTTCATTCAAAGATTGAATCTGTACTCAATTAAACACACTTCGGGGCATAAAAGGGAACTCGAATAAGTTTAACTCCAAACTCTCATTTTCTTTTAAAGATTCAGTCTTTATTCATTAAAAAGTTCTAGTGACAAAATTAGTGCCTTGATTGAGGTATTTTCATTCAAGGATTCAATCTATGGTCATTAAAACACTCTTCGCGACTTCTTAGGGAACTCGAATAGGTTAAACTCAAAATTCTCATTTTAAATCAAAGATTAAATCTTTATACATTAAAAAGGTCCATTGACATAATAGGTACCTTGGTTGAGGTAATTTCATTCAAGGATTCAATCTTTACACATTAAAACACTCTCCGTTACGTCAAAGGGAACTCGAATAAGTTTAACTCAAAACTCTCATTTTCTTTCTAAGATTTATTCTTTATACATTAAAAAGGTCTAGTGACATAATTAATACCTTGATTAAGGTATTTTAATTCAAAGATTCAATTTTTAGACTTTAAAACACTCTTCGCCACTTCATAAGAAATTCGAACAAGTTAAACTTAAAATTGTCGTTTTCTTTCAAAGATTGAATCGCTATACATTAATAAGGTCTAGTGACATAGTAGTTACCTTGATTGTGTTAATTTCACTCAGAGATTCAATCTTTACAATGGTAGCTTGATTGAGGAATTCTCATTCAAAGATTCAATCCTTACTCTTTTAAACACTCTTCGAGACGTCAATGGGAACTCGAATAAGTTTAACTTAAAACCCTCGCTTTCTTTTAAAGACTCGATCTTTACCCATTAAAAAGGTCTTGTGACGTAATTGGTACCTTAATTGAGGTATTTTCATTCAAAGATTCAATCTGTAGTCATTAAAACACACTTCGCGACTTCATGGGGAACTTGAACAAGTTTTCCTCAAAACTATCATTTTCGTTCAAATATTCAATCTTTGTAGATTAAAATTGTCTAGTGACATAACTGGTATCTTGATTGAAGTAATTTCATTCAATGATTCAATCTTTTGTCCCTAAAACACAATTCACGACTACATAGTGAACTCGAAGAAGTTGAACTCAAAACTCTCATTTTCTTTCAAAGATTCAATCTTCATACATTAAAATGGTCTAGAGACATAATTGGTACCTTGTTAGAAGTAATTTCATTCAAAGATTCAACCTTTGCTCATTAAAACACTTTTCGGGACGTCAAAGGGAATTCGAATAAGTTTAACTCAAAACTCTAATTTTCTTTCAAAGACTCAATCTTTATACTTTAAAAGGTCTAGCGATATAATAGGTACCTTGATTGAGAATTTTTCATTCAAAGATTCAATCTTTTCTCATTAAAATACTCTTTAGGACGTCCAAGGGAATTCAAACAAGTTTAACTCAAAAATCTCTCTCTCTTTCAAAGATTAAATATTTGTACAAAAAAAAGGACTAGTGACATAATAGGTACCTTGATTGAGGTCTTTTCATTCAAAGATTCAATCTTTAGTTATTAAAACACTCTTCGCGACTTCATAGGGAACTCGAATAAGTTAAACTCAAACCTCTCATTTTCTTTCACAAATTCAATCTTTGTACCTCTTATTCAAAGATTCAGTCTTTTGTCATTAAAACACTCGTCCCGACTTCATAGGGAAGTCGAATAAGTTTAACACAAAACTCACATTTTCTTTCAAAGATTCAATCTTTATACATTAAAATGGCCTAGTGACATAATAGCTACCTTAATTGAGATAATTTTATTCACTGATTCAATCTTTACTCATTAGAACACTCTCCGTGATCTCAAAGGAAACTCGAATAAGTTTAACTCAAAAGTCTCATTTTCTTTAAAAAATTTAATCTTTATACATTAAAATGGTTTAGTGACATAATAGGTACCATGATTGAGGTGTTTACATTCAAATATTCAATCTTTACTCGTTAAAATACTCTTTGGGACGTCAAAGGGACCTCGAATAAGTTTAACTCAAAACTCTCATTTTCTTTCAAAGATTCAATCTTTATACATTAAGAAGCTCTAATGACACAATAGGTACCTTGATTGAGCTATTTTCATTCAAAGATTCAATTTTTAGTCATTAAAACACTCTTCGCGACTTCAAAGGGTACTCGAATAAGTTAAACTCAAAACTCTCATTTTCTTTCAAAGATTCAACCGTTATACATTAAAAAGGTCTTGTGACATAATAGGTATCGTGATTGAGGTAATTTCGCTCAAAGATTCAATCTTTACTCATTAATACACTCTTCGTGACGTCGAAGGGAACTATTATAAGTTTAACTTAAAACTCTCATTTTATTCCAAAGATTTAATCTTTATACATTTAAAAGGTCAAGTGACATAATAGGCACCTTGATTGAGGTATTTCCATTAAAGGATTCAATCTTTAGTCATTAAAGCATTCTACGAGATTACGTTAGGAACTCAAATAAGTTACACTCGAAACTCCCTTTTTCTTTCACAGATTCATTCTTTATACATTAAAAAGGTCATGTGGCATAATCGGTACCGTGATTGAGGTAATTTCTTTCATATATTCAATCTTTACTAATTAAAACACTCTTCGTGATATTAAAGGGAACTCGAATAAATTTAACTCAAAACTCTCATTTTCGTTCAAAGATTTAATCTTTGTACATTAAAATGGTCTAGTGACATAATAGGTACCTTGAGTGAGGAATTTTCATTCAAAGATTCAATCTGTACTCATTTAAACACACTTCGGGGCGTAAAAGGGAACTCGAATAAGTTTAACTCCAAACTCTCATTTTCTTTTAAAGATTCAATCTTTATTCATTAAAAAGTTCTAGTGACAAAATTAGTGCCTTGATTGAGGTATTTTCATTCAAGGATACAATCTATGGTCATTAAAACACTCTTCGCGACTTCTTAGGGAACTTGAATAGGTTAAACTCAAAATTCTCATTTTAAATCAAAGATTAAATCTTTATACATTAAAAAGGTCCATTGACATAATAGGTACCTTGATTGAGGTAATTTCATTCAAGGATTCAATCTTTACACATTAAAACACTCTCCGTTACGTCAAAGGGAACTCGAATAAGTTTAACTCAAAACTCTCATTTTCTTTCTAAGATTTATTCTTTATACATTAAAAAGGTCTAGTGACATAATTAATACCTTGATTAAGGTATTTTCATTCAAAGATTCAATCTTTAGACTTTAAAACACCCTTCGCCACTTCATAAGGAATTCGAACAAGTTAAACTTAAAATTGTCGTTTTCTTTCCAAGATTGAATCGCTATACATTAATAAGGTCTAGTGACATAGTAGTTACCTTGATTGTGTTAATTTCACTCAGAGATTCAATCTTTACATTGGTAGCTTGATTGAGGAATTCTCATTCAAAGATTCAATCCTTACTCTTTTAAACACTCTTCGAGACGTCAAAGGGAACTCGAATAAGTTTAACTTAAAACCCTCGCTTTCTTTTAAAGACTCGATCTTTACCCATTGAAAAGGTCTTGTGACGTAATTGGTACCTTAATTGAGGTATTTTCATTCAAAGATTCAATCTGCAGTCATTAAAACACACTTCGCGACTTCATAGGGAACTTGAACAAGTTTTCCTCAAAACTATCATTTTCGTTCAAAGATTCAATCTTTGAAGATTAAAATTGTCTAGTGACATAACTGGTATCTTGATTGAAGTAATTTCATTCAATGATTCAATCTTTTGTCCCTAAAACACAATTCACGACTACATAGTGAACTCGAAGAAGTTGAACTCAAAACTCTCATTTTCTTTCAAAGATTCAATCTTCATACATTAAAATGGTCTAGAGACATAATTGGTACCTTGTTAGAAGTAATTTCATTCAAAGATTCAACCTTTGCTCATTAAAACACTTTTCGGGACGTCAAAGGGAATTCGAATAAGTTTAACTCAAAACTCTAATTTTCTTTCAAAGACTCAATCTTTATACTTTAAAAGGTCTAGCGATATAATAGGTACCTTGATTGAGAATTTTTCATTCAAAGATTCAATCTTTTCTCATTAAAATACTCTTTAGGACGTCCAAGGGAATTCAAACAAGTTTAACTCAAAAATCTCTCTCTCTTTCAAAGATTAAATATTTGTACAAAAAAAAGGACTAGTGACATAATAGGTACCTTGATTGAGGTCTTTTCATTCAAAGATTCAATCTTTAGTTATTAAAACACTCTTCGCGACTTCATAGGGAACTCGAATAAGTTAAACTCAAACCTCTCATTTTCTTTCACAAATTCAATCTTTGTACCTCTTATTCAAAGATTCAGTCTTTTGTCATTAAAACACTCGTCCCGACTTCATAGGGAAGTCGAATAAGTTTAACACAAAACTCTCATTTTCTTTCAAAGATTCAATCTTTATACATTAAAATGGCCTAGTGACATAATAGCTACCTTAATTGAGATAATTTTATTCACTGATTCAATCTTTACTCATTAGAACACTCTCCGTGATCTCAAAGGAAACTCGAATAAGTTTAACTCAAAAGTCTCATTTTCTTTTAAAAATTTAATCTTTATACATTAAAATGGTTTAGTGACATAATAGGTACCATGATTGAGGTGTTTACATTCAAATATTCAATCTTTACTCGTTAAAATACTCTTTGGGACGTCAAAGGGACCTCGAATAAGTTTAACTCAAAACTCTCATTTTCTTTCAAAGATTCAATCTTTATACATTAAGAAGCTCTAATGACACAATAGGTACCTTGATTGAGCTATTTTCATTCAAAGATTCAATTTTTAGTCATTAAAACACTCTTCGCGACTTCAAAGGGTACTCGAATAAGTTAAACTCAAAACTCTCATTTTCTTTCAAAGATTGAACCGTTATACATTAAAAAGGTCTTGTGACATAATAGGTATCGTGATTGAGGTAATTTCGCTCAAAGATTCAATCTTTACTCATTAATACACTCTTCGTGACGTCGAAGGGAACTATTATAAGTTTAACTTAAAACTCTCATTTTATTCCAAAGATTTAATCTTTATACATTTAAAAGGTCAAGTGACATAATAGGCACCTTGATTGAGGTATTTCCATTAAAGGATTCAATCTTTAGTCATTAAAGCATTCTACGAGATTACGTTAGGAACTCAAATAAGTTGCACTCGAAACTCCCTTTTTCTTTCACAGATTCATTCTTTATACATTAAAAAGGTCATGTGGCATAATCGTTACCGTGATTGAGGTAATTTCTTTCATATATTCAATCTTTACTAATTAAAACACTCTTCGTGATATTAAAGGGAACTCGAATAAATTTAACTCAAAACTCTCATTTTCGTTCAAAGATTTAATCTTTGTATATTAAAATGGTCTAGTGACATAATAGGTACCTTGAGTGAGGAATTTTCATTCAAAGATTCAATCTGTACTCATTTAAACACACTTCGGGGCGTAAAAGGGAACTCGAATAAGTTTAACTCCAAACTCTCATTTTCTTTTAAAGATTCAATCTTTATTCATTAAAAAGTTCTAGTGACAAAATTAGTGCCTTGATTGAGGTATTTTCATTCAAGGATTCAATTTATGGTCATTAAAACACTCTTCGCGACTTCTTAGGGAACTTGAATAGGTTAAAGTCAAAATTCTCATTTTAAATCAAAGATTAAATCTTTATACATTAAAAAGGTCCATTGACATAATAGGTACCTTGATTGAGGTAATTTCATTCAAGGATTCAATCTTTACACATTAAAACACTCTCCGTTACGTCAAAGGGAACTCGAATAAGTTTAACTCAAAACTCTCATTTTCTTTCTAAGGTTTATTCTTTATACATTAAAAAGGTCTAGTGACATAATTAATACCTTGATTAAGGTATTTTCATTCAAAGATTCAATCTTTAGACTTTAAAACACTCTTCGCCACTTCATAAGGAATTCGAACAAGTTAAACTTAAAATTGTCGTTTTCTTTCCAAGATTGAATCGCTATACATTAATAAGGTCTAGTGACATAGTAGTTACCTTGATTGTGTTAATTTCACTCAGCGATTCAATCTTTACATTGGTAGCTTGATTGAGGAATTCTCATTCAAAGATTCAATCCTTACTCTTTTAAACACTCTTCGAGACGTCAAAGGGAACTCGAATAAGTTTAACTTAAAACCCTCGCTTTCTTTTAAAGACTCGATCTTTACCCATTGAAAAGGTCTTGTGACGTAATTAGTACCTTAATTGAGGTATTTTCATTCAAAGATTCAATCTGCAGTCATTAAAACACACTTCGCGACTTCATAGGGAACTTGAACAAGTTTTCCTCAAAACTATCATTTTCGTTCAAAGATTCAATCTTTGAAGATTAAAATTGTCTAGTGACATAACTGGTATCTTGATTGAAGTAATTTCATTCAATGATTCAATCTTTTGTCCCTAAAACACAATTCACGACTACATAGTGAACTCGAAGAAGTTGAACTCAAAACTCTCATTTTCTTTCAAAGATTCAATCTTCATACATTAAAATCGTCTAGAGACATAATTGGTACCTTGTTAGAAGTAATTTCATTCAAAGATTCAACCTTGGCTCATTAAAACACTTTTCGGGACGTCAAAGGGAATTCGAATAAGTTTAACTCAAAACTCTAATTTTCTTTCAAAGACTCAATCTTTATAGTTTAAAAGGTCTAGCGATATAATTGGTACCTTGATTGAGAATTTTTCATTCAAAGATTCAATATTTTCTCATTAAAATACTCTTTAGGACGTCCAAGGGAATTCAAACAAGTTTAACTCAAAAATCTCTCTCTCTTTCAAAGGTTAAATATTTGTACAAAAAAAAGGACTAGTGACATAATAGGTACCTTGATTGAGGTCTTTTCATTCAAAGATTCAATCTTTAGTTATTAAAACACTCTTCGCGACTTCATAGGGAACTCGAATAAGTTAAACTCAAACCTCTCATTTTCTTTCACAAATTCAATCTTTGTACCTCTTATTCAAAGATTCAGTCTTTTGTCATTAAAACACTCGTCCCGACTTCATAGGGAAGTCGAATAAGTTTAACACAAAACTCTCATTTTCTTTCAAAGATTCAATCTTTATACACTAAAATGGCCTAGTGACATAATAGCTACCTTAATTGAGATAATTTTATTCACTGATTCAATCTTTACTCATTAGAACACTCTCCGTGATCTCAAAGGAAACTCGAATAACTTTAACTCAAAAGTCTCATTTTCTTTAAAAAATTTAATCTTTATACATTAAAATGGTTTAGTGACATAATAGGTACCATGATTGAGGTGTTTACATTCAAATATTCAATATTTACTCGTTAAAATACTCTTTGGGATGTCAAAGGGACCTGGAATAAGTTTAACCCAAAACTCTCATTTTCTTTCAAAGATTCAATCTTTATACATTAAGAAGCTCTAATGACACAATAGGTACCTTGATTGAGCTATTTTCATTCAAAGATTCAATTTTTAGTCATTAAAACACTCTTCGCGACTTCAAAGGGTACTCGAATAAGTTAAACTCAAAACTCTCATTTTCTTTCAAAGATTCAACCGTTATACATTAAAAAGGTCTTGTGACATAATAGGTATCGTGATTGAGGTAATTTCGCTCAAAGATTCAATCTTTACTCATTAATACACTCTTCGTGACGTCGAAGGGAACTATTATAAGTTTAACCTAAAACTCTCATTTTATTCCAAAGATTTAATCTTTATACATTTAAAAGGTCAAGTGACATAACAGGCACCTTGATTGAGGTATTTCCAATAAAGGATTCAATCTTTAGTCATTAAAGCATTCTACGAGATTACGTTAGGAACTCAAATAAGTTACACTCGAAACTCCCTTTTTCTTTCAAAGATTCATTCTTTATACATTAAAAAGGTCATGTGGAATAATCGGTACCGTGATTGAGGTAATTTCTTTCATATATTCAATCTTTACTAATTAAAACACTCTTCGTGATATTAAAGGGAACTCGAATAAGTTTAACTCAAAACTCTCATTTTCGTTCAAAGATTTAATCTTTGTACATTAAAATGGTCTAGTGACATAATAGGTACCTTGAGTGAGGAATTTTCATTCAAAGATTCAATCTGTACTCATTTAAACACACTTCGGGGCGTAAAAGGGAACTCGAATAAGTTTAACTCCAAACTCTCATTTTCTATTAAAGATTCAATCTTTATTCATTAAAAAGTTCTAGTGACAAAATTAGTGCCTTGATTGAGGTATTTTCATTCAAGGATTCAATCTATGGTCATTAAAACACTCTTCGCGACTTCTTAGGGAACTCGAATAGGTTAAACTCAAAATTCTCATTTTAAATCAAAGATTAAATCTTTATACATTAAAAAGGTCCATTGACATAATAGGTACCTTGATTGAGGTAATTTCATTCAAGGATTCAATCTTTACACATTAAAACACTATCCGTTACGTCAGAGGGAACTCGAATAAGTTTAACTCAAAACTCTCATTTTCTTTCTAAGATTTATTCTTTATACATTAAAAAGGTCTAGTGACATAATTAATACCTTGATTAAGGTATTTTCATTCAAAGATTCAATCTTTAGACTTTAAAACACTCTTCGCCACTTCAGAAGGAATTCGAACAAGTTAAACTTAAAATTGTTGTTTTCTTTCAAAGATTGAATCGCTATACATTAATAAGGTCTAGTGACGTAGTAGGTACCTCGATTGTGTTAATTTCACTCAGAGATTCAATCTTTACGATGGTAGCTTGATTGAGGAATTCTCATTCAAAGATTCAATCCTTACTCTTTTAAACACTCTTCGAGACGTCAAAGGGAACTCGAATAAGTTTAACTTAAAACCCTCGCTTTCTTTTAAAGACTCGATCTTTACCCATTGAAAAGGTCTTGTGTCGTAATTGGTACCTTAATTGAGGTATTTTCATTCAAAGATTCAATCTGCAGTCATTAAAACACACTTCGCGACTTCATAGGGAACTTGAACAAGTTTTCCTCAAAACTATCATTTTCGTTCAAAGATTCAATCTTTGAAGATTAAAATTGTCTAGTGACATAACTGGTATCTTGATTGAAGTAATTTCATTCAATGATTCAATATTTTGTCCCTAAAACACAATTCACGACTACATAGTGAACTCGAAGAAGTTGAACTCAAAACTCTAATTTTCTTTCAAAGATTCAATCTTCATACATTAAAATGGTCTAGAGACATAATTGGTACCTTGTTAGAAGTAATTTCATTCAAAGATTCAACCTTTGCTCATTAAAACACTTTTCGGGACGTCAAAGGGAATTCGAATAAGTTTAACTCAAAACTCTAATTTTCTTTCAAAGACTCAATCTTTATACTTTAAAAGGTCTAGCGATATAATAGGTACCTTGATTGAGAATTTTTCATTCAAAGATTCAATCTTTTCTCATTAAAATACTCTTTACGACGTCCAAGGGAATTCAAACAAGTTTAACTCAAAAATCTCTCTCTCTTTCAAAGATTAAATATTTGTACAAAAAAAAGGACTAGTGACATAATAGGTACCTTGATTGAGGTCTTTTCATTCAAAGATTCAATCTTTAGTTATTAAAACACTCTTCGCGACTTCATAGGGAACTCGAATAAGTTAAACTCAAACCTCTCATTTTCTTTCACAAATTCAATCTTTGTACCTCTTATTCAAAGATTCAGTCTTTTGTCATTAAAACACTCGTCCCGACTTCATAGGGAAGTCGAATAAGTTTAACACAAAACTCTCATTTTCTTTCAAAGATTCAATCTTTATACATTAAAATGGCCTAGTGACATAATAGCTACCTTAATTGAGATAATTTTATTCACTGATTCAATCTTTACTCATTAGAACACTCTCCGTGATCTCAAAGGAAACTCGAATAAGTTTAACTCAAAAGTCTCATTTTCTTTTAAAAATTTAATCTTTATACATTAAAATTGTTTAGTGACATAATAGGTACCATGATTGAGGTGTTTACATTCAAATATTCAATCTTTAATCGTTAAAATACTCTTTGGGACGTCAAAGGGACCTCGAATAAGTTTAACTCAAAACTCTCATTTTCTTTCAAAGATTCAATCTTTATACATTAAGAAGCTCTAATGACACAATAGGTACCTTGATTGAGCTATTTTCATTCAAAGATTCAATTTTTAGTCATTAAAACACTCTTCGCGACTTCAAAGGGTACTCGAATAAGTTAAACACAAAACTCTCATTTTCTTTCAAAGATTCAACCGTTATACATTAAAAAGGTCGTGTGACATAATAGGTATCGTGATTGAGGTAATTTCGCTCAAAGATTCAATCTTTACTCATTAATACACTCTTCGTGACGTCGAAGGGAACTATTATAAGTTTAACTTAAAACTCTCATTTTATTCCAAAGATTTAATCTTTATACATTTAAAAGGTCAAGTGACAAAATAGGCACCTTGATTGAGGTATTTCCATTAAAGGATTCAATCTTTAGTCATTAAAGCATTCTACGAGATTACGTTAGGAACTAAAATAAGTTACACTCGAAACTCCCTTTTTCTTTCAAAGATTCATTCTTTATACATTAAAAAGGTCATGTGGCATAATCGGTACCGTGATTGAGGTAATTTCTTTCATATATTCAATCTTTACTAATTAAAACACTCTTCGTGATATTAAAGGGAACTCGAATAAGTTTAACTCAAAACTCTCATTTTCGTTCAAAGATTTAATCTTTGTACATTAAAATGGTCTAGTGACATAATAGGTACCTTGAGTGAGGAATTTTCATTCAAAGATTCAATCTGTACTCATTTAAACACACTTCGGGGCGTAAAAGGGAACTCGAATAAGTTTAACTCCAAACTCTCATTTTCTTTTAAAGATTCAATCTTTATTCATTAAAAAGTTCTAGTGACAAAATTAGTACCTTGATTGAGGTATTTTCATTCAAGGATTCAATCTATGGTCATTAAAACACTCTTCGCGACTTCTTAGGGAACTCGAATAGGTTAAACTCAAAATTCTCATTTTAAATCAAAGATTAAATCTTTATACATTAAAAAGGTCCATTGACATAATAGGTACCTTGATTGAGGTAATTTCATTCAA
Source organism: Cornus florida (assembly GCF_030987335.1). Taxonomy (NCBI): domain Eukaryota; kingdom Viridiplantae; phylum Streptophyta; class Magnoliopsida; order Cornales; family Cornaceae; genus Cornus; species Cornus florida. The sequence continues at coordinate 35,165,451 of NW_026775574.1, read as the reverse complement.
GGATTCAATCTTTACACATTAAAACACTCTCCGTTACGTCAGAGGGAACTCGAATAAGTTTAACTCAAAACTCTCATTTTCTTTCTAAGATTTATTCTTTATACATTAAAAAGGTCTAGTGACATAATTAATACCTTGATTAAGGTATTTTCATTCAAAGATTCAATCTTTAGACTTTAAAACACTCTTCGCCACTTCATAAGGAATTCGAACAAGTTAAACTTAAAATTGTCGTTTTCTTTCAAAGATTGAATCGCTATACATTAATAAGGTCTAGTGACATAGTAGTTACCTTGATTGTGTTAATTTCACTCAGAGATTCAATCTTTACATTGGTAGCTTGATTGAGGAATTCTCATTCAAAGATTCAATCCTTACTCTTTTAAACACTCTTCGAGACGTCAAAGGGAACTCGAATAAGTTTAACTTAAAACCATCGCTTTCTTTTAAAGACTCGATCTTTACCCATTAAAAAGGTCTTGTGAGGTAATTGGTACCTTAATTGAGGTATTTTCATTCAAAGATTCAATCTGCAGTCATTAAAACACACTTCGCGACTTCATAGGGAACTTGAACAAGTTTTCCTCAAAACTATCATTTTCGTTCAAAGATTCAATCTTTGTAGATTAAAATTGTCTAGTGACATAACTGGTATCTTGATTGAAGTAATTTCATTCAATGATTCAATCTTTTGTCCCTAAAACACAATTCACGACTACATAGTGAACTCGAAGAAGTTGAACTCAAAACTCTCATTTTCTTTTAAAGATTCAATCTTCATACATTAAAATGGTCTAGAGACATAATTGGTACCTTGTTAGAAGTAATTTCATTCAAAGATTCAACCTTTGCTCATTAAAACACTTTTCGGGACGTCAAAGGGAATTCGAATAAGTTTAACTCAAAACTCTAATTTTCTTTCAAAGACTCAATCTTTATACTTTAAAAGGTCTAGCGATATAATAGGTACCTTGATTGAGAATTTTTCATTCAAAGATTCAATCTTTTCTCATTAAAATACTCTTTAGGACGTCCAAGGGAATTCAAATAAGTTTAACTCAAAAATCTCTCTCTCTTTCAAAGATTAAATATTTGTACAAAAAAAAGGACTAGTGACATAATAGGTACCTTGATTGAGGTCTTTTCATTCAAAGATTCAATCTTTAGTTATTAAAACACTCTTCGCGACTTCATAGGGAACTCGAATAAGTTAAACTCAAACCTCTCATTTTCTTTCACAAATTCAATCTTTGTACCTCTTATTCAAAGATTCAGTCTTTTGTCATTAAAACACTCGTCCCGACTTCATAGGGAAGTCGAATAAGTTTAACACAAAACTCTCATTTTCTTTCAAAGATTCAATCTTTATACATTAAAATGGCCTAGTGACATAATAGCTACCTTAATTGAGATAATTTTATTCACTGATTAAATCTTTACTCATTAGAACACTCTCCGGGATCTCAAACGAAACTCGAATAAGTTTAACTCAAAAGTCTCATTTTCTTTAAAAAATTTAATCTATATACATTAAAATGGCTTAGTGACATAATAGGTACCATGATTGAGGTGTTTACATTCAAATATTCAATCTTTACTCGTTAAAATACTCTTTGGGACGTCAAAGGGACCTCGAATAAGTTTAACTCAAAACTCTCATTTTCTTTCAAAGATTCAATCTTTATACATTAAGAAGCTCTAATGACACAATAGGTACCTTGATTGAGGTATTTTCATTCAAAGATTCAATTTTTAGTCATTAAAACACTCTTCGCGACTTCAAAAGCTACTCGAATAAGTTAAACTCAAAACTCTCATTTTCTTTCAAAGATTCAACCGTTATACATTAAAAAGGTCGTGTGACATAATAGGTATCGTGATTGAGGTAATTTCGCTCAAATATTCAATCTTTACTCATTAATACACTCTTCGTGACGTCGAAGGGAACTATTATAAGTTTAACTTAAAACTCTCATTTTATTCCAAAGATTTAATCTTTATACATTTAAAAGGTCAAGTGACATAACAGGCACCTTGATTGAGGTATTTCCATTAAAGGATTCAATCTTTAGTCATTAAAGCATTCTACGAGATTACGTTAGGAACTCAAATAAGTTACACTCGAAACTCCCTTTTTCTTTCAAAGATTCATTCTTTATACATTAAAAAGGTCATGTGGCATAATCGGTACCGTGATTGAGGTAATTTCTTTCATATATTCAATCTTTACTAATTAAAACACTCTTCGTAATATTAAAGGGAACTCGAATAAGTTTAACTCAAAACTCTCATTTTCGTTCAAAGATTTAATCTTTGTACATTAAAATGGTCTAGTGACATAATAGGTACCTTGAGTGAGGAATTTTCATTCAAAGATTCAATCTGTACTCATTTAAACACACTTCGGGGCGTAAAAGGGAACTCGAATAAGTTTAACTCCAAACTGTCATTTTCTTTTAAAGATTCAATCTTTATTCATTAAAAAGTTCTAGTGACAAAATTAGTACCTTGATTGAGGTATTTTCATTCAAGGATTCAATCTATGGTCATTAAAACACTCTTCGCGACTTCTTAGGGAACTCGAATAGGTTAAACTCAAAATTCTCATTTTAAATCAAAGATTAAATCTTTATACATTAAAAAGGTCCATTGACATAATAGGTACCTTGATTGAGGTAATTTCATTCAAGGATTCAATCTTTACACATTAAAACACTCTCCGTTACGTCAGAGGGAACTCGAATAATTTTAACTCAAAACTCTCATTTTCTTTCTAAGATTTATTCTTTATACATTAAAAAGGTCTAGTGACATAATTAATACCTTGATTAAGGTATTTTCATTCAAAGATTCAATCTTTAGACTTTAAAACACTCTTCGCCACTTCATAAGGAATTCGAACAAGTTAAACTTAAAATTGTCGTTTTCTTTCAAAGATTGAATCGCTATACATTAATAAGGTCTAGTGACATAGTAGTTACCTTGATTGTGTTAATTTCACTCAGAGATTCAATCTTTACATTGGTAGCTTGATTGAGGAATTCTCATTCAAAGATTCAATCCTTACTCTTTTAAACACTCTTCGAGACGTCAAAGGGAACTCGAATAAGTTTAACTTAAAACCCTCGCTTTCTTTTAAAGACTCGATCTTTACCCATTAAAAAGGTCTTGTGACGTAATTGGTACCTTAATTGAGGTATTTTCATTCAAAGATTCAATCTGCAGTCATTAAAACACACTTCGCGACTTCATAGGGAACTTGAACAAGTTTTCCTCAAAACTATCATTTTCGTTCAAAGATTCAATCTTTGTAGATTAAAATTGTCTAGTGACATAACTGGTATCTTGATTGAAGTAATTTCATTCAATGATTCAATCTTTTGTCCCTAAAACACAATTCACGACTACATAGTGAACTCGAAGAAGTTGAACTCAAAACTCTCATTTTCTTTTAAAGATTCAATCTTCATACATTAAAATGGTCTAGAGACATAATTGGTACCTTGTTAGAAGTAATTTCATTCAAAGATTCAACCTTTGCTCATTAAAACACTTTTCGGGACGTCAAAGGGAATTCGAATAAGTTTAACTCAAAACTCTAATTTTCTTTCAAAGACTCAATCTTTATACTTTAAAAGGTCTAGCGATATAATAGGTACCTTGATTGAGAATTTTTCATTCAAAGATTCAATCTTTTCTCATTAAAATACTCTTTAGGACGTCCAAGGGAATTCAAATAAGTTTAACTCAAAAATCTCTCTCTCTTTCAAAGATTAAATATTTGTACAAAAAAAAGGACTAGTGACATAATAGGTACCTTGATTGAGGTCTTTTCATTCAAAGATTCAATCTTTAGTTATTAAAACACTCTTCGCGACTTCATAGGGAACTCGAATAAGTTAAACTCAAACCTCTCATTTTCTTTCACAAATTCAATCTTTGTACCTCTTATTCAAAGATTCAGTCTTTTGTCATTAAAACACTCGTCCCGACTTCATAGGGAAGTCGAATAAGTTTAACACAAAACTCTCATTTTCTTTCAAAGATTCAATCTTTATACATTAAAATGGCCTAGTGACATAATAGCTACCTTAATTGAGATAATTTTATTCACTGATTAAATCTTTACTCATTAGAACACTCTCCGGGATCTCAAAGGAAACTCGAATAAGTTTAACTCAAAAGTCTCATTTTCTTTAAAAAATTTAATCTATATACATTAAAATGGCTTAGTGACATAATAGGTACCATGATTGAGGTGTTTACATTCAAATATTCAATCTTTACTCGTTAAAATACTCTTTGGGACGTCAAAGGGACCTCGAATAAGTTTAACTCAAAACTCTCATTTTCTTTCAAAGATTCAATCTTTATACATTAAGAAGCTCTAATGACACAATAGGTACCTTGATTGAGGTATTTTCATTCAAAGATTCAATTTTTAGTCATTAAAACACTCTTCGCGACTTCAAAGGGTACTCGAATAAGTTAAACTCAAAACTCTCATTTTCTTTCAAAGATTCAACCGTTATACATTAAAAAGGTCGTGTGACATAATAGGTATCGTGATTGAGGTAATTTCGCTCAAATATTCAATCTTTACTCATTAATACACTCTTCGTGACGTCGAAGGGAACTATTATAAGTTTAACTTAAAACTCTCATTTTATTCCAAAGATTTAATCTTTATACATTTAAAAGGTCAAGTGACATAATAGGCACCTTGATTGAGGTATTTCCATTAAAGGATTCAATCTTTAGTCATTAAAGCATTCTACGAGATTACGTTAGGAACTCAAATAAGTTACACTCGAAACTCCCTTTTTCTTTCAAAGATTCATTCTTTATACATTAAAAAGGTCATGTGGCATAATCGGTACCGTGAATGAGGTAATTTCTTTCATATATTCAATCTTTACTAATTAAAACACTCTTCGTAATATTAAAGGGAACTCGAATAAGTTTAACTCAAAACTCTCATTTTCGTTCAAAGATTTAATCTTTGTACATTAAAATGGTCTAGTGACATAATAGGTACCTTGAGTGAGGAATTTTCATTCAAAGATTCAATCTGTACTCATTTAAACACACTTCGGGGCGTAAAAGGGAACTCGAATAAGTTTAACTCCAAACTGTCATTTTCTTTTAAAGATTCAATCTTTATTCATTAAAAAGTTCTAGTGACAAAATTAGTACCTTGATTGAGGTATTTTCATTCAAGGATTCAATCTATGGTCATTAAAACACTCTTCGCGACTTCTTAGGGAACTCGAATAGGTTAAACTCAAAATTCTCATTTTAAATCAAAGATTAAATCTTTATACATTAAAAAGGTCCATTGACATAATAGGTACCTTGATTGAGGTAATTTCATTCAAGGATTCAATCTTTACACATTAAAACACTCTCCGTTACGTCAGAGGGAACTCGAATAATTTTAACTCAAAACTCTCATTTTCTTTCTAAGATTTATTCTTTATACATTAAAAAGGTCTAGTGACATAATTAATACCTTGATTAAGGTATTTTCATTCAAAGATTCAATCTTTAGACTTTAAAACACTCTTCGCCACTTCATAAGGAATTCGAACAAGTTAAACTTAAAATTGTCGTTTTCTTTCAAAGATTGAATCGCTATACATTAATAAGGTCTAGTGACATAGTAGTTACCTTGATTGTGTTAATTTCACTCAGAGATTCAATCTTTACATTGGTAGCTTGATTGAGGAATTCTCATTCAAAGATTCAATCCTTACTCTTTTAAACACTCTTCAAGACGTCAAAGGGAACTCGAATAAGTTTAACTTAAAACCCTCGCTTTCTTTTAAAGACTCGATCTTTACCCATTAAAAAGGTCTTGTGACGTAATTGGTACCTTAATTGAGGTATTTTCATTCAAAGATTCAATCTGCAGTCATTAAAACACACTTCGCGACTTCATAGGGAACTTGAACAAGTTTTCCTCAAAACTATCATTTTCGTTCAAAGATTCAATCTTTGTAGATTAAAATTGTCTAGTGACATAACTGGTATCTTGATTGAAGTAATTTCATTCAATGATTCAATCTTTTGTCCCTAAAACACAATTCACGACTACATAGTGAACTCGAAGAAGTTGAACTCAAAACTCTCATTTTCTTTTAAAGATTCAATCTTCATACATTAAAATGGTCTAGAGACATAATTGGTACCTTGTTAGAAGTAATTTCATTCAAAGATTCAACCTTTGCTCATTAAAACACTTTTCGGGACGTCAAAGGGAATTCGAATAAGTTTAACTCAAAACTCTAATTTTCTTTCAAAGATTCAATCTTTATACTTTAAAAGGTCTAGCGATATAATAGGTACCTTGATTGAGAATTTTTCATTCAAAGATTCAATCTTTTCTCATTAAAATACTCTTTAGGACGTCCAAGGGAATTCAAACAAGTTTAACTCAAAAATCTCTCTCTCTTTCAAAGATTAAATATTTGTACAAAAAAAAAGGACTAGTGACATAATAGGTAACTTGATTGAGGTCTTTTCATTCAAAGATTCAATCTTTAGTTATTAAAACACTCTTCACGACTTCATAGGGAACTCAAATAAGTTAAACTCAAACCTCTCATTTTCTTTCACAAATTCAATCTTTGTACCTCTTATTCAAAGATTCAGTCTTTTGTCATTAAAACACTCGTCCCGACTTCATAGGGAAGTCGAATAAGTTTAACACAAAACTCTCATTTTCTTTCAAAGATTCAATCTTTATACATTAAAATGGCCTAGTGACATAATAGCTACCTTAATTGAGATAATTTTATTCACTGATTCAATCTTTACTCATTAGAACACTCTCCGTGATCTCAAAGGAAACTCGAATAAGTTTAACTCAAAAGTCTCATTTTCTGTAAAAAATTTAATCTTTATACCTTAAAATGGTTTAGTGACATAATAGGTACCATGATTGAGGTGTTTACATTCAAATATTCAATCTTTACTCGTTAAAATACTCTTTGGGACGTCAAAGGGACCTCGAATAAGTTTAACTCAAAACTCTCATTTTCTTTCAAAGATTCAATCTTTATACATTAAGAAGCTCTAATGACACAATAGGTACCTTGATTGAGGTATTTTCATTCAAAGATTCAATTTTTAGTCATTAAAACACTCTTCGCGACTTCAAAGGGTACTCGAATAAGTTAAACTCAAAACTCTCATTTTCTTTCAAAGATTCAACCGTTATACATTAAAAAGGTCTTGTGACATAATAGGTATCGTGATTGAGGTAATTTCGCTCAAAGATTCAATCTTTACTCATTAATACACTCTTCGTGACGTCGAAGGGAACTATTATAAGTTTAACTTAAAACTCTCATTTTATTCCAAAGATTTAATCTTTATACATTTAAAAGGTCAAGTGACATAATAGGCACCTTGATTGAGGTATTTCCATTAAAGGATTCAATCTTTAGTCATTAAAGCATTCTACGAGATTACGTTAGGAACTCAAATAAGTTACACTCGAAACTCCCTTTTTCTTTCAAAGATTCATTCTTTATACATTAAAAAGGTCATGTGGCATAATCGGTACCGTGATTGAGGTAATTTCTTTCATATATTCAATCTTTACTAATTAAAACACTCTTCGTGATATTAAAGGGAACTCGAATAAGTTTAACTCAAAACTCTCATTTTCGTTCAAAGATTTAATCTTTGTACCTTAAAATGGTCTAGTGACATAATAGGTACCTTGAGTGAGGAATTTTCATTCAAAGATTCAATCTGTACTCATTTAAACACACTTCGGGGCGTAAAAGGGAACTCGAATAAGTTTAACTCCAAACTCTCATTTTCTTTTAAAGATTCAATCTTTATTCATTAAAAAGTTCTAGTGACAAAATTAGTACCTTGATTGAGGTATTTTCATTCAAGGATTCAATCTATGGTCATTAAAACACTCTTCGCGACTTCTTAGGGAACTCGAATAGGTTAAACTCAAAATTCTCATTTTAAATCAAAGATTAAATCTTTATACATTAAAAAGGTCCATTGACATAATAGGTACCTTGATTGAGGTAATTTCATTCGAGGATTCAATCTTTACACATTAAAACACTCTCCGTTACGTCAGAGGGAACTCGAATAAGTTTAACTCAAAACTCTCATTTTCTTTCTAAGATTTATTCTTTATACATTAAAAAGGTCTGATGACATAATTAATACCTTGATTAAGGTATTTTCATTCAAAGATTCAATCTTTAGACTTTAAAACACTCTTCGCCACTTCATAAGGAATTCGAACAAGTTAAACTTAAAATTGTCGTTTTCTTTCAAAGATTGAATCGCTATACATTAATAAGGTCTAGTGACATATTAGTTACCTTGATTGTGTTAATTTCACTCAGAGATTCAATCTTTACATTGGTAGCTTGATTGAGGAATTCTCATTCAAAGATTCAATCCTTACTCTTTTAAACACTCTTCGAGACGTCAAAGGGAACTCGAATAAGTTTAACTTAAAACCCTCGCTTTCTTTTAAAGACTCGATCTTTACCCATTAAAAAGGTCTTGTGACGTAATTGGTACCTTAATTGAGGTATTTTCATTCAAAGATTCAATCTGCAGTCATTAAAACACACTTCGCGACTTCATAGGGAACTTGAACAAGTTTTCCTCAAAACTATCATTTTCGTTCAAAGATTCAATCTTTGTAGATTAAAATTGTCTAGTGACGTAACTGGTATCTTGATTGAAGTAATTTCATTCAATGATTCAATCTTTTGTCCCTAAAACATAATTCACGACTACATAGTGAACTCGAAGAAGTTGAACTCAAAACTCTCATTTTCTTTTAAATATTCAATCTTCATACATTAAAATGGTCTAGAGACATAATTGGTACCTTGTTAGAAGTAATTTCATTCAAAGATTCAACCTTTGCTCATTAAAACACTTTTCGGGACGTCAAAGGGAATTCGAATAAGTTTAACTCAAAACTCTAATTTTCTTTCAAAGACTCAATCTTTATACTTTAAAAGGTCTAGCGATATAATAGGTACTTTGATTGAGAATTTTTCATTCAAAGATTCAATGTTTTCTCATTAAAATACTCTTTAGGACGTCCAAGGGAATTCAAACAAGTTTAACTCAAAAATCTCTCTCTCTTTCAAAGATTAAATATTTGTACAAAAAAAAGGACTAGTGACATAATAGGTACCTTGATTGAGGTCTTTTCATTCAAAGATTCAATCTTTAGTTATTAAAACACTCTTCGCGACTTCATAGGGAACTCGAATAAGTTAAACTCAAACCTCTCATTTTCTTTCACAAATTCAATCTTTGTACCTCTTATTCAAAGATTCAGTCTTTTGTCATTAAAACACTCGTCCCGACTTCATAGGGAAGTCGAATAAGTTTAACACAAAACTCTCATTTTCTTTCAAAGATTCAATCTTTATACATTAAAATGGCCTAGTGACATAATAGCTACCTTAATTGAGATAATTTTATTCACTGATTAAATCTTTACTCATTAGAACACTCTCTGGGATCTCAAAGGAAACTCGAATAAGTTTAACTCAAAAGTCTCATTTTCTTTAAAAAATTTAATCTTTATACATTAAAATGGCTTAGTGACATAATAGGTACCATGATTGAGGTGTTTACATTCAAATATTCAATCTTTACTCGTTAAAATACTCTTTGGGACGTCAAAGGGACCTCGAATAAGTTTAACTCAAAACTCTCATTTTCTTTCAAAGATTCAATCTTTATACATTAAGAAGCTCTAATGACACAATAGGTACCTTGATTGAGGTATTTTCATTCAAAGATTCAATTTTTAGTCATTAAAACACTCTTCGCGACTTCAAAGGGTACTCGAATAAGTTAAACTCAAAACTCTCATTTTCTTTCAAAGATTCAACCGTTATACATTAAAAAGGTCGTGTGACATAATAGGTATCGTGATTGAGGTAATTTCGCTCAAAGATTCAATCTTTACTCATTAATACACTCTTCGTGACGTCGAAGGGAACTATTATAAGTTTAACTTAAAACTCTCATTTTATTCCAAAGATTTAATCTTTATACATTTAAAAGGTCAAGTGACATAATAGGCACCTTGATTGAGGTATTTCCATTAAAGGATTCAATCTTTAGTCATTAAAGCATTCTACGAGATTACGTTAGGAACTCAAATAAGTTACACTCGAAACTCCCTTTTTCTTTCAAAGATTCATTCTTTATACATTAAAAAGGTCATGTGGCATAATCGGTACCGTGATTGAGGTAATTTTTTTCATATATTCAATCTTTACTAATTAAAACACTCTTCGTGATATTAAAGGGAACTCGAATAAGTTTAACTCAAAACTCTCATTTTCGTTCAAAGATTTAATCTTTGTACATTAAAATGGTCTAGTGACATAATAGGTACCTTGAGTGAGGAATTTTCATTCAAAGATTCAATCTGTACTCATTTAAACACACTTCGGGGCGTAAAAGGGAACTCGAATAAGTTTAACTCCAAACTCTCATTTTCTTTTAAAGATTCAATCTTTATTCACTAAAAAGTTCTAGTGACAAAATTAGTACCTTGATTGAGGTACTTTCATTCAAGGATTCAATCTATGGTCATTAAAACACTCTTCGCGACTTCTTAGGGAACTCGAATAGGTTAAACTTAAAATTCTCATTTTAAATCAAAGATTAAATCTTTATACATTAAAAAGGTCCATTGACATAATAGGTACCTTGATTGAGGTAATTTCATTCAAGGATTCAATCTTTACACATTAAAACACTCTCCGTTACGTCAGAGGGAACTCGAATAAGTTTAACTCAAAACTCTCATTTTCTTTCTAAGATTTATTCTTTATACATTAAAAAGGTCTAGTGACATAATTAATACCTTGATTAAGGTATTTTCATTCAAAGATTCAATCTTTAGACTTTAAAACACTCTTCGCCACTTCATAAGGAATTCGAACAAGTTAAACTTAAAATTGTCGTTTTCTTTCAAAGATTGAATCGCTATACATTAATAAGGTCTAGTGACATAGTAGTTACCTTGATTGTGTTAATTTTACTCAGAGATTCAATCTTTACATTGGTAGCTTGATTGAGGAATTCTCATTCAAAGATTCAATCCTTACTCTTTTAAACACTCTTCGAGACGTCAAAGGGAACTCGAATAAGTTTAACTTAAAACCCTCGCTTTCTTTTAAAGACTCAATCTTTACCCATTCAAAAGGTCTTGTGACGTAATTGGTACCTTAATTGAGGTATTTTCATTCAAAGATTCAATCTGCAGTCATTAAAACACACTTCGCTACTTCATAGGGAACTTGAACAAGTTTTCCTCAAAACTATCATTTTCGTTCAAAGATTCAATCTTTGTAGATAAAAATTGTCTAGTGACATAACTGGTATCTTGATTGAAGTAATTTCATTCAATGATTCAATCTTTTGTCCCTAAAACACAATTCACGACTACATGGTGAACTCGAAGAAGTTGAACTCAAAACTCTCATTTTCTTTCAAAGATTCAATCTTCATACATTAAAATGGTCTAGAGACATAATTGGTACCTTGTTAGAAGTAATTTCATTCAAAGATTCAACCTTTGCTCATTAAAACACTTTTCGGGACATCAAAGGGAATTCGAATAAGTTTAACTCAAAACTCTAATTTTCTTTCAAAGACTCAATCTTTATACTTTAAAAGGTCTAGCGATATAATAGGTACCTTGATTGAGAATTTTTCATTCAAAGATTCAATCTTTTCTCATTAAAATACTCTTTAGGACGTCCAAGGGAATTCAAACAAGTTTAACTCAAAAATCTCTCTCTCTTTCAAAGATTAAATATTTGTACAAAAAAAAGGACTAGTGACATAATAGGTACCTTGATTGAGGTCTTTTCATTCAAAGATTCAATCTTTAGTTATTAAAACACTCTTCGCGACTTCATAGGGAACTCGAATAAGTTAAACTCAAACCTCTCATTTTCTTTCACAAATTCAATCTTTGTACCTCTTATTCAAAGATTCAGTCTTTTGTCATTAAAACACTCGTCCCGACTTCATAGGGAAGTCGAATAAGTTTAACACAAAACTCTCATTTTCTTTCAAAGATTCAATCTTTATACATTAAAATGGCCTAGTGACATAATAGCTACCTTAATTGAGATAATTTTATTCACTGATTCAATCTTTACTCATTAGAACACTCTCCGTGATCTCAAAGGAAACTCGAATAAGTTTAACTCAAACGTCTCATTCTCTTTAAAAAATTTAATCTTTATACATTAAAATGGTTTAGTGACATAATAGGTACCATGATTGAGGTGTTTACATTCAAATATTCAATCTTTACTCGTTAAAATACTCTTTGGGACGTCAAAGGGACCTCGAATAAGTTTAACTCAAAACTCTCATTTTCTTTCAAAGATTCAATCTTTATACATTAAGAAGCTCTAATGACACAATAGGTACCTTGATTGAGGTATTTTCATTCAAAGATTCAATTTTTAGTCATTAAAACACTCTTCGTGACTTCAAAGGGTACTCGAATAAGTTAAACTCAAAACTCTCATTTTCTTTCAAAGATTCAACCGTTATACATTAAAAAGGTCTTGTGACATAATAGGTATCGTGATTGAGGTAATTTCGCTCAAAGATTCAATCTTTACTCATTAATACACTCTTCGTGACGTCGAAGGGAACTATTATAAGTTTAACTTAAAACTCTCATTTTATTCCAAAGATTTAATCTTTATACATTTAAAAGGTCAAGTGACATAATAGGCACCTTGATTGAGGTATTTCCATTAAAGGATTCAATCTTTAGTCATTAAAGCATTCTAGGAGATTACGTTAGGAACTCAAATAAGTTACACTCGAAACTCCCTTTTTCTTTCAAAGATTCATTCTTTATACATTAAAAAGGTCATGTGGCATAATCGGTACCGTGATTGAGGTAATTTCTTTCATATATTCAATCTTTACTAATTAAAACACTCTTCGTGATATTAAAGGGAACTCGAATAAGTTTAACTCAAAACTCTCATTTTCGTTCAAAGATTTAATCTTTGTACATTAAAATGGTCTAGTGACATAATAGGTACCTTGAGTGAGGAATTTTCATTCAAAGATTCAATCTGTACTCATTTAAACACACTTCGGGGCGTAAAAGGGAACTCGAATAAGTTTAACTCCAAACTCTCATTTTCTTTTAAAGATTCAATCTTTATTCATTAAAAAGTTCTAGTGACAAAATTAGTACCTTGATTGAGGTATTTTCATTCAAGGATTCAATCTATGGTCATTAAAACACTCTTCGCGACTTCTTAGGGAACTCGAATAGGTTAAACTCAAAATTCTCATTTTAAATCAGAGATTAAATCTTTATACATTAAAAAGGTCCATTGACATAATAGGTACCTTGATTGAGGTAATTTCATTCAAGGATTCAATCTTTACACATTAAAACACTCTCCGTTACGTCAAAGGGAACTCGAATAAGTTTAACTCAAAACTCTCATTTTCTTTCTAAGATTTATTCTTTATACATAAAAAAGGTCTAGTGACATAATTAATACCTTGATTAAGGTATTTTCATTCAAAGATTCAATCTTTAGACTTTAAAACACTCTTCGCCACTTCATAAGGAATTCGAACAAGTTAAACTTAAAATTGTCGTTTTCTTTCAAAGATTGAATCGCTATACATTAATAAGGTCTAGTGACATAGTAGTTACCTTGATTGTGTTAATTTCACTCAGAGATTCAATCTTTACATTGGTAGCTTGATTGAGGAATTCTCATTCAAAGATTCAATCCTTACTCTTTTAAACACTCTTCGAGACGTCAAAGGGAACTCGAATAAGTTGAACTTAAAACCCTCGCTTTCTTTTAAAGACTCGATCTTTACCCATTAAAAAGGTCTTGTGACGTAATTGGTACCTTAATTGAGGTATTTTCATTCAAAGATTCAATCTGCAGTCATTAAAACACACTTCGCGACTTCATAGGGAACTTGAACAAGTTTTCCTCAAAACTATCATTTACGTTCAAAGATTCAATCTTTGTAGATTAAAATTGTCTAGTGACATAACTGGTATCTTGATTGATGTAATTTCATTCAATGATTCAATCTTTTGTCCCTAAAACACAATTCACGACTACATAGTGAACTCGAAGAAGTTAAACTCAAAACTCTCATTTTCTTTCAAAGATTCAATCTTCATACATTAAAATGGTCCAGAGACATAATTGGTACCTTGTTAGAAGTAATTTCATTCAAAGATTCAACCTTTGCTCATTAAAACACTTTTCGGGACGTCAAAGGGAATTCGAATAAGTTTAACTCAAAACTCTAATTTTCTTTCAAAGACTCAATCTTTATACTTTAAAAGGTCTAGCGATATAATAGGTACCTTGATTGAGAATTTTTCATTCAAAGATTCAATCTTTTCTCATTGAAATACTCTTTAGGACGTCCAAGGGAATTCAAACAAGTTTAACTCAAAAATCTCTCTCTCTTTCAAAGATTAAATATTTGTACAAAAAAAAGGACTAGTGACATAATAGGTACCTTGATTGAGGTCTTTTCATTCAAAGATTCAATATTTAGTTATTAAAACACTCTTCGCGACTTCATAGGGAACTCGAATAAGTTAAACTCAAACCTCTCATTTTCTTTCACAAATTCAATCTTTGTATCTCTTATTCAAAGATTCAGTCTTTTGTCATTAAAACACTCGTCCCGACTTCATAGGGAAGTCGAATAAGTTTAACACAAAACTCTCATTTTCTTTCAAAGATTCAATCTTTATACATTAAAATGGCCTAGTGACATAATAGCTACCTTAATTGAGATAATTTTATTCACTGATTCAATCTTTACTCATTAGAACACTCTCCGTGATCTCAAAGGAAACTCGAATAAGTTTAACTCAAAAGTCTCATTTTCTTTAAAAAATTTAATCTTTATACATTAAAATGGTTTAGTGACATAATAAATACCATGATTGAGGTGTTTACATTCAAATATTCAATCTTTACTCGTTAAAATACTCTTTGGGACGTCAAAGGGACCTCGAATAAGTTTAACTCAAAACTCTCATTTTCTTTCAAAGATTCAATCTTTATACATTAAGAAGCTCTAATGACACAATAGGTACCTTGATTGAGGTATTTTCATTCAAAGATTCAATTTTTAGTCATTAAAACACTCTTCGCGACTTCAAAGGGTACTCGAATAAGTTAAACTCAAAACTCTCATTTTCTTTCAAAGATTCAACCGTTATACATTAAAAAGGTCTTGTGACATAATAGGTATCGTGATTGAGGTAATTTCGCTCAAAGATTCAATCTTTACTCATTAATACACTCTTCGTGACGTCGAAGGGAACTATTATAAGTTTAACTTAAAACTCTCATTTTATTCAAAAGATTTAATCTTTATACATTTAAAAGGTCAAGTGATATAATAGGCATCTTGATTGAGGTATTTCCATTAAAGGATTCAATCTTTAGTCATTAAATCATTCTACGAGATTACGTTAGGAACTCAAATAAGTTACACTCGAAACTCCCTTTTTCTTTCAAAGATTCATTCTTTATACATTAAATAGGTCATGTGGCATAATCGGTACCGTGATTGAGGTAATTTCTTTCATATATTCAATCTTTACTAATTAAAACACTCTTCGTGATATTAAAGGGAACTCGAATAAGTTTAACTCAAAACTCTCATTTTCGTTCAAAGATTTAATCTTTGTACATTAAAATGGTCTAGTGACATAATAGGTACCTTGAGTGAGGAATTTTCATTCAAAGATTCAATCTGTACTCATTTAAACACACTTCGGGGCGTAAAAGGGAACTCGAATAAGTTTAACTCCAAACTCTCATTTTCTTTTAAAGATTCAATCTTTATTCATTAAAAAGTTCTAGTGACAAAATTAGTACCTTGATTGAGGTATTTTCATTCAAGGATTCAATCTATGGTCATTAAAACACTCTTCGCGACTTCTTAGGGAACTCGAATAGGTTAAACTCAAAATTCTCATTTTAAATCAAAGATTAAATCTTTATACATTAAAAATGTCCATTGACATAATAGGTACCTTGATTGAGGTAATTTCATTCAAGGATTCAATCTTTACACATTAAAACACTCTCCGTTACGTCAAAGGGAACTCGAATAAGTTTAACTCAAAACTCTCATTTTCTTTCGAAGATTTATTCTTTATACATAAAAAAGGTCTAGTGACATAATTAATACCTTGATTAAGGTATTTTTCATTCAAAGATTCAATCTTTAGACTTTAAAACACTCTTCGCCACTTCATAAGGAATTCCAACAAGTTAAACTTAAAATTGTCGTTTTCTTTCAAAGATTGAATCGCTATACATTAATAAGGTCTAGTGACATAGTAGTTACCTTGATTGTGTTAATTTCACTCAGAGATTCAATCTTTACATTGGTAGCTTGATTGAGGAATTCTCATTCAACGATTCAATCCTTACTCTTTTAAACACTCTTCGAGACGTCAAAGGGAACTCGAATAAGTTTAACTTAAAACCCTCGCTTTCTTTTAAAGACTCGATCTTTACCCATTAAAAAGGTCTTGTGACGTAATTGGTACCTTAATTGAGGTATTTTCATTCAAAGATTCAATCTGCAGTCATTAAAACACACTTCGCGACTTCATAGGGAACTTGAACAAGTTTTCCTCAAAACTATCATTTTCGTTCAAAGATTCAATCTTTGTAGATTAAAATTGTCTAGTGACATAACTGGTATCTTGATTGAAGTAATTTCATTCAATGATTCAATCTTTTGTCCCTAAAACACAATTCACGACTACATAGTGAACTCGAAGAAGTTGAACTCAAAACTCTCATTTTCTTTCAAAGATTCAATCTTCATACATTAAAATGGTCTAGAGACATAATTGGTACCTTGTTAGAAGTAATTTCATTCAAAGATTCAACCTTTGCTCATTAAAACACTTTTCGGGACGTCAAAGGGAATTCGAATAAGTTTAACTCAAAACTCTAATTTTCTTTCAAAGATTCAATCTTTATACTTTAAAAGGTCTAGCGATATAATAGGTACCTTGATTGAGAATTTTTCATTCAAAGATTCAATCTTTTCTCATTAAAATACTCTTTAGGACGTCCAAGGGAATTCAAACAAGTTTAACTCAAAAATCTCTCTCTCTTTCAAAGATTAAATATTTGTACAAAAAAAAGGACTAGTGACATAATAGGTACCTTGATTGAGGTCTTTTCATTCAAAGATTCAATCTTTAGTTATTAAAACACTCTTCGCGACTTCATAGGGAACTCGAATAAGTTAAACTCAAACCTCTCATTTTCTTTCACAAATTCAATCTTTGTACCTCTTATTCAAAGATTCAGTCTTTTGTCATTAAAACACTCGTCCCGACTTCATAGGGAAGTCGAATAAGTTTAACACAAAACTCTCATTTTCTTTCAAAGATTCAATCTTTATACATTAAAATGGCTTAGTGACATAATAGCTACCTTAATTGAGATAATTTTATTCACTGATTCAATCTTTACTCATTAGAACACTCTCCGTGATCTCAAAGGAAACTCGAATAAGTTTAACTCAAAAGTCTCATTTTCTTTAAAAAATTTAATCTTTATACATTAAAATGGTTTAGTGACATAATAGGTACCATGATTGAGGTGTTTACATTCAAATATTCAATCTTTACTCGTTAAAATACTCTTTGGGACGTCAAAGGGACCTCGAATAAGTTTAACTCAAAACTCTCATTTTCTTTCAAAGATTCAATCTTTATACATTAAGAAGCTCTAATGACACAATAGGTACCTTGATTGAGGTATTTTCATTCATAGATTCAATTTTTAGTCATTAAAACACTCTTCGCGACTTCAAAGGGTACTCGAATAAGTTAAACTCAAAACTCTCATTTTCTTTCAAAGATTCAACCGTTATACATTAAAAAGGTCTTGTGACATAATAGGTATCGTGATTGAGGTAATTTCGCTCAAAGATTCAATCTTTACTCATTAATACACTCTTCGTGACGTCGAAGGGAACTATTATAAGTTTAACTTAAAACTCTCATTTTATTCCAAAGATTTAATCTTTATACATTTAAAAGGTCAAGTGACATAATAGGCACCTTGATTGAGGTATTTCCATTAAAGGATTCAATCTTTAGTCATTAAAGCATTCTAGGAGATTACGTTAGGAACTCAAATAAGTTACACTCGAAACTCCCTTTTTCTTTCAAAGATTCATTCTTTATACATTAAAAAGGTCATGTGGCATAATCGGTACCGTGATTGAGGTAATTTCTTTCATATATTCAATCTTTACTAATTAAAACACTCTTCGTGATATTAAAGGGAACTCGAATAAGTTTAACTCAAAACTCTCATTTTCGTTCAAAGATTTAATCTTTGTACATTAAAATGGTCTAGTGACATAATAGGTACCTTGAGTGAGGAATTTTCATTCAAAGATTCAATCTGTACTCATTTAAACACACTTCGGGGCGTAAAAGGGAACTCGAATAAGTTTAACTCCAAACTCTCATTTTCTTTTAAAGATTCAATCTTTATTCATTAAAAAGTTCTAGTGACAAAATTAGTACTTGATTGAGGTATTTTCATTCAAGGATTCAATCTAAGGTCATTAAAACACTCTTCGCGACTTCTTAGGGAACTCGAATAGGTTAAACTCAAAATTCTCATTTTAAATCAAAGATTAAATCTTTATACATTAAAAAGGTCCATTGACATAATAGGTACCTTGATTGAGGTAATTTCATTCAAGGATTCAATCTTTACACATTAAAACACTCTCCGTTACGTCAAAGGGAACTCGAATAAGTTTAACTCAAAACTCTCATTTTCTTTCTAAGATTTATTCTTTATACATTAAAAAGGTCTAGTGACATAATTAATACCTTGATTAAGGTATTTTCATTCAAAGATTCAATCTTTAGACTTTAAAACACTCTTCGCCACTTCATAAGGAATTCGAACAAGTTAAACTTAAAATTGTCGTTTTCTTTCAAAGATTAAATCGCTATACATTAATAAGGTCTAGTGACATAGTAGTTACCTTGATTGTGTTAATTTCACTCAGAGATTCAATCTTTACATTGGTAGCTTGATTGAGGAATTCTCATTCAAAGATTCAATCCTTACTCTTTTAAACACTCTTCGAGACGTCAAAGGGAACTCGAATAAGTTTAACTTAAAACCCTCGCTTTCTTTTAAAGACTCGATCTTTACCCATTAAAAAGGTCTTGTGACGTAATTGGTACCTTAATTGAGGTATTTTCATTCAAAGATTCAATCTGCAGTCATTAAAACACACTTCGCGACTTCATAGGGAACTTGAACAAGTTTTCCTCAAAACTATCATTTTCGTTCAAAGATTCAATCTTTGTAGATTAAAATTGTCTAGTGACATAACTGGTATCTTGATTGAAGTAATTTCATTCAATGATTCAATCTTTTGTCCCTAAAACACAATTCACGACTACATAGTGAACTCGAAGAAGTTGAACTCAAAACTCTCATTTTCTTTCAAAGATTCAATCTTCATACATTAAAATGGTCTAGAGACATAATTGGTACCTTGTTAGAAGTAATTTCATTCAAAGATTCAACCGTTGCTCATTAAAACACTTTTCGGGACGTCAAAGGGAATTCGAATAAGTTTAACTCAAAACTCTAATTTTCTTTCAAAGATTCAATCTTTATACTTTAAAAGGTCTAGCGATATAATAGGTACCTTGATTGAGAATTTTTCATTCAAAGATTCAATCTTTTCTCATTAAAATACTCTTTAGGACGTCCAAGGGAATTCAAACAAGTTTAACTCAAAAATCTCTCTCTCTTTCAAAGATTAAATATTTGTACAAAAAAAAAGGACTAGTGACATAATAGGTAACTTGATTGAGGTCTTTTCATTCAAAGATTCAATCTTTAGTTATTAAAACACTCTTCGCGACTTCATAGGGAACTCGAATAAGTTAAACTCAAACCTCTCATTTTCTTTCACAAATTCAATCTTTGTACCTCTTATTCAAAGATTCAGTCTTTTGTCATTAAAACACTCGTCCCGACTTCATAGGGAAGTCGAATAAGTTTAACACAAAACTCTCATTTTCTTTCAAAGATTCAATCTTTATACATTAAAATGGCCTAGTGACATAATAGCTACCTTAATTGAGATAATTTTATTCACTGATTCAATCTTTACTCATTAGAACACTCTCCGTGATCTCAAAGGAAACTCGAATAAGTTTAACTCAAAAGTCTCGTTTTCTTTAAAAAATTTAATCTTTATACATTAAAATGGTTTAGTGACATAATAGGTACCATGATTGAGGTGTTTACATTCAAATATTCAATCTTTACTCGTTAAAATACTCTTTGGGACGTCAAAGGGACCTCGAATAAGTTTAACTGAAAACTCTCATTTTCTTTCAAAGATTCAATCTTTATACATTAAGAAGCTCTAATGACACAATAGGTACCTTGATTGAGGTATTTTCATTCAAAGATTCAATTTTTAGTCATTAAAACACTCTTCGCGACTTCAAAGGGTACTCGAATAAGTTAAACTCAAAACTCTCATTTTCTTTCAAAGATTCAACCGTTATACATTAAAAAGGTCTTGTGACATAATAGGTATCGTGATTGAGGTAATTTCGCTCAAAGATTCAATCTTTACTCATTAATACACTCTTCGTGACGTCGAAGGGAACTATTATAAGTTTAACTTAAAACTCTCATTTTATTCAAAAGATTTAATCTTTATACATTTAAAAGGTCAAGTGACATAATAGGCACCTTGATTGAGGTATTTCCATTAAAGGATTCAATCTTTAGTCATTAAATCATTCTACGAGATTACGTTAGGAACTCAAATAAGTTACACTCGAAACTCCCTTTTTCTTTCAAAGATTCATTCTTTATACATTAAATAGGTCATGTGGCATAATCGGTACCGTGATTGAGGTAATTTCTTTCATATATTCAATCTTTACTAATTAAAACACTCTTCGTGATATTAAAGGGAACTCGAATAAGTTTAACTCAAAACTCTCATTTTCGTTCAAAGATTTAATCTTTGTGCATTAAAATGGTCTAGTGACATAATAGGTACCTTGAGTGAGGAATTTTCATTCAAAGATTCAATCTGTACTCATTTAAACACACTTCGGGGCGTAAAAGGGAACTCGAATAAGTTTAACTCCAAACTCTCATTTTCTTTTAAAGATTCAATCTTTATTCATTAAAAAGTTCTAGTGACAAAATTAGTACCTTGATTGAGGTATTTTCATTCAAGGATTCAATCTATGGTCATTAAAACACTCTTCGCGACTTCTTAGGGAACTCGAATAGGTTAAACTCAAAATTCTCATTTTAAATCAAAGATTAAATCTTTATACATTAAAAATGTCCATTGACATAATAGGTACCTTGATTGAGGTAATTTCATTCAAGGATTCAATCTTTACACATTAAAACACTCTCCGTTACGTCAAAGGGAACTCGAATAAGTTTAACTCAAAACTCTCATTTTCTTTCTAAGATTTATTCTTTATACATTAAAAAGGTCTAGTGACATAATTAATACCTTGATTAAGGTATTTTCATTCAAAGATTCAATCTTTAGACTTTAAAACACTCTTCGCCAATTCATAAGGAATTCGAACAAGTTAAACTTAAAATTGTCGTTTTCTTTCAAAGATTGAATCGCTATACATTAATAAGGTCTAGTGACATAGTAGTTACCTTGATTGTGTTAATTTCACTCAGAGATTCAATCTTTACATTGGTAGCTTGATTGAGGAATTCTCATTCGAAGATTCAAT
The DNA here is from genome assembly GCF_030987335.1 of Cornus florida. NCBI lineage: Eukaryota > Viridiplantae > Streptophyta > Magnoliopsida > Cornales > Cornaceae > Cornus > Cornus florida. The sequence continues at coordinate 35,143,565 of NW_026775574.1, read as the reverse complement.
CCTTACTCTTTTAAACACTCTTCGAGACGTCAAAGGGAACTCGAATAAGTTTAACTTAAAACCCTCGCTTTCTTTTAAAGACTCGATCTTTACCCATTAAAAAGGTCTTATGACGTAATTGGTACCATAATTGAGGTATTTTCATTCAAAGATTCAATCTGCAGTCATTAAAACACACTTCGCGACTTCATAGGGAACTTGAACAAGTTTTCCTCAAAACTATCATTTTCGTTCAAAGATTCAATCTTTGTAGATTGAAATTGTCTAGTGACATAACTGGTATCTTGATTGAAGTAATTTCATTCAATGATTCAATCTTTTGTCCCTAAAACACAATTCACGACTACATAGTGAACTCGAAGAAGTTGAACTCAAAACTCTCATTTTCTTTCAAAGATTCAATCTTCATACATTAAAATGGTCTAGAGACATAATTGGTACCTTGTTAGAAGTAATTTCATTCAAAGATTCAACCTTTGCTCATTAAAACGCTTTTCGGGACGTCAAAGGGAATTCGAATAAGTTTAACTCAAAACTCTAATTTTCTTTCAAAGACTCAATCTTTATACTTTAAAAGGTCTACCGATATAATAGGTACCTTGATTGAGAATTTTTCATTCAAAGATTCAATCTTTTCTCATTAAAATACTCTTTAGGACGTCCAAGGGAATTCAAACAAGTTTAACTCAAAAATCTCTCTCTCTTTCAAAGATTAAATATTTGTACAAAAAAAAGGACTAGTGACATAATAGGTACCTTGATTGAGGTCTTATCATTCAAAGATTCAATCTTTAGTTATTAAAACACTCTTCGCGACTTCATGGGGAACTTGAATAAGTTAAACTCAAACCTCTCATTTTCTTTCACAAATTCAATCTTTGTACCTCTTATTCAAAGATTCAGTCTTTTGTCATTAAAACACTCGTCCCGACTTCATAGGGAAGTCGAATAAGTTTAACACAAAACTCTCATTTTCTTTCAAAGATTCAATCTTTATACATTAAAATGGCCTAGTGACATAATAGCTACCTTAATTGAGATAATTTTATTCACTGATTCAATCTTTACTCATTAGAACACTCTCCGTGATCTCAAAGGAAACTCGAATAAGTTTAACTCAAAAGTCTCATTTTCTTTAAAAAATTTAATCTTTATACATTAAAATGGTTTAGTGACATAATAGGTACCATGATTGAGGTGTTTACATTAAAATATTCAATCTTTACTCGTTAAAATACTCTTTGGGACGTCAAAGGGACCTCGAATAAGTTTAACTCAAAACTCTCATTTTCTTTCAAAGATTCAATCTTTATACATTAAGAAGCTCTAATGACACAATAGGTACCTTGATTGAGGTATTTTCATTCAAAGATTCAATTTTTAGTCATTAAAACATTCTTCGCGACTTCAAAGGGTACTCGAATAAGTTAAACTCAAAACTCTCATTTTCTTTCAAAGATTCAACCGTTATACATTAAAAAGGTCTTGTGACATAATAGGTATCGTGATTGAGGTAATTTCGCTCAAAGATTCAATCTTTACTCATTAATACACTCTTCGTGACGTCGAAGGGAACTATTATAAGTTTAACTTAAAACTCTCATTTTATTCCAAAGATTTAATCTTTATACATTTAAAAGGTCAAGTGACATAATAGGCACCTTGATTGAGGTATTTCCATTAAAGGATTCAATCTTTAGTCATTAAAGCATTCTACGAGATTACGTTAGGAACTCAAATAAGTTACACTCGAAACTCCCTTTTTCTTTCAAAGATTCATTCTTTATACATTAAAAAGGTCATGTGGCATAATCGGTACCGTGATTGAGGTAATTTCTTTCACATATTCAATCTTTACTAATTAAAACACTCTTTGTGATATTAAAGGGAACTCGAATAAGTTTAACTCAAAACTCTCATTTTCGTTCAAAGATTTAATCTTTGTACATTAAAATGGTCTAGTGACATAATAGGTACCTTGAGTGAGGAATTTTCATTCAAAGATTCAATCTGTACTCATTTAAACACACTTCGGGGCGTAAAAGGGAACTCGAATAAGTTTAACTCCAAACTCTCATTTTCTTTTAAAGATTCAATCTTTATTCATTAAAAAGTTCTAGTGACAAAATTAGTACCTTGATTGAGGTATTTTCATTCAAGGATTCAATCTATGGTCCTTAAAACACTCTTCGCGACTTCTTAGGGAACTCGAATAGGTTAAGCTCAAAATTCTCATTTTAAATCAAAGATTAAATCTTTATACATTAAAAAGGTCCATTGACATAATAGGTACCTTGATTGAGGTAATTTCATTCAATGATTCAATCTTTACACATTAAAACACTCTCCGTCACGTCAAAAGGAACTCGAATAAGTTTAACTCAAAACTCTCATTTTCTTTCTAAGATTTATTCTTTATACATTAAAAAGGTCTAGTGACATAATTAATACCTTGATTAAGGTATTTTCATTCAAAGATTCAATCTTTAGACTTTAAAACACTCTTCGCCACTTCATAAGGAATTCGAACAAGTTAAACTTAAAATTGTCGTTTTCTTTCAAAGATTGAATCGCTATACATTAATAAGGTCTAGTGACATAGTAGGTACCTTGATTGTGTTAATTTCACTCAAAGATTCAATCTTTACATTGGTAGCTTGATTGAGGAATTCTCATTCAAAGATTCAATCCTTACTCTTTTAAACACTCTTCGAGACGTCAAAGGGAACTCGAATAAGTTTAACTTAAAACCCTCGCTTTCTTTTAAAGACTCGATCTTTACCCATTAAAAAGGTCTTGTGACGTAATTGGTACCTTAATTGAGGTATTTTCATTCAAAGATTCAATCTGCAGTCATTAAAACACACTTCGCGACTTCAAAAGGAACTTGAACAAGTTTTCCTCAAAACTATCATTTTCGTTCAAAGATTCAATCTTTGTAGATTAAAATTATCTAGTGACATAACTGGTATCTTGATTGAAGCAATTTCATTCAATGATTCAATCTTTTGTCCCTAAAACACAATTCACGACTACATAGTGAACTCGAAGAAGTTGAACTCAAAACTCTCATTTTCTTTCAAAGATTCAATCTTCATACATTAAAATGGTCTAGAGACATAATTGGTACCTTGTTAGAAGTAATTTCATTCAAAGATTCAACCTTTGCTCATTAAAACACTTTTCGGGACGTCAAAGGGAATTCGAATAAGTTTAACTCAAAACTCTAATTTTCTTTCAAAGACTCAATCTTTATACTTTAAAAGGTCTACCGATATAATAGGTACCTTGATTGAGAATTTTTCATTCAAAGATTCAATCTTTTCTAATTAAAATACTCTTTAGGACGTCCAAGGGAATTCAAACAAGTTTAACTCAAAAATCTCTCTCTCTTTCAAAGATTAAATATTTGTACAAAAAAAAGGACTAGTGACATAATAGGTACCTTGATTGAGGTCTTTTCATTCAAAGATTCAATCTTTAGTTATTAAAACACTCTTCGCGACTTCATAGGGAACTCGAATAAGTTAAACTCAAACCTCTCATTTTCTTTCACAAATTCAATCTTTGTACCTCTTATTCAAAGATTCAGTCTTTTGTCATTAAAACACTCGTCCCGACTTCATAGGGAAGTCGAATAAGTTTAACACAAAACTCTCATTTTCTTTCAAAGATTCAATCTTTATACATTAAAATGGCCTAGTGACATAATAGCTACCTTAATTGAGATAATTTTATTCACTGATTCAATCTTTACTCATTAGAACACTCTCCGTGATCTCAAAGGAAACTCGAATAAGTTTAACTCAAAAGTCTCATTTTCTTTAAAAAATTTAATCTTTATACATTAAAATGGTTTAGTGACATAATAGGTACCATGATTGAGGTGTTTACATTCAAATATTCAATCTTTACTCATTAAAATACTCTTTGGGACGTCAAAGGGACCTCGAATAAGTTTAACTCAAAACTCTCATTTTCTTTCAAAGATTCAATCTTTATACATTAAGAAGCTCTAATGACACAATAGGTACCTTGATTGAGCTATTTTCATTCAAAGATTCAATTTTTAGTCATTAAAACACTCTTCGCGACTTCAAAGGGTACTCGAATAAGTTAAACTCAAAACTCTCATTTTCTTTCAAAGATTCAACCGTTATACATTAAAAAGGTCGTGTGACATAATAGGTATCGTGATTGAGGTAATTTCGCTCAAAGATTCAATCTTTACTCATTAATACACTCTTCGTGACGTCGAAGGGAACTATTATAAGTTTAACTTAAAACTCTCATTTTATTCCAAAGATTTAATCTTTATACATTTAAAAGGTCAAGTGACATAATAGGCACCTTGATTGAGGTATTTCCATTAAAGGATTCAATCTTTAGTCATTAAAGCATTCTACGAGATAACGTTAGGAACTCAAATAAGTTACACTCGAAACTCCCTTTTTCTTTCAAAGATTCATTCTTTATACATTAAAAAGGTCATGTGGCATAATCGGCACCGTGATTGAGGTAATTTCTTTCATATATTAAATCTTTACTAATTAAAACACTCTTCGTGATATTAAAGGGAACTCGAATAAGTTTAACTCAAAACTCTCATTTTCGTTCAAAGATTTAATCTTTGTACATTAAAATGGTCTAGTGACATAATAGGTACCTTGAGTGAGGAATTTTCATTCAAAGATTCAATCTGTACTCATTTAAACACACTTCGGGGCGTAAAAGGGAACTCGAATAAGTTTAACTCCAAACTCTCATTTTCTTTTAAAGATTCAATCTTTATTCATTAAAAAGTTCTAGTGACAAAATTAGTACCTTGATTGAAGTATTTTCATTCAAGGATTCAATCTATGGTCATTAAAACACTCTTCGCGACTTCTTAGGGAACTCGAATAGGTTAAACTCAAAATTCTCATTTTAAATCAAAGATTAAATCTTTATACATTAAAAATGTCCATTGACATAATAGGTACCTTGATTGAGGTAATTTCATTCAAGGATTCAATCTTTACACATTAAAACACTCTCCGTTACGTCAAAGGGAACTCGAATAAGTTTAACTCAAAACTCTCATTTTCTTTCTAAGATTTATTCTTTATACATTAAAAAGGTCTAGTGACATAATTAATACCTTGATTAAGGTATTTTCTTTCAAAGATTCAATCTTTAGACTTTAAAACACTCTTCGCCACTTCATAAGGAATTCGAACAAGTTAAACTTAAAATTGTCGTTTTCTTTCAAAGATTGAATCGCTATACATTAATAAGGTCTAGTGACATAGTAATTACCTTGATTGTGTTAATTTCACTCAGAGATTCAATCTTTACATTGGTAGCTTGATTGAGGAATTCTCATTCGAAGATTCAATCCTTACTCTTTTAAACACTCTTCGAGACGTCAAAGGGAACTCGAATAAGTTTAACTTAAAACCCTCGCTTTCTTTTAAAGACTCGATCTTTACCCATTAAAAAGGTCTTGTGACGTAATTGGTACCTTAATTGAGGTATTTTCATTCAAAGATTCAATCTGCAGTCATTAAAACACACTTCGCGACTTCAAAAGGAACTTGAACAAGTTTTCCTCAAAACTATCATTTTCGTTCAAAGATTCAATCTTTGTAGATTAAAATTATCTAGTGACATAACTGGTATCTTGATTGAAGCAATTTCATTCAATGATTCAATCTTTTGTCCCTAAAACACAATTCACGACTACATAGTGAACTCGAAGAAGTTGAACTCAAAACTCTCATTTTCTTTCAAAGATTCAATCTTCAAACATTAAAATGGTCTAGAGACATAATTGGTACCTTGTTAGAAGTAATTTCATTCAAAGATTCAACCTTTGCTCATTAAAACACTTTTCGGGACGTCAAAGGGAATTCGAATAAGTTTAACTCAAAACTCTAATTTTCTTTCAAAGATTCAATCTTTATACTTTAAAAGGTCTAGCGATATAATAGGTACCTTGATTGAGAATTTTTCATTCAAAGATTCAATCTTTTCTCATTAAAATACTCTTTAGGACGTCCAAGGGAATTCAAACAAGTTTAACTCAAAAATCTCTCTCTCTTTCAAAGATTAAATATTTGTACAAAAAAAAGGACTAGTGACATAATAGGTACCTTGATTGAGGTCTTTTCATTTAAAGATTCAATCTTTAGTTATTAAAACACTCTTCGCGACTTCATAGGGAACTCGAATAAGTTAAACTCAAACCTCTCATTTTCTTTCACAAATTCAATCTTTGTACCTCTTATTCAAAGATTCAGTCTTTTGTCATTAAAACACTCGTCCCGACTTCATAGGGAAGTCGAATAAGTTTAACACAAAACTCTCATTTTCTTTCAAAGATTCAATCTTTATACATTAAAATGGCCTAGTGACATAATAGCTACCTTAATTGAGATAATTTTATTCACTGATTCAATCTTTACTCATTAGAACACTCTCCGTGATCTCAAAGGAAACTCGAATAAGTTTAACTCAAAAGTCTCATTTTCTTTAAAAAATTTAATCTTTATACATTAAAATGGTTTAGTGACATAATAGGTACCATGATTGAGGTGTTTACATTCAAATATTCAATCTTTACTCGTTAAAATACTCTTTGGGACGTCAAAGGGACCTCGAATAAGTTTAACTCAAAACTCTCATTTTCTTTCAAAGATTCAATCTTTATACATTAAGAAGCTCTAATGACACAATAGGTACCTTGATTGAGCTATTTTCATTCAAAGATTCAATTTTTAGTCATTAAAACACTCTTCGCGACTTCAAAGGGTACTCGAATAAGTTAAACTCAAAACTCTCATTTTCTTTCAAAGATTCAACCGTTATACATTAAAAAGGTCTTGTGACATAATAGGTATCGTGATTGAGGTAATTTCGCTCAAAGATTCAATCTTTACTCATTAATACACTCTTCGTGACGTCGAAGGGAACTATTATAAGTTTAACTTAAAACTCTCATTTTATTCCAAAGATTTAATCTTTATACATTTAAAAGGTCAAGTGACATAATAGGCACCTTGATTGAGGTATTTCCATTAAAGGATTCAATCTTTAGTCATTAAAGCATTCTACGAGATTACGTTAGGAACTCAAATAAGTTACACTCGAAACTCCCTTTTTCTTTCAAAGATTCATTCTTTATACATTAAAAAGGTCATGTGGCATAATCGGTACCATGATTGAGGTAATTTCTTTCATATATTCAATCTTTACTAATTAAAACACTCTTCGTGATATTAAAGGGAACTCGAATAAGTTTAACTCAAAACTCTCATTTTCGTTCAAAGATTTAATCTTTGTACATTAAAATGGTCTAGTGACATAATAGGTACCTTGAGTGAGGAATTTTCAATCAAAGATTCAATCTGTACTCATTTAAACACACTTCGGGGCGTAAAAGGGAACTCGAATAAGTTTAACTCCAAACTCTCATTTTCTTTTAAAGATTCAATCTTTATTCATTAAAAAGTTCTAGTGACAAAATTAGTACCTTGATTGAGGTATTTTCATTCAAGGATTCAATCTATGGTCCTTAAAACACTCTTCGCGACTTCTTAGGGAACTCGAATAGGTTAAACTCAAAATTCTCATTTTAAATCAAAGATTAAATCTTTATACATTAAAAAGGTCCATTGACATAATAGGTACCTTGATTGAGGTAATTTCATTCAATGATTCAATCTTTACACATTAAAACACTCTCCGTCACGTCAAAGGGAACTCGAATAAGTTTAACTCAAAACTCTCATTTTCTTTCTAAGATTTATTCTTTATACATTAAAAAGGTCTAGTGACATAATTAATACCTTGATTAAGGTATTTTCATTCAAAGATTCAATCTTTAGACTTTAAAACACTCTTCGCCACTTCATAAGGAATTCGAACAAGTTAAACTTAAAATTGTCGTTTTCTTTCAAAGATTGAATCGCTATACATTAATAAGGTCTAGTGACATAGTAGTTACCTTGATTGTGTTAATTTCACTCAAAGATTCAATCTTTGCATTGGTAGCTTGATTGAGGAATTCTCATTCAAAGATTCAATCCTTACTCTTTTAAACACTCTTCGAGACGTCAAAGGGAACTCGAATAAGTTTAACTTAAAACCCTCACTTTCTTTTAAAGACTCGATCTTTACCCATTAAAAAGGTCTTGTGACGTAATTGGTACCTTAATTGAGGTATTTTCATTCAAAGATTCAATCTGCAGTCATTAAAACACACTTCGCGACTTCAAAAGGAACTTGAACAAGTTTTCCTCAAAACTATCATTTTCGTTCAAAGATTCAATCTTTGTAGATTAAAATTATCTAGTGACATAACTGGTATCTTGATTGAAGCAATTTCATTCAATGATTCAATCTTTTGTCCCTAAAACACAATTCACGACTACATAGTGAACTCGAAGAAGTTGAACTCAAAACTCTCATTTTCTTTCAAAGATTCAATCTTCATACATTAAAATGGTCTAGAGACATAATTGGTACCTTGTTAGAAGTAATTTCATTCAAAGATTCAACCTTTGCTCATTAAAACACTTTTCGGGACGTCAAAGGGAATTCGAATAAGTTTAACTCAAAACTCTAATTTTCTTTCAAAGATTCAATCTTTATACTTTAAAAGGTCTAGCGATATAATAGGTACCTTGATTGAGAATTTTTCATTCAAAGATTCAATCTTTTCTCATTAAAATACTCTTTAGGACGTCCAAGGGAATTCAAACAAGTTTAACTCAAAAATCTCTCTCTCTTTCAAAGATTAAATATTTGTACAAAAAAAAGGACTAGTGACATAATAGGTACCTTGATTGAGGTCTTTTCTTTCAAAGATTCAATCTTTAGTTATTAAAACACTCTTCGCGACTTCATAGGGAACTCGAATAAGTTAAACTCAAACCTCTCATTTTCTTTCACAAATTCAATCTTTGTACCTCTTATTCAAAGATTCAGTCTTTTGTCATTAAAACACTCGTCCCGACTTCATAGGGAAGTCGAATAAGTTTAACACAAAACTCTCATTTTCTTTCAAAGATTCAATCTTTATACATTAAAATGGCCTAGTGACATAATAGCTACCTTAATTGAGATAATTTTATTCACTGATTCAATCTTTACTCATTAGAACACTCTCCGTGATCTCAAAGGAAACTCGAATAAGTTTAACTCAAAAGTCTCATTTTCTTTAAAAAATTTAATCTTTATACATTAAAATGGTTTAGTGACATAATAGGTACCATGATTGAGGTGTTTACATTCAAATATTCAATCTTTACTCGTTAAAATACTCTTTGGGACGTCAAAGGGACCTCGAATAAGTTTAACTCAAAACTCTCATTTTCTTTCAAAGATTCAATCTTTATACATTAAGAAGCTCTAATGACACAATAGGTACCTTGATTGAGCTATTTTCATTCAAAGATTCAATTTTTAGTCATTAAAACACTCTTCGCGACTTCAAAGGGTACTCGAATAAGTTAAACTCAAAACTCTCATTTTCTTTCAAAGATTCAACCGTTATACATTAAAAAGGTCGTGTGACATAATAGGTATCGTGATTGAGGTAATTTCGCTCAAAGATTCAATCTTTACTCATTAATACACTCTTCGTGACGTCGAAGGGAACTATTATAAGTTTAACTTAAAACTCTCATTTTATTCCAAAGATTTAATCTTTATACATTTAAAAGGTCAAGTGACATAATAGGCACCTTGATTGAGGTATTTCCATTAAAGGATTCAATCTTTAGTCATTAAAGCATTCTACGAGATAACGTTAGGAACTCAAATAAGTTACACTCGAAACTCCCTTTTTCTTTCAAAGATTCATTCTTTATACATTAAAAAGGTCATGTGGCATAATCGGCACCGTGATTGAGGTAATTTCTTTCATATATTCAATCTTTACTAATTAAAACACTCTTCGTGATATTAAAGGGAACTCGAATAAGTTTAACTCAAAACTCTCATTTTCGTTCAAAGATTTAATCTTTGTACATTAAAATGGTCTAGTGACATAATAGGTACCTTGAGTGAGGAATTTTCATTCAAAGATTCAATCTGTACTCATTTAAACACACTTTGGGGCGTAAAAGGGAACTCGAATAAGTTTAACTCCAAACTCTCATTTTCTTTTAAAGATTCAATCTTTATTCATTAAAAAGTTCTAGTGACAAAATTAGTACCTTGATTGAGGTATTTTCATTTAAGGATTCAATCTATGGTCATTAAAACACTCTTCGCGACTTCTTAGGGAACTCGAATAGGTTAAACTCAAAATTCTCATTTTAAATCAAAGATTAAATCTTTATACATTAAAAAGGTCCATTGACATAATAGGTACCTTGATTGAGGTAATTTCATTCAAGGATTCAATCTTTACACATTAAAACACTCTCCGTTACGTCAAAGGGAACTCGAATAAGTTTAACTCAAAACTCTCATTTTCTTTCTAAGATTTATTCTTTATACATTAAAAAGGTCTAGTGACATAATTAATACCTTGATTAAGGTATTTTCATTCAAAGATTCAATCTTTAGACTTTAAAACACTCTTCGCCACTTCATAAGGAATTCGAACAAGTTAAACTTAAAATTGTCGTTTTCTTTCAAAGATTGAATCGCTATACATTAATAAGGTCTAGTGACATAGTAGTTACCTTGATTGTGTTAATTTCAGTCAGAGATTCAATCTTTACATTGGTAGCTTGATTGAGGAATTCTCATTCAAAGATTCAATCCTTACTCTTTTAAACACTCTTCGAGACGCCAAAGGGAACTCGAATAAGTTTAACTTAAAACCCTCGCTTTCTTTTAAAGACTCGATCTTTACCCATTAAAAAGGTCTTGTGACGTAATTGGTACCTTAATTGAGGTATTTTCATTCAAAGATTCAATCTGCAGTCATTAAAACACACTTCGCGACTTCAGTGGGAACTTGAACAAGTTTTCCTCAAAACTATCATTTTCGTTCAAAGATTCAATCTTTGTAGATTAAAATTGTCTAGTGACATAACTGGTATCTTGATTGAAGTAATTTCATTCAATGATTCAATCTTTTGTCCCTAAAACACAATTCACGACTACATAGTGAACTCGAAGAAGTTGAACTCAAAACTCTCATTTTCTTTCAAAGATTCAATCTTCATACATTAAAATGGTCTAGAGACATAATTGGTACCTTGTTAGAAGTAATTTCATTCAAAGATTCAACCTTTGCTCATTAAAACACTTTTCGGGACGTCAAAGGGAATTCGAATAAGTTTAACTCAAAACTCTAATTTTCTTTCAAAGATTCAATCTTTATACTTTAAAAGGTCTAGCGATATAATAGGTACCTTGATTGAGAATTTTTCATTCAAAGATTCAATCTTTTCTCATTAAAATACTCTTTAGGACGTCCAAGGGAATTCAAACAAGTTTAACTCAAAAATCTCTCTCTCTTTCAAAGATTAAATATTTGTACAAAAAAAAGGACTAGTGACATAATAGGTACCTTGATTGAGGTCTTTTCATTCAAAGATTCAATCTTTAGTTATTAAAACACTCTTCGCGACTTCATAGGGAACTCGAATAAGTTAAACTCAAACCTCTCATTTTCTTTCACAAATTCAATCTTTGTACCTCTTATTCAAAAATTCAGTCTTTTGTCATTAAAACACTCGTCCCGACTTCATAGGGAAGTCGAATAAGTTTAACACAAAACTCTCATTTTCTTTCAAAGATTCAATCTTTATACATTAAAATGGCCTAGTGACATAATAGCTACCTTAATTGAGATAATTTTATTCACTGATTCAATCTTTACTCATTAGAACACTCTCCGTGATCTCAAAGGAAACTCGAATAAGTTTAACTCAAAAGTCTCATTTTCTTTAAAAAATTTAATCTTTATACATTAAAATGGTTTAGTGACATAATAGGTACCATGATTGAGGTGTTTACATTCAAATATTCAATCTTTACTCGTTAAAATACTCTTTGGGACGTCAAAGGGACCTCGAATAAGTTTAACTCAAAACTCTCATTTTCTTTCAAAGATTCAATCTTTATACATTAAGAAGCTCTAATGACACAATAGGTACCTTGATTGAGGTATTTTCATTCAAAGATTCAATTTTTAGTCATTAAAACACTCTTCGCGACTTCAAAGGGTACTCGAATAAGTTAAACTCAAAACTCTCATTTTCTTTCAAAGATTCAACCGTTATACATTAAAAAGGTCTTGTGACATAATAGGTATCGTGATTGAGGTAATTTCGCTCAAAGATTCAATCTTTACTCATTAATACACTCTTCGTGACGTCGAAGGGAACTATTATAAGTTTAACTTAAAACTCTCATTTTATTCAAAAGATTTAATCTTTATACATTTAAAAGGTCAAGTGACATAATAGGCACCTTGATTGAGGTATTTCCATTAAAGGATTCAATATTTAGTCATTAAATCATTCTACGAGATTACGTTAGGAACTCAAATAAGTTACACTCGAAACTCCCTTTTTCTTTCAAAGATTCATTCTTTATACATTAAATAGGTCATGTGGCATAATCGGTACCGTGATTGAGGTAATTTCTTTTATATATTCAATCTTTACTAATTAAAACACTCTTCGTGATATTAAAGGGAACTCGAATAAGTTTAACTCAAAACTCTCATTTTCGTTCAAAGATTTAATCTTTGTACATTAAAATGGTCTAGTGACATAATAGGTACCTTGAGTGAGGAATTTTCATTCAAAGATTCAATCTGTACTCATTTAAACACACTTCGGGGCGTAAAAGGGAACTCGAATAAGTTTAACTCCAAACTCTCATTTTCTTTTAAAGATTCAATCTTTATTCATTAAAAAGTTCTAGTGACAAAATTAGTACCTTGATTGAGGTATTTTCATTCAAGGATTCAATCTATGGTCATTAAAACACTCTTCGCGACTTCTTAGGGAACTCGAATAGGTTAAACTCAAAATTCTCATTTTAAATCAAAGATTAAATCTTTATACATTAAAAATGTCCATTGACATAATAGGTACCTTGGTTGAGGTAATTTCATTCAAGGATTCAATCTTTACACATTAAAACACTCTCCGTTACGTCAAAGGGAACTCGAATAAGTTTAACTCAAAACTCTCATTTTCTTTCTAAGATTTATTCTTTATACATTAAAAAGGTCTAGTGACATAATTAATACCTTGATTAAGGTATTTTCATTCAAAGATTCAATCTTTAGACTTTAAAACACTCTTCGCCACTTCATAAGGAATTCAAACAAGTTAAACTTAAAATTGTCGTTTTCTTTCAAAGATTGAATCGCTATACATTAATAAGGTCTAGTGACATAGTAGTTACCTTGATTGTGTTAATTTCAGTCAGAGATTCAATCTTTACATTGGTAGCTTGATTGAGGAATTCTCATTCAAAGATTCAATCCTTACTCTTTTAAACACTCTTCGAGACGTCAAAGGGAACTCGAATAAGTTTAACTTAAAACCCTCGCTTTCTTTTAAAGACTCGATCTTTACCCATTAAAAAGGTCTTGTGACGTAATTGGTACCTTAATTGAGGTATTTTCATTCAAAGATTCAATCTGCAGTCATTAAAACACACTTCGCGACTTCATTGGGAACTTGAACAAGTTTTCCTCAAAACTATCATTTTCGTTCAAAGATTCAATCTTTGTAGATTAAAATTGTCTAGTGACATAACTGGTATCTTGATTGAAGTAATTTCATTCAATGATTCAATCTTTTGTCCCTAAAACACAATTCACGACTACATAGTGAACTCGAAGAAGTTGAACTCAAAACTCTCATTTTCTTTCAAAGATTCAATCTTCATACATTAAAATGGTCTAGAGACATAATTGGTACCTTGTTAGAAGTAATTTCATTCAAAGATTCAACCTTTGCTCATTAAAACACTTTTCGGGACGTCAAAGGGAATTCGAATAAGTTTAACTCAAAACTCTAATTTTCTTTCAAAGATTCAATCTTTATACTTTAAAAGGTCTAGCGATATAATAGGTACCTTGATTGAGAATTTTTCATTCAAAGATTCAATCTTTTCTCATTAAAATACTCTTTAGGACGTCCAAGGGAATTCAAACAAGTTTAACTCAAAAATCTCTCTCTCTTTCAAAGATTAAATATTTGTACAAAAAAAAGGACTAGTGACATAATAGGTACCTTGATTGAGGTCTTTTCATTCAAAGATTCAATCTTTAGTTATTAAAACACTCTTCGCGACTTCATAGGGAACTCGAATAAGTTAAACTCAAACCTCTCATTTTCTTTCACAAATTCAATCTTTGTACCTCTTATTCAAAGATTCAGTCTTTTGTCATTAAAACACTCGTCCCGACTTCATAGGGAAGTCGAATAAGTTTAACACAAAACTCTCATTTTCTTTCAAAGATTCAATCTTTATACATTAAAATGGCCTAGTGACATAATAGCTACCTTAATTGAGATAATTTTATTCACTGATTCAATCTTTACTCATTAGAACACTCTCCGTGATCTCAAAGGAAACTCGAATAAGTTTAACTCAAAAGTCTCATTTTCTTTAAAAAATTTAATCTTTATACATTAAAATGGTTTAGTGACATAATAGGTACCATGATTGAGGTGTTTACATTCAAATATTCAATCTTTACTCGTTAAAATACTCTTTGGGACGTCAAAGGGACCTCGAATAAGTTTAACTCAAAACTCTCATTTTCTTTCAAAGATTCAATCTTTATACATTAAGAAGCTCTAATGACACAATAGGTACCTTGATTGAGGTATTTTCATTCAAAGATTCAATTTTTAGTCATTAAAACACTCTTCGCGACTTCAAAGGGTACTCGAATAAGTTAAACTCAAAACTCTCATTTTCTTTCAAAGATTCAACCGTTATACATTAAAAAGGTCTTGTGACATAATAGGTATCGTGATTGAGGTAATTTCGCTCAAAGATTCAATCTTTACTCATTAATACACTCTTCGTGACGTCGAAGGGAACTATTATAAGTTTAACTTAAAACTCTCATTTTGTTCAAAAGATTTAATCTTTATACATTTAAAAGGTCAAGTGACATAATAGGCACCTTGATTGAGGTATTTCCATTAAAGGATTCAATATTTAGTCATTAAATCATTCTACGAGATTACGTTAGGAACTCAAATAAGTTACACTCGAAACTCCCTTTTTCTTTCAAAGATTCATTCTTTATACATTAAATAGGTCATGTGGCATAATCGGTACCGTGATTGAGGTAATTTCTTTTATATATTCAATCTTTACTAATTAAAACACTCTTCGTGATATTAAAGTGAACTCGAATAAGTTTAACTCAAAACTCTCATTTTCGTTCAAAGATTTAATCTTTGTACATTAAAATGGTCTAGTGACATAATAGGTACCTTGAGTGAGGAATTTTCATTCAAAGATTCAATCTGTACTCATTTAAACACACTTCGGGGCGTAAAAGGGAACTCGAATAAGTTTAACTCCAAACTCTCATTTTCTTTTAAAGATTCAATCTTTATTCATTAAAAAGTTCTAGTGACAAAATTAGTACCTTGATTGAAGTATTTTCATTCAAGGATTCAATCTATGGTCATTAAAACACTCTTCGCGACTTCTTAGGGAACTCGAATAGGTTAAACTCAAAATTCTCATTTTAAATCAAAGATTAAATCTTTATACATTAAAAAGGTCCATTGACATAATAGGTACCTTGATTGAGGTAATTTCATTCAAGGATTCAATCTTTACACATTAAAACACTCTCCGTTACGTCAAAGGGAACTCGAATAAGTTTAACTCAAAACTCCCATTTTCTTTCTAAGATTTATTCTTTATACATTAAAAAGGTCTAGTAACATAATTAATACCTTGATTAAGGTATTTTCATTCAAAGATTCAATCTTTAGACTTTAAAACACTCTTCGCCACTTCATAAGGAATTCGAACAAGTTAAACTTAAAATTGTCGTTTTCTTTCAAAGATTGAATCGCTATACATTAATAAGGTCTAGTGACATAGTAGTTACCTTGATTGTGTTAATTTCACTCAGAGATTCAATCTTTACATTGGCAGCTTGATTGAGGAATTCTCATTCAAAGATTCAATCCTTACTCTTTTAAACACTCTTCGAGACGTCAAAGGGAACTCGAATAAGTTTAACTTAAAACCCTCGCTTTCTTTTAAAGACTCGATCTTTACCCATTAAAAAGGTCTTGTGGCGTAATTGGTACCTTAATTGAGGTATTTTCATTCAAAGATTCAATCTGCAGTCATTAAAACACACTTCGCGACTTCATAGGGAACTTGAACAAGTTTTCCTCAAAACTATCATTTTCGTTCAAAGATTCAATCTTTGTAGATTAAAATTGTCTAGTGACATAACTGGTATCTTGATTGAAGTAATTTCATTCAATGATTCAATCTTTTGTCCCTAAAACACAATTCACGACTACATAGTGAACTCGAAGAAGTTGAACTCAAAACTCTCATTTTCTTTCAAAGATTCAATCTTCATACATTAAAATGGTCTAGAGACATAATTGGTACCATGTTAGAAGTAATTTCATTCAAAGATTCAACCTTTGCTCATTAAAACACTTTTCGGGACGTCAAAGGGAATTCGAATAAGTTTAACTCAAAACTCTAATTTTCTTTCAAAGACTCAATCTTTATACTTTAAAAGGTCTAGCGATATAATATGTACCTTGATTGAGAATTTTTCATTCAAAGATTCAATCTTTTCTCATTAAAATACTCTTTAGGACGTCCAAGGGAATTCAAACAAGTTTAACTCAAAAATCTCTCTCTCTTTCAAAGATTAAATATTTGTACAAAAAAAAGGACTAGTGACATAATAGGTACCTTGATTGAGGTCTTTTCATTCAAAGATTCAATATTTAGTTATTAAAACACTCTTCGCGACTTCATAGGGAACTCGAATAAGTTAAACTCAAACCTCTCATTTTCTTTCACAAATTCAATCTTTGTACCTCTTATTCAAAGATTCAGTCTTTTGTCATTAAAACACTCGTCCCGACTTCATAGGGAAGTCGAATAAGTTTAACACAAAACTCTCATTTTCTTTCAAAGATTCAATCTTTATACATTAAAATGGCCTAGTGACATAATAGCTACCTTAATTGAGATTATTTTATTCACTGATTCAATCTTTACTCATTAGAACACTCTCCGTGATCTCAAAGGAAACTCGAATAAGTTTAACTCAAAAGTCTCATTTTCTTTAAAAAATTTAATCTTTATACATTAAAATGGTTTAGTGACATAATAGGTACCACGATTGAGGTGTTTACATTCAAATATTCAATCTTTACTCGTTAAAATACTCTTTGGGACGTCAAAGGGACCTCGAATAAGTTTAACTCAAAACTCTCATTTTCTTTCAAAGATTCAATCTTTATACATTAAGAAGCTCTAATGACACAATAGGTACCTTGATTGAGGTATTTTCATTCAAAGATTTAATTTTTAGTCATTAAAACACTCTTCGCGACTTCAAAGGGTACTCGAATAAGTTAAACTCAAAACTCTCATTTTCTTTCAAAGATTCAACCGTTAGACATTAAAAAAGGTCTTGTGACATAATAGGTATCGTGATTGAGGTAATTTCGCTCAAAGATTCAATCTTTACTCATTAATACACTCTTCGTGACGTCGAAGGGAACTATTATAAGTTTAACTTAAAACTCTCATTTTATTCCAAAGATTTAATCTTTATACATTTAAAAGGTCAAGTGACATAATAGGCACCTTGATTGAGGTATTTTCATTCAAGGATTCAATCTATGGTCATTAAAACACTCTTCGCGACTTCTTAGGGAACTCGAATAGGTTAAACTCAAAATTCTCATTTTAAATCAAAGATTAAATCTTTATACATTAAAAAGGTCCATTGACATAATAGGTACCTTGATTGAGGTAATTTCATTCAAGGATTCAATCTTTACACATTAAAACACTCTCCGTTACGTCAAAGGGAACTCGAATAAGTTTAACTCAAAACTCTCATTTTCTTTCTAAGATTTATTCTTTATACATTAAAAAGGTCTAGTGACATAATTAATACCTTGATTAAGGTATTTTCATTCAAAGATTCAATCTTTAGACTTTAAAACACTCTTCGCCACTTCATAAGGAATTCGAACAAGTTAAACTTAAAATTGTCGTTTTCTTTCAAAGATTGAATCGCTATACATTAATAAGGTCTAGTGACATAGTAGTTACCTTGATTATGTTAATTTCACTCAGAGATTCAATCTTTACATTGGTAGCTTGATTGAGGAATTCTCATTCAATGATTCAATCCTTACTCTTTTAAACACTCTTCGAGACGTCAAAGGGAACTCGAATAAGTTTAACTTAAAACCCTCGCTTTCTTTTAAAGACTCGATCTTTACCCATTAAAAAGGTCTTGTGACGTAATTGGTACCTTAATTGAGGTATTTTCATTCAAAGAGTCAATCTGCAGTCATTAAAACACACTTCGCGACTTCATAGGGAACTTGAACAAGTTTTCCTCAAAACTATCATTTTCGTTCAAAGATTCAATCTTTGTAGATTAAAATTGTCTAGTGACATAACTGGTATCTTGATTGAAGTAATTTCATTCAATGATTCAATCTTTTGTCCCTAAAACACAATTCAGGACTACATAGTGAACTCGAAGAAGTTGAACTCAAAACTCTCATTTTCTTTCAAAGATTCAATCTTCATATTTTAAAATGGTCTAGAGACATAATTGGTACCTTGTTAGAAGTAATTTCATTCAAAGATTCAACCTTTGCTCATTAAAACACTTTTCGAGACGTCAAAGGGAATTCGAATAAGTTTAACTCAAAACTCTAATTTTCTTTCAAAGATTCAATCTTTATACTTTAAAAGGTCTAGCGATATAATAGGTACCTTGATTGAGAATTTTTCATTCAAAGATTCAATCTTTTCTCATTAAAATACTCTTTAGGACGTCCAAGGGAATTCAAACAAGTTTAACTCAAAAATCTCTCTCTCTTTCAAAGATTAAATATTTGTACAAAAAAAAGGACTAGTGACATAATAGGTACCTTGATTGAGGTCTTTTCATTCAAAGATTCAATCTTTAGTTATTAAAACACTCTTCGCGACTTCATAGGGAACTCGAATAAGTTAAACTCAAACCTCTCATTTTCTTTCACAAATTCAATCTTTGTACCTCTTATTCAAAGATTCAGTCTTTTGTCATTAAAACACTCGTCCCGACTTCATAGGGAAGTCGAATAAGTTTAACACAAAACTCTCATTTTGTTTCAAAGATTCAATCTTTATACATTAAAATGGCCTAGTGACATAATAGCTACCTTAATTGAGATTATTTTATTCACTGATTCAATCTTTACTCATTAGAACACTCTCCGTGATCTCAAAGGAAACTCGAATAAGTTTAACTCAAAAGTCTCATTTTCTTTAAAAAAATTTAATCTTTATACATTAAAATGGTTTAGTGACATAATAGGTACCATGATTGAGGTGTTTACATTCAAATATTCAATCTTTACTCGTTAAAATACTCTTTTGGACGTCAAAGGGACCTCGAATAAGTTTAACTCAAAACTCTCATTTTCTTTCAAAGATTCAATCTTTATACATTAAGAAGCTCTAATGACACAATAGGTACCTTGATTGAGGTATTTTCATTCAAAGATTCAATTTTTAGTCATTAAAACACTCTTCGCGACTTCAAAGGGTACTCGAATAAGTTAAACTCAAAACTCTCATTTTCTTTCAAAGATTCAACCGTTATACATTAAAAAGGTCTTGTGACATAATAGGTATCGTGATTGAGGTAATTTCGCTCAAAGATTCAATCTTTACTCATTAATACACTCTTCGTGACGTCGAAGGGAACTATTATAAGTTTAACTTAAAACTCTCATTTTATTCCAAAGATTTAATCTTTATACATTTAAAAGGTCAAGTGACATAATAGGCACCTTGATTGAGGTATTTCCATTAAAGGATTCAATCTTTAGTCATTAAAGCATTCTACGAGATTACGTTAGGAACTCAAATAAGTTACACTCGAAACTCCCTTTTTCTTTCAAAGATTCATTCTTTATACATTAAAAAGGTCATGTGGCATAATCGGTACCGTGATTGAGGTAATTTCTTTCATATATTCAATCTTTACTAATTAAAACACTCTTCGTGATATTAAAGGGAAATCGAATAAGTTTAACTCAAAACTCTCATTTTCGTTCAAAGATTTAATCTTTGTACATTAAAATGGTCTAGTGACATAATAGGTACCTTGAGTGAGGAATTTTCATTCAAAGATTCAATCTGTACTCATTTAAACACACTTCGGGGCGTAAAAGGGAACTCGAATAAGTTTAACTCCAAACTCTCATTTTCTTTTAAAGATTCAATCTTTATTCATTAAAAAGTTCTAGTGACAAAATTAGTACCTTGATTGAGGTATTTTCATTCAAGGATTCAATCTATGGTCATTAAAACACTCTTCGCGACTTCTTAGGGAACTCGAATAGGTTAAACTCAAAATTCTCATTTTAAATCAAAGATTAAATCTTTATACATTAAAAAGGTCCATTGACATAATAGGTACCTTGATTGAGGTAATTTCATTCAAGGATTCAATCTTTACACATTAAAACACTCTCCGTTACGTCAAAGGGAACTCGAATAAGTTTAACTCAAAACTCCCATTTTCTTTCTAAGATTTATTCTTTATACATTAAAAAGGTCTAGTGACATAATTAATACCTTGATTAAGGTATTTTCATTCAAAGATTCAATCTTTAGACTTTAAAACACTCTTCGCCACTTCATAAGGAATTCGAACAAGTTAAACTTAAAATTGTCGTTTTCTTTCAAAGATTGAATCGCTATACATTAATAAGGTCTAGTGACATAGTAGTTACCTTGATTGTGTTAATTTCACTCAGAGATTCAATCTTTACATTGGTAGCTTGATTGAGGAATTCTCATTCAAAGATTCAATCCTTACTCTTTTAAACACTCTTCGAGACGTCAAAGGGAACTCGAATAAGTTTAACTTAAAACCCTCGCTTTCTTTTAAAGACTCGATCTTTACCCATTAAAAAGGTCTTGTGACGTAATTGGTACCTTAATTGAGGTATTTTCATTCAAAGATTCAATCTGCAGTCATTAAAACACACTTCGCGACTTCATAGGGAACTTGAACAAGTTTTCCTCAAAACTATCATTTTCGTTCAAAGATGCAATCTTTGTAGATTAAAATTGTCTAGTGACATAACTGGTATCTTGATTGAAGTAATTTCATTCAATGATTCAATCTTTTGTCCCTAAAACACAATTCACGACTACATAGTGAACTCGAAGAAGTTGAACTCAAAACTCTCATTTTCTTTTAAAGATTCAATCTTCATACATTAAAATGGTCTAGAGACATAATTGGTACCTTGTTAGAAGTAATTTCATTCAAAGATTCAACCTTTGCTCATTAAAACACTTTTCGGGACGTCAAAGGGAATTCGAATAAGTTTAACTCAAAACTCTAATTTTCTTTCAAAGATTCAATCTTTATACTTTAAAAGGTTTAGCGATATAATAGGTACCTTGATTGAGAATTTTTCATTCAAAGATTCAATCTTTTCTCATTAAAATACTCTTTAGGACGTCCAAGGGAATTCAAACAAGTTTAACTCAAAAATCTCTCTCTCTTTCAAAGATTAAATATTTGTACAAAAAAAAGGACTAGTGACATAATAGGTACCTTGATTGAGGTCTTTTCATTCAAAGATTCAATCTTTAGTTATTAAAACACTCTTCGCGACTTCATAGGGAACTCGAATAAGTTAAACTCAAACCTCTCATTTTCTTTCACAAATTCAATCTTTGTACCTCTTATTCAAAGATTCAGTCTTTTGTCATTAAAACACTCGTCCCGACTTCATAGGGAAGTCGAATAAGTTTAACACAAAACTCTCATTTTCTTTCAAAGATTCAATCTTTATACATTAAAATGGCCTAGTGACATAATAGCTACCTTAATTGAGATAATTTTATTCACTGATTCAATCTTTACTTATTAGAACACTCTCCGTGATCTCAAAGGAAACTCGAATAAGTTTAACTCAAAAGTCTCATTTTCTTTAAAAAATTTAATCTTTATACATTAAAATGGTTTAGTGACATAATAGGTACCATGATTGAGGTGTTTACATTCAAATATTCAATCTTTACTCGTTAAAATACTCTTTGGGACGTCAAAGGGACCTCGAATAAGTTTAACTCAAAACTCTCATTTTCTTTCAAAGATTCAATCTTTATACATTAAGAAGCTCTAATGACACAATAGGTACCTTGATTGAGGTATTTTCATTCAAAGATTTAATTTTTAGTCATTAAAACACTCTTCGCGACTTCAAAGGGTACTCGAATAAGTTAAACTCAAAACTCTCATTTTCTTTCAAAGATTCAACCGTTAGACATTAAAAAAGGTCTTGTGACATAATAGGTATCGTGATTGAGGTAATTTCGCTCAAAGATTCAATCTTTACTCATTAATACACTCTTCGTGACGTCGAAGGGAACTATTATAAGTTTAACTTAAAACTCTCATTTTATTCCAAAGATTTAATCTTTATACATTTAAAAGGTCAAGTGACATAATAGGCACCTTGATTGAGGTATTTTCATTCAAGGATTCAATCTATGGTCATTAAAACACTCTTCGCGACTTCTTAGGGAACTCGAATAGGTTAAACTCAAAATTCTCATTTTAAATCAAAGATTAAATCTTTATACATTAAAAAGGTCCATTGACATAATAGGTACCTTGATTGAGGTAATTTCATTCAAGGATTCAATCTTTACACATTAAAACACTCTCCGTTACGTCAAAGGGAACTCGAATAAGTTTAACTCAAAACTCTCATTTTCTTTCTAAGATTTATTCTTTATACATTAAAAAGGTCTAGTGACATAATTAATACCTTGATTAAGGTATTTTCATTCAAAGATTCAATCTTTAGACTTTAAAACACTCTTCGCCACTTCATAAGGAATTCGAACAAGTTAAACTTAAAATTGTCGTTTTCTTTCAAAGATTGAATCGCTATACATTAATAAGGTCTAGTGACATAGTAGTTACCTTGATTATGTTAATTTCACTCAGAGATTCAATCTTTACATTGGTAGCTTGATTGAGGAATTCTCATTCAATGATTCAATCCTTACTCTTTTAAACACTCTTCGAGACGTCAAAGGGAACTCGAATAAGTTTAACTTAAAACCCTCGCTTTCTTTTAAAGACTCGATCTTTACCCATTAAAAAGGTCTTGTGACGTAATTGGTACCTTAATTGAGGTATTTTCATTCAAAGAGTCAATCTGCAGTCATTAAAACACACTTCGCGACTTCATAGGGAACTTGAACAAGTTTTCCTCAAAACTATCATTTTCATTCAAAGATTCAATCTATGTAGATTAAAATTGTCTAGTGACATAACTGGTATCTTGATTGAAGTAATTTCATTCAATGATTCAATCTTTTGTCCCTAAAACACAATTCACGACTACATAGTGAACTCGAAGAAGTTGAACTCAAAACTCTCATTTTCTTTCAAAGATTCAATCTTCATACATTAAAATGGTCTAGAGACATAATTGGTACCTTGTTAGAAGTAATTTCATTCAAAGATTCAACCTTTGCTCATTAAAACACTTTTCGGGACGTCAAAGGGAATTCGAATAAGTTTAACTCAAAACTCTAATTTTCTTTCAAAGATTCAATCTTTATAGTTTAAAAGGTCTAGCGATATAATAGGTACCTTGATTGAGAATTTTTCATTCAAAGATTCAATCTTTTCTCATTAAAATACTCTTTAGGACGTCCAAGGGAATTAAAACAAGTTTAACTCAAAAATCTCTCTCTTTCAAAGATTAAATATTTGTACAAAAAAAAGGACTAGTGACATAATAGGTACCTTGATGGAGGTCTTTTCATTCAAAGATTCAATCTTTAGTTATTAAAACACTCTTCTCGACTTCATAGGGAACTCGAATAAGTTAAACTCAAACCTCTCATTTTCTTTCACAAATTCAATCTTTGTACCTCTTATTCAAAGATTCAGTCTTTTGTCATTAAAACACTCGTCCCGACTTCATAGGGAAGTCGAATAAGTTTAACACAAAACTCTCATTTTCTTTCAAAGATTCAATCTTTATACATTAAAATGGCCTAGTGACATAATAGCTACCTTAATTGAGATAATTTTATTCACTGATTCAATCTTTACTTATTAGAACACTCTCCGTGATCTCAAAGGAAACTCGAATAAGTTTAACTCAAAAGTCTCATTTTCTTTAAAAAATTTAATCTTTATACATTAAAATGGTTTAGTGACATAATAGGTACCATGATTGAGGTGTTTACATTCAAATATTCAATCTTTACTCGTTAAAATACTCTTTGGGACGTCAAAGGGACCTTGAATAAGTTTAACTCAAAACTCTAATTTTCTTTCAAAGATTCAATCTTTATACTTTAAAAGGTCTAGCGATATAATAGGTACCTTGATTGAGAATTTTTCATTCAAAGATTCAATCTTTTCTCATTAAAATACTCTTTAGGACGTCCAAGGGAATTCAAACAAGTTTAACTCAAAAATCTCTCTCTCTTTCAAAGATTAAATATTTGTACAAAAAAAAGGACTAGTGACATAATAGGTACCTTGATTGAGGTCTTTTCATTCAAAGATTCAATCTTTAGTTATTAAAACACTCTTCGCGACTTCATAGGGAACTCGAATAAGTTAAACTCAAACCTCTCATTTTCTTTCACAAATTCAATCTTCGTACCTCTTATTCAAAGATTCAGTCTTTTGTCATTAAAACACTCGTCCCGACTTCATAGGGAAGTCGAATAAGTTTAACACAAAACTCTCATTTTCTTTCAAAGATTCAATCTTTATACATTAAAATGGCCTAGTGACATAATAGCTACCTTAATTGAGATAATTTTATTCACTGATTCAATCTTTACTTATTAGAACACTCTCCGTGATCTCAAAGGAAACTCGAATAAGTTTAACTCAAAAGTCTCATTTTCTTTAAACAATTTAATCTTTATACATTAAAATGGTTTAGTGACATAATAGGTACCATGATTGAGGTGTTTACATTCAAATATTCAATCTTTACTCGTTAAAATACTCTTTGGGACGTCAAAGGGACCTCGAATAAGTTTAACTCAAAACTCTCATTTTCTTTCAAAGATTCAATCTTTATACATTAAGAAGCTCTAATGACACAATAGGTACCTTGATTGAGGTATTTTCATTCAAAGATTTAATTTTTAGTCATTAAAACACTCTTCGCGACTTCAAAGGGTACTCGAATAAGTTAAACTCAAAACTCTCATTTTCTTTCAAAGATTCAACCGTTATACATTAAAAAGGTCTTGTGACATAATAGGTATCGTGATTGAGGTAATTTCGCTCAAAGATTCAATCTTTACTCATTAATACACTCTTCGTGACGTCGAAGGGAACTATTATAAGTTTAACTTAAAACTCTCATTTTATTCCAAAGATTTAATCTTTATACATTTAAAAGGTCAAGTGACATAATAGGCACCTTGATTGACGTATTTTCATTCAAGGATTCAATCTATGGTCATTAAAACACTCTTCGCGACTTCTTAGGAAACTCGAATAGGTTAAACTCAAAATTCTCATTTTAAATCAAAGATTAAATCTTTATACATTAAAAAGGTCCATTGACATAATAGGTACCTTGATTGAGGTAATTTCATTCAAGGATTCAATCTTTACACATTAAAACACTCTCCGTTACGTCAAAGGGAACTCGAATAAGTTTAACTCAAAACTCTCATTTTCTTTCTAAGATTTATTCTTTATACATTAAAAAGGTCTAGTGACATAATTAATACCTTGATTAAGGTATTTTCATTCAAAGATTCAATCTTTAGACTTTAAAACACTCTTCGCCACTTCATAAGGAATTCGAACAAGTTAAACTTAAAATTGTCGTTTTCTTTCAAAGATTGAATCGCTATACATTAATAAGGTCTAGTGACATAGTAGTTACCTTGATTATGTTAATTTCACTCAGAGATTCAATCTTTACATTGGTAGCTTGATTGAGGAATTCTCATTCAATGATTCAATCCTTACTCTTTTAAACACTCTTCGAGACGTCAAAGGGAACTCGAATAAGTTTAACTTAAAACCCTCGCTTTCTTTTAAAGACTCGATCTTTACCCATTAA